>NC_141699.1:66305272-67690272 GCF_964263255.1 Lissotriton vulgaris
ACAGTAGGGCAAGTGTTGGATAGTGTAGGGGTAAAAATTACTATTCCCACTCCAATGAGTGCAACAGTAGGGTAAGTGTTACGTTCTAATGCGTTGTAATGGCATGCGTTGTAGTGACATGTGTTGTAATGACATGCGTTGTAGTGACTTGCGATGTAATGGCTGTGCTGTAACGGCATTCGATGCAAAGGATGTTGCGTTGTAATGACCATGTTGTAAAGGTAGTGCGTTTAAATGACTGCGTTGTAAAGGTTGTCTCCCGTCATAAGGCATTCTTCTCGGGAGACGCGCGAGCGCGTTACCCAAGATGGCCGCCGCCACCGGAGCTCCGTGATTCCCGGAGCTTTTAGCCCTAATTAACGACGAATTACCGGCAAGAACCCAGCGAAAATACTGGCGCTTGCCTCCTGAAGCCTCCACCTACCTGTGAGTTCGTTTCTGAGCATTTTGGACGACGGAGTTATTTTTCTTCACCTCACAGACTTCTGCTCCATGCTTCTCATCGAGGTACTGCCGAGAATGTGAGCCTGGGGGCGGAGTGTCATTTAAGAAAGAGGCTGGCTTGGGCCTAGCTCCGCCTACAGTTCTGTTTAGCTGCTGCACCTGGGTTTTTTCAGTGTTATTTGACGCAATTGTCCATATTTACAATACTTTTCCTCATATTTTGAGGTTATTTGTTTCAATCTATTTTTTTTCATATTCAGACATATTTTTTCACCTCAAAATGGATTCAAAAAATCCTTCCGCTAATAAAAGGAAGCAGCAGGTTTCTCCTCCTCCCACAAAATCTAAAGTGGTGGAATCCTCAGAACCTTCTTTGTCTTTGGAGGAAATTAAAGCCTTGCGTTTGAATACTGACTCCATTGCTTCAGAGGTTAAAAAATGTTCGTAAAGATATGGCTTCTATGTCCATGAAGGTGTCAGACAATACCATTAAAATCCAAGATAATAAGAATAAATTGGATGCTTTTACACCTTTAATGACTAGAATTATGCCAATGCATACTCAGCTGTTGGACTTAGAAAATCGCAATAGGCAATACAATTTGCGCATCTTTAATTTGCCTGAAGAAATTGAAGGGACCAATTGTCGCCTTTATCTTGAATCTCTTCTGCCTGGTCTCCTGAATATCAAGTTTGCAGAAAAATTTGAAATTGATAAAGCTCATAGAGTTCCGTCACATCGTAATCCTCGTCATTCAAAGCCAAGGCAGATGATATTTAAGGTCCTGCGCCATCATCACCTGGTCCTTATTCGGAAAGCTGTTCGTGAAATACCATCTTTGGTGGTGAATGGAACCAAAATCTTCATCCATCAGGATTTTGCTAAAGAAACTGTGGCTATTCGTAAAGAATTTTCATCTCTTCGACCGCAACTGAGGAGCCTTGGTTTCAAATATGGACTATTTGATTCTTCTACAATGCGAATCTGGAAAGACAATGTCTCTAAATCTTTTCAACGTCCTGAAGATCTTCGTCTCTTCCTTGAACAGCAGACTCCTCCATCAATGGATACACAAGACCCTAATTCTTGACTTCATCTCGCTGGTTTCTTGTGACAGGTCTATTACTAAATTTCTTCATGGGCTCCGACGGTAACTGGCCATGCTTGAGGAACGGGTGTGCGTTTCCATGTCTTTATTTATGTGGCATGTTCGTACCTTACTCTCTCTTTTTTGTTTCTCCCTTTCCTATCTTTCGATCAGAGTTACTCTATTAACCTGTCTTATCCTACCTTCTTCTTGTTCCTATTCCTGTCTTTTTCTTCTCTTATATCCTAATGGCTAACATTCATAATATAAAAATTGTTTCTCTTAATGTGAAAGGTTTACGACATCCAGTGAAACGTTTAAAAATTTTGGATTATTTAGGTAATTCTAAGGCTGACATCTGTTTTGTCCAAGAGACTCATGTTGATGATAAAGTTTTAAGTTATATGAACAAAAAGTGGGTGGATTCTATTGTTTCTTCACCTGCTGCAGGTAAAAAAAATGGGGTCGCTATTTTCTTTGCCAAAAGGTTACATTGTCAGGTCTTGCATAAGATCTCAAACTCTGATGGAAGATATATTATAGCTAAAGTTAAAATTCATGATTCTATTTTCTTTTTGATGAATGTTTATGGTCCTACGTCAGAGGATCCTGTTTTTTGGACAACTGTTACGTCAGAAGTTTTAAAGTTGGGAAATGCTCCATTGATTTTTGGTGGTGATTTAAATATTTTTGTAGACCCCTTGTTGGATAGATTGTCTACATCTCGATTTCGACCGTCCAAGACTTTTCATGCCTTTAAGACCTTTCTTCAAACTACTAAATTAGCTGACATTTGGCGATTACACTATCCAACTGGTAAAGAGTTTTCTTTTTTCTCCAACCCACACAACTCCCATTCCAGAATAGACTATTTTTTCCTTTCCCCTTCCCTTATTCAATTTGCTAATGATCCTATCATTGGTACCATCGACATTTCAGATCATGCTATGATTTCTTTTGTATTAAATGTATCATCTTCATTTTCTAAGCAGTCAAGATGGCGTATGAATTCTGACATTGTCCTTAACGATACTCATAAGCCTAAGTTACTCCAGGCTATTCAGGAATATTTTACTTTTAATTCAGAAGGGTCTACCTCCATTACCACTCGCTGGGATGCATTTAAAGCTTATATTAGGGGTACCACTATTTCTATTATGGCTCATGAAAATAAGAAGTTTAATTCACATATCAAATCTCTAGAAAAACAAATAGCTCATTTTGAGCGTTTATTTGTTTCGTCTAGTGATCTCCAATATAAAGTAAAATTACAAAAGCTGCGGTATGAATTCAATGCAATCCTCAGTACTAGAGCTGGGATACAACTCTCTAAATCCAATGCCAAATTTCGTTTTAATACCAATAGGTCTGGTAGACTTCTGGCTAATTATTTGCGTATTAAACGAGATAAAACTCAGATTACATCCATCAAATGTCCTCAAGGTAAAATTGCTTTTTCTCATAATGAGATTGTTAATGAGTTTTTGAATTTTTATTCTACTTTATATAATAAACCTGACTATTGTGATGTTTCTTTAATTGATTCCTTTTTACAACATTCTGATTTACCTCACATTTCTGCCTCTGATAAAATTAAATTAGATTTACCCATTACTAATGAGGAAATTCTCTCAGCCATTAAATTGCTTCCAAAGAAAAAATCCCCTGGTCCTGATGGTATCCCTGCAGAATTTTATAAAGAGATCCAACATCACCTTTTACCTTTTTTGAATCAGATTTTTTCTCATTTTTCCTCATCAGGTACTATTTCAGGTTCTTTTTCTGAAGCCTTAATTGTTGTACTTCCCAAACCTGATAAAGACCTTACCCTTGTTGCTAATTACCGTCCCATTTCCTTAATCAATCAAGATTGTAAACTATATGCTAAAATTATCGCTTCCAGGTTAGCCCCTATCCTTCATTCAATTATTCACCCTGATCAATCTGGTTTTATGAAAAATCGATATTCTGCTAATAATACGAGAACGTTATTACATGTTATTGAGCAATGTTCCTCTATCCTTAACCCTGCTGGTGTTATGGCATTAGATGCTGAAAAAGCTTTTGATAAAATCCATTGGCAATTTTTATTTAAAACGTTGTTATCCTTTAATTTTGGGCCTTCCTTTATTCGTATGATTTCTGCTTTATACTATGCTCCCACAGCTCGACTATTTATTAATGGTCAGATTTCTAACCAATTTTCTCTTTTCAGAGGAACTCGACAGGGTTGTCCCCTCTCCCCTCTTTTGTTTTTACTTGGTATAGAACCATTTCTTAATTACATTCGAAAATGCGAAAACATTCAAGGGATTACTGTCTGTGATATTACTGTTAAAACTCTAGCATATGCTGATGATGTGTTATTATTTATTAGTAATCCTGATTCCTCTGTTCCTTTTCTGCTTGATATTATTTCTAAATACTCTATTGTGTCAGGTTATAAGTTAAATGTTACTAAAACTGAATTTTTTCCACTCAATATGTTGTGTACTCCTGATATGCTACCCTCACCAGATATAGTTTGGCAAAAGAGCAAATTGAAATACCTTGGTATTTTATTTTCATCATCCCTTCATGCTACCCTAAAATTAAATTCTGATTTCATTCTAGAACATATCAAAAAAAACTTCCAAATGGTCCTCCCTTCATCTTTCCTGGTGGGGGAGAATGGAATCTATTAAAATGACTATTGCACCTAAAATATTTTATTCTCTTGCAATGATCCCAACTCAATTTCCACTCAAATTTTATAAAGATGTTGACAAACTTTTGTCAAAATTTTTATGGAATAACAAGCCTCCCCGTATTGCTTATAAAAAATTAAAAATTCCCAAATGTAATATTGGTTTTGCCCTACCTGATTTTCTTCTATATCATAAGGCATTTATCCTTAAACAGAGTTCGTTCTGGTTTAATATATCTCCTATGCTTAATCCCCCTATTTGGTATCATATTGAGACTTCCCTTGTTAAACCTTTTCCTTTATTATCCCTATTAACCATGTCTCCCGTATCTAAAATTGTACACTCTTCTTCCATAATTAAATCATCAAGATTAATTTTTAACGATTTGGACTCCAATTTTGAATCCCCTCTACTTTCAACGGTACATTTGTCCTTATGGCATAGTGCCTTGTTAAAATTAAATAAGAATATTTCGTTTTGGTCTTCATGGATTGCTAAAGGTATTTTTTATCTTGGAGATGTTTTCATGGATGATGCGTTTATTCCATTTATTCAACTCCAATCAAAATTTAATCTGCCTTTAACTGATCTGTCTAAATATCAATTCCTTTGTAACTCTATTTTAGATTCTTTCCCACATGGCATTCCTTCTAAAATGACAGCTGATTTTATGCTATATGTTAATACTGTGTCTTTATCCCCTAAAGCGGTGTCTGTATTTTATAAGAAGCTCACTGTATCCTTAGGTTCCAATATTGATACAATTTCTACCTTTTGGAACAATGAGTTATCTTTATCTCTGCCAAGTGATTCCTGGTCATTAATATGGACTCTTTCTATTTCTGGTTGTTTACCAGTGTCAATTTATCAAACTAATGCTTATATTTTATTTAATTCCTTATGGACACCACTGCGTTTATTTAAAGCTCATTTATTACCATCTACTGTATGCTGGCATTGCAATTTGCAGCCTGGTTCCTTACGTCATATGTTATTTGAATGTCCGCTTATTTTGAAATTTTGGTCTGAAGTATGGACTGTAATACAGAAAATTCTACCTATTTCTGATTTACCCTCTTATACTTTAATCATATGCAAATCTGTTGTGTTGAGTGTACCCCTTGATGATAATGAAGCTAAACTATTTTACTTTTTGGTATCGGCTGCATTGAAATCCATCACATTTTGTTGGAAGGATGTTACTTCCCTTTCAGTCCATGCTTGGTGGTCTTGGATTATCTTTACAAGAAGAGGTGCTCAATTGTCACTACAAGGTGTTCATCATAATTCTTCTACTTTTCAATCTTTCTGGTCTCCTATAGATTCATATGTACAGTTATAACTATTGTTGTTCTTTCCTTAATACTGTATTGTATTGGTAACTCTACTTGTATAAGTATTTATGCTATGAAATGTATATTTCCCTTTCCCCGCGCCCTTCCCCTCCTTATTTTCTCCTTAGAATGTCAATTTTTTTCTTGCGATGTATTTTATTAATGACTGTATATCTTATGATTAGTCTTTTTCGCTTCTTTGTATTTTAATGAAATCCTTCTTCACTTTTTTGTATGTATTTATGTGCTTCATCATTCTTAAAATTTCAATAAAGTCTTACTGAACTAAAAAAAAAATAAGGCATCCTTCTCCCAGTAGATCCAATCCACCCCATGTCCGTGCCCCAAGCTTCCTTCCCCTCACAATTGTACTATAGAATATGGGAGGTAGAGCTCACCATAGTTAGACTCATATTCAGACCAGAGGTCCCAGACCTGTAAGGCCACACCCCTTTCACATTATAAAACGGCATATTAAAACAGGAGAATGACACCAATGTTTGCTAATATGTACAGTGGAAGGACCAGTAGCAGCCTTGCAAATGTGTGCGTGAGAGAGGGGAGGAGAGAGAGAGAGAGAAAGAGAGAGAGGAAAGAGAGAGAGAGAGAGAGAGAGAGAGAGAGAGAGAGAGAGAGAAAGAGAGAGAGGAAAAAGAGAGAGAGAGGAGAGAGAGCGGAGGAAGAGAGAGCGGGGAGGAGGGGAGAGAGAGAGAGAGGGAGAGGAGAGAGAGAGAGAGAGAGAAGAGAGAGAGAGAGAGAGAATGGAGAGGGGCGACCAACTCGGTCCCCCGAACGTATGGCCGAGTGCCTCGATCCCCCCGGGAAGCCATTTTTGGGCGGGAGGCGCGTCTCAGCTGGTATGCCCGAAGCGGCGTAGCTGGGGCGCGCTCGTTCCCGCCCTAGAGTGGGCTGGCCTAGACACCGACGCAGCCAGCCACGCCCTCGGGGCAGGCAGGGGCGGGTATACGCCCGCCCTGAAGACGGATAAAAAGGGACGCAAGACCAGAAGACATCCTCTTGTTCTTGTGCTCTGAAGCTGCACCTCCTCGCTGCACGTGAGCTCGGGACAGAACGAAGAGCCAATTTTGAGCGTTTTAATCCCTCTTTTTGTCTTCTAGATACTTCGTCTGAAAAGATGCCCAAGAAAGGCGCGAAGAGAATGTCGACTGACCAGTTGGTTCGGGCCCTCATGAAGGACATGTCCGAATTAAGAAGCGGTTGGCGGAGCGAGACGGCGAGGAGGGATCGGGGCGTCCACCGGCCGGAGGGAAGCCAAAGAGGCCGAGAAGGGGGCCGGTCGGGGGAGACGTCCCGGTTCCCTGTTCCCCGCTCGAGGCGCCAGCCCCGGTACCGGCCCCGGTACCGAAGGAGGGGAATCCGATTCCCGTAGTAGTCACCCCGACATCCACTGAAGATATGCCTCCCGAGTTGGCGGCACAGTTAGCGGCGTGGTTGGGGGACAGGTAGCGAGGGCGCCACGGCTGCCGAAGCGCAAGCACTCATTAAACAGTTGCGCGAGAAACGTGATACAGCCAAGGTGCCCGCGTCGGATGCGGTGATAGACAAGCCACGAGTGGCGGAGGCAGCGTCCGGTGCAGGTAAGCGGCCATTGCCGATCGCAAGGGATGAGTCAACACCCTCTCGTAGAGAAAAGTTGGGGCAACATGTTCCTTTGGCAATAAAGGAAAAGATTTGGGCGGGGGAATACGTAAACATTTTCTCCTTGCTCGTTGATCATTATGAGGTTGAAACTGTTAAGGGCCAAAAGGATCTGATGCATCCAAGTGTTTGGCGCGCAAAAATGGCCGCCTTTAAAGTGAATGAGAATATTGGCAACTGGGGTAATGCTTGGGGAATTTTTACGTCAATTTTGGGGGAACGTAGGCCTGAATTGCTCCCTGAATTTCCAGTATATCAGTCACGAATTATGGGGTACTCGACATCGCACCAAGGTAACCAATGGTTCTGTTATGACAACCTTTTCAGGAAAGCGATGGAGCATAACAAAAGTTTAACCTGGGACTGTTACGATTCTTTGACATGGAATAAAATGAAAGAGTCGGGGATGTTGAAAGTGCCGTTGGTGGGGAGTACTGTTGGTGAGTCCTCCCGCCAAAATGGGGGGACGCCCTTTCGGTCGGGTACGGGTTCAGACGATTACCCGAGACCCGCCGGCAATACAGGGAAGAGAGGTTTCTGTTTCAATTTCAACAGAAGTAAATGTACTAGGCCCCCGGGATCTTGTAAATTCAAACACGAATGTAGTGGTTGTGGGGCACCCCATCCTGAGTCCTCGTGCAGAGCCAAATCGGGTGAAAATGGGGGTAGAGGGGGCGCCAAACAGGTCTAATATAGTCCGAGGGGCGCCTTTACCAACCCCGATTGATACCCTGGCGATGATTCCCTGGCTCAGCGAATACCCTGATCGTACTTCAGCTGGGGTGCTACGAAACGGTTTTTCATATGGTTTCCGCATCCCGGTGGGGAACTTTCAGGGTGTCGGGTCGTGCAAAAACCAACTGTCCGTCTTGCAGCATACGACTGTAGTACAGGATAAGATCCGGAAAGAGGTTACCCGAGGTCGGGTTGCCGGCCCGTTTAGTGTTCCCCCGGTACAGAATTTTGTTTGTTCTCCTTTAGGGGTGGTCCCCAAGAAGGACCCAGGTGAGTTTCGATTGATTCACAATTTATCAGCGCCTCATGGCCTTTCTGTAAACGACGCAATTGATCCAGAGATATGTTCGGTGCGGTACGCATCATTCGATGAGGCCGTAGCCATTTTGAATCGCCTGGGGCCCGGGACGCTGATGGCGAAATCAGATATCGAGTCAGCGTTCCGTTTGCTCCCGGTATACCCGGAAGACCAACGGCTTTTGGGATTCATGTTTCAAGGTTCGTATTACATGGATAGGTGTATGCCGATGGGGTGCTCTATATCTTGTGCATATTTCGAGAAATTCAGTAGTTTTCTACAATGGGTTTACACGAAGAAAACGGGTTTTCGAAATGTGATGCATTACCTCGATGACTTTCTGTTCCTTGGGGCCGCTGGGGATGATGAATGTGCCCGGGCCTTGACTGAATTTTGTGTTCTAATGAATCAATTTGGCGTGCCATTGGCACCAGGTAAAACTGTGGGTCCCACGACTTGCCTCGAGTTTCTCGGGATCGAGTTGGACTCTAGTGAGGGTTGTTTTCGTTTACCAGCTGCCAAAGTGTCGAAATTCAGGGCAGCCCTGCAAATGTGTATTATTGCATCTAAAGTTACGCTGCATCAATTGCAGCAATTGGTGGGGAAGTTGAATTTTGCCCTGAGGGTGATCCCGATGGCCCGCCCCTTCTCCCGTTCAATTGCCCAGGCGATGGTCGGCCTAAAAGAGGGTCATCATCGCACGAGATTATCGGCCGAGGTCCGCCAAGACATGCGTATTTGGTTAGCATTTTTGGCGGATTTCAATGGTCGAGTCGTCTGGAACAAACCGGCCTTGTCCTCTGAAGAGCTTGGTCTATGGACGGATTCAGCGGGAAGCATGGGTTTCGGCGCCATCTTCGGCACAAAATGGTCGGCACAAAGGTGGCCAACATGGTGGCATGAAGAGGGGCTGACGAGTAATATTGCTTTCCTTGAACTGTTTCCCATTTTGGTGGCCCTCAGAACCTGGCCCGATGGATTCAGAAATCACTCTGTCATATTTTGGTCTGACAATATGACCGTTGTAGAATGCATCAATAGTCAGGCAGCACGTTGTAAAATGATTTTAAGGCTGCTTAAAGAAATTGTCTTACTGTGTATGCAACTGAACGTGGTATTCAGAGCAAAACATGTCCCAGGGGTGATGAATCAGGCTGCTGATGCACTGTCTCGTTTTCAAATGCAGGCTTTCTTGGGTTTCCTTCCCTCAGCGGACCCAGAGCCAGCACCCTTTCCCGAAGCTCTCTGGTCTCTCGGTGCCCCGAACTTCGTTACCTCGTGGGAGAGAGTCTAGCACCAAGGACGAGGAAGGCATACGAAGGGGCGTTTCGGACTTATTTAGCCTTTTTGGGGACTGAGAGAGGGGGGCTTTGGGGGCATGAGGATTGGGTAGTACATTTTCTGATGTCCTTGCGTAAGGCTGGGAAGTCGGTGGCTACAGCCCAGAGGCATCGTGCTGCCATTTCCTTTGTTGCCAGGGCGCATAATATCCAGGACCCGACAGCGTCTTTTGTGGTACAGAAAGCGCTGCGTGGGTGGCAACGCCTTGAGGGTCGCAAAGTAGATGAGAGGCGCCCGATAGGTCTGGATAGGTTGTCCCAGTTGCTGGCCACACTCCCCGCCACATGCTCGTCTCAGTTCGAGGCCTGTTTGTTCCGAGCTGCTTTTACGCTTGCATTTCACGGGGCAATGAGGATAAGTGAGCTGGTAGCAAGGAACAAGCGGGATGTGGTGGGGGGTTTGTGCCGGGAACACGTTCAGATCAGGGGTGAGACGATGACTGTATCCTTTGTCAAGTCAAAAACCGATCAAGGTGGGGTGGGAGACTGCATAGTCATTCGCAGGATTTCAGGGTCTTCCATGTGTCCGGTGCAGTGTTTAGAAGATTACCTAGCACGAAGGGTGGCATCATGGGGGGGGACATTGTTGAGACACGCGGACGCCACCCCACTGACGAAGTTTCAGTTTCAGCGGGTGCTCGCGATGTCAATTACCGCAGCGGGCTTGGACCCGGGTGAGTTTGGGACCCATTCCTTTCGGATAGGGGCTGCCACTGAAGCTACAGCCAGGGGTCTTAATGTGGAACAAGTAAAACGAGTGGGGCGTTGGTCCTCCAATTGTTATAAGAGGTATGTGCGGTTGCACATGTTGTGAAGCTGTAATAATGTACTCACGCTTCTTGTCTTTTGTTTGGTTTTCAGTTACGCAAGCCTTCGAGGCGGGGCGGACTATGCAGTCGACCCAACACCAGGCCAGCGGTCAGACATCACCGGCTGTGAGAAAGGAGGTGTGGGTCGTGGGCCACTCATACGTGAGGCGTGCCGCTGACGTATTCGAAGCAGGTGACATGATTCACGTAGCTGGGGAATACGGGTACAGAATGTCCTTCTACGGAAGGGGCGGTCTCTGTATTGACCAGTTTCAGGCATTTTTTGAGGGTTTGTTAGGGCGGACGAGGTCACCGCCGTCTATAGTCATAGTACATTTAGGGGGCAATGATTTGGTCACCACCGGTAGACGACTTCTCCTGGAGGCAATGCTTTCCACTGTAAGTTGGTTGGCGAGGAAAGTTCCGGGGTGCATAATTGCGTGGTCTCATATGGTCCCACGAAAAGTGTGGCGGGGGGCTGTTTCGATCCCTGCTTTGAACCATTCTGTTAGAAAACTTAATAACAAAGTGAGTAGGTTGTTTCGTTCCAGGACATTGCATTCTATCTCGCACGGTTGTATTAATGATGACAGTATGTATCTAGGGGATGGTGTGCATTTGTCTCGGGTGGGAAATGAGTTACTCATAGGAGACTTCTTAGCATGGTTAAAAACGTTGGACCATGACCTTTAGCTAGGAGTTTTGTGGGGGGCCCGGATAGCCGGTCAACTATCCGGGCCTGTGGCGGTAAGGTCATGATCGGTGAGCACTAATTAGTAGATCCCTATGAGTGGGCGTCACCCAACACGGATGGGAGCGCTCGGGAGAGGTGGCCATTGGCCCCTCAATGGGGAGGCGGTCCCTTCTAAGGATGGGTCGCCGGAAGTAAAGGAAAGGCGGTCAAGGCCCCTTCCTTTGTAGGAGGGGTTACAGCCCCCTCCTGGGGAATTTCCCGGGGCCAGTGACATCTGCGACGGCAGATGCGGTAAGTTGTGTGGGGTTGGGATAAGGTCTACGGTACCTTCTAGATACCTCACACGAGTATTCGAACGACCTTTAACTGGCGTCGAGTCTTTAGGTGCCCCCGTCAAGTCAAGGGAAATTGGTAATAGTTGCACTTGAGGTACGCCTCCGTGCTGTCGCCCAGCCCAAGTGGGAGGGGTAAGTCTGGTTAGGGATCTTGACACCGGTTATGACCTTGCCGTTGGCCCTTAAACGTTAGGTTGTACAATTTCAATATGTCAAGAAATGTTTTGTAGGATGCTAGTTCGGCTAGGAGAACCTCTGTATTAGAGAATCTGTTAAGGTTAGCCAAACATCGCAATATGGTAATGAAATTGTACATAACATGAAACGTTTAATGTTTTAATTTTGTTTTTAATAAATACGGCCGGGATGGTCACTCCATCCCACTTCCAAAAACTTCAAGAACTGTTTCCGGTTTCCCTCCTTTTGGGGATTGTGTTGAGAGGGGGTGGCGGGTATCTCGGCCATATGGAAAGGGGCGACCAACTCGGTCCCCCCGAACGTATGGCCGAGTGCCTCGATCCCCCCGGGAAGCCATTTTTGGGCGGGAGGCGCGTCTCAGCTGGTATGCCCGAAGCGGCGTAGCTGGGGCGCGCTCGTTCCCGCCCTAGAGTGGGCTGGCCTAGACACCGACGCAGCCAGCCACGCCCTCGGGGCAGGCAGGGGCGGGTATACGCCCGCCCTGAAGACGGATAAAAAGGGACGCAAGACCAGAAGACATCCTCTTGTTCTTGTGCTCTGAAGCTGCACCTCCTCGCTGCACGTGAGCTCGGGACAGAACGAAGAGCCAATTTTGACCCACCCACCAGCCCCTGAAGACAGCCAGTTGTGTATAATAAAGTTGATTAATATTGCTTCGGTTTTCGTATACAGGTCGTAGTGCCATGTTGATGAGTTAATAAAGAATGGTCGTTTTGAGTATGTTTGCCATTAAAGATATTCAGTTTAGTGTTGAATTTTAATGCATGCTCTTTCGGTCATAGTGGCCAATGTATTCGTAGGTTAATTTGCACTGTCGTATTTATTTTGGTAGGCGGTAAGGTCATGATCGGTGAGCACTAATTAGTAGATCCCTATGAGTGGGCGTCACCCAACACGGATGGGAGCGCTCGGGAGAGGTGGCCATTGGCCCCTCAATGGGGAGGCGGTCCCTTCTAAGGATGGGTCGCCGGAAGTAAAGGAAAGGCGGTCAAGGCCCCTTCCTTTGTAGGAGGGGTTACAGCCCCCTCCTGGGGAATTTCCCGGGGCCAGTGACATCTGCGACGGCAGATGCGGTAAGTTGTGTGGGGTTGGGATAAGGTCTACGGTACCTTCTAGATACCTCACACGAGTATTCGAACGACCTTTAACTGGCGTCGAGTCTTTAGGTGCCCCCGTCAAGTCAAGGGAAATTGGTAATAGTTGCACTTGAGGTACGCCTCCATGCTGTCGCCCAGCCCAAGTGGGAGGGGTAAGTCTGGTTAGGGATCTTGACACCGGTTATGACCTTGCCGTTGGCCCTTAAACGTTAGGTTGTACAATTTCAATATGTCAAGAAATGTTTTGTAGGATGCTAGTTCGGCTAGGAGAACCTCTGTATTAGAGAATCTGTTAAGGTTAGCCAAACATCGCAATATGGTAATGAAATTGTACATAACATGAAACGTTTAATGTTTTAATTTTGTTTTTAATAAATACGGCCGGGTGGTCACTCCATCCCACTTCCAAAAACTTCAAGAACTGTTTCCGGTTTCCCTCCTTTTGGGGATTGTGTTGAGAGGGGGTGGCGGGTATCTCGGCCATAGGAGAAGGAGTGAGACAGAGACAGAGAGAGAGAGATATGTGTTCGGTTCGTACCCTCCCCCTCTAGCCTGCACGACGGAGGTGGGTGTGTTAAGCTGGGGTGTCGTTCCTCCAGTGATACTATTCTAATGTTGGTTCTTCTGCCGTCACCTGTGGGCAGCTCTCTTTATTATTATTATTATTATTATTATTTATTTTTATAAAGCGCGATAGTCACCCGGAGGTATCCCAGCGCTGAGGAACCCTGAATTCACCAAGTCAGCGGAGCAGGAGACTGAGAAGGAAGAAGGAAGAATGGGGGAACAGAAGCAGAAAAGGAGGGGGGGGTGTAGAGGTTTAGGGAAAAAGATGAGTTTTTAACAGTTTCCTGAAGCGCAGGTATTGAGGTTCAAGACGTAAGTTACGGGGAAGTGAATTCCAAAGGCGGGAGGCTTGTACCGAGAAACGTCTTCCTCCTGCTCGGGTTTTCCTGAATCTAGGGATGTTAGTAAAGTTTTCTGCATTGGAGCGGAGGGGCCTAGAGTTTCTATAGGGAGTGACAAAATTACTGAGAACAGGAGGGCCTTGGTTCTGCAGCGTTTTGTGGACGAGACATAGGGCTTTAAATTTGACTCTCTCCCTTATGGGGAGTCTCTGTATGTCTTGGCACCGGAATAGAAAAATGTTGAGGATACCTACTGTTTACTAGTCCCACTTTTTTTAAGTACAAGAACAACAAGGCAGCTAATGAGCAGTACACCGCACAACCAGTGAGTCTGACAGTATAAACAAACGTACTGCCCACCTCATAGGCTGGCTACCAAACAGCTCAACATTAGAACAATTTTAATCATATCAGCCAGGCAATGGTCTAAACATTTAAGCATTTTAACAAAGTTCAGAAAGCTGTTCTAATCATATTCTTTTAAACAAATTCTTTATTCATCATTTCTTCATACACGAACAGCCAAAAAAGCAGCCAACACGTTTCGCTCACAATCGGGCTTCATCAGGGCATAAATCCCACTAAGTCTCAAAACATGTTCTCAAAAACTAAAGTGCAACTGGCGATGAGTTCTCGCAAAAGACTGGAGCAGCAAACCATCCAATCATAGAGCTTGTAATGCGTAAAGCTGGTGCTAGACAAAGCAAAGGATGGTCGCAACACACAACGGGGCATATTATCAAGCCTGGGCGATAAAATTACCGCCGCTTTATTGGCAGGAAACTGCCGATAAAGTGGCGATAATGGGCTTGATAATATGCCCTATGGAATTCCAATCGAAGCTCATGTTAAATGTGAAGGACATCTAACATGAGCTTCGATTGGAATTCCATAGAGCATATTATCAAGCCCATTATCGCCACTTTATCGGCAGTTTCCTGCCGATAAAGCGGCGATAATTTTATCGCCCAGGCTTGATAATATGCCCCAACGTTTGTTGTTCGGGCAATGTGTTCCTGCAGCTAGATTCTCAGCTGTATAAATCCGGTGCCGTGTTCGGCAAAAAGTAACCCAACTTCACTTACAAATCTGCTAATTTTTACGCTTCTGGTGCGACACAGACCATGAAATTCTGTGTAGAGGATGAAGAGGACAGGGGGAGGTGGACAGACGCAGATAAACTAACAGAGAGAGCGAGAATCAAAGGAACAAGACGAAAGGCAAAGGTTGAAAGTGAAATGGAGAGAGAAACAAAGAGAAGGGAGGAACATGAAGAAAAACAAGGGTAGAGAAAGACGGGCAGTGTGGGGAAGATGGAGGGGGAAAGAGATGTAAATGGGAGCACAATGGAGAAGAAGGAAGGAGAACATGCGGGGTGCAGATTCACAAAGAAAGGTCATACATTTGCATCCACCGACCTACTTCTAGGCGCCAGTCATTACATGACTTTTGAGAGCGAATAAACAGTTACTGTAGAACAGCTGGTAAACGTGCCCATTGCAGCTTTCCACTCCTACCGCTGGGAACACCATCTGCTCTGGCCTCTCTGCGCAGCTTAAGAAGGATAAACATCTGCTTTGAAGCCTGCTTTTCAAATACATGTTTTTTCTATGGGGAAATGCTTTTTTACATTGGCAAATTCCTTCTGAAACACCCCAAAAAAACTTGGGGTGTTCCATTCCCCTTCTCACCATAGAAGGGAATTTACTTCAACTCTTTTCTGGAGTAAATCCATCACGATTTCTAGGGTGGGGAGGATTGGAGGGGATTATCTGAGGCGTCACAAACTCTCAAAACGAACCACACCTTGGTGCGCCCCCTCCTTGCACAGGTTTACTACTGCATACGTGTATGACACTGACACACACATGTGTAGAAGTAAAGACAGTTACTCCTGCCAGGTATCCTTTGTGCGTTCCTAGCATGAAGAAATGGGGCCAGGCGTGGAATGGAGAAGGGGGTCCCAGGAGTGGAAGATAGGTAAAGGAGATTGGACAGAGCGGGGGAAAGAAAAAGAGAGAGAGAGAGAGGAGGAGAAAGAGAGAGAGCGCGAGAGAGAAAGAAAGAGACAGGCAGACAGAGGAGAGAGAGCGGAGGAGAAAGAGAGAGAGCGCGCGAGAGAGAAATAGAGAGGAGGAGGAGGGAGAGAAAAGGAGAGCGAAGGAGAGTGAGATAGAGAAAGAAGGAGAGGGCTAAAGAGAAAGAGGAAGAAAGAGAGAGAGAGTGAGTGAGTGAGAGCGAGAGAGAAAGAGAGAGAGCACGCGAGAGAGAAAGAGAGAGAAGGAGGGAGAGAAAGGGAGAGAGAGAGAAGGAGAGGGAGATAGTGAAAGAAGGAGAGGGCTAAAGAGAAAGAGGAAGAAAGAGAGAGAGAGTGAGTGAGAGCGAGGGAGAAAAGAGTAATAAAGAGAAACAGAGAGGGAGAGAGAGAGAGAAAGAGATAAATAAATATATAGAAAGAGAGAGAGAGAAAGAGAGTGAGAAAGAGAGAGAGAGAGAGAGCGAAAGAGACAGTAAAAGCGAGAGAAAGAGACAGTGAGAAAGAGAAAGCGCGAGACAGACGAACAGAGGAAGACTGAGAATGAGAGACGGACATGAACAAAGGCATCGTGGTTGTGAACTAACGCAGAACTATAGAAGAGGACAGGGAGAGAGACAGAGGCAGAGAGAGAAAGAGAGAGAGAGAGAGAGAGAGAGAGAGAGAGGGGGGGTAAATAAGTGGAGAAAGATAATGAGAGAGGGCTCAGAAGAAAAGGTCGGGAAAGAAGAATCGAGAGAGGGGTTTAGAGGTGGGGGGCGTGGGCTGTGAAAAGATGAAGAGCTCGGGGAGAGTTGATGTCCGGGGGACCGTGAGCGACCGAGAGAGCCAAGGATACACTGATAGGTAGATTGTCAGGCAGCGCGTGGACAAGAAGACGGACAGACCTTAAAGGGGCAGGAAGCAGAACAGGCAGTAAGTGCAAAGGACGGTGGACAGAGAGTAAGGTTGTAAGTTGGCTCCACGGGAGACGGGAGGGAGGACAGGTCGTACATGGACAGGGAGATGAAAGAACTGAGAGGGGACAGGGAGCTGGACAGGCAGGATGTGGAAGGGATGCTGAACAGACAGTAAATTTAAGTAAGACCGTAAGTAGACACGACGATGGGCAGTGAGCGGACAGGGAGATGGACAGGATGCACGTGGGCAGGAAGACGGGGGCTAGACATACCGAGACAGGGCAGGCCCTCGTGGGCAGTGTGACGTGCGGTAGCGTCAGTGGACAGGGAGACGGGCAGTCACACGTGGGCAGTGTGGTGTGCGGTAGAGCGAGTGGACATGGAGACGGGCAGTCACACGTGGACAGTGTGGTGTGCGGTAGAGCGAGTGGACAGAGAGACGGGCAGTCACTCGTGGACAGTGTGGTGTGCGGTAGAGCGAGTGGACAGGGAGACGGGCAGTCACACGTGGGCAGTGTGGTGTGCGGTAGCGTGAGTGGACAGGGAGACAGGCGGTCACTCGTTGACAGTGTGGTGTGCGGTAGAGTGAGTGCACAGGGAGACAGGCGGTCACTCGTTGACAGTGTGGTGTGCAGTAGAGTGAGTGGACAGGGAGACGGGCAGTCACACATAGCGGTCAAGTAGGTGGGCAGTCATCACCTGGGCAGGGAGGCTGCCGGGCAGGTGGGCATTCATCACCTGGGCAGAGAGGCTGCCGGGCAGGCAGCGCTTACAGAGTGGTCCAGGCAGGCGCCCCCCACCCCCGGCGCCGCACTCACCTGATGTCTGGCACACCGCCTCGTAGTCCGGGCAGCAGTCCCCCGTCTTCCGGCAGTACGTGTCGCAGAAACACGGCCTTTGCTGCCCTGAGAAAGGTCGGCAGTCATTGTTTCTGCCCGGACAGCACTTGGGGTCCTGGCGGAGGGTGCAGCCCCCGACCGCGCCTGTGGGGTACCCAGCCGCCCACAGCAGCCCCCCGCACGAGAGGAGGAAAGATACTGTCCTGGCAGGGCCCAGCATCGTCCGATCCCACGAGCCCGGCTGCTGGGGAGCAGGTGAAACCGATCCTCTGTGCCAATGCACCCGGAGCCCGCGGTGCCACCGAAGCCCTGCGTGTCACCACTGTTCACCTGCACGTGCCACCGCTGGTCACCTCCACGTGCCACCGCCGGTCACCTCCACGTGCCACCGGACCCCTCCGTGCCACCACTGATCACCTCCACGTGCCACCGCTGGTCACCTCCACGTGCCACCGCTGGTCGCCTCCACGTGCCACCGGAGCCCTTCGTGCCACCACTGGTCACCTCCACGTGCCACCGGACCCCTGTGTGCCACCGCTGTTGGAAGCCCTGTCCACAGCCACTGCCCTCCACGTGCCACCGCGGGTCACCTTCAAGTGCACCGGAGCCCTGTGTGCCGCCGCTGGTCAACTCCACGTGCCACCAGAGCCCTGTGTGCCACCGCTGTTGGAAGCCCTGTCCACGGCCACTACCCTCCACGTGTCACCACTGGGCACCTTCAAGTGCCACTGGAGCCCTGCGTGCCACCGCTGGTCACCTCCACGTGCCACCGGAGCTCTATGTGCCACCGCTGGTCACCTCCACCTGCAACGGAGCTCTGCGTGCCACCACTGGTCACCTCCACGTGTCACCGGAGCCCTATGTGGCACCGCTGATGAAAGCCCTGTCCACGACCACTTCCCTCCACGTGACACCTCTACGTGCCCCACTGCTCGGATCTCCTGTGCCAACAGACCCGGACGCCGTTGCGCGGTGCCACCCCAGGAGACCTCCACCGTCGTTGGACCGACTGTGCCAAAGCCGCTAACCTCCACGTACCACCGTGATGGTGCGTATGACCGCTGCACCTGTGCCAACACAGCTGGACACGCGGTGCCACCACCAGTACTCGCCACTTGCCACCGGAAGCCTGGGCTCAAAGGGGCACCGCCGCTCGTCTCCTCTGTACCACTGCGCGGTCTGACTTCTAGTGCCGGAAAGCACGACCCGTTTCTGCCACCTCTGATGTCCCCCTCAAGCCGCCTCTACTGGAGACCGTGTGCCACTGCCGGACCTCCCTTCGTCCCCGCTGCCGGCCCCCTAGAGTGCGCGTGGCTCTGCTTGGCACAATGTCAGACGCGGTGCCTGCTGCGTTTTTGCGCAATTGTATTGCGCTTGGCGCCGGTGCGCGCCGATCCTTAGGCTTACCGCCTGCCTTCGCCGATGCTTATTACTGCTTCACAAACATTAGCTAACTCCAAAATCCGTATGTCTTAGATATCATGGACGCGTAAAACGGACAGCCGCGCCATCCTTCGGATCCCAGAAACAGCTCAGTAGGGAATCCCCGAGCAGAGAAGCGGGTTGGTTGAGCGCTTGCTGCTGAGATCTGTGTGCCCTGAATCTGCAGGTCCGAAGGTTGAATCACGGAAGCACAATACTCAGCTTTTCATCCTTCTGAGGTCGAGCACGAGAGTACAGCTTTCGAATGGACAATGAGTGCATATATAAGTTATTTGCGCAAAAGCGCAAAGTGGCTAATTTCCTCCGGTAAAAACAAACGAATTCTGGATGGCTTCAGGGCACAGAGAGACAGGAGAGATCCCCGGAGCCCCCACGTCTCCAGCATTCGTAGCCCTGCCGCTGCTTGGATCCGCTCTGTCCTCTCTCGGCTCAGGGGATGGGGGAGGTTCGGCAGGATGGGTTGTCATCCCGGTGGGAGCTACATCGGCGCTGCCAGAGCCCCAGCGTAGCCGCACCCCCGCCGGAGCTGCCAGCGGCCGCCCCCCACGCAGACAACTGGCTCTTAGTAAATGAACAGACAGTGCCCATAAGAAAAGCCCTCGCACTGCCATCTGCGCGCCAGTTTCGCAGTGGCACTGCCTCCCGCAGGATAGATCATCTGGTTAATGCACCTGCTCCAGAGATATGGGCGCAAACATCTAGTCATCTACGTCGATCAACCTAAAAGGCCCAGCGGATTAACGCCTCTCCTGCAAAGATCTCTGGTTAATCCTGCAAACGGCACCCATTGTAGTAAGATTGTCAGTAGGATAAGGTGCCTGCTGCGAAGATCTGGACGTAACATGCCCGTCATAGATGCTAATTCTGGCAGAGTGGCCGGGGGGATTAATCGACCTGCTGCTTCGACCTGCAAGACCAGGTGTGATTTCAATTAAATTGGTTTATCTGGGTAACATATTCCCTTCTAAGAGCCATCTTTCACCTGGAAGTCACTACTGTGGACTTCAGGTAGATGCCATCTAAGCATCCTGCCCTTCCTCCAAAGGTCTGTTGAACTGTAACTGTATTGTATTGTAATTGCATTTATCTAGCATTTACTATCCCCCATGAGGCGTCGTAGCGCTTTTTCAGCGAGTAGCACGCTGCTCCCGAACCCACAAAGGATTAGTGTTGAATTAGTATGAAATATGAAAGTAATATTAATATGAACTTTAGTCACAGGTGTTAATTTAATAAAATAGCATAGTGGGTTACGACACCTGTTGGAGTGTGTTGTGCTCAAATCTCACGTTTGAAACGAATTCTACTAAAATAATTCAGTTGATTAATGCAACTACTGCAAAAATTTGAGTGACACATTTCATTACGATGGCACTGTAGTCCAGTGGGTTAGTGCATCTGCTGAAAGTATCTGCAACTTGTAAACTTGCATGCAGACTGCAAGACATAGGCCCTCATTATGATGTCGGGCGGACCGCAACCTATGGCCTGTCAGCAGGGGCGGCTCTAGGATCATGGTGGCCCTAGGCAGGGAGCGTAGGGAGGGGGCCCCGAAAGAGGGGGTCCAGGCGGGGCGGAGCGCAGAGGCCAGTGATGAGGGGGGTCAGGGTGTTTGGAAGTGGAATAGAGCCGGAGGCCACCAAATCCTTGCCAGGGGCCACCACGCAAATATGTATCCATCCTCAGAGGTTTATTATATTAAGGATATATATTGGCGTGGTGGCCCCTGGGGTTTGGTGGCCCTGTGCAGGTGCACAGCTTGCACATGCCTAAAGCCGCCCCTGCTGTCAGTTGCAGTCCGACCGAGGCAGGGGGCTAAGGGATGGACGCTGCTTTCTGACGGGCTAGAGGAGTCCACCAGGGCAGCGGTCAGAAAGTAATCCCCCTCCAATGGGGCAGTGACTGCTCAGGCACCGAGGGGCGTAGCTAGATGTATGCCACCCTGGGCAGCCCCTACGTTTGCCACCAGAGTGTAGGTAGGAGCGGGGGATGACCTGTTTGGGGGGGGAGTTTAGGCCGATGGACCACTTGTTCTTGGGGGCGGTGGGATGGTGGTAGTCGACAGACATGCCGCCCCCAAACACAGTGCCGCCAGGGGCGGATCACTCCCCCCTCCCCCCAGCTATGCCACTGCTGCCACCACCGTAGGGATTACAATTTCCCTTCCAGAAGGCTGTAAGACACAAACTTTGGGGGGCCGTAGCAGAGCCCCGGTCTCTCCGCGACCGACCCTCCATGGCCTCCACTGTGTGGTGCACCCCAAACGTTCATGCCCATGTCCCAGATACCACATGGTACCTGGTACACTGCACATGGATGCTTGCAAACATCAATTTTTCAAATGCAAGTTGTGCTGCAGCCTTTTTCCGGCCGCTGAACAAGTCTCAATGGGAAAATGGATGTTTCCGACGCCCATCCGAGGCGGTCTCATCCAAATTCAACGGATGGAACTGCCACTACTAGTCGGTCGGTTTCCATTCTGACACGATGCTGGTTGGAAACTCGTCCGACTGCCATCATAATTAGGGCCATGGGCTTATATTCTAGAGCAGTGGTTAACCTTTTGACCTCTGTGGACCCCTACTTGACCCCCACATGATCATTACTGTTCATGGGGGTCTTCCACCAAATAATCCCCCACGAGTCACTACTGGAAGCTGGAGACCCAAGCCTAAGCTATTTTGATGTTTTGAACAGCAAAACAATAAACACATACAGAAGCAAGCTTTCACCAAACAAATACACAAACTATAAAGTATTTTGTTTAGTTCACAAATATAAAAAAATAAATAAATAATTTTAATGGAAACACTAGAGCTTCTCTAAATTTAATTGAGGCAACCCATCGGCCATACTATATTTTGTTTGTTGCACTTGCCCTGCTCCCACAAATCCACCTGGGGATAAGAACTTAGGGGCTGATTTAAATGTTGGTGGAGAGGGAACTCTATCACAACAGCGATTGAGTTGCCTCTCCGACAACATTATGGTCCACCCATTCAATTTTGAATCGGGTCGGCCACAAGTCTGACTACTCTGACTCTGCTGTGGTCAAACCCCTGGAGCAGCGCAACATACCAAGGGCCTTTGGAGGTTTGACTGTATGTCTGCTCACATAATGAAGATAGCGGTACAAAAGGGGGGGGGGGGGTAATGGATGGAGCATCTGAACCAATCAAACACTCACACCCAGTATATGTAGACTATGGAACACCCTTCCCATCCATCTTCGTTCAACGGCTCCCCATCTCTCTTTTCAGAAGCAACTGAAGACTTGGCTCTTTCAGAATCTGTTTTAACTACCTAATCTCCATCTGCTTGTTGTTACTGACGCTGGGATGCCTAAGGGTAGCCATGCGCTTAACAAATGTTAACTAATAATAATAATATTAATAACTGCAGTTCCAGTCAATGCATTATACGTTTGCCGGACAACTCTGTCAATATGACGGAATTGTATGGCCAATTTACAATGTTGTTTTAATTTTCGAAAACATAATCTGAAAGCGGGATTTTCTTTTAGAAAATACAAAAAACAATGCCCCCTTTGCCAAGGACGTTTCCTCCCATGACGATGGCGGCAGTGAGCACCTTTCAATGCCTCTTACTGCCAGGTTTTTGATGGTGGTGAAGGGCACTGAAAATCAGCTGTATGTCTGCCCATCTTCATTATGTGGTACAACAAAAGGGGGTGGTGATGGACGGAGCATCTGAATCAATCAAACACTCGAACCCAGTCAAAAGATCTGGGTTGAATCCATCACCGTTCTTTAGCCCACTCTGCCACTCCAGTTCAGACATGGCTATATGCAAATCAGTCTGACCCTGTGCCTCATGAGAACAGTCCAGCCCGAACTGCCAAGCCATGCCTTCCCTGGACCGGAAACAAGCTTCCGAGGACCGGTTTCTGGCATTCCAGCCGTCTTCAGCACGGCTTGCTTGAATCCAGTGGCAAAGTGAGCAAGGGACTCACGTCTGAGCATACCCTGCCTTGAGCATTCTTCCAGGCACTCACTCATCGGTTCATCTATGGACTCACTCATTCAACCATCTGCATGCTCACTCACCCATTCAACAATCCATCCATGCGCTCACTCGTTCAAGTGAGCATTCTTCGAGGCACTCACTCATCCGTTCATCTATGGACTCACTCATTCAACCATCTGCATGCTCACTCACCCATTCAACAATCCATCCATGCGCTCACTCGCCCAAGTGAGCATTCTTCGAGGCACTCACTCATCCGTTCATCTATGGACTCACTCATTCAACCATCTGCATGCTCTCACCTATTCAACGATCCATCCATGCGCTCACTCGCCCAAGTGAGCATTCTCCGTTGTTTCCAGTCCAGGGAAGACATGGTACATTAATTCACCAAGCACTCAAAGTAGAAAGTCCATTATAGAGTTCACAAAGTAAGTAAACTTCTTCTCAAATTCTTTTCTTTATTCGGTCATCAAATTCAATGGAATCCTTGAACAGCAATACAGCCAACACGTGTTTCGTCTAGTCTTTGTTTGACAATTAGACTTCTTCAGGGCAATAAGTACACAACCAAATATTCACCAATCCTCTGTATTAATTCGACCTCATCTGTCAAATATGATATGTAATTCTCATGTAGCACGTCTTAATACCATCAACATCACTCATATGTGTAGAGCATAAGTAACCATCAATTTTCAATAGTGTAGTAGCCACTACATGTAGCTTGACTTAGTCCAAAGGAAACTTTCCCACGAAGTAATTCGTTTTTCTCAATATAAATGCCTGCATGGAGTGTCCTCCAGTTCTATCATTCATCCGTAATTCCGCGTGTTGGCTGTATTGCTGTTCAAGGATTCCATTGAATTTGATGACCGAATAAAGAAAAGAATTTGAGAAGAAGTTTACTTACTTTGTGAACTCTATAATGGACTTTCTACTTTGAGTGTTTGGTGAATTAATGTACTATGATCAGCCATTCTGTGGCATCTATAAGAGTCTTGGTGACAGACCCTTGTTCACTTTGAGCACCTTGTTACATTTACGAATTAATTTGCTTACACACGCTGTGCGCTCCATTTAAACTGTCACCCCCCTCTTTTCAGGGAAGACATGGCTTGGCAGTTCGGGCTGGACTGTTCCCATGAGGCACAGGGTCAGACTGATTTGCATATAGCCATGTCTGAACTGGGGTGGCAGAGTGGGCTAAAGAACGGTGATGGATTCAACCCAGATCTTTTGACTGGGTGTGAGTGTTTGATTGATTCAGATGCTCCGTCCATCACCACCCCCTTTTGTTGTACCACATAATGAAGATGGGCAGACATACAGCTGATTTTCAGTGCCCTTCACCACCATCAAAAACCTGGCAGTAAGAGGCATTGAAAGGTGCTCACTGCCGCCATCGTCATGGGAGGAAACGTCCTTGGCAAAGGGGGCATTGTTTTTTGTATTTTCTAAAAGAAAATCCCGCTTTCAGATTATGTTTTCGAAAATTAAAACAACATTGTAAATTGGCCATACAATTCCGTCATATTGACAGAGTTGTCCGGCAAACGTATAATGCATTGACTGGAACTGCAGTTATTAATATTATTATTATTAGTTAACATTTGTTAAGCGCATGGCTACCCTTAGGCATCCCAGCGTCAGTAACAACAAGCAGATGGAGATTAGGTAGTTAAAACAGATTCTGAAAGAGCCAAGTCTTCAGTTGCTTCTGAAAAGAGAGATGGGGAGCCGTTGAACGAAGATGGATGGGAAGGGTGTTCCATAGTCTAGCGGTGTAAGAAAAAAATTGCCCCCAGAGCCGGCTTTCTCAATTTTAGGTACAGATGCCAGGAACAAGTTGGCTGATGGGAGGTATCTTAACCCCTAGTGTGCTCAGGGCGGCCCCCAGACATCCTACGTCACAGTGGCCGTGTGCTCAGGACAACTGGGGGCCGTCCGGACGCTGCCGATTTCCCAGCACGGCGCAAATTCCACGCCTGTGCTGAAGAAATAATTAGTGGGCGGAGTTCGGACAGCCCCTTGATGTCCTCCGCACATGCCTACCGTGACGTAAGACTGCCGGGGGGCTGTCCTGAGGACGCAAGGGGTTACGGCCCTAATTAAATTCCTGCACCACGGCATAATTCGCGCCGCAGGAAAGGGGTTAAAGGGAAGTAGAAAGCCATGAGGGAGTGATTGATTTTAGGACCGATCCCCCAAAGGGTTTTATGTGCTATGCATAATTAATGATTCAAACATTATACATTCTTTTACTGGTAGCCAGGGCAGTGTTTTAAGCACAGGCTACGCAGAATGCAATTTGGGGGTATTGTGTAGCAGTCTGGCTGCACAATTCTGCACAACCTGCAGTTTCCTTGTGGTGGTCTTTGGGGTACCAAGGTAGAGGGAGTTCCTGTAGTCCAGACGGGAGATGACCAGCGCCTGGACCTTGATTCTTCGGGCAGGTACAGGAAGAAGTGGGAGAATTTTTCGCATCTGTCTGATGATACCAAAGCAGGAGGCTGCTAACTTGACTGCTTGGTGATCAAATTTAAGAGATCTATCCAACCAGACTCCCAAGCTTTTGATCTTGTCTTTGGGAGTGGCCCATGACCAAGACAGTTAGGCCAACTCAGTCCGGATGTAGTGATGGAGTAATTACTCAGGATCATTAGCTCGGTCTTGTCTCCATTGAGCTGAAGACACGACTGGTCCATCCATGTGGCCACAGATTCCAAACAGGATTCCAGATTGACTGGCAGGTTCTTCGGGTGTTATAGCGCTACCACTAGCTGTGTGTCGTCCGTGTAAGTAATGATATGGATCCCATATGGCAGGACTAACTGGGCAACAGGTTTAAGGTAGATGTTAAATAGGGTGCAGCTGTGGCAGCAGTTCTTCCAATGCTAGAAATGTCCGTCTGGCTAGTGGCATTTATACATTTCTGTAGAAAAAAACAACATTACACATAGTGCTCCATATCTGGGGCAGACAGCTTAAAGCTG
This sequence comes from Lissotriton vulgaris, assembly GCF_964263255.1. Lineage (NCBI taxonomy): Eukaryota > Metazoa > Chordata > Amphibia > Caudata > Salamandridae > Lissotriton > Lissotriton vulgaris. Next base: position 66,331,098 of record NC_141699.1, read on the forward strand.
CAATTCCGTAGTTTACACATCATTTAAACATTAATAGCCCTAGCCTGTTGTGCCAAGCCTAGGACTCTCTAATAAAAGAGAGAGGGACCCCACAACCAAAGGGATGGAGTACCACAATAGACCTTCGTCAGACAAATATTCCCTTTAGGACATCTTACTATTGGAACATATATTCTCAGGACACATACACAAGAACAACAAATACTAACGCAATGCTATATAAGTGAGGCAAAATGTAAAGGTAGGCAAGATTGTAAGAATATGCTAGACAATTTATTCATAGTAAAAAATACATTATAGTTAAAATAATCATTAAAAAACAGGGGACAGAAAATTACATTAAGGAAACACTTAAATTCCTATTGGTAAAAAGGAGGTATGGAACAGAAAATCAATTCAGCAAAACATCAGAATTGTCTTCAGATAGTATATAGCATAATCCTCCTTTTTCTTAAGCATCGACGCGTTTCGGCGGACCTTCTAATAAAGCCACCTTCATCAGGCATACATATAATGTCTTTCCAGTTAATTCTTTCGCAGTGCTTGTATATGTAATCTGATACAAGTCCAGGATATATATCTCTGGTTAAACCATAAAAAGGTACTGAAATATAGTTGCAGAATAAAATCTTTAAAATAGAATCTGTGCAAGACACACGGTATGTATGTCAGACCTCCATAGCGCTTCTTTAAAATCTGCCACATTTATAGGCAAAGGTACACAGCAAATACAAAATGGCGATTCCTAAAAACGTCCTATTTCCTGATACGGTGCCCCCTTGAACGTAAAAACGCCGGCGTCCCGCGTGTCGTACAACTCAGACTTTCCAAGTCTGAAGGCTGGAGTCTCTCGAGGGCTGGGGGACCTTAATGACTCAGTGAGACAGATTTAAGACAGACTTAAGACCAACGTAATACAAACTTAGGACAACCTTAAGACAGACTTAAGACAAAATCCCAACTTTACTACTACTAAATGCCTTCTGTGAATACCAAAAGTAGTAAGTTTAGGATTTTGTCTTAAGTTAGTTCTGTGAATCGGGTCCAGTGTATCCCACCTTAGGGGTGGTATTAGCCTGGGGGTAACACAACTACCTCACTATCTAATTTTACCGCCTATTCAGGTGCCAAGGGGGCTCTAGACAAAGGGTGTCTCCTGTGAGGAGGGCCAAATTCGCATTTCAAAGGTAGCAGCTTCTTTGAAGCTTGCCGGCCCAAGGAGTCTAATCAGCAAGTCATCCTGTGGGAGGGGTGTGACACCATCGGAGGTCAGAACAATGTCTTGGGTGGCAGGCTGACAGAAGCCAGTCAGGGAGCACACCAGAGGCTGGTAGGATTTCAGGGGGCACCTCTAAGGTGCCCTCTGGGTGCATGTTTTGGTAAATCCATCACTGGAATGAAAGTGGGTTTATCAATACAACATGTTTGATACCAAACATCCCTATCTTCAGTGAAGCCATCATGTAGCTGGGGAACTTGTTTTCACCAATGTCCAGCACATGTTTTAAAAAGGCTTCCCTGGTCACTTGAACTGGCAGTGATAGGACTGACCCTCACAGGGGCATATTTGATCATGCAGGTATGCCCTCATATGTAATATTCAGCACCCTGACTTAGGGCTGCCAGGCCTGCTGTAGGGGGGGGGGGGCTTACAAATATTACATGCAGTGTTAGAGGACATGGCACACAGGACTGTGTGACATGTCGTGTTTTCACTTTTGTCTGCACCAAGACATGCAGCCTGCAATGGCATCTTTGAATGTGCTTGGTGAAGGGTCCCTTAGGGTGGCACAATTTGTGCTGCTGTCCTTAGGGGCCCTCTTTATTACCTCTGGCCCTAGGTCTAAGGGGTACCACTTACTAGGGGTATGCATAGGGTGCTAAAGGTTTTGCCAATTGGGGGAAACAATTGTACAGTTTTGGGAAAGAGCCTTGGCACCGGGAATTTGGCTGGCAGGAATCCCGTGCGCTTCCAGTTGTAGCCATATCAGTTACTAGACACAAAGTGGGGGTGACTAAGTCAAAAAGAGCTACTTTCCTGCAGTCACAAAATGAGGGGGGTTTAAAAAGAGCTCAAAATGAAGTCGCATTCACAAAGCGGAGTAAACTGGAATAAAATATTTGAAATAAAAAAAAACATATATGTGTTTGTATTGTTATTGCACAGACTTAAACTGAGAGTTGTACATTATGGGGAGTGATAGAAGCCGTAGCAAGATTCCATACTTCAAGTAAGGGCTAAAACCTTTGAACTGCACACAGTTACACACAATCAAGGCATCATTAAGTGATTTGCTCAGAACTGCACAATTTTGGTTCAACTGCCAAGGTAGATTCCAAACCAGGTCCCCATGTAGACTTCATCACTATTCCACAACTTCTTCCTTAGTTGATGGAATAAAATATTTTTAAAAGGGTTAGAGTTGAAAATGCTCCCAAAGTTCACTTTCACCAATCTTTGTGAAAAATTAATAGGATATTTTCATATAGACATTATGCTGTGTTCTCCATGATATCTAGTCAGTAGACCGAATGCAAATTATCGTGGTATCTAGTTATCATACAGGGGTTGCACCTTGATTAGGTTGTCTCTCATTTACGGTTCACTCTTGTCTATGTGCACATGCACTATGGGTTAAAGTCTAATGTGATATATAACATTATTATTAAATAATGTAATGATTTAGTAATAGCGATGCATCTCCATTGCACCCATTATCGTGGAACGGAGGTCGTAGTCCAGATTATGAGTACCTTTTTTACTGGGGTGTTTTCCATCATTTAAAATAGTATAAAAAGGGCTGGGGAATCTTTTTTCAATCTTTGGTACTACAATCCTTTCTTGAAATAGCCATGCACTGCTGTGACAGGAAAGCCTCAATATTGCAAATTATAACCATAAAGCCAGTTTCTGTGTTTCAGATTTGCAAGTTAAATATCTTTTGCAAAAATACAGGCACCTGCCAAGGCCATGTTTGCACTCAATCACATTTTCTTTTTCTCCGAATGAAACAGAGTTGGTTAAAGATGCCAAAATGTAAATGTGCGTATGCTGCACAAAAAATTCATCATGATAAATAAGGTTGTCCCCCATGTTTAGGAAGGAGCTGAAACTGTGTAAAAATGAGATTACATCTTGTTATGGCGAGCATCCACAGCACAAGCCACTGCTGAAGGATTAGATTGAGAGGTATGAGGATAAACGGACGGATACCTTGGCATAGACCCATGTATGTGGGAAGGTGTGAGAGTGCCTGTGAAGTCAAGTCATAGAATTTGTATAGCGCACTACATACCCAGAGGGTTTCAAGGCGCTTAGGAGGGGAGGAGGATTACTTGTCAAATATCCACGTTTTAAGTTGCTTTCTGAATGCTAGGTGGTTCTGGGTAAGGCGAAGGTAAGCGGGGAGTGAGTTCCATGTTTTAGCAGCCAGGTATGAAAAGGATCTGCCTCCCATGGTGGTCTTGTTGATGCGAGGTACAGTGGCGAGGGCTTGGCTGGAAGAACGTAGTTGGCGGGAGGGGGTGTAGAAGGACAGTCTTGAGTTGAGGCAATCTGGTCCGATGTCGTAGAGTGCTTTGTGTGCGTGGGTTAGCAGTCGGAAAGTGATTCTCTTATTGACGGGTAGCCAGTGGAGGTCTTTCACGTGACCAGAGATGTGTTCGTTGCGTGGGATGTCTAATATGAGCCTGGCTGAGGCGTTTTGGATTCGTTGGAGTTTCTTCTGGAGTTTTGCGGTAGTACCTGCGTAGAGGGTGTTTCCGTAGTCCAGTCGGCTCGTGACCAGAGCGTGGGTGACTGTTTTCCTTGTTCCGGAGGGGATCCAGCGAAATGTTTTTCTGAGCATGCGAAGAATGTTGAAGCAGGAAGAGGATACGGCGCTGACTTGTCTGTTCATTGAGAGTGAGGAATCCAGGATGACGCCTAGGTTCCGTGCGTGGTCTGTCGGGATGGGTGCTTTTCCGAGGGCTTCCGGCCACTAGGAGTCGTCCCATGCAGAGGGGGATGTACCTAAGATGAGGACTTCTGTTTTGTCTGAGTTCAGTTTCAGACGGCTTTGTTTCATCCATTCGGCAACTTCTTTCATTCCTTCGTGTAGGTTAGTTTTGGCGGTGCTGGGGTCGTTGGTGAGAGAAAGGATCAGTTGAGTGTCGTCCGCGTAAGAGATGATGTTGAGGTTGTGTTGGCGTGCGATGGCCGCGAGGGGGCTCATGTATACGTTGAAGAGGGTGGGACTGAGAGAGGATCCTTGTGGTACGCCGCAGATGACTTCAGAGGCCTCGGACTTGAATGGTGGAAGGCGGACTCTCTGGGTTCTTCCGGTGAGGAACGAGGTGATCCATTCAAGCGCTTTTCCTTGGATTCCGATGTTATTGAGGCGTTGTAAAAGGGTGCTGTGGCAGACTGTGTCGAAAGCTGCAGAGAGGTCAAGGAGGATGAGGGCGACTGTGTCTCCATTGTCCAGTAGAGTTCGAATGTCGTCTGTTGCTGCGATGAGGGCGGTTTCAGTGCTGTGTTTTGCTCGGAAGCCAGATTGTGAGGGGTCGAGGGAATTATTGGCTTCGAGGAAGGCGGCGAGCTGGTTGTTGATAGCTTTCTCGATTACTTTGGCCGGGAATGGAAGAAGCGAGATGGGGCGGTAATTTTTGAGTTCGGTGGGGTCCGCTGTTGGTTTTTTCAGAAGGGCGGTGAGTTCAGCGTGTTTCCAGTCTTCCGGGAAGGTGGCGGAGTTGATGGAGCAGTTGATGACGTCTCGGAGGTGCGGTGCTATGACGGAGTCTGCTTTGTTGAAGATGTGGTGAGGACATGGGTCTGTGGGGGATCCTGAGTGGATGGAATTCATTAGGCGGATGGTGTCCTCAGTGGAGATTGGGTTTCAGTCGTTAAGGGTGTTCACGGGGGGAAGATGATCAGCAAATGGTAGGGTGGGTAGGTTTCCGGGTTGGTTGTCAAAGCTGTTGTGGATGTCTGCAATCTTGTTGTGGAAAAATGAGGCTAGGGAGTCGCAGAGGGTTTGAGAGGGGGTAATGTCGTTGGAGTTGGCTGAGGGATTGGAAAATTCCTTGACGATGTTGAAAAGTTCCTTGCTGTTGTGGGCGTTGTTGTCAAGTCGATCCTTGAATGCTGTTTTCTTGGCTTTTCGGATCAGTTGGTGGTGAGTGCGGGTGGCGCTTTTGAAGGCGTCCTTGGTGCTGGTGGTTGGGTCTTTTTTCCAGGCCTTTTCAAGGGAGCGGCAGAGTTTCTTGGACTTCTTGAGATCATCGTTGAACCATGAGGTCTTCTTGCTGCCATGTTTGCTTTGACGTTTTTTCAGTGGTGCTAAGGTGTCGGCGGTGTTGGATAACCATAGGGTGAGGTTGGCGGCGGCTTCGTTGGCGTTAGAAGAGAGGGCTGGGGAGTTTCGAAGGAGCGATGAGGAGATCTGGTCGATGGTGATTTTGTTCCAGTTTCTTTGCAGGGTAGGTTGGAGGTGGGTGCTGGGTTTTGGTTTGTTGTAGGTGAAGTGAACGCAGCTGTGGTCAGTCCAGAGGAGGTCCGTGGTGTGGCTGAAGGAGACATGATTGCTGGATGTGAAGATGGGGTCGAGTGTGTGACCTGCGATGTGGGTGGGGGAAGTGACTAGTTGTTTAAGTCCGAGGTTGGCGAGGTTGTCCACGAGGGTGGCGGTGTTGCGGTCGTTGATCTTTTCAAGGTGAAAGTTGAGGTCTAAACCACATACAGTAAAGGGGACCCACGGGCAGTTTAATGACCAGCTCTGAATACATGCCCACCTAACAATAATCACAAGAGAGTATCAGAGGGTCAAGAGTGAGACAGGCTAAATATCAAAGACAGAGAAGTTGTAGCGCTCCTACTGGCCATATGACTAAGGGGCGAGTGCTATAAAACATGCCAGATCAAGATCAGTGTCTGGTCTCTGGCTCCCATCAGTCACCACTCGGAACCGCCCTTCATCATTTGGGGCTCCGAGGACCAACACTATACCAGATCTTGGTGTTCTAGCAGAAAGGGGTTGGCCTTCCTGTTAGTCAGTAAGTGTTGGTGTTATGGTTGAAACCATATGTGTTGGTAAAGTAACTGACAGGGTTAAAAAAGGTGTAATGTGCAGTGCAAGGAAAACCAGGACAAATAAAGAAAAGTGAATAAAATTGGTTTTAAGGAGCAAAAAATAATTTAATAGGGTATAACTCCTAGCACCAATATTAAAAAATAGCCAAGACAGGGTGAAATTATAACCTGTCTAGTGGTGTAACGTGGTCGACATGTTTCAGCAAACACTGGCCAATAGCCTTGCTTTCTTCAGGACCTTTTAAGATACAGCTACTGCAAACAAAGAAACCCAATGTGACAGATAAGTAAAGTGTAGTGTAGGAACGACACAGAAAAGTACCTGAACCTCCAGGTTGTGTCTGTTCCAGATCTCTTCATACAATCAGCAGTGGGCTGAAATAAAAAAGCATGGTGTGAGCTAATTCCCCCATACCTGTCTGAGATAGGTCTGTCTAGTATACCAGGTGCGATTTATCCACATAGGTGTAGTCCAAATCTTGGACTTTGAACAGGCACACTAACCACACTCGTGTAAAATATAAATCGTGGAAATTGAAACATTTCAAGTTTCACAGGATGCTTCTTACCTGATTAGTAAGAAGTGAACACCTCACCTCGCCTGGCTACGGCTCAGGACTGGTGAAGCACCGCTCTAAAAAGGGTGAATAAATCCAAAAACAAGAATCATCCACCATATCATGCCTGGACTGGATCAATGAGAGCACTTGTCATAGCTAGATGCTAGCAGTTGGTGTGTGGCGGTAACCGCTTGTAAATACAGGATATATCACGTTGTTAAGCTGTTATTGCATGCTACCTTCAGTTGTAGGACCAATAGCCCACTGAGCTGTGCCAAAGGGTAAAACCAAGTAATGTCTACAACAGTACAAACAGTACTGCATGCCCCGTGAATGAAGCGCTGCCAATACGCGGATCAAAGAGCAAAAAGCCAAGCACCCCGTTTGAAAGCGGATCGCATGCTCAAGACTGCGTGCTGTGGCTCAGATAATTTGAAAGATATCGCTGCGCGCACTCACCTATCCGTCGGTACTTTCAAGCGGCATCTGTGCCGTCTGGGGAGGTGCCGGCGGTGTGTTGTTGTGGGGATTATATTACGCGTGCCCTCATTGGTCCCAGAAAATCACGTGACGCGCCATCCTGTACGTAATGCGTCAAAGGTGCAATAAAGTATCTGATAGGAGCAACGTCCCGGCTATGTGACCAATGAAATGCACAGTCAGTGTAAACACAAAACCTGGAGTTTAAACCTCCGATAATAGAAGTTCAATTATTACATTTATTTGTATAAACAGCCGAAACCCAGCGTTGTGCAGCCGCGCGAGCAGAGTGAAGGACATCACTCTGACGACTAGAATATAGCAAAGCTAGGCACAGTAGCGAGATACTGGACCTATTAGGTAGCAAGGATAATTATGACCTTATCAAAGGTCATATGATGATTGTCATCAGTTCGTCATGCGATAGAGGACATGGCAGGAAAGGAGTAGTATCGGTATGCATATATACGGCACAGTCCAGGGGTGTAACTGCAAGATGAAACGGCTGTCATGTTGGCATCAAATATACAGCCCAATTACACCGAGGTGTACATGCTGGAAGATCTAGCTAATGGGGCATATTAACAAAGTCTGGTTGCCACGCTAAATTGAATACACAACAAGTAGATGATTCAAAATGAGGACCAGGGAATGTCATCATTCAGCCCCGTACGGTCGGTTCCCAACCTCAATACCCATTTCTGTTCTTTCTTATGTAAGAAATCACTCACATTGGTGATGTGAGATGGAATGAACGGTTTTTCCAAGACCGTCCATTTGAAAGACGTGGGTGAATGACTTTGTGTGATGAAGTGGTTGGTAAGTTTGGTAGCTTGTCTCCTGCAATTAATGGTACTTCTGTGCTCAGATAGCCGCACCTTTATTTTGCGGGTGGTCATCCCCACGTACCTAAGCTGACAAGGGCAGGTTATGAGATAGATCAATCTATCGCTATTGCAGTCCGTGAACCTCAGTTGTCTCCAGGGCCTCGAGGTCCCGATATCTATCTCTGTAGTTCTGGACGTTTGGGCACATGATTGGCAAGTACCACACGGATGGTGGCCAGACACTGGGGGTAGATCCCAAAGGGTACCTAAAGGTCTCGGAGTCTCATCAGGGGGTCTAGTGTGTACCATTCTGTCCCGTAGATTAGGTCCCCTCTTAAAGGAGAATAATGGTTGTAAGATAGAATGTGGTCCAGAGTTTAAGATCGACCAACGTTTCTTAACCGCTTTCTTAATACTATGGGACAGCGTGCCAAAGGTGTGTACAAAGGTCAGCCTTTCGAGAGGTGCTTTCGGAGTGGTAGGTTCCAAAAGTGCTGCCCTATTGTTGTGGCTGGCACGTTTCATAGCCCGATGTACCAGGCGAGGAGGGTATTTCCTTTCAACAAGCTGGTTTTTGAGTGAAGAGGAATGTCTTCCGAAAGCTGTGTTGGTGGAGCAGTTTCTTTGGACTCGCAGGAACTGTCCAAACGGAAGATTGTCCCGCAGGGACTTGGGATGGTGGCTGTCATACAACAACAGAGAGTTCCTGGACATAGGTTTCCTGTACAATTCGGATTCTAAACCCGTGGACGTGGCCTTAATCATAAGATCAAGAAAGGCTAGCTTGTTTTCGCCAATCTCAACAGTGAAACGTAAAAAGGCGTTCCTGCTGTTCAACCAACCCAGGAAGTCTTGACAGCTGTCTTTGGAGCCCCGCCACACCACCAATATATCATCAATATATCGTCTCCATGTTCTTATTTGTTCCCGGTATGGATTGGACTCATTAAGGACAAACCGTTGTTCGAAATAGTGTACGTAGAGGTTTGCCAGACTGGGGGCATAAACGCTCCCCATACTGGTTCCAGACACTTGTAAATAGATGTTATCTTCGAACTTGAAGAAATTCTTCTTCATGGCTAAGGTAGCACAAGCCATGATAAAATGTACTGGAGTGATGGTATCTCTCTCGGTGGTGTCCAGTAAGGAATGAATGACCTCCAAGGTTTCGTCCTGCGGTATAGAGGTGTATAACGCCTCTACATCAAATGAGACCAACAGGTCCGTATTGATGTTGAAATCGAGGTCAGGTAATATGCGTAAGACGTCGGTGGTATCCTTGAGGTAGGTTGGCATAGTCTGGACCATGGGGCGCAGAAAGTGGTCGACGAACGTAGATAGGGGTTCCAGAACGGACCCAATGCCCGAAATGATGGGTCTACCTGGTGGTGGGCGTTTCTCCTTATGTACTTTAGGTAGTATATAAAAGTAAGGAGTCACAGGATGTTCAGTATTGAGGAACCGGGCCTCTGGCTCAGTTACCCACCCTTCGTTCACTGCCTCTTCTGTCATATCGCGAATCGTCCTCTGCAGATCTGCTGTGGGATCTTGATCCAGGAGGCGATAAGATCTAACGTCGCTTAATTGGCGAAGGCATTCAGCCCTGTATGTCTCAGTGTCGAGGATGACGATTGCTCCTCCCTTATCGGCTGGCTTTATCGTTATGGATTTGTCAGCCGATAAAGATTTAAGAGCCTGGTGCTCAGCCTTAGGTAGATTACAAAAAGTTTTTCTCTCGTGTTTAAAGAGCTCATCGATGTCCCTTTCAATCGCCTGCTCAAAAGCCAAGACATTTGCTGGCATAAGATGAGTAGGTGGATTAAAAGTCGATTTAGGTCTTAATCCAGTGTTGGTCATTACTTCTTCTTGGTCCGATTTCTCTTTGTCCATGAAGAAGAAGTGTAGTCGCACCTTTCTTATAAATTTCGCCAATTCCACGCGAGTTTCAAAATGTTCATTTCTGTATGTTGGAACAAAGCCCAATCCTCTGTTGAGAGCCGTTTGCTCAATCTGGGTAAGTGTGCGGCTACTCAAGTTGATCACGATGCTGTCTCTGTGGGGGTCTGATCTTTGTTCCTGGCCGTTGTGCTCCGTAAATTCCGAGTCGAGCTCGTTGTTGGCGGAGAGTTGAACTGCACTTGGGGTTGTGGTTGTGCTGGTGTTTTGGTTGTGGACTGGCCTCTCCTTCTGCCCCGTGACCTGCCGTGGCCATACCCTAAAAAAGGCTGCCCATTAAAGTTGTTGGGGAAGGCTGGTGGAAAATTGGGAGGGAAAGGACCCATAGGAGGTTGGAAGGGAATCTGTTGGTTGGGAGGAAAATTAGGAGCCCCATATTGCCATGGGTTCGGTGGCCACCATTGTTGTGGGCCCTGATTGTGTTGGTTACCTCTCCAAAACTGATTGAAGTTTCTTCTACCTCGACCTCTACTAGGTCTAGATTGATTATCACTGCCAGAATCACTACCAGTGGTGCTACCATCTGAGTCAGAAGTACCATAGTTAGAGCTAGGGGTTGAGTTGAGGTCTCCCAGAAGGATGTAGTCTTTGGAGGGGAGCGCGTGTGGAGTGATGAAGTCCGTGATGTCTTCACTGAATTTTGCGCGGGGTCCTGGTGGTCTGTAGAGGAGGGTGCCTCTGAGTGTGGTCTTGGGGTCGATGTGGATCTGGAAGTGAAGGTTTTCGGAGTTGGCGAGGTTGGCGTCAGAGCTGGTTGAGATGCGGATTGATTTCTTATGGACGATAGCGATTCCTCCTCCTGTGTGGCTGGTACGGTCTTTGCGAGTGATCTTATAGTCTTCAGGGATGGCAATGGTGATGTCTGGAGCGGAGGAAGCATTCATCCAAGTTTCCGTAAGGAAGGCGATGTCCGGAGAAATGGTGTCTAGTAGATTCCATAGGTCGATGGCGTGCCTGTGGACTGATCGGGTGTTGAGAAGGATGCATTGTAGGTGATTGGGGTCGGGAATCTGTGGTGTGGTCGTAGCGGAGATGTTGACGGTGCCGATGAATTTGCAGGAGTAGCAGGAGAAAGGTCCATGGGTGTGTCCAGGAGCTGCTTGGACGCAGTTGGGGGCGCGACCGGGGTTGAGGGCTAGGAGGGTGGCGGCATCGTAGGTGATGCGGGAGGGCTGGGCAGCGAGAGGGGCAGGGGGTCTGGCGCTGGGCGCGGTCCAGGCACGGACGGGCGTAGACGGGCTTACCTTTGGCGCACCTTCGGCGCGAATGGGGCGCGGTCGCTGCGCGTGAACGCTGCACGTGGGAGCTCCTGTCATATATGGGTGGTGGAGGGGGAGGGGCGAGGGCGTCTCAGCTGGGAGGCGGGGCGGGCTACAGAGGACGGCTTTCACCAACGAGCACAACAACAAATATAAACAAAATGGCAGCGGAGGGGGTGAGCAATGCAAAGCGCCCGGAGTATCGCGCTAAAAGTGAAAGTCACTGTGGCAATTCCAAACGCTAGCAGAGCGAGGCGGCAGTCAAGGCAGTCAGCAAGCAATTATTTTAAAAGGGTTAACAATCTGAATGCAGCACAAGTACAATGCTAAGCGCCGGGAGAATCGCGCTAGGAAGTGGGACACACTGTGGCAAAATTCTAAATGCTAGCAGAGCGAAGCGGCAGGCAAGGCAGTCAGCAAGCAATTATTTTAAAAGGGGTAGACAATGAAATTTCAGCGCTACGATACCAAATCTCGCCAGGGAGACTGGGGAGCGACCACTCAGCACGCCAGTGAGGAGTGGTCACGGTCAGAGCCAGCTGCCCACTCGCACTGGGCTGCTGTCACTCCAGCTGGTTGGCACCACCAACCAGTAAGGAGCTCATGTTCATCCACCTGAACAGATGCCGATGATCTCTCGCAGGAAGATGGAAAGAATTTCTGAAAAAAATCACACTTCTCAGTTTTTCAGGAAGGGTTTAACAAGAAACGTCAGACGAGATAGTGCGGCACTCCAGCTAAAAGACCAAAGCTTGCCGCTGCGGCTGATCTCGTGATCACGCTGGATATTTAGGGCCTTATTTATGAGGACTTGCGACAGTTTTGCGCTTCCGTTGAGTTACTTTTTGTGACGCATCGCGGCGTAAAACATGTCTCCTGTTGCACCCTATTTAAAAAGTGACACATCTAAGCAGATGCGTCACTTTTTAAACCTGTGCGCTACATTGTACCTGTGTCAGGTATAATGTATGCAAGGTGGGCGTTCCCACGTAAGTAAGCCTCGTAGAAGTGACGCAGTGAAATCTACGAGATTTCACTGCGCCACTTCTAGGGTGCAAATGCGTCAATTTCTTATGCCTGCCTCACAGCAGGCATAAGACTGACGCAGGACTTTCCCATGGGGCTTGCCCCATGTGAAAACACACATTGCAGGAGTTGTGTCTCTTTTGTGACACACTCCAGCAATGCATCACTTTTGCGCCGACAGATACGTCAGAAATACTGATGTATCTGTAACTCCTTGTAAATATGACGCATCCATCAAGTCGCAAGGAGGGCGCGCTTAGAAGTGATGCATTGCTGGTTTCACACAGCGATGCATCACTTCTCATAAATGAGGACCTTAATGTCTATTGTTTGCACGGTGTAAGCAACCTAACAGCAGCTATAAAGGCGACAGAGGGGCATGGAGGGTGGCAGTGCATTAGAACGGCCGTGTGATACAGAAACGCAGCTAATGCAAAGGCTGCTGCATGTATGCTTGGCATTGTATGCACATATACATTTTGGAAACTGCATCCCCCTAGTCTCTAAAAGCAAACCTTATCCTATCACTACGTAAACACACATAGGGGCAGACCTTGCCTAACCATGAATCAGGCCCAACAATACCCTACTCTCAGCCATAAGCACATTGGAAATAAAACTGTGCTGCGGTGCAAAGGAGCCCCCCCTCCTAGGAACAAATACATCACATGTCCACACGGGTGCCAAGAGGCAAGGGCAATGGTGGGGTGGCTGGGACAGAATCTAGTTTAATAATGCCTATAAATATAGCTCATTACCGATCTATGGGGCCGGTTACGATGGCGGGTGGACAAAGTCAGCCATCAGGCATCAGACAAGTCAGACAAAAGGTGCAGCGGTCCCGCTATACGGATTAGGATGCGCCCGCCACACTGGCGGGCGCATCCTGTATTTTAACATTGTGGCGGACGACAGCCACCGCCACAATGTAAAAAGACATGTTTTGCACTTGTATGTACAACGTGACAGGTACCGTGCGGTGCCTGTCACGTTGTACATGCAAATGCCCCCACGTGCAGCACCCCACCCCCCCCCACCTCCCCGAGGGCCCGCAACGGGCCCCCAAAGGCATTCTCAGCCTGTCTTTTTGCGTTGGGATCTCTACCAAAAAAGACAGGCATCGTAATGCCCACGACGGTGCCTGCACAGCACCGCTGCCATTATCCCATTGTACCGTGTCCCGCAAGGCGGGCAAAAAAGAACCGCCTGGCGGGACCACGGTGGACGGTCTTTCCGGTACCGTTCCCATTCCCATCGCCATCCTAATTTGGCGGTGAGAATATTCAGGCTGATGGCGGGCGGATCGCCATCGTAATTGGCTCCTATGGTATTAGAATGGGACACATAAGTCTGATAACTCCTGGGTGAAATCAGGGGGAGGGGGTGCCCCCGACTGCCAGGAGCACTTGCGCTGTTCTCACCGTATTGAATTGTGAAACTCACTCACTAGTGGACCTGAGCAGGGTGTGGGAAGGGAGGGGGTGAGAGTTGAATGATTAGTAAAATGTATGAACATGGTGCTCTCACCACCATCTACAGTTTGTTGTATAATGCACGATGTAGTTTTCCCTGAAATGCTAATAAAACTTATATTTAAAAAAAATATATATATATAGCTTTATTAGCTCTGTCTTCAAAGGATCCCTGTTTCTATGAAAACAATGCAAAGATGGAAATGATTTCTAAATGAAGCAATATTAGATGTATACAGTGACCTCAGCTCAAGCAGATTACTCCCAGTGTCAGCCATATTCCTCCCTTCAGAATCACATCTGTATAACATTTGTCTCTGTTGTTTAGGTTATTTTATCAACATTATATAACCTCCACGTCATTGGTATAGCTCAATTGCTTTTTTGATTTAAACTAATAATCATTAATAAGGGTTTCCGAGCACTATGCCGAACCTGTGAAGCCACTCAAAAGATATTTTTATTTTTGGGCTTGGTGTATTCATAGGAGATGCACTTTTTGTGTATTTGCCTGTAATTTTAACACTGTTTTATGAATGTGCACGAAATTTGGCCAAGACTGGGTCCTTTTAATATTTAATTCAAATGTCATGCTGATTAGTCACAACGAGGGCGACAAAGTTACTAAGGGCAATTTTAAAGTAGCATTTCCTTTCTAAAGTCCCCTGGAATGTTTTGCTGAGGGCAAAAGAAAACGCTGAATGGAATTACGCCATGCTGGTATGAAGATAGAACTTTACTCCCATTAGATGTTATTTCCCTTACGATAAACTGTGAAAACTAGGGTGCTGAAACACAGCTCCTCCCTCTGGTCTTAAAGCTAGTGACCAGCATAAAGGGGTGTGTTGTGAGTCATATTGGGATGCCGAAGACCATTCCGCAGAGGAGGGCCCCTCGGTGGAAAGTTGTGGCAGGAGTCCGATGAAGCGCTATGGCAGAACTTGCACTTGACGTTATGTCCAGAACTGCTCTAGGTGTCTATCCGAAGTATGAGACATCCTCTACCACAAGAAGGCACTATGGGGAGGAGCTACGACAGCAAGCAAGATGGCCGCTTAGTCTCCCGGCTCCGCTGACCTCCGTCTTTCGCTTGAAGATCCTGTCATCTATCCTGATTTTCCACCACGTATCCGTGTCTATGAACTAATCTGCAGTCCGATGGAGCAATCCCGAGATTTTTCCAACCTTGTGGAGTGATGTCGAGGTTTGACTCGAGGCCTAACCCAGTCTGGAAGCCGGGGGTCTCGAGTGCTGGTCCTGCCGGGTCCCAGTTGAACAACAGCGTACTGGTGAGGGCGGCAGGGTCCGGTCCATGGAACTTTCGACATCTTTTGGACTGCTTTGCTCCCGATCTGCTGCCTGGTCTCATATCGAAGGTGAGGAGATGTGTGACGCCCGAGGCTGTGTGGCAGGGGTCCCTGACCTAGGCCTAGTGTTCACCTCGCCGGTGCCTTTAGGTTCGGGACTTGACGCGCACGAACGCATGTTGAAGATTTGTCCCTCACGGTTCCTCCCTGCTCCGCCTAATCTTCCCCCGGGGGAAGCGGCTCTCCGAGGGGATCAATATGCCTGATGTTATGCAAGACCCGGCGGAGCGGGCTGAGTGCGGCCCGTCACTGCGATCAGTCCTGGCAGCCCTCGAGGCACTTCAAGAGACTATGGAGGCCCAGGTCTGTAAACTGATGTCTGCAGCAGATGGCATTAGGCGATTGGGACCGGACCCTGATTTATCGCTCGGGACTCGGCGGCCAGCTCTACTTCCGATAGACACCCCAGCGGTGCATTCAGACCCTGTGCATGGAGTTGTGCCTGCCCCTACAGAAGTGGAACTGGTCGAACATGCTGCGATCTGTGTATCGACTGTATGGTTGGAATCCTTGATTTCGCTACCAGTGGAACATTTAACTGCTGTTCCCACTCTGGAAACTTTTGGTCGAGACTATGAACTGCGTTGGATTGTGTCGCACCCCCTTCCCAGCTGGTTCAACAAGATGGCAGAGGAAACAGTGTCTGGCCTTGGAGTTGTTTTGCCTTTATCGTTTCTATGGCCTTTTTTCTCTTTTGTTTCTTTCTTTTGCCTTTTCTTTCGTTTCTTCATTTTTCGGGTCAGCGTAGTGGGTCCACTCTTGTGTTATTATCGATTTTTCCTTATCTGGGCCTATACTTTCTATAGTATAATCAGTATCAATGGGCCGGCGCTTAACTGGTACGAACTGTGATTGTATGCTTGTTTATCCTGAATTGTATGCCTTAGGGCCACTGTTCTAATTGAGATTGTTCTAACTGTGGATGTCTTACTATTTTGCCCGCCCTTTCTGCGACTCTGTGTTATTGTATGGCACCTGATCCTTTTATTTTTTACATTATAAAATGGAGCCTTTAGAATCCTGTAATTTGGCTGTTACGCTTAATAACAAGTTTTAACCGACTTTATGGTACCTTCGATTCACGGGCTGCCAAGTCGTGTCATAACTGACTTACTTGATGAAACTGATTAGCGGCCGGCCCTGGTGGTTGTAGGCCCATACTTGTAACTGTTTGAAATAACAATAAAGGTTTTCCAAAAAAATAAAAAAGAAGGCACTATGGGCCCGATTCACAGAACTAACTTAAGACAAAATCCTAAACTTATTACTTTTGGTATTCACAGAAGTTAGGATTTTGTCTTAAGTTTGTCTTAATACAAACTTAAGACAGACTTAAGACAGACTTAAGTTCGGATTTTGTCTTAGGTCTGCCTTAAGTCAAACTTAAGACAAAATCCTAACTTCTGTGAATACCAAAAGTAATCGGTTTAGGATTTTGTCTTAACTTTGTTCTGTGAATCGGGCACAGCGTGCGCATAGCCCCGAAGGAAGGGTCAAGGCGCAGGTTAGACACCAAGATCGCTGGAAGGTCAGGGAAAGTGCAGAGCAGATACCACAGCCGAGGGCAGTTCAACTTCAGGACCAACGAACATCGAAGCACCAAAACTGTGAAAGCTGTATATGCCAAAGTAAGGAGCAGACAGCTGAAACGCAACCTCACCAGATGACTTAAGAGACGAGATGGTCTTGAAAATGTAGAGTAGCCTTAAAGAAGAACAAGTTGGTGGAGTGTACGCAGAAGGGGAGGAGCAGGTAACATCTGTCCCCTTACACAGATCGTCGCCAGTGATAAAAAGTGATGAGCACCATTCAGGTAAGGACAAGCCTTTATTCCAACACTGCTTCTCTCTCCACCAGTATAAGACAAGTCCTCACACAACATTCTAAGGTAGACTCCCGGTACCTGGAGCGTAACAAACGTAACTCAGGAGAAGGGGGGATGGAACATACCATTACCGTAGCAGAGCAAGGTAGGAGTTAGGAATAAATACGATTGGGGATTACAGAGTTAAACAGTTGAGCTAAATGCATAGTACTTTGTAAAATGACAGGAATGTAACAATTACCTTTTTAAATTGGGCCCATAGACTGGTACTATGAACAGGGCATTGCCTTATTTGCATATGGGTCGTACCTACAGATATAAAATGGTCCTGGGGACAGGGTACGACCTTATGGGCATATGAGTAGTTCCTACAGATATACAATGGGTACAGGGCATGACCTTATGCACATACAAGTAGTACATAAAGGTACTGGGGAGAGGGCATAAGCCTATGCGCATAAGAGAAGTACATAAAGATACATTCTGGTACTGTCGACAGGGCATGGACTTATTCTTATACAGGTAGTGTATACAGATATAAAATGGTACTGAGGACAGGGCATGGCCTTATTCTTATACGGGTACTACATGCATATAAAAAATGGCACTGGAGACATGTATGAATGTCTGTCTGTATATATATATATGTCAGCAAGGCCCCTCGATCAGCATCCGTCTGCCAAGGATATCCACTTCCGCGATCCCTTCCGGAGCTCCGAGTCGACACCCGACGCCCCAGCCTCACCTTGCCAGCCGACCTTCATAGCATTCGGCGTTCTTCAGGTCAGCTGCCCCAGAACTTGTCAGGGCACTAGGACAACTCCTGGAAAGAGCTGCGCACCACCGCGGAGTACCTCATGTGCCTCAGCTGTGCCCTCTTCAGTGTCGTTATTCAACTGTCGTCACCTCTCGGAGACACACACTCCATAGCGTGTCTAATCAGGTCAGCGTTATTCTCCTCAGCGTGTCACACATTATACCTCAGTCACGGTGATACGCACACCAGCCGTGGTTAGATGGCTTCCAGGAACTCAACTTTAGTGTGTGTCAGCAACATTCACTGTGACACGCACACCTTCACACAACTACTGTTATCTGTATTTACAACATTGTTATTTTCTTTCAATTTGCGTGTCGTCGTCATACCTCAGACAGTGATACGCACACCTATTGTATTTTATTCTACTTCCGCTGGCTTGTTCAGCTTAGCTTATCATTAGGAATAAGGTGACACACACTCCTTTAGTTATTTACTCCATAATGGATTCAGTATAATGCGTATTGCTACTTCAATTCAGGCAGATGTATAGTTGTTTTAACTTCCATTAGGATTCCGTGTATACAGAATGATTCTCTATGTATGTTGTAATATATATCTAATATTCAAGCATAGGGTAGCCATTATCCCTTGCAGTCATGTTATAACCTACACTTAGGGGCCTTCGTGTACTGACTATTCTTGCCAGTTCATTCTTGTGGTTCAGTATTATTTACATTCCCTGTATAGAGATTATCTCTATTATAATCACATCCCATACTGCTTGTGTCACTTTAAGTGCCCACTATATACCCCTTCATACATTTTCCTTCTTGTTATTTCACACCATGGCGGCTGCTAGCATGACACAACCACCCCCATTTTTAAACGAATTCGGGGAACCCAGCGTTCCATGGGAGGATTGGGAGAAGGTATTCAAATTCTATCTAGTAGCCATCGGTGGGGAGAAGTTCAGTGCTTTCAGAAAACAGCACATACTATTGCATAATTTAGGCCTTACTGGAAGGAAGGTGTTTGAGTCACTTCCAGAACCAGAGACTGAAGAAGAGGATGAGGATGTGTACAATACCACATTAATAAAACTACGCATTCACTTTGGGGACAAGGTGAATGTAGTATTGGATAGACATAAATTCTTCAGTCGTTCTCAAGGCAAACAAGAAAGCGTGTCTACATATGTTGCAGTCCTTAGGGGTCTCAGCAAGTTATGTGATTTCCAAGATTTAAATGATTCGTTAATCAGGGACTAATTAGTACGCTGTACTAACAACAAAGAGATCCAAAAATAAGTTGTTACAAAAACAACCAGATCTTCAAGAAGCAGTTAAAATATCAAAGTCTATTGAACACACGGAGATATGTGTAAAAGAGATAAACTCCTCTGATCATAAGGAAGGAGTAGCAGAAATATCTACCACAGAGGAAGAACCTGAGGTCTGCAAAATCAAAAATGAGTCATCTAAACCTAACAAGGACAATTGGCACAATCAGTCAGGGGACCCAGAAATTCCTAAACTAAAATGTTATCGTTGTGGAAGCAACAATCATTTGGCCAACGATCCTAATTGCCAAAGCAAGGTCTGATTGGTGTAGGAAGTGTAATAAAATAGGTCACCTATCTAGGGTTTGTGGATGCTTTCCGAGGAGAATGGGAAACAACAAATCCAATGAGGATAAAGCACAAGTCAAAAAGATAATTCTACAAGTTAATGAAATGGGGGCTGATAACATACAAAAGTATTGAGAATGCGAGGTCTACATTAATGGGAAAAATGTCAAGATGTTTGCAGACTCATGTTCTCCATTCACATTAATACATTTTTCTGATTTTAGAACCATGTTAGGCCAAGATCTAAGCAAACTCTGCAAGGCTGACATCGCCCCCAGTGGTTACAATAGAGACCCCCATACCCATGAAGGGAATGTTCAAATCCATCATCTCCTTTAAGGACCGTTCCACTGTAGGTAAAGTGTATGTGGTGGAAATTGGATCCAACTTGCTGGGGTGGCAACACCAAAAGTAGTTGGGAATTAAATTAGACCCCAACAATCCTAAACAAGTCTTGTTCACTAATATTGCCAACAACTCTGAGTATATCACCATGGAATTTCCTGAAGTCTTCTCAGAGAACTTAGGACTACTTAAAGACTTCCAACACAAGATTCAGTTGAAACTCAATGCCAATGCTGTCATCCAAAAAACCAGACCAAATCCCCACCTTATGTGGGAACCACTAAAGAAAGAATTAACGAGACTGGAAGAGTTAAACATCATACAACCTGTGACTGTTCAGAGTGGGTGGCCCCCATTGTTATTGCTAAAAAGAGCCATAGTCAAGACATCAGGATGTGCATCGACTTACAGGACCTAAACAACAACATCCTAGTAGAAAGACATCCGTTACCATGCATTCATGAAATGCTAAGCATGATAGGGGAGGCCTCACATTTCAGTGTCCTGGATCTCTCCATGGCATTCCACCAGGTAGAGCTACACCCAGACTCGAGATGGCTCACTGCGCTCACTACACCCTTAGGGACATTCATGTTCTGTTGTATGCCGTTCGGGCTAGCCTCTGCGGCAGCTGTATTTCAGAAAATAATGCAGAGTGTCTTGAAGGGAGTGCCCAAAACACTCTGCTTCAAGGATGACGTTTTTATATATGGGGCCAACATTGAGGAACATGACAACATATTGAGACAAATCCTCTCTAAGTTCAAAGATGCAGGACTCACACTGAAAAGAGAGAAGTGCCAGCTCGGGGTTGAAGCAGTGGAGTATCTAGGCCATTGCACTTCCAGAGAAGGTTTCAAACCCAAACATTGTCTAATTGAAGCAGTGAAAGAAGCCCCAGCACCTACCAACAAGGAAGAACTCAGGTCCTTCTTGGGATTGGCAGAATACATGTCAAAATACGTCAATCACTTCGCGGAACTGTCTGCCAATCTCAGGGAACTCACCAAGAAAAACCTCCAGTTCCAGTGGTCAGAAGAACACCAGGAAGGCTTTGCTAAAGTAAAGGAAGGTATACTTCCAGCCCCTTACTTGTGTAACTTTGAACATAACCGAAAAACAATTCTGACCACAGATGCTAGTAGTAAAGGCTTGGGGGCTATCCTCTCACAGGTAATTGATGGCAAGGAAAGAATTGTTGCCTTTGCCTCACGTTCTCTAACCAGAGCTGAGATGAACTATTCGGTAGTGGAAAGAGAGGCACTAGCTTGTTTTTGGGGGGTGAAACATTTCAAATTTTTTCTGTGGGGCATCCAATTTTGTGTACGTATGGATCACAAACCATTGGTTTTTATGGTTAATCCAAAGAACAATTCTTGTAACACCCCTCGCATAGCCAAGTGGATACTGGGACTGGAAGGTTTTTGTTTCAAAATAGAATATGTGCCAGGCGAACAAAATTAAGCAGCAGATTTTCTTTCCAGAAGTCCACTCAACAAGGAAGAACAATTTGACGTAGATGAACACCCTATCATCCAAGTTAGTTTTACTACTATTTCTTCCCAAGAATGGCTCAGATGCAAGGACTCAGATAACACGATGTCACAACTCGTTTCATACACAATACAGGGTTAGCGGGACACTCAAGATCAGATGGCTGCCGAGGTAAAGAAATTCTGGGAGGTACGCCACAAACTTAACATTAACCAAGGCATTTTATTCAGGAATGTTAAAATAATCCCGCCAGTGGCCATCAGAGATAAAATAATCGACCTAATGCATGAGGGTCATCTAGGCAGAAGCATGACCAAAACCAGGCTATGTGAACGCTATTGGTTCCCCAACATGGACTCATTTGTAGAAGCTAAAGTCAAGAATTGCCAGACATGTGCTAACAGCGACAAAACTAAGGTGCCTAGGAGAACTCCCATCTTCTCAGTGGCAATACCTGATAAACCATGGGAAAAGGTCGCCTTGGACATAATGGGACCACTTAATCTCAGAAAGGTGACTAAGCAGTTCGCTTTGGTCATGGTGATTTACCACTCCCACTGGACAACTGTTAGAATGGTTAGTCAAAAAACAACCACGACTGTCATCCAATTCCTTAAAGACACCTTTTCAACAGAGGTTATTCCGGCATCCATCGTCACTGACAATGGAGTCAAATTCACGTCTCATGTCATGACAGATTTACTCAGCAACCTGAATGTAACACACGTAAGATCACCACTCTATTGTCCCAGGGCAAATGGTCTTGTCGAAAGAATGAACCGCATGGTCAAAGGTTGCATACAATTAGCTAGTAGTAACAGCATCCCCACAGAGCAGGCGTTACAAGACATGTTATGGGCTTATCATACCACCCCTAATCAAACCACAGGCATTTCCCCATTTTCTGCCTTAAGAGGTAGGAAACCTTGCACCAAGTTCTACCCCAACTGGTAAGGAGGGGGATCCCACATCACCAATGACATGGAAGAGTTCAAAGACAAGATTCGTATTCACCAGGACAAGTACAAATCCAAGTATGACACAGAGTCAAAATTCCACGATGGGAGGTGGGGGACTGGGTCTGTATCAAGAATCTTAGGAAGAGCAATCTTGAGACTAAGTTCTCCAAACCCATGCGCATAACAGATGTAAAGAACAACACCGTCATTCTAGACAATGACCAATTGTGGAAATGGATAGGCTGGTCAGGTCACAAGGTGTACATAACCAACTAGCAAACCAAAGTCTCCCCACTGTGCCACACTCGAGCAACCCTTAATCTACCCAAAGAACACGCTAAACTCCAGGTTGGCACAAAGACTTTATTAGGTACAAATAAATATTGCATTGTTATTAAGGGGGGAAGATATGTTACATTCCTGTCATTTTACAAAGTACTATGCATTTAGCTCAACTGTTTAGCTCTGTAATCCCCAATTGTATTTATTCTTAACTCTTACTTTGCTCTGTTACGGTAATGGTATGTTCCATCCCCCCTTCTCCTGAGTTACGTTTGGTACGCTCCAGGTACCTGGAGCCTACCTTAGAATGTTGTGTGAGGACTTGTCTTATACTGGTGGAGAGAGGAGCAGTGTTGGAATAAAGGCTTGTTCTTACCTGAATGGTGCTCATCACTTTTTATCAGTAATCTTAGACCTTTAGTCTAAACTTAGACCACACGCGTAAGTTTACGGAGATCTAAACCGAGTATGGACATTAAGATAGTACTCGTAAATAACCTTTGTGAATTCCTGAAGTCGTAGACTTAGACGTTTGGTCTAAGTTTAGACCAAACATCTAAGTTTACCTTTGTGAACTGGGCACTATATCTTTGTGTACTGCCTATATGAACATACGGTCAGTTCCTGTCACCAGTAACAGTCTACACCTGTATGTGCTACTTGTCCCCAGTACGAGTTTATACCTGTATGTACTACCTGTATATGAATAAGGCCAGGCCCTGCCCCAGTACTAATATATACCTTTATACACTACTGGTATGCACCTACGGTAAAGGCCTATCCCTAGAAGCAGTCTGTAGCCGAATCTATTACCTGTATGCACATGAGGTGAAGCACTGCCCCAGTACCAATTTATACTGGTACATAGTAGTAGTGATAGCCAAAGAAAGGTCAGTTGATAATTAATTGTAACTTTACCATTTGTTGGCAAACCTGCATGAAACCTTGCAAAAGAAAGATATGCCAACTTATGTTTAATCTTCTATAGTTGTGTTTAGGTTGGTCAAGGGGGGGAAAGTTATGAAGGGGCCAAAAAAGTTGTTTTTCTTGTGAAATTCCCATAAGGAATTGTTGAGTTGCGACAATGCAAAAACTGTTGTGTGAGGACTGTACCAAGCTGGGGCTTATGGTGCTAGAAATACTGCAGTGTGTGGTCAAAGGGCATGCCTTATTGCTAGTGCTATCATGCACAGACAAGGTTTATACCCAGGGGGCAATGTACATAGGGTGACTGAGCACAGTACATAGAGGAAGGTTGAAGACCAATGGTGATGGGTGTGGTGGAATACCACACCTATACCCTAAACAGATGGGCATGGTGAAGGCAGTGACCTGCGTTTACAGGTGGCCGGAAGACTAGTCATAGCAAAAAGCTCAGGCTATGCCACTTGAGTGCTGATAGAAGTCAGACTGTGCACTAGGTGTGGCCACAGACAATGCCCTCAGCAAGCCACGGAATTCAATGGGCATGAAAGAAGCAACTGTCCAGTAGGCATAAAGACCTGGATGTTTGGCACAAGGTTTGGTGAAATGCCATACCTTTTACCCTGTGTTTAGGCCCATTAGATAAGGATGAAGCCATTTATCATGGGCTCTTGGGCTGGATAGGTAGAGAATAGTTGGCACTTTACAAGAATGAGGACATATTTCATGGGCTCTTTGGCTATATGGACAGGGAACTGGCCGCATATTCTGGCCGGAGCTTCTAAGTACCATCAAATGTCTCTTCGTGAAGGATCTATGGACTGAGGAACTGTGCCAAGCCATGTGCATGGGCATGGGCAATGGTAGCAGGCATGACTACAAGCCATGCCATGCACCTAGATACTGCTGCATACAGCCCTAAGCGTAGGCAGCAGGCTGCAAGAAAGGCACCTGGGGCTGGGGGTCCAAGGTACACACCTGGGTAAAAGCAAGTTACCTGAGGCAACTGCTAACAGCAATACTCCATGTGCTGTGGCTCTAGCCTCCAAGTCACTTGGAGCAGGAAGTAACTGAAAATCATGTCATTCACCCACAGCCCATTGCACATGGCCTCCATGTTATATCCTCCAGCCTCTCTGAGCCCTAAACAGCCAAGTGACTAAGAACAAAGGGCCGATTCACAGAACTAACTTAAGACAAAATCCTAAACGTACTACTTTTGGTATTCACAGAAGGCATTTAGTAGTAGTAAAGTTAGGATTTTATCTTAAGTCTATCTTAAGTCTGTCTTAAGTCTGTCTTAAGTCTGTCCTAAGTTTGTCTTAAGTTTGTCTTAAGTTTGTCTTAAGTTTGTCTTAAGACTGTCTTAAGACTGTCTTAAGTCTGTCTTAAGTCTGTCCTAAGTTTGTCTTAAGTTTGTCTTAAGTTTGTCTTAAGACTGTCTTAAGACTGTCTTAAGTCTGTCTTAAGTCTGTCTTAAATCTGTCATAAATCAAACTTAAGACAAAATCCTAACTTTACTACTACTAAATGCCTTCTGTGAATACCAAAAGTAGTAGGACAGACCTAAGACAGTCTTAAGACAGACTTAAGACAGACTTAAGACAAACTTAGGACAGACCTAAGACAGACTTAAGACAGACTTAAGACAGATTTAAGACAGACTTAAGACAAACTTAAGACAAACTTAAGACAGACTTAAGACAAATGTAAGACAAACTTAGGACAGACTTAAGACAAATTCTTAACGTTACTACTACTAAATGCCTTCTGTTAATACCAAAAGTAGTAAGTTTAGTGATATTCGTAAGATACATTTTCACAGTAGTCTGTAAATTGTCTCATGTCGCTTCACGTAATGTCGCCGCAAAAGCACAGTGACTTATGAAGGGATTGGATCCGGTAGAGGGGGGATAGAGGAGGTAGTCCTGAAGAGAGTGGGGTAGAGGTCTCAATGTCAAAGTGTCTGTGTGCTGTTGTGGGAAGGCTCCTGCGATTAGCATGTAACTATCCATTCAGGAGAGATCGCTTGAGGAGGAGGTCTTTGAGCTGCCTTTTTAAATTTAAGTAGATGGAGTTAGTCCTGATATGGACTGGTATGGAGTTCCAGATTTTCGGCGCATTTCCTGCAAAGGAAGATGCGTTTTTTTGTTTGCGAGTTTTCAGAGGGATAAGGAGTAAGATGTTGGTACTCCTTAGGCTTCTTGTCTGACCAGCCTTCTGGAGTTTGGAGACCAGGTATGCGGTTTTCCCTGTGTGCAGCACTTTGTGGGTAAGGCAGGCAGTTCTGAAGTTGGCCCGCATTTCGATAGTGAGCCATTTGAGCTCTCTGAGTGCCAGTGAGCTATGTTGATATTTTTTTAACTCCTGTGACCATTCTGGCTGCTGCGTTCAAAGTTGTTCTGAGCGGAGCTAGATGAGATTTTGCTGTTTCTGTGAGGGTTGCAATCCCGTAGTCCAGTCTGGACAGCACTAGGGATTGAGTGGCTTGTTTGAGGTTGTTCAGGGGGATGAAGGGTTTTATTATTTTTAGTAATTCAAGGTTCAGGAAGGCACTCTTTGCGTTATTCTTGATGTGTTTGCTTATGTCTAATTTAGGGTCCAGAGTGATTCCCAGAGATTTTACAGGATCGGCTAGGGTGGGGTTGAAGTTGAGAGCATCAATAGTTTAAGCCATTCTATGATTTGGGGGTTCTTCTCCTTGTTGGAGATGAAGAATTCTTTAGTCTTGTCTTGGTTTAGTTTTAGGTGGTTGCGTGATAACCAGTGTTTGACTTCCTTTAGAGTTTTGTTCAGTCTCTGAATGTCTTCCATGGATGAGGTTTCCAGATTGATCTGGGGTTCCTCTGCATATAGGTGGAAAGGAATGTGTTTTTTGTTTAGTATGGTGGTGAGGGGCTCCATATAGATGTTGAAGAGTTGCGGCGAGAGTTCGGATCCTTGGGGACACCCCTGCTAACGGGGAGTAGGTCCAACGTGAAGTTTTTGATTTTTATTATTTGGGTGCTGTTCTGTAGAAAAGAGGTGAACCACTGTAAGACCACCTCTTCTGCTCCAACCCTTTCTTGCAGTGCCTTAATGAGTAGTTTGTGGTCGACCATATCGAAGGCCTCCAATAGGTCCAGGAGTATAAGAAGGCAACATTGGCCAGAATCAAGAGATTTGTGCATATCATCAATTACATTTAGAATCACTGTCTCTGTTCTGGAGCCTTTTCTGAAACCCGATTGGTAGGGGCCTAGAAGGTTGGTGCTGTCCAGGTGTTGAGTACGTTGGCGGAGAACACATCTTTCCAGGATTTTCGTTAGGGGAGGGAGGTTGGAGACGGGTCTTTAGTTGTTCAGGTCGTTTGTGACAGAGCCTGTTTTTTTCAGTAGAGGTGTGACTTGGCCGGTTTTGACACAATCAGGCACAACTCTAGTAGTCAGGGAGCTGTTTATGATCCTGGTCCACTGTGGGGCTAGAAAGAGATTGAGGGGCATATTTCCATCGATTAGCGATATTTATCGCTAACTAGGCTTAGCAACAATTTTTTTATCGCTAAGCATCGCCGGAAATTATCGCTGAGATAAGGTGCTATTAGCTACGTTTATCTCCAAAGCGATAATTTTTCCGGCGATAGCGTGAATATCGCTGAGAATACAGCGATATTCACGCTTTAGCGACTAAATATTCTTAGCCATGTTATCCACCTCCCATTGGATAACATGGCTAAGAACTGGTCTGGGCAGGTGTTAGTTTTCGGCGATATTCGCGCTTAGCGCGAATATTGCCATCGCTAAGCCTGCCTTGCTAATAGGCATTAGCGACGTTAGCAACTGGTTTCAGTCGCTAACGGGTTGGGAACGCCCACTTTGGATGTCATTAGCGATAATTATCGCTAACATGCAAAGCGAGCCCCAAACCGCTCGCTATCGCCTAAAAGCTGTCGCTAACTGCTGTTAGCGACAGCTTGCTAATGGAGCGATAGAATTATCGCAGCTTAGTGGCTGAAAACGGGCGCTAAAGCGTCGATAATTGCCTATCACCACCCTTGGTAATATGCCGCTGAGTTTTTTGGCCAGTTGTGCTGGAATGGGATCCAAGATGTGTGTGGAGGGTTTGGCGCTGGAGACCATTTTGATTACCTCTGCTTCGGAGATGGGGTTGAAAGAATTCCATAGGTTAGGGGGAGCTTGGGTGTGATATCTTCTGTCCCAAGGGGTGATTTACTGCTGGGGGGACTGTGGTGTGCGTTCAAGAAGAGTTCTATCTTGGTGACTTTGTCATTGAAGAAACTGGCAACGTTATCACAGAGGTCTTTGGAGGCCATGGCAGGGGCCGAGGGGGGCTTGGAAGTTTGTTGCCTGATGGGATTTAAAGAGTTCATTGGGCCTGTTTTGTGCATTGCTAAGGGCATTGGAAAAGAAGGAAGTTTTTTCATACTTTATGTGTTTTTTATATTTCCTGCGTACTGATTTGAGTCTGGCTCGAAGGATAGTGGAGGGGTTGTTCCGCCAGAGTCTTCCTGCCACTCTTAGTTCTCTTCTTTCTGAGTTTATGTCTGTGTTGAAGCATGATCTAGATGGTATGTTCCTGCCTCTTTTTAGTTTCAGGGGGGCTACTTGGTCCATAATGGAAGACATAGTGGTATTGTAGTGAGCGGTGATTTCAGTTGTTGAGAGCTCACCAGTGTGGATAGGGAGGAGGAAGCTTACCCTTTCCTCCAGGTCTGCAAGGGGAATCTGACTTACAGCTCTTTTCATTTTCTTCTTCCTGTGACTGTTTACATTTATTTCTAGGTTTCTGTGCAATTTGTACTTTTAAAACTGCTCTTTCATCTACCTGTGACTGTTTCAATGTATGTCTTGGTTCCTGTGCAATTTGTACCTGTAAAACTGATGTTTTCTTACACCAGTGGCTGTTTAAATGTCTCTCTTGGTTTTCCCCCTAAACTGACCTAAGGCCTCTAGAAGGCAAATCCTGCCCCATGTTTTTTATTAGCTAAAAAGGCAAACTATGTCCCAGAGCCTAACCAGAGTGTGTTTAAGAGACTCCTTAATCTGCTTTGTGGTTTAAATTGTGTTTCGAACATGAATGTAGCAGTCGTTTTTGGCTAGCAAAAGTGACTTGTTTAAGTGCATGAAAAGCATATTTTTGTGGCTTTAGATGTGGGTCTTACCTACAGGGTTGAACTGGAACTACAAAGTGTGTTTTGAGCCTGTCTGTATCCAATGCGATTGTGACTTCAGGAGCACCTCCCTGTGCCCCTGAACACAGGTTCGTGATTTAGTGATTGCCCCTCAAACTTCTAAGCAGCTCTGAACCCACCTCTCACCCCTACACAGGCCCTCAAGTTTGTGGAAGGAACCCGAAGAAAGTCATCTCCATTTTGCAGCCCCATCTTCTCTGATCCCTTATCTGCCCAGTGTGGTGTCCGTGCAATTTGTACTTGCAAAACTGCTATTTTATTCCACCTGTGAATGTTTACATTTCTCTTCTGGTGTTCCCCCTAAACTGTGCTAAGGCCTCTAGAAGGCAACTCCCCCCCACTTTCACAGAAATCCACTACCTCAATATCTCATCTCAGTACTACGCAAAAACAATACATAACACACACAATAGGATATCAAAATCTCTCACACACACTATTTCAGACCACATTCAGTCACAAAATAGAAACAAACACCCACTTCCACCCTCATGACTACACAAATTATACAAAATCCTAAACTATCTTGACTACCAACATTTTCTATCTTAACCAACACCTACCATCAATACCCCAGCACAACAGCTCTCATTCACCCGCCTCTTGCACAATTTTTAACATATTTATATATTTTGTTAATTATTTATTGTGTAAAATATTTGTTGGTTGTTAATATTTTGTTTGTTTTTAATTTTGCACTGATTGGAGTGAAAATAGTAAATTGTATCCCATCACTATCCAACACTTTCGCTACTGTGGCACTCACTGGAGTGAGAATAGTCATTTTTACCACTACGCTATCCAACACTTACCCCACTGTTGCTCTGAGTGGAGTGGGAATACTTTACTATTGAAATGTTGCGGAAAACATAAACATAAAATACATTTAAAAAATAGATTTTATAAAAATAAAAAAGCACAAATAAATTAGCTTCACGTACATCAACACTTGAAAGTCTGAGTTTCCAACTATTTATCCACACATGCACATACGGGACTTTATACAATGCAACTTTATTTGTCAACTAGCAGCCCGTCCCGACGTTGTCCAGGTATGAAATAGAATGTGTATAATGTGACACGCTCATTCGCGTGTGCCCCCGCTTGAGGGCCATAGGCGACCGTTTAACAATTAGAATTGTGTGAGTCTTGAATGATTGTTTCCCGCGGTAAACACCCATATTCCGCAACTTTCTTACCGCATACCATCACTCCGCATACTTTCATTACGAAAGTACCATGACTCCACAATGCCATTATAACTCATGGCATTACATTTTATATGCTTTTACCACGCATACATTTACAACGAAATTCGTTGTAAATGTATGAATGGTAAAAGCATGTTTTTTAAAAATGTTTGGATAAGGTAAGTATGGGTATAGGGGTATATGTTTTGGGGTACTGAGGTATATGTTTTGGGGTGTTTGGGTATTTTAAGGGTTCAGATATAGTTTTGGTTTATGGGGTACAGGGTTTTTTTTAGGGTTTAGGGATAGGTATGGGTTTTGGGGTACAGGTGTATTTTTAGGGTTCAGGGCTAGGTTTGGGTTTTGGGGTACAGGAGTATTTTTAGGGTTCAGGGCTAGGTTTGGATTTTGGGGTACTGGGGTATTTTTAGGGTTCAGGGCTATGTTTGGGTTTTGGAGTACAGGGGTATTTTTAGGGTTCAGGGGTTGGTTTGGGTTATGGTGTAAAGGGGTATTTTAGGGTGCAGGGGTAGGCTTGGGTTGTGGGATACAGGGGTATTTTAGGGTTCAGGGATATGTTTGGGTTTTGGGGTACAGGGGTATTTTTAGGGTTCAGGGCTAGGTCTGGGTTTTGGGGTACAGGGGTATTTTAGGGTTCAGGGCTAGGTTTAGGTTTTGGGGTACAGGGGTATTTTTAGGGTTCAGGGCTAGGTTTGCCAAAGAGCATCGGTGTGGGTCATAAAAAAATAAGAACAGCGGGAAACGAATATGTGATGATATTCCACAAACCAACATCCCGCAAACCATCACTCCGCAATTTTTATAACGCGGGACTATTACTCTGCAAAGCCATAATTTCTAAAACTTTTCCAACACATATGACTTTATCACGCATGACATTATAACGCAAATGCATCTGTGGTAAAGTCATATACATTGTAAAAGTACATCATTAAAACATTAAAAATATGTTTGTATATATATATATATATATATATATATATATATACATACATATTTTTAAATTGCATTATTTATACTATATTTATTTATTATTTCATTTTATTACCTTTTACACCCTAAAAACGAATCCCATCCTGGTCCCTTTAAATACCCCTGCACCCGATAATCATGCCCACAGCGTTTGTCACGGCTCCAGCGTGTCACGCCCCCAGAGTGCCCCTTCATGCGGCGCAATTGCGTAATTGGCGCTTGTATGTATAACTCACATGGAATGAAGGGCGGAACGTACCACACGCCCCCAGCGTTTGTCACGCCCCCAGCACACGCCCACAGCAGTTTGAGTCACGCCCCCAGCACACGCCCACAGCAGAACGCAGACTCGCCCACAAGGAACTACTTTGCTGGCACGGTTCTTTTACCTTTTAAATGTATATGGTGGCCGTCTGCATAGCCTATGTCCTTCTGCTGCAACTGCCCTTTCCAACGCTGTATTGGGTGTTGTGATTGGTGCTGTGGTTACTGAGATTACCCGCCTCAAAGGTTTGGGCTCTCTCTTTATAATATTAGTATGGATATGGATATATTATTTTCATCATACATATATACCTTTTCTATGCAGCTATATATGTATTACTTTACTCACACTGTAGAAATAGAAAGAAAACTGTTGTCTTTCTCCAATGCACTACTCTGTCTCTCCTCCTACACCTCTCTCAATATATCCTCTACCTCCACTCTCTGACTCATCCCAAGAGCCATTCTACTACCAAGACCTCCCAAACAACCCTTTCTAAACTCTTACCTCTTCTATCCCTCTTTGGCTCACCCCAAACCTCATTTTACTACTATGATCTCCCAAATAACCATTTCTAAACTGTCCCCCCATGTATCTCTTCTTTGACTCATCCAAACCTTTTTTTACTACTATGATCTGCCTAATTTCTTTCTAGACTCTTCCCTTCTCTATCCCTTCTTTGACTCATCCCAAACCCCATCTGGCTACTGAAATCTCCCAAATAACACTTCCTAGACTCTTCCTTACTATCCCTCCATTAACCTATCCAATCAAACTATCAGACTCAAACGCCCACCGCTCAAATTTTAAACGAATATTTCCCTAAACGAATCCATCACTAATCTTTTTTGGGTGCCGGAGTTGCATGATACTCGCCTTTAAGCGCTTCAACGCCTCGTATGGGGTAGTAAGCGCTATATAAATGCAATTACAATGGCCATAGGACGTTTGCAGCAGGCTACGATGGCAGGGACAATATGTGCAGGGTGTAACCAAAGGCCACATGTGTGCCTCGAGCCCACAGGGTATCCTAAATGTGTTGCACAACAGGCTCTGGGGCAGTGTTGCTGGGCACATGGCATGACCACATGGCCAGGCCCTCCTGTGCTTGGACAAAAGACATGTACTATGGGTAGTGGAAGCAGGGGCACTGAGCCCAGTGAGTGGGTGAAGGCCACACCCAATGCCTTCGACTTTAGACTTCCCCTCCCAAGTATTAAAAGAAACAGTAATCAGTTTTAATCACTTACTTTCTGATTTACCATTTACATTAATAACTGCGCCAGTTATAATTGCTGCTTGGAGGCACGTGGTTTGCTTTTCAGGCGCTAGGTGTTTCAAGAGTTAACATGGTTTACAGGTTATTCCCCTGGTATGTGCATGTTTCCCCTTCTGGGGGAAACAACAGGCCCAAATCCACACACATTATTTATTTATTTTATTTATTTTTAAATCTTTTTATTGACTTTTCAGACAAGTAAACGCAGGTAACATTTCGGACCTTTACACCACCGCATTCTTCATCCAATTATATGAAACATAGTACAATAGAAATCCACAGACATTTACCACCTGCTTGAGGCTGGAAGAGATGTCACAGGTGCTTCTTTTCTTGGTCCGATGTGGTCTGTGGAGGAGCCAGACAGGGGCTGTAGGGAGAAAAGTTTTTTTTACTTTGATTTTTCTGCTCCCCCATGTTGAACTAAGAGGGCGGGCAGAGGCGGGGTCAAGCAGCCGCCCACAACCCCAGCGCCTGCTTACAAGAATCAGGGACCCGGGCCTCTGGGCCCAGAATTATCAGGTTCAGAGTTTTAGGACCCAATGATCCTAGACCCGGGGGCAACCGAAAAACCTGTGCTTGCCTGGAGCAGTATCCCTCACCCTGGGGGGCCTTAGTGGAGCCCTGAGGATGCCTGACTATCCCTTGTCCTTGTAGTGTCGCCCATCACCTACTCAGAACCACCTCCTGCCTGAGGTGTGTAAACATCACCTCAGATCTCCCCCTTTTAGCTTGAAAGGTCCGGTTTAGCCACCCCCCCCCCCTTCAGCCCTCCAAGCCCACCCTGAATGACACCATTGTACACAGTCAAAGTGAAGGTATGATGATGAAATAAAACCAAAAAACCTTAAATGTGGACATTTATGTGTAGTTACACAACTCAAAACTCGCGAGAATGCCATGTACACGTTGACTTGCCCCCAAAATGGACTCTTCATGACCTCACCTATGACGTGACTTATGCAATCACAAGTTACACTGATGACACCACTGGTGACATCAGCACCCTGTTGTTGATATTATTATTAGAGACAGCCAATCATGTCTTTGGATATATGATATTAGTTAATGATCTTGCACTGTTATTTACTGAAATAGAAATTGTGAGCTCATGAGGGCTCCATATGGGAGATTACCACAGGTTTTCTTTGGGAATTGGGCGCGAGGGATGGTTTGTGTCGCTGAACGTAACTGGACAGTTCCAGGAGGGTTGGTTTTTTTATTTCACACACTTCAACTGTGTTTTTAAGGGACAATATGAGTTTTTTTATACATAGGTTAGCAGGTTCCAAGAAGAAGGCATCATAACATAACACTATCAAAGATTTTCAGTGGATTTTTGTGGTTTGTGTCTCATGGAATACAACAGCTACAATCTGTACTACCAACCTCTGCTATAAAGAGTCTTCCAATGCACACTCTTTGGCTTAACGACAGGTCTGGTCTTTGGCCAGGTCCTGTGTCCATCCCTACTTGTATCCAATCTCTGGGTGAGGCTTTCGCCCCCTTGGGTGTGGCTTTCTCTCATACTCAGTGGGAGGCGTTGCAGGGCCTGGTGATGGGGAAATACTGGCACCCTCCCGGGAGCACATGAATGAAACTCACCAGACATATCAGGTTTGCTCAGAAACAGAGTGAAATGTATTTATTGGTACCAAAAGCATGCATCATTGCTAATTAGCAAGGAAGAAGTCAAGGCTCCTGCCTTAGGGGCTCTCAGACTGCTTCTTCCCAGAGTGGCTGGTTTTTGGGTGCTATATACGTTTAGCGGAACTAGAATAATGCACCATGCCAAATATGGCTAACATGGATGTGCAAGATCTGCACCATGCCAATTATAAACAGTCAGTTATGGGCAGGACAGAAAGGCTGGCTCAGCACTGTGTAAGCAACTTGCACAACCAGATTAAGAAATATCAGGACAAGCAAAGTGACCTCTAAGGGGGTACAGAATAGCTGTTGAAGCTAGTCCAGTCAAGGTCAGATTGGAAGCGATTTGAAGCTCCAGGCCTCATGTTACTGTGATCTATCTAAGCATGATATCTTTTGAAGTGCATACACATGAATTTATATGGATATACATGTATATTTTGCAATGCCTGGCCTTCATCTGGCTCCTTCACACATTCTGAGATGCATACTACCGCCTACACATCCAACCTTCCAGGTGGACGGCCATCCACACGTTCAACCCCAGTGGCACATGGCCTTTGTCCATGTGAAGCAGTGATAGGCCACAGGCCTCAACATCAACAAGCATTGGAAATGCAATAGGTCTCGCATTAGGAAAGTTTGAGCTATTGGTATTGTAAATGACACTTTTTTTTATTTATGTGTTGGTTTTGAAAGTAGCAAAATTAATAGCTTTGTCAGTTACAATGTCAATAGTTTTAACTTTTGCAAATGTGACACCTATAGCATTTGTAATGCAATGTGTGTTGTATTTACGTGACTTAGATGTATTGATATTACAAATAACAATGGCTTTTAATTTAGTAAATAATTAATACTTAAATAAAAGCTATTGTAATTTATAATGGCAATAGCTTAAACGTTTGTAAATAACTTTTGTGAAGATTATGTCCAGTGTATTTTATTGTGACGACAATCCAAGAACATTGCATTTGCACCTACACACACAGAGCCATACACATGTAGATGTGGTGGATCTGGGGGATATGGTGGTGGTGGATGTGGGGGTGGATGTGGTGGTGGTGGTGGAAGTGGTGGTGGATGTGGTGCTGGATGTGGTGGTGGTGGTGGTGGTGGATGTGGTGGTGATGGTGGTGGATGTGGGGGTGGATGTGGTGGTGGATGCGGTGGTGGTGGATGCGGTGGATGTGGATGTGGTGGATGTGGTGGTGGATGTGGTGGTGGATGTCATGGTGGATGAGGTGATGGTGGATGTGGTGGTGGATGTGGTGGATGCAGTGGATGTGGTGGTGGTGGATGCGGTGGTGGTGGTGGATGCAGTGGTGGTGGTGGATGGGATGTTGGTGGTGGTGGATGCAGTGGTGGTTGTGGATGGGGTGGTGGATGTAGTGGTGGTGGGTGTGGTGGATGTGGTGGTGGTGGATGCAGTGGATGTGGTGCTGGTGGATGCGGTGGTGGTGGTGGATGCAGTGGTGGATGGGGTGTTGGTGGTGGATGGGGTGTTGGTGGTGGATGGGGTGTTGGTGGTGGATGGGGTGGTGGTGGTGGATGGGGTGGTGGATGTGGTGGTGGTGGATGCAGTGGATGTGGTGGTGGTGGATGCGGTGGTAGATGCAGTGGTGGTGGTGGATGGGGTGTTGGTGGTGGTGGATGCAGTGGGTGTGGTGGATGTGGTGGTGGTGGGTGTGGTGAAAGTGGTGGTGGATGTGGTGGTATATGTGGTGGTGGTGGATGCGGTGGTGGCTGTGGATGTGGTGTTGGTGGATGCGGTGGTGGTGGTGGATGTGGTGGTGGATGTGGTGGTGGTGGGTGTGGTGGTGGATGTGGTGGTGGATGTGGTGGTGGTGGTGGATGTGGTGGTGGTGGATGCGGTGGATGTGGATGTGGTGGATGTGGATGCGGTGGATGTGGATGTGGTGGATGTCATGGTGGATGTGGAGGTGATGGTGGATGTGGTGGTGGATGTGGTGGTGGTGGAGGTCTATACAACAAAGAATGTACATACTAGATACGGTGAGGCACCAGGTGATCTGGCAAAACTCATTTTTATCACGTACATAGCTCTTCACTTACCTGGATCTGTGGTGGCTGTGTCCAGACCACCGATGCCAGACTCTGTTGCTGTCTGAGGGCTGATAAGAGCACACACGGCCTGCTCCCTTGGGTCAGCCTCTCATGGTTCCCAAGACCACCTCCTGGAAATGCAGCAGCAAGTTGGATTCGCAGAACCTTGTCCCTGATTCGGCGCTTCTCGTCCTGCCACCTTTTTTTGATATCAGTAACAGTGCGGCGCTCAACACCCATGGCATTGACCTGGTCTGTCACCTGCTGCCACATGGCCTGCTTGGCCCTAACGTTTAAATTATGTCCTCGGTTTTTGTGTAGCGCTGGATAGTGCTCCATCACGTAGCGAATTAGCATATCCGCTTCGGTTTCTGTAAAATTTCGTGTTCGTTTTTGCATTCTGTAAGGTGGATTCACACTTCTGTCGACATGTTGTTCGGATAGTGTCGTACCAGATGAAGTGGTAGGTGGCTGGACCTCATTGTCTTTTTTGGCATGGAAATCATTGTCCACTGGTTTGTGGTTAATCCAGCAGTATGTGTTCTGAAAGCAGACTAAAATGTCAGCTAGCCACACTTGATAACCGTACTTTATACATGTGCTATATAAGTGATTTTTGGTAGCTTGTGTACTTAGTGGCACACATGCACATGTAGTTGCATTTTACTCCCTCTTACGGATGTATTTTAGGACTTGTGTCTTTATGCACAGCTCAGAGACTCACATTAAGTCCATGGGTGTATACAACCTCAGCTTGTGATAGATGGGATTCCATTTATGATTTGTCAGGCTTGAAACACCCTTAGAAACATATACATCCACTGGGTCATGCTAGGAATGAAACACCCTTTAAGCCTAGCTGAGCTTCATATTGCCATTTGGGCTTGCCAGATGAGGACCTACATGCAAGCTTATAGATCCAGAGGACCTGGCCAGGTGTGAGCCTCCATTAAAGTCTATGGGTCCACTCAGGCGGCCAGAAGCGGGACTTACTTCTTGAGGACGAGGCAGGCATCCAATCGGTAAGGCTTCCGATACCTATATTGAAAAAATTACAGTGATACCCAAGCAGGAACTTTTGGAGTATCTCATTAAAGACCGCCGATTTCCGGTTACTCCGAAGGCATCGAGTACACCAGACCAACAAAGGCGGTGCGCATGGGCAGGGCGCTCCGCCGCTGCACAGGCAGAGCCAGGCTAGACTGCGAGGGGCCGTATGCTCTCATACCGTGAAAAAGCAGAATCCATCTTTACACGTTTATAATTCTTTGGCGCACTGCGCAGTAAAATTCAGGACGAGAAAAAGCATGAATGTTGTTTAATATCATAATAACGTTTGAGTTCATCATTTTGTACAAAATCAAAAAAATATTTTTTAAGACATGCTCTGCAAATATATGCGAACATTACTCAATACAATATTTTATTATTGAAATACTTAAAATCAAACTTGGTATTTTATTATGGCAACAAAAGTACATGCGTGCTCTTCTCGCGAGATTTGCCGCTGTGTGCCCTTGCAGCGTTGAAGATGGGGTACTGGGACGCCGAGGACGGGACAGACTGTTTGCTGAAGACATGGATCCCCACCAAGCTTGGGGCTGCCATTGGTGAGGGCAATGGTTCTGCCAGAATCCTCGAAATTCAAAATTGTGGGGGTTGTGTGATTTTGGGAGTAGGTGGTAGATGTGGCTCCAGTCTGGATGAGGGGCAGTGCGGTACGTTGGTGACTTGGTGACATTTAGGGGCGGGCAAAGCTGATGGAGGACTTCATTGGTTAAATTGTAATGCAGACGGGGGTGGTGAGCGCCCAGTTATAGTTACAGCTATAAAACCAGAGATTTAATGACAGAAAAGGTATTGAGACATCCGGGCAAGGACAGGGTGGCTTGGCACTAAAAGCCCAAGAATGAGCAGAGCCCCTGAAGAGAGCTCAAAATAAATACAGTGTGAAAACAAGAGAAACACCGAGCACGGCGTCAGTGTTGGCATTGCTGGGGGGTAGGGGGGAAGTGGGGATTTAAAAAAAAAATGCGACACTGCGGGCAGGGGAGGGGGCGGAGCGGGGAGAGGGAACAGACGGAGCGAAGGCAGATAAGGGGAGGGGGGAGGAGAAATGCGACACGGCGGGCAGGGGAGGGGGCGGAGCGGGGAGAGGGAACAGACGGAGGGAAGGCAGATAAGGGGAGGGGGGAGGAGAAATGCGACACGGCGGGCAGGGGAGGGGGCGGAGCGGGGGCCTGGAGTGCGGCTGAGGGAACTGATGTGCACGCGCTTTTAAGCTCAATGCGCATGCGCATTGAGCTTAAAAGTCACGGGCACTGCAAGGAATCGCCACGATTCCTTGCAAGTTGGATAAAGAGTGGATAAGCCCCCATAGTCTCGCTTGCTCGATGCGCATGCGCATCGACAGGCGAGACCTAAAAAGGACCTGTGCCCACCCACAGCCTTCGACCAGGCACAGTGAGCTCTTGATGCACGCTTGGTGCCAGCTCCTATTCTACAGAGCCAGTGTGCATGTTGTTATTCAGGGCACAGTGCGCTCTAGACTGAGTCAGCACCCATGCCATCCAACCAGCTGTGGTCTCTGAGCACAGTGGCCTATCACTGGGTTGTGATCCAGCGCTCCTGTAGAAAAACTGTCTCACAAACGCTATTTATCACCTCAATACTCACCATTAATTATGACACACTCAAACAGGCCCATAACACCAATGAGACAATTTTGAGCAACTGAATTATGTGATCTGATTAATAAATTCACTTACCTAATATTTACACTAATATATACAACTGCAGTTTATCATCTTTACCATGGTTTTAAAACATTTATTAGTTATTAAACGGATCACTAAGGCGATTGGATCAACTGATAGTAACTAGACCATGAATAAACAAGACAAGCTTGTCTTTTCAAATCTAATTTTTATTTACTTTATTCTTCAAAGATAGAGCATTTACGTTTTAGAATCTTTGTTTTATTAGCAAATAAGAAAGCATAATTTTATTAAGAAACAAATGAATGAACTGACATTTATTTAAGCAAGATCAGAAACAGGAAATATTAGCAAATAACAGTTTCCATACCCTAATTCTATTTCCCTGTCTATCTCTCACTTAACCTGAAAAGGAAAATATCATTATTATTTAAAGTCAGCTGTCCTCACGTGCGCCAAAAGTCCAACAGCACGTCATTCAGGATTCGGAAAGCAAGAGTTTTTGCCCTGCTCATGATGTCAGGTTTTATACCTTTTCTCTATCTAAAACTTTCTATATTCTGCATTCTTTCAATGAAATCCAGGTCTCTCATTGGCTGAGCCATGTCAGTCCACAGTTAGGTCATCCTTATATTTTGTCCAAGTCCGGGCTTCACATAAGCCCCATTGTCTTTTCTCTACCACGGCATTTGGCTTCCTTAAAGTGTTACTTTTTTCCTTCAAGTACTGTACTTCTTACTTCCTAACCTTGGCAGACATTCACAGATCCTGTCCTTGGGCCTTCTTTCCATGAGCACATTTTATTCAAGCAAAAGTCTTTTTCTTTTTATTAATAATGTTTAAGTAGCAAAAATCTCCATTTTGTAATGCAAGGCTCCACTCTGGACAAGGATTCACGTCTGCTTCTCTGTCAGCCATATTTTTCCGAGCCACTTTTCAGGCCTCACTTTGGAAACTATTATTAAACAAACACAAGACATCAATTAATTAAAGAATTGAGACCCATTCTGTTACCCGCCCCCCTTCTAATATTTAACCAGGTTAACTATGTTTCCTAGCAGAAGCAACACAGATGCAGCTTTTTATATTTACTTTTTTCCTTTCAGGAACTGCACAAACTCCAAAGGCTTTTGTCACAAAAGTCATAACATGTCAAGTCAAGTCAAAGAATTTATATAGCGCGCTACATACCCAGAGGGTCTCAAGGCGCTTGAGGAGAGGTGGGGAATTATTTGTCAAATATCCACGTTTTAAGTTGCTTTCTGAATGCTAGGTGGTTCTGAGTAAGGCGAAGGTAAGTGGGAAGTGAGTTCCAGGTTTTAGCTGCCAGGTAGGAGAAGGATCTACCTCCCATGGTGGTTTTGTTGATGCGAGGTACAGTGGCGAGGGCTTGGTTGGATGATCGTAGCTGGCGGGGGGGAGTAGAAGGACAGTCGTGTGTTGAGGCATTCCGGTCCGATTTCGTAGAGTGCTTTGTGTGCGTGGGTTAGGAGCCGGAAAGTGATCCTCTTATTGACGGGAAGCCAGTGGAGGTTTTTCAGGTGACCAGAGATATGTTCTTTACGCGGGATGTCTAATATGAGCCTGGCTGAGGCGTTTTGGATTCGTTGGAGTTTTTTCTGGAGTTTAGCGGTAGTACCGGCGTAGAGGGTGTTTCCATAGTCCAGTCGGCTCGTGACCAGGGCGTGGGTGACCGTTTTCCTAGTTTCGGTGGGGATCCAACGAAATGTTTTTTTGAGCATGCGAAGAATGTTGAAGCAGGATGAAGAGACGGCGTTGACTTGTCTGTTCATCGAAAGTGAGGAATCAAGGATGACGCCCAAGTTCCGTGCATGGTCTGTCGGGATGGGTGCTTTTCCAAGGGCTTCTGGCCACCAAGAGTCGACCCATGCAGAGGGGGAGGTACCTAAGATAAGGACTTCTGTTTTATCTGAATTCAGTTTCAGACGGCTGTGTTTCATCCATTCGGCTACTTCTTTCATTCCTTCGTGTAGGTTAGTTTTGGCGGTGCTGGGGTCATTGGTGAGTGATAGGATCAGTTGAGTGTCATCCGCGTAGGAGATGATGTTGAGGTTGTGTTGGCGTGCGATGGCCGCGAGGGGGCTCATGTATACGTTGAAAAGGGTGGGGCTGAGTGAAGATCCTTGTGGCACGCCGCAGATGACTTCAGTGGCCTCTGACTTGAATGGTGGAAGGCGGACTCTCTGGGTTCTTCCGGTGAGGAACGAGGTGATCCATTCTAGTGCTTTTCCTTGGATTCCAATGTTTCTGAGGCGCTGTAGAAGGGTGCTGTGACAGACTGTGTCGAAGGCTGCGGAGAGGTCGAGGAGGATGAGGGCGACTGTGTCTCCATTGTCCAGTAGAGTTCGAATGTCGTCTGTTGCTGCGATGAGGGCGGTCTACGTGCTGTGTTTTGCTCGGAAGCCGGACTGTGAGGAGTCGAGGGAATTGTTGGCTTCGAGGAAGGCGGCGAGCTGGTTGTTGACAGCTTTCTCGATGACTTTGGCCGGGAATGGAAGGAGCGAGATGGGACGGTAGTTTTTGAGTTCGGTGGGGTCCGCTGTGGGTTTTTTCAGAAGGGCGCTGAGTTCAGCGTGTTTCCAGCTTTCCGGGAAGGTGGCGGAGTTGAGGGAGCAGTTGATGACGTCTCGGAGGTGCGGTGCTATGATGGAGTCTGCTTTGTTGAAGATGTGGTGAGGGCATGGGTCTGTGGGGGATCCTGAGTGGATGGAGTTCATCAGGCGGATGGTGTCCTCAGTTGAGATTGGTTCCAGTCATTAAGGATGTTCGAGGGGGGTGAAGGTCCAGCAGATGGTTGGGTGGGTTGGTCTCCGGGTTGGTTGTCGAAGCTGTTGTGGATGTCTGCAATTTTGTTGTGGAAGAATGAGGCTAGGGAGTCGCAGAGGGCTTGAGAGGGGGTGATGTCGTTGGAGTTGGCCGTGGGATTGGTGAATTCCTTGACGATGTTGAAAAGTTCCTTGCTGTTGTGGGCGTTGCTATCTAGTCGGTCCTTGAAGGCGGTTTTCTTGGCCTTTCGGATCAGTTGGTGGTGTATGCGGGTGGCGTTTTTGAAGGCGTCCTTGGTGCTGGTGGTTGGGTCTTTTTTCCAGGCCTTCTCTAGGGAGCGGCAGAGTTTCTTGGATTTCTTAAGATCATCGTTGAACCAGGAGGCCTTCTTGCTGCCAAGTTTGATTTGTAGTTTTTTCAGTGGTGCTAGGATGTCGGCGCTGTTGGATAGCCATAGGGTGAGGTTGGTGGCGGCTTGGTCGGGGTTTGAGGAGTGGGCTGGGGGGTTTAGAAGAAGCGATGAGGAGATCTGGTCGATGGTGATTTTGTTCCAGTTTCTTTGCAGAGTTGGTTGGGGGTGGTTGTTGGGTTTGGGCTTGTTGTAGGTAAAGTGGACGCAGCTGTGGTCAGTCCAGAGGAGAGCCGTAGTGTGGCTGAAGGAGACATGATTGCTGGAGGTGAAGATAGGGTCGAGTGTGTGACCTGCGATGTGGGTGGGGGAAGTGACCAGTTGTTTAAGTCCGAGGTTGGCGAGGTTGTCCAAAAGGGTGGTGGAGTTATGGTCGTTGTTCTTTTCCAGGTGAAAGTTGAGGTCTCCCAGAAGGATGTAATCTTTGGAGGGGAGCGCGTGTGGAGTGATAAAGTCCGTGATGTCTTCACTAAATTGTGCGCGGGGTCCTGGAGGTCTGTAAAGGAGGGTGCCTCTGAGTGTGGTTTTGGGGTCGATGTGGATCTGGAAGTGGAGGTGTTCAGAGTTGGCTAGATTGACGCCTGAGCTGGTTAAGATGTGGATGGATTTCTTATGGACGATAGCGATTCCTCCTCCTGTGTGGCCGGTACGGTCCTTGCGTATGATCTTATAATCTTCTGGGATGGCAATGGTGATGTCTGGGGCGGAAGAGGCGTTCATCCATGTTTCTGTTAGGAAGGCGACGTCCGGAGAGATGGTGTCTAGTAGATTCCATAGGTCGATGGCGTGCCTGTGGACCGATCGGGTGTTGAGCAAGATGCATTGTAGGTGGTTGGGGTCGGGAATCTGTGGTGTGATCGTAGCGGAGTTGTTGACGATGCCGTTGAATTTACAGGAGTAGCATGAGAAAGGTCCATGGGTGTGTCCAGGAGCGGCTTGGACGCAGTTGGGGGAGCGGCCGGGGTTAAGGGCTAGGAGGGTGGTGGCATCGTAGGTAATGCGGGAGGGCTGGGCAATGCGAGGGCCAGGGGGACTGGCGCTGGGCGCGGTCCAGGCGCGGACGGGCGTAGACGGGCTTACCTTTGGCGCACCTTCGGCGTGGCCGTAGCGCATGGACGCTGCACGTGGGACCATCGGACATTAATGGATAGTGGAGGGGGCGGAGCGTGGGCGGGTCAGCTGGGAGGCGGTAGCGGGGAGGCGGGGCAGGGGAAAGCACAACAACAAAATGGTGGGAGGGATAGGAATCGAAACCAACACAGTGCAATGCCAGCTATGAAGGAATGCACTGAAAGCAGGTAAAGCGCAAAGGACTGAATACTGCTAGGAATATGTAAAAAGCGCTACCCAATGCAGTTATGTTCAAGCGCTACCCAAATGAGCCAAGCACTAGCGCTATGACAATTAAACACGAAGGCTGATAGTTACTTTAAACGCCACCACAATTAGCAAGGCACAGAGCACAAGCGCTATGAAAATAAACACGAAGGCTGATTGCTACTTTAAGCGCCACCACAATTAGCAAGGCACAGAGCACAAGCGCTATGACAATTAATTAACACGAAGACTGATTGCTACTTTAAGCGCCACTACAGTTATCAAGGCACAGAGCCCTATGAGTTAATGAAGCCAAGAAGTCTCAAGAGCTACGATACCACACACGAGGGCTGCTTGAAAACGCTTCAGCTGTGGGCACTGGAAGGAGGATTGCAAGCAGGAGCCAGGCAGCGTGGGGGAGCAACCGTTCAGCACATGCCATTCGTTAATCAGCCGCATTTAATACTGACAAAGACAATAGACAAGAGTTAGTTTATTATTTTCTTCTTTGCATTTGCAACATATAGCACATTAATTAATCCCGCGTGTAATGTTTGCAATTTTAAACTAATTTGATTAATACTTTTCACCACATGCTTATTAGTTGAATTAATCATTATGGAAGATTAACTTCACAGGTTAGAACAACAATTAGCTCTTCACCCTGCTCCATCAACTCCCTCATTTGGTGATTTCAAAATCACCAAACAATACCCAAAAATGTATACATTTTTAACTCTTGAACATCTTTTGGACTTTCTTAATATTAGTATTTCTAAACTTTAGTCTCATCTGTTTTTCTACATTTTTCATATTGAGTTCTTCTAAACTCTTCTAATTCAATTTCTCTTTCTTTCTCCTTCCTGAGTTTGTAAATTCTTCTCTTTTCTATTATGTGTTTTCTTCTCTTGGGTATCATGCAACAAATGTTCAACAAAAGTGTTAATATAGCTATAACTATTAAAGGAAAAACTATTTTACCGATAATTGAAATACCAATCTCTTGAAACCAGCGTTTAATTGTTGCAAATCTTTTAGCCAAGCGTTCTGAAAAACTTTCATCTTCTATGGGTACTATCTCACTATGTAACTCAGTTATGTT
Source organism: Lissotriton vulgaris (assembly GCF_964263255.1). NCBI lineage: Eukaryota > Metazoa > Chordata > Amphibia > Caudata > Salamandridae > Lissotriton > Lissotriton vulgaris. The sequence continues at coordinate 66,375,298 of NC_141699.1, forward strand.
TTTATATACATCTCTATATTCTGACTCTTATCAGGAATATATGTGCAGCACTGTTGAATATGCAATATCCCACAGACTCCACCCTCTTTAGCTAGCAGAATGTCTAATGCAAGACAGTTCTGCATTACCATGGATCTCATGGCAACAAGTTCTGTGTCAACTAATTGAAATCCACCTGCAGTATCTGTTGACAATCTATCAACTATTGTGGACATCTTTCTAATTTTGTTTGTATTTAGGGTTATACCTACCATAGGTATTAACGCACCAAAAATGTCTCCCAAAATTTCTGAAAAGCTTTCTCTTCTAAATCTACTCAGGTGACTACCAATTTCAAATGAACCTTTTGCATTTCTATCTACATGAAATTTTTTGGGAAAAACTAAACCTACGAAACATGTTCCGTACCAGTGGTCGGGAGGACTGTAGTAAGCTTTATCCCCACAAATGAAATAAATTCCAGGAAAAATTGGATCTTTGCCTCCTTTAAATCCCCAACCCCCTACAATACGATAGGTATCTTCACATTGACTTGCACCCACAAAGAAATTGTAAAATTGAGTATTATCTCTTCTTATACAAAGTTTTCCACTAACAGGTTTATCTATGTGAATTGCCACATTTACATTTCTACCATTAAGCTTTTCATCTTCTAATTGCCAAAATTTAGACTTTGTCTGTTTTGTCATCTCATTCCGCTTATAAATTGCTCTTCTCTCTTCCACCATATTTAAAAACGTTTTCTCTTCTGTTCTCAGTTTACATGTTAGATTATTCTTAAAAGCATACTCATATGTAAGTTCACTAGTCACGAAGAAAAATTCCCTCATCTGTTTAGCATATTTCAATTTATTCGAACTTTCTACAATTTTTAGATTTGTAAAAATCTCATCAAAGTCAGAGTAATAATACTCCAGACGTCCAGTTTTATAAAACAAACTAGCTATTACACTACATGTCACACCGTAAGTAAGAGGAAGCATGTTATAAGTGACACCCTCTGACACAGAAGTTGGTAATTTCACACATACGTAACAATCTTTTGCATTCATCACCTTAACGTATTCAGATAAAAGTCTTGAAAAAGTATTTCTAGAAAAATCTCCCACAGATCTATCTTGATGAATCTCTGGTTTATGTACAGTAACCTTATTTGGGTCATCAATTTTGTCATGATTGACCACAGCTTAACTAGTCATGTTAGCTTTATACATCTCTTTATCTATTCCAAAAGGAAAAATGACAGCTAAGATTAACCAGACTAAAATTATCAAAATTACACATATTAAAGACAATTTGCAACATCTTTTGAGAATTGAGCATCTCAAAATATTATTATAAGAAGGCATCTTTACTAAAAATAAAAATAAGAATTGAAAAATCACTAAATATACCCCCCTATTTTTTTTTTATATATATCAGATAACTTTGTTTTCCAACAGCTTTTCTTCGTCCTTATGTCATACATCAAATGTGTTTTCCAGCTAACACAATTTCTTCGACCTTGTGTCTCCTAACACAATTTTGTCCTTGTGTCACTTCAAAGAAAATCAATCATTGTCACTTTCATCGTCTAAATTAATCTGACTACTACTAATTTCTATTACTGGTGGGATCCCTATGTTGGACCATTCAGGTGACTTATACTTCTGATTTGGTTTTAATGTTCTCTTTGGCCTACTACTGATCACTTCTATTCTTTTCTCTGTTTGCTTTTTCTTATTCAAGTCTTCTTCTTTTTGACTTAAAATCTCATTCACCTGCTCTTTTGCTCTATTCACTAATTTGAATGTCATGCCTTCGCTTTCACTTGGCCAATTGTCTCCTTTTCTTGTTAACCTCCTGTTTGGTTCAGTCAGGTTATATTCCACTCTCCAAGCTCTTTTCCTTGATCTTTTCACTTTTGACTCATCTCCACTGTCAACTGTTTCACTTTCTGTGTTATCAGCTGATTCATTAATTATCAGTTTTTCTGTATCAGATTCTTCATCAGATTCAGGTACTTCTTTACTCGGTAGTTTAACTTTGCTAGGAACAGCATCCTTATAGCTGGTACTTGGAATTTCTTCTTCTTCTTCTTCTTCTTCAATTACTTCCAGTCCACCAGTTTCAGAATTTTCGTTCCTTCTTCCAAAGTTTCCAATCTGCTTTTCAATACTCTCCTGGTCTTGATTTTGAATCACTTCTTGTTCAGTTTGCTCTTCTGCTACTTGATCTAGCAGATCATTGTCATTTTCTTCTTCAGAATCTTGTATCACAACTTCATCATTCTCTTCATTCAATGCTTCATTCGCATTTGAATCTTCCAGACCTCGACTTTCTTGTCGATCTTCAGAATCTGGATTTCTGTCAGGTTCTCCTTCTGAATCTGAATCAGTTGTTGTATCACCTTCCTCGTCAGTATTTTCAGGTGGGGGAACTCGTATGGTATGACTCGCATGAATCCACCTTTTTAAACCCCTACACTTTATTGCATTTGTTGTGACAAGTATCACCTGTCTCGCTTTCTGCCACCTTGGTACTAGGCAATTCCTTCTTCGATGAACCTTTGTCCTCACCCAGTCTCCTGGCAACAGATCATGAGCTTGTTCTTTCACCTTTGAAAGTACTTTAGTTCCCACCTGATGGAACACAGAAGTCACCACGTCAGATAGATTCTTGCAATAATCCATAATGGCACTATCATTTATGCTCAGTAGTTTGTCAACAGGAACAAATGCTTGTATCATGACCCTTCCCATCAAAATTTAGTGGGGACTCAAACCAGTTCTTTTAGCTGGAGTACTTCTCAAAGTCATCAAAAAAAGTGGAAGTGCATCTGTCCACTTCATTTCTGTAGCTAAACACATCTTAGCTAGGCTGTTTTTAATTGTACCATTCACTTGCTCAACAACTCCTGATGCCTCTGGTCTGTAGGCACAATGCAATTTTTGCTTTATTCCTAATGCTTCACTAATCAGTTTTAGCAATCTGTTGTCAAAATGTGTGCCGCGATCTGTCTCAATTGGCACTGGAAAACCATACCTTGGTATGAGTTCTCTCAAAAAGCAATTTTGCCACAGTAATTGAATCATTGTGACATGTTGGAAAAGCTTCCACCCATCTTGAAAACAAACAGACTATCACCAAAACATATCTTAATCTGTTTTGAGGTGGCATTTCAATGAAATCAAGCTGTATTCTGGTAAATGGACCACCCTGCCGTCCTATGGTTCCCATGCTTACAACAGTCTTTCTGTTTGGGTTAATCTGTTGGCATATGAGGCATCTCTGGCAAAAAGACTCTGCAATTATTCTGAATTTTGGATTGTACCAAGTCTGCCTAAACAATCTAATCATAGAGTCTCTTCCGATATGTCCTGGACCATGGTACATGCGTGCCATGTCAGAAATCATACTGTCTGGCATTACTGGTCTGTGATCTTTGTAAACCCAGATCTCATCTTCTTCTCTCTGCCTGCAACCTGCTTTCAGCCATGTGTCTTTTTCCTCATCACTCACCTCATCTTGTAACTGTTTTACTCCTTGCCAAGTCTCAACTACAGATATTAGCATAAGTGAGTTCAAAACATGTTCATTATTTTTTTCCCGATTCACAGACACATTTTGTCTTGCACAAAATTTTGCAATTGCATCAGCGTATGCATTTCCCAATGTTATATAGTCCACTCCCTTTTTGTGGGCTGTACATTTTACCACAGCAATCTTTTTTGGTAGCTGTATTCTGTCAATCAGTCTCTTAATTAACTGTGCATTTCTTATTGGTGATCCCGCAGAAGTTAAATAACCGCTTTGAGACCAAAGCTGGCCATAGTCACGGACTACGCCATAGCCATACTGACTATCAGACACTATGGTAATCTTTTTATCTTTTCCAAATTCACATGCACGAATCAAAGCAATTAATTCTGTCACTTGAGCTGAACGAATTCCTTTGAGACTGGAGGCTTCAATCACATCTGCAACAGTGCACACTGAATATGCTGCAATCAGAACACCATCATCTGTTCTTAAGCATGAACCATCAACAAACAAAACTAAGTCTGACTCATCCTTAATATCCTGCCTTGGTTTTGTACAATATTCTAACACATTCAGGCATTCATGATCAACCTCATCTCTGACTTCTGTTTCAGTAGTGTCGGGTAACAATGTGGAAGGATTTAACCCCTTAAGTGCTGCTGACGGCCAATGGTCGTCAGCAGCGCTACCTCCCCAGTGCTGCGCACGACCATTGAACGTCCATTCAGCACTAGTTCTAATGGACAGCGCAGCACTGGGGAGAAATGTTTACACGCAGCTAAGGTGTTAAATTCATACATCTCGAAATAGAGACGTTATCTGATCCAAGAATAACTTTTTCATATTTTGTCAACCTGTTATTTGTCAAATGCTGTGTTTTGCTTCTGGTGAGGAGAATTTCAACTGAATGCGGGACATAAACTTTAACTGGAAATCCCATTATTATTCCTTCACTTTGTTCCAAACTTACACTTGTTGCAGCTACTGCTTTAAAGCAACCTGGGAATGCTTTTGCAACAGGGTCAAGAACAGCTGAGAAATATGCTATTGGCTTTCTCAGTCTTCCATGTCTTTGAATCAAAACTGATAATGCACATCCTTCTCTTTCACTGCAATACAGCTCAAACTCTTTTTCATAATCAGGCATTCCTAATGCTGAAGCTTCACACAAACTTCTCTTTAACTGTTCAAAGCTTCTAATTCGGTTTTTGTCAATTTAATTGGGTCTTTTATGTCTGCTTTCTCAGTCTCTGTAGTGGTTTTGCAATTACCGAAAATCCAGTGATCCATTGGCGACAATAACCTACCATTCCTAGAAACATTCTGACCTGTCTCTGTGTTTTTGGAGGTTGCATTGCTTGACTCATTTTAAATCTTTCTGTTGTCACTTGTCTGATTCCCTTTGCAATTCTGTGACCAAGATATTTTACTTCTTGTTTACAAAACTGTAATTTTGCAGGTGACACTTTATGTCCCTCATCTGCTAGATGATTTAAAAGAGTAATGATATCTGTTACGCAGTTTTCTCTTGTTTTTGCAGCTACAAGGAGATCATCAATATACTGCCCTAACGTTGATTTTCCAGGTAAATCTAGACCTTCCAAGGATTTCTTTAGCAACTGATTAAAGATAGATAGACTCTCAGTATACCCTTGTGGGATTCTACACCATGCTAATATGCGCCCTTTGAAACGGAACGCAAACATTTGTTGGCTCTCTGGATGCAATGGAACAGTAAAGAATGCATTGCATAAATCAATAACTGTGTACCATTCTGCATCATGCGGAATCTGATATATAATTACCACTGGGTTTGGTACAACTGGACAACATGGAACAACAATTTTGTTAACTTTTCTCAGGTCCTGAACAATTCTGAAGGTACCATTTGGCTTTTTAATTCCCATAATAAGTGAGTTGCATGGGCTACTCTCAATTTCTCTTAGAACTCCTTGTTTTATAAATTTGTCTAATACAGGAGTAACTCCTTCAATCACTTCTGGTTTAATTTTATACTGAGGAATGTTTGGGTAATCTGCTCCTTGTTTTACTGTTATTTGTACTGGATCTACATTTTTCATTAAACCCATTTCATCTCCTGTGAAATCCCAAATTTTAACATTCACTCTCTTTTAATTCTTCAGGCAAATTATTTTTTATCAAACACAGGAAATAATTTACTTTCCTCTGCCTCAACCATTGACATTGTTAATTTGTAAAGTCCATCCTCTTCTTGAGTTTGCAGCTCTATACCATCTGGTGAGCAATATATGTTGCAATTCATCTTGCAGAGAATATCCCTATCTAAAAGATTCACAGGACTGCTATCGCAAACTACAAATCTATGTATATCCTTAAATTTACCTATTTCAACTTCAACCGGTTCAGTTAGATCTGTTTTAATTTGCTGATTAGCTACACCTACTACTTGGATCTTCTCACCAGAGAGAGGCAGGTTTTCTATTTCCACTGATCTAACAGTAGAACGGGTAGCACCTGTATCCACTAGGAAAGTAATTTCTACATCATTCACTTTACCATTCACAAATGGACCAGATTGATCTACCTCAAGAGTGGCTCCAAGCACACACACTTCCTCCTCTCTCAGGCACCGTCAGAAGTAATCCTCAGATTCACTCCCATCTTCTTTCATCCAAAATTGCTGAGACACATTTGACACATTCACTCTCGGTGTTTACCTGTTCACCTCCGCAGAATCCTGTTTCTGTATTGTATCTCTGCACATTTACACAGTGGTATCTGACTTTGCTGATTCACTATGTGTCGCTGTAGCTGTTGCTGCTCATTTATCTCATTCTGCATCTGTGGGTTTAATTATGTATTTTTTACAAAAAATCTGGGCGGATTTTTACACTCGCGCTTCCAGTGTCCAATTTCGCCGCAATTAAAACATGGGAGTTTCTTTTTTAACTCTTCTATGTTTCCCATCAATTTTGGTTTATTATAATTACCTTTAAATTTTCCTTGATTCTGATAAACATTTTTGCTTAAAGTTGCTATTTGCTGTTCAGTTACTTTTACCTGTGCCCACATAGCTTTTTCTTTCAGCTTCTTTTGTTTCGCATCTAATTCATCACTGCAGTATTTTGCTTTTCTCAAAATATCATCTAATGTGAGTGACTGCCAACCAACAATTCCAGATCTTATCATCTCACCAATTTCAGGTCTTAAGCCATATACAAATCTGTATATGAAATGGCTCATATCTTTTTCACTTAGATGCTCATAACCACTGTATTGTTTAAATATCAGCAGTAATCTTTGATAAAATGAATGCACTGATTCTTTCGGCTCTTGGGTTGTTCTGTCTATTTTAACCCAATTCACTTCTTTTGGAGGAATCTTGTTTTTCAAAAACGCAATTACTTTATCATACATTTTCATTACATCTGGTGAGGGAGCACCTGTTACCTTATCTCGAGAGGGTTCTTCTCTAGGCCAATCTATGTAAATTTTACATTCCGTCCACAGATCTGATGGGACAACTATGTCAAAGAATCCATCAAGATCAACCCACCGGACTTTTGAAACTTTCACAAATCTGTCTACCTGTCGATACAATTCTACAGGTTTTTCTCTAAATCAGGGAAAATCATTAGTGAACATTAGAATGTCCTCTCTTGTCCAGGGAACATGCACATAGCCTCCTCCTGCTATTTCTCTCATTGGAAACTCTTTTGCTTCTTTTTCTTTTTCTCTGATAGTAAAAGCTAAGGTTATTGTGTCTTCGTCTTTCTTCTTTGCCCATTTTGCTCTCCATTTACTTAATTCACCCCATTTTTTCAGAATCACAATTAAACCTTTTATGTGGGTTATTGTTCCTGCAGTATTCAGATTTTCAATGTCTTTTTCAGAAAAATCCACTCTATAATTTCTCTGCCAACTCTTTTGCTTGCTTAAATCTATTTCGAATTCAAAAGCCATTTCCTCTAATTGGTCATATTTATTTTTCTTTTTACATGTTATGCTTTTACAAATGAATAATAATTCATCATCCTGATATGCCTTTAACCTGTCAGTTCCAATTGTTCCAATTATTAATTCCTCTATGTCTGCTTTCAATTTTGCAACATCGAGTGATTTACATTCTGGGGTTTGCGTTAAACTTTTTACTGGAGATCCAGAATCAGAATCTGCACCAGTTGGGGTTTTACAAGACAAACTTTGATTAAAAGTTAAGTCAGGCATCATCATTTTTTCTCGATGTATTTCACTTAAATCTGTTTTTTTTTTGTATTTTTTTTATTGATTCAGTTCAAAAACCTATATTTTTTCTTATTGATGTTACAGTTATGATGTTATACAATTCCAAAAAAGTGAAACATTTAACCTATGTCGATACATAAAAAAGAAACAGTACATTAAATAAATATTACAAGACATAAAACAGTGTTAATATTACGCTACAGTGAAAACCTTCCTTGGTCTAGCTTTATACAAACTTCACTCTTCAACCCCCATATGATCAATCATCGCCTGCCAGACCTTAATCCCCCTTTGCTTTTTCTTGATTGACTTAGTGCAATATAGGTTGTACTCCAGATAGAACACATTGTAGAATTTCGCTCTCCACATCTCATAAGCTGGAGCTTCCGGTTTCAACCACATTGAGGCAATACAAAGGCGAGCCACTGCCATCACCATAAAGAGCAAGTATCTATACTTACGATACGATACAAACACATCCAAGTCACTAGATAGGCCAAAGATAATCATTTCCTTGGAGATTATGACATCAACTTTTAGCATACTTGAAAGAAATTGTACAATAGATGTGAAGAATGGATTTAACACATTGCAATCGACAAATATATGAACAATGTCAGCCATATTAGTTTGGCATCTAAAACATTTCCCATTGTAACTGTTGCCCCACTTTGCCATTTTTGCAGGAGTATGGTAAAGATTGAATAAAGTTTTATAATGCTGAGCACGTAAATTCGCCGATAGCATGATGTCAGCCGCGATATTAATAGACTCTTGTAAGGGTACAACACTAGTAGCAAGCCTCGTCAACCATTTGGACTCTTGCAGTGCAAGGTCGTCCTGATGTAATTCAAGTACATAATTATATATAATACCGATCCGTGTCGGTCTACTAAGTATTGTCAATAGACCGTTAGGCAGTATAGATGTTGTATTTAGTTTCTTCAAAATAAAATCTCGTAACTGTAAATATTTAAAAAAGTCATTCTGTTGGATTGCATAGGTGTCTTTAAGCTCTTGAAAAGATAATAATACACCGTCTTTAAACAGTGATCCAACCACTTTTAAGCCTTTTTCCCCCCATACTTGCATTCTATAATCCCAAAATATAGAAGGTAGTAGTGCCGGGGAGTCGCACGGAGTATGATAATTAACGCGATGCAACTGCATGATTTTACTAATCATGCGCCAACCCTTAAAAGCGGTGTAGACCAGCTTAAATTTCGTTCTCTTGTAATAGCTAGGCTCGTAAAAACGAAGAAGTATTTCACTTAAATCTGAATAAAAATTTTCAGTCACTTTCTGAATTTCTGAATTTAATGGAACAGTTAAAGCTGAATGTCTAATTTCTTTTTGATCAAACACCGGAAGAACAGGTCCAATTGTTACAGGCACTGTTACTGCTTCCATGCTTTTTGTTAACTGCTGTATTATTTCATTCGCAGAACGAATGTATTCTGATTTATCTGGCAATCCCTCATACCTTTCTGTTCTATTTCCATTTCTTGGGGTTTCATTTCTTTGAACAGGAGTTTCCATAAAATTACTATTTTCTCCTGATATATTCGAATTACATCTTGTTTCTATTCTCTCAGGTGTTTTTCTGTTGCTCCGATTTGTCTCTGGAGATGTTTCTGCTCTTTCAGGTGTTCTTTTAAAATTCGGATTTGTTTCAGGGGATGTCTCATCAATTATTTCTCTAGGAGGGGCACTTGGAAAAGTCCATGTACAAACTGGTTGATAAGGTGGTGGCTTTCTGGTATAAATTTCTTCTAATTCCGCATCTTCTGAATCACTTTCCTCTCTAACATGTTTTTTTTTGGGAACCTTTTTTACCAGATGTCTCATCAATTAGTCTCACTGGGTACTAACCATCACACATGTCTGCGTTTCTCCATCAACGCATTCTATCCTCATGTGTCTCTCTCTCAAAACCTAATCCTGATCGCTTTGGTGTGCATCTACTCTCTCGTTCTAATTCAAACATTTCATCCTCCCATTCAACTGAAGCTTCAAATTGAGTAGGTCTAGGCTTTGGTACAAGTTTCATCATCCTTTCTCTTAAGTTTCTCAAGACCGCTATGTTAAACAATCCATCTTCTGGCCATGCTAAAATACCATCATTTTCAGTATATTTCATCCAATTCTCAATCCAAAGACAAGTATGATAACCATATTCACCTAACATATAAGCTGCTGGTGTTTTGCACCGTATCGCGTTGAAATTTTCTTGTCAGGTTTAATTTTGTTTTTCAACTTCTGAAACCATGCAGGTTTCTTTTTCCCTTGCAAATAATAATAATCCATGTTTTTTGAACAATTTTTTCTTGCTTTGGTAAAGATCGTTACAACTTTCTTGTTATTCCGCCACACCAACCAATCCGTGCGCAAAACTAACTAATTAACCAATCAGGTTAAGCCACGTCACTGCTCTGCTCAACCAATAGAATTACTGCTTTTCAGGATAAGCCAATCAGCTGTAAGCTTGTCTTGTCACATGAACCAATCTGTGCGCGAATACTGTGACGTATGTTAGCCAATCACAGCGCGACTCTTTATGACGTATGCTGCCGCTGCAGCTTCTGTCTCTCCCACTCCATAAACTGACCCCTCCTTTACAAAAAATGTTTCACAGCGCCATATTTACAAAACCATTCAATTGAATTCAGTTGGTAACACCACAAAAACAAACCATTTGTCTGTTTCGCTAAATAAAGTGATAGTTTTCTCAAACAATCAAGTATTCTTTCATGTGAAATAGATGACGCTATTTTCACAGAATATTTAAATTCTTTGATAAAGTAAGGCTACTTTACCCATTCATTTACACACATTCATACGGAAAGGATCCCTAACCATTCATACATAAATCTTTAGTAGGACTTTAACCTGCTAACAGAAATACTCATTCACCAGTAAGATAGACGACGCGTCCTTACCCTTCACTCAAGCTTAGATAAATTCTACTACTCTTTTCACAGTGAGTTTTAAAACAGGACAAAAGTATCCCTATACTCCAAAGCTACGATTTCATAGACAATCCTCGCTATACATTCTACCTTACACACCTAAAATCCCTAAACTTGTGCTGTACGTCCACAACACTTGTGATATAAGACAATACCATTATTTGAAACAGAACAAATGCACTGTGTAACTTCACCTGTCACACTACTCAGGCCGGCACAACTAGGAATTTTCACACTGCTGGAAAAGACCTTTCGACTACATGTAACAACTGAACAAACTTAACATGTTTTAGATATGTATCCTATGTATTATCATGTAACATGTCAGTTACCATAGTAACCGAACTCTGCTACCAAGTAATTGATCCAGCGCTCCTGTAGAAAAACTGTCTCACAAACGCTATTTATCACCTCAATACTCACCATTAATTATGAAACACTCAAACAGGCCTATAACACCAATGAGACAATTTTGAGCAACTGAATCATGTGATCTGAATAATAAATTCACTTACCTAATATTTACACTAATATATACAACTGCAGTTTATCATCTTTACCATGGTTTTAAAACATTTATTATTTATTAAACGGATCACTAAGGCGATTGGATCAACTAATAGTAACTAGACCATGAATAAACAAGACCAGCTTGTCTTTTCAAATCTAATTTTTATTTACTTTATTCTTCAAAGGAAGAGCATTTACGTTTTAGTATTAAATCTTTTTATTAAGGGAAAAAGCATCATAAGAAGTACAGCGGCTCGTGCTTGAAGAGGCACGGGCCTACCATTGATAATACATGTATGGAAGTAGGACCGTAGTGAGCTCCAGTCAATGCGCATTATACACAGCAAGCCGCCTACAACTCAACTGGGCCGGCCGCGTTGTAATGGTTTAGGAGCCGCGTTTGGTAGCATCGTGTCAGGAAACAAGCAAAAACAATCCCAACAAGTCCCCCCCCTACCTCCCTCACCTCCCCCCTCCCTGTCCACCGAGCGAGGACCGAGCAATAGACTAACATCACCCTACAAGGGTCCCTGGAAGGCATCCAACCTCCGGTCTTTAGGCTTGTGTGGCTGTGTTTTAGAGTCTGCAATCGGGGTATCTGCGAGGCGTAACAGTCGCAGGTAGCGAGGACAGCTCAGTTTCCTAAACTCTCCCGTAAGCAGGGTCAGGAACGGCCACCAGAGGTCTGAAAACTCTGAACTCTTCCCTGCCCTTGCCAACGATAGTTTCTCCATGCCCAGTATCGTCCAAAGCCTATGCAGCCAGCCAAGTTGTAGGGGGGTTGAGCGTCCCTCCAGTCTGCCACAATATTCTGTATCGCAGAACCCAGCGCAATCTCTATAAGCCTACCCCTCATGGACTTCAAGGGGTATATCAGGGGGTTAGGGACGCCAAGCAACACATAGGCGGGGAATCGGGGAAGTTGTGTGTCTAAGTGCATGTCTATCAAGTCTAGGATTGAGGTCCAGTAAGGTCGTAATCGGTCACAGCTCCACAGTAGGTGCTCCAGTGTGCCGAGCTCCCCACACCCCCTCCAGCAGCGGTCACTAACTCGAGGGTCCCAGCGGTGTATCCGGTCAGGCGTGTGGTACCAATAAGTGACCACTTTGGTCAGCGTTTTAGTAAGACCCATATGATAGGCTGAGTAACTGGATCTGTGGTATATGCCTTCCCACTCCTTGCGTGTGAGCCCTCTCCCACCTGGCCCTCCCTGCATTGTATGTGTGGATGTCGGTGAGAAGTAGGTGTTGGTATAGGTCAGAAAGTAGCTTTTTGTCGGATGTGCGCATCAGTAGCCATTTTTCGAATGGTGTGAGGAATCGGTGCGCGCTGGGTTTAATCAACGGGTGCAAGACCCAGTGTCGGACCTGTAAATAGGACAAGCGGTCTGTCTCCGGTATGCCATAATCCGCTTTCACCTTCTGGAGGGGGAGGATACCATTGAGGTCAAACACGTGTCCCACGTCTCTACAGGGCGTTGTCTTCCAGACCGCGAATGCCCTGGGGTCGAGACCGGGGGAAAAATCCAGATTGTCGAAAAGCGGTGTCATTGGGGAGGGAAACGAAGTGAGACCCCGCCGGACTGCCACTCTGTCCCACGTGTCCAGGACCGTGCTCGTGATCTGCGACGCGTAGAAGTTAGGTGGTCTATGTCGGCGCGGTAAGAACGGAACGCCCTGGAGCGGCCGACCTGCCACTGCCTGGTCCTGAAAGAGCCAGTGTTTACTGGACACTAACTGGTGCCATTCCACAAGCGTGCGCAGCTGGGCGGCCTGAACATATAGCGTAAGGTTGGTTATTCCCACTCCGCCATGTGCGGGGGGGAGCACAGCAATCGAGTGCTTGAAGTGCGGGCGTCGGCTATTCCAGATGTAGCGAGCCAGGTCAGCCTGCATCTTTTGAAGCCATCCCGTCGGCGGGCACAGAGGGAGTGTTTGGAAGACATAAAGAATCTGCAGTAGCAGGGTCATTTTGGCGGACGCTATTCGGCCCAACCAAGAGAGTGTGAGATGCCTCCATCTCCTAAGTTCCTCGCTGATACACGAGCTGAGCCTCGCGTAATTGGCATCTGCTGTGGCTCGAACAGTCGGCGCCAGCAGGACCCCCAGACAGGGAATGGTAGAGCTTGACCACTGCAAGTCAAATTCAACCTTGGCCTCCGCCAGTGCGCCGGGCGACAGGGATATGTTCAAGGCCTCCGACTTTCCCACGTTGACCTTAAAGCCGGAGGCCACGCAAAGGTATGGAGCTCAACAAATAGCGCTCGGAGGGATTGCATCGGCTCCATCAGGGAGAGAAAGATGTCGTCTGCGTATAGACTGACTTTATGTGTGTCGCCGCCGAATGGAATGCCATCTATAAGGCTGTGCTGCCTTATAAGTTGCGCTAACGGTTCCATATACAGCGCAAAAAGCAGGGGGGAAAGCGGGCAGCCCTGCCTGGTCCCCCTGCCAATCGGGAATCGTGGGGAGGTATGACCATTGACTCTGACCGTCGCAGTCGGCTGGCGGTAACAGTTAAAAATACGGTTGCGGAGTGTCTCACCCAGGCCGAACTTCTGCAGTGCCAAGTCCAGGTACGGCCAGTGCCCCCGATCGAATGCTTTCTCGGCATCGATGGTAAGGAGCATGCAGCCCGGCCTCGTCCGTGACCCAGCCTCTATTAAGTGAAGAACTCGTCTCGTAGTGTCACTGGTTTGCCGCTGTGGAATAAAGCCGGCTTGGGCAGATTCCACTAATTGCTGCATATACGGGGCCAGCCTACTGGCAATGATGCCCGTGTACAGCTTAAGGTCGATGTTTAACAAGAATATTGGCCTGTATGAGCCGCACCGAGTGGGGTCCCGGCCTGCCTTAGGAATCACCGATATCGTGGCCTCCAACAGGTCTGGAGGTATGGCACCCGGTTGATCGAAGGTATTAAAGAGGTTCCGCAATAGGGGGGCTATTTGTGGGCAGAACATTTTATAGAAGGCCGCCGAGTAACCATCAGGACCCGGCGATTTGCCCAGTTTAAGGCGGGATATCGCCGATATCACTTCCTCTAGGCCTATGGGTCGATCGAGGAACTCCGCCTGTGAATCGTTCAAGGATGGGAGGGCCGCCCCCTGCAGATAGTCGCGATCCGCTTGCAAGTCTAATTGGTCTGCCGCATACAGTCCAGCATAAAAGTCCCCAAAAGCAGCGGCAATGGCCGCATCCTCCGTGACCGGGTCACGGTGACTAAGCTGGAGGGACCGAATATGTTGCCTCTGCTGTAGCTCCCGCAGTCTGCTCGCCAGCAGTTTCCCGCATCGGTCCCCTCCGGTATAATACGCATGTCTGAGCCGCAAGTGGCGTACTCGGCCACATCCTGGTCCAAGGCTGCCAGCATCTTCCGTTCTGCGCAGAGCTGGCGCCACGCTTGAGCTGCCCCTGTGCGCTGATGCATTTGTTCCAGCTCTGCCACGTTGGGTAATTTTGGCTCTCTTTCGTGCGTGCTCTCTGTTATTGGCCGTGGTCAGTGAGATAAATTAGCCCCGGAGAACCGCTTTGAGCGCTGCCCATCGGGTGGCTTTGGTGGTGTCTTCGTTAGTATTGTGTATGAGGAATTGGCTGAGGGCAGCCTTGATCCGCTCGATCACGGCTGGGCTTTGTAGTAGGCTGTCTCGCAAGCGCCAATGTCGTTGGGGGCCAGGCGTGGATGGTTTCAGAAAGGACGCCACCACCGGAGAGTGGTTCGACAGCGTGGCCGGAAGTATCTCGACATCTCGTGCACGAGTCGCTAATTGGGAGGAAGACAGGAAATAATCGAGTCTCGCGTAGGTTTTATGGGACGCCGAGTAGTAGGTGTATGCTGTGGCCTGCGAATGTGCATGCCGCCATAAGTCGATCAGGCCCAGGTCTGCTAGGTGAGTCTGACCCAGCACGGACAGTGCCCCGACCTGGCCGGAGCACCTTCCTCTGGCCTGGGGTTCTTCACCTCCTCAGGGCCTCTCTCCCGGGACCGAGCCGGCCCCGCCGGTTCTACAGCTTCTCCCGGGGTCACCCCCTGGGTTATCCGGCCTTTGCAGCCGCGTGGACTGGAGGCAAGCAGGCTCCACTAGGCCCCGCGCCGGGGGCTCGATTTCCACCCCCGATTCTGGTGCGGTCCCCGAGGGCAGGACCACCAACTTCACCCAACGCGGCTTCTCTTCTTGGCCTCTATCGGTCTTCCACGCAGCCGGTACCGCTCCCTTTGAGCGTGTCTCGCCCGGTTCCAACTCCTAGTGTTGCCGCAGGCCCGCCTCCGAGGGACCTCCGCTGCTCCTCCCGCTCCTCCTGCTGGGGGCACGATCGTCAGGCCCCCCAAGCCCGCCTGCCTTGCTCCTCACTTTGTGCCACTATAAACTGCGGTCTTGGGGTGTTCACCTGGGTCTCCTGCGTGGTGCGGGTTCCACGCCTCAGCTGCGCTCCTACATCCAGCGCTGGGCAGGCCGCAGTAGGCCTCACGCCGGGGGCTTGATTTATGCCCCCCGAGTCTGCACGGCCCCCAGGGACAGAGCGCACCACTCCACTTCGATGTCTCCAGGGGGGCCCAGCACGGCCTCGTTCTTCTGTCGCCCCCAGACTCAGCCCCAGTCAGTGCCGGAACCTACAGGCCTTGCTCCGGTTAATAGTGGCTACTCGTGGTGCTGCAGGCTGGTCCCGGGTGGGCTCCGCCACATCTCCCGCCGGGGGCATGATCAGCTAGCCCCCCTGGAGCCACTCCTTCTCTGCTCCTCACCTCCACAGTCTGATAGGTGCTGAGCCGCGTTGGATGGCTGCGACATCCGCCGCCGGAGGACTCGTCCGTCTAGGCCCGAGCCGGGGACTAAATTAGCGGCGTCCCGCACCAGGCCAGCCCCAACAGGCCGGAGCCGGCAGGACCCAGGCTCGCCAACCACCGGCTTCCCCTCAGTTCCGGCTGGGCTGCGGTTACTGGGGGGCAGCACTCATATAGGCTTCCGGCAGTTCAGGGCCCCGAAGCAGCCCGCCATTGGGCCGCCGGAGAGCTCGGCCCTCACTGCGGCGTCTCTCTGGTCCACGCTGGTTGCTGCTCCCGGGATGGAGCTCAGGATTCCCCCTGACCCCGTTCGGGACGTCCCTGGACCGTGGTCACAGGGTCGCCACTCGCCAGGCTTGCGGGGGGCTCAGCTATGCACAAGGGGCACAAAAGGGGGATCGGGACGGGGAGCTCCTCGACTACGTGCCCGCTCCGGCCGCCATCTTGGCCACGCCAGCATTTACGTTTTAGAATCTTTGTTTTATTAGCAAATAAGAAAGCAGTATTTTATTAAGAAACAAATTAATGAACTGACATTTATTTAAGCAAGATCAGAAACATGAAATATTAGCAAATAACAGTTTCCATACCCTAATTCTATATCCCTGTCTATCTCTCACTTAACCTGAAAATTGGGATGAGTGTCGCGCTCTATAAATACCGTAAAAAAATAAATATCATTATTATTTAAAGTCAGCTGTCGTTACGTGCGCCAAAAGTCCAACAGCACGTCATTCAGGATTCGGGAAGCAAGAGTTTTTGCCCTGCTCATGACGTCAGGTTTTATACCTTTTCCCTATCTAAAACTTTCTACATTCTGCATTCTTTCAATGAAATCCAGGTCTCTCATTGGCTGAGCCATGTCAGTCCACAGTTAGGTCATCCTTATATTTTGTCCAGGTCCGGGCTTCACAAAAGCCCTGTTGTCTTTTCTCTACCACGACATTTGGCTTCCTTAAAGTGTTACTTTTTTCCTGTGAGTACTGTACTTTTTACTTCCTAACCTTGGCAGACATTCACAGATCCTGTCCTTGGGCCTTCTTTCCGTGAGCACATTTTATTCAAGCAAAAGTCTTTTTCTTTTTATTAATAATGTTTAAGCAGCAAAAATCTCCATTTCGTAATGCAAAGCTCCACTCTGGACAAGGATTAATGTCTGCATATCTGTCAGCCATATTTTTCGGAGCCACTTTTCAGGCCTGACTTTGGAAACTATTATTAAACAAACACAAGACATCAATAATTAAAGAATTGAGACCTATTCTGTTACCCGCCCCCCTTCTAATAATTAACTGGGTTAATTATGTTTCCTAGCAGAAGCAACACAGATGCAGCTTTTTATATTTACTTTTTTCATTTCAGGAACTGCACGAAGTCCAAAGGCTTTTGTCACAAAAGACATAACATAAGCACACATAATAAGCACATGCCATTAGTTAATCAGCCGCATTTAATACTGACAAAGACAATAGACAAGAGTTAGTTTATTATTTTCTTCTTTGCATTTGCAAAATATAGCACATTAATTAATCCCGCGTGTAATGTTTGCAATTTTAAACTAAGTTGATTAATACTTTTCACCACATGCTTATTAGTTCAATTAATCATTATGGAAGATTAACTTCACAGGTTAGAACAAAATGTTGCTCTTCACCCTGCTCCATCAGTTGCCAGTTCTGGGTGCACGCATCCTTTGCTCTGCATAGTTGTAATGTGATTTCTTTTGTTTTAATTTTTGAAAAAAAATATATTATGGATCCACTTGCCAATGAGGAGTGAGGAAAACCCTTCAGCTAGTAGCTGCGCAATTAAAGTTGACCCTCGAACAACCTTCATTGGATTTAGTTTTTACTAAGAAAATGCTTAGCGACCGAGGCCACGAACATTCCAGATCACAAGACCTGGAGTACCTGAAGTTAAAAAAATCAGTGAACTGGGTAAGGAATGAATGGGAAAAGGAGGTCCGGTTTCCTTATTTGGATGTATTACCCAGTAAATGGTTAAGGTACGAAATCATGAAGGTTTGGGTTTAAACCCATGGAAGATCGAAAGTAAATTAAAAGTAGCCCTTATCCAACCTGATGGTATCTGTAAATGTGGCCTGGGTGTAAAGAATGATATTTTACATATACTACTGGACTGTACATTGATTTTAACAGTGCGTAAAATGTTTTTACGTCCAATATTTTTGAAGTACAAGGTGAACTCACGATCAGAGGCGGTTGCTCTCCTTACAGAAATGTCGTTTTTAGATATCGCAATTGCGTTGGGGAAATTTCTGAAAGCAACAAGAGAAGCTGTAACGGAGGCATCCAAGGAAGTTGGGAAATTTTAAGACATTAAGATTTTAAAATATGGAGTATGTCAATTTAGTGTTTTTATGGTTTTAAATGTATATATAGAGTGCTAAAATGCTTTTCTGACCTTTTGGACTGCCGGAACGAATTTTGGTGCTTTACAAAGCCTTGGGCTCTTACCTGCTGCCATCTGTCCTGCTGACGCTTTCCCCCGTCGCCTGCTCCGCTGGATACCGGGAGCGGCCGCAGAGAGGGGGAGGCTGTAAACCACAAGCCCCAGCAGCCCTCGACAAGGTCATGCCCACAAACGCGCCCGGAGGCACTTTAAAACAGCGTGCTGCCTCCCGCCTCGTGGGACGCGCGCGGGACGCGCCGGGCGGAGCCTGGGCAGAGGGCGGGCCGTCTGTGGCCGTCCGAGGCCGACTGAGGCTGGGCTGGGCCTACTCCCTTACATCTAACTTCGGACCTTTTGCAAAACAACATGTCTGCTGCTGCTGCTACAGGTATGAGTCCAGAAAAGACATTTACAGATAAGGTGGGAGGTCTATCTCTAAAGGGCACCCTTGATAATTATTTTACCAAAGTACTTAACGTCGTGGAAAAAGAGACCATGCTTGCAGAGCGGAGGGCGGAGCGTCGTCCCTCTGTAGAAAATATGAAACAAAAAACTGTCATAGTTTCTACGCAGACGGGATCTGAAGATCTTACCCTGCCTGAGAGCATCCCACTCTTGCTGCGAGACTGTACTCTTTCACCGACTGTCTCTCCAGGGCAGCCCTTGAGTCCTATTTCCCCTACTACTCTCAGTACCCAAAAAAAGAATCCGGTCAGAACTAATCGTATATCTGATAAAACAAAACGTTGCAAGAAAAAAAGTTCAGTTTTGCCTCTAGTCCTAGGACCTCTGCCCACTAACAGCCTGATTCATCAACGGGCCGTTTTGCGAGCCCCTAATAGCGAATCATAGCGATTCGCTATTAAGGACTCGCAAAACGGTAATCATGTAGGAATCGCATAATAAAATGCGATTCCTACATATTCCTTATTTGCGATTAGCAAATTGCTAATCGCAAATAAGGAATAACTCGCCATTCATTCCTATGGGCCAAAAGGCCCATAGGAATGAATGGGGAGTATTCCTTATTTGCGATTAGCAATTAGCTAATCGCAAATAAGATTGCGATTTGAAGGGTGCCAGGGGTGTCCACAGGACACCCTGTAGCACCCCTCAAATGAAATTAAACACAGGTGTTGCACACACACATGTCCAAAGGACATGTGTGTGTGCAACATGCAACTTAGAAAAATGCTTTTAAAAGCATTTTTCTAAGTTTTTGCTATTTACCGAGAGGTCTGACCTCTCGGTAAATAGCGGCCCGAAATTGCGATTTAGCAATTTAAAAATGGTTGATGAATTGCATTTAAGGAATCTCAAATAGAGATTCCCTAAATGTAATTCCTCGCAATTTAGCGAATTAGCAATTACCGATTTTTGCATTTGGGATGATGAATCCCAAATGCAAAAATAGCGCTCGCAAAGGGCCAGATTCTCAGAATCTGACCCTTTGCGAGCCGATTTCAGCTTGATGAATCAGGCTGTAAGAGAAGAAGAAAAGAAGGCGTAAAGAAAAAAATCAGGACCAGTCACTTAGACTTTGGTAAATCTAATAAACCACGGATCATGGCTGAAGATGCCCCAACTGTTGTAGAAGACTGTCCAATAAATTTGGTAACCCAGCAATCCCCTTTACATGCTGGGATGGACATTAGCATTAGTGCATCCAACAATGTTACCACAGAATCTGCACTGAAACCAGCATATACGACTGTTTCATTAGATAGCATGGAACATCTTATCAGATCCCTTATTTTACCTATCATAGAAAGGTTAAAAATAGTGGAGAAGCGTTTAGAGGTGATGGAGCTGGGAGCTAGGGGGAAGGATAGCACACCTGTAGTCTTAGTGACCAAGGTAGTGATGCCCCAAATCCCGGCTACATCAGTTGTAGCTGTGGCTAATGCCCCCAATGTTTTGCTTAAACCCACTAGTGCCAAACCCAATTCACTTAAAACAACAAGTTCTAGCCAAAACAAGTTAATTCCCCCCAAACAAACTAAAAAAGCAGTTACTATTCCTATGAGTAACAGCGAGAGAGTCCAAGAAAAGGCCTCCGAGGGGAATACACACGAAGAAAGGAGAGACACTAGACATTCAGGGGGTATAAAGAACAGAGGTCCACCAGCAGAGCTCCCACCAGAAGCTGTGCCATATCAATCAATCAATCAAAGCATTTATATAGCGCACTACTCACCCAGAGGGTCTCAAGGCGCTAGGGGGGGGTCCGCTACTGCTCGAACAGCCAGGTCTTGAGTTGCTTCCTGAAGGCGAGGTGGTCCTGGGTCAGGCGGAGGTGGGTCGGGAGGGAGTTCCAAGTTTTGGCGGCGAGGTAGGAGAAGGAGCGTCCCCCTGTGGTGGCTCTTCGGATGCTGGGGACGGCGGCGAGGGCGTGGCCTGTCGATCGAAGCTGGCTTTTGGGAGCGTAGAAGTTGAGGTATCCTGGGCCTTGGTTGTGAAGGGCTTTGTGTGCGTGGGTGAGGAGACGGAAGGTGATTCTCTTGTTGACCGGGAGCCAGTGCAGGTCTCTCAGGTGTCCAGAGATCTGGCTGAGACGGGGGATGTCCAGGATGAGTCGTGCTGAGGCGTTCTGGATCCGCTGGAGTCTCTTCTGGAGTTTGGCGGTGGTTCCGGCGTAGAGGGAGTTGCCGTAGTCCAGACGGCTGGTGACGAGGGCCTGGGTGACCGTTTTCCTGGTCTCTGTGGGGATCCACCGGAAGATCTTACGTAGCATGCGCAGGATGTTGAAGCACGACGAGGAGACGGCGGTGACTTGTCTGGTCATGGAGAGGGAGGAGTCCAGGATGAAGCCCAGGTTGCGTGCGTGGTCTGTTGGTTGGGTGCGCTGCCTAGGGCGGGGGGCCACCAGGAGTCGTCCCAGGCGGAGGGTGAAGATCCCAGGATGAGGACTTCCGTCTTGTCCGAGTTCAGTTTCAGGCGGCTGTTCTTCATCCATTCGGCTACCTCTTTCATCCCTTCGTGAAGGTTGGCTCTGGCGGTGGCTGGGTCGTTGGTGAGGGAGAGGATCAGCTGGGTGTCGTCGGCGTAGGAGATGATGTTGAGGTTGTGCTGGCGTGCGATGTCTGCGAGGGGGCTCACGTAGACGTTGAAGAGGGTTGGACTAAGCGAGGAGCCTTGAGGAACGCCACAGATGACTTCGGTGGCTTCTGATCTGAATGGGGGGAGGCGGACTCTCTGTGTCCTTCCGGCGAGGAAGGAGATGATCCACTCCAGTGGCTTCTCCTGGATTCCGACGTTGCTGAGGCGCTGCACTAGTGTACGGTGGCAGACAGTGTCGAAGGCCGCGGAGAGGTCTAGGAGGATGAGGGCTGCTGTTTCTCCGTTGTCGAGCAGGGCTCGGATGTCATCGGTGGCTGCGATCAGGGCGTTCTCGGTGCTGTGGTTGGCCCAGAAGCCAGACTGCGAGGGGTCGAGGGATCCGTTCGACTTGAGGAAGGCGGCCAGCTGCTTGTTGACGGTCTTCTCGATGACTTTTTCAGGGAACGGAAGCAGCGAGATGGGGCGGTAGTTCTTTAGGTCGGTGGGGTCGGCTGATGACTTCTTTAGTAGAGCGCTGAGTTCGGCGTGCTTCCAGCTCTCCGGGAAGGTGGCGGTGTCGAAGGAGGTGTTGATGATGTCCCGCAGGTGGGGTGCGATGACAGCGTCGGCCTTGTTGAAGACGTGGTGAAGGCAGGGGTCGGTCGGAGATCCGGAGTGGATGGAGTTCATCGTGCGGACGGTGTCTTCGGTGCTGATCGGGGTCCAGGCGCGGAGGGTGGTGGTGGGGGGCGGTGGTTCGGTCGTGGCGTGCGTCGGTTGAGTACTGAAGCTGTTGTGTATGTCCGCGATCTTGTTGTGGAAGAAGGAGGTGAGGGAGTTGCAGAGGTCTTGCGAAGGGGTGATGTCGTTGTTTCCGGCGTTGGGGTTGGAGAGCTCTTTAATGATGTTGAAGAGTTCCTTGCTGTTGTGTGCGTTGTTGTCCAGTCGTTCCTTGAATGCCGTTTTCTTGGTGGCGTGGATCAGTTGGTGGTGTTTTCGGGTGGCGAGCTTGAGGGCAGTCATGTTGTCCGGTGTTGGGTCTCTGCGCCAGGCTCTCTCGAGGGCTCGGCAGTTCTTCTTGGAGCTCTTGAGTTCATCGTTGAACCATGGGGCTTTCTTGCTGCCAGGTCTGCTAGGCGGGGTCCTCAGGGGGGCGAGGTCGTCTGCGCAGTCGCTGATCCACTTCGTGAGGTTGCCATATGTGATTGTTTTAACAGGGGTCCCCATATTGGCTGATAACAAAAGAGAAGGATATGCCCAACTTAAGAACAAAATTTGCACTGGTTAAGACTACACAGACCAATCACTAGTAACATCAATGGGGAAATAGTTCATGTCTGCCGATTATCATGGCTGGGTAGTCGAAGTAAGGATACTGAAGGAGATGTGGTCGTAGTCAACTTCAGAGATACGCGTGTAGTTGACTACATACTAAATTGGCCAGCAGGGAGATGTGATATTAGTATTGTGCCCCGCCCCTTGACTTACTTCTACCCCAGATCCCTAGTGTTTGCCCCGAATCACATAAGCAGACAAACAAATATACACACACTGTTCCCAACTCCACTTAATACTGGGTACATGCCACACATACAACATCAAATGCCCGCCACAGATCCTTATGGGTGGAACATTGTACCATCAAATGCCAACAGAAATTTCAATAGACGCATGGACCATCTGAGGCCTTTCACTCCTTTGGAGACATACAATAGATTTGATGTCTTTAATGGAATGGATGACTGCGATTGAAAGTTACAGACCAGGATGGGCAGGGATGGACAAACTTGTGTTACAAAATCAGATAACATAGCTGTGGGGGTCCAAAAGGGTATTATCATGCATCCAACATCAAATATCCTTTTGGGGCAGGAAAAAGTTGTTAGATGTATTCAGACAGGGGAGGTAGCTACAGAGCCTCAGGTCAATTTACAAAGTAATGTCCCCATCGAACTTAGCAAAAAAATACAGAATTCAATCTCTCTAGGGGATGGGGAAACACAGTCTGACCCGGCCCTCAGAGACTTGGGGAATGGCAAAGCTTGTCACTACTTATTGTCCTGGAATATAGCAGGCCTTAGGAATACGATCAACTCTGAGGATTGGTTAGATTTCATTGACAATTATGTTATAATAATTATGCTGGAAACATGGGCAATTGAAGCCTACCACCGCCTGGGCTATCTAAACTTTTCTATATCTGCAACCCAAACGCAGAGGGGCAGGCCTATGGGGGGCCTCCCCACCTGGGTTAAACAGGATGCCAGGTATGAAACGGAGTACCTAGACTCTAATTCCAAGGACATACTAATTGTGAAACTCAATTCGCCAGAGTCTGGTGACTTAATAATTTTTAATGTTTATGCAAGGGGCAATCCGGGAAGTAAATCCTCTGAGACGGTCAAACAATTGGGTCAGTGCCTAAAACAACACAGAGGCAAAGCCAACATAATAATAGGAGGAGATTTTAATTGCTCTTTTGAGCCACTGGACCAATTTGACCTGGACCTCACAGAGGCAGAGGATGATAGCTGGCAAATCCCTTCGTTAAATATACCACCTATAAAGAAGTGGACACAAGCAGCCATCCAGCTCAAAACCTTTAGCTTCGAACATGGGATAAGAGCACTGAATGGCAGAACCAAAGGGGATAGGGATGGAAGTCCAACCTTTAACAATGGAATACGCTCAAGTAGGATAGACTACATTTTTGTTAATTTGGAATATTGGGCGGCTGTCCGGGATATGAACATTGTTAACAGAATCGAGAGCGACCATAACCCCCTCAGCTTAGAGTTTCAATTTGTAATTAATATGGAAATTTCTGATTCAGATACATCCAATGATATAGTCCTTGCAAATAATACTAGAAGGATAAAATGGTCGGAATGCATGGATAATTGCCAATGCATCCCAGAAATGGAAGAATTGGTCTTAAATGCAAATAGCGAGCTACAACGTTGCATGTTTAGCAATGATTCTGAGACTAGGGTGGTTCACATTCACACAACCTAAAACTTGGTAAATTTTTTATAAAGGAAAAAAACAATCGTCCACGCCACGGTAGAAAGAAACAGGAATCTTGGTACGATAAAAGATGCAGAACCGCTTACAAATCCCTAGCAATGGCTGTGAGATCAAAGGATAGACTCTCCATACGTGATGCGAGGCGACATTATAAAGTAACCCAGCAGGAAGCAAAAATACTGGGACGAGTTATATGAGGCATGTAAGGCCAGAAACATGATAGGATTCTGGAACCTAGTGAAATGGGGTAAGGGATCAAGCAGGCCGCAGCCTGATAACTCAGTTCCACCCGAAAGATGGATATCACACTTTAAATCCCAGTTTGCAAACACTGAACGGGTGAGTGGGGAATGTTCAGAATTTATAACAAACAGTGTAGGTATCACCCAGCTAGTGTTTGTCGTAGCGAAGTGGAGCGTGTCCTAAATACTATTCCGAGAGGAAGAGCCCCGGGTCCGGATAAAATTCCGGCAGATCTTTTCCTCCATTGCAGAGAGGTATGGGTGCCATACATAGAGTTGCTGGCGAACGCAATCTCCAGAGGCTCCCCGATCCCAGAAGTCTGGAGGGGTGCCGAAATCATTCCAATTTTTAAAAAAGGGGATCGCGCAGACCCAGCAAACTACAGGCCAATCAGCCTAATAGCATGCATCCAGAAGGTAGTGGCAAGACTGGTATTGCACAGGATCCAGGCTGGTTTTCGCCCTTTTACCAGTACCGTGGACCAAGTTTTTAGATTTTCTAATATTTAGTGGAAGTGGGTAATCCCGGGGGGGGCACTCTCTACGCAGCATTTATCGATCTGAAATCGGCCTTTGATTTAGTCCCACGTTCAAGGCTGTGGCAAGTGCTTTATGATCAAGGCATGCCACAAGAACTTCTTGCATTTTTAATTAAATTACATCAAAATAATTATGCACAGGTAAGGTGGGGCAATCAGGCCCAGGTCACTGACAAATTTAACACCGAAAGGGGAGTCAGACAAGGGTGCGTTTTAGCACCAACTCTGTTTACATTATATATAAATAGGGTTATTGAATATTTTAAGGATGTCCACACAGATGCACCTAAACAGAATGGCATCCCAATACCCCTGCTAATGTTTGCAGACGACACCCTTTTAATCTCCAAAACACAGGAAGGGCTGCAAAAAGCTATTGGTTGTTTCGAGGGTTTTTGCAAAGACCATGGCCTAATCATAAACGTGTCCAAAACCAAATTTATGGTTATGCATAGATACAAGAAAGTGAGGGGCCCAGTATTTATGAATTTATGAATAATTAACTTTTAGAACAGACAGACAGTTTCAGCTACTTGGGCATTACTTTGGGATCTAGGTTTGAATGGAAGCCACACTTGAACTATTTGATAGTAAAACATGCACAGTTAGCAGGTGTTCTTTCGAGAGAACTGAGATCATCAACTACCCATCCATTAGCCCCAGCTATAAAGATATATGACACGAAAATCAGGGCTTCGATGTTATATGGGGCTGAATTATGGGGGGACACTGATATTTCCGCTCTGTCCAATGCACAAACCAAATTTTTGGGGTGCATAACTAAACTTCCCAAATCATCACCACTAACACCTTTGTACATGGATTTGGGATGTCAAAAAATTAAGGACATTGCGAGTTTCCGTCCAATGGCCTATTGGAGGAGGCTTTGGGTAACGCCTGAACTAACACATTATGCTTTGGCACTCCTCGAAACCAGAAATATGGACACAGGGGGTAAAATAGTATGGTTCAAACAGGTCAAGTCGCAATATAAAGCCCTGGGATTGGAGCAACTTTGGGATAATCCATCAGAAAACACTTTCCCATCACGAAAGGCTCTTAAAGAGATGTATTGGAATAACATTACCCAAAGGGAATTCCAATCAAACACTGATGAATCCCTAACCAGGGCTTTTTTGGAACTTAAACATATACCTGAATATGAGCGATACTGGGACCTCATTACTATCCCCATTGACAGAAAGCTATTTCACCAATATGTTATGTTATGTTATGTTATGTTATTTGTTTATTTCTATAGCGCGCGGCTACTCAAAAAGAGTGTCCCGGCGCTTTATATAGTGTAGGAACTCTCCCTATTAACACACTTACAAGTTAATGGTCAAGTAATAAAGATCAACATCAATGTCCGTTCTGTACAGCCCATTCAGAAACCCTAGCACATGTACTGTTCATATGTCCAGCCTATAAAGCTCCACGCCAGAAATGGATAAAACCTATCTGCATACAAAAAGGCATCCATAGTGGTACTGAGGCACTAAGGATTGTAAGAACAGACTGTTCCGATAGCATGGTTATTGCACTTGCAAAGTTTTTTAAATGGATGTGGTCCTTACGTAGAGATAAAATGATGCAAAAATGAAATGTAGCATTTTAACCCCCTCTGTTTTATTGGAAGCAACTGTCTTTTAACTATATAATAATTTTAAATGGGTTACTTTAGATTTTAAGAGATAACATATTTATTATTTTAAATTAATTGTGTTTGTACCACCCTGTCTAAAGAACGATCAAATAATCAATTCAGTTTTCATTACTGGTTGCTAGGACATCTGGATATAATAAGTATGAAGTGTTTTATGATTTAATTGATTGTATTTAATTGTAATGTCTTTTATGATTTGTGTCGCAATAAAGACTTATTGACTGACTGACTGACTGGCTAAAATGAATGATGATGAAAATGTTATTGCTAAGTGGATCCATAGTCTTGTGTATGGTTTATAGACTATTGTCTAAATAAACTGTTTTTACTCCTACTACTTGCCAATTTGTGGTTTGGTGAATTTGCTTTCAGATGAGTATTGCAAAAAAACAATTTTATCACCAACTTCCCCGGGATCAGGGTTGCTTTGCACCTCCTGATGCACTTTCTGTCCCTTTTTTCAGGATACAGGCTTTTGTGCCTTGTAGATTATCAATGAAATGTGTCTATCTTTAAAAAAAATATTGTCCACGGAGGATGAAAGGATCTGGGAATATTCTTAGGATAAACTGCGAAGATACACAAAAGGCACTGTCTGATTGACCCTTTAAAGTTTCGTGCCACCTTTCTATAACACAAATATCTCTAAAAAATGCTGAACAGATTTACACTAAACTAATTAAGCATTTGCAAAGCAATAGGTTTCGCATTTACAAGAGTTTGAGCTATTGGCAATGCGATGACTTAAACTCTTGCAAAAGTGAAACCTATTGCATTGCAAATATTTGTTTGTTTACTAGCACCCATGCAGGGCTTTCACATTCATGGATGCCATGCCCATTTCTTTTCACAAGCTGCGTCTAAAGAAAGGGGTGTGGCCGGCAGTAAAACCGTGGCACCGGGCGCTTCGACAAAAAAAGTATCTGTTTGTCAAGTTGACAAACAGATTTTTTTTGTTGTAAACGTGCCCATGAATGTGAAAGCGCCACATGGGTGCTAATAAACAAAACAAATAAAATAAGCAAACGTGGCGGCTATACTTAAAGCGGACCGTGCCGCTAAAATAAATAAGTAAAGAAACGTGGCCGTGATAGTTAAAGCGGACCACCATTAGTAAATAAAATAAAAGCGGGCAGTGTGCTGCGACGTAGTGGGTGGAATAGGGGCAACTCATTCAACAAAATAGTGCTCACAGCCAAGATAAAGCAGATCATGTAACAAGATAAGTAAAAGGTCCAGTCGTTATGGGAGGTAACAAATGCAGATAAGGCGGCACCAAGGAGGGACTGACAAGCCTAATAATGACTTGAAAGCCATCGTTCATGAAGGACAATGACACAAGCCAATTAGAAATATGGGCAGAGAGTGAGCAGGGATTCAAAGCCATACTCCAATACTGCATGGCTCGCAGCAGCACATAAGCTCATTATTTCCGGCAACGGCCAGAGAAGACCACCCGGGAGGCGGTATGCCCACCATCGTGGCTAGCACGGACTGCCTTAAAATCTACACAGTCCCCTCTCGGGAGGTCATCTGCTCCATAGCAGGCAGTATCACGTCAGGCTCCCCGAAAGACCCTGCAACACCCAAAACGCTGAGAGGAAGCGTGGAGACCCTGGAGCCCTATATTAGATATTTACTAGAGCTTTCCTTCGAGGAAGGCAGGGTTCCTACAGTTTGCTCCCCCTGAAAAAAAAACCTAACATCAACATGGAACAAATGGAGAATTTGCGTCCCCTCTCTCTCCTACCTTACATGGCCAAAATCACGGAGAAGGCTGTCAATATTCAGCTGACAACCCACATTGAGGCCAACAAATTGCTTCATCCCACTCAATCGAGCTTCCGGACATTCCATTCTACCGAGTCAGCATTGCTGTTAGCCACAGAAACCTTACGGAAACATGCCGATGAAGGACACACGGCGGCACTAGTCTTATTAGACCTCAGTGCCGCATTTGACACGGTAGCCCACCACACGTTGCCTTAGGAGAGGAGGAGTAGTTGAGAGGGCATGGAAATGGCTGGAGTCCTTTCTGTCGGGCTGGAGTTTCCAGGTGGCTCAGGGCACTTTTCAATCTGACCCCATCAGCTTGAAGCAGGGGGTGCCCCAGGGGTCCAGCCTACGTCCCACCCTCTTCAACCTATACGTAACTCCTGTGGCCGAGATTGTAGAAAAATTTGGGCTGGAAGTTGTGACATATGCAGACGACACGCAACTGGTGGTGGCCCTGACCCAGCCAAAAGAGCAGGCAGCATCAATTTTCGAGTGTGTCTGCAGGAACTGGCGGTGTGGATGGCCAACAACTGTCTTAAACTGAATGGAGATAAGACAGAGGTCTTGATTGTGGGCAGAGCTCAGTCAGTATGGACTTCGGCATGGTGGCCCACTGCTCTGGGTCCTCTACCTAATCCTAGCAACCAAGTGAGAAACCTAGGGGTGTGGATCGATGATAAGATCACGTTCGATTAATACACCAAACGAGTGGCAGGTACGTATTTTGGCACGATGAGGGTCCTTAGGAAGACACTGGACTACCTGCCGGTGACAGCTAGGAAGGCCATGGTCCATGCACTAATTACATTTAGGCTAGTCTATGGCAACGTCCTATATTTGGGAGCCAGTGCCAGATGCCTACAGAGGCTGCAGTGCATGCAAAACGCAGCGGCACGCCTGATTCTGATGCTGCCCAAGAGAACCGCCTCCAAGAAACCTTTGAGAACACTGCACTGGCTGCCAATTAGAGAACGCGTGGTTTTCAAAGCACTCTGTGTCAGCCATTGCATTATGCAAAAGAAAGGACCTCATACCTGCATAACCTAAATACTCCATACCACCCATTACGCCAACTAAGATCTAGCGGGACAGGGATGTTGTTGGCGCCTAAGTTCAGGAGAGTCAGAATGGGAGGTCACTCCTTCCGTGTCTTGGCCGCTCAGCACTGGAACAAACTTCCTCTGGGACTCTGGCTGGAGAAACCAGAGTCCAAGTTCTGCAAAGAGCTGAAATCCCTCCTGTTCCCTAAACAGTAGGGCCTTGCTCTGCGAGGGTATGTTCGATGGGGCAGTATCTCTGGCTAATTGCTTTTATCACAGAGCAGTCCATAGCGCGGGGACACACTAGTACAGTGTAACCAGGCGCTTTATAAGCTTAAATAATAATAATAATAATAATAATAATAATAATAATAATAATAATAATGAGTAGCCCTGGCGCGACCTAAAACATAATCTGCATAAAGTTCCAGTTTGGTGTAATACCTTTCAAGGATTTTTGCTTAAAATTCAAAACACAACTCTTCTGATCTTCTCCTTTAATCCCTTCAGCATCGGTTGGATATAAATGAAGCCTCACATGCCAAACCCCAGCCAGTCACATTATGTAATTGGAAAGTTTTGTGAAACTCAGTCAAACAGTGGCATATTTATAAGCAGACTCAAAAACGCCCTTTCAGAGAAAACTGCAGCTTATTGATAGAAATGATACCACTGGATATGTGGCTATCTCTGACTGTATGATTGGCTAATTTTTGGGTGTTCTTATTTTAATTTCATAACCAGAATTCTACTTTTTCTGGGATTCCAGGGGAATTTCAGAAGTTGTTGAAAGTCTCATAAAGGTTTTATGTATACAAGAAACTGCAACTTTCACTTATCAAAGTTTTTTCTGTCAGATTTTGCTTTGGATGATACACATCAACAGTCACAGCCGGTATCTCTCACAGGTAGCGGGCCGGCGAAGGGGTGGGTGTTGTCGGGTGTCACGTGAGGGGGTTGGGGAAGAGAAGGGATCGGAGAAAAAAATGTAAAAACTTACCTCAAGGGTGGGTCCCGCGCCTTCTCTGCTCCTTCTCTCCTCTCTCCTGCCTCCAACAGGAACAGGAAGTAGGCAGCCAGGCTCCTTTCCCTAAGCCAATCACAATGCTGCAATGCAGCATTGTGATTGGTCTGAGCGCCATGACGGCGCACAGCCAGGGGTTGCATGGTTGGGCATGTTATCCATGCAGGCTGTAATGTTATGTTATGTTATGTTAATTTATTTTTATAAAGCGCACAGCTACCCAAAAAGGGTTTCCCAGCACAAACCCAGAAAGAGACTCTGAAAACGTAAAAATCATTGATTAAAAATCATTGATTGAACAGCCAGGTTTTTAGTTGTTTACGAAAATTAGAATATGATCTTTCTTTGCGCATCAAAGAGGGAAGAGAGTTTCACATAATTGGACGAAGGTAGGAGAAGGAGCGACCACCCATTCTCACAAGTTTGATCCTAGGAATCTCAAATTTTTCTTCAGTAGAAGAACATAGCAAATGAGAGGGTTGACAGGGGCGTACCAAGTTTTGCAGGTATTTAGGTGCAGTGCCATTCTTGATTTTAAACATATAGCTCAGGGCTTTGAATTTTGTTAGATTTTCCACCCTGAGCCAATACAAATCTCTCAAGGCATTAAAGGCAGAAGACATTCATGGAATTCTACAAAGCAATCTTGCTGCAGAATTCTGCACCACCTGGAGCTTACACAGCACATCCCTGTTAGCACCCAAAAAGAGGATGTTTCCATAATCTAGGCGAGATGTTACAAGTGCCTGGACTACAGTCTTGTGGGTAGCAGCAGGGAGCATCCAAATGATTGTCTTTAACCATTTGAGAATGGCAAAACAGGTGGCTGCAGTTTTTACTGCATGTTGATTCATTGACAATTTATTGTCTATGATAAAACCCATTTTGCGGACCTGAGTAGAGGGCAAAGGTAAAGGCCCCATGGTCTCCATGCATCCTGTATGGAGACCAGGGAAGTGAGCTTGACTGTTTTGGGCGGCCCGAGAGGACCGACCAAACAGTCACTGCGCACTTAGAAGTGGGCAAACCCTACCCTGCTTCAAGAGCAGAGCAGCCCCGCCAACCTACCCGCCGCAAAGCAGCAGGACACGAAACATAAAGTGTCAATAACTCTAAGTTATTGTCATTTTATGTTTCTCATTGTTTAAAAGCAGTGGGGCGACGCTCTTCCGCCATAGCGGAGGTACCGCCCCTGTACATCAACTTTCCATGAATACATTCACCTATGCACAAGAAGATATCATGATCACCCCCTTCACCCCTAGAACCTGCGGACAATTAGTGCAACTACACCCAGACCGGACACGCCTCAGGAACGTATTCTCACCACCACTGACTATGCCAACGCTAAACATTAATCTCTTGGTTACTGTGGAGTCCATTCTGTCCATGCAATCGAAACTCAGTGATTTGCTTATCCATAAGGGCAGTTATAGTAATATATTGCCTGGTCACACATGGTAAGCACGCATTTCATGCTCTGGTTCGTTCTGTGCTGAAGGCGTGGCCACATTGACACAGCCATATTGTGGAGACGTCTACGGTGAAATATATATTATGCAAAGTTGACTGTGCGTATAATGAAAAGCTATAACACTGAATAGTCTGCTGTTTCAATTGCGCACTGACTACTTGCTATCTGACCAATTATTCTACATGCTGTCTGTTAGTCTGCTCTATGTTTATATTTCCCATTACCTATCCATACATTCTGTGTTTTGAATTCCTCCAATAGGCCTGACAAAAGTTTTATTGTAAATAATCTTTATGCTATAGTACCAGTCAATGCATGGCTGACTCTGTCTGGTGCTGTCACACCTTGGTTGTATGGCACAATATTGAAGGCACAACTATTGAGATACATAAATGTTGCCCAAAAATATCGAGGACAAAAAATATTGTCCTTTCATACTTTAAATGCAAAGAACAAAATATTTGCAACTGTCGGAGATTTGCCATTTCTGCGGTACCCTAGAG
Source organism: Lissotriton vulgaris (assembly GCF_964263255.1). NCBI lineage: Eukaryota > Metazoa > Chordata > Amphibia > Caudata > Salamandridae > Lissotriton > Lissotriton vulgaris. Next base: position 66,408,050 of record NC_141699.1, read on the forward strand.
TTTCACCTTCCTATGCTTGAACCCGTTTTTGCTGGACCTAGGACTCTGTGCACTTTACTCCTGTTAATCAGTAGTAAAGTGCTTGTGCTTCTCTTTCTGAACAAAGATAAATTGGCATGGTACCTAATTGGCACATTTAATTTATGTATAAGTCCCTAGTATATGGTACTCATGTATCTAAAGCCGGTAAATTAAATGCACCCAGTGGGCCATAGCACTCACAGTGCCATCCACAAAAGTAGCCTTTTAAAACATGTCTTACGCCTGTCATTTTCAGCCTGTATAGGCAGGTTTAAACTGTGATTTTCACCTGGCAAAATGAACCTTTCGCCAGGCCTAACCCTGACTTTTTAATACTTTTAAGGCACCCCTGGGTAGATTTTAAATGTCTATAGAGTAGGATGCATCCATTTAAAAATTGGGACATGCGTACTCGCGTTTTACATGCCCTGGCAGTAAAAAATCTCCAAAGAAGTTTTTCACTATGACAAAGCAAACCACTGGGTTACAGTATAAGACCTTAATATGCATAACTTCAGCTTGAAAATAGCTAGAACAATGATTCAAGGACTCAAACTGATAATGATTTAAAGGCCAATCTAATGGCCAGGTTGGATTTTAAATTACTATTTGTAAAATGCTACTTTTAAAAAGTTGACATTTTCCTGTCCAAGCCAAATGTGCGTTCTGCCAAGGTTCAGTGTTATTTGTGTCATAATGGCTCTCCTGTGCTAAGATGTCTAATGCTTCAGGATAGTGGACAAAGGGCTTTGGTGATAGGATATGCTTTTCCCCCCTGACAAGATTGCCCTCTGGCTGTACCCAGGAACTTAATTACCTTTTAAAAGGTGCCTACCCTGCCACAAACAGATGTAATGCATCCCTTGGCCTGCCCCCTTCATTGTCCTGCCAGCCAGTCAGTCACCAATCTCAGTGGGAGAGGAACTGCCCCTAGACCTGGTTTAGAGTGACTCAAGGGAGATTTTACCCATTATCACAGCCACACCTCTGGGTGGGCACAAGGAGTTTTGACTAGCAGAAGGGTCTGCAATGTTCAGTGTTGGATTAAAACCAGTGGAGGCCTCTAGGCAGTCGAAATTTTGTTCCCCCCCTCCCCCCCTCGGCAATTATCTGCTAACACATTTTGAATTTTACCAATCAACAAATTTAATACACCAATTTTACTACACAAAACTAAACATTAACATATATTAATGTTATTAAACAAAAATGTAATTTGTTTTTAATTTTAATAAATCAACAAAACTTTTAATATTCACTTTTCTCAATTTGTTTGAGGTGAAATATTTGAGGATATCTTGGAAGTCTACCTTTTGTAAGACGTCATAATCAGTGGCCATAAGGCAAGCGAGTTCAGTCATTCTTGTGTCACTGAAGAGCGATGAAATTCTTCAGTAGTTTAACAACTTCGGAATTCTTTTATTGAAATTTGCTTTCAAGCCCAAATCAATATTATCTTGATCCGTTGTCGCAGGGCCCCTGAAAAGAGTAAGGGCTCATAGCTCGGTGCCTACTTTGCCTATTTGGTAATCCGGTACTGTCTATGTTGAATTTAGGTGGAGAGGGCCATTGGAAAATGGTTTACAGTAAACACACTGGAAGTGCAACAAAAGTGGGTATAGTCACCCCTGGGACGTTTTAACCCAGTGATTAGGGAGTGGTCAAGAGTTTTTACCCCCACAGGCTGGCACTGGGAATAAATGTGGCATCCCCAGTGCCCTTCTCGTATCACCTATGGACCTGTGGAAGAACAGAAGGTCCGTGACCTGAGAAGAGCCTTGAAGACTGAACCTGTTCCCTCTTGTACCAAGGACAAAGAATTGGACTCCAGGGGTCATAAGGCTGACCTCTTGGTAAAGGAATAGGTCCACAACAAGCTGTAAAAGGCCTTTCCTGCAACTGCCAAGCTAATTAGGATTGGGTCCTGCTGTGGCCTTCACCTGCCACCCTGTGAGTCTGTGAGTGCTTTTCCGGAGGTCCAAGGGGATTGTAGATGTTGTGGATTTAGGCTTGAAGGACTAATGTCAAAAAGTAAAATCTTTAACCAGAACAAACCTGGTTGATGTATCTGACCTGTAATCCCTTGCTGGCAGCATCTAATTGCATCTATGTCCTGTTCTACCACACCAATTCACTATTAATGCCACTTTTGGGCTTCTTTGTGCTATTTTTACTTAAACATTTACAAAATCATAACTCTGGCTCCTCTTATTAGATTTTTGTAATTTGGATGTCACTTTTGTTAAATTAAATTATAATCCATTTGTCTAAGTCTTTTTGGGAAACTTATTTGTTTTATTGTTTTGCATTTCAGCTTTATTACTGTTTTAGGGTAACACGACAAAATATTGAATTCAAAATATAGAATTACCAAAATATCGAAGTCAAAATATAAAATGGACAAAAAATCGAATGGACAGAATATAGTGGTGAAAAATATCGAATTGACGGTAAGTAATTTAATATCGAATTGTAATTTTTACCCATACGCTATCCAACACTTTCCCTACTGTTGCACTCTCTGAAGTGGGAATAGTAATTTTTACCCCTTCGCTATCCAACGCTTTCCCTACTGTTGCACTCTCTGGAGTGGGAATAGTAAATTTTCCCCCTACGCTACCCAACGCTTTCCCTACTGTTGCACTCACTGGAGTGGGAATAGTAATTGTTACCCCTACGCTATCCAACGCTTTCCCTACTGTTGCACTCACTGGAGTGGGAATAGTAATTTTTACCCCTACGCTATCCAACGCTTTCCCTACTGTTGCACTCACTGGAGTGGTAATAGTAAATGTTATATTTATTATTTCATTAAATTTAAATTACTTTTAAGACATTTAAAAAAATTCGATATTTTGACTAACTATATTTTTTAAAACTATATTTTTGATTCGATATTTTTGTATTTACCTGTTCGTAGATAGGAATTCGATATTTTTATATTCTATATTTTTTCTTCGATATTTTGGTAATTCTATATTTGTGAATTTGATATTATGTCAGTGATCCCTGTTTTAGTACAGTATAAATACTTTACACATTGCCTCTAAGTTATGCCTGCCTGCTTTGTGGCAAGCTACCAGTGGGTTAAACACAGGTTCATTTAGTGACTATTGTGGTTCATCCTGGATTGTGACTATTAATTGAGGTGGGTTCTCTCCCTCTCAACTAATACACCAATCTCTTACAAGTACCAAAACATTGAAGACCAAAATAGCATCACAAAGTAGTTAAGCTTATCATATTATTGAACCGTACATTCGCTTTAAAAAAGATGCACTGAAAAAAATTACATTAAAAATACCTGGGGCCTCATTTATGAGGCTGTGCGTCACTTTTACCCCGCCAGTTCGTCACTTTTTGTGACGCACCAGTGGTGTAAAAAATGTGCCTTGTTGCGCCATATTTACAAAGTGACGCATCTAGGTAGATGCGTCACTTTGTAAACCCCTGCGCTACATTATACCTGTGCCAGGTATAATGTATGCAAGGGGGGCGTATTGACGTAAGGAAGGGTCATAGAAGTGACGCAGTGAAATCTATGAGATTTCACTGCGTCACTTTTAGGATGCCGTTGCGTCAAAATCTTGCGCCTGCCTCACAGCAGGCGTAAGACTGACGCAGGCCCTTTCACAACGGGCTTGCCCCATGTGAAAGGACGCATTGCTAGAGTTGCGTCACTTTTGTGACACACTCCAGCAATGCGTCACTTTTGCGCTTACAGATACGTCAGAAATACTGACGTATCTATAACTCCTTGCGACATGATGCGTCATACATTAAATATGACGCATCAGGAATGTCGCAAGGAGTGCGCACTGAGAAGTGACGCATCGCTGCTTTCACTCCGCGATGCGTCATTTCTCATAAATGAGGCCCCTACAATATAAAAACTGTAATATGTAATTGTATAATTTACAAATATATGGGAACTGCTCAATGTGGCATGGTAACAATAATTATTGGATCTGTATCTAGTGTAGCACAGGTGTGTGGCAGTGCATTTACAGGCAGCAATATTACCTACGCATTGCACACAATCAGCTCAAACAGAAGGAATGGTATTTTGGGAATTTGGGGGCATATTATCAAGGACCGGTTTTAAAATTATCGCCATTTTATCGGCAGGAAACTGCCGGTAAAACGGCGATAATGGGCTTGATAATACGCCCTTGTTAATTTCCATAGAAGTCCATGTACTGGTGTTAACATGGGCTTCTATGGGAATTAACAGGGGCGTATTATCAAGCCCATTATCGTAGTTTTATCGGCAGTTTCCTGCCGATAAAACAGCAATAATTTTAACACCGGTCCTTGATAATATGCCCCTTAATCCATAACTAACCAGTCACACACCCCAACGTAATGTGTTGTAACCCACTAAGCAGTCCTTAATTTGAAAAATAATAAATGCTGGGGCTCAAAGTATTGCTCAGGAGTCTGTACCCAGCAATTTCAAATGTCATGAGAACTGACTACCAAGACTGCCGACACGTGTTACTACCGAGTGCCACTTTCATCCACAAATGGGCACTTTCTGCACTTTTATCTCATGAATACCAAGACTGCCTAAGACATGATTCTACTGTGTGCCACTTTCATCCAATACCGGGCACTCCCTGCCCTTTTATCTCACTCTTGCAGGTTATTTTTCATCTTTGCTTTCTTCCATTGTCACATTTTGCTATCTTTCTCTCTTCCCCCCCCCCCCCCTATTTTGTGTTTTTCTCTCTCTGGTTCTTTAACAAAGTCTGATGTGGAAAATATGCGTGGGACCCTGAAAATGAGCGCCAGTGTGCTCTACCTGCAACTAGCAGCTCAAATTAATCACTGATACTAAGCCTAATATTTGAATACCTGTACATAAGGGCCGCCTCACCCATGAATATTTTATAGCATCTCATTGGGTAAACTAAAACTGTACCTTCAGCCAACTATGGGTCAGGAAAACTTTTCTGGACTTGGAGTGAGTTGAAGCCTAGGAACAGAGTCAAATCTACAAAAAATATGTTTGTTATACTACCAGGTTTGTCCAGTATGTTTAAACTGCACAATTTGCCACTTCTTTTTCCTCGTTTAATGGCTATGAGGTGAGCTCCAACCCCATTTATGGAAATGTTTGTCCTGCCCCATAGCAGGGAGTGTTAGCAACCCCAGTCCCCCCAAGTTCGGGTCTAGTAAGTTGCATGCGCCCTGCACACGATGCACGCATTAGAGTGTGAACTCCGCCCCAGAGGCAGCATGTCCTTCTGTTAATACTTGTGGCCGCGCCTGACGTCATCATGGACACTAGTTACCTCACTACTTTCAGCATTACAGCATGCCAAGACTGCAGATGCTGCAATGAGTTAAACGACCATTGCTCACACCTGGTCTAATATGCAGGCCACGGCAGGCCACAGCAAGACCTTTCATGTATCCAGAGTCGGAAGCCTGAGTACAAGAAAGTAGGTTACAGGAGCACATGCTAATCAGTGCTTAAAATACACAGAATACACAGAAGCACGATATGAAGTACGATGTGAAAAACAAAGGGGCAGATTTACATGAAAATGGTGCAGTGCGGTGCTGCAAGCAATTTATCTGCGTCAAGCTGTGTTGTTTTCAAAATGCAGGGGTGCGCAGTATTAACAAGAATACGGCATATCCCTATGCTCACCCCTGCGCTGTCGCTAAAAAAGCTGCCTAGTGCCAACGGAGGCACCCTTGATGATGATTGATTGTGTTTGTGCAGAAAGGGACACCTTCTTGCACTAAAGCAATCAATAATGGTGTTTCACTCCTTCTATGTGTGCTGCTGAATGCTGCACACAGAAGGGTATATTTACACGCCTCAGCGCCACCAAAGAGTCACTTTTTTTACGCTCCGGTGGCGCTCTATGCAAGCCCATCTTTACAAGGCCACACTAAGCCACTTTGCGTCGCTTACCACAGCCTTGCAAATACGGCCCTCGCAGTATTCTGCGGCAAAGGGGCGTGCAATGGGTGCTGCTATGGGAAATACTTTTATTTCTCCTAGTTTTTGCTCTTTCCAAGAAGGAGCAAAATACCATTAATGCACAGGTATGCAACGTATTCTTGTTGATGAGGCGCATCCCTGTGTTTTGAAAATGACGCAGCTCGGCACTGAAAAATAGCTTGCGGCACTGCGCTGCGCCATCTTTATGTAAATATGCCCCATAGAAAGATCAAGAATTGAGGAGAAATAAAAGTATTTCTCCAAGTTGTGTCACATTAACACCTCCTTTTGAAAGCATTAGTTTTTGGCGCTGCCTCACACTTACATATCCTTGAAATCTGGAGCAGTGTCAAAAAGCTATGGGTGTTGCTGGGAACGTCCACAACAGCTCCCACTGCACTCACCTTTGCAGCTGAAAACTGTGTTGCACAGGGCCATATTGACAAGGCTTTGTTTAACCACACAAAGTGGATTAGCGTAGCCTTGTAAATAATGGCTTGCATAGAACACCATCTGATCTGGAGGTCACAAAAAGTGATGGTCTGGTGGCACTAGGGGCCCGGTTCACAGAACTAACTTAAGACAAAATCCTAAACTTACTACTTTTGGTATTCACAGAAGTTAGGATTTTGTCTTAAGTCTGTCTTAAGACAAACTTAAGACAAACTTAAGACAAAATCCTAACTTCTGCGAATACCAAAAGTAGTAAGTTTAGGATTTTGTCTTAAGTTAGTTCTGTGAATCGGGCCCTAGGTGACTAGGGGCTTGTAAATATGTTGTTTTAATTGTGTCCACAAAGGCAGGTTCTGGTCAGCACGCAGTATCATCTGAGGTCTTCTATTAACGCGCTAATATCACTAAGGGGCATATCACCAAGCCTGGCGATATTAGACTATCGTTGCTTTAGCGACCGCTTTGGCCGTTAAGCGGCGATAATTATATCGCCGTATTAGCAAGCTGTCGCTAACTGATGTTAGCGACAGCTTTGAGGCGATAGCGAGCGGTTTGGGGCCCGCTTTGCATGCCAGCGATATTTATCGCTAATGACATGCAAAGTGGGCGTACCCAACCTGTTAGTGACTAAAAACAGTCACTAACATCGCTATCAATTATTATCAACGCAGGCGTAACGATGGAAATATTCACGCAAAGCGCGTATATCTCCAAAAGCTAACGCCTGCTCAGACCATTTCTTAGCCATTACATCCAATGGGAGGTGGATAACATGGCTAAGACCATATTGGTGTTAATGTGTGAATATCACTGTATTCTCAGCGATATTCGTGCATTTCGCCGCTATCGCCGGATATTTTATCGCTTTAAAGATAAACGTTGCTAATAGCATGGTATCTCTGCATTAATTTCCGGCGTGTTTGGCGAATAAAAAAAAACGTGCTAAACCCATTTAGCAATAAATATCGCTAGTTGTTGGTAATATGCCCCGAAGTTCGTAGTTAAGCCATTTAACAAAGTAGAAGGTAAATTCACTGGTGTGATGTGCTGCCCTCCAGTGAGAAGAAGTAGGAATTGCAGCTGTGGATGATTTCTTCTGGGCGAGCAGGAATCGTCTTCTGCATCAGATGTACCATAAACTTGAGCAGACGGTAGAAAGCAAGGTTTGGTCATTTGATTTCAGAGAGAGTTGAATGAATGAATGAATGAAAACATTTGTAAGACAAAGGTGGCTCGCTGGTATGCACACTCACTGTTCCTGATACTAGCCTTGGGCCCGCGTTCTGCACTTCCTGCAGCCAGGCCAGTCAGTATTCTGAAATATCCGGAATGGGGCACTTGTCTCAGTCGCTGGAAGTTGCAAGTTTGTCGCAATCAAGGCATAGTTTTGTTTCAAAAGATAGTGTCGTGTTCCTGTGCCCCAGGGTCCTAGTGCCTTTGTCCAAGGCAGACAGATAGGGAAGATTCTTTTGATGAATGGAGTTAGGAAAAGTTCCCTTAAAAGTGACTGTTGTTGGCTAAACTGTCAACATGGGAACCTGGGTTGTATCCCAGCTCCGAAAATTGACAGAAAAATGTGTGATTCTGGGAAAATCAATTAAATCCCTGGGCCCATAATTGTGTAAACATGTGAAATGTATTGTCATTGTGTAATTCAAATGTGTAAATCTCCAATAAATGTGTACGTGACAAAACATATATACACTTGCAGAAGAAGACTTGGCTCAAAAATCAGAATTTTGTGACGTGTTCTGAGTTTTGATAAAGCCCACCTTGAGCTGTGCTAGAATCACTCCGCGCCTGCAGGCCCTCCTGTCTTCAAAAGCTTAATTTAACAAAGAGTTTCCCTGACTTAAGACATTCTTACAGTAGCCTTACGAATAACCATGTCTTAGCTTAAGGTAGTCTGAAAGCTGCCTTTAAATATTTCAAATCCACTAAAAATCCTTCGTAAATAAGGCCCATGATTCTGAGATTCAGATGGTCTTCAAACCTGAAAACAATAAAAAACGTTCGCACATCAGGAGCTGAATTACCAACTCACTAGGGGGCATATTTACAAGCTCCTATCAACACCACAATGTCACTTTCAGAGATGTTGTGATGGCACTAGGGGCCTCGCCTTATTTACAAGGCAGCGTTAAGCCACTCAACTGGCTTAACGCTTCCTTGTAATTAAGGCATCCTTTCACTCTGTATTTAGCGTGAAAGGGGAGGGCAGTGGGTGTTGCGGTGGGCGTTCCACTGCAACATCCATTGATTTTGACACTACCTCCTATTTACAACGGCAGCGTAAATAGGAGGCAGCGCTAAAATTAAGACCAGGGTAAACCTGGTCTTAAACAGGTGAAATGAGGAGAAATGCTTTATTTCTTCTCGTTTTTGCTGTTTCCATGTGTGCTGCCTTCTGCAGCACATAGAAACAGCAAATTGCTTATGATTGTTTATGTGCACATAATTTTTTTTTTTTAAAAAGCCCTTTTTCAACTTCTATGTGTGCAGCATTAAACAGCACACATAGAAGTTATAAAATGGCATTTAAAGATTGTTCATGTGCAGGAAGGAGAACCTTCCTGCCCATAAACAATCTTCCCCTCAACACAGGCACCCTTGCACCATAGTGCAAGGGTGCCTGCGTTGGCGCTAGGCAGCAAAGTTATCGCAAGTGCAGGGGGAAACACAGGGCTGCGGCATATTCTAGAACATATGGTGCAGCCCTGCGTTTTTAAAGTGACAAAGCGTGTCATTAGCCTTCCTGGCTTAATGACACGCTTCGCCGCTTTATTGTAAATATACCCCTGGGTAAGTGATCAATCAGCGCAAACAGTCAGACCTCCAGGAGGCACAGAAAAGTAAGCTCGGTTTGAGGAAACACTGCTGTAGATTCCAGGGTGTGCTTTGCTGCGGGCATTGTATTGGCCAGATCCAAGGCCCTAATTACCTGTTTCCCTCCTCTTGAGATAGGCTTGATCAGTGCATCCAATTGTTCAGGTTTGAAGAAACACAATCAATCAATGGGGGGAGGAAGAGTGCTGATCCATTCAGTCTCCTGTTGATTATTGAAGAATCATGGGGGAAGGATCACTTGTCCTGCATAACCAGGGTATGCAGGTCGGTATGGGGTGTCTCCCAAGTAAAAGACCCTCATGCACGTGTAAATTAGGATCTCGTAGCGGTATATGTTGTCTCCCCCCTCTTGTTAACACGTGTGTGCATAATCCTTGAGTCAGTATTTATGCAGCCTCCGCCAGGAGGTATTTACCCTTAGTTAAAACAGTAGTGATCGTGAACAATGGGTGATAAGTGCTCAAGGGAAGTTTTAAGATACCCGAACAAACAGACTGAAACTTTAATTGGTCTGGGTTCGAGTAAATAGAATCGTATTTAGTACATCAGAAAAAGCATCTTTTACAGTTGCAAATGACCCGATTTTGGGAAATCAGAACTGTATACACACTGGCCCCTGTCACAGTGACACCACTGACCCTGTCCTGTACATCACAGTCAACAATAGCGTCACCACAGACAAAACTTAAGTAAATGATGGGGTTTCCTCCACCTCTCACCGAAATAGCTGATTTCAGACAGACGGAATAAAGCAGCCAGGCTCCAGGTGGAGCCGGATGCAAGGTCTTCCATTTTTCTCCATCCTTCCTGCAGCCCTCTCCATTAACATTCAGTCAGATCTCCGCCCCTCGAGGACCCCCCTTGGTTCAAGCCGTGGGATGACAGTGCTGCCTGGTGGTGCCTGGGGACCATGATGGACGCTTCTGCTCTGCTCCCACAGAAAAAGTATACCTGCTATATCAAAAGAATATTGAATGTTGTTTTTGTTTGTATGTGTGTGTGTGAGACTGTGAGAGTGTGTGAAAGAGAGCGACCTTTGACCCTGTCCTCAGGTAGGTCGCCCACCAGCCGCCACACGGTCCTCCTGTGACGCTGCCCTCGCTGTCGCGTGCCCCTGCCGCTGCCGCGTGAGTCCCCTCTGCTGATCGCTGGATTTTTATTGTATTCTGTGACTACTTGTTATCTCTCCTGTTGTGCCTTGTACCCCCTTCTGTGCCCCCTTGTTCCCCCGTATTGCCTCCCGTGTCCTGTCCCCCGTTTCCCCGGTTCCCTCTGTACCTTCTTCCCGCCGCTGCGTCCCTGTGGCCCTGCCCCCGCCGTTCCCATTCGCTGCCCCACTCCCGCCTCCCAGCTGCTCCTCCTTCCCACAGCCCTCATATGGAGGCCGCGCGGCAGTGAAGGGAGCGACCTTTGACCCTGTCCTCAGGTAGGTCGCCCCCCAGCCACCACACGGTCCTCCTGTAATGCTGACCCCCACTGTCGCCTGCCCCGCCGCGTGAGACCCCTCTGCTGATCGCTGTATTTTTATTGTATTTTTATTGCATTCTGTGACTATTTGTTATCTCTCCTGTTGTGCCTTGTACCCCCTTTGCCTTCTGTGCCCCCTTGTTCCCCCGTATTGCCTCCGTGTCCTGTCCCCCATTTCCTCAGTTCCCTCTATGCCTTCTTCCCGCCGCTGCGCACCTGCGGCCCCGCCCCCCGCCGTTCCCATTCGCCACCCCACTCCCGCCTCCCAGCTGCTCCTCCCTCCCACAGCCCCTCATATGGAGGCCACGCAGCGGCGCGGCAGCAGGCGTACCGCTGGCGCATCGAAGGCGAGCAAAAGGCAAGCCCATCCGCGCCTGGACCGCGCACAGCGCCACAACCCCTGGCCCCCGCCGGAGCCAGGGAACTCGACTGAGATACGACTTCTCCACCCTCAAAGCACTCAACACCGGATGACAACCCGCCTACTACAGAGCGACCCTGAAGCGAAACCAGGGGCCATTCACCTGTCAAGCCTGCAAATTCACCTGCCTCCGAACCTGCAGACCACCCACCGGACCTAACACCAACAACAACCACCTCAAGTGCATCCTCCTCAACACACGCTCCGTCCACAAGCACACCGTCGAACTCTGGGACCTCCTCGACACAACAGCACCAGACATCGCCTTCCTCACAGAGACATGGATGAACACTTCCTCGGCCCCCGACATCGCCATAGCCATCCCGAATGGTTTCAAGATCTCCCGGAAGGACCGCATCAACTAAACCGGAGGAGGAATCGCCATCATCTACAGGGACACCATCAACATCAACATCACGACCAAAGACACACTCTCCACCGCCGAACACCTACACTTCCAGATTCACACCGACCCCAAGACCACTCTCAGAGGAACGCTCATCTACAGACCCCCCAGGCCCGCGCACACAATTCAGCGAAACCATCGCCGACTTCATCAGCCCACACGCCCTGGCCTCTCCAGAATACATCCTCTTAGGAGACCTGAACTTCCACCTGGAGAAAAACAACGACAACAACACCACCACCCTGCTCGACAACCTCGCCAACCTAGGACTCAAACAACTGGTGAACACCCCCACCCACCTCGCTGGCCACACGCTCGACCCCATCTTCTCCGCCAGCAACCACGTCTCCTTCAGCCACTCCACCAGACTACACTGGACTGACCACAGATGCATCCACTTCACCTTCAAAAAGAATATATCACACCACCGCACACAACAAATCCCCCGTAGATGCTGGAGCAAAATCACCACAGACCAACTCCTCTCATCACAAGCCAGAACTCGCCAGCCAACACCGCTGACACCAACAACCCAGCCCACAACCTCGCACAATGGATCACCAACTGCGCCAACGACCTCGCTCCACTGAAGAACCCCCTCAGGCAAGACCAACAACAGGAAAACCTCATGGTTCACAGACGCCCTCAAAGACTCAAAGAAATCCTGCCGAACCCTCAAAAAAACAGGGCACCACGAACGGACAACAGGAAACCTGACAGCCCTCAAGAATGCCACCCGCGAACACCATCAGCTGATCCGCACCACCAAAAGGGCATCGTTCAAAGAGCGGCTAGACAACAATACCCACAACAGCAAGGAACTCTTCAGCATCGTCAAAGAGCTCTCCAACCTCAGCGCCAGCAACAACGACATCACCCCATCGCAAGACCTCTGCAACTCTCTTACCACGTTCTTCCACCGCAAGATCGCAGATATACACGACAGCTTCGAACCCCAGACGCCGCCTACAGCCACCGAAGCATCGACCCCTACCACCACCCTCAGCGCCCGGACCCCCATCAGCACGGAAGACACCACCCAAGTCATGAACACCATCCACTCTGGCTCCCCCTCTGACCTTTGCCCCCATCATAACTTCAACAAAGTGAAAAACCGGGTTTTAGAACCCAGCGACGCCAGGGGAAATGCCCGAAGTCTTCGAGTTCACCTGTCTCGGCATACAGAGACACAGGACACTTCTCGGTGACGTCAAAGACCAAGTTTATTGGCTGCAACCAGGAACAGAAGTCTACGAAGCACGACACGGGTGGTTCGCTAGAGACTGCACACTTTCGTATTGCGAGACATCGTCTTTTATGCCAAAAATCACATTCCTGACTAGCACCAATTATTTACAAACTGTCCAATCACATAGTGACATTTCAAAAGTATCGCATAACGACAAACCCATTTTCAGTTGTCCAGCCCACCAGAAATGACAAGGCAAAACCAACATTCTTCCTCGGACAGGCCAAACGAACCCATAATAAAAAGGACCTCAACCCAAACCATAAATAAGCCATAAAAGAAGGAACAGAAACAGATGAGAAGTAAGATAGAAGGGTATGTGCGTGTACCATAAACTCAGCAATGTCCTGCTCTTTGATCTCTATCTGACCAGATGCCTAACAAGGAACTGGCTCAACAAGGTAAGCTTCGGGCAAGGCAGTCAGCTCGTTCAGGTCACACAAAAGTCAGCTAAAGGTGTACGTGTCCCAAGGACTCATCGGCCTATGTGAGGGCAACCACAAAATGGCTGCCGTACACAAAATGGAACCCGAAGGTTCGGAACGAAATCCCTGAAAACACGGTATATCCATCAATCGATTATGACGAAAACACTCGTACATGCCGCACTCGTCATTTGCGGTCCGCTGATACCAAAATCGTCTTGATACGACGACCTTTATTGAACGGCTTCAGAATCACGAAACCTCAGAAGCCTCCATCGTCATCGCACCCCACCTCCGAAACGTCATAAACAACTCCCTCACATCAGCCACCTTCCCTGAGAGCTGGAAGCACGCAGAAATCAACGCCCTTTTGAAGAAACTCACACGGGACCCCAAAGATCTCAAGAACTTCCGCCCTATCTCTCTCCTTCCCTTCCCGGCTAAAGTCATCAAGAAGACCGTCAATAAACAGCTGACTGCTTTCCTCGAGGCTAACAACTCGCTCGACCCATCCCAGTCCGGATTTCGAGCCAACCACAGCACCGAGACCGCCCTCACCGTAGCCACCGATGACATCAGGACCCTAATGGACAACGGAGAAACAACCGCCCTAATCCTCCTAGACCTCTCGGCAGCCTTTGACACTGTATGCCACCGCACCCTAACTACCCTCCTCCTCAACACTGGGATCCAAGGAAAAGCCCTGGACTGGATCACCTTGTTCCTCTCCGACAGAACCTAGAGAGTCCGCCTCCCTCCCTTCCACTCAGCAGCCACCGAGACCATCTGCGGAGTACCCCAAGGCTCCTCGCTCAGTCCCACCCTCTTCAATATCTACATGAGCCCCCTCGTCGCCATCGCACGCAAACAGAACATCAACATCATCTCCTACGCCGACGACACCCAACTCACATAAGACCCAGACACCGCCAAAACCAACCTCCAGGAAGGAATGAAAGACGTCGCAGAATGGATGAAGCTCAGTCGCCTGAAGCTGAACTCAGACAAAACGGAGGTCCTCATCCTCGGACGATCCCCATCCGCCTGGGACGATTCCTGGTGGCCCACAGCACTGGGCTCCGTGCCAACACCCACGGACCACGCATGCAACCTGGGATTCATCCTGGACTCCTCACTCACGATGACCAAGCAAGTCTTGTCATCTTGCTTCAACACCCTGCGCATGCTCCGAAAAATCTTCTGATGGATTCCCACCGAAACCAAAAAAACTGTCACCCAGGCCATTGTCACCATCCGACTGGACTACGGAAACGCTCTATACGCAGGAACCACAGCCAAACTTCAGACACGACTTCAACACATACAGAACGCCTCCGCACGACTCATCCTCGACATACCTCGCTACAGCCACATATCCGCCCACCTGAGAAACCTGCACTGGCTCCCCGTCTGCAAGAGGATCATGTTCAGGCTACTAACCCACGCACACAAAGCGCTATACGACAAGGGCCCGAATACCTCAACAACCGCCTCTCGTTCTACATCCCCACCCGCCAGCTCCGCTCCGCCAGCCTTGCCCTTGCCACCGTCCCACGAATTCGCAGAACCACCACCGGAGGAAGATCCTTCTCCTACCTGGCAGCCAAAACATGGAACTCCCTCCCCGCGCACCTACGACTGACCCAGGACCATCTCACCTTCAGAAAACATCTCAAGACCTGGCTATTCGAGGAGTAGCGACACCCCCCCTCCCTTCAGCGCCTTGAAACCCTCACGGGTGAGTAGCGCGCTCTATAAATGTAATGATTGATTGATTGATTGATTGAATATGTGTACATGTCAGTGTGCAAGTGTCTGCACATGAGTGTGTGTGTGCATGAGTATGTGCATATATGTATATACACGTGACCTGTGTATGCAGCTGCACATGTGTGTACATATGTGAGTGTGCACTCATGAAAGCATGTGTGTGCATTATTGTGTGCTCGTAACTGTGTGCACAAGAGAGTATATGATCATGATTGTCTGTACTTGAGTGTGTGTGTGAGTCCTTGTGTTCACAAGTGTGTGTGTGAACATCTGTGATCCAATCTGAGCAGCTTCTTTCAGCCTTTCATCCTTGTGAGGTTGATAAAATTCAGGTGTTCGAGTTTGGAAACAATATCTTTTCAGCGCCAAAAATACACCAAGGGGTAAATGTGTTTCTTTTCAAATACAGGAGATATCTGTACAAAGAGTGCGCAGACGTCAGTGTTGGCACACATGAGTGTGCGTGCACATGAGCCTGTGTAGAACATGATTGCGTGTATATGTGCACGTGTGTGTATATGTGCACATGTATGTGTGCAGAAATCTGGATTTGAATCTTAGCAGCTTAACTTAGAATTTCATTCTTCTGGGGGTGATAAAATGAGTACCATTTAGTTGTGTAACAATAAACATTTGTTAGTCAGTGCCAGGATATCCCAAGGGGTCAATGTGCACTTTTGCAAATAAATGTTATGTGTGCGCCTGTGTAAAGAGCAGGTGTGTATGCGTGTGCAAGTGTGTGTACATGTCTGTCACAATGGCTGGTGCGAGACCCAGAAGTTCAGAATTGAGTGCATTAGTTAAACTGTTATTTTGATAGCCATGACTGGCTAGGTGCAGGGCTTCTCCGAGTAGGGAGGCAGGTGAGTGGGCATCCATGTGTCAACCAGAACTGGAAGAGTAAGGGGCGGTGCACATCAGAATCCTTTTGGCAAAGCTCCTTGTGAGTCACTAGTACCTGGACTGGAGTTCTCTCCAAGAGGACTGCTGGTCTGGCTGCAGAGACAGCAGCTTTTTCAAATTTTGGCGCCAAGTGAGTATTCTAGGGACACCCACCCCAGCACCTTACACCGCAGAGACCGCAGATGTTGCCAGAGTAAAGGAAAGTGATGGTGGTGGAGTGGATCCCGTGGTCCAGGGGATGAGCTCCAGAGTAGCTACTCTCCTGCATCAACAAAACCTTTCATTATTGTTTAGAGTTTGGAGGATGCAATACATTCACCAAACATTGGCATTATTTTGCCTTGAAAGCTACTAAACCTATAAATAAGGGGGCTATAAACCCCCACCAACCCACAGACAAAATAGTTGTTTGTCCATGATCACTGGCTCCCAAAATAACAGGCTCTGAAGTCTCCCCATCAGCCCCATGAGCAGCAACAGGCTACCTGGGGCTGCTAGACTCCAAGGGGAATAAAATAGTCTTAACGAATCCAGACACTTTCGAAATATGAGTCAGAGTCAAAAACTTTATTCGGCTAGATAATAGCCATAAAAGAGCAAAAAACCATGGTTAACGAAAAATGGAGAGGATAACATTTTGGCCAATATAATCAATACCCAAGTATTCATTTTCTTACAATACTACGGAGCCGAACTGCAGAGCTGACGTACCTTTAAAATATAAAAGAAGTGAATTCATCATTTATAAGAAGTAGGTTTCCGTATCCGGCAACCTTGCACAGCTCCATTTCAGCCTGGCACACCGGTAAGTGTCACGATCACACGGACTTCCTGTGAAGCAAGAAAGATCCCTGAAGAGTCACGGGTGATTGCCTGTTTTGACGAAACACGTGTCGGCTGGTTCTTGTTCTTGGGATCTCCTTTGATAGGAGCACCAGGACGCCCCAGCCATGCAACCAGACTTATGGGGAGCCACAGCTGAGCAGATTAAATGAGGGTGCCGCTCGCTGAGGAGACTCCGCCCCCTGCCTGAACGCTGGGGTTATCAGGCAGGCTGATAACTCCTTGCGGCCCCCGCTTCGCGGGAGCCGCTCGCTGAGGAGACCTTGAACCCGTGTTGCTTTTTGCTGCCTGGAGCCCCGTTGGGCATTGGAGTGAGCGCGGGGGAGCTGCTGTGCAGGAGGACGGGACTGCGAGGCCCAGCAGGCTGTGCGTGTTCCATCGAGCACACCTGCCGCCTCTTCCCGTGACTCCGCCCCCTGCCTGAATGCTGATAACTCCTCGCGGCCCCCGCTTCGCGGGAGCCGCTCGCTGAGGAGACCTTGAACCCGTGTTGCTTCTTGCTGCCTGGAGCCCCGTAGGGCATTGGAGCCTGCGTCCCTGGAGCCCCGTTGGGCATTGGAGTGAGCGCGGGGGAGCTGCTGTGCAGGAGGACGGGACTGCGAGGCCCAGCAGGCTGTGCGTGTTCCATCGAGCACACCTGCCGCCTCTTCCCGTGACTCCGCCCCCTTTATCCGCAGTCAGCATTAGACCTGGAGACATTACGCGTCAGCGGGACGCGTGTGCGGGACATTACCCGGGACAAAGCCCGGACTAAGGGCGGACCCTCTCAAAAAGAAAAAAAAAAAAAAAAGGTGACATAATGCAGGTTTACACTTTCTAATGTTTAATAATGGTTTTTAAAAAGTGTGTCTCGGGTTAAGATAAAGTTTACAGAAAAACAGTGCAGCGTGGTCTGTGCAGAGATTGAGTTACGTGGACACAAGTCTAATTTAGCATCACAATATGCATCACTTGGGTACGAAACCAACAAGTGAGCAATTCCCATCCTGAACCTAACCAAGTAAAACATTTTAGAATAAAATAAAATGAAAGATAGGATTCAATTCGTGGGGAGCAAATTATCAATGAGTGCTCTACAACCCTTTTTTGTCCATCTCCTGGCTGTCTCTTACATTCTTCAAATATGATAGGAAGTCATTTTTTAGCTTATCTTTTGGAATTGCAGATATGTTTCCAGGTCTATTAAAGCAATCCAGCAATCCCAACTTCTCCAATTGATCGTGCAAATAGGAGAGCCAGGGAATTTTTTTACACAATCCAATTTTAAACAATCCAAGATTATGTCACGGCTCAGGGCTGGTTCCTACTTTACCCAAATGCTATGTCACAGCATCAGAGGTGCTCATTGCATATAAAAGGACAATGGTGTTACGCCCAATTCCTTATGGCACATAATAGCCGGGGTACTTTTGGTTAGTGTCAGCACAGGTCTTAACATAATATGAATTGTTGGATATCCCGGTACCACTACCGGCCACTTTTAAGCTACTAGCATTAATTGCCAACTGGCATAAAATGCAGGATAAAAGTCAATGTTCCATCTTCCTTACACACAACCTAGTATACGACACTTTAGCAACAGCCAACCAATATCACAAAAGCATGGGTACATGTGCCTCAAGGGTTAAGGGCTCAAGGTCCTAGGATGCTCTTGAACCATCCCTGAGAAGACATCCAAGCTGCCCTGATCTTCAAGAACTGGAGTGGAGGGACAGCATCATTCACCATAGAGTCTATTTTAATGGGGCCCAGTGCAAATTGCCATCAGACTGACATGTTGGAGGTGGACTGTCATCGAGTCCAGGCAACAGAAGAGGTCACACTCCAGGCAGCAAAGACTAGTACATCAAATATCAGGTCGTTCTGAATAGCTAGCTTGATACCTTGCGTTTGCACAGGCGAAAGTGGCAGGGTGTGAGCATCAGAGAAAAGGTCCCATTTGCACCTGCTGCATTTATTTAAGCTTGGCTAAGTACACCTTTGGATCATATAAACTGTGGAAGAGGTGTGGCGCAGCGGCCAGGGTGCCTGACTCCGGACCACGGGGTTCACTGTTCGATCCCCGGCGGCAGGTTAGCCCAGCACCATGTGACTCTGGGCAATAGCTAGCTGCACCATGTGACTCTGGGCAATAGCTAGCTGCACCATGTGACTCTGGGCAATAGCTCGCGTAATCTTCCCGAGGGCCCCCAGCGACGGGACACCACTTCGGAGGTAGCTGTGCGCTTTACAAATACTGGTATTATTTATTATTATAAATGCCTTGCACAGTTTTTGGGTCGTGGACCTGTGACCTTGCCTTGGTAATTTGTTTTAACTAGGACCTGTTTTAAAGGACACAGTTAAAAAATGCAAAATTCAGTCACCCAAGCCAAACACGTGACATAGTACTTGTGTGGCATAGGGCCATGCCTCGTGTGCATACATGCTAATGTAGGCCATGTGAATATAGCATTGTATTGTGCGACTTTAAAAAAGTGGCACTGTGTCATGGTCTTGGCTTATACAATTCTCAAGCATTGATTTATTATTCAACTGGTCTTTGTAGCATGTTCTAGTTTGGGAAGTTGTTTCGCCAGCTTATGGATCTATGCACTATTTATTTATTAAACACTTTGGGGTAAATGTACTAAGTTTTAGCACCGTGTTTGTGTCACAAAAGTGTTGCATATCGACACTAAATCTTTTTTTACTTATTTACTTTCCAGCGCTAAACTTGTTTAGCTCTGAAAAATGACTCAAATGTAGCACAAAGCAGCGCATAGTGCTGTTGTGCATTACTTAGTGCCAAAGGGACGTACTATGGGTGGTGCATGAGCACCGTAGCAATATTTGTTACACAATGGCACTTTACTCAAACCAGTAGTGCGTGCAGCACCTTGATATTCTATTTACTTTTTTTTTTACTATGGCACGTCTGTTTAATCTTTGGCACCAGTTTCCTCTTTGCGCTGAGATAACCTAACGAGAGTTGCTTGGCACATGTTTATTCACAAGGAATGTTGACACTCGCCGCAAAAATGATGCAATAGTTTGGCTCTTTAGTAGCACATTTCTTGGATGCACTATAACATATGAATGAATGAATGAAAGAATGAATGAAGTAGTCTTGTAACGCGCAGACTTAGCCCGTGGGCATCAAGGCGCCTAACAGAAAAGTTCTGAAAATGTATGTACCAGGAGCCAGCTTATGGGTATGCCTCTGAAAAAAGCCATGTTTTTAATGCCCTACTAAAGGGACCGATGGCAGGTAACATTTTTAATTACAGGGGAAGAGTGTTCCACAGCCTGGGGGCCACAACCGAAAAGGCCCTTCCTCCCCACCTGACTTTCCGAACCCGAGGGACAATCAAAAGGTTCTTACTGGCGGAGCGAAGGTTTCTACAGGGAGTATAGGAGGCTAAGAGAGATCGAATATCTTCAGAGCCATCTCCAAATAGGGCCCCATGGACCAGACATAGGATCTTAAAAGAGATCCTGGCCTGAATCGGGAGCCAATGTAGACTCTTCCTGGCTAGAGTAGCAGATGAGCGTCTTGGGACATCCAGAATAAATCTAGCTGCCGCGTTTTGAACAGTCTGAAGACGTTGTATCAGGCCTAGGTAGCCGAGTAGAGTGCATTACAGTAGTCTAGCCGGGAGGTAACCAAGGCCACTACAGTCTGTTTACGGGCTTTCAGGGAGAGGTAATGAGTGATTTTCTTGAGGGTCCTAATGATACCCCAGCAGGTAGAAATCGTTCTATTTACCTGCTGGTCCATGGCAAGAGAGGAATCAATCATTACGCCCAAATTCCGGGCGGATTTGGTGGGTCTTGGGCATTCTCCGAGGGATGGGGGCCACCAGTCACTTGACCAGGCATCCTGGTCTCCCCCGAAGATCAAAACCTCGGTTTTCTCCCTGTTCAGCTTCAGCGAGTTGCAGATCATCCACCGTGCAACTGCCTCCATACAGTTCTTGAAGCTGAGAACGGAGGTACTCACCGAGTGGGAGAGAGAGACCAGGATTTGGGTGTCATCGACGTATGACACCAACTCCATCCCAAAAGATCGTACCAGCCTGGCGAGTGGGGTCACATAAATGTTAAAAAGGGCTGGGCTTAAGGCCGACCCCTGAGGTACCCCACAAAACACAGGTTTAGAAGGGGACACAAACTCACCTAGCTTGACCCTCTGCTCTCGCTGGTTGAGAAAGGAAGACAGCAGACTGAGTGCATATCCCTCTACCCCTATCTCCCTAAGACGCGATGTTAAAATTAAGGGAGATAGGGTATCGAAAGCTGCTGTCAGATCTAGCAGGACCAATAACGTCGTCTGCCCTTGATCAACCTTTGTACAAATTTTGTTAACGACCACAGTCGTCACCTGTTTTTCACTTTCTGTTCGGCATTGGACATGAGTGATGGTTCACATTATGAAGGGTTCTGACCAGAAGTCTTTTCTAACTTAGGTATAGGGCTCCTGCCTCTTGAATGTTTCGAACATCGCATCTGTTTTGTGTTTTGTGTTTTGTGTTACAAAATGACCCCTGAAGAAGGGCTTTGACCCGAAATGCATTGGGAATTTACACTAAGTAACCCAAAAATAAATTTACACGAGTGGCGAACGCGCAGCATGCCCGTGCAGCGGGCGCGCCCTAAGCGCGCCGAAGGCGCGCCAAAGGTAAGCCCGTTGCCCCCATCCGTGCCTGGACCGCGCCCAGCGCCAGGAGCCCTGGCCCCCGCCGGACGTACGACGACGCCACCCTCAACGCACTCAACGCCGGCCGAGTCCCGGGCTGCTACCGAGCCACCCCAAGACGCACCCACGGACCCTTCTGCTGCAACGCCTGCAAGTTCACCTGCATCCGGACCTGCACCACTCCAGTAGTGCCCAAGACCTCGACAAGCAACAGCAGCAGCCACCTGAGATGCATCCTGCTCAACACCCGCTCCATCCACAGGCACGCCATCGAGATCTGGAACCTGCTCGACACCACAGCCCCAGACGTCGCCTTCTTCACGGAAACCTGGATGAACGCCTCCTCCGCGCCTGACATCGCCATCGCCATCCCAGACGCTGCAAGATCATCCGAAGGGACCGCATCAACCACACCGGAGGAGGCATCGCCATCGTCCACAGGAACACCATCCGCATCACGACCAACACCGATGACACCCTCGCTACCGCCGAGCACCTGCACTTCCAAGTCCACATCAACCCCAAGACCACCCTCAGAGGCACCCTCATCTACAGACCCCCTGGACAACGCACACAATTCAGCGAAGACATCGCCGACTTCATCAGCCCACACGCCCTCTGCTCCGCTGACTACATCCTCCTCGGGGACCTCAACTTCCACCTGGAGAACAACAACAACCGCAACACCACCACCCTGCTGGACAACCTCGCCAACCTGGGACTCAAGCAACTGGTGACCACCCCCACCCACTACGCCGGACACACACTCGACCCCGTCTTCTCATCCAGCAAGGACATCGCCTTCAGCCACGCCACCGGGCTCCACTGGACGGACCACAGCTGCGTCCACTACAGCTTCGCAAGGACCACGATCCACCACCACCAGCAACAGGCTGCACGCAGGAACTGGAACAAGATCACAGCCGACCAGCTCGCGTCCTCCCTGAGCACGAACCCTCCCACCATCACAACGAACCCTAGCCAGGCGGCCACCAACCTCACGAAGTGGATCACCGACTGCGCAGACGAGCTCGCCCCCCTGAGGCCCCTGCCCAGCAGACCCGGCAGCAAGAAAGCCCCATGGTTCACCGACGAACTCAAGAGCTCCAAGAAGAACTGCCGAGCCCTTGAGAGAACCTGGCGCAGAGACCCAACACCGGACAACATGACTGCCCTCAAGCTCGCCACCCGGAAACACCACCAACTCATCCGCGCCACCAAGAAAACTGCATTCAAGGAACGGCTGGACAACAACGCACACAACAGCAAAGAACTCTTCAACATCGTCAAAGAGCTCTCCAACCCCAACGCCGGAAACAACGACATCACCCCTTCGCAAGACCTCTGCAACTCCCTCGCCTCCTACTTCCACAACAAGATCGCGGACATACACAACAGCTTCAGCACCCAACCGACGAGCACCACGACCGAACCACTGCCCCCCACCTCCACCCTCCGCGCCTGGACTCCGATCAGCACCGAAGACACCGTCCGCACGATGAACTCCATTCACTCCGGATCTCCGACCGACCCCTGCCCTCTCCACGTCTTCAACAAGGCCGACGCTATCATCGCACCCCACCTGCGGGACATCATCAACACCTCCTTCGACACCGCTAC
Source organism: Lissotriton vulgaris (assembly GCF_964263255.1). NCBI lineage: Eukaryota > Metazoa > Chordata > Amphibia > Caudata > Salamandridae > Lissotriton > Lissotriton vulgaris. The sequence continues at coordinate 66,431,112 of NC_141699.1, forward strand.
CTTCCCGGAGAGCTGGAAGCACGCCGAACTCAGCGCTCTACTCAAGAAGCCATCGGCTGACCCCACCGACCTCAAGAACTACCGCCCCATCTCGCTGCTCCCGTTTCCTGCAAAAGTCATTGAGAAGACCGTCAACAAGCAGCTGGCCGCCTTCCTCGAGACGAACGGATCCCTCGACCCCTCCCAGTCTGGCTTCCGGGCCAACCACAGCACCGAGACCGCCCTGATCGCATTCACCGATGACATCCGAACGCTGCTCGACAACGGAGAAACAGCGGCCCTCATCCTCCTCGACCTCCTCGCGGCCTTCGACACTGTCTGCCATCGTACCCTAGTACCATGCCTCAGCAACGTCGGAGTCCAGGAGAAGGCACTGGAGTGGATCATCTCCTTCCTCGCCGGAAGAACACAGAGAGTCCGCCTCCCCCATTCAGATCTGAAGCCACCAAAGTCATCTGCAGCGTCCCTCAAGGCTCCTCGCTCAGTCCAACCCTCTTCAACATCTACATGAGCCCCCTCGCAGACATCGCACGCCAGCACAACCTCAACATCATCTCTTACGCCGACGACACCCAGCTGAGACTCTCCGTTACCAACGACCCCGCCACCGCCAGAGCCAACCTTCACGAAGGGATGAAAGAGGTAGCCGAATGGATGATGAACAGCCGCCTGAAACTGAACTCGGACAGGACGGAAGTCCTCATCCTGGGATCCTCACCCTCCGCCTGGAACGACTCCTGGTGGCCCCCTGCCCTAGGCAGCGCACCCAAACCAACAGACCACGCACGCAACCTGGGCTTCATCCTGGACTCCTCCCTCTCCATGACCAGACAAGTCAATGCCGTCTCCTCGTCGTGCTTCAATATCCTGCGCATGCTACGTAAGATCTTCCGGTGGATCCCCACCGAGACCAGGCCCTCGTCACCAGCCGTCTGGACTACGGCAACACCCTCTATGCCGGAACCACTGCCAAACTCCAGAAGAGACTCCAGCGGATCCAGAACGCCTCAGCACGACTCATCCTGGACATCCCCCGTCGCAGCCACATCTCCGGACACCTGAGAGATCTGCATTGGCTCCCGGTCAACAAGAGAATCACCTTCCGTCTCCTCACCCACGCACACAAAGCCCTACACAGCCAAGGCCCAGGATACCTCAACAGCCGCCTCAACTTCTACGCTCCCAAACGCCAGCTTCGTTCGTCCAGCCACGCCCTCGCCGCCGTCCCCCGCATTCGCAGAGCCACCACAGGGGGACGGTCCTTCTCCTACCTCTCCTCCAAGACATGGAACTCCCTCCCCACCCACCTCCGCCTGACCCAGGACCACCTCGCCTTCAGGAAGCAACTCAAGACCTGGTTGTTCGAGCAGTAGCAGATCCCCCCCCCCCCAGCGCCTTGAGACCCTCTGGGTAAGTAGTACGCTATATAAATACGATGATTGATTGATTGATTGATTGATTGATTGATTGATTGATTGAATGAAAAAATATATTTACACGAAATGCTACATTGAGAAGTTTCCTTGAAATGAATGGTTAATGAAGATTATCACATACGTGTGATTTAATTCAATGTTATCAACTAAATAAAAAGAAGATTTCATTGGTTTTTTTGAACATTTTTGAATTCATTACCTAAAGGGTCGACCAACACTCCGGTGTGCGAAGTGGGAACGTTCTTTACAGTTGAACAACGCAACAGTTATTTTGGTGCATGAGCCTTCCTATACAAACACCCAAGGTTTCTGATGCTAATCCCTATTTACCTTAAAAAGTAAACAGAGTTTAGTGTGAGAAAATAACTCTTATTTCAAATGGGCACTATGAAGGAGAAATGCTTTCATCTCTCCTTTTTTTCAGACTTTGTGTGTGTGCTGCACTGTACAGCCCACATACAAAGTGAGAAAAGGTTTAATGTTAGTCTAAGCATGGTATTTTGTACTGGAAGGCTTCCCTTCCAGTACAAAACCTATGCTAGACTCATGGAGACACCCTTGCACTATGTTGTAAAGGTGTGTCCGTGGTGCACAGCAGCATATTTCTGCACCAGCAGTATCGAGAGGGGAGGAGATTGTCAATTTTCTGTAAATATGGCGCTCACCTGCTCTCTCCTTTTCACGTAGCGTCTGACAGCATTTGTGGCTGCTGCACTGCGCTTCATGAGAATCTAGTAAATCTGCCCCCGAATTTATATGTTTTGGTTTGCACACATCTAATACAGAATGCTTCTGTATATCCATCTCAACAAATCATAATTAAAACACAATTATATCATGTTTCACATAGCTGTTAAAAAGGCGTGACCCCGCAACGCTGTTCATTTATCCCCATTTAGTCTCTACTCAGCATGTGTATTTATGTATTATGTAGTATGTATTCAGTAATGCTATAGAGACGTTTCTTTCATTTGCAAACACCAAGCTAATTCACTTAGCTCACATCTTTCATATTAACAGGAACGTTCAAAATGTATATGAAAGAAAAGTTAACATCGCAGCTATTTAGGAGCTGTGCTTAATTTGGATGATTTCAGCAAAATGTCATATGCAGTGGCGTAGCTAGGGGTGGTCCTTTTTTGGGGGCGGGGGGACGTTTGCATTTTTTTATTTTATTTTCCCCGCCGTCTGTCGGCCCCTCCTCCCGACTACCCCCTCACCCCACTTCCAGCTCTTACCTTCACCAGTAGCAAACTCAGGGAACGCCCCGGGCGTCAAAAGCTCTAGCTATTATATGTTTTAACAATATATTCACGATATGCCTTATTCACCTACAGAAAACTCAGCATTTTTCAGACAGTGTTTCGAACCAACAACTAGCGATATTTATCGCTAAATGGGCTGAGCACGGTTTTTTTTTATCGCCAAGCATCGTCGGATATTATCGCAGAGATAACGTGCTATTAGCAACGTTTATCCCTAAAGCGATAAAATATCCGGCGATAGCGGCAAAATGCGTGAATATCGCTGAGCATACAGCGATATTCACGCATTAACGCCAATAGAGATCGCCGCTTAGCCGCCGAAAGCGGCCGCTAAAGCGGCGATAATTTCATTTCGCCCGCCTTGATAATATGCCCCTGTATTTTAAGGCACACAGTACTTGTAGGGAATACATGCAAGCACACAGCTAGGTGGATTTTAACCCTGGGAGCCGTGGCAGTGTACTGCATGCCACAGGACTCTACTTCCTACCTCTGAGCTGGGCACTTTAGTGTTGATTAGTTGGAGTTAACGCTGCTGTCAAGACTCGGCCTTTACAAAATGCATATCCTACAGATGCAAGCCTCAGAGACAGAGCAATCTCTCCAGGTGCAAAGTTCACACAGGCAAGATGTCCCTCTGGGTGCACATTTCTTACAGGCTCAGCGTCAAGAATTGATTGGATTCTTAATTGGAACAGGCGACTACCCACCTTAAGGAATAATCACAACCTTTATGGGGTGAACAGGCCCGGACTGGCCGTTGCGGGCACCGGGCAATTCCCCGGTGGGCCGCATGGTTGGGGGCCGGTTTTTGCCCCCTGGGGGCCGTTTTTGTTACAGGGCCGTTATGCTGCAAAAACGGCCCTGTAACAAAAACGGCCATGGCACAGAGCGCGGTCGCACCTCCCCCTCCTCCCAGAGGGGGGGAGGGGGCCGGCCGAGCTCTTTGCCAGGGCCGGTTCTGGTTCCCAGTCCGGCCCTGGGGGTGAACCCTCATAGTCACTATATTAAACTGAGCTCAATGCCATGGTATCCATGGCACATAGCGGACAGGTTTAACTTAGAGCGATGTCAAAAGTATTTGTGCAGTACCAAAGCAATAATATGGTCAAAAGATAGTCAAATGACAAAACAATAAAACTCCCAACCTGAATTAGAAACATAGAGTCAAATTCAATAAGAAAAAGGACACCAAAATGAAGAATTTCCAACTAGGGGAACTGGAGATATGATTTTTTAAATGTTTAAGTAGAAATAGGCCAAAGAGCACAAAGCGCGATTGATTGTCGCTGGTCATGGCAGACTGGAACCAGGGCGATTTTCACCCGTAGACGCGGATCGCATTGTCAACCCGTCTTCTTTTAAATCAGCCATTCATCCAATTGCGGAGGCTGTAATGCTGCATATTTGGTAGTTCTTAAACACTCAGGCTATTGTCATATGCGCCATCCTTGCAGGGGTTGAGAAAGTTAATTGTGACTTTTTCAACTTTATAAAAGTAGAAGGCATATATTTAATGTCCTGAGGATGAACCTTTATTAATTCAGAGGTTCAAAACGTCGTCGACCGTGTCACACTATATGTATATGTAATGTATTATTTGATGCCAGCAATAGTGTGCAATTACTATCGTCTGATTGTGAATTGACTACACAGACTGTTAAGTTGCCTTGTTTGTCTTTTTCTTTAGTGCGTCAGTTTGACATCGGCTGGTGTCCTGCTGCTATCACTTTTTAAAGGTTTTTGCAAATTGCTTACCAGAAAAATAAATCTGTCCGGCTGGACAAAGAGTATAGTGTCTATTTAGCCTATATTTATTCATTCAATTACCTTCCCTTGTCTAGGGACCACTGTCCTGTTTAAAGACTGGAACCTAGGGCACAGTTTGAGGCTGACCGTGATGCAGTGCGGGCCCTCTGCCAATCTCACACTGTATTTCCAGAAATTGCCATGACAGCGGTTCCTGAAAATGCAATAGGTGCCCTCAGGGGCAGCAGACAATTCTAAATACAGTGGGTGGAGTACCCACACCATGGGGGAATAAAGTACTCCCTGTTGCAATGGTAATTAGTATTTCCGCTAACATTTAAAACAGACCCAAAGTCCTTTAAGCCCCACTCCACCACAGGAGTGCACGTCCTAAGCTTACCCTGGACCTCAGGGAAAGCTCTTAGAGACTCACAGGGTGTCAGGTAGAAGCTAACAGAAGGGTCCATTACAGGTCCAGTTGCAACTGGTCAGCTTGAAAGTTGCAAGAAAGACCTATTGTACTTTTTTTGTAGCAATGTAGCTTGAGCAAGAGGTCAGTCTTATGACCCTTGGAATCCACTTCTATGTCTTCGATACAGGAGGAAGCAGGTCCAGCCCTTCAGGGCTCCTTTCAGGTCACAGACAGCAGGTCCATTCCTCTTCTTATCTTCCTTAGGTCCGACAGTGTTCTGAAGTGGGCCCTGGAGAGGTTTGGGGAGTGTACTACGATAATCCTAATGTCTCCCCACATCGGACACTAAAATCCAGTTTAGAAGAGTCTACATACGACTGCTAGTGAATAATAACTCTTGGGTGCTAGTCACTATAAGGATGTTAACATTACATTTCCACATGTCCTACTTTTAAATTCCATGTACCCTGCCTTGTGGGCTATAAGGACTACATAGGGGAGGCTTAGACATATTTAAAAGGGATGTTTTGACTTGTAAAAAGGGTTTATTTTGACAGGTTAAAATGTAGTGTTTAAACTGCATAAGATACAGCGGTAGGTCTGAATCCAGGTTTTACACGGTCAGTGTAGGGTATGGCACAACAGGTGCTGCATTCAACTTGTAATATTTAACTTACTGGCCTTGGATACATTTTGTACCAAATACAGACCCAAGGGAATCGTGGGTTTGTGCGGCCGCTGCGTTTTTCTCATAATTATGGATCTGCCGCAATTTTTTTTCCAGTTTAAACAGTTACTAGAATCAGAGTGACAAGTGATCCCATTCACTGGAAGGCCATTTGCAAAGGTTCACTGTTGGACAGGCCACATGAAGGGCTTGCTCCCTCCCCGCATGACGGGACTCCTGCCCACGAACATCTCTGTATCATGGGGCCGAACCACTACCGGCCCTCGCCCGGCCCGGCCGCCATCTTGGACACTGCACCACGAGGCCGCGTGGCCTCAGATCGACCCTAACCCTGAGCCTGGCCAGGCCCCCACAGCCCGGCACCACCATCCACCCAGGAGGTGAACGGACCACTTGGCAGGTCAATGGGAGAAAGAAGTGTCGATGGCTCTCCCCCGTCAGGTGCCGATCGCCCCCCAGCTCCCCCGGGCGCTGGCTCCACCCCCCTGCTGGGTGTCTGGACTCCCTCATCCCGGACCTCCCGACCTCCAAGTGCGAGGGTCCGGACATCAAAGGGCGCCAGACCTATAACTGGGGCAGCTCCAGAGCAGGAAGGCAGTTGTATCCTGGAGTCGAGAGACACTGTGAAGAACTCATCCTTGACGGACTACTGGCGCTGCCGTAGCCCTGCCTTGCGAACTATCGTCCTGCCTGCTGGCGCTGCCGCAACCTTCTGCATCCTTCATCCTCGTCGGGACCTGCTGGCGCTGCCGCGGACCGTTGTAACTTCCACCTTCACCGGGACCTGCTGGCGCCGCCGGGGACCGTCGCTACCTACGATCATCTCGGGACCGTCCATCTAGAACGCCGAGCTCGAGGATTGTGAGCTATTCATCATATCATCGCATCTACCAGATTGGTAATAAGACTGTCCCGCTACCCCCTTCCCATCCAAGAGACTAGAAACGAGGGGACCCCTGAGTCCAGACCTCCTTGTACCATTCCTCCGTACTTAAAGATTACTGATAAAGAACGTTAAACCTTATCTTTGTGTGGTGTACGTCTGTGGGGGGGAAGTTACTCGTCTGTACGATCGCTGGAGGCGGCTCTCCCTGGAGATCTCTCCCCTTGTCCTCGGCCGACCCTCCCGGTCCGTCTAACATTCACTGATCACCTTTCTGCTGCTAACTGGTACGTTTGGGTGTTAAACCAGTACTAATGAGGTGTAACCTATGACCAGACACTGTTAACAGGTGTAAAAATGTCTGAATAATGAAGTAATATTGTCAGAAATGTGTTGCATTATGCCACACAATTTGCCTTTCCTTGCTGCAAAATGTAGTCAACCCTGCCACATAATTTTGCCTGCTCCTGCCAAATAATTCCAGTGGCCATGACCATATATTAGGGATTTATAGGTAAGGTAAATATACCAATTAGGAATAAGCCAATTCAATTATGTTTAAAGGGTGAGCACAGGCATTTTACCTCTACTTAGCTGGGTAAAATGCACGTAGGTCTAAAGCCAGCAAAATACAGGGTTCAGCAAAGGCAAAACATACAGGGTAACTACGCAGAAAAGGCGGATTTCCTACACTCAGATAGCAATCCCTCCCATTGCAGACATCTAATCAGAATTCAAAAACATTAATGTACTTGTCTCTTTTTGCATATTTCAATCTGTCCTGTGCGAAGAAGCATTGATTAATGACTGAAGGGTAACCCCTTGCATCTTTATGTGGGGCACCCGTGAAACGGGCTGTCATCACCTGAAGCACAAACTTACATCTGCATTTTGATGTTTGACAAAATTCCCAAAAGGGCCCTATGACATCCTCACTGGTACAGAAATGCCACGATAAATGTGATGGGCTATGTTTAGACATATCTCTTGGAAACGTTTGGTAAGATTATGATATGTTTGCTGCCAATTCTTTGAGGTCATTTGCCTGGATTCCATATGCCAGCTGTGCGTTGATGACCAGGGCCGTAGCTTGGTCAGTAATAATGGGGGAATGTGAGCTTCAGATTTTGCGACAATCAGGCTGGCATATGATATATATTATTTTACTAGATTATACGACATGGAGGGTGCATGAGAGGGGCCAAAGGGGCATTGGGAAGGGAGAGGAATGCGGATTGGTAAGAGTACTAAGAAGGAAAACACAATGGGGCTTATTTACAACAAAATGACGCATCTCTGTGCCGCAAACCATTTTGCTACAGCAAGCTGTGCCATTTCAAAAGCACAGGGATGCGTCATATTTACAAAAAATGTACGCATCCTTGTGCTTTCCCCTGAGCTGGTGCACAATTGGCTGCCAGGTACCAATGCAGGCACCCTTGCACAATGGTGCAAGGGTGCCTGCGTTGCGGGGATGATTGTTTTTGTGCAGGAAGGGGCACCTTACTGCACAAAAACAATCACAAGAGGCTTTTCCTCTTCCTATGTGTGCTGAAGAATGCAGCCCACATAGAAAGAGGAAAAAACGAGGAGAAATAAAAGTATTTCTCATTGCGCCTCCTTGTAGGATTACGTAAATTTCAGGTTTACGAAATGTTGTAAATCTGGGAATGCGGCAGAATCCAAGTGTGTTGCATGGGACCACTCGGATCACCAACCATGGCATGCCTCTTTCACACAAGGTGATACGTGAAAAGGGGCCATATTTACAAGGCCATGAAAGCCAAGCAGGGTTTCTTTGCCTGGACTTGTAAATATGGTGGGGCAGCACACTGTGCAGCTGGTGCATAAAAAAAGTGATGCACCGGTGGCATAAGGAGCTTGTAAATAAGCCCCAATATTTTGTAAAATGAGTACTATTTTTGAGGACTTTCAAATCAGAGTGAGACAGTGTGTACGCGTTTTGTTCTGTGTGTATTTAAGCATTACTTGTGAAATCCGACTGACATCTCACAATACCCGACTGAAAGCAACTGTACCCAACTATTTAAATAAAAATGCATCGTCCCCTCTCCCCCACCTCTGAAGCTACGGCCCTGTTGAGGGTTAACCCCTAACTCAAGTTCTGTCTGGATCCCAGGACCAAAGGGAATGTCCATCCAGCAAGTGGTACTTTTCAACAAAAGGAGACTGCTCATGCTGTGAGCACCCATCAGATCCGGTGTGTCCAAGCCCCACACAAGTTGTGTGTTTGTGATGGAAAACCAGGGAGTTCTGGAGTACGTAGATGTCACTAAATAAAGAGCGGGGACCGGCCTCTTACTGAATGATGTGACGGCAGACGAGGAGGAGGTGTGTCTGTGCCTTGAGCGAGTCCTTATTTGTGTGTGCGCCTAGAAGCCCCTTTTGATGAATGCGTCCATGACGTCTGCCTACGTCCTTCTCCCAACCTCATTCTGGGCCCGATTCACAGAACTAACTTAAGACAAAATCCTAAACTTACTACTTTTGGTATTCACAGAAGTTAGGATTTTGTCTTCTTAAAACAGACTTAAGACAGACTTAAGGCAGAATCCTAACTTAAGTCTGTCTTAAGTCTGTCTTAAGACAGAATCCTAACTTAAGTCTGTCTTAAGTCTGTCTTAAGACAAAATCCTAACTTCTGTGAATACCAAAAGTAGTAAGTTTAGGATTTTGTCTTAAGTTAGTTCTGTGAATCGGGCCCTGTGATTGGCCAGTGACCAGCGGTGTTGCCAGAAGAGCTCATACTGCCCCTAGCATTGTCAACTTTTTGAGGCATTACATTACCAGGGAGGTGGGGGTAAATTTAAGCCTGTACAGGTCTGTCTTGACTCACATGTGCCAATACCGCATAATATTAATACTATTTTGGGCAAAAACTCATGTTTCAGTCTAAAACCACACCAATTCCAAACTCGTGCTCTGGGTATGATTGTCGAAAGAAAATAATGGAGCAGATTTACAACCCCCCTGCGCCACCAGTACGTCACTTTTTATGACGTACTGGAGGCGCATTTCACTTCTCCATATTTACAAGGAGAGGAAAAGCCACTCTGCGTGACTTTTGCTCTCCTTGTAAATACGACCCCTTCATACACAGAACTTTGCGTGAAAGGGGTGTTCCAGGGGTGTTGCTGTGGGTGTTCCCACGCAACACCCATGGAACGGGACACATTTCCAGATTTAGAAGGAATCGTAAATCTGGAAATGTGTGTCAATGCTACACCTCCCCAAGGGAGGCGTAGCGAGGAGAATTCTGTTTTCATTTCTCCTCGTTTTTTCCTCTTTCAATGTGTGCTGCATTCTACAGCATGCATTAGAAGAGGAAAGTGCCTGTAGTGATTGTTTTTGTGTTGGAAGGTGCACCTTCCTGCACAAAAACAATCTCCCCATAACGCAGGCATCCTTGCACCATGGTGCAAGGGTGCCTGCACCGCCGCATGGCTGCAGTTTGTGCGCCAGCGCAGGGGAGAGCATAGGAATGCAACGTATTATTGTAAATATGTTGCATTCCTGTGCTTTGGAAGTGCTGCAGCGTTGCGCAGCCAAAGGGCTTGCGTTGCCGCGCTGCGGCACTTCCTTGTAGATCTGCCCCGCTGTGTTTCGTGCTGTTTCGCCTTTGCTCCTGGAAAACCCCGTCCCATCACTGACTAGGGTGTGAGAACTTGATGCGTGTGAATTGTGTCTTTTTCTATGTTTGAGACCTCAAAACCTGCCCCCCCAATTTCACTTTGTCTATAGATTGAGCATTGTAACAGTGATCTGTACATTTGTGTCTGTGATTTTTGTAAAAATGTTGATGTGTGCTCTAACAAGGAATTGTGCACTTCACATTGCTTTTTCTATTTGACCACTCACACTGTTCGTAAACATCCATCTCGACATGGTCCTACTCCCACCCTCCCAAATACCCCCAACTCTCCCCCACCTCTGAGGGGGGGGGGGGGGTTATGGGCCTCTTCTGTGTGCAATTGGGAGACAAAAGCTCAGAATTAACCAAAGAAAGATGGGTTGATAGGAAAGGGGAAGAAGAATGGGAGGTTAAAAGGAAGGTTGAGTGAAAGGATGCGTGGGGGAAATCAAGGGTGAAAGGATGGATGGGTGAAAGGGTGGATGGGTGAAAGGGACCGCTGAGCCTGTACCCAGGCGAGGTCGCCCCCACACACCACTGCGTCTGCCTCGTTTTGCCTTGACTTGTGTGTTTCTGCCTTGACTTGTGTATTTTGCCCTTCGTTTCTGTGTATAGCGTCTGCCTCGTTCTGCCTTGACGTGTGTATTTTGCCCTTCGTTTCCTTGTATAGCGTCTGCCTCGTTTTGCCTTGACTTGTGTGTTTCTGCCTGACTTGTGTATTTTGCCCTTCGTTTCTTTCTCCTCTTTTTTCTTCGTTTTTTTCGTTCCTAGGACGACCCAGCCGACGCTGAGCCGCCCTCTGACCTCCTTTTCCCACCGCTGACTCCCTGCGGCCCCGCCCCCCTCCGGCCCATTCGCCGCCCCGCTCCCGCCACCCAGCTGCTCCTCCCTCCCGGATCCTCACTTATGTCGCCCACGCAAACGCGCAGCGGTCACGCGCAGCGGGCGTGCCGATTGTGCGCCAAAGGATCGCCAAAGGCAAGCCCGTCTGGGCCCGTCCGCGCCTGGACCGCACCCAGTGCCAGGGCCCCTGGCCCCCGACGATGCCAGCCCACTCGACGGACCTACGACGCCGCCACCCTCATCGCACTCAAACCCGACCGAAACAGAGCCTGCCACCAAGCCACCCCGAGGCGCACCCACGGACCCTTCACCTGTCAAGCCTGTAAGTTCACCTGAGACCGAACCTGCACCGCACCCACCAAGACGAGCACCAACAACAGCCACCTCAAGTGCATCCTGCTCAACACCCGCTCCATCCACAGACACGTCATCGAACTTTGGAACCTGCTCGACACAACATCACCAGACGTCGCCTTCCTCACAGAAACCTGGATGAACGCCTCCTCGGCACCCGACATCGCCATCGCCATCCCAGACGGATACAAGATCACCCGGAAGGACCGCGTCAACCAGACTGGAGGAGGCATCGCCATCATACACAAGAACACCATCCGCGTCACGACCGACTCCAATGACACCTTCTCCGCCGCCGAGCACCTCCACTTCCAGATACACATCGACCCAAAGACGACCCTCAGAGGCACCCTTGTCTACAGACCCCCGGGACCACGCACACAATTCAGCGAAGACATCACGGAATTCATCAGCCCGCACGCCCTCCCCTCCTCTGATTACATCCTCCTAGGGGACCTGAACTTCCACCTGTAGAACAACAAGGACCGCAACACCACCGCCCTGCTGGACAACCTCGCCAACCTCGGACTCAAGCAACTGGTCAACACCCCCACCCACTACGCCGGCCACACGCTCGATCCCGCCTTTCATCCAGCAAGCACATCACCTTCAGCCACTCCACCGTACTTCACTGGACCGGCCACAGCTGCGTCCACTTCAGCTTCAGTAGAACCACGACCCGCCGAGCAGCTCACCACCTCCCTCAGCCAGAACCCACCCGCCAGCACAACGGACCCCAACGAAGCAGCCCACAACCTCACGCAATGGCTGACCGCCTGCGCCGACGACCTCGCACCACTGAAGAACCCCCCCAGCAGACCCAGAAGCAAGAAAGCCCCCTGGTTCACCGACGAACTCAAGGACTCCAAGAAGAACTGCCGCACCCTCGAGAAAGCCTGGCTCCTCGACCAGACCACAGACAACATGACCGCCCTCAAACAAGCCACCCGCAAGCACCACCAGCTTATCCGAACCACCAAGAAGAAATCACTGAAGGAACGTCTGGACAACAACGCCCACGACAGCAAGGAACTCTTCAGCATCGTCAAGGAGTTCTCCAACCCCAGCACCGGCAACAACAACATCACTCCTTCACAAGATCTCTGCGACTCTCTCGCCTCGTTCTTCCACCGCAAGATTGCCGACATCCACAACAGCTTCGGCGCACCATCCATGCACCCAACCGCTGAACCAATGCCCTCCACCGCCACCCTCCGCACCTGGACCACGGTGACCACCGAAGACACAGCCCGCATGATGAACACCATCCACTCCGGATCTCCAACCGACCCCTGCCCCCACCACGTCTTCAACAAGGCCGACTCTACCATCGCACCCCAACTCCGGAACATCATCAACGCCTCCTTCAAAACCGCCACCTTCCCGGAGAGCTGGAAGCATCCCGAGCTCAGCGCCCTACTGAAGAAACCAACAGCGGACCCCACCAACCTCAAGAACTTCCGCCCCATCTCGCTCCTCCCTTTTCCTGCCTAAGTCATCGAGAAGACCGTCAACAGACAGCTTGCAGCCTTCCTCGAGACAAACAGATCCCTCAACCCCTCGCAGTCCGGTTTCCGAGCCAACGACAGCACCGAGACCGCCCTCATCGCAGCCACCGACGACATCAGGACCCTGCTCGACAATGGGGAAACAGCGGCCCTCATCCTCCTGGACCTCTCTGCAGCGTTCGACACTGTCTGCCATCGCACCCTAGTTCAACGCCTCAACATCGGTATCCAAGAGAAGGCACTGGAGTGGATCATCTCGTTCCTCGCCGGAAGAACACACAGAGTCCGCCTCCCCCCATTTCAATCCGAGGCCACCGAAGTCATCTGCGGCGTTCCACTAGGATCATCACTCAGCCCCACCCTCTTCAACGTCTACATGAGACCTCTTGCAGCCATCGCACGTCAACACAACCTCAACATCATCTCCTAGGCCGACGACACCCAACTCATCCTCTCCCTCACCAGAGACCCCACCACCGCCAGAACCAGCCTACACGAAGGGATGAAAGACGTCGCCGAGTGGATGAAGAACAGCCGCCTGAAACTGAACTCAGACAAAACGGAAGTCCTCATCCTGGGACCATCGCCCTCTGCCTGGTGGCCCCCTGCCCTTGGCACCACTCCCAAGCCAACAGACCACGCACGCAACCTGGGCTTCATCCTGGACTCCTCCCTCTCGATGACCAGACAAGTCAACGCCGTCTCCTCACCATGCTTCAACACCCTACGCATGTTCCGCAAGATCTTCCGATGGACCGAAACCAGGAAGACGGTCACCCAGGCACTCGTCACCAGCCGACTGGACTACGGAAACACCCTCTACGCCGGAACCACAGCCAAGCTACAGAAAAGACTCCAACGCATCCAGACCGGCTCCGCCTGACTCATCCTGGACATCCCCCGACACAGCCACATCTCCGGCCACCTGAGGGACCTGCACTGGCTCCCCGTCAGCAAGAGGATCACGTTCAGGCTCCTCACCCACGCCCCAAGTACCTCAACGACCGCCTGACCTTCTACACGCCCACCCGCCAGCTACGTTCTACAAGCCTCGCCCTCGCTGCCGTTCCACGCATCTGAAGAGCCACCGCCGGAGGTAGATCCTTCTCCTACCTGGCGGCCAAGACTTGGAACTCCCTCCCCATCCACCTTGAACTGACTCAGGACCATCTCGCCTTTAGGAGACAACTCAAGACCTGGCTGTTCGAGCGGTAGCAGACCCCTTCCCCAAGCGCCTTGAGACCCTCCCGGGTGAGTAGCGCGCTATACAAGTGTCATGATTGATTGATTGATTGATTGAGGGTGTGTGGGTGAGTGACAGGATGGATAAAACAGTGGACTGTGAAAGGATGCACAGGTGAAAGAGTGGATGGATGTAAGAGTAGGGGGTTGTAAGAGTGGATGGGTGAGTGAAAGGATGGGTGAAAGAGTAGATGAGTGAAAGGGTGCATAGGTGAGTGAAAGGATGGGTGAAAGAGTGGATACATGAAAGAATGGGTGAAAGGGTGGATGGTAAAAAGATGCATTAGTGAAAGGATGCATGAAAGGGTACGTGGGAGGGTGAAATTATGGGTGGTCAGTGAAAGGATGCACTGGTGGGTGAAAGGATTAGTGAAAGGGGATGCGTGAAGGGATGCATGGGTGAGTAAAAGGATGGATGAAGCATCGACCCCCACCACCACCCTCAGCGCCTGGACCCCCATCAGTACGGAAGACACCACCCACGTCATGAACACCATCCACTCTGGCTCCCCCTCTGACCCTTGTCCCCATCATATCTTCAACAAAGCCGACATCATCATCGCACCCCACCTCCGGAACGTCATAAACAACTCCCTCACGTCAGCCACCTTCCCAGAGAGCTGGAAGCATGCAGAAATCCTTCTGAAGAAACCCACAGCGGACCCCAAAGACCTCAAGAACTTCCGCCCCATCTCTCTCCTTCCCTTCCCGGAAAAAGTCATCGAGAAGACCGTCAATAAACAGTTGACTGCTTTCCTCGAGGCAAACAACTCGCTCGACCCATCCCAGTCTGGATTTCGAGCCAACCACAGCACCGAGACCGCCCTCATCGCAGCCACCGACGACATCAGGACCCTGATGGACAACAGAGAAACAACCGCCCTTATCCTCCTAGACCTCTCAGCAGCATTTGACACCGTTTGCCACTGCACCCTAACAACTCGCCTCCTCAACCCTGGGATCCAAGGAAAGGCCCTGGACTGGATCACCTCGTTCCTCTCCGACAGAACCCAGAGAGTCCGCCTCCCTCCCTTCCGCTCAGCGGCCCCGAGATCATCTGCGGAGTACCCCAGGGCTCCTCGCTCAGCCCTACCCTCTTCAATATCTACATGAGCCCCCTCACCGCCATCGCACGCAAACACAACATCAACATTATCTCCTACGCCGACGACACCCAACTGATACTCTTCCTCACCAAAGACCCAGACACCGCCAAAACCAACCTCCAGGAAGGAATGAAAGACGTCGCAGAATGGATGAAGCTCAGTGGCCTGAAGCTGAACTCAGACAAAACGGAGGTCCTCATCCTCGGACAATCCCCATCCGCCTGGGACGACTCCTGGTGGCCCACAGCACTGGGCTTAGCGCCAACACCCATGGACCACGCACGCAACCTGGGATTCATCCTGGACTCCTCCCTCACGATGACCAAGCAAGTCAACGCCATCTCATCATCTTGCTTCAACACCCTGCGCACGACTCATCCTCGACATCCCTCGCCACAGCCACATATCCGCCCACCTGAGAAACCTGCACTGGCTCCCCGTCTGCAAGAGGATCCCGTTCAGGCTCCTCACCCTCGCACACAAAGCGCTACACGATAAGGGCCCCGAATACCTCAACAACCGCCTCTCGTTCTACATCCCCACCCGCTTGCTCCGCTCCGCCAGCCTCGTTCTCTCCACCGTCCCACGAATTTGCAGAAACACCACCGGAGGAAGATCCTTCTCCTACCTAACAGCCAAAACATGGAACTCCCTCCCCGCGCACCTACGACTGAGCCAGGACCATCTCACCTTCAGAAAACACCTCAAGACCTGGCTATTCGAGCAGTAGCGACACCCCCCCTCCCTTCAGCGCCTTGAGACCCTCACGAGTGAGTAGCGCGCTCTATAAATGTATTGATTGATTGATTGAATGAATGATTGATGAAAGGGTGGATACGTGACTGGATGGGGGAAATGGTGGATGGATGGAAGGGTGCATGGGTAGATGAAAGGATGCATGAGTGGGTGAATGGGTGAAAGAATGCGTGGATGAAGGGATGGATGGGTAAAAGGGTGGATGTGAGAAAGAATGGGTGAAACCATGGTCGGATGCATGAAATGGTGGATATCAGCGGGTAGATGGAAGGGTGAAAGGAGGCATGGATAGATGCTTGGCTGGAAGAGACACGGAGCTCTTCTATGTAGGGCATGTTCATTTGCATCACTTTCTTGGTTCCATCAGAGCTTTGCTTCAAAGTAGGGGGAATTTTAATTTTCTGGCTATTTCCTTGGCCTCTGGACACAGCCCTGTCCTACATCTCGTACAGTTCCTTCTCTGTGACATGTACATCTTTTTGATGTGTTCTTCCACAAGGCATTGCCCTGTACAGCTCCTCCTGTGTGGGAATTGTCTGTTTGCTCGTGGGATTTCATTATTGCATAGGGCCAGGCTTGGAACGGAACAGCCTGCAGCAGGTAAGAAATGGCTGTGCTCTTGGACATTCTTTTCCATATGTGGTCCCATGCAACTTGGGTCAAAAGGCTAGGAGGCTAGAAGTCAAACAGTAGTCCACTGCCTGAAGATGTACAGATAGGGGCAAGAGGAGTTATGGTATTTAGGAAGGATGAACACGTTTAGTTTTCTTTCCTACGGGCCTCCTTGAGTAACGAAGGCACTTTTTCTGAGAGCCTGTGTAGGAGATGTGGGCTAGCCCCTAAAGCTGCAGACTTTGGAACTGGGCAGCTAGGTTAGAGTCCTGGCCTCAAGTCAACAGCCTGGCATTGTGGGCAAATCACTTAATATCCCTGCTCCTACAAAATAGTAATATATACTCTGTTTCTCTTGTGAAGCACTCTAATACCCTTGGGCCAAGCTCAAGCTATATAACATTAACGACCGTTTGATGTTGCCAATGATTGTTTTGTTTGCGAATGTTTTTTGGATGAAGGCATGCACTGAATGAAAAGGATTATTGTCTAAAAGCCAAAATGTATATATATTTATGTAAAACAAGATCAGCCAAGGTCAGCTTTGGTAATGCTGCCGCAGGAGGATGTTGCGTAGTGAATCAAACATGAAAGGAACTCCAAAAGAGTCACACGCACTTGGGAGTAATGAAGCATGAAGTTGTTTAATTCATGGTGCTCATAGCCACTGCTGCAACACGTTTCATCTGATGGTCTCTGAAAGGTTTATGAAACATTTACCCTTGCTGTATGATGTCCTCAGTGATGTCATATGAGATGTCATCAGGGATGTCATTGATTGTTTCATGAGTGATGTAATATGTGAGGTCATTATTCGTGCATTGCGGGGCGTAAGTTATAGTTAGCTCAGGTAACTATACCTGCTAAATTTCACTGGTTTTGCATGATTGAAATGTGAGCCTGACTATAACATCCATATAGAATGGGGGTTGGGAGCACATTGCCTCACAGTCCCAGCACAGTTCGCTCCATTGCATCCTGGTAAATGCAGTACACAGTTCAAACTTACTTCAAAATTAGCTGAAGTTTTTCACCGAAGTTGGT
The DNA here is from genome assembly GCF_964263255.1 of Lissotriton vulgaris. Taxonomy (NCBI): domain Eukaryota; kingdom Metazoa; phylum Chordata; class Amphibia; order Caudata; family Salamandridae; genus Lissotriton; species Lissotriton vulgaris. Next base: position 66,448,662 of record NC_141699.1, read on the forward strand.
GCCAACATTGCTGTATATCTCTAGACACGTGTTTATAGGTTGGGCCTGTCATCAGTAGAGAGCAGCAGTATTAAAGGGCAAAGAAAATTCATCTGGGGTTGCTGGAAATGCTGCCAAGTTCCTCTCAGGTTCCAGTACCACTCACAGGCATACAGGTGCATCTCCAAAGCTCGTCAGCTTGCTGGCTCAAAGGAGCCTTTTAAACAGAATGGAGGTTGGGAGCACACTGCCTCACAGTCCCAGCAAAGTTTGCCCTTTTGCTTCCTGGTAAATGCAGTACACAGTTCAAACTTACTTCAAAATTAGCTGGAATTTTTCACCAAAGTTGCAGCAGACATTGCTGTATATCTCTAGACACGTGTTTCTGGGTTGAGCAGACGAGCTTGTGGAGATGCACCTGTGCCTGTGAGAGGTACTGAGACCTGTAAGGATTGTGGCACCCTGCTCAGCAACCCCATATAACATGAGTTTTTATCTCTACTGATGACGGTTGAAATCGAGAAACACATGTATAGTGATCTGCAGCACTAATCTGCACCAACTTTGGTGGAACACTCCAGTAAAATCTCAAGGAAGCATGTATTAAGAACTGCATTTACCATAATTCTAAGGTGTGAACTGTGTTGGGAGGTGAGGCAGTGTGCTCCCACCCCTTCCTGTTTTTAAAGGGCTCCCTTGATCCATTGAGCTGACAAGCTTGGGGAGATGCACCTGTGCGCCTGTGAGAGGTACTATGACCTGTAAGAATTATGGTAAACTGTTCAGCAACCCCATATAAAATGTGTTTTTGTCTCTACTGATGACGGATGAAATCCAGAAACACGTGTCTAGAGATGTCCAGCACTAACCTACACCAACTTTGGTGGAACACTGTAGTAAAATCTCAAGGAAGCATGTATTAAGAACTGCATTTACCATCATGCTAAGGGGCGAACTGTGCTGGGAGGTGAGGCAGTGTGCTCCCACCCCTTCCTGTTTTGAAAAGGCTCCCTTGAGCCATTGAGCTGGCGAGCTTGTGGGGATGCACCTGTGCGCCTGTGAGAGGTACTGAGACCTGTAGGGATTGTGACAGCCTGCTCAGCAACCCCATATAAAATATGTTTTTATCTCTACTGATGACGGATGAAATCCAGAAATACGTGTCTAGAGATGTCCAGCACTAACCTGCACCAACTTTGGAGAAACACTCCAGTAAAATCTCAAGGAAGCATGTATTAAGAACTGCATTTACCATAATGCTAAGGGGCGAACTGTGCTGGGAGGTGAAGCAGTGTGCTCCCACCCCTTCCTGTTATAACATCCATATAACCTTTGTTTTTTTAATTGAATTTATCAGGTTTTTTAATACTATTTCCTAACTATAACATCCCTGTAACATTTGTTATTTTCAGTGAATTTCTAAGGTTGTTTAAAATTCTGTTTCCTAACTATAATATCCCAGTAATCTTAGTTTTTTTCAGTTAATTTCCAACGTTTTTTATATTATTTCCTAAGTATAATGTCTCTGAAATCTTTGCTTTTTTAGTGAATTTCTAAGATTTTTAACTTTTATTTCCTAACTCAAACCTATAACCTTTGTGAGTGAGTGTGTTAGTGGGTGTATAGGTTGATTGGTAGGTGTGTGAGTGGTAGTATAGTTCTGTGAGCAGGTGTATGATTGATTTTATAGGTGTGTGAGTGGTGTGTGAGTGGCTGCATGGGTTGGTGAATGGGTGTGTGAGTGGCTGTATGGGTCTGTTAGTGGGTATGTAAATGGCTGTACAGGTCTGTGAGTGGGTGCATGAAGAGATGTGTGGGTGGGTGACCGGTTCTGTGATTGGTTGTATGGATCTGTAAGTGGGCATGTGAGTGGCTGTATGGATCTGTATGTGGGTGTGTGAGTGGCTAAATAGGTATGTGGGTAGTTTTGTTGATGTGTGAGAGGCTGTACAGGTCTGTGAGTAGTTTTTTTTAGTGGTTTTGTGGGTGTGTGAGTGGCTGTATAGGTGTGTGAGTGGCTGGGTGGGTCTGTGAGTGCATGCAAAAGAGGCTGAATGGGTATGTGAGTGGGTGTCTGAGTGACTGTGTGGGTGTGTCAGTAGCTGTGTGAGTGACTAGGCCAGCATAGAACCTCACCTGCCCCTTTATTCAATAAGAGTCCACAGTTTTGCAAAAAATGTCTACCCAATCGGAGTACTTTCTACTGCTACCTCATTGGGTAATAACTAGTGCATATTCTACACTACAGTTGCATAATGGACCATGAGGACATTTCTCCAGTGACCTTGTGTGCATGTAATTTTGGCAATGTGATTGCTCCTCGAGCGTCTTGATCCACAAACCTGTGATAACATGAATCCTTATCTACAGAACGGGACGAGTAGAGACTACAAAGGGGGAATTCTCCACCAAACAAGGTTACTTCCTCCTAACTATATGAACTAAGTGCTTCTTTGTTTTTTGGAGATGTCCTCCAAATTCCTCTGCATCAAGACTGCATCACTAAAATCGGTGGGAAACGCACTTGTAGACCTTTTGGTAAGCTGTCCATCAACGTGGGAAAAGGCGGGAAGACCTTTGCATTCTGCTAAGGAGAACGGGACAGGGCCAAACAGATGGACCATACAAATGATTTCGTGCATTTGCAAACTCAGGGTAAATAAAAGGGAGAACCATAGAGTTTGCCCTCAAGATAAGAATGAAATCACTCATCACAGTCACTACAGATCAGATTGTGCTCCAAAAGCAAAACGATACATTCACCTCCATAAGGATGTCAGATTCTTTTTCAACTTGGAATACGAGAGGAAACACACTTGATTTGCCAAGCCCAAGAAGTTACGTTCGTTTGTGAGTTACAGATGTGGAGCTGTAAGTGGGGCACCAGTGGTGTTTATATTTGTAAGTGATTATTGCGGATTTTTATGTCTGTGAAATGAGCATCAGGGCCAGAATGTAACCTCCTTTTTTCTTAGAAGAGTCCATAGTTTTCCAAAAATGTCTACCCAACTGGAATACTTTCTACTGGATACTTAGTAAGCACTACCTCGTTGGGTAAATATCCAGTGCATATTCTTCACTACAGCTGTGTAAAGGACCACAAGGTAATGTCTCCAGTGACCTTGTGTGCATGTAATTTTGGCAATATGATTGTTCCTGCAGTGTCTTCATCCACAAATCTGTGATAGCATTAATCCTCATCAAGACTACAAAGAGGTGAATCATCACCAAACAAAGGTACTTCCTCTTTACTATATGAAGTAAGTGCTTGTTTGTTTGAGGAGCTATCCTCTTATTACTCTGTATCAAGAACACATCACCAAATTCTGCAGTAAATGTGCTTGGGGGCCGTTTGGTAAACTTTCCACCAAAGTGGGAAAAGGCGGGAAGACCTTTGCATACTACTAAGGAAAATGGGGCGGGCACAAACGAGCGGAGCTTGCAGATGATTTTAGGCATTTCAATACTCAGGGTAATTAAAAAAGAGAACCATGCTTTCTATTTTTTTTTTATTATACAAGGAAAGGGGAGCCATACGCCCAGGGCCCAACCAAAAATCAATGGAGGAGTGGGGCGCAGCCCCCATCCCCTGGGCTCCTGATCCTGGGTGCCCTTGAGCCCACCTATGGAACCCAGTGTGCAATGGTGTGGACCGCAGGGGAAGCCTCAATACCCCAGCAGTCCCTGCTGGCTCCCCACCTGCAGTGAGAGCCGGCATTGCTCCTGCACGCACGTAGCAGTAAAAAATGCTGCTCCCTTAATGTGGAAGCTATATTTTCATGTATTGTTCTGTCCCCTTCACAGCGGGCATGAACACAGTTGAAAAGATCGCTCCCAGTGAGCAGGAGCAGTTTCCTGTCCCTGCCCACTGTGAGCAGACTTACAGTTTGCTCTCTCTTGGCGGGAGCGGTCAAACCTCCTGCCAAGTGAAATCAAACTGCTATCTCCAGAGAGTGGGCACCTTGGGAAATAGGAAGAAAGCCCTAGGGGGTGTCAGTCCTCAGGGACTTTAATGGCTCCAGGAGGGGGGACGCACTGCCCACCACCTTTCATTTTGTAGGGCCTGCCCTGGGGAGGTAGTGGTCAATGGGGTCAATAACAGCCCAGAATGCTGGCCGCCCGGCCCCCTCCCCCTTTAGTTTGTATGTTTGGCCCCGGGATGTGGTGGTCCCCAGGTCTCCCAAGAGCCCTGTGAGGGAGTCCACACAGACCCTCTCCTTTTGTATTATTAAGCCCCCGGGGTGGTAGTGGTCCCCAGGGCCTTTAAAGGCCACAGGAGTGGAGCCACGCAGCCCCCTCCCTTAATTTTATAAAATAAGTCCCAGGAAAGTGATGGCCCCGGGGCTTAAACAGCTCTTTGGGAGGGACTTGCATGCACCCACTCCCCTTTTCTTTAATATAAGTGTGCCCCCAAGACCTGACCTAGCCAGAGGCCAATGTTCAAACAAATGCAAGAGACCACACATGCTTATAAAAAAATGTTTTGCTGCAAATTTACAAATCTATCATGATTTTTACTGTAAAAATGTTTTAAAAAAGGCTTTTTGGCCCTAGTGGGGTTCTTCGGGGACCCCAACACTGGTCTAAGGGGTCAGGGTATTTCACCCCTGTCCCCTTCTCTTTTTTTAACTTTTTTGTTTGGGAATCGGCTGAGTCCAAGTCTCAAGATTGTTAAAGTGATGGCAGTCAAGAAGATCTCTGCACGAGATTAGCAGGATTCATGGAGGGTCCGTGCCTCTAGATATACAAATTCCGTTTTTTTAAATATCTCATACACTACTGAACAATTTACATCAATAACAAAAAACGGCTCTTTCTGGACCAAGAGCTACCTTTATGCCAAATTTCGTGTAATTCCGTCCACCGGTTCAAGCTGTAGTCATGTTCAAAATCGCTATGAGAAATTGTATGGGGAAAAAGCATTTTGGGGCAGCCCTTTTTCTTGGCCTCCGCTTGACGAATCACCAGGAAACATTCGACACACAAGCTGCGCTGAACATCGTTCATATTTTTAAAATGTCATGAAGATTCGTCGAACGATGTCGAAGTTTTTAGCAAAACAGAAAACGCATTTCCAATGGAAACTAGGTGCTAACTATAACTGCAAAACAACAGTTGATGGACAGAATGCAGAACAATGACATACATTCACCCCAGTACAGAGATCTGGGCCTAAATCCTTCGTTTTTTTGCACTCCACACCACCCCAGTTCAGACATGGCCATATGCAAATCAGCCTTGACCCTGTGCCTCAATGGAACAGTCCAGCCCGAACTGCCAAGCCATGTCTTTCCTGGACCGGAATCAGGCATCCTAGGACCGGTTTCTGGCTATCAGCCGTCTTCAGCCAGGATAGCTTGAATCCAGTGGCGTGGAGAGCATGGGATTCACGTCTGAGCATACCCATCCCACTCTGGGTGACAAAATGCAAAACAACAGTTGATGGACAAAATGCAGAACAATGTCATACATTCACCCCAGTACAGAGATCTGGGCCTAAATCTATCGTTTTTATGCACTCCACACCACCCCAGTTCAGACATGGCCATATGCAAATCAGCCTTAAACCCTGTGTCATGAATTACCTACTTGCGCCTACCTGACTACGTATCCCAGAATGCTAAGGTGTGGGCAGAGTATCTATGCTGTCCTTCATTCAGACATCTGTTAACTGTGATGAGTGCGGAGTTAATGCCAACAGTGACCTATGGAATGGAAACACTGAAAGGACAACAAGAAGGCATTTTAAATAAAATCCAAACAAGAGTTTATAAATTGGTGTTTTGGTCTAACGAAAACAGCATCTCCAGCACAGGTGCGCCTAGAGTTTGGATTGTTGAATCAAAAATATCAATGCAAAGGAGCCTTTATAAAACTATGTTGGAGACTACGCTCCTCTGAAAGAGGGTCAATCAATAATATGTACTGGCAGGAAATAGAGATGCAAATAAAGAAAAACAAATAAGATTCCTGGGGGCTACATTTAAAACAGGCTATAGAGGAACTGAGATTACAAGAAGTCGGGAGCACAAGTATTGGGAAACAGGCCTTTTATAAGGCAATAAAAGTCAGAAATAAGCACCTCTCATATTTAACAGATAAGACCAACCTGGCACTCAGAAGACTTGTCTGGACAGTGATTAATTCCTAAAAAAAAATTAACCCCCAGGAATACCTTGCGTCACACTTTTCATTAAAATTAAAACATCAGTTCAGGCTGTACCGCTTTGGAAAATGGGAGATAAAAGATCTATGGCCATCCTGGAAGGAACAGTCATCGAAAAAGGATTGCCGCCTATGCAATTACAAGGAAGAAAGCATAGCTCATATTTTTTGCGTTTGCCCGAGGTATCTGAAAGAAAGGAAACAAATGCTGAAAGGAATTTTTAGAGCGCTAGAAATATGTACATGTAGGCAAGCGGCAACGTTTTGGCTGGGCGGCACGTCAATACCACTTATATATCAGGGAGTAAAATTTGCAACATTAAATACGAATGCAATAGAACAATTAATATAAGAAACGAATCACTAATGAAACGCATTAAAGTAAAACAATAAATTTGCACAAAGCATCAGCACTTTAACTCAGGGTCTATGAAACCTACAAGAGAAGAACAAAAACGTCCCGGTACAAAAAAACTGAAGATCCATCATCTGAACAGAAACGCATTTCAACAAAATAACACATCATATTTTAATGGATGACTCCATCTAGTTTTTTTATTATATTTTAATATGCAGCTGTAAGATTCTATCGTTTTAGGGCAATATTAGTCAATGGTCAATTTGCATAAAGTTCCTCCACTTTAAAATAAGGGTCAATATTAAGAATAACGGAAAATGGTCATTGATTCAAGGACTTGCAAGACTTGTACGATGTAAATTAAGGAATGTACCTTTGTGTGATGCTTTCTATTGATTATATACCTAAATAAATAAATACAAATACAAATATATATGTATATATATTCGCTGAAAAAAAAACAAAGTTATAGGGATGTTATAGTTAGGCTCAGATATCACTTGTACAAAATCAAAGAAATTCAACAGTTATTGTAACCTAAGCTAACTATACCTTACGCCCCGGCAATGCACGGTTTATGGCCTCACATATTATATCACTCATGACATGGTCAGTGACATCTCAAATGGCATCACTGATGACATCATCTAGTGAGTGTATTTTGTAAGAATTTATGATTATTAAACATATATACTAGGCTACTTCAAAAGTTAAATTACTATACTAAGGGTACTAGGAATGAGTGATACTACTCACATATATTATGTGTGTGGTTATGAGACTTTTTGTATATCCATGTGTGAGTGGGTGTCTGAGTGGCTGTAGGGGTGTGTGATTGGTGTGTAAGTAGCTGTGTGGGTGAGGGAGTGGCTGTGTGAGTGACTGTATTGGTGAGCGAGTGGGTGTGTCAGTGGCTGAATGGGTGAGTGAGTGGGTGTTTCAATGGCTGTATGAGTAAATCACTGGGTGTGTAAGTGGCTGTATGGGTGAGTGAGTGGATCTTCAAGTGGGTGTTTGGTGATACTACTTTTCACATATATTATGTGGCTATGTGACTTTTTGTATATCCATGTGTGAGTGGGTGTCTCGGTGGCTGTTTGGGTATGTTATTGGTGTGTGAGTAGCCGTGTGGGTGAAGGAGTGGCTGTGTGAGTGGGTGTTTGGTTAAGTGAGTTGGTGTGCAAGTGGCTGTATTGGAGAGTGAGTGTCTGTGTGAATGGCTGTATGGGCGTGTGATCACCTTTGGGAGTGCTTATTTGGATGTATGTAAGTGGTTGTGTATGGATGTGAGTGAGTATGTGAGTGCTTGTATGGATGAGTGGCTGTGTTGAGATACTGTATGGGTGAGTGGCTGTGTGAGGAGCTGTATAGGTGAATACTGTATGGGAGCTGTATGGGTGAACGTGTGGCTGTGTGTATGGGTGACTGACTTATATGAGTAGCTGTATGGGTGAGTGAGTACTTGTATTGGTCTGTGAAGGGGTATGTGAGTGGTTGTGTGGATGGGTGAGTCAGTGTATGAGATGTTGTATAGGTTGTGTGAGTGGTTCTGTGGCTGATGTCATCAGGGATATCATCAGTGATGTCACTGAAAATGTCATGAGTGATGTAATATGTGAGGTCATAAGCGGTGCATTGTAGGGGTGTAGGTTATAGTTAGCTCGTGTAAGTATAACTGCTGAATTTCGATGGTTTTGTGTGACCGAAATTTGAGCCTCACTATGACCTCCCTAGAACCTTTGGGTCTTTTCAGTGAATTTCTAAGGTTTCTTTTTAATTCAATTTCCTAACTATAAAGTTCCTATAACCTTTGTTTTTTTGTGAATTTCTATGTTTTATTTTAACCTTTCAATCCTAATTGTAACCTGTCACCTTTGAGACTGGCTGAGTGAGTGCCGTATAGGTCTATGAGTGCCTGTGTGAGTTTAAGTGTGCTTGTTTCAGTCTATGTAGGCCTGAGAGGGGATCTGTGATTGCCTGTGTTAGTGTCTGAGTGGGTGTGTGAGTGCCTGTGTGGTTTTGTGAGTGGGTATGTGAGTGGTTGAATTTGTGTGTGAGTGGGTATGTGATTGGTGCTTTGCATTTTGGGGATTTACATACTTGGGTATTTAAAAGGGAGAACCATGGACTCTGCTCTCACTAGGAGACAACAAGAAAAAACACTCATCGAAGTCACTACACAGCTGCCTTTGCCAAGCCCAATAAGTTAGGATCGTTAGTGCTTCACTGAAGTGGAGCTTCAACTGGGGCACCTGCTATGTTTCTATTTTTAATTGCTTCCTGTTCAGGTTTAATTTCTGTGAAATGAGCATCAGGGACAGAGTGGAACCTCCTTTTTTCCAAGAAGAGTCCACAGTTTTGCCAATAATGACTAACCAACTGGAGTACTTTCTACTTTTTAATTACTAATTGCTACCTCCTTAGGTTAATGTCTAGTGCATAGTATATACTACAGCTGCACAATGGACCAGTCAGTAATCTTTCCAGTGAAATTCTGTGCATGTAACTTTGGCAATGTGATTGTTCCAATAGTGTCTTCATCACAATTTGTGATCACATGAATCCTCGTCAAGAGAAGAATAGACTACACAGAGGTGAATCTCCAGCAAACAGGGATACTTCCTCTTAACTATATGAAGTAAGTGTTTCTTTGTTTGCTGGAAATGTCCTTGTATTCCTCTGCATTAAGTATGTGCCACCAAACTCAGTGAGAAGCACTTTTGGTTAGCTGTCCATCAACTGGGAAAAGACTGTTGCATACTAGTAATAAAAATGACCCAACTGAAGAGTGAAATGCAGCCCTCCTCCCCGGACGGTTTTGGCCCTGTGGACCACATCCTTCGGGGCCTCGCCACAAAGAAATGGACGAGGGGAGCCACGTGGCCCCTTCCCCAGGCCAATTTCGGTCCCGAGGACCCCATTTCCCAGGATTCAGCCATGTGTCGTTGGCTGTTCTGGTCCCATCCAGGGCATCCAATGTGCTATGGGACCACGGGGTAGCCTCAAAGCCCCCACAGTCCTAAAGGCTCCCCGCCTCCTTTAAGAGCCAGCATTGCTGTTGCACGCAGGGAGCTGCTAGAAATACAGCTCTGAGAGTCACTCAAGAAGTTCCCAGATACTTCACGATGAAGCCATATCCCAATGCCTCCCTGAGATCCTCTCCACACCTCCTATGGTAATTAAGGAAGGAGTGAAGGATTTCCTGGGGGGTATGGGGATGGGGACAGAGAAGAGACAGACTTGTCTTCCTCAGGTGTCGTCCTGTACTTCTGCTACTTCTAATATTTCTTGACACAGCAGAATGTATGTGTACACTGTAAAACAAATTAACACATTACTTCTCCTATTAATCTCTAAACATTATCAACATTCTGTATATTTTCCAGTCTTTATCTTTGGTATACCCTGTAAGGATCTGGCGATTGCCACTCTTCTTTCTAGCAATATCTTGAAGATAATGTGACTCCTTTAAAGCCTCTTTGATAATGATTTACAGAAAACCTTTTAACACTAGGATAAATACTTCCTTTTAGAACGTATTATGTGTAGACTTCTATTCTTAATTTACGAGACTGTTATAACTTATCTTAAACTGTAATTAAATATTACTTTTCTTTTTTCCTTCTCTAGGTACTTGACCAAACTGGAATACTTCTTGAATAATAGAGTGATTATGATGCTTTTGTCAAGCTTCTCTTCAGATATCATTTTCATGAAGTAATCTCTTTTTTCTGCTCTTTTGCCCTTGTAGGTTTCTCAGAACTCAGGATACTCCTGACGTGCAGCGGAACCTCTAAGACTTCTGACGGTGTTCGAAACGAAAACTAACTATCCCTATATTACTTGTGGTATGCATGAACGGAAATGCGCAGCTACTCTCCTGACTGACTTCGGTGAAGAGCTCAGTTAGGACAGTGTGCTCAAGCCAAACGTGAATCCTCAGCCTTGCGCTCACAGACAAAAGGCTGGAGCGCAAACTCCTAAATGGCAACAGTGGCCATTTTGGAATTCCACAAACTCACCAACAAGGTCCAAGACAAGTTTCTCCAACTCCTTCGATCTCAATGAGAGACAGGGGACTCCTTCTTCAGCTTACTTGACAGTGCTCCCACCACTTGGCCAATATTTCTCGATCCTTTGCCCTGATTCCTGACAAACTCACTGTGTGCAAGACCAATATTTTCATCTCTTTTCCTGCCCCCCATGTCTGTGGGCAGGGACAGAGATGAAAACATCGCTACCAGCAAGCGGGAGCAGTTTTACAGCTACTGGAAGCGGAGTGTTTGCTTTTGTTTGGCGAGAGCCGTCACAGCTGCCATCAAGCAAATGTAAACAGCTATGCGGTTATTCAGAGACATAGCAGGAGCCGGCCCTGGGGTTTGGCAGTCCTGAGGGCCAATAATGGCTTCAGGAGGTGAGTTGCGTAGCCCCTCTTCTTTGTTGGGCATGGGACGGCCCAGGGAGGTGGGCTATATATGACCAGAAAAAGGGGGCGCACGGGCCCCCCTCCCTTTTTTTAAATAGTGATTGGCCACGGGTTGGTGGTGGTCCCCCGGACCGGGGGGTCGGCGCACCGCCCCTATAGTCTTTATTGATTTGAGCCCCAGGGAGGTGATGGTCCCAGCAACCCCTGATTAACAATTACATTAGCCTCTGGGAGGTGGTGTTCACCGAAGCATAATGAAGCCCTAGAAGGGGGTCTGTGTGCCCCCTCTCCCCCCTCTCCTTTTTTTCTTAAATGAACTCTGCATGCTTCCGTGACCTGGCCCGTCTGGGGGCTACAATTATAACAATTGAGGCAGACTGCGCTTTTTTTTTTTTTTTAACTTCACTCTGATATTTGCAAATATTTCACAAAAATCTCTGTGAATTTTTTTGTAAAATACATTTTTGCCCTAACTGAGTCCCAGTGGGCTAGAGGGTCAGGGCATTCCTACCATGCCCCCTTTTCTTTTTTTTTTTAAATTTTTGAGGGACTCTACTGAAGTAGAGTCCCAAAATGGCTGCCAACGTTTCCTGGCTGAAGTGTTGGCAGCTAATCAGAGCCATGAAATCTCTGCATGAGATCGTCATTATTCGCAAAGGCTTTGCCACCACAGCTATACACATTTAGATCTCCTTTAATTTCTCAAAAACTACTGAATGAATTTACACAAAAAAACTGAAAGCATAATCTGCGAAGCAAAAGCTACTTTTCTGCCAAATTCGGTGAAATTCCATCCAGCAGTTTGGGCTGTAGTTGTTTTCAGAGCCCGATGGGAAATACCATGGAAAAACACACGTTTCTGACCCATCCCCTTTTTCTTGTCCGCTACTTGAGACAGATCACCCTGAAATGTTCCATGCACAACTAGAATGACCAGCACAATTTTTGGGAAAACTATTTTGAAGATTTGTCAAACAGTGAGAAAGATATAGGCAAGTCAAAAAATGATTTTTAAATGAACATTTTTAAACAAGAGTGCTCTGATTGGACCAGGAAGCACATTTTTTGAGTGGAACATCCTCCTTCAGCGGGAGTCAGACTCCTGTGGGAGCAAGCACTCTGATTGTCTGCCAGCAACATGTGAAAATGTTACCTGGCAGCCATTACAGGATTCAAGGGCTTAGTACACTTGTTATTAAGTTATTAAAAATAAATATTATAAGGAGGCAGGATAGGGATACCCTGCACCCCTAGGTTCCATGTGGGACCACCCAGAGGGACCTCCCCATTCTAGTAAAAAATGTGAAAAAAAATAAAAAATGTGTTCCAACCTGCGGGAGTCTCGTGGGATCGTAAAATATCATTTGGCTGCCTGGGGCCGCATTCTTTACTTAAGGGGAGGGGAGCAAGCAATGCCCCTCTCTGGGTCGTTTTCTGTCCTGGAGACCCCATCCCCTGGGGCCCAATTTTTTTCATATTGGGAAAGGGGGGGCCTCATGGCTTCCTGGCCGACGAGGCCCAATATAAATAATGAGTGGAGGGAGGCACGCAGCCCCTCCCGCAGGCCCTTTTAGGCCCCCGGGACTTTGTCCCCTGGGGCACACAGTATTAGTTAAGGGGAGCGGGGTCTGTGGGTCTCCTTTCTCCAAACCAAGGAAACAGATCAAGAAATTGCTTCTGCCTGGAGGCAGCAGCATAAATAGCTGTTCCCTGCTGGCGCGAACAATGCCGGCTACTGTAGCACACGGGGAGCCGGCTCAGGCCACGGGGGCCATTGGGATTCCCCCGTGGCCACCAATGTTGTACAAAGTGTGTGCTCTGGGTGGAAACCAGGGCACCCACCTTTAATTAATGCAGGGCTCAGAGAGGGGAGCCACGTGGACCCCCTGCCCTTTAAAAAAGGCCCTGGGGATGGGGTCCCGGGGCCTAATGAGGCTCGGGGAGGGGGGCTACATGAACCTCCTCCCGTTTAATAAAAGTAGAGGCTATGCTATGGTTCTCCCTTTTAATTGCTGCTCTGTATCCAAAGGTGCCAAATCAGCTACAGGCTCCATCCATTCGACCTCCCCCTGCCACGTTAGCAGTGGCGGCTCTTCCGCTAAGGTGGAGAAGCATCGCCCCACTGGCTCGAAGCAGCAAAAGAAGGGAAAAAATTAAATTATAATAACTAATGTTATTATCATTTTATTTAGTTCTCATGCTGCAGCAGCTTGCATGAGGGGGTGGCCAAAGAGCAGGGAAGGAGTTGTACAATCCTCCTAAGTGCGCAACGACTGTTTAGTTGGACCTCTTGGGGCACCAAAAACAGTCATGCGCACTTTCCCTGTTCTCCATTCCAGGCTGCATTACAGACTGCATGGAGAAAATGCCCACCCCTACAGCTCCTGGCTAAGCGTTGTGCACGGCCCTCAGACCAATCACAACTCTGCATTGCAGCGTTGTGATTGGGTTCAGGAAACGTGGGAGCCCTGGTGCTTCCAGCTTCTCACAAGAACGAAGCAAGGAAGCCAGGAAGAGGATGCAGGAGAGGCGGCAGCAGCAGCCAACTAGCAGGGGGAGGTGTTTTTAAGTGATGCCCCCGCCCCACTGTTGCTTCCAGACAGCAGCCGCGACTGCACGTTAGTAGTATGCTACAATGTTCTCACTGATGGAAAGTTGTTTCTTTATAATTGCAAAAAGCAATCTGAAATTCTTGATGGAGGTGAATACATCATTGATTTACAGGAGTGCAATCTTTTCTGTGGTGAATCTCCAAGACTAGTGGGCTGTTTTTTGTTGTCGCCTGGTCTGAGAGCAGAGTCCACGGTTCTCCCTTTTAATTGCTGCTGCCTATGCAAAGGCACCAAATCACCTACAAGCTCTGCCCCTTTGGCTCTGTCCCTTCCACGTTAGTAACATGCAATGGTGTTCCCAACATTTTCCAGGCTGATTGACAGTGTGCTTTCTTAACAATGAAATCCTTGATGCAGGTGAATGCATCATTAATTTTTTGTAGCGCAATCTCTTCTGCAGTCACTGTCTAAGATGAGTGTGTTCTTTCTCATCTCCTGGTCTGAGAGCAGAGCTCACGGTTCTCCCTTTTAATTGCTGCGGAGTAGGCAAAGGTGCCAAGTCACCAACAAGGACCGCCCGTTTCGCCCAGACCCTGCAAGTAAGTAGTATGCACCAGTGTTCCTGACAGTTTCCAGGCTGATAGACAGTGTGTTTTCTTTACAATTACACATTGAAAAAGCAATCTGAAATCATTGATTTATGGAGTGTTTCCGGGTCTGAGAGCAGAGTCCACAATTCTCTCCTTTAATTGCTGCTGAGTATGCAAAGGTGTCAAACCACGTAGAAGCTCTGCCTGTTTAGCACCGCCCCCTCCATGTTAGTAGTAAGCAACAGTGCGGGCTCTGGGTGGGCTTGCTATAGGCCTGGCTGCAGACCAGGCCGCGTGGTCAACCCTTTGCGGTGTACATCCAAAGCCTGTGTGCAGTGTGGGGTTGGCTGTCTGTGGGGGGTTTGCCGCAGGGCTTGGCTGACATCAATGATGTCATTTAGATGTCATCAGTGATGTTATAAATGATGTCATAGAACATGTCATGAGTGATGTAATATGTGAGGACATAAGCAGTGCAGGGTGGGGGCAAAAGTTATAGTAAGCTCTCCTTATTTTAACTGTTGAATTTATTTTTATTTTTAGTTCAAAACATTAATGTTGTTACTGACATATTCATCTAACTATAACGTTTCTTTAACCTTTGTTTTTTTCAGTGAATTTCTAAGGTTTAAAAAAAAGAGAATAAAATATCTTTTTATCACACCTCACTATAACATTACTTTAACCTGTGAATTTGTTTTTGTTTTTTATCGTAAATTAATATTTTTTTACCATACGTAAACCCCTGCTGCTCCTGCCCTTTGGCCGAGTGCGGCGTAGGGTTCTCCTCAAGGCCTGCAACAAACGACCCACAGTCAGCAAAATTCATGCAGTGCATTTATTTATTTTATTCAAAAACAAAAGGCCTAGGCTAACGCTAAAACTAAAAAGAACCTTGGAGACTGCACTGTTCATGTGCGAGAGTGAAACACTGAATCTTATGGTGAAGCTCCTGGTTGAGCCCTAGAAAGAGGCGGAGACATTTACTTCTATGCCTGTGACTTGAGCAGATGACGTCTGCTGAGGTTATCGAGACACTGATGCTGGAGCTTTGGACTGCCGTTCCCTGGAAAAGTAGGAATAAGTTTATTCTGCACCTCTGGATTTGCACACTTTTCATACCTTTTTGCATCAGGCATTGCAGTCACTCACTCGTGCAGCAGGGAAGTCACTCAGATGAAGCAGTCAATATCCGCAGTGAATGGACTCTCTTGCAAATCAATGCCTGAGATGAAGAGTGCCTTTCATGCAAAATGTTTCAAGGAGAGGGGATTCATTGTCCCTATGAAGACTCATGATTTCCACCTGAATCTCAGCAGACTGCACAGAAGTGCCAATGCCAGAGTGCCCACTAGTTCCTAGAGCTTCTGCAGTGTCACTGACTCTGAGACAGCTATGATCCCCAGCGAGCAAAGCATAGAGCAGAGCGTGAAAAGCAGCTGGAGGCCCTGCTTGCTCTTACCATCCTTGGTGCCCAATACAGTAGACCATATGTCAAAACACCTGAGTTATTAGCAACAATTAGAGGGACAAGGAGTAGTAAAGGTCCGGCACACATCCCCCCAGTGCTAGTAAAAAGAAACAGACCACCAATTTATGATTGTGGCGGTCCTTGTCAATGAGTAAAGACACAGTGGACTATGAAGGAAAATAATCTTCTCTTTTATTCTCTATATACAGTCGTAAAATACCTTTCACCTTCATCAAACCTCATTAACGGCAAACTAGCTAAAAGGGTAAAAGAGCTCTGGCAAAGAGCGGCCTGCAGGGGCCCATTGAGCACTGCAGCGCCGGCCCAACGAGGAGCTGCTCGATGATGAAGCATGACACCGTGTTTGGTGGGTGAGGGCTCTAGCTCTAAAACTGAAATATTTCCACCAACCTCTACTTCAGCTGGGAACACTAGAGGTGTTTTCCCGGAGTGTAAACAGGAACATCATATTTGGTATCTTTTTTAAAGCATCTGATTTGCAAAGCTCAAGAGGATCCGCCAATGGTTCTTTGTGTCACAGGTTTCACCTTTAGTCAGAACCATCCAACCAGGTACAATTACTTTGCAGTTGACACCCTTGGGGCTACTTTCAATGCACGGTAGCAGACCAGCTCATCAATCCCCACAGGCGCCGCTTTGTTGCTAGTGTACTATCGAGCATTGAGCTGACACAGACAAGGGAATGCAAACAGTGACTAGTAATTTAATGATAATTATTCATCTGCACTTGTGAGTTGGTCCAAAGCACCAGATGGGTGTCATTCAGAAGAACACTAGAGGCTTCATACAGCAGCAAGAAATATGTAGAAGATCCTAAGTTGGGATCATGACCATCTCATGGCTGCATATCCACGTAAACAAAATGCACATGGATTAATAGTTATTTGGTTTTGTTAGCCCATGAGGAGTAAATGAAATGATGAATATCTAAAGCACCGTGCAGCCAGGTCTTCCACACAAACACTAAGTGGGTTATTGATCTCACTGCTCACCCGCAAAGAACTTTACCACATGGATGATGCAGATTCAACCAGTGAATTCCATGGTCTGCAACAGAATGGCCCTATTTTGGCAGAAGTGAGGGACTTTTTAAGGCTGTTTCTTGTCACTGCCATAAGTCAATTAACATCATCTTTCAGGTTGGCTTCATGTTATTCTGTCTGTATCGGTGAGCCCCCTTCAGTATACATTGGGTCTCCGTTGTGCTTGTATATTGGGTGTCCCTTCAAGCAATATCTGATGAAAAAGGTGGGACAAAAGTTAGCACTTGCCTAGGGGCTGCCACAGTTCTTGTGGCAGCCTATCACTTTCAACCAAGAAGCAGCAATTATGACCTTGTCTTATATACACATGTATACTGTACTATAATATACATGTTTCCACTTATATACATGTAGCTGTGTATAGCACAAAGCCCAGTTTAATGTACAATGACACATGTAGAACAGCAGCTTCATCTCTATGCTGTGAGAAGCATAGTTTGTCATGTCTGTGAAAACTGTTGCGCTACTGTTGTATTGTGAGTATAGTTGTGAAGTGGGGAAGAACCAGTTCTTGACTAAGCTTCTGATGTTAAGATGGTTGTCACTGGACCTATGTGTGTGGGTAGTGAATTCCATAGTTTAGCTGTTTGAACAGAGAAAGATGTTCCACCCATTTTATTTTTCTTGTATGTAGGAATGTTGAGGCTGGGAGCCATTTTCGAGTGTAGGTTCCTTTGCTGTATATATTTATTGATTTTCTTCCTGATGAAGTGCTGCCCTTTGCTATGCATTGCTTTGTGTGTGATACAAAGCAGCTTGAAGGTGGATCTACTGGCAACCGGTACCTAAAGTAGGACTCTCAAGGGAGGGAAGATGTGTGCTTGTGGCTTTAAATGTAGGAGACTAGTGGCAGCATTCTGAATTCTCTGTAATCTTCTCATAGTTGACAAAGGTGAGCCGTGATACAGACCATTGGCGTAATTCATTTTAGAACGAACGAGCGAGATTATAGCTTGAACCTTGTAAGGGAATCCAAAGTGCAGGAAGGTGTGTTGCAGTGTTTTTCTTTTATTGTAAGAAAGCTTTATACCCTTGTGCATTCATTGAAAGTTTGGTGTCCATGGTAGTTCAGAGATTTCTTACCTCCTGAGAGATTTTTGGCAGTAGTGTAGATTGTCAGCTCAAGCATAGAGGGGATCATCGGTTTTCCAATTGTCACAGGCGGGTATTTTGGTTTTGGACGCATTTGATTTGAGGTGGCTTCTTGTAATCCATTGGTTAAGGGTCTGACGGCAACTGAAGATTTTCTATGTTCCAATGTCCTTTGAGTTTTCCAATTTAAAAGGTATCTGTGTGGCATATGCGTAGTTACAGCAAGTGAAGTCGAAGCCATTCATCAAACCAGGAAAGGATTTCGTATAGATGTTGAAAAGCAAGGGTGAGATGATGGAGCCTTGAGGCACTCCTTCTTTAATGCTGCATCCTTCTTTAATGCTGTATGTATAATATGTGTTCTATTGTGAGGGTACAATGTGATCCAAGCGGGAGCTGTGCCCTCTATTTCGGCTTCCTCAAGCCTTCGGATTAGTGTGTCATGATCCACTGTGTCAAAGGCTGACGAAAGGTCAAAGAGAAGAAGGGCAGCAACCCTTTTCTGCTCGACTCTATTTTTACAGTGATACTAGATAAAGATTAGATACGAATCTTTGCCTCTTCCTGGATAGAATCCAGTTTGGAAGTTGGAAAGTATTGAGTTCTTTTCAATGAATTGTGACATGTGGGCAAAAGCTGCGCTTTCTATAAGTTTGCCCAGAATGATCCATTGTTACGGGTCTGTAGTTGTCGGGGTCCAGCATGTTGCAGAATGAAAAAACAAGGGATAGATTGATAAATTGATGAAGAAGGCAATGAAATAGTTCTTCAAATTGGTACAAAAGAGAATAATTATCCTTAAGACTTTGTGAGTGTGGAGGGCAGTGCTTTGGAGATGTTGTTCGCTTCTTGCTCAAAATTGACAGTTTTACCTAGGCATACATTTGTTGTGAACTTTGAGGGAAGGGTGATCTTAAACAAGTTGCATAAAAAGTCTGGTGGCTATGAAAGCGTTCTTATAAAGACAATTGGGATATTTTAGGTTGTATGAAATACAAAGGCAGATTGTCATTAGGCAAAATCTGTCAGTCTAAAAGGTTACAACATACTGGGCCGGCCACTACAAATGAGATTGGAAGTACAACTGGATTCGAAAGGATGTATGTTGTTACAACGCATACTTTTACAATGCATGCCATTACAATGAAACTTTTACAACGCAACATCCATTACAACGCATTTCATTACAACGCATGCCATTACAACGCATTTCACAAAACTACCTTTACAACGTATTCCATTACAATGCATATTACCTTTACAACGCATACCATTACAACGCATACCATGACATCGCATGTATGGTAAGTATTGGATAGTGTAGGGGTAAAAATTACTATTCTAACTCCAGGGGTTGCAACAGTAGGGTAAGTGTTGGATAGTGTAGGGGTAAAAATTACTATTCTAACTCTAGGGGGTGCAACAGTAGGGTAAGTATTGGATAGTGTAGGGGTAAAAATTACTATTCTAACTCCAGGGGGTGCAACAGTAGGGTAAGTGTTGGATAGTGTAGGGGTAAAAATTACTATTCTAAGTCCAGGCGATGTAACAGTAGGGTAAGTGTTGGATAGTGTAAGGGTACTATGCGTTGTAATGTTATGCGTTGTAATGTTATGCGTAGTAATGTCTGCCTTGTAATGAGACACGTTGTAGTGGTATGCGTTGTAATGGATGTTGCGTTGTAAAAGTTTCGTTGTTATGGTAGTGCGTTGTAAAAGTTGTGTTGTAAAGGTTGTTTCCCCATTCAAAAGGCCAATCACCCCATTATTTTGAATGAAAAAACTTATTTGGTTGCTGAAATTTCAGATGGTGTGAATGTGAGGGACTTGGCAGAAGAATTTCCAGATTTGCTCAGAGATGAATGAGGCTGTCTCTAAAATTACCCGTATAAGATAATTTTACGGTTGGATGCCCAACATGTACCCCAGTAGAGTAAGAAATATACCTGTTAGTTTGAAGGAAATGTTGAATTGGAGTCACCAAAATGATGTCAAAACAAAGTTACAGAACCTATTGAAGCCCCTGAATCACTACCCTTGTAATAATAGCAAAGAAACAAGGAGATGTCATTTGTTTATGCATTGAAGTTTGGAGTGGTGTCTGAGGAGTGTTGGAATCAAGAAATGTTGAAAGTTAAAAACATAAGAGAAGATGAATAAAATACTGAAGGGGGCATAAAGATTAAAGATCAAGTTAGTCAAGCTTTCAAATCGAATTGGCTAATTAGGCATTAACTGTGAAGAAAAATTGATTAATCTTTAGTGGGACAAGTCGTGTATCTCCGATACACATTTGAAGAAGATTAATAGAACTTTTAATGGCCTGGAAGGGACATATAGATAGAAAGGCTTATGTGTGAGTACTTTGAATGCTGTTGTAATGACAAAGTCCTGAAGGTCAGGACACCTCCCATGATTTGTATAAATCTCCTCAAAGATCCCTGGCAGGAAATTGCTTTTGCTATTATTGATCTATTAAAGGGTGAAAGCCAGAAACCATACATACAAGTTGTCGTGGATATGAATTGAAGGTGGCCTGAAATTTAGAATGTTTCTGAAATTACTATGAAATCTGTGATAAAATTCTAAACTGATGTCTTCGATACAGAGGAACTTCCAAGTTCGATGTTATCAGATAACGGGGTTCAATTAGTTTCCAAGAAGGTGAAAGAATTCTTAATACAAGAGCGATAAAGTGCAAAACGTGTCCTATAGCAGCGAATCAAAGAAAAGCAGAAACTAGATGAGAGGAAACATTGGCATGATAGGAAGAAACCTGCCAAATTTATTGATTTCAAAGTAAGCGATTTGATAGTGATTAGAATATTTAAGTATTTAAACTTGCTGGGAAAACACCAAACAGTTGGATTTGGAACTTAAATAGAGTTTCTCAATATAACAAACAATATGAGAATTGTACAAATCATGAGACGTATTCTTTCCCGTCTATACCTACTGTAGTCTTGGATTATAGGGCCAAACCCAAAACAGCATTTCTTTAGATGCTATTCTGAGAGGCAGGAGAAAAGTGCAGAAACCATCCTAATTCAATAATTATATATTGCATTAGGTCTTGATCTAATTTGAATTCAGTTTTTCTAGATGTTGATCATTGTCTCTGTATATTTGAACAGAGTAAACTTTCAGATGTTTAAATAATTGTTGTACTTATATTTTTAGGTTTAACTTATCCACCTGTTACTTGTGATTTCTTTTAAGAAGTGAGATGTTTAGTATCTTTGTTCAATCTGAATAGAATGTAATGGATAAATTGTAATCATGAAACTGGAATGATTAATGGAATGGTGAGGGGAAAAGCTGAAGAGAGAGCAAGCATGGCTGAGGTGCTGTATTTATATTAAATGCTTTTGAAATGTTGAAACCTCTGTGTTGGATTACTCCTTAACATTGTTTTAACACTATACATGCACAGTTTTTCTGATTTAATCAGATGGACAAAGAAAATGTGACTCTTCAAATCTTTCAACTTGGAGCAATATTTGCAATGGCCATTTATAAAGGAGACACAGGAACCTGAAATGTCCTTGGCACTAACATAGCAAGTGTTATTATTCAAATCAAGGCTTCTAAATTTATCAACCTCAAAGAAAATGAAAGGCAGCGTTGGACCTGCTGGTCTCTGCAGTGGTTGTGCAATCTTTCAAGCCAGCTTACCAGCTCAAAGCCATGAGTACACAGAGGGACCAATACAACAACAACAACCTTAAATTTATAAAGCGCACAGCTACCTCCGAAGTGGTGTCCCGGCGCTGTGGGGGCCCTCGGGAAGATTAAGCGAGCTATTGCCCAGTCACATGGTGCTGGGCTGACCTGCTGCCGGCGATCGAACCGTGAACCCCGTGGTACGGAGTGAGGCACCCTGACCGCTGCGCCACACCACCAATGCCAGCCTTCCCTTCCGTTAGCGTATACACACAGCATCTAACTGATATGCATCATACATTTAAAGACCCCGTCCCCTCGCCCCCCCCAAACAATAAGTTAAATCAATCACACAGAGGAAGACAAAACATGGTTTATAAATATATATTTGCATACATGTCATATTGGCACAAAACCGGCCCGGAATCATCAGGAGCCTTTGGCACGAGTAATAGAATGTAGGGGCCAGAACATGTGCCCACAAACAAACAGGACAAGACCAATATTCAAGTATGTTTATATAATCACCATAAGAATGGTTCATTCATGAGGGGCGGGGTTGGAACATTTGAGTATTTTTCAGGCGGAACAGTCTTTTTTAGGATACATGAAACACCAAACATGGATAAAGGTCTCTTCAGGAGGTCTTATTTTACAGTGACCATCATGCACTCTAGCACTGCCCCATTTCCATCAGGATGTATGAACCACCAGCAAGACTGATCTGGTCTCCTAGCCGCTCACTATATCTAAAATAAAAAAATGGTTGTTTGGCCAAATACATAGAGACTTTCCCCCTTCCTGCACCACAGAAGGGTTTGGAACCAGCGGGGAAGCATCGGTTTCTAGTCATCTGTGTCGAAAACAATATCTGCGACTCGCAGTCTGTCGTGAGGAAATGCAGACAACAAGTCCCAGGACATAGAAGACAACATACAACACATTGGATCAGGTGTCCTTCAAACAAACTTCAATCCCATTTTCAAAACCCAGACTCAATAGATATGATTAATGAAAGTGTCAGCAGCTAGGCCCCCTTACCCGACAATGACGAATGCGGCTGATTCTTTTACATTATTTAAAAAAACTATTTCCTAACCCCACCCCTTATTTATTTTTTCTAAATCTCCAAAACCAAGGAAATGCCTCAATAGACATCAGTGCCAAACCTGTGGTGTATTGTTTAGGTAAATATAACTCTTTTTCCACTAACTTAAAACATATATCTCTAAGCATTGATAAATTATTTGCACCAGCCCTTCTCTGAAATGGAAGGGTTCTGTAACACATCTTGTAAAAATGAAATTACAATCATTTGTTTCATTTGTAAAAAATGTAATATTTTCAACTTATTTTTTTTCTCCCCAGTGCAATGACATATTACGAGGCTAAGAAAAAGATAATTCCCTGGGATAGATGGCACATGGTGAACTTAGATCTAGATATCCTAAAACTGATAGTTCAAAAGAATTTGGTTCAGATAATTGCACAGTTTGTTTCCCACACAGATGTGTCAAACAGCTAAAACTTAAACAAAAAAAAAAACATTTATTTGGATAATAGACCAGGTTCACCTGCAACCTACAAACGCTAAAGGTTTGAAAAAAAGTAATATTCTCAAGGAATGTTGGCACATAGTTGTCCACAATCTAAAACAATTTAAAATAACATTTTTTCTATGTATGATTGCACACAGGTAGCTTTGCTACCTGCCCAATGTCACCAATAAAACAAAGAGCATTAATAAAAGTAAAAAACAATATCTCATCTCCGTACCGGCAAATGTAAAAACAAAGCTTCGTGGTTCCCTGTCTAGTTGTGGCTTTCCACAATACTAAATCGATCTCTTTTACCAGTCTTGATCAGGGAATCAGTATGAGAACTAAGGCTTCCTGGTTCCCTAACCACTCGATCGCATATTGGGGCATATTATCAAGGGGGTTTATCTCCGCTTTTTTGGCTTTAAAAGCCAAGAAAGCGGAGATAAAATTATCTCCCTATTACCTAGCTGTCGCTAACACCAGTTAGCGACAGCTAGTAGGCGATAGCGACCATCTTGGGCCCCGCTTTGCATGTCAGCTATATTTATCACTAATGACATTCAAAGTGGGCGTGCCAAGATGTTAGCGACTGGAAACAGTCGCTAACATCGCTATCTCCTATTACCAACTTTTGGAGATATTTGCGCTAAGCGCGAATATCTCCAAAAGCTAACACCTGCCCTGAGCAGTTCTTAGCCATGTTATCCAATGGGAGGTGGATAACATGGCTAAGAGCATTAGCTCGGTAATGCATGAATATCGCTGACTTTTCAGCGATATTCATGCATTGCGGCCGATTTTTATAAACCTTGGTAATACCAAGGTTTATCTGCGATAAAAATCGCCGCAGCTCAGCGGTAAATTTTTGTATCTAACCAAGCAATAGCGATAATTATCGCTATTGCTTGGTAATAGGCCCCATTGTTCTTAAGGTACAGATAGTTTTGTCCCTTTAAGGGACTCAGGAATTGGTACAAGGCTTTTGTGAAGGATGCAAGCATTCCCTGACCATCGTTGTGAGACTTGTCATTCCACCCCCTTTGAATAGTTTAAAGCAAAGTTCAATGAGATATAGAAGCCGGAATACAGAATCACTCCCCAGTACCATTTTGTTTTAAGTTGCCAATGGCGCCCAGTGGTATTTGGGTACACAGTTCTCTACACTATCTTTAGAGGTGGCTAAGCCAGATGGGCGCTCTTGCTCTTATAGGCACAACACAATTATCCAGTCTTCAGCCTTCCTTATACAAATCATTATGTTTGTCCACTTGGTTCTATTGAAGCAAAGGAAAACTATAGAATGGATTAAGGGGCCGATTATGATGTCCGTTGGAGTTGCCTACGACTGACATCATCGCGGAATCGGGACCGTCCGACCTCTGGTCGTCGGTCCCGACCGCAGCATTAAGATGCAGCCACACATGGTGCGGTCGCATACGTGAGCTCGTGCTAAGGCCGTAAACCTGCCGTAGCACAAACTCCCATAGGGAAATGGGAGGATGTGTTCATCCATGCACCAAGTGGCAGGCACCTCATGGTGCCTGCCACACATAGAGATGGGGCACCATAGACGCCCCCTCATCCCCCAACTGGAGGCTGCAAAGAGAAGGGGGCCCTGCTAGGGGCCGCCAAACTCACTTTCCAACAGGGTTTCCATGTCGGAATCCCCAGCATGGAAAGCCTGTTGGAAACCGAGCCTCTAAATCCCAACGGTGGAAACGCCGTCCATTGGGATTACGGGACATTCTCCGACTGCTGGCAGGCTCCTTGAGCCCTTTGGAAACAAGTCGGAATGACCGGACGGTTTCAAATCTGCCTAGATTGTAATTAGCTGGTCTGACTTAAAACCGACAATCTCGGTTGGAAAGCCTCAGACCTCTGGTTGGAGGGTTTCCAATCGAGATCGTAATAGGCCCCTTAGTTGTTAAATTGAAACATGGTGTCAAGTGGCCGTCCTTACAGCAAGATGGCAACCCTCATCACAATATTGGTGGGTCTGATAGAAGAATAAATTCATTAGGCATATTTTGCTTTTTAGTAATTCTGCTGTCAACTTTCACATAAAAGAAACTGGCTGTGTCAGTACACTACAGGGTGACTGTTGTCTCATGGACTGAAAAAGCCTTATTCTCAAAGAACAGGAAGGTTGAGGATACCACAGGAAATTTAGAGAACATGTGATTAAAACCGATAAAAACCGAAGCTGATCCCTCACAATCATAAACACAGAAAATTGCAAACAGATTTTGCCAAATTGAACAGCCGGTCTAAATTTGCAGCAGATTTTCCTTGCTCTGATCACTGTTTGCCAAGGTTAAAAATAGATGGAAATGAATGTTCTGCTTTGTCTGCATAGGAAATGCCCGCACGTTTTCAAGTAAAATTAATATTCCTCACTCCAAAATGTTCAGATCATAACCCATGTATGGGTCTTTCTTCTAATGACATCACAAGATGGTAACATGCCCATGATGTCATCAGGAGATGAAGATATGTAGAACTCCACTGTTGCTTTTGAAGGCAAGAACAGAGGATTAAGACACGCAGTTTGGTGAAAAATAAGAGAGTCGCTCTGGTCTTGGAGCACTACAGCCATGATGGGACTGCAGTGTCTCTTTAGATGTGGGATGTCTAACGTGGGTCCAGGAGGGTCCAATTATTGCCAATTTTCCAGGATACCCACATTAGGTACACCTACAAACAATTATTATAAATACAACTCTTTTACATAGGCAGTGATTATCCTGATAACTTGGTCTGAATTTGGCCCTCCTGGACATACGATGGATTCCCACGTCTCACAGAGTAGGCACCATTTTCACAGAGAGGCTTGGCAATAAATACATTTGGTCATTTTAAATGAAAGGCCGGCCTGGGCCGGTGCAGCTTCTTGTAAACATGGGCTAAAGGAGAAGAAATGGACCTTTGGCACACTCCCCTACTCCCCGGCAAGAGGCCTGATGCAGCCTTCTTGTCCATTGGTCATCGATATGTCCCTCCGGCTTTGTCGTCAGTAGATCCTCCGACTTATTGTAAATATGTTCCACATCTTTAATGCTGGAATGTCCCTCCACCATGGTCTTCGCTCTGTCCCTCTTCCATGTCGCCGAATATGTCCCTCCGCAGCGAACTTGCCCTTGGCGGAGCTGAGGGTTGCCCACCGTCTTCAGTCTGTCTTCCACACTTTGTTCAGAAATTTCACAACCTCATCGTAGATGATGAAGACAATGGCGACGTCCAGACACACACGCCCCAGACGCGGGACAGTGCCCTTGTAAAACCTGCAAAGAAGAAAACGTGAAGGTTAGCACCAGATTTTAATTAAAACGGAAACACCCTCTCAGAATGACTAAACAAAACCAAAACTAGCAGCATGAGCAGATAGGTCTGCAATCCTGAGTCAAGGCTGGAGGCCACATGAGTCAGTGACAGTACAAATAGCCAACTTTCCTACTAGAAAGATCCACAAGCCACAGGGAAGATCAGGCCCTCAATAACTTATTATACATGCACTCTGTCACTCTTCCTTGCACCCATGCATCTATTCATCCACCCACTGACTCATTGCTGTATTTATCCACCCACCACGCCAAAACAAAACACACACACAACACGGTCTCAGGATTTAGAAGCAGAAGCCTCATGGGGTCAGACATGCTACAGATGAAATGAGCAGTAAGCAAGTGATCTACTAGGATTGTCTGAGGAGCTGCCATGCTCTCTTAAAAAACTAAACAAAACAAAAAGGAGAAAGAGAAGGAAAGAAATTAAACAAGCCCCAGAAAGGAGAAAATGGAAAACTGCACTGAAGTGCACTTATTTTCAGGTGGGTCTGCACATGTGGTCTGGTAAAAATGACATCACTCACAAGACAATAGAGATAATGGCTGTGGTTGGCTGGCCAATTGCCCCATACTATATGATGTCATAATGATAGTACAATGTGACTGCCATTCGAATCCTCACCAAAGCACCTATAAGCATGCAAATGTATGTACATACATAATATATTTGTATTGCAAGAGCTTGGCTGGCAATTCCATAAGCAAAGCCAGATCGTCAAAGTACTTTAGCGCAGACAGAGCTAAATACTGTGCAGAAAACTACAAATATGCTCAGAATTATAGTTGGCAAAACATTATACACCCCCTCCAAAGAGAACCCAGCACAGATTATCACATTGCAAATCTTCTACCCCCTGGATTTGTCAGAGGGGGTAAACACCACAAAACCCTTGCCTACTTCGTAATCCCTGAAATTATGTCTAGCAAAATATCTGCCTACAGGCTTTAACATAAGTGATGACATGCGCCTTTGTTGGCCGCTTGTCTTTCACCTATGCTTTTCCTATTAAATCAGTCAGGCCTACTGCCTTTGTCGTACCTTTTTATAATAAACAGGTCAGACCCAAGGCACTTGACATCTTTTTTTTCTGATGAACCAATTTGTCTAATAGCCTTGATCATTAGTTTGTTACCAAAACAGAAGCGCACACTTTTTGTCCAATCAAAAGCTCTTATAGAAGACGATGAGCATGCGCACACTTCCTCACTGAATACTGCTTCTTGGGGCTCTTTTTCTTCTGCTAACATGTCTGGTGACAGCTGCTCTGTCAAATCAGACCTAAAAACGAGTCATCCCATCCCTAAATCTTTTGTCTATATCTGTGCTCCTATCACCTTCCTTGCCCTCATTCTTACTGTCTCCACTCCCTATCTTCATAGGGTGACCAGATTACCAAAACAAGAAAAACAGGACATGTCATGGACATAGAAGTAGGACTACAGTTTACACTGGCGGCTGACTGGATCATGGTGCATAGAGAGAGAGGGGTCCCAGTACACATTATCAAATTCATAAAACACTCATTATATACAATAGAATAAAATGCATAAGAGAGACCTAGTTATCACACTGTTATTTAATCACAATGTGTTTTTTGAACTGAATATATCATTTGCGACCATACGAATGCATTAGTGTCCCAGGGATTCGAGGGGTGGGTGGGAGTGTTCAGTGAGAGAAAAGGGATGTCCAGAATCGATCATTTGTGCAGGAAATATAATCAAAACATGACAAAGCATAAGAAACACAACAATATGGCTTAAAACAGAGAGCCAGTGTAAGCGATAAAGCAATCAACGCTCTGTAAAATGTCACCGCTGCATAGACAGGCTTCCACGAGGACTCCGTTGGAACCTTTTTCCCTTATCATCTTAGAGAATACAGAGACCGTGGCTGCGGCTCGCTTTTCTGACTCGCGGTTAAAGAGAACCGCTCGTACACGATAGTGGTGACCCTGAAGGCATCAAACTAAAGACATCTCAACCTATTGGAGAATACACTGAGGTCCTTCTCAAGTCATCCCTCGTTCTCCTCTTCCACTTTGGAGCCGGATGGCCCAACGCCCATGAATATCTTGCCCTGCATCACTCCTTTGACCTGATGAAGACCCCGCTTTAAGGTCCTACGTGTACCTAACCTATTACTTTGGGGTCGAAACGTCGACAGATACCACCCCAAACCAGCCTGCGCTTCCAACATTCAGAATATTAATATATGCGGTGAGAGCATGGTTGTCTGACATTTTACAGAGCGTTGATTGCTTTATCGCTTACACTGGCTCTCTGTTTTAAGCCATATTGATGTGTTTCTTATGCTTTGTCATGTTTTGATTATATTTCCTGCACAAATGATCGATTCTGCAGATCCCTTTTCTCTCACTGAACACTCCCACCCACCCCTCGAACCCCTGGGGCACTAATGCAATCGTATGGTCGCAAATTATATATACAGTTCAAAAAACACATTGTGATTAAATAACAGTGTGATAACTAGGTCTCTCTTATGCATTTTATTCCATTCTATATAATGAGTGTTTTATGAATGTGATAATGGGTACTGGGACCCCTCTCTCTATGTACCATTTAGCACCTAGGTCCCAGTGACTCAATTCGGTAAACCCCCCCCTTTTTGTAACACTGGATCATGGTGCAGGCAGTGACCTCTGACTCCAGTGTGCAAGGCTGTGTCATGCTGGCGGTTCGTACACAGTGTTGGCTGGCATAATGACATTCTTCCTGCGCAGTAGAAAGAGAAGGGAAATCCCGAGAGAAAATGTCTCTCTTTAAAGGATTTGTCTTCCCACAACAACCTCATCTGGAGTGACGTCACACCGTAACTTCTCCGGTAGTGAGAATGCGCACATCTTTTTAACACCAGTGCGTATGCTCAACTCAGCCACTACTCAAAAACTGGACATTTCTGTGCTCATCCCAGCCACTACCCAAAAACAGGGAAATGTATTCAGTTTGGAAGAAAGTGTCAGGACACCGGGACACTTCACGAAAAACCAGGACCATCCAGGAAAAGTCGGGACGACTGATCACCCTATATCTTCACCATGCTCCCTACTATCCATCTCCGTCCTACCCTTGCGGTTCTTGGCCCGCGCTCTCTTCACACTTTGCACCTTTTGTCTCCTCACTTACCTCCCTTGTTGCCCCTTTCTCGCTCTACTTGCCTCGTCTGCCCCTGTGACTAAGCCTTGCCTTCATTACTCCTGAATCGCATTCCCTGCTTCACCATCCCCGAAGCAGGCACCATATCTGCCCCTTGGAAACCTCTAGACTCACGCTTTTGGTCCTTCATATTTCATGATCTTGTACGCACAGTCCCACGTGCTCTTGTACTTATGCGACTCAAGACCCTGGGTGGAAAAGCACAAAAAAGAGAGAGCACATTAGAAATGCCTAGAATCACACAGTGTGGTTGCAGAATAAGTGTGCCAGACAGTCCAGCTGCATTTCCCTCTCAGTCTGGAACATATTTGTAAGGGTGCCAAGTACGAGAAGACCGTGGAAGTGACCTGTCC
The DNA here is from genome assembly GCF_964263255.1 of Lissotriton vulgaris. NCBI lineage: Eukaryota > Metazoa > Chordata > Amphibia > Caudata > Salamandridae > Lissotriton > Lissotriton vulgaris. The sequence goes on from NC_141699.1 coordinate 66,478,436, forward strand.
GCCTGACTCCAATTGGGTCTATAGGCCTCAGTGCTGGGGTACAGCCTAGCCCAGTGGTCTTCTGTTTTTAGTGCCACTCCCCTCCCATTGCAAAACAAAAACATTGCCCCCCCTCAATCTTTTTCACAATTGTTCTATTAAACTGGCCATGTTTAAATATGTCTAGACTTATTTAAACATTGCAGGTAATCTCTGTACCCTTTTAAAAATGCAATAAAATACATGATTGCTAAACAATACTATTCGGGTCAGGCAGGCCTTACTAACGTGTAAAAGTAGCCATGGTGTAATTATTAGAAGTGAGGGAAAACTAGTTGGAGTCCCTTCCCTTTTGACACCTTCTCCCAGCCATGATATAAATGGTAAAAGATGTCAGTGATGGCCCAATACAAAGTGGCTTACTGCGCCTCGTTTTTTACACTGAAAACAAAGCACTGTTATCAACATAATACTTATTTGGGCTAGAACCTGGTGCCCCCCTGGGATTACTTGATCACCCCAGTTTGAAGACCCCTGGCCTACTGGTTAGTTGATATCACAGGAAGAGGAGGAGACTGCCATGGACGTGTTGCAGGTGAATGTGATTGGTCAGGTGTATGAGGGGGAGTGGCCTGAGTTCTGCAGGGTCTGAGAGTCATCTAAATGGATGTGTCAGTCGGAGTCTGAGTCTGCCGATTGGACAGCTGCCAAGGCCAAATGCAGCATGCCAAGGGGGTTTTACCCAGGGAAACCTTGCCAGCGAAGAATCCCTTATGGAAGGACCTCAAAAAGTAGGGCAGGTGGGCTTCAGGTCCTCGGGGATGTAGGGGTACCTCAGGTTCTCTCCTCCAGGGTGCAGGGCGGCTGGATGCAGGGGTGTCTTTTGAGGTTGAATTTCACCTTACCGGGCCCCTCACGGTTAGGGTGGTCTCCGTGCAGAGGCTGCAGGTGACGTCGGGGAGTCCTGGAGGGGTCAACCGATGGTGTACTCAGATTCTGGAGCTCTGAGGGACCTCGCTTGGACTGACGGGCCACCCGGATTCGGGCCGTAGGTGTCACGTGCAGTGGTGGTTCCAGGTGTTGGGTTTCTTTGTCCTCAGCAGGCTCGGTCGGAGTCTGTCTTGGGAGTTTCTTTTGAACAGAGCTACTGTGTGGGAATCTGTCTTCTTGGTTCAGGGCTGCCCCCAAAATACTGTATTTCGTTTTTTTTAGGGGTCTCAAGGTCAGTAGCCAATGAGCTACTGACCTTAGGGTGACTACACCCTTGGTGTGCTCACCCCACGAGGGGGAATGGACACAATTCCTAATCCTGATTAGAGTGCCTGCCATCTGCAAGATGGCGAGCACTGAAGAATGGGTTTCCCCTTGCCTCCCCCACCTGAGGGGTGGGCTTAGCAGAGGTGGGCACACCTTCTGGGCTGTGCTAATTTTTCCTGCCAGTCTTCCCGCCGACAAGGAGGGGAGACAGGAAGGGGACATGCTCCTGAAAGCAGGAGATGCTGGGGGTTGCGTTACAAAGGTGGCAAGGCCTTTGAAGCTCCCCTGCCACAGATGGCTCTTCCTGGCCTGGGGGAGGTGTGACCACCTCCGCCCAGGAAAGGATTTGTTTGTGGGCTCAGGGATCCAAAACTATGTCTTGTGGTGGCAGGAGCGTGTGTAGCAGTCAGGGAACCCACCAGAGGCTGGTCGTTTGCCAGGGGGCATCCCTAAGATGCCCTTTGAGTGCAGTGTATAATAAATCCCACACTGGCAATCAGTGTGGGTTTATTATGCTGAGACGTTTGCTACCAAACGTCCCAGAATTCAGTAAAGCCAATATGATGTTGTGGAATTCGTAATGATAAACTTGCAGACCATATACTCTTGTATGGCTTTACTGCACTTACAATGTCTTAGAATGGACTTAGACACTGGAGGGGCTACAGTGCTCATGCAACTGTATCCTCACCAGTGGTAGAGTGCACACAGCTAGAGGGGAGTCTTACCTCTACCACAGGCAGTGGGTTTCAGGCATGGAACACAGGAATGTGTGCCATGTTGACTCTTCACTTTTCTCTACACCAAAACATGCAGCCTGCAATGGCAGTGAGTTTGTATTAAGGTACAGGACCTCTAAGGGTGGCACAATATATGCCGCAGCCCTTAGAGGCCTTCTCTGGTCACAGTGTCCTTGGTACCCATGGTACCTTTTACAAGGGAATTACATGTGGCCAGAGAGGTGCCAATTGGGGGTAGAAAGGAACAGTTTTGGGAAAGAACACAGGCCCTGGGAACCTGATTGTCAGGGACACAGGGCACATCAAACCAAAGGGCATCAGAAATCTGGCAAAAAGTGTGGGGGGGTTACTGCAACAGAAACCAAGCTTCCTACACACCCACTTAAGGGGCATGAAAGGCACTAGGGAGGAACATACAGTACAAGAGGGCAGAGCACTCACTGAAGGCACATCAATGGTCCTAGGGAGGAACACACAGTAAAAGAAGGCAGAGCATCCATTAAAGGGACATCAAATGACCAACAAGAAGAACAAGACTCCTATGCTTAGTACAAGAGCACTTCCTGCCAACTGAGGCTGGCACCGCTTCCACCCACCTGCATCCTGGTCTTCACCACATCCAGCGGAGTATTCCCAAACACGCTCGCAGCTCCCGCTGTGGCCCCAAAGAGCCCTGTGATAAGGGGGTTCACGGCCTTGTTTGGATCGTCCCCTGAAAACAAGGAGATGGGGTTAGAAAAAGGGTTAGGGTTAGAAAAAACTACTGCAAAATTTTCAGAACTGTGATCAAGCTGACAAACCAAAGATTTTCAAATCGGAATAAAAAATCGACAAAAGAAAGGAGAAACCAAAAGAGAAGAGAGAAAAAACCAAAGAGGGAGAGCAAGAGCGAGAGACAAAAAAGGTAAGATAGTGTAAGGAGAGATGGAGATAAAGGTAAAACAAAGAAGGCAGAAGAAGAAAGAAAACAAAGGTACCATGACAAAACAATGGATACGAGAGAGGACAAAGGCATGGCCACTGATAGAGGAACCATGTGAGCACCTCCACAGCGTGTGTATCCCACAGCCAACGTGTCACCCATACACCCCTAAGACAAAACACTAGGGACAACCACACCCTGCCTAGTGCTGCCAGGAATGTTTGGCGCATCCATCGCGATCGCTGTCTGGAGACTTGCGCACTGAGAGTTCAGTTTCCAGTTTTGTTAGGGCTGCCGACACATGATGCCGCTGTGGTCAAATTACATTTGTGAATAAGCCATGCGTTTTCAAATTTAATTGTACATTTGGGTAATAATACCCATAATGCATTTTGCTGCAGATATTTATATATTATTTGCTCAAAATGTTCCCTGGACACAACAGGAATCCCATGGACTCTTCTTGGTTGGCTTTATGCCACACCTTGTCCTAGTGGAGAGGCGAGCGTCCCTGTGGCGAGAGGGGTGGATGTTCAGTCACTAGCCCCAGGGGTGCTTCTTTGTAACCCCTGCTCTAAGCCCACACTGGCCAAACGCGTTTCTTCCACATATCTTCTTTATGGAGCCTTTTGTTCCAGATCACACCTCGGCTCTTCTTGAGATTTGCTTTTTCTTCCAGACTTCATTTTCTCCATACTTTCTTTGGCGCCAGCAATTCCCAGTTCTTCAGTCCTGAAGGTTTCATAGCTTACCTTCTATATTGGAATTCCCAAGCTCCTGTGCCGGCAGGGAACTGCCTCTTAGTGACAACTGAGGGTGGCCTGCTTCTGTTTGCTTCCTCTTCCGGCGCGTGCCTGCTCGTGCATCATAGGAGCACCTCTTGTTTCCTGTGCTAGGTGGGACAGAGGTCACCATACCCGCATCCTGTGGAAGGCAATGCTGCGAGTCATGCCTGCTGTCCCTTGGTGGCATCCGTTGTTGTGTCCATTGCAGTGCAGAGCACACAGCTGGTTGCCCCATACTGATGTCAACGAGGCGCCTCATTTGAGACTCTTGGCACACAGCAACCTGGGCCTGCGCCAGATCAGTTCATCAGATGACTAGACTTCTCAAGGGCAGTCCGCAGATATACAGTACTTCTTCGCGCATTACACCAGCGCCTGGATGCAGCCCTTTGCCAAGACTGCCCTTCTGACGTGTGCTGTCGTCAGTTCTTAACCCCTGTCCTGAGTGGATAGCCAGGCCTACGGGTAAACTAGTCACTTCTCCTGAGGGGTCCCTTTCCACAGCAGTACACTAAATGCAAATATATAAGGGCAGGTACCCACTATTTAGAGTACCTGATTGTACCTGGGAAGTGCTGGTACTCTCCCATTCAATGTATTGCAGCAGTGCTGAGAAGTGCAGGTACTCACTATCCACAGTACCTGTTTACGCCTGAGAAGTGCTTGTATGCTCCCTTTAAATGTATCTCAACAGTTGAGAAGTGCAGGTACTCTTCCTTTCAAATGAAAGAAGAGCAGGTACTCAGTACCAGACAGTACCTGCCCATTTAAAGCACTGATTGTGGCTCTCAAGGTCTGGTACCCTGAAGATTGTCTGACTACAGAGAAATACTTTCCCCTCCACCCCAAGGAGCCTAGTACCCCTAAATAAATAGGCAACAAATTATGATGTCACAAAATGAGTAACATCTTATTACTTGCCCTTTTTCAACTACTTTTCAATTTCGTTTTCATTTACTGTAGAGAAGAGATAGTTTGGGTTGGGATTCCAAACATGATTACACAGTCCTGATGAATGCCATTGACTCCAAGGGGCACACAGTCATGGCCGAAACATGTCGGCGATCAGAGATGTAGGGAAAATTGTCTTCCCACATGCATAGCTTTATGTTTTTAATCTTGCTAAATGTATCCTAATATTAATAAAAGATGTACAAATACCTGAAGACAATTTTAAACCGTCTATCACCATATGATATCTAGAGCTCGCTAAGTGAGGTTGAGCAAGACCCAGTAGAATCTTACTTGGGATGAGATATAAACCTTATGATGAACCATGGCTCTAAATATAGGTAAGGGTATTATCTCAAAAGAAAGGGTTGCACTAACAGGTCTTATTTTCAGCCGGTGATTGCCGGTGAGGGCCACCAGCCCTTGTTTTTGGGAATAGGCAGGGCTTTCAGTTTTTTAAAGGGAGCCTCGAAACGGGTCTCTATCGGGCTCTGTTTTGTGCTCTGGCACAGGCGGACCATTTTTTTTCCCGGACTGCAGTGACAGCAGGCACATTGACGTGCGCTGCTCACACTGCTCATTTCTCACTAGTGGAGGTTACTGCATGACGTCATACAAGGTGAGCGTTGTAGAGGAAGGTTAAATCCTTTAAAGAGAGTAATTTTCTCTCTCTATTACCCTTTTCTTTTTGAAACTCAGGAGCAGCAACATTGTTGTGGTGTCACCAGGGCTTTACGTGGAAGCTTTTTCAATATTATATACAAGCCACAGTTGCTGCTTATTTATCTTATGCAACTAACAACCATTGACAAAGCCAATAGTCCTGACTTGTTGAAGGTATGATGTTACTTGTTGTATCATATATCTGGATGCAAGGACAGAAACAGCAACATACAGGTGGGGGGGCACATTATGCTAAGCACAGATTTTTAGCTAACATGGTTTTAAGTGACGCCTAATTACATTGGACACGCCCCTTTGAGAGACCCCCCAGTTTTTTCATCCCACTTAAATCCCTGGGAATAGGCACTTATTTTAAAGCATCAGGCATTAACGAGAGCAAGAGAAGGAAAAATGGACGGAACAGAATGACGGAGGAAGAGAAAGACGGGAAAACAATCACAAAAGGAGGAAACAGGAAATTGCACGAGAGAGATAAATGGGCAGAGTATGTCTGGTAGTGGGTTAAAGAGGCATGAGTTGTCTTTAGGCCTATGAGCCTTGGTATTTGGTGCGTTGACATTAGATTGCACCAACCGCGCGCTTTTGAGCAGAGCCCTGGACACCGGCACGCTTTCTTTTACAAGTTAAGCACTGTGTACTAGCCACTCTTTGTGATTTATATAAATGTATTTTCACCCCAAATCCCATCGTCTGCAAGCACAAAGTCACATCAGTGAACCACAATACACGGATACACAGGTGAAAAAGGATCCCTCATACAATCTGCTCACTTGAGATGGGTTGTGGATATTTCAGGGTGGGGACACCAGCAAAAGGTGAACCACCACAGACGTGCAAGAAGTCTCTGCCCAACGAGGAAATTAAGATGGAAGAGCCCCAAAACTGACTGGGAGTAGATGAATAAAATTATTCACTTCCCAAGAAAAGTCCAAAAACTTTCAATGTGGAATTGCATATGTGAATTTCATTTAAACGAGGAGAAATACAAATCCGCAACACTTCCATACGTGGAAATGTAAATGCTTTGGGAAAAGTTTTGTTTTTAATTTTCAGTAAAGCCAGAAATGAACACACAGTCTAGGTGTCAGCCTAAGAGTGTACTTTAAATTCCGGCATTGCATCCAGCAGTTTTGTGAAGGGGGCCCCAACTGGCTGTTGCTCACAAAAACACACACTCTCTCTCAACAACCCCAATTTATACCCATAACTGCTGAGATATGGGTGTCTACCTTTTGTACAGACAAACACATGAACACACAAACAGATGGTTCAGAACCACCGACACCCAGATATATACAACCGGCCAGGCACCGTAAACTGGCCTCTTCTCCCACCCAGGCTTCATAGGCATTGACCCTTCTTCAAGGGTTTGTCAACATCTGCGGACATCTCTGACCGAGGGTTGCTACTGGCATTCTTCTCCGTTACGGGGTTATTGACTACCGGTAAGTGATTTGTTTCTCCCACCAGCTCTCTCCACATGTACTATTGCATTTCCCCTTATAGGTCCTTATAGACACTACTCAGGTTACCGCAGGGACATTAGTAGCACTTTATGAAAACCCTAAATAAAATTAAAAACATGTCTTTCTCCAGTATACACACTTACCCCCAGATCTGTCTAGAGCCATGAACCCCCACAACTGGGGCTTGGGGTGTCAACCTCTAGTGCACAGACTGATGCACACGCTTGTGCTTACCTTTGTACCAGTTCCGGAGAGAGGTCATGACGAAGAAGCGGATGGCCTGGTTGGATCCCTGCTTCAGGACTGTGGCGGTCAGGCCCTGGTAGGTGCCTTTTATACCTAGAGGAAGATGGAGAAAAGGAAATGTTAGCAGAAAACAGATGGCAACCAGTTGTTGGGGACCGAGAGCAGACGATCTCTCTGCAAAAGCAGCAGAGCGATGCCATGCCTCCTGTTCGCGAGATGTTTCCACCCAATGGTTGGTCCTGGAGTGGTTATCTCCTGTAGTCGATCAAGTGCTCATGCACAGGTATAGACCAGAGGTTACCAACCTTTTCTATGCCCCACACCCCTAGGAAATGTTTGATTCATGTTCGCACCCCCTGCGCCTATTCTTGCCGGATTCCCATTATGCATACAGTACATACTTTCCCTCTTTGTTGCACCCCCTGAAATGCCATCTCGTACCCCTTGGGGGCGTGGGCACACCAGGTTGGGAACCCCTGCTATAGAGGTACTCCACTCTGGGGGTGTGGTACCACCTACCAGAAAGGACTGGAGTGATTGGTTCCTTTGAGCACAGCATGGCCAATCAGCAAGAGCACCTTCTAAAGTTCTAGGACTTCCAATCTGATGCCTTTCAAGGGGTGAGTGACATCCTACTGTGTAGAGCTGACATGTTCACAGGATTAAGTCTAAGTCTAAGTCTAAGTCTAAGTCTAAGTCTAAGTCTAAGTCTAAGTCTAAGTCTAAGTCTAAGTCTAAGTCTAACCCCTGAGCCACACTTCTCCTAGTGGAGAAGTGTGGCTCAGGGGTTAGAGGCGGCAGACCCGGAAGCTGAGATCGGCCCTGGACCAGGGTTCAATTCCCCGCCCCGACGGGGGTTGGGCTCAATAATTCCACGGACTCGATAATTCTCGCTCCGGTGCCTACTCGACTCACGGGTTCACACTCTGCGACTCTGGGCAATAGCTTGCTTAATCTCCACAACGGCCCCTCGCGGCGGGATGCCTGGCTTTCACCTTGTGGATACCCTGCCGGGGTATCTCACAGGGGAATACCAGGACGGGTTCCCTAAGCAAGCGCATAGATGCCTGCGATGTGGGCGATTTGCGCTATATAAATACATGTACATTTACATTTGGAGGAGACCCATCATTGAATAGGTGAGGTGTGCACCTCTCCTTCTGGGGCGGGGGCATCCCCTTTGTTTGAGTAATGCCAACTTTCATGCTCCATCTCAGCCAATGTCCCCAGCCCTGGAATTTTGGAGATCTTGCACAACTGGCACAGTAAACGTCTTTGTACTGGGACCCAACATGTGGACCTGAAATCTTTGCATGTAAGATAGGTATGCAAGTGGAGACGTGTGTGGGATCTGCATATTGCAGGTTCAAATCCCAACAAGGTTGGCTCAGCCTTTCATCTTTCTGAGGTCAGCAAGATACCAATTATGATTACACAGTAATAATTGTACATAATAATGTTCTACATAAAGCGCTTTGGATAAAAATGTTAGATGAAGAACAGATTATTATTTTGGAGCATTCAAAGGTTTCTGACTCCTTGCGGGGGGCACAGCAGCAAGTGTGAATACATCCAGTGTGCTGTGATGCAAAGCTTAGTGTGACCCAACACACTGTAGAAAATCAATTGCACAATGACTGTTGACCCCATCAGGTGTGCAATAAAGGTTTTCTTACAACACCCCCTTTCGAAACTCATGCATTTCGCCAGAGTGCCAGTCACTGTGCCAGGAAGGTGCCCAAGGCCTCACCTTGTTCACGTATGATCTCCCTCACGCCATGGAAGAAGCCTCGATATCGCGGTTTCGCTGAGCACTGGTCATGTATAAACTTTACCTGCAAGTAGAAACAGCAGAAATATCTTTATAACTCTGTGCAGCTTCACCAAACTGAAGGAGAGGTTCTGAGCCATATACTAACGCCATTCTGTAACACAAATAACACTGTTCCCAGGTATGGTGAACACACCACTTTCAAGAGCCTGTGGCAGAATCATTTATAAGCTCTGAAAAGGCTTGGGACAGACTCAGGGAAGTAATGTTAGTGTGACAACAAAGCTAGAGCTGAAGCTAGCTTTTTGCACTGATGTTGCTACAGACGTGGAAATTAATAAACATAATGGCCCTCGCAATCTTTATTCAACTCGAAATGTAGCAGAGCGCATGTTCCATGCACGAGTAGCTCATCGGTAGAGATTTTCCTATGTATTTCGGTACTTGCAGTCCTGTTTATGCCAGATCAAAACAACAACTACCAGAATACATAGAAAAAACCTTGAGTGGAGGAACTGTTCACGCAAGGAACTGAAAGAGCTCTGCTTTTGTCAAGATTTGTCTCATCCGTTTGCCCCTTTGTTCACTTGCTTGGACACCCAAAATGGGGGCCTTTGTGGGCCAGCGCCAGGCATTCTACTGGGTGAGTTGCGCACTATACAAATACACATAACATAACTCCCCGGCTGCATATGTAAATTTTCCAGCTGTGGACCCTGACATGGTCTGCCTCCAGGGGACACTTCATCTTTTGCTATTATTTTGATCCAGGTGAAATTTGTAAAATCTCTCCATTTAGTTTTATACAGAATTTGTCAAACTTTGTGGGCCTCATTTACCATATTTTGACACACAGCAGTGTAGCAAGCCTTCCTGCTGCTCTAGTCAAAATAAAAGGGCAGGGATCCGCCATATCTACAAGATACGGCACATTCCTGTGCATCTCCCCTGCACCCTGCGCACAAACAGCAGCCGTGCGCCAACGCAGACACCCTTGCACCATGGTCCGAGTGTGCCTGCATTGCAAGGATCATTGTTGTTGTGCAGGAAGGGACACCTTCCTGCACAACAACATTCATTAAAGGCATTTAGCTCCTTCTATATGTGCTGAAGAATGCAGCACACATAGAAAGAGCAAAAGACGAGGAGAAATAAAAGTATTTCTCCACGTTGCACCTCCTTGTACCTCTCCTGGGGAGGCATGGGATTCTGACGCATTCCGAGGTTTACGATAGTTTGTAAATCTGGGAATGTGTGAGGTTCCAAGGATGCTGTGTGGAACACCCACAGCAACGCCCAAGGAAAGCACCTTTCACGCAGAGTAATGGATTAAAGGGGCCCATATTTACAAGGCCATGAAAAGTCACACAGGGTGACCTTACGTGGCCTTGTAAATATAAGCTGGCACACTGCACCACTGGTGTGTCAAAATAGTGACGCACCGGCAGTGCAATGGGCTTGTATATAATCCCCTGTGTTGTGAAATTTCGGGTAACCGTTTTCTCACCCTCCACCATACTATCATAGGGTTGTGGTTCCATCCCACATTCCTTCGGTGTAGAAAAACCCTTCCACATGTTGTACTCAACATTCACCACCAGAGGGCGCCCAAAGGCAATCAAGAACACGCAGGTGTTTCTGGAGTGCTTCTCAGCAGTGGAACTGAAAGTCTGTTACATAGATATTGACGAGTAGGCTGAAGGAGCTTTCCAGCCCAGGTATGAGAGTTGTAGACATAGAAGAGGGTACTTGGGAGAAACTCCAAGTAAAAAAAAAAAATGATATATAGCTTGAACTTGACCCAAAGGTATTGGAATGCTTTACATGAGCACCAGTTACATTACACATTACACTCATTTTTGGTAGGCACAGGTAGATTAAGTGATTTGCCTAGAACCTCGAACCTGGTTCCGTAGTTGTAGCTCTGGCCATTATGCCACATCCTTGTGCCATCTTAAGCGGGCCTTATTCTAAAGCAAATACCTGCTAGGGTGCCACTGGCGTCTTGAGGGTGCAAAGTGTTGTTTGTACAGTGCAGCTTTCATTATGCAGTCCTGCCAAGTACCACACATCAGGCGTTAGACTAACGCATTTCAGTGTGGTGGTCTGCAGCACCGCACTTAAATGCAAAGTCACGCATTTATAGCGCCTCCTCAGCTGTCAAGCTGGAGCACTCTAATTAGCACCACTATGTGACTGTGCAAGCTAGTGGCAGCGCGCGGTCCAACACCGCAGCATTCAGCACTGAAGTCACAAGAGTCAGTCTGATTTTGCCCAATGGCTGCAGCCGAAACAATGAGGACAGACACTCATGTGTCAGACAGAGACACCTATAGATCCAGGTGAAATTTGTAAAATCTCTCCATTTAGTTTTATACAGAATTTGTAAAACATCGTGGGCCTCATTTACTATATTTTGAAACACAGCAGCATAGCAAATCTTCCTGCTTCGCTACCGTGCCTCAAAATAAAAGAGCAGGAATTTGCCATATCTATAATATACGGTGCATTCCTGTCCTTCTCCCCTGCACTAGCGCACAAAACAGCAGCCGTGCACCAATGCAGACACACTTGCGCCATGGCACCTGCTGCTAGCAAGTGTCACTGGTTATAAACTTTTGTGTGTGCAGCTAGCCAAGCTCAGCCTCTCGGTCACTCTGACTCTGAGGCCGGCTTACGCGGTGCTGCGGCGGGCTAGTCAGCAGTGCTCCGGTATTTCTGACACAGTTTTGGCTTTCTGAGCAAGGCTCACTTGAGCAGAGGTGCCACTGTAGGCTGCGGTCCCATGGTACTGTACAGCAGAGGGCACTGCACAACAAAGGCGATCCTGCAGCTAAGGGTGGATGTCCCGTCTCCTCTGCCCCCCCAATGCAGCACTTTGCCGCCGCTGAGGACCACTCGCTGCTCTTTTCACGCACTGTAGGACTGACCGCCAGCCCCTGCTCACAGCCAGCATGCTGTCCACGCCTAGCAGGCCAACAAGGTGACCGCCACAACTACACACGGTCCTGAATTTCCATGATGGGGTCTTTCACGACCCTTCAGTGGAAGAGGTTTGGCGCAACGGCCAGGGTGCCTGACTCTGGACCACGGGGTTCACGGTTCGATCCCTGGTGCTGGCGGCATGTTAGCCCAGGATCATGTGGCTCTGGGAAATAGCGCGCTTAATCTTCCAGAAGGCCCGCACCGCCAGGACACCTCTCCGGAGGTAGCTGAGCGCTTTACAAATGCTTGTATATTCAGTGCTCTAGGATCTTGCATATGGCGGGTACTTCACTGAGCCAGGTGCACAGCCCTCAAGCAACCGACAACAGCGATATTGGATTTGCACGTCCCATGGTGTCTGGTAAAGCTGGCGGCCATCTTTGAATGGTACTCCTCCTTACCAACTCTTCTCAATATTTACTCTGAGGCTCTCCTGGTTCAGATGCAGACATGATGGTGTTGAAACTTCTCAAAGGGTTCTGTTTTTTTAATATATCCTCTGAAGTCTGTGAGCAGCATCTTTGTTTTCCGAGGATTCATTGTCCACAAGTTTACTGTTATGTAGCATAGACCACTGTGGATGGGGTCTGCCTAGAATATCCATACAATCTGCAAGATATCCCCATCGATTTTGATATGTGTCATTCCAAGAAAATGCTAAATGTTATGCTTCAATGTGCAGAATCCCATTTGGTAACTTTCAGAGGTCAAAATGCTTTAAAAAGCGTGGTAACTGTCATCCTCATACAATGGGAGTGCGGACAATGTGTAATATGTGGTATTCCAGGGAAAACGTGCTCTCCCCTGCATTTCAAGTTGCTTCGGAACTCTGCCCTATTGGACAGCCTTGCCCCTTTTGTACACCGCCCACTAAAGGAGAAGTGCACATTAACCTGCCTTGACAGGGGCAGAAGAAGCAGGCACGCTGAGTCAGTCCTTAATAAATGTATAATTTAATTTACTTTTGTGAATGTGCAGCCTCTCAGTCTCCTTAGGCTTGTGAGTCTGCAAGACTGAGTCAGTCTGTCAGCTTGTCATGACTAGTAATTATCATAATGTATTAGCAGGCGGAGGCAGCTGAGATCCACATGTTGCAGTCAGGTTCCACGTCGAGAGCCTGGACAGACTCTCTGTGTTTCATGTCGGTTAGCCCCTTTCCATTTCTGGTGCTTTGCAGCAGTTTTAAGAACTTCTTAGAGTTTCTATTTGCTCAAATGGGTGTAATTTCTGATATTTATATATTTTCATCTTCATTGCTTGATTTTTGCTTGTAAAAATGTCACTCATAGTCGTTGAATGTCACTCATAATTACACGAAATTATGAAAATGTCACATGTAAGCAAACTGAAACCTTGGCAGCTATGATCGGTTCCACAAGCGTGGGGGGCGAGGGGTTCGATTGTGCATACTCTTCTAACCAAGATATTCAGGTGATGATCGATTAAGTCCCTGGGAGGCTGAATCGTGTCCATAAACATCTGTGAAGGTATGGGTTTAAAGAATTCCCCTTGAACAAAAGAGAGAGTTTTCCCAAACAAACCCAGAAAGGACTGGGAAATATAGCAACAAAAAAGGGAAATTGGTTCCTTTCTGTGGTTCCTAAATCAAAGCACGAAATACTTAATAAAGTAAGACACCAAAAACTTTTCTGACCTCTATGATATATATCCTAACATGTCCCACAATTATTTCAAAAACATAATTTTCTTTAAAAACATATTTATTAAAAACTTAAGAAAGCAGCATGGTATAGGTAACAGTTTTGCATATAAAAACACAATCACATTGCATTAAGGTTCAACACATTTACATGTAAACAATCATTAAAAGTAGCCAAATTGTCGACGCGTTTCGGTGTTTAAGATAGATGGTACACCTTCCTCAGGACTACAGTAAAATTCTTCAATCTAGAAAGTATATGGAACAATCAATTAGTGTACATTCATAGAGGGTTTTCATTTACAGAAAGTTATTTAGTTTAATGGTGTCTAAAATGCAAATGGGAGAATTCTTACACAATTCGCAGTATTCAATTTGCGGTGACAGCATAAATCCTGGGGATAGATAAATCTTATCCGCTGTTATGATACTTTTTCGTTCCTTTGAGTGACCTGTGTACACACAATGATATTTTGGTGTACAATTAGTGTGTTAATTTAAGACACCAAGCTACCAGCAAGCCCCTTATAAGACTGGATGATTGCATGCTTACTCTGTACTTTATAGTGGGAGCGTTGGGTTTCCTTCTTTATGTCAATTAAGAGGACTCAGGGTATTCATCAGATAAGGCGTCCTTCCATTCCTCGCCCTTGTTTTAGCCTGATGGAAGCGGAGTGCTTCTTTATTTGTATTTGAAGCAGGTTCCTTTTATCTAAATAAACAATAAGTGTGGAGTACAGGTATTACACATTACTGTCTTCCATTTTATATGGGTAAAACTATTAATTAATCACGATGCGCTAAGTTGCATCGAAAAATAACGCAAGTTTTGTTTGGAGTAAAGCATGTTCAAAATGCGTTAAACTGCATGGTAAAATTCAGGCTTGTTTACCTTGGAACAAAGCATGTTATGATGTTCCAAATCTACTTAAGGTTTAGTTGATGGGCCGGGTTCGCGCAGTTACGCTAGGGTAAATAGTTATCAAGACTGGAAATACACTGAACCCAAAGGGGGCTCTGCCGAGTCGATCTTAATCTCTCGTTTTAGACTAACGTCTGAGAAAGCAAAGCGCCCGGTCGTCCCCTGTCTCTTACCTCCGTAGTCGGAGCTACACGCCGCCTCCCTGGTAACCCGGTCTCCAGCGTCAGTTAGTGAGCTGGACGAGACGGGTCTTTTTATCTGATTCGGCGGTATTATTTGATTAATTGACTTAGTACACCTGTGCTGGTCATTTGGATGAGCACAATGTGTCCGCCATTTTAGTAGTTTTTACTCGTGCGTGATAGTGCCTACAAATGAGGATGGACTCATCACGAAGAGAGACTAATTCCAAGCGGAATTGAATTATATTTATGCGAAACGCTAGCTTTTAGGAGGTTTGCACGACATTGACTTATCGAGAGTTTACAACACATAAAGATATTTTATATAGCGTCCCCGCCCGGACTTGTGTGGATTTGCTCCTAGTTTCATACATAAGTAAGCCTTAGGTATAATTACATGTATCTGATGGGTACTATGTATTTTTGTATTATAATGTAAAAAATAACCAACAATAATATTATCCATCTTTGAGTGTATTCTATTGTACCATTATAAAATGAATTTGAAGCTTTGTGCCACACCAGAGTAAACATAAGCCCTACATAATACATGATTACGAAGAAACGCCCAAAAACTACCAAAATGGCGGTCCAATCCATCGGTTTTAGAATTATAATATGCCCCGATACAAATCCACACAAGTTCGGGCGGGGACGCTATATAAAATATCTTTATGTGTTGTAAACTCTCGATAAGTCAATGTCGTGCAAACCTCCTAAAAGCTAGCGTTTCGCATAAATATAATTCAATTCCGCTTGGAATTAGTCTCTCTTCGTGATGAGTCCATCCTCATTTGTAGGCACTATCACGCACGAGTAAAAACTACTAAAATGGCGGACACATTGTGCTCATCCAAATGACCAGCACAGGTGTAGTAAGTCAATTAATCAAATAATACCGCCGAATCAGATAAAAAGACCCGTCTCGTCCAGCTCACTAACTGACGCTGGAGACCGGGTTACCAGGGAGGCGGCTTGTAGCTCCGACTACGGAGATAAGAGACGGGGGACGACCGGGCGCTTTGCTTTCTCAGACGTTAGTCTAAAACGAGAGATTAAGATCGACTCGGCAGAGCCCCCTTTGGGTTCAGTGTATTGCCAGTCTTGATAACTATTTACCCTAGCGTAACTGCGCGAACCCGGCCCATCAACTAAACCTTAAGTAGATTTGGAACATCATAACATACTTTGTTCCAAGGTAAACAAGCCTGAATTTTACCATGCAGTTTAACGCATTTTGAACATGCTTTACTCCAAACAAAACTTGCGTTATTTTTCGATGCAACTTAGCGCATCGTGATTAATTAATAGTTTTACCCATATAAAATGGAAGACAGTAATGTGTAATACCTGTACTCCACACTTATTGTTTATTTAGATAAAAGGAACCTGCTTCAAATACAAATAAAGAAGCACTCCGCTTCCATCAGGCTAAAACAAGGGCGAGGAATGGAAGGACGCCTTATCTGATGAATACCCTGAGTCCTCTTAATTGACATAAAGAAGGAAACCCAACGCTCCCACTATAAAGTACAGAGTAAGCATGCAATCATCCAGTCTTATAAGGGGCTTGCTGGTAGCTTGGTGTCTTAAATTAACACACTAATTGTACACCAAAATATCATTGTGTGTACACAGGTCACTCAAAGGAACGAAAAAGTATCATAACAGCGGATAAGATTTATCTATCCCCAGGATTTATGCTGTCACCGCAAATTGAATACTGCGAATTGTGTAAGAATTCTCCCATTTGCATTTTAGACACCATTAAACTAAATAACTTTCTGTAAATGAAAACCCTCTATGAATGTACACTAATTGATTGTTCCATATACTTTCTAGATTGAAGAATTTTACTGTAGTCCTGAGGAAGGTGTACCATCTATCTTAAACACCGAAACGCGTCGACAATTTGGCTACTTTTAATGATTGTTTACATGTAAATGTGTTGAACCTTAATGCAATGTGATTGTGTTTTTATATGCAAAACTGTTACCTATACCATGCTGCTTTCTTAAGTTTTTAATAAATATGTTTTTAAAGAAAATTATGTTTTTGAAATAATTGTGGGACATGTTAGGATATATATCATAGAGGTCAGAAAAGTTTTTGGTGTCTTACTTTATTAAGTATTTCGTGCTTTGATTTAGGAACCACAGAAAGGAACCAATTTCCCGTTTAAAGAATTCCCCTACACTGTAGCCTGCTCAAAGAAGGGTCCGAGTGTCCTTGTTTCTCTGCGACTACACAAGTCTGCGAGGCCCTCCACATTCGTAGCACATCCAGTGGTACCAACCACAACTTGCATTCTAAGATAACAAACTGGCCAACCTTGCATAGGCTGGGTTTCACACAGCTCAAACCTACCCATCAGGTACATCATCCAGTCGAGTTTCGAGCAAGACCCCCACGAAACAACAACACACTGCCACCATAATGTGCGCATGGCAAATAACTTATCTTGAGATTGACTAAAAGGCAGGGTACTGTGGTGTCAGTAGGCTGGCCAGGATACAATGAAGCCAGGACACAGTGACTCAGTAAACTAACCAGGCCTGCTCCCGCGTCACAAGTCCTGTTTATTACACGTCACACATCATCAGGATAGCACCAAGTGCTGCTAGAGGATGGGGTGCATGGATCACACTTAGAATCGCCCAGTATTGAGCATGTGCAACTCTACACTCATCCCCAAAACAGAGAACCAGTTCGAAACCTCCCCCACACCCTTGTAACGCAACCCTAAAGCCTAAAACATGGTAGTCTGCTGGGTTCTGGGGCCCTGGCTAGTACTCCACAGAGAACAAGTGCACAATCTACTTTTCAATCCATTGCAGGGGCATGGAGGTGGATCCTCGAGATAAAGGAATAAGTGGTATGTGGTCGGTGTGAACAACAAATGAGAGGACATACAAATAGAAGAGAAAATGGTGGAACTCCAATTGCTTTCCATTCTACTTGAGAATACCACTGCTCTGTGGGATGAGAGCGTGATTGACATATGTTACTGGAGCTCATTATCTCCAGTCCTATCGTGAGAGAGTTCTGCTCCAAATCCATTGGGACTGGCGTCCATTGACAGCTCATATTCTCTCGCAGGATCAAAACAAACATGTGTAGTCCCAGCCGACAGGGCATCTTTAGTGTTCTGGAATGACATCTCATGCTCTTCTTCTCCCACACCCAGCTTGCTGTCGATGCTGTAAGATCTCTGAGGGGGTAGGGAGAGCTGTCAAATTATCAATAAAACACCTGCAGTAGTTAACTATGCCCAAGAAGCTTCTCACAGCAGTTAAGGAAGTTGGGCCGTGGACTGATTGATGACCTGCTTCTTGCTGGCTGGGTCAGGGACCACTCCTTTCATGGGGAAGTGATACCCAAAAAAACTGATGTGGTGACTCAGGACATCATACTTCTACTTGCGGATCGTGAGGCCAGTTTCAGTTTCTGGAGGACTAGAGGACTTTTCCTGAGACAAGCATAGTGTTCCTCTAGTGTTGGGTCAAAAACAGCAAGATGTCACCACTCATGTTCAGGACTCCCATCAACCCCACCTCACATATAGTGTTTTGGAAAACTTCCACAGCAGCCGATATCCAGATATTCACTTTTTTGTCATGACGGAGACCAAAATGAGTGGAAAACGTATTACTATAATTGGACCCAAGGTCTAGCAAGATTAAACGATACCCCGACCAGAGGTTCATCTTGGAGAACAAGCATGCTTCTGCTATCTCACTTACCAGGTTGTTCACTGCCGGTAAATGTGTCTCTCCTTTTGATTACCAGATTTGGGGCTGCATGTCTACACAGAGTCTCACCTTCCAATGTTGTTTCAGTTTGTGGGTCACCATGATTGAGGACAGCCGGGGAATGAGTCCTTCTACTTGCTCTGTGATGTTGGCCTCTTGCAGCTTCCACAGCTCCTCTTCTACTTTGGATCATAGATGATATGCCACTCTGAAATGCCTCAGACTCCGGGCTGCACTGACTGATCACTGTGAATCTTCATCATCCTCCCCTATAGGCATGCAATCCCTCCGAAGAGCTCTTTAAAGTTTCCAAGGAGGCAGTGGCGTAACATAAGCCCCTGCAGCTCGCGCGGTGCGGGGGTGCCCTCAGAAAAAGTTCTAGGTGGTGGGCAAGAGAGGGAGGCCCCCTTGGTGTACTTTGCAGGGGGGGGCCTAAAGTTTTGTTATGCCACTGTTAGTAGGCTGTCAAGCTTTGTAGAGTGTACTTTAGTCACAAAAACATTGCCTGAGGTATTTATGTTATGAGTAGTATCTGCAATGAGCATGCCTGCCTGCGGGAGAGGTTTTGGGCATCCAAAGGCATCTATTTACACTTTGGTGGGTCTGAGGGCAGGTCGGTCTGCTATAGCCTCGTAAGCTATCTTAGTCATGATGTTGATGGAGGCCTGAGTGTCAATAATGGCAGTCACTGGCCGTTGTCCTATCAGTACTTGGCACCCAGAAGGAAAACTTGCTCAAGTCTGAAGAAGCAAGGGTTCACATGCCTTTGCATTGAATCTTTTGTTAGCCTATGCTGCGGCTGACTGGCGGGATCCTCTGGGGGTTCCAGTGCTTGGCTCCTCTTGTGGTTTTGTTTTTCCCGGTCACGTCCACGGGCCGTGATATAAGTTTGGGAGCACCCCAGCAGGGAAACAAATGGCAGACACTCCTCTGTGGCTTACTGCAGCCAAGAGGATCACATCGCCTCCCAGGTGCTGGTTGCCACTAGATGCCTCTAGTTTTTTGCTGCATTGCTGGGCATGCGTCCTAAATATACTGGTGGTTCACAGTTGGGGCGAAGCCTGTCTCTTTTGCCTCGTCGCCAATGATGTAACCTCAGCGAGCTGGCGAGGCCAGCGTGAAGCCAGGGCCCAGTGACTCATTTTGGGAGGGCAGCTCAATTTATTGTGAAGCCCACATTATCAGGATAGCACCAACAGGTACTAGAGAATGGAGAAGAGCCTCCCACACTTGGAATCACTCAGTGTTGTGCATGTGCAATAATAATACTCCAAGCACACCATGCAGGGAATAACTTTAACCAATGCCACAACAGTTAGTGGTGAACGCTGCCTTATTCAAACAGGGTTATATAACACTGTAATATTCTCCCTGCCCATTGTTCATGCGTCCTTTAGCATAAACGTAATGGTTAAGATTCTGTGTAAACATGCAAATATGCACTACAGAGTATTCCCACAGTAACAGGAAGTCCCGCCTTCTCCAGACAACACCTGGAAGGCTCCTAAAACCTGCACAAAGCTACTTTCCATGTAACAATTGTCTTATCAGAAATTAGGTCACGTCAAGAGTACAGGTACAGGAAGACTGAAGCTAAAAAGCAAAAGATCTCATCTTGTGTTCACCATTAAAGGCAGTGTGGGTTAAAGGTCACACACAAGTTACACCTGGTAGTGCTAGGTGAAATACACATGTTAGGTTTGTCATACACAAAAAACTGGCTTTACTTGTTTTTGGGAGTGTGTACAGGCAGGCGTCAGGCACTGTTCTTGGCAGGCCCTGTTTGCACAGCCTGTTTGGCAGCGATGCTGGCTCTCTGTGGACTAACACCGAAGGGGGGGACCGGGTGAGGAAAACAAAAGTATTTTCATCCGTTTCAGCACCAGCTGTAACCTGGCACAGAATGAGCCGAGTCAGGGATTATCTGGAACTTGGCTTGTGTGATATGCAGAAGCAACTTGGAAAATGGTGCTGGAAACTTTGTAAAGGTTGATCTACTTTCATGGAAGGTAATTTATTCCCTGGTTCTATTTACTGCACACATCAATAAACAGTGGGCCCGATTCACAAAGGTAAACTGAGACAAAAGTCTAACTTTACTACTTTCGGTATGCGGATAGGGCATTTACAAGTCATAATGTTACACTTTTGTATAAGTTCAACTTAAGTTTTGGTCTTAAGTTTAACTGAGACTAAAAGTCCTGGTCTCAGTTAAACTTAAGACCAAAACATAAGTTTAACTGAGACAAAAATCTAACTTCACGAATCGTAAAGGGCCTTTGTGAATACCGAAAGTCGTTAACTTTGACTTTCCTCTCAGTTTACCTTTTGAAATAGGGCCCAGTGTTTGCAACAGTGCATCATTTGTAAAAAAAAAAGTGCTGGTGCTGAAATATTTTTGTAGAGGCCGGCACTCACTTCTACCACTGGCACCGCCTTCATCTACCACTGGCGCTGCCCACCTCCACCCCTTTTACCTCTCAAAGCTGTGTGTCATTTCCCACCTGAGTTGCGCACAAGTCCAACTTCCTAAAGGAGGATTCTGGAGGTTCTTCCCAAGAATATTTTGAGAAAGCGAGTAAAATATGCAAATAATGCCTGATTAGGTAGCAGTGGCGTAACACAAGCACCCGCAGCCCCAGCGGTGCGGGGAGGCCCCAGAGCTGCATGCACCTTGGGGGGGGGCCCTCAACTTTCATTACGCCACTCTTTGGTAGTAAAAGATAGATACAATTCGGGTGCTGGGAGCCACTCGCACCCTAGGTTACTGGCGCCACTGCCCCTGCTGCACTAATGATAGCTATATACCTCAGTCTGAGCATTAGGGAATCTTGCACCCCTTGCAGTGATATACCTGTTCTCTGTGTACATAATAGTTTGTGTTGTTTCTGTCAGTTCACAACTTCAGGGAAGCCGACATCCTTAAAACAAGCAGACCCTGAATGCAACGCGCTCCCTGATTTCACCCAAACCACGGCTAGACTGCATCATGTGTTTTAAAGTCACAGACTTCGCAGAGGAGCTGCTGCCGGATTGGTACGCTCTGGCGACCCTGGCCACCTCACTCCTGCCTTTCTGAAGAGCATTGGCTAAAATCAGTGCTTTAAATGGGCCGGTATTCACCGGTACTGAGTACCGCCACTTCTCAGTGTTCTCCCCTTGAGTACCAGAACTTCTCCCTGTGTCAAGAGAGTACCGGTACGCCTAGTAGAATAGATGGGGTCAGAATCTGGGGTATGGTGTGCTACGCGCAGCGCAGGAGTTGTTGAAGAGGAAGCGTTCAGGTGGAGGGTGTCTGTGAGGCGCTCCGACAGTCAATGGCGGGTGTATTCCAGCGCTAGCTTGCTGCTGCAGCCTTACACTCGAACTGACAGCGCGACAGCACCAGGACTAAGGAGATGGGGCTTGACGACTAGAGCCCTCGATATTGGAATGATCCCGCTGCCAGTTAGAATGTAAAGCTGCAGCGTTTGAATACAGTCGCCATTGACTGTCAAGAGGGCCTAATGCCTTCGGCCAAGAGTTCACGTGCATGGTGTGCAATTCGTACTTTTTTTGCAGTTGCATATAGCGCGAACTTGGCACGAGTGCATTAAAGGTCTTTACATGAGAAGCGCAAGTTTTACATTAATGCATACTTTTTTGCTTTTATGGCACGAGGTGGTGAAATCTCAGCGTCAGCTCAACATCCTGCGATTCATGGCATATCACTTTATCTCCCCACGCCATAAAACAAAACCAGTTTCTGCATCTCGGGGCAAGTTCAGGCGATATAAAACCGCAACAAAAACCAATTACGCCCTGCATTTATTAGCCAAACTTGGCTGAAGGGCACTTATATTACAGAAGAAAATGCTGATATTGTTAAATGCCTGCCTAGAAGCCACGCCCCCGACGCCATTACCAGAACTCAAGACTCACCCCATCAATTCGGTCAGTACCAGCACTTCTCTTACAAAATGTAAAGCACTTGCTATAATAGAACAGGGTGGCAAAGGTCACTGGAATCTTATGAAACTGACAGATGCAGTAACGTCTCTGCAAACTCTCACGTCTGTTTACTGCTATTGACTTAAGCTTTTTCGATTTGGAGCTTAAAACGGTTTTTGAATGTACTAAAGCCATTTTTACCGACTCCTAAATGGCTTTGTGAATGGATACTGATTTTGTGGAACTTTATTATTAATAGAGCCCTGTTTCCTTGAAGAAAAACGTCTGCATTTAAAACATTTTTTATCATTTATAGGGAGTCACAGACATGGTGGCCCATTGATCTATGATAGCCTCCAAATCGAAGGAGCAGATATTTGTGACCAGTTCCTTGTACATCTGGCACTTCATCTTTTTAGAAATATGGGTCTAAATAAGTCCTTATTCCCTAAATGAAGTGCCAGTGGGGCCAGCTAGCAATCACAGACACAAATTCAATCCTGTGCTGCAGAAAAGGTTTCCTTCCCTAGTAAAGTAGCTCTTGGAGGCAACCTACTGTAATAAAAAGGAGAAAAACCCTATTGCAAATTACAAAACTCTCTGAAGGAATCCACAGGCTCTGCTTGCAATGGTGAATGAGAGAGGTGACCCCTCTGGTGCATTTTACCACCCTGTGGAGCTCTTGAAAAATAACTGTGCAGCCTGGGATCATGGAGTGAGCCTCAGATGGTTGGAGTAGGGGGGTGGGGGATGTAGTACTATCACAGGCTGCCCCAATTGTCTGGGGGTATTTTGTAAAAGCTGCAGGGTGTGCGCAGCAGTGCTTAATTTGAGTGGTGGTTGACGGTAGGGGCCGACAGCACTTATTTTTGGGACCAGGCTCATTTCCCGCTCAGACCTTTAA
Source organism: Lissotriton vulgaris (assembly GCF_964263255.1). Taxonomy (NCBI): domain Eukaryota; kingdom Metazoa; phylum Chordata; class Amphibia; order Caudata; family Salamandridae; genus Lissotriton; species Lissotriton vulgaris. The sequence continues at coordinate 66,501,572 of NC_141699.1, forward strand.
CGAGTGCAAAGAGAGGGAAAACAGACAGATGGGTAAAGACAGAGGAAAAGAAAGATGGCAAATCCCTCACAAAGGGGGAAAACAGAAACTTACAAGATTGAGAAAAAAGGGCAGGACGTGCCTGGTAGTAGATTGAAAACCTACAGCCTTGGTTTTCGCCATGCTGACATTTAATTGCGTCGACCACCGGCTTCCGACCAGAGTACCGGCAACGTGCTCTTTTTTCTGTACACATTAAGCACTACAGGGAACCTGAAATGTTAGGGAGAGTGCAGTAGAGGTTGAAGGGTGTACTCAGAGTCAGAGGGTTTGTAGCAGAAATTGAGTGATGTTCCAGAAATCCGCCATTGGAAGGGAGAGAGTGATATTGAAGTAGAGAGGTTTTTCACACTTTGCCAGTAGTAGGTAGACTGTGTTCAGGGTGTATCCAGTCACCCCCAGTTGTAGAAAAATTGTTATAGTGGTTGTTGGCTGTGCTACAATGGTAGCTGGAGTATGGAAGAGGTATATGGAGTGTGCCCTGGCAGCCTCCGGAATCGGTAGCTGGAGCGGGGTAGAGGTATATGGAGTGTGCCCTTGCGGTCTCCGGCTATAGCTGGAGTGGGGCAGGGGTAACCGTGGTGCGCCCCGGCAGCCTCCAGCAGTAGCTGTAACGGGACAGGGGTATACAAGGCACGGTCCAGCCGCCTAAGGCAGTAGCTGGAACAGGGAAGGGGTATACGACGGGGCACACCCCGGCAGCCACTAGTGGTAGCTAGGAATGGGGCAGAGGTATACAGGGCGCGCCCCGGCAGCCTCCAGTGGTAGATGGAACTGGGCAGAGGCATACGGAGAGTGCCAGGCAGCCTCCAGCGGTAGCTGAAACAGGGCAGAGATATAAGGGGCGCACCTTGGCAGCCTCCAGCGGTCACTAGAACGGGGCAGAGGTATACGGGGCATGCTCCAGCAGCCTCCAGCAGTAGCTCGAGGGGGGTAGAGGTATATGGAGTGTGCCCTGGCAGCCTACAGTGGTAGAGGTATAAGGAGCGCGCCCCAGCAGCCTCCAGCGGTAGCTGGAGGGGGGTAGATGTAAATGGAGAATCCCCGGCAGCCTCCAGTGGTAGCTGGAATAGGGCAAAGGTATAAGGAGAGTGCCCCGGTAGCCACTAGCAGTAGCTGGAGTGGGGTAGAGGTATATGGAGTGTGCCCCGCAGACTCTAGTGGTAGCTGGATTGTGGTGGAGTATAGGGGGTGTGGCCTGGTAGGCTCAAGTACTTGCCAGAGTATGGTAGCAGTGTAGGTGCTGAGCCAGGCAGCTGCCATTAGTAGGGAAGAAATAGTAGACAATAAAGGGTGTGCCCCTGCAGCCTATTAATGTAAGCAAAGTGAGGTACCAATTTATGAAGGGAATGATGTATCGTTGCTGCGGGACAGAGGAAGCGCAGTTCAAGCATTGTCAGAACCAGGAAGTGATTACCTTGATAGTTTCCATTGGACACACGACGACGACGGCTTCGGCCATTCCGGCACCCAGGCCACAGATCACACTGCGCTTACTGTCCAGCTTCCCCTGGGAATCTCTCATTTGGTTACTGAGAAACTCAAACATCCCAAACCTGCAGGAGAAAGACAAAAATGTCAGAAAAGGGACCAGATGAAGGGGAGAGCCTAAGACCAGGAAGGGGTGCGTTGTGAGAGAACCATGGGAAGGACTGGACAGAGGTGAATACATGGAGAGTAAGAGGAGGAGACAGAAGGACAAGCACATGTTAGATGGGACCAATGAGACGAAACAACAGAACGACTCACAGGATATACAGGAGTCAGAGTGTAGGGTAGACTGACTGTCCTCGAGGTAAGACCCACCTGACTGCAGCCTTGGGGATGGACCCGTAGAGTAAGGAGCTGAGGCCTCGGTACAGCCCCTTCACCCCATGGCCCTGCACCGTCTGCTTCACGCAGTCACCTGGGAGGGAGAGGGCAAACACAAGCGCATCAGATGAAAGCCCCTCTGATTGGGCAATTCACCAACCAATGGCACCAGGGCTTGAGACTCCAAAACAAATGAGAGGGCCTGACATATCAGAATGAGAATTGGGGCAGAAAATTTAGAGCACATCTGGTAAGTGAGTAGAAATCAAGGAAGGACCAGGATCAGGGTGTGAGTCTAAAAGCCCAAAGAATGAGGATCACATTGTGAAAACGAGCATCAGGGAGGAACTTAGAGTCAAGGAAATTATAAAATCAAATGAAAACAAAGCATGAGTACAACAGCAGAGTATGGAGAGAGCCAGAAAGTAAGGTGTAGCGAAGTCCTTTGTGTGCAGTATTAGTTCTGGATTCATAAAATGTAGCTTCTTTATTTTCACATCTGGATGTGGTTTGATTAGAGGTTACAAGTGTGTATCTACAGGACATCCCTCTAGGAGCACAACAAACCCTGCCCAGATCAGGTCCAATCTGGTGGAGCTGGCATAACAACACTTCAAGGGACACAGCAGCAGTTCAGACGGTCTCCTGTTCACAGCGGAGCAGAGGCACATGGGAAGCAGGGAAAACAAGACAGAACAGAAGTGTTGTGTCCAGACACCAAAGGAGAAGCAGGGGAAGCAAAGGGCAGATGCAAACGAAGTGCAGCACCAAAGCTGCAGCGCGATCCCATTCCGGGAGACAGAGGAACAGACATGGGTGAGGGCCTCGCCCTTACACCTGGCAAAGAAAAGTATAATAACTGACGAAACAAGGCACCAGGGAAAGGACGGGCTTGTGAGCTGCGGATGGTACCTTGCAAAACCTGATGCTCGAGGTGCATATATGCTCAAGGTACTTTTAGTAAGGCCAGGGACATTGCATGGTAGGCCCGTACACTGGCTTCACAGTTTCTGTCTGCAGAAATACACGTTATAATGCAGATACGTTGGGTTGACATTAAGGGGGCAGATTTACTAGTTTCTTTACTAGTAGCCCCAAATGCAGTGAGAAGGGGAGAGCAGAAGAGAGTCATATTTACAGAAAGATGCCACTCGCCTCCCCTCTCCCTAGCGCAGGCACAGAAATACGCTGCTGTGCGCCACGGACACACTTTTGCACTATAATGCAAGGTGTCTACGTGAGTCTAGTATAGGTTTGGTTCTGGAAGGGAATCCATCCCTTCCAATACAAAATACCATGCTTAGACTAACTTGAAACCTTTTGTCACTTTGTATGTGTGTTGTACAGTGCAGCACACATATAAAGTCAGAAAAGAAAGGAGAAATTAAAGCATTTCTCAATCATTGAACCTATTTGAAATGGGTGCTATTATAGCCTTATAGCCACCGTAGAGGGCTATACCGGCTATTAAAGGCCCTCTCCAGCGTTAAAGGCCCCGAGCCGAAGGCGAGGGCCTTTAACAAGGGAGAGGGACTTTAATAGCGGTATAGCCCATTCACGAAGGGCTATAAGGCTATTAGAACATTCTGTCACTAGAGGACAGAATGTTCTAATTAAAAAAACAAAGCCTTTTGGAAGCGTGAGGGGATTGGAATCCCCTCAGGCTCCCTGAAGCCTTTGTTCACAGCCAGAGCTGTGAACAAAGAAACATTGGAATGTTGGAGCTCCAGGCTTCTACCAGCCATTATAAGCCCGGAGCACTCCATTGTTTTAAATGGAGCTCCCAACATTCCAATGTTCTAATTTCTCATGCTAAACCCTGTCTACTTTTTAAGTAAATAGGTTTTAGCGTCAGAAACCTTGGGTGGTTGCATAGGAACACCCACTACCCAAGGTGTGCGCCCTTGGCGCTAAGTAATGCAAAGCAGCGCACTCTACTTTCAAGTGTTTTCCAGTGGTAAACAAGTTTAGCACTGGGAAGTAAACTAGGAAAAAAAAGACATGTTGTTTTGTGTCACTTTTGTGACGTAAACACTGCGTTAGATCTTTGTAAATAGTCCCCTAAGTTATCAGATGCGAATGACAAACATGGAAAAGGCTGACCAAATGCATATGGTCAGAGGTATCTTGTCGACACACACTTACCGATGCCCTTGTAACGCGGCGGGTTGGCTTTCTCGTCCAGTTGAAGCTGTGTCTTGACATACTCGGTAGGGAATGTGATGCAGATTTCGATGCCCCCGGCGAGGCCACCTACAGAGAGCAAAACAAAAGCATTCTGTGAGATGCCAGTGTTAGGATGTGGAGGACAGACTACGTAACAAATCATGGCCAGGGGTGAGTATGGCGGGCTTCAGGCCACTGGTGGGCTGGCTACAGCGATGCATTCAGGATGCAGCCTTGATGCCCGACTAGACCTACATGGCTGCGCTATGTGAACTATGCTCTGAGAGCAAACGCGGCTCAGTGGGTCCTTAAAGCAAGAGATGCTCTGGTGACCATTTTCTGAAAGGTCAAGAGAACTGTGATACTGAGATTCCCCAAAAACTGAACCATATTAGTGTTTAATTGCACTCATTGCACATTGGATGGTGCTTCTTTAAAACAACCATTGGCAAAGCCATTAAGTTGCACCTTTGGGATTTATTGGCTTTACCAATGCCTTTTGGCGATCCTCTGCAGTATCAGGCTGACACTGTGCAGTATGGTTAAAAAAAAGGTTTTAAAAAGTCCCAATGATGCGACTGCTGCTGAGGATCGCATCATTCCACTCGCATGCACATACGCGATGAAGAAGGCAAGCGCCCCAGCGGAATTAACAGGGCGCCATTTGCTTCAATTTTTGAATTACTTGTCAAAGAAAAAAAAATGTTTTTTTTAGCACAAAAGTGCTAATTTTAAAATAAAATCGACCACGAGTGAGGGGGAGGTGGGACTGAGGAGCAAATGGGGGCAGAGATTGTGAGGGGAGAGCAACACAGGGGAGGGTGGGGGATAACCGCACACGAAGGAAAAATCATATAGCACAAGGGCGGGGTAAAGAAGAACAATTGGGTGGGAGGAGAAGCAGGTAAAAGAGGGAAACACACATTTAAGTAAAAGCAGCACAGGGGAGAAGCAAACGAAGGTGAGAACAACACAGAACACAAGGGGATTCGGAGAGAAGTATATGAAAAACAGTTAGCGGGTGGGCATTTGAGGAAAGCACACAGGAGAGAAAAGCAGAGAGCTAGAAAACACATTCACTGTCATGGAGTGGTTAATCTAAAATATGATTTTTCTCCTAAAAGTGAGCAGTGGAAGGATAGCAGCCAGCCAGTCAGAGAGATGGTAAAAAGGCTTTGTTCCAGGGGAGGGACAAACACAAGATGGACAAGTTGGAGAAGAAAAAGCCGTCAAATAAGAAGCAAGCAAATGAGAGTGACAATAAAGTCAACCAATGGTATGCAACAGGTGGGGTCTATGCCCCTGTAGGTTCTTACTAAGCTGGCAACAGGTCTTTTGCAAACACACAGATCGCTCTGTTTAGTAGGCTCGAGCTGACAACTGCACCTTACTCATGTTTATAATTACAGCAAACAGCCCTGATTTGCTATCCTCAGATGGAAGGGGGTAAAATAGAGGGTTATATATATAAAAGGAGAATATGCACATTCAGGGATAGCGCAACACAACCTCGACTTGTCATGGCAATGAGTTATTTTGCATTATCTGTTGTTACATTTTATTAGCAGCAGAGGCATGGGCACCTCTTTCATGCGGCTACAGGCCATAAAGTGGCCTGTAGTCGCTATTTCGATATTTGTCTGTGCTAGTGCTTTATTTTCAGGCAGCTCCACTCAGAAACAGAAAGAGGGAAATCTTGCTCAGTATTTTCATGCTGTACTACCCAAAAAAACAGAGCTAACTCAGAGAAAAATACAGGGTCATTTAATTCCCTTTCCACACCACAGGCACATAAAACAGGCACCGGACTCTACGCGGCACCAGCAAAGCCCACCATGATGCAGTCCTCGATCGGAGTTTAGTTGTTGTCCTTCTTACATATTCCTTTTCTTCCTTATTCTTCCACCCTTCTCCTACACACCTGTTTCCCCCTTATGTAAATTTCCCCTCCTCCTGGCAATTTCTTTGCTTGCTTTCTACATCCTCTTTCCTACCTTCTTTTACTTCCTCCCTCCTCTTGTACACCCCCTCCCTCGTGTCATCTCTTAGAAAACATATATTCTCCACAGTGCTCCATCTTTCATGAGTGAAACCGATCCTCACGGGTGATAGTACGTCTTACAAATACAAATTGCAACATAACATAGCTTATTCTTCAGCCACTGTTAGTGCAGCACGGTAGAGGGTTCCCCTTGCTCTCTGCTGCTTCACTATATTTGAGCAAGGTGGACAACCCAGGCAAGGGAAATCCCTACGAAGCACCAAGCACTCTTTTCCAGTGCAAGCACACAACCTCTGCCCAATCAAAAGCTCTAGGGACGAAGAGGCGGAGCTAAAGCTGCTCTCTCAATTGTGTGTCTTGAAGTTCTTTTTCTGTTCAGCGGTAGCTGCGCTGTCAAGCCAGACCTAAAAATAATGTGGATGTGATATCAAAGGAAGTGACAGCACAACCATGAACTCACAAGAAGTGACATCAGATCTTAAGACCTCACATATATTTAGCAGGTGTATCATGAGTACATGTGAGTATACTTAACAAATGAGATTTTGCTTTGGAGTTGAGGCAAAAAATGTGACACAAATCTGGGCCTCAACTTTTTTTAAAAACTCTTCCACAAAGAAACTGTCAACAAGGAGAAAGGTGGCGGTAAATCTGTTCTGCTTAACAGGTTGCAAAGTCTACATTTTTTAATTATCTTATAGAGTGAAGGCCTCTGCTGCAGGGAGCTTTGTATGCCCAGTAAATCTCAGGAAATAATAATAAAGGTAAAATAACTCTGGAGGTTGACACATTTGCTGGAGAGATATGTGTTTTCTTTAGTCCCAGTTTTGAATTAAAGTAGTATACAGGATTACTGTGTCTACTGCAAAGCACATCATGTAACATGCAGAACACATATTTTTAATTTATGCAGATAGGTGAGTGGTTTGCTGCTTTTAGCACAGAGATCCTTTTGTTATTTGCAGTTCATAAATCGCAATCCTTTTAAAGTAGCACAGTAAGCTATAGCTATGAAGGACATGTGACTCCTACACCTTGTTACCCTCACTGTTTCATGCAGGCCCACAGGAATTATGTGATTCTGCCGCCACTGCATTTTTAGTTGAATAGTGAATGTGCCACATTTGCCACATAATCATCATCTACTGCAGATTTTAACAAAAAATGTTGCTTCTTGCCCAAACTGATCAAAAGTTACTAAAAATGGGTTTTTTGCTGTTCAGTGGAACTTTGCAAAGGTTGACGGTTCACCTTTCAGTTGCATATTGCTGTATTTGACTGTTAAACTAGTACTAATAAGGTGAAGCCTTTGTCCAGACAGTTTTAGGATGTGTAAATATTATTAAAAAATGTACTGGTACTATCACAAAATATGCCTCATTATGCCGCATAATTTGCATATTCATGCCAACCCTGCCGCATAACTTAATACTTTGTTGCCGCATACTTCTAGTGGCCCTGTGGGTCTTATATTACACATCCTGTACATCCATTTAAACACACGATTTATTGACGATGTATAATGTGTATGTGTGATATAAAGCGCTCTGATACCCTGCATTGAGATGAGCAGCGCTAAAAGCAGCGCTTAAAACGTGGTATTTAAATTGGTATTAGTGTAAATACTGGGACAGATCAACACATCTGACATTTCCACAGTGCGTGTATACACCTTTAATACGGACACTGAACAAAGTCAAAATCATGGCTCGCTTAAGTACCTGTGAAGTAATAACAAGCTGTGTGCCTTTGTTTCCCCTCCATTACACGTCAGCTAGTTGTCAGGCTCCAGATAGCTACTAGTCAGGAGAATGAAACATAAGGAGGCCTAATGGCCAGCTGGAATTTAAAATAACAAAGCCGCCCTCACCGCCTGCATGGTACTGCTCTGAATGAAAGCAGGCATGGTGCAGGCGCTGCTGAATGTCTCCCAATGTCTGAAAATGACACAGGACAATTCATCATATTTCAGTGGGGCCCAAATTCTTGGCCAGGTTGAAGGCTTCCACCCACTGAAAATATTGTGTTGACGCCGTCTACCCGTGTTTGCCCCTGACTTATGCCCTGTTTACATATGACGCAGTTCTAAGGGAGTGGTGTGTAAGTGCAGGGTGAGCTGTGTAGTATGAGTGAAGGAGGAGTGGAGTGTGAGTTCAGGGTGCAGAGTGTGTGAGTGCAGGGTGAGCAGTGTGTGAGTGCAGGGTGAGCAGTGTGTGAGTGCAGGGTGCGCAGTGTGCGAGTGCAGGCTGAGCAGTGTGCGAGTGCAGGGTGAGCAGTGTGTGAGTGTAGGGTGAGTAGTGTGTGAGTACAGGGTGAGCGGTGTAGTATGAGTGAAGGAGGAGTGGAGTGTGAGTGCAGGGTGCAGAGTGTGTGAGTGCAGGGTGAGCAGTGTGTGAGTGCAGGGTGCGCAGTGTGCGAGTGCAGGCTGAGCAGTGTGCAAGTGCAGGGTGAGCAGTGTGTGAGTGCAGGGTGCGCAGTGTGTAAGTGCAGGGTGAGCGGTGTGTGAGTGCAGGGAGAGCGGTGTAGTATGAGTGCAGGGGGGGAGTAGAGTGTGAGCGCAGGGTGAGCGGTGTAGTATGAGTGCAGGGTGAGCAGTGTGTGAGTACAGGGTGAGCAGTGTAGTATGAGTGCAGGGGGAGTAGAGTGTGAGTGCAGGGTGCACAGTGTGTGAGTGCAGGGTGAGCAGTGTGTGAGTGCAGGGTGAGGAGTGTGTGAATGCAGGGTGAGCGGTGTAGTATGAGTGCAGGGGGAGTAGAGTGTGAGTGCAGGGTGCACAGTGTGTGAGTGCAGGGTGAGCGGTGTGTGAGTGCAGGGAGAGCGGTGTAGTATGAGTGCAGGGGGAGTAGAGTGTGAGTGCAGGGTGAGCGGTGTAGTATGAGTGCAGGGTGAGCAGTGTGTGAGTACAGGGTGAGCAGTGTAGTATGAGTGCAGGAGGAGTAGAGTGTGAGTGCAGGGTGCACAGTGTGTGAGTGCAGGGTGAGCAGTGTGTGAGTGCAGGGTGAGGAGTGTGTGAGTGCAGGGTGAGCGGTGTAGTATGAGTGCAGGGGGAGTAGAGTGTGAGTGCAGGGTGCACAGTGTGTGAGTCCAGAGTGACCAGTGTGTGAGTGCAGGTTGAGCAGCGAGTGCCTGTGCAGGATAGTTGTGAGTGCAGGGAGAGATGTGCCTTTCTGAGTTCTGGGCACAGCACATTAAAGCCAGACCTTTTGACATTACCAATGCTTGTATTGCATTTGTTTCCCTTTGACAGGTCACTCAAACCAAATGGGTCCTCTTGATGTATCATTCTTTTTTATTTGCACGTAATACACATCTTTATTTGTTAAGAGGTCAGCCACACATGGGTTACATGCTATACAAAACTTCCAGATCAAATAAAGGAAAGGAATATTCTTTGAACATTCCTCCTCCCACATGAACACTCCTCACTACAATCACTACAATCACTACACTCACTATAATCCTCCACATCAATTCCATTGCAAAATCTGCTTGATACCAACTGCGCCTTCTTTGGGGAATTCGACGCTTTTTCCCGGAGCAAGACCTCAAAACCCTGATGCAATCGCTGGTCCTCTCCAGACTGGACACTGCAATTCTCTTCTTACTGGCCTCCCCAAATCCCACCTGTCCCCCCTTAAATCTGTCCTCCACCAAGCAGCCCGTTTCATTTGTGGGGTCAAAAGAAGCGACCACATCACACCATGTTATCCACCCTTCGCTGGCTTCCCATCGAGGCTAGAGCTATCTACAAGACTGCCCGTATCACCCAAAAAGCCTTGCACTCCTCCTCTCCTCGCTACCTGGCGAATAAACTGAAACTCTCTGGAGGTTCTCTAGACCATCTCGTAATGCGGAAAATGTACTGCTTGAACCCCCCACTTTCAAGAAGGAAAGATCGATGGCTCAATCCTTTTCAGGCAACGCAGTGAGAATCTGGAACTCACTTCCGCCTCAGCTCCGGACCACGACCTCCTCCCAGACCTTCAAAACGGACCTCAAGGTTTTCCTCCTCGAAAGACACCTCCAAATCTAATTCACACCCTCTCTATCATCTGAAGGAAGACCTCCCATTATGGAAAATTCTATTCTCCATGACTATGGAAGTGCCTTCCCAGTGTGTTCTTGTGGTTGGAGTGTTTACCATTTATTGCAGTATTATCCTTCTACCTGTGTTTGGTACTCTTTTTGTAACATGCACACGTCACTTTTCTCTTGTAACACACTGTTTGCTTTAGATACTTGCACACGTGCCACCATTGCCTATGTTACGTAATGTTTGTTCTTGTGCTGGAGTGTCCTCCATTTTTTGCAGTATTATACCTCTACTTGTACTTTGTACGCTTTTGTAACCTGCACACATATCACTTTTTCCTCCTGTAATGTACCGATTGCTACCCCTTGTATTTTGGTTGCTCACTATTGTCACTTTTGCCTCATGTAACTTAATGTTTGCTTTTGTAATTTGTTCACTTGTAATTTTCTCTTCATGTAATATTACTTATCCTATTGTGAAGCGCTCTGACACCTTCGAGTAAAGTCCGCGCTATATAAAATCGCATAAATAAATATCCTTCCCCAGAAACACGTTCTCTCCTCCTTCTATTTAACTCCCCCCTCATTCCACCATCGCTCCACCCACTTCGCTTTCCAGGGCTGCAGTCTGCTGAAATTATGCTGACTCATGCAGGCGGGATCCGCACTCCCAAAGCATGACTCATCGCTACCACGGAGGGCCCAGTGATTGGCGGAAAAAGCCCACACCCCTTTAAAGAAAACACGAGCCCAACTAACCTTGAACGACGGGATGTTCGAGCCTCCCTCTGAGAGCAGAGCATGGGAAGGAGGCGGGGTGACAGCCTTTGAGTAAACTCCTAGGCTGCCTCTTACACATGATGATGACATGCCAGCTCGTTTGAGACCATGCAGCTGCCGGCCTCCTGATAAGGCCGCATTTTTAAACACAGCCCTATAGAAAATGACAGTGTAGGACCCCTCTGTCAACCCTTGCCTGGACATTCCTTCTTGCTTTCCTTTTCTATTTCTCTCATTTCTCCCCTTTCGTTCATATTTTTTTCTCATGATTTCCTTCTTTTTTTCCCTTTCTTGTTTCTTTCCTATCTCTTTCTCTACTTCTTTATTTCTCTGTCCCTTGTTCTTCTAACCGTCTATCTTTCCCTTCTATCTTGCCTTCTTCCTTTTTTCTTCATGTTTATTTTATTTCCCACGTTTTGATCTCTTATCCATCTCTACTTTTTTCTTTCTTTTTCCCTTCTTCCACTAATTCACTCCCCTTTCACATTTTTCCTTCTTTTAGTTTTTCTCTCCATTTTTCTTCCTCTTTCTCTCGCTCCTTTTATCACTTTATTTTCTTCTAATTTTCTCTATTTTCTGTACTTTTTTGTGTTGCTCTTTTTTGTTCTTCCATTGTTTTCTTTTCTTTTTATCTTTATTTTTCTTCCTTTCTTTTTATGATTTCTCTTTCGTCTCCTTTCTTTGACTCCTTTCTCCCTTTATTTATTTATATCTTTCTGTGAGCTTTTTGCATTCTAACCCTTTCTAGACTTTTCTTTTTTCTTTCCTTCTTTATTTCTCTTTTCTTTAATAATTTACCTCTTTCTCTTTCTGCTTCTGTTCAATATTCCTTTTATGTCTTCTGTCTTTTTTCTTTCATTCTCTGTCTTTCCTTTGTCTTTCACTCTTTCTCGTTATTATCCCTTTTCCTCTGCTGATTTTTTCTTTCTGTCTCCCCCATTCTGTCCACTGTCTTTCCTGTTTCCGTTGTTTAAGCACCTTCTTTCCCTTTCCCTATATTCCCCTTTTTTCTTTTTCTTCCTTTCTTTTTCTTTCTTATATTTTTTTCTTCTCCATTCTTTTTTCTTCTTTCTCACCTCATTTATTGCATTCTTCCTTACATTCTTCCTGTCTTTTTATTGTTCTTCCTTTATGCCCCTTCTTTAAAAATGTTACCAGCTGAGGTTCTTAAATGGCGCCGCCAGAGATCACTCCAATGTTGGGGGAAGTGAGTCGTTGTAGGGACTCAGTGCACACGGCCTGTTATAGTGATGCCCCAAGTTACACAAGTATTGGGAAGAGATGTTGTCCAGCATGACCACTATCTTCGATCCAGAGATCCCACAGTCCCATGCCTATATCTTACTGAGCCTTCCTAATGTAAATGTGTTTGTATCTATATAGCGCCTTCTACTCAGAGGTCTCCTAGCGCTGTATTCCTACCGCTGTGGAACCCTTCCTGTCTTTCCTGTGAGATGTCCACTCCTGGGCACCCCCAAGGTGAAGCCAGGCATCCAAGCGCTGCTGGGGCCGTTGTGGAGATTAAGGAAGTTATTGCCAGAGTCACAGAGTGAGACCCATGATTAGACTAGGCACCGAAGCGAGAATTATCAGGGCCGGGGAGATTGATTACAAGAGCCGCTGAGGTGGGAATTGAACCCTGGTCTTGGGCCAGACCTCTGCATCAGGGTCTGCCGCTCTAACCATTGAGCCACGCTTCTCTACTGAACAGGCATGTACCTTTTCTCTGGGAGAGGCAAAGCAATCAACATTGGATTATACACAGCCAGGCAGCCAATCCCCCGCACTATGGGGGGTGGGGGGTAGAAATGGTGAGATAAATGTTGGTGCTTGGTTCAACAAGCTCTGGAACCTCTTGGGTATGGAAAAGCTCACAGCAAATCTGGAAAGGAAAGAGGCCCCATTTGAGAGAAGTTGATGACAATGTATTGACTTCCTGCCTCAGAATGCAGGGAGCTCTCCTGCCCCAGATATATTCAGGGTTCTTCGTATCGCACAGGCCCACCGTACTTATGAATGGAGACTGTCGCACCTTGCGCAGTTTGGAGTTGGAGAGGTGAACATTCAGGAGAACACACGCAGAGCTGAAAGCGAAAGAAGGATTAATAAAACGCGCAGACCAGTTGAGGGGAAGGGGAGTGATTTGTTGATTAGTTATGCCTGTTTGAAATACTTGATAACACCGTTTGATTAACCACTTTTTTGCCCCATTTACACCATTAGCTGCTGGCTTTTCGACTTTGAACTTGCACTAGGGCCTGCTGTCCAGACCTCAGTGCCGGTGTTCTGCACCTGCTGCACTTTAGGCTAGCAGAGTTTGGACCCTGTTATGCCTGCCTGGCTTGGGAAAAAGTTGATTTCCAGCCCAAATCTGAAGCAGAGACTCCAGGGGTCAGTTGCATGCCTCCCCAGAACGGAACTGGGGACATTAAAGATGAAAGAGCCCAAGTTGCATCTCTGGTAGCCACCACCAAAAGGGTGACTCTACAAGACGCCGGGCAACCCTAAGGACAATTCGAAGATAACCGAAAGGTGCACCGGTGCTACTGGACTCATGAGTGTTGGTTGTGATGGGATTCGTTGCCGAAGAGGGCCGCCAGCCCCCACCAAAGATTTGCAGTGACTGCGGTGTTGCAAAAGCACATGGTCTGCATCGCAGCCCTTGGAACCCTGCACAGAGGACTTCGTGGGACCCTGAGATCCCTAGACAGAGTCGCCCTACTCACCTGTGGACCGGACTTCACCAACGTCGACCGCCCAGCATCAGGAGCATCCTTTGAACATCCTTTGCCAGCATCCCTCAGCATCTGGACCACTCCATTAAAGTCCAGTCCAGTCCTTTGCCAGCATCCCTCAGCATCTGGACCATTCCATTAAAATCCATGGTGGTCATCCTGTAAAGTTGAGAACTTGCTTCAAAATCCCTCTGGGGGCCAAATAACTCTCCAAAGTGTCCTTTCTGGGTCCCTACGCCTTATCCCGTCTGGATTTGGTCACCCAGGTAGAGCCAAAATACTCGCACTAACTTTTCCAACTTTGTTTGCCAATGCTTGTTTGCAGTTCCATATAAAAGTGATAAAAAGTTCTAAAACCTGTATCTCCGGAACCCTCCACTGGATTTTGATGGTCAAGGTCTCTAAAATTCATAAAAATATGCTATATTTTTATAAATTGTTGTGTCTTTTTATTGGTTTGTCATTTTCTTATTTCGTTGTTTGGTGCAGCTAAATGCTTCGCACTAAGTTCTTTTGCCAAGCCTTAATGCTCGCAACCACAACTACCCTGGGTTGAGCTTAAGGTTAGGTTAACGATACTGACTAGACCCAAGACGGTATCTGTGAGATGACTCCATGATTAGACCCCACAGCAATATCATATAGTACACCCAGATCCTCACACCGCTCTACTGGCCCATGGTTGAATGGAGAGGACTTCCTGGGACAGGTGGACAGGGACAGCACTTCCTGGGACTGGTGGACAGGGAGAGGATTTCCTGGGGCTGGTGGACAGGGAGAGGACTTCCTGGGGCTGGTGGACAGGCAGAGGAATTCCTGGAACTGGTGGACAGGGAGAGGACTTCCTGGGGCTGGTGGACAGGGAGAGGACTTCCTGGGGCTGGTGGACAGGCAGAGGAATTCCTGGAACTGGTGGACAGGGAGAGGACTTCCTGGGGCTGGTGGACAGGGAGAGGACTTCCTGGGACTGGTGGACAGGGAGAGGACTTCCTGGGCTGGTGGACTAGGACAGGACTTCCTGTGAACAAGACAGGGCTTCCTGTCACAGTGCAGGGTTGGATCAGACAGCAGGACAAGGGGCAGAGCTTCCTGTGAGCTGGACAGCAGAGAGAAAGCTAACAGGACCAGAGCTCGGGTCTCTATGGACCAGCGGACAAGCTCCGCTGGACAAGACATCAGAGCGCCCTCGAACAGCAGGATTAATAAATCCTCATCCACTAATCAAATCTTAATCTTTCGTGCTCTGAAAGTTGTATTAATAATGTAACCTCTAAGCTAAGCTTGGGTTGACCTTGAAGTTCTTTGTATCTTTTTATTGTGCTGCTGTTGCAAAGTGTGGCCTACACACACCTTCCTGTCATAAACCCTTGCTGCTGACATCACGTTACCAAAGGTGAGATAAGGATACCTATCTGGAAGCACAAGCCAACTCCTTCCATTCCATCCTAAAGTCACTCACAAGGCCTGCCCCATCTCTGGCAATGCTGGACCACTGCTGGGCCCATGCCCCATCAACCCTGGACCCCTGCCTGGCAGGGCGACCATCTCACTCCAGGTCATTACTGACTGTCCTGAACTTTTCACCTACAACTCAATGATCCCCAGTCTCAGTTCTAATTAGTTAAAAGAGCAAAACAAGACTACAACACCCACAATGCATTAGGTTATCACATGAAAGCCGAGAACTGGAAACAGTGTCCCCAGTGACCTAGAAGTAGGTGGTCACCCATTTAGGCCACTTCTAAAGGTCTGCAGGGCCCTCCAATAGCCGAAGTTAAGCTTAGTTCCTGCATATGCTTCGACTTTGCACCAATAGCCACTATTCGACCCCTGCCAAGCCCCCCCCACCCCCCCCCCCCCCCCGCGCCCTGTAAGCCCTCTAAAAGCATCGAGCTATGGCACGGGATCACAAAAGTCCTTCCCTTGCCACAAGTGAATGGGATAAGTAGAGCGAGAAATGTACCACCCCGGGCCTCAGCCTGGGACAGAGGAAACACATGCATCAGAGAGGTAATAGACGGAAAGTTGAAAAGCCACACCAGTGACGTGGGACCACGTGACCGCATGCTTCGATCCCGGAATTATTGAGGCAACATTAACAGCGCAGGTTTTCAGGGCCTGGGCCTTGCGGGCAGCCGGCTGCTGGCACCATCAGTCTACCTACAACTCGGTACAATGAAAAACACTTAACTGGCATCAGACCTCAGACGTCAGGCAAACCCTATAAAAAGTGTGTCAAAGTGCTTTTTTAAAAAAAAGAAAAGAGTGGCCCTGCTGCAATTGCAGCTGCTAGTCCTTCCTAGAAGATAGAAATATTTTATTTTTCGAGAAAGAGTCCAACTACGAGGGACAGGAAGCTAAGGAGGGGATACCCCTGGGGTGAGGGGAGGCTGGGAACAGCGGAGAAGTTTGTGGGGTTGGGAAGAGGGTTAAAAATAAAATGATTTTTAAAAAAACTGGACAGTGGTTCGGAGAAACAACATGCAAGCTCGAGGGGGTGGTGAGATTAACAGGAAAAGCAGAAAGGGCAAATATTTGAGGGGGGAAGCAGCACACACAGGAGACAGGCAGGAAACACATGCACCTCACAAAAATGCTGGAGTAAGAATGAAATGTAGATCCCCAAATGCAAGCAGTGGAAGGTTACGAGTCATGAAGTCAAAAGATTTAAAGAAGCCCTGGTCCAGGTGAGATGGACACAAGAAGATGCAGGGAAACAATCGAATAAGAAGCAAGCACATGAGAGTGACGAGAAAGCCAGCCAATGGTAAGCAGTGAGCTGACCCAACGCCCACTCTCAGTATTATTTATTTATTTTAAAAGTTGTATATAGCGCTGGCTAGACCCAGAGGTATCAGAGCGCTTTACATGATTGGGATAGTATAAGGCAAACATGGTATAAAAGCATATAAGAGGTAAGTAAACAACATTGTGAAAATATACAAAGTAGAAACAACATAAGCATTATAAAAATCATGATAGATAAACAGGAGCTGGAGCAATACACTTCAAGTAATACAATTCAAGCAGTTAGGTAGAGTGGAGTACAAGAAGAAGGGCAGATATTACGGAACAAATAAAAGTATGGTGGTAGGAGATACAGAGTAAGGCACAGGAGTAAGGCATAGGAGTAAGGCGCAGGAGTAAGGCGCAGGTGAGGATCCCCAATAGTCATTGAGGAGGTGGGTTTCGAGGTCTTTTTTGAAACTGTAATAGGAGGGGTTACAACGCAGGGGTTTGGGGAGGGTATTCCAGATAGGAGTGGCGTTGCCAGAGAAGGAGCGAGATTGTGTGGCTTTCTTTTTATGCAAAGGTGGGATTAGGAGGAGGGCGTTGGTGCTTCTCAAGGTACGAGTGGTGCCAGCAATGAGGAGTTTCTTGGAGAGGCACTTCGGAGTGTTTTGGTGAAGGGCTTTATGAGTAATGCAGGCAGTTTTGTAAGCAGACCTGCCTTCGATAGGCACGCCGAACTCAGCGCTCTACTCAAGAAACCAACAGCGGACCCCACCGACCTCAAGAATTACCGCCCCATCTCGCTCCTCCCGTTTCCAGCGAAAGTCATCGAGAAGACCGTCAACAAGCAGATGGCCGCCTTCCTCGAGACGAACGGATCGCTCGACCCCTCTCAGTCCGGCTTCCGAGCCAATCACAGCACCGAGACCGCCCTCATCGCCGCCACCGATG
Source organism: Lissotriton vulgaris (assembly GCF_964263255.1). Taxonomy (NCBI): domain Eukaryota; kingdom Metazoa; phylum Chordata; class Amphibia; order Caudata; family Salamandridae; genus Lissotriton; species Lissotriton vulgaris. The sequence goes on from NC_141699.1 coordinate 66,518,822, forward strand.
ACATCCGAGCCCTGATGGACAATGGAGAAACAGCGGCCCTCATCCTCCTAGACCTCTCGGCGGCATTCGACACGGTCTGCCACCGCACCCTAGTACGGCGCCTCAGCAACATCGGAATCCAGGACAAGGCGCTGGAATGGATCATCTCCTTCCTCGACGGAAGAACACAGAGAGTCCGCCTACCACCGTACAAGTCAGAGACCTCCGAAGTCATCTGCGGCGTCCCCCAAGGATCATCCCTGAGCCCCACCCTCTTCAACGTCTACATGAGCCCCCTCGAGGCCATCGTACGCAAGCACAACCTCAGCATAATCTCCTACGCCGACGACACCCAACTGATCCTCTCCCTGACCAACGACCCCGCCGCCGCCAGAGCCAACCTGCACGAAGGGATGAAAGAGGTAGCCGAGTGGATGACGACCAGCCGCCTGAAACTGAACTCGGACAAGACGGAGGTCCTCATCCTGGGCTCCTCACCCTCCGCCTGGGACGACTCCTGGTGGCCTCCCGCCCTGGGCACCGCACCCAAACCGACAGACCATGCACGCAACCTAGGCTTCATCCTGGACTCCTCCCTCTCCATGACCAGGCAAGTCAACAACGTCTCCTCGGCGTGCTTCAACATCCTACGCATGCTACGGAAGATCTTCTGGTGGATCCCCACCGAGACCAGGAAGACCGTCACCCAGGCCCTCGTCACCAGCCGACTGGACTACGGCAACGCCCTCTACGCCGGTACCACCGCCAAGCTCCAGAAGAGACTCCAGCGGATCCAGAACGCCTCAGCCAGACTCATCCTCGACATCCCACGAACCAGCCACATCTCCGGACATCTGAGAGACCTCCACTGGCTTCCCGTCAACAAAAGAATCACCTTCCGCCTCCTCACCCACGCACACAAAGCCCTACACGACCAAGGCCCGAGCTACCTCAACAGCCGAGTCAACTTCTTCGCTCCCAAACGCCACCTCCGATCAGCCAACCACGCCCTCGCCGCCGTCCCCCGCATCCGAAGAGCGACTACAGGAGGAAGGTCCTTCTCCTACCTGGCCGCCAAGACCTGGAACTCCCTCCCGTCCGACCTGCGCCTGACCCAAGACCACCTCTCCTTCAGGAAGAAGTTGAAGACCTGGCTGTTCGAGCAGTAGCGGCACCCCCCGCCCCCCCCAGCGCCTTGAGACCCTACGGGTATGTAGCGAGCTTTATAAGTGTCACTGATTGATTGATTGGTTGATTGATTGCTATAGTCGGTAATACATACCTGTCAACTCACACGGTGCCACCGTGTGTCACACGTTTTCAGCTCCCTTCACCCAGTCACCCAGTGAGGAGCCAAAATCACACGGCGGCTGGAAAAGCGAGCTGCAAACCACTGCAAACAGGGGGTTTTCAGCTTGTTTTCTGAGGCTTAAGCAGCGGATGTCCATTAAAAGGTGTAAAAACATCCCAGGACATCAGCGACAGGCTTTATGACCCTTTGGTTTTTTGGGGGGGGGGAGGGGGTGAGGGACTTGGTGAAGGGCAGAGTGCCTCTTACAGACCTGCCAAATCACAAGGTGCCATCGTGTCACGAGAGTTTCGGCTCCCTTCACACGGTCACCCGGCGAGGAGCTGAAATCACGCGGTGGCAGGAAAAACTAGCAGGAAACCACTACACAGAGTGGATTTACCGCTTGTTTCGGAGGCTGTAACCAGACAATGTCCATTAAAGGGTGCGTAAACACCCCAAGACATCGGCGACCACCTCAGAGAAGCTTTGATTTTTTTTTCGTGAGGGGGGGCAGTGGAGAGGGGTTGGTGGATTGTTTCTTTTGTGAAGGGCGAGTTAGTGGAGGGCAGAGAGCCTCTCAGTAGGTGCCCCTACGACGCTCAGCCTCCCTCTTCACACAGTGACATTTCGTTATAAATTGGCAGGTTTGCTCTTACATAGCTCTCAGCACCAGGCCGCCCCTCCAAGGCCCCACCTCCTCCCCACACAGTGAAGTTATTTTGTAAGTTGGCAGGTATGCTTATGGGTCTGCAACAAGCAGAGCTCAAAACTGTCTGTGGATGAGAATGAAAAAGCAAACAAAAGCCTGCACGAGGCCTCAGCCCCTGCGCTGAGCTGTCAGAACTGGTGGCTGAGGGGCAGGAAGGTCTGCTCATGCATAGCAGAGAGAGAAGGGGAGCGGGAGGAACATACCAGCAAAAAAAGAAAGTAGGTTGAAATCTCCTGACAGTGTTTGACCGACAGTCTCCTTGAAATAAATTTACATTACATTATTTTTCGCTGAAACACATTGAAGTAACCCTTAAATTGCCATTCCAGTGTATCCCGCTCCTCTCGAGAAGCACAGGATATCAGGCTCTACCAATGCAATATATATTGCAGCGCCCTCTGGGGTCACTTGTAACTAGGGCCCAAGTCTTGAGTGGATTTTACTGCAGTATAATTTGTTACAAGGAGCACTGATAATGGAGGTGAACGTAACACTGAAGCTGAATGAGGCTCCTGATGTTGGAGCGTGGCACGAAAGCACAGACTCCTGACGGAAGGGCGTGGCACGAAAGCACAGACTCCTGACGTAAGGGCGTGGCACGCTATACAGACTCCAGACGGAGGGTCGTGGCGTGTGAGCACAGATTCCTGATGGAGGAGCCTGGCACCTGAGCATAGACTCCTGATGAAGGGGCGTGGCATGGCACCTGAGCATAGACTCCTGATGAAGGAGCGCTAAAACTTTTCAGACACTCACCCCCAGTCACAGATCTGGGTTGAATCCATCATCGTTCTTTATCTCACTTGGCCACCCCAGTTCAGACCCAGCCATATGCAAATCAGTCTTGATCCTGTGCCTCATGGGAACAGTCCAGCCCGAAGTGCCAATCCATGTCTTCCCTGGACCGGAAACAAGCATCCTCGGACTGGTTTCAGGATAACAGCCCTAATCAGCCAGGCTAGCTTGAATCCAGTGGCAAAGTGAGCAAGGGACCCACGTCTGGGCATACCCTGCCAAATTAGGGCGAACAAAGCAAACACAAGAAGGTGATGGAGGAGCGTTGACACTTTTCAGACACTCACACCCAGTCACAGACCTGGGCTAAATCCATCATCGTGCTTTAGCTCACTTCGCCACCCCAGTAAACATCCCTGGCAACTGCTCTGGGCCTAACGCAATTCATCCCCTGTAACAGGCCCGGTTCTAGAGGGTGGGCCACGCCCACCCAAACATGAGGCTAGATGTGAGCTGTGTGTTCAGGCTGGCTCTCCTGATCCGAATTCAAGAGGCTGCTGCAGCCTCTGCGCAGCCCAGCACAGATTATCGCGGCCCATTGTCACATATAGAATGACAATGGCCCAAACCCAGAATTCACAGCATGTGGTGCGAGCTCCGGCCCTGGCCTTAGGGCACCGGTCTTCAAACGGTGGTGCGCACCTCCCTGGGGGTCCGTGGATGCATTCCCAGGGGGGCACAACTGCGTCTGCAAAGAAGGAATTGTAAATGAATATAGCCTGGAAGCGTTGACGTTTATCTGGTGAGTTCACAGGCTGTCTTCTTTTATAGGCAGAAGTTAAACAGCATAAAAAGTTTGCACCTGTAATCCTGAGTGTTTCCTGGGGCACTTTCAGTGAGTAGGGACACGGGGCTCAAGGGTAAACACAATATGCTAATAACTAAGTAATTTTTTCATCTTCATATGATTGCATATATAAAAAACGTGCACACAGAGTAAATGAAAAAAACAAAGCAAATGAAACGAATTTTGGGATAATATGCTCTCTTACGTTATAAACCTCCGTTATCTAAAGCAAACACTGCAGATTTCTGTGTCTGATCAGAGAGTCACCGATTTGAATCCTGGTTTTCGCAGTGGGAAATAGTAACTAGTGTATTTATAGAGCTACACCTTCCATGCCTGTGGTAAAAAGCACTCTGGCATCACATAAAGCATATATTAGCTCCTCGGCTGCTTTTATGTGTGTTGCTTAACCAGTTGCATAGGAGCCAGTGTCATGAGAGGCCTATTAAAGCCAGGGTCACTGGAATTATGCGGCAGGGGAGGACCAAATCATGTGGCAGGGTTGACTAAATTATGTGGCAAGAAAAGGAAAATGATGTGAGGTTATACAGAACATTTTGTCATGCATCTACTTTGTTACTTTGTCATTTGTACATTTGGTGAAAACTATCTGGGCATGGATTTCCCCTCATTAATGCTGGTTTAATACTCAAATATAGCAAAAAGCAAAAGAAAGGTGACCAGTCAAGCTTTGCGAAGGGCGTTTCACAGAGAGATGAGAGCACCTTTATTGCAAAAAGGCACGTTGGAGCTCATTATTTCTGAAAGGGAGGAGGTGTGTCCTAATGGCAAGAGCTTCCTACTTGGGAACCTAATTCAGGTCCTCCAACCAGCTCAAATCACTTAATAGGCCAGTGCCTAGAATAAAAAAAAGATATAATCAATTAATATGAACTTGTGTTTGTGTAATGTAAATGGTAATGTAAATGGTACTTATTTAAAGTTTCCCAATGCCCTTGGACCGTGTCCTCCCTACGTAAAACCAAAATAGGGATAGATAACTTTTTTCAAGATTGGAGTGATAGCCATGGTCGTTAAGTTGTGAAAGAGGCAGACGAGGTAGAGGGCTACTTAGGGCCTCAGCTATCATTAGTGCAGAAAGTGCAAATCCATTAGGGCCCAGGAGTGCGAGGGGCTCACAAGAACCAAATTATGGAGAGAACAGTTTTTTTGTCAATTTCTGTTATTGTTTGATGATTTTCCCTATCATATGTTTCACATTTACTGTGTATTATGAGCTACAAAAAATTATCCATGATATGATCTCAAAAGCTCTGCCTTTGCGCTCAGCCATGCCTCTCCTGTTTCCCGATCCTTGGAATAAAGTTTTGCAGGGGTCCCCGACTTAAAAACATTTTGCTTTGGGGGGCTCTGGCAAAAAAAGTTTGAAGGGATGTGGCCAAGCGCGACCTGGAATAGCCGCGTAGCGAGTGAGCTCCGAAGCCAGTGATCCCACTTATTAATCCTGAATGCTGATCCTGCGCTCCGGAGGATGATCCCGAAGACCAGAGGGGTGGTGGTGCCTGGTTCGACCGCCTCGGGGACAATTTGCGGCCGGATTTGCGGAGCCGGGGCTGCCTCGGCTTCCGGAAGTAACTGGACCTTGAAGCCGGGGCCCACAGTTGCACGGCAGGCCAGTGAGGTGCAACTTCCGGTCCGCCCGAGAGACGTGCCTGCGCCCGCGGATTGTGCCAACCTCGCAACTTGTCGGGACCTGGCCCCGGAGCACTGGGGCGGCCCATCCTTCTTCGCTGGCAGGCCGGGCATCAAAATACTGGCGGCGGCGGCAGGAAAGCGGCGATCGAAGCCGCGTAAGTGCCCGGGAGGAGAGAGGACGACAGCAGGGCCCGAGGGGCGATCGGGTCCCCCCCCACCCCCTTTGTCTCCTCCTCGAGTACTCTGGCTTTCTCCCTTTTTTTCTCCCCCCTTCACCCCCCACGGATGTCGTCGGCCAATCTGCAATCCAGGAGGCCCCCCACTCTGTATATGTGTGCACTGAATGGAGGACTGCTCGTGATAAGGCTTGTCTCGATGCCAGTGGATACTGCAGCAAATATCTGAGCTAAGTTGCCCCCTGCATGCAGCAACTTGGTGGCTGGTCTGACGGAAGCTCTGTTGGTGGAGGGCCTCCCCCCCTCCACCCTCCTCTTCCCCCCTTTTTGTGGATCAAAGGTAGGCGCTGACTGTGATTGGGAGCGGCCTTGGGGGTGCCTTGGAGCTACTGTGGAGCGTCCAGCACTGTCCCCGGAGGTGGGGGTGAGGAGTGAGTGGCTGTTGTGTTGCTGCCGGCCCAGCAATAAGAAGCCTAGGAGCCTCTTGGGAGCCATGGAAGGGGACGTCTTTTAGTGTCTGTTAAGATGTGAGAACCGCATCTACGCCAGTGTGCGACTGCAGTGGCCTCTCTGGTAGACTCCTTCATAGCCTAAGTTTCGAACTCACCCTGGTAACGGCGCTACCTGTTCGCCTGTGCTTTTGAGAGGGTGGGGCGGACCACTTGTTTGTTATTGAGACTGACCCCTAACGAACATTGCTGTGTAAAGATGGAACGCGTGAAAAGCACTGGGACTAAGGGCTCCAAACCGGTCCAAGCCAATAAACTAGATCGCTACACAGTGGCTAAAGATTTGCAGAAGGGTCGGCTCTTCGAGGATTCTGTGAAGGGTGCCCTGCCGGGGGAAGAACCCGAGCCCTCGTTGAAAGATCTCATGGATGCTATCACGGGGGTTAAAACTTCCATGGAGCATAAGATGGACTCAATGGCCATTGACATCAACTTGATTCGAGCGGACATGGGGAAACTTAACGAGAAGGTGAAGCTGGTTGAGCTCACAACCTCCAGCCTGGTGGATGATGTTTCCCAATTGCAAATGGAAGTCAAGGAATTGCGAGACTCCCGATCTGCCTTTGACCTTACACTGGATGACTACGAAGGGCGTCTCCGCTGTAATAACCTACGAATTTTAGTTGTGCCGGAAAAGTCAGAGGGTCCAGCCCCCGATCTATTTGTTGAGGATCTCATCCTCAAACACCTGCAACCAAAGGGCCTCAGTAAGTTTTTTGTCATCGAGCGGGCGCACAGACCGGGTGTTCCCCCGCGGCCTATGTTGGCCCGTGTCTTCAACTATCGTGACAGAGTTGCTATTCTCCAGGCCTCAAGGACGAATGCTCCTCTTTGGTATGAAAATGCCACCATCTTCTTTTTCCCGGGTTTCGCGCAAAGAGTGCAAAAGCAAAGGAAATAATTTTTGTCTGTCAAGTGGGATCTAAGGGAGAGGGGCATGAAGTACACGATGTTGTTCCCGGCCCGTCTCAGGATTGAAGCGGAGGGCCGAGCATGGTTTTTTGACCAACCGGAGGCTGTCATGGAGTGACTCGAGTACCGGGGATCTCAGGCCCCGGCGGACAGAGGTTGCGATGGTAGTACGGACACTCAACCTTCCTGAAGTGGCGGGCAGCTGAGTCTTGATTTGTTGCAGGGGGGTTTTGGGGGGAGTTGGGGGGGTGTTTTGAGGGGGGAGTGAAATATATGCCTAATTTGAGTGGAGGGGTGCGAGGGGTCGTATATTTGCCTAATTGATGTTCATCCGGACTATTCATCATGTGGACTGGGCACTGACTGGGGCTCATGAACTTTAACCCCCTGAGCTTACTTTATTGTTCTTTCTTTTGAATGTTTAGGGCGACAGGCACTCAGCAGTTTTCAATGGCCAGTTTTAAGCCTAATGGGCAGGGCAGCGGGGTGGGGGAGTTTTGGGGAGGGTTTGTTTCACCTGTTGTGTGGTTTGTTATTCGCATCAGCTTACAGTACTGGATTTGTAGATTGTACTTGATTAGTATGCAGCAGACAGAGGATTGTCACTTCTTCTTGACAGATGATGGGGGTAGGGAACTAAAGGTTTTGATTTGGAACGTGAATGAATTAAACGTAGTGTGGTCCTTCAATATCTTAAGCGCCAGGCGCCGGATGTGGCCCTGCTTCAGGAAACGCACTTAGTAGGGAACTCATGTGAGGCCATGCACAGAATGGGGTACAAGTTGGTGGCCCATTCGGGGTTCACGTCCGGTTCCAGGGGGGGCGGGCATCCTAATTCAGAGGGCGTTGCCCTTAGTAATTGACTCTACATGGGAGGATGACCGGGGTAGATACATTGGTATTACGGGTCGGTGGGAGGGGCACGTCATTACCTTCCTGTCGGTCTATGTCCCCCCGGGAATGCAGTGTACGACATTTGCAGCCCTGGGGAAACTTTTGCTCGAGTTACCGGTGGAACTTTTGATCCTGGGTGGTAATTTTAATGCAGTGGTCCCTTGAGGGATGGATAGACATCCCCCGCAGGATGTGGGTCGTGCTATGCGGTGGCTGCCTGATTTTTTGGACGCAATGGGTCTGGTGCACTGCTGGAGATTGCTCCATCCTGATCAAAAACAATACACATTCCACTCCGGCGCCCATAATAGTCTCTCCTGCCTGGATTACTGTTTGGTCCCGGCAGCTCAGGCATCTTACATCGCCGAGGCCACGCATCTTGCCACGGGTATTTCAGATCACTCTCCGCTGTGGGTCCGGCTGTGCGGTCCCCATTAATCCTTGGCACTTAAGTAACCCCAGACTCCGCAAGGACCTCACTAAGGCTTTAGATGATTATTTTACTGACAATGAGGGGTCGGTGTCCTCCTCCATGTCCCTTTGGGAGGCCTTCAAAACAGTCATTAGGGGTCAGGCTTTATCACTGATAGCGGGCTCTAAAAGGGAGAGGAACAGGGAGGTGGTTGAAGCAGAGACTGAGATTAGTCGGTTGGAGGGAGAATTGGAACAGGGAGTGACGCAGGTCAAATTACATATCTTGAGCCTCAAGCAGTATGACTACAATTCACTGGCCACAGATAGGGTCAGGGCTCTTGGCAGGGAACAGCAGGGCAGGCTTTACGGGAAACGTATTACTTGGTTGGACAAAAAGGACTTGGCCGATCGCATTGTCCCAGAGCTTATCACGGAGGAGGGAACTTCGCTTACAGACCCACAGGGCATTGTGGATAGGTTTGCGGCACATTTCCAAACTGTTTACACTTCGGTCTCTGATCGAGCAGAGGATGATTCTCATCTGCTGCTTCATAATATACAGCTGTCCCTTGAGGATCTGGATTTTATGGATAGTGCATTAACAGCTGACGAAATTGCCCAAGCTATACGTTCGTTGAACTCGGGTAAAGCGTTGGGACCTAATGGGCTCCCAATTGAACTCTACAAGCTCAAACCTGATAAGTTGGCGCCCTACCTGAAAGATATGTTAATTGAGTCCCGGGAAATAGGGATCCTCCCCAGTGATCAGAGAGTAGCGTCGGTGGTAGTGATTCATAAGGAGGGTAAGGTCAAAACTAAGTGTGCCTCCTATAGGCCCATTTCTTTATTAAACGCTGAGCCCAAAATATTGGCCAAGCTTCTTTCTAATAGGCTGGTAAAAGTAGTGAGCGGATCAGTCGGGCTTTATACCCCACAGAAACACGGCCCTAAATTTGGGCAGATTACATGGGGTGATAGCTAGAGCCCACACTCTGCAGGAGCCGGCCGTAATTGTTTCGATCGATGCAACCATGGCCTTTCATACTATAGAATGGTTCTATTTGATGGCAGTTCTGGCCAAATTCGGATTCGGTCCTGAATTTATAAGTTGGGTGTGTTTACTGTATACAGAGCCGCTTGCCCAAATAGTTGTTAATAACAGGGTTTCAGCATCCTTTCAGCTTGGTTGGGGCACTCGGCAGGGCTGCCCTCTCTCCCCCCTCCTTTTCTCGCTGGCCCTGGAACCTCTAGTGGCCTGGTTGCATTGGGAACAATCTATCTGGGGCATTCAGTGGTCCCCGGAATGGGAAGACCGAATAGCCTTGTGCTCAGACGATTTTTCTGCTTTATTTAACCTCTCCCCGGAAGTCCCTCATTGTCGTTTGTGACGTCCTGGCCTCTTTCGGTAAAAATTCAGGGCTCTCCATTAACTGGGGGAAATTTCTGTTGTTTGTCCTGAAAGGGGACCTCCCTGCCCCTCCTCGGCACTGTCCTATCCAAATAAATACGGATGGGTTCAAGTATTTGGGAATTTTCATCTCTCTTGACCCAGCGATCAGATATGTCCAAAATATTCTTCCCCCTTTGCAGAGGCTCAGGAGTGATATTGCTAACTGGAGGAGACTTCCGCTCTCTGATGGGGCGAGCGGCCCTCTTCAAAATGATGGCTCTGCCTCGCTTCCTTTATGCCCTACAGAATACTCTTGATGTAGTGCCAAAGTGCTATTTTCGTGAGTTGGAGGTGCTGCATCGGAGTCTACTATTGGAGGGCAGACCCCGTATCGCTTTAGCTAAGCTGACACTTCCCTGGTATGATGGAGGCATTGCCCTCCCAGATATTAAAAGGTACTATTGGGCTTCCCAGCTGGCTGCGATCAACCATGGAACGTTCGGTCCCATTGCCGATCCGGGATATGCCATGGATAAATGGCTTCTCCCCGGCGGTAGATACAATAGGGCACTGTATTCGAAACCAACTAAGCTGAACTTGACGGGTCGACCAAACATGCTGTCCGGATTTGGCACGATGCCACGAGCTTGCTGGGGTGGAAGGATAAACTGACGTTGGCTACCCCGCTTTTTGACTCAGAGAGATTAGGTAAGCTTTGGAGGTCAAAGGGGTTTGATAAGTGGGATCTGATAGGGATTTCCACCATTAGGGATATTTGGGGCAAAGGGAGGATTAAGTCATTCGAAGAAATGCAGGCGGAATTTGAGTTGACGAGCTCTGAGTACTTCCGGTACGCACAAATCCGGCACTCACTCCAGGCGGCACTACCCGGAGACGTGGATCTCCCGGAGGCTTCGCCTCTCGAGGATAGAATTCTGGATGGCCACCTCCCCGAGAAAACGATCTCCCTGATCTATAAGAAGCTAATTAACCATAGGGCTAATCCTCTTGAGGAGTTTAGGGCTAGATGGGTTCAAGATGGAATAGGATTAGATGACGAGGACTGGCAGTCGGCTGTGTCCTCTCCAAAGGTGGTCGCCATCCCTGCTAGGCTGCGGCTCGTTCAACTAAAAGTACTACATAGGGTCTATGTTACGTGGCCCCGCCTTGTACATATGGGTCTTTCTGATACCGGTTTGTGTAGACGGAAGTGTGGTCTCGTGAGTACCTTCCTTCATATCATCTGGGAATGTCAGTATATCACAGAGTACTGGCGCAAAATTCACAACACTATACACAAGGTTTTGGGGGTCTTCTTCCTGCCTGAAGCGAGGAGATACCTCCTGAACATAAGGGAACCCACGGACCTAAACTCTGCGCAGACACAGTGGGCTACATTGGGCTTCATGATAGCGAAAAGGAATATTGCCCAGTTGTGGGGAGCCGAACAACCCCCCACCTTGGAGGTTTGGGAAAACAACTTAGACTGGAGTATGTTTAGGCAAAAAAAAGACTGTTTTCATGGCGAGAGGACGCCCTCGAAAGTGGGCATTGATATGGGGACCTTGGAATAGTTATAGAGGAGAGATCTGTGTACCGCGCAGGGATGCTGTTCTTGATGTACCCCCATCCCCGTGAAGTTCCTGATATTGTGAGCGCTCCAGCGTCCTCTACTCCCGAATGTGTTATCTTTGCTATGACAATTTTCCTCTGTACTGTGCATTTGACTGATGCTTTGTTCAAATAAAAAGAATTGGGAAAATAAAACGTTTGACAACCACTGCCTTAGGGTATGACAGTGAGGCCTCACCATGGGAGATGCTGCCCCTGCGGGCAAGAGTTTTCACTCCCCTTGGAACAGGAAGTGATGGGGGCAATAAACAGGGTTTTGCTCCCTCCCTCCTTCCTCGCAGTGGATGGCTGGCCCGACTCCAACTCATGCTGGCCACGCAAGGCATCCTCACTGCTCTACCAACCTCCCATCTCAAACTCAGAATTGAACCAGAAACCAACCACACCACCTTACCTGTCTCTTTGAGATGTGGCATTTAATGTATAGCTTTGTCAGCAGATGCCCTTGGCAGCGAGTTTCCTGGGCCCTAGTGCCACCGCAGTGACGCTTTTAAGTTACCTCAGTCAAAGGAGGCCCACCACAGAAACTGTTATGGTTTTTCTGAGAGACCAAGGGCCCGATGTAGGTTGGTCGGTAACGGCCGAAAATCGGTATTTTCGGCCGTTACCGATCGGTAAATAGGCGAATGGTATGTAGGGGGCATTATTTTACCGAATCGGTAAAATTACCGATTCGGTAATTTTACTGATTCGGTAAAATAAGTAATCGGTAAATTTACTGATTCGGAGCCACCCATATGTAGGTGGGACTCTTCAGAGTCCCAGGAGCCTTAACGAATCGGTATTTTACCATCAAATCCAATTTGATGGCAAAATACCGATTCCGGTGTGCATGCACATGTGTGCATGCACACCTATGCCATGTGACAGGCAGACCTGCCCTTAGGGCATGTATGCCTGCCACATGGCACCCGTGCCTGTTTTGGGGGTGCCAGAGGGTGTCAAAGTGACACCCCCTGCACCCTTGTGTGAATCGGTATTTACCGATTCGGTAAATACCGAATCGGTAATGCCCATTCATTCCTATAGGCTTCAAAGCCCATAGGAATGAATGGGCATTACCGATTCGGTATTTACCGAACCGGTAAATACCGAATTCATCCGATTCGGTATTCCAGCACATCTGGAATACCTACATGTCGGACCCATAGATTTACCGATTTTAAATTACCGAATCGGTAAAATTCGGTAATTTAAAATCGGTAAATCTTTCCTACCTACATCTAGCCCCAAATGTTTGATCATGTACTCCTTCCTTGAAAAAAAAATAAAGCGCTGGGGTGTATCGATATAACAAGGGCCACTGGAATTATGCACCATTGGGGAGGGAGTCCTGGGCAGGAGCCAAGAAGACGTGGGACCGGTAAGCTACATTAAAATATATATATATTATTAAATACCGCCCCCCCCCCCCCCCTGCACAGCGGGAGCGCGCCATGGACTGTAATGTGTACACAACACCGTGTATTTGCAACAAGAGCTACGCTAATGCGACTGCTCCTGTCTTCCATCACAATAAAACAAAGTACTGCTTAAAGGCGCCGCGAGCTATGTTCTTATGCATAGCGCTACCTATCGCAGAGGTGCTGTTTTCTCTGTAAGTAAATAGCAGGCGTTACTGAGACCCATTACAATGGTACTCAGTTTAGGCTCCTCAGAAGGATGAAAGGCTGACCCGGCGCTGCCCAGCGCTGGGCCTATGAGCTGTAAGCGACATACAGATCCCTTATGTGCAGCAAGCGCTGCAGTCGCTGAGCTGTTTTATTACCCAGTCGAGAAAGTCTCCTTCCGAATACCAGATCCGGACGAAGAGGGGCGGGGTGCCTCGAAGACATCCAATAGTTTCCAGCGGCATCCTTTTATCACCTTGTTCCAGCCCGGAAAAAGAAACACGGCATCATCATGGCCCGTGTGTACTAACACGTTTTTCCATAGACATAGAATGGAACCCCCCCCCCCTTAAACTGCACGAGAGGAACCCCGTGCCACCCATTTCTAGTGCTTTCAGCACATCTTCAAGTCGAAGCACCCATTTCTAGTGCTTTCAGCACATCTTCAAGTCGAAGCACTCCACCGCCTCTCCGCGAACCCGTGAGACTGAGAGTCACAATCACTGACAGTTTGCACGTTTTCTCACTGACCCTGCTCCGCAGTGTACCTGCTGACACTGTGCACGGCTCCTCTATGCGCCTCACCCCTCACCCCCAGCCTCAGGGCGCACCCAGCTCCCCCAGGCGGTCTGTGCTTGAGACGTGTCCGTTCCAACTTGGCGTAGGGCCAGTTTACGGCCTAATGGGCGATAATCGAATCCACCCTACCCCGACCCAGAAGGCCGCCATAAATAATATCTCCTTTGCTTTGATTACATTTGTGGCCGACTTTGAACCTTTTCCAATTAACTAATGTGTTTATCACACACGGTGACGCGCCCCATCTCACCGAAGCTGCCACACGCACCGTACCCACAAGAACACATACTCCCGGTACCCACAGGAACACACACTCCTGGTACCCACAGGAACACACACTCCCGGTACCCACAGGAACACACGCACTCACACTACTGGTAACACACCTTCACCAGCGAACCCAACGCGATGGACAATACAGAACCATCTGGAAACTCACCACTGGACTGCTAACAGCGCTGCGATGCCACACACACGGCACTGTGCGCTACAGAGGCGACAGGTCTTGAACGACGAGCGATATGTCCCCCGCCAGTGGCTACAATATACACCATAAGGCCTGGTGCCCCAGAAATCATTGTTCTGCCTCTAGTTGAGGACAATTGAGGAATGCAAACAAAAGCATGGCAGGGAACCAAGCTCAAAATCTGTTGCACGGTGTACAAAGCATTACACAACATGGGCCCCGGCTCTCTAGCCCAAAAGTTGGTCAGAGATACACCGGCCCCTTAGGTCAAGCCATCGAGCACTTCTCTGTATTCCCCGCGTCAAATTGGCACGCAAGGGAGGCAAAGCTTTGTCCCATCTAGCCGCCCCCTCACCCCCCCCCCCCCCCCACTCCCTTACTGGAATCAACTCCTCATACAAATGCGCCAGTGCACACATTTCTTAGCCTTCAGAAAACTTCTGAGAACTGAATTGTTCTAATCCTCCTCGGTATGGCCACAAGCAGCCTCAGCGCAGAGATACCCCTTACCGGGTGATTCAGGCGTATATAAGTCACATAAAAAAAACTGTGTTTGTTGAGTAGCCTGCAGGCCCCAGAAGTGGGAGGTGATTCTCGAGAAGGGAAGCGCTGCCTCTTGTAGGGTCTTTGTTCATGTCTCAGTTTCAGAGGTGATCTATCGCAGGACGCACCTGTTATGGGGGGGGGGGCTTGATCTCTGCCCCCTGGGCTCACCTTTCTTGCATTCCTGGTTCTGAGTCTGCTGGTGGTGTTGTGACGGCTGACAGAGACCAGCAGTTTACCCTGGTATCAGTGGTAGATGCTGCCTTGTCAGTGGTGCATCAGTCCTGGACGACGGTGTGGTCCTCCTAGGGCAGCCAGTGAAGGGTGTGACGTGGCTGTGAGGTCAGTTTAGAAGCAGCAACTCCTGCGAGGAAGGGCTCTGCAACCCTGCAGGTGGGTGACAGCCAGGGCCTGGACAATGGCCCTGAACTCTAATGTCCGAGGAAGGGTTTTATTCTGCACAGAGGTGAGGCTGGTACCCTTCTCTCGGGGACGCCTTCGCCCCGTGTGTTTAGATGGGGGCTGTGGCAGTCCATGGTGATGTGAGGGATTTGGGACATGTGTGGGTGGTTGTGGAGAGAATCCTTCCTGCCTCAGGTTAGTGAATCACTACCAGATCTGAGCTCCTCTGTAAAGAAGTGAAGGGAAGAGGTGTGGCGCAGCGGCCAGGGCAGCTGGTTCCGGAACATGGGGGCTCAGGGTTCGATGCCCGGCGCCTGCGGCAGATCAGCCCAGCACCATGTGACTCTGGGCAATAGCTCGCTTAATCTTCCGACTGCCCCCAGCGCCTTGACTTTACAAATACTGGACATTTACATCGTGGGAGACCAGGGTTCATTTGGTCGTGCTTTCTGGCTCACTTTCGATATCCGAAACTGAACCAGACTCAGCGACTCATTCGTCAGCCTATAGATGTACCGCGTAGAAAAGACTTTATCAGCCTGTGGGTTTCCTACTCCAATGAGAATTCATCAATAAATCAAATCAATGTCTTACATTGATAATAAGACGTCCTACATCAGCGATAACTGGTCAGACCATGCAGGTCCAATATCAACGATAATTCATCAGCCTATGCATCATGTGGTCCATCAATGACCATCAGCAGCCCAGGGATGCTCCTCATCATAACAATTAAGTGTCTATGGATGCCACACGGCAGCCATTCAGCATGGATGTTGTGAGTGTCAATGGATGTTAAACTTCAACAATAATCTGGTTGTCTTCCAGAAACAATAATTCATCGATCTACGGATGCCTCAAAATAATAATATTCCGCATTTGTAAAGCGCACAATCACCCGTAAGGGTCTTCAGGTGCTGGGGGCCGTCGGGAAGAATAAGCAAGCTATTGCCCAGAGTCACATGGTGCTGGGCTGACCTGCCGCCAGCGCCGTGGATCGAACCGTGATCCCCAGATTTCAGAGTCAATCGCCCTAGACGCGGCGCCACACCTCTACCCAAAACAACAAAACATTAATCGATCTACGGATGTCCCAAAGCAACAATAATTCATCAAGCTGTGAGTGTTATACCCGTCTATGGATCTCTTCCATCAGCAACAATTCATTGTTCTACAGATGTCATACTCGTCTATGGATGTTACACGTCAACATTAATTCATCAATCCATGGACTTCATACTCGTCTACGGATGTCTTACGTCAGCCGTAATTCATCAAGTCTATGAGTCCGGTAGCAGTTTTTGGCTGTAGTACATCAATGGTAATTTATGATTCTCTGGATGTACCATGTAGAAAAGACTTTATCAGCCTGTGGGTTTCCTACTTCAATGAGAATTCATCAATCAATCAATGTCATACATACAATAATTCCTACAGCAACTATAATTCGTCAGCCCAAGGTCTACCTACGTCAACAAAAATTGATCAGTCAATGGTTAACCTAAGATGACAATAGTTCATCAGCTTACAGTTGTACTAAATCAACTCCACTTCTAATTCCAATGATAATTCATTGTGTTACATCAAAGATAATTCATCCACCTGCGGATGCCTATATCAATGATAATTCATCCACCCAAGGATGTCGTACATGGACCAGAATTCATCAGTCTATTAGTGTGCTACTTCAATGCTAATTCCTATGCCATCGTGTCTTATATTTACAAAATACACAATTTGCCTAGACCACTCTTTTTTTAAAACACAAACACAGTTATTGAAGGACAAGAATATTTTTTATTGAATTCTGACCAGGTATTTATATTTTATACCTTTGACTTTCTTTTTTATTTTAAAGATTTTTTTGTACAATGATTAGCAAAAGCAGGACAAACTATACACATATTTACAATACTAAACATAACGACTTATAAACCAAACATATCACAATATTTCAAAAAATAAATCAAATCAACATCATCACGACAAAACACATAATAAATTGATATATATTTGATTTCAATCAATGAAAGACAGAATCAAAAAAGGGAGAAGGAAAAAAGGAAGGACAGGAGGAATACAGTCCAATTGATAGAACTATTTAATGACGTCTTAAGCTAACTAATAACGGTGGGTAGCTAATATAAACCAGTTAGTCCTCCAAGTGTGCCTCCCAATGTGATAATTCATCCGCCCAAGGATGTCGTACATGGACCATAATTCATCAGTCTATTAGTGTGCTACTTCAATGCTAATTCCTATGCCATCGTGTCTTATATTGGCAATAATCCTTCAGAACATGGATGTCCTACGTGAACGCTAAATCATCAGCCTATGAATGTTTTAAAATGATAATTCATCTACCTGCAGATGTCTTTCATCAATGAGAATTCATGTCCCTGCAGATGTCTTTATTTGATGAGAATTCATGTCCCTGCGGATGTCTTTTATCAATGATAATTTGTGTCCCTTCGGATGTCTTTCATGGATGGTAATTCATGACCCTGCGGAGGTCTTTCATCGATGAGAATTCATGTCCCGGCGGATGTCTTTTATCAATGATAATTTGTGTCCCTTCGGATGTCTTTCATGGATGGTAATTCATGACCATGCGGATGTCTTTCATCGATGAGAATTCATGTCCCGGCGGATGTCTTTTAGCAATGATAATTTGTGTCCCTGCGGATGTCTTTCATCTATGAGAATTCATGTCCCTGCGGATGTCTTTTAGCAATGATAATTTGTGTCCCTGCGGATGTCTTTCATCGATGAGTATTGATGTCCCTGTGGATGTCTTTCATCGATAGGAATTCATGTCCCTGTGGATGTCTTTCATTGATGAGAATTCATGTCCCTGCGGATGTCTTTCTTCGATGAGTATTCATTTCCCTGTGGATGTCTTTCATAGACAATAATTCATCAGCCAACAGATGTCCTACATGGATGATAATTTATCCGCCCATCAATGTTTTAAAATGATAATTCATCTACCTGTGGATGTCTTTCATCAATAGGAATTCAATCAATCAATCAATCAGTGCACTTATAAAGTTCGCTACTTATCTGTGAGGGTCTCAAGGCGCTGAGGGGCTGGGGGGCTGCTACTGCTCGAAGAGCCAGGTCTTGAGGAGTCTTCTGAAGGTGAGGAGGTCTTGGGTCCACCGTAGGTGTGTGGGGAGGGAGTTCCAGGTCTTGGTGGCGAGGAAGGAGAATGATCTGCCGCCGGAGGTCGTGCGGTGGATGCGGGGGACTGGGTTGAGGGTGAGGTTGGCGGAGCGGAGCTGGCGGGTGGGGGTTTAGAAGCTGAGTCGGTCATTGAGGTAGGCTGGTCCGGTGTTGTGGTGGGCTTTGTGTGCGTGGGTGAGGAGCTTGAAAGTGATCCTCTCTTTGATGGGGAGCCCGTGAAGATCTCTCAGGTAGGGGGTGATGTGGTTGCGGCGGGGGATGTTGAGGATCAGTCGGGCAGAGGCATTTTGAATGCATTGTAGTCGTCGTAGGTGATTGGCCGGGATGCCTGCGTAGAGTGCGTTGCCGTAGTCTAGCCTGCTGCTGAAGAGGGCCTGGGTCACAGTCCTTCTTGTTTCGGTCGGGATCCACTTGTAGATCCTGCGGAGCATTCGGAGGGTGTTGTAGCAGGCGGAGGAGATGGCGTTGACCTGCTTCGCCATGGTGAGGGAGGAGTCGAGGATGATTCCCAGGTTGTGAGCGTGGACGGTGGGGGTAGGTGCTGTTCTCAGCGCGGTCGGCCACCAGGAGTCGTCCCAGGCTGAGAGTGTGGGTCTGAGGAGGAGGACCTCCATCTTGTCCGAGGTCAGCTTCAGTCGGCTGTTCCCCATCCATTCAGCGACGGCATTCAATCCCTCGTGGAGGTTCGTTTTGGCGGTAGTCGGGTCCTTGGTGAGGGAGAGGATCAGCTGGGTGTCATCGGCATAGAAAATGATGTTAAGGTGGTGTCGGCGGACGACCTGTGCGAGGGGGGCCATGTAGATGTTGAACAGCGTCGGGCTGAGAGATGATCCTTAGGGTACACCGCAGATGATGTCGGTGGCTTTGGAGCAGAAGGGGGGAGGCGTACGCTCTGTGTTCTGTCGGAGAGGAAGGAAGTGATCCAGTCCAGGGCTTTTCCCTGGATTCCGGGTTCTTGGAGACGTTCCTTTAGTGTGCAGTGGCAGACTGTGTCGAATGCGGCTGACAGGTCCAGGAGGATGATGGCCGATGTTTCTCCGTTGTCTAGTTGAGTCCTGATGTCGTCTGTGGCTGCGATGAGGGCTGTCTCAGTACTGTGGTTTCTCCGGAATCCGGACGGGGACGGGTATAGGATGCTGTTGTCTTCGAGGTAGTGGGTCAGCTGTGCATTGATGACTTTCTTGTGTCGTGTCATGTCACTGCTGATGTCTTTCATCGATGAGAATTAAGCTTTCTGCAGATGTCTTTCATAGACAATAATTCATCAGCCAACCGATGTCCTACATGGATGATATTTCATCCATATATCAACGTTTTAAAGTGATAACTAATCAGACAAGCAACACCCATTGGGCTCATGGGGCTTCAGCACCCCCCGTCGTGTGTGTCAGACCGGGCTGACACGTCTTCGCGGGCTGGCGAGGATCTAATTGCAGCCACACCCCAGTACTTAAAAGGTCTTTAAAAGACCATTATTTGTAAATGAGGCTTTTGTTGTGCGTTCACCCATTCTTACAGCCACTCTGTCTGAGGTTGGAAGAATTAGCCCCCCCCCCACCAAAATATTTTTCACACCCTCTCCCTCCTCTTCCCCCCTCCTCCCCCCCCCCCCCCCCCTCCCCGAAATGTGGCTCTACTTGCCCGCCTGTAACTAATCTACCTTTGGATGTCTTTAATCGATGGGAATTCATGTCCCTGCGGATGTCTTTCACAGACAATAATTCATCAGCCAACAGATGTACTAAATGGATGCTAATTCCTCAACCTATCAGTGTTTTAAGATGATAATTCATCTCCTGAAGATGTGTTCTGTCAATGATAAGTTATCATCCGACAGATGTCCTAAGAGGACGAAAATTCATCCGCCTATCGATGTATTTATGTTGATGATGATTGGTCAATTCATCAGCCTATATGTCTTACGTATACAATGAGGCGCCAGCCCACGGTTGTCCTTCGTGGATGATAATTCATCAGCCTATCAAGGCGTTACACCGAAGACATTCGGTCAGCCCACGGTTGTCTTTGGTGGGTGATCGCCCTTCATTTCCTCCCTGCCGGTGATGCACTAAAGATGATGCATTGGCCAGAGGTTCATCCCATTAGCGCCTGGCTTCGGAGTGGAAACAGCCTGTGCTTGGACGCTGACGCACACAGGGTTCTGGAGCACGTCACTCTCTGGGGGGGGGGGGGGCAGAATCACTGGCACAGGCTGAGATGGAACATCTTTCAATAGCGGTGCCAAGATATGGGCCATCGGCCTCTTCTGCCCTGCTCCTCCCGTGCCACCCTAGGGCAGCCCACCTTCCACTTACTACCCTGTTACCCCCCATACCAGGCCCCGGTCAGCCCCCCTCTCCCTCCACGTATAACAATATGGACCACCGCGCGCCCTTCGGCTCTATTCCTCCCCAGCCAGACTCCAGTCCGCCCCATGGACTTCATTCAGGGGTCACCAGGGGTCGCAGCTGTGACCCCTGGTTTGCTCCGTGTGACCCTTGCCTCAGAGGTGGCAAAATCAGTGCCTAGAACACAGGAGCAGCTCGTCCTAGTGGGCGTCGGTTGGCGCTCCATTTTCCTGGTTTTCAGTCAATTTTTTTATTACACAAATGGTGAATAATATTATTCACTATTAGCGTATTTAAAAACGGAGTATATTCGGCTGGCATTGGACTCTATTTGACAGCTAAGGTAAGTGAAACATGCTTTTAAAGGTATGCTGTATGCATGCTGGCGGGTGAGTGTGTGTATCCGAAAGCCTGTGCGTAAATGTGTGTGTATCTTAAGCATGTGTGTGTGAGTCAAAGTAAAGGTCAAATGGTGTGTGACGTCACTTCCGCTACCCCAGGCATTTTGGGGAATTGACACCCATGATCCACCTTTCTCTCTCCTCTCTTATTATAGTATGGACCACCACATGCTGTCGGCTCAGTTCCTCCCCAGCCAGGTCACCCCCCCCCCCTTTACACTTACAATGATATCTGCTCTCCCCTGTGTTCACTCAGGTAGTAAAATACCCCTTCATACCTTCCGACAGAATTTACCCAAATGCACCAGTAAAGCTTCCAGACCAAGACAGGACGCAGCCCTTTTCAGAATAGGTATCCAGACCTCCACGCAGCACTCCAGCCAGATGCGGCCTCCAGAACCAGAAAGAACTCTTGTGAGTACTTCCAAAGTGGGCACAATACTGCAGTGAGGTCTCTAGAACCTGTGGCAATGTTCAAGGTGCGTCCTCAAGAGCTGGAAAAATACTGCTGATGAGGGTTCCATAGGTAAGGCTTCAAGACACAAAACTCAGGTGAGACCCCTGTACCGGATGTAAACTATAGGCCACGTCTGCTGAGCTGGGCAAGACGCTTCCGATGAGGCCCTCATGACTGGACACAAGCCTTGTATGAGGTGTCCAGTGCCACACAGCACTCTTGGTGAGGCCTCGTGAACAGAGAAACTGTGATTGGATGATGCTTCCAGAACCAGACCTATCACTCCTGGTGAGGCCTCGTGAACAACAGCGCTCTAGATGAAGAACCAGACACAGCACTCCTGGTGAGGCCTCGTGAACAGCACTCTAGATGAAGATCCACACACAGCACTCCTGGTGAGGCCTCGTGAATAGCGCTCTAGATGAAGAACCACACACAGCACTCCTGGTGAGGCCTCGTGAACAGCACTCTAGATGAAGAACCACACACAGCACTCTTGGTGAGGCCTCGTGAACAGAGAAACTGTGATTGGATGATGCTTCCAGAACCAGACCTATCACTCCTGGTGAGGCCTCGTGAACAACAGCGCTCTAGATGAAGAACCAGACACAGCACTCCTGGTGAGGCCTCGTGAACAGCACTCTAGATGAAGAACCACACACAGCACTCCTGGTGAGGCTTCGTGAACAGCACTCTAGATGAAGAACCACACACAGCACTCCTGGTGAGGCCTCGTGAACAGCACTCTAGATGAAGAACCACACACAGCACTCCTGGTGAGGCCTCGTGAACAGCACTCTAGATGAAGAACCACACACAGCACTCCTGGTGAGGCCTCGTGAACAGCACTCTAGATGAAGAACCACACACAGCACTCCTGGTGAGGCCTCGTGAACAGCACTCTAGATGAAGAACCACACACAGCACTCCTGGTGAGGCCTAGTGAACAGCACTCTAGATGAAGAACCAGACACAGCACTCCTGGTGAGGCCTCGTGAACAGCACTCTAGATGAAGAACCAGACACAGCACTACTGGTGATGCCTCATGAACAGCGCTCTAGATGAAGAACCAGACACAGCACTCCTGGTGAGGCCTCGCGAACAGCACTCTAGATGAAGAACCAGACACAGCACTCCTGGTGAGGCCTCGTGAACAGCGCTCTAAATGAAGAACCAGACACAGCACTCCTGGTGAGGCCTTGTGAATAGCACTCTAGATGAAGAACCACACACAGCACTCCTGGTGAGGCCTTGTGAACAGCACTCTAGATGAAGAAGCACACACAGCACTCCTGGTGAGGCCTCGTGAATAGCACTCTAGATGAAGAACCACACACAGCACTCCTGGTGAGGCCTTGTGAACAGCACTTTAGTTGAAGAACCACACACAGCACTCCTGGTGAGGCCTCGTGAACAGCACTCTAGATGAGGAACCACACACAGCACTCCTGGTGAGGCCTCGTGAATAGCACTCTAGATGAAGAACCAGACACAGCACTCTTGGTGAGGCCTCGTGAACAGCACTCTAGATGAAGAACCACACCCAGCACTTCTGGTGAGGCCTCGTGAACAGCACTCTAGATGAAGAACCAGACACAGCACTCCCGGTGAGGCCTCATAAACAGAGAAACTGTGATTGAGATGATGCTTCCAGAACCAGACCTATCACTCCTGGTGAGGTCTCGTGAACAGCACTCTAGATGAAGAACCACACACAGCACCTCTGGTGAGGCCTCGTGAACAAAGAAACTGTGATTGAGATGATATTTCCAGAACCAGACCTATCACTCCTGGTGAGGCCTCGTGAACAGTACTCTAGATGAAGAATCAGACACAGCACTACTGGTGAGGCCTCGTGAACAGCTCTCTAGATGAAGAACCAGACACAGCACTCCTGGTGAGGCCTCGTGAACAGCACTCTCGATGAAGAACCACACCCAGCACTCCTGGTGAGGCCTTGTGAATAGCACTCTAGATGAAGAACCACACACAGCACTCCTGGTGAGGCCTCGTGAACAGCACTCTAGATGAAGAACCACACACAGCACTCCTGGTGAGGCCTCATGAACAGCACTCTAGATGAAGAACCACACACAGCACTCTAGATGAAGAACCACACACAGCACTCCAGGGGCCTCATTTATGAGGCTGTGCTTCAGTTTTGCGCTGCTGATGCGTCACTTTTTGTGACGCATCGGCAGCGTAAAACATGCGCCTTGTTGCGCCATATTTAAAAAGTGACGCATCTAGGTAGATGTGTCACTTTTTAAACCCCTGCGCCACATTATACCTGCGTCAGGTATAATTTTTTTTTTTTTAAATTATATTTTTATTGCAGAGTTATAAACCACAGGATAAAATTAAACAGCCAGTGCACTTGTGGGCTCCCCCCGTCCAATGACAGTTCACATTTGTACACAGCCATTCAGCCCGCATCCCGGAGGCCGGGCGGCATATCAAATCGCTCGAGAGGAACGCAGCACAGTGTACGTCCCATTGGGACCCTGGCGGAAGGTCGTTTTACGTATCTGCTTTTACCCCCCCACCCGCAACAACATTCCCGTCAGCCATCTCCGTGGAAATCAACGTAATTGCCCCTGTCGGGGCCTGCTCTAGGCTATTCGGGCCTTCGTGCCAGGCCGTCCCACCCAATCAGTCTGCCCGCCACTCAATACCCCCTGTCCCAGTAGTTCCAAGGCCTCAACCAGCAACCCTCCAATGGCTTCCGGCCCTCCCCAAACCCCCCTACAACTAACCCCCCCAAAGCCCCCCCCCCCTGGCAACTGCTAAGGTGTGTGCTTCGCCCTATTGAACTGGATGGTTCCACTACAGTGCGTAGTTGCATACTTCTGTGTTCGCCCCGCGGTGTCCAGCGGCTTAGTCCTCGCCGTCCTCATCCTCAACCAAAGCATCACGCAGAGCCTGTACCACTAACTCCCATGCACGCGCCGCATCCAGAGCCTTCTCATTCCCCAACTTCACTGCTTGCTTCATCCGGAGCACGCTCTCGCAGTCAGACCATCGCAGCAACTCATTCTTCCATCTACGCAGTGAGGGACCTCCCCTGGCCTTCCAGTGCCACGATATTTCCCTTTGAGCCAATATCAGACCCAGATCTATGAATTTACTTGTCACCTTGGTGTGCTTAGTATGCGGGAACCAGAGCAATAGACACGCCGCCATGTCGAATTCTACCTCCCTGTCAGTCACTTCATTCAGGAGTTCCCCTACCTCCGCCCAATAGGTTCCCAGTTGTGGACACCCCCAAAACAAGTGGTCCATGTCCGCCCCGAGGGACGAACACCGGGGGCAACAGGCATCCGGCACCCGAAAGTGCCGCTGTAGTTTCTCTGGAGTTAAATAGGCCCTATGGAGCACATAGAAATGGACCTGCTGAAAGCGCGCGTTCCTGGTGCCCTTCCACGTGCGTCGCAGGATATGGCCCCATGCCGTATCCGGTATGGGCCGGCCAACGCTCCCCTCCCATTTAGCTTTGAGCCCATGGAGTGGTTCCAGCCCTTCGTTCAGCATCCTATTATGGAGGCACGTCACAGCTTTGAATGTACCAGCCGCCATCACCACATATTGGCACGCCATAGTCGTCGCGGGTTCCAGGAGCCCCTCTTTCCAGTGCTTTTGCATGGCAGCCACTACAGCCGCGTGTAGGAGGAAGCCCCCCTCAGGCAGTCCGAACTGGTCCCGGAGCACGTCGAACGGCGCCAACGCCCCATCTATGTACAAGTCACCCACCACCTGCAACCCCGCTTCCTCCCAATCCAACAACGGGGACCAATCTCCTCCGTGCGGCAAAGCCGTCAACATCCCGATCGGGATCTCCGGGGCATAAGGCCGCGGTGCCCTCGCCCTCCGAAGGCTCCTCTGTCAGCACAGCCGGAGCGTCCGCTCCTCCATGGTGAGGGCCCGTAACTCGAGCCGTTGCTGCATGATGATGTATGACAGCACGTGGCGCTGTATCCCCCGACCCCGGTCTTCCTCCGGCCCCCGGAACACCCTGGCTACGTTCTGCGTAAGGACCTGCAACTGCGCCGCTAAATAATACAGCTCAAGGTCGGGCACGGCCATGCCCCCCTCCAGCTTGGGGCGAAGTAGCGTGCTCAGGGCTATTCTGCGACGGCCGTGCCCCCACAGAAAGCCAGTAATCATTGACCGCAGTTCCCTAAACACCCCCTGGGGAATCCAGACAGGTAGCGTTCGGAAATAATAAAGGAAGCGGGGGAGCGCCACCATTTTCAACAATGCTATCCTGCCCAGGACTGTCAGCGGGAGGGTCGACCAGAAAGACAAGCTACCCCGCAGTGACCGGACACAACGGCCAATGTTACCCTCCAAAAGGTCAGCAGCCGAGTGGTAAATGCGGACACCCAAGTAGGTGATGCAAGAGGGTTCCCATGCCACACCCAAGTCGCTGCTAGGGGCTGGCGATCCCGCTCTCAGCGGAAACACGCAGGTCTTTGCCCAGTTGACCTTAAGGCCCGACAGCCGGCCGAACTCGGACAGCAGATCCATCGCTCCAACCAGTGCCCCCGAGGTGTCAGCTAGGTACAGGAGCAGGTCATCCGCATAGAGCGATATATAATGCCATTGCCCATCACTCGCTATTCCCGCGTATCGGTCGCCTGACCTCGCATGGACCGCCAAGGGTTCCATCGCCAGGGCAAACAACAGAGGGGAGAGAGAGCATCCCTGTCGTGTTCCCCTGCCCACCGGGTACGCGGCAGATACCAGGCCGCCCAATCGGACTCTCGCCGTCGCCGAGTTATACAAGACTCTCGTCCACCTTCGAAACCCGTCGCCCATGCCAAACCGCTCCAGCACTCCATCCAAAAAAGGCCATTCCAAACTATCGAAGGCCTTCTCGATATCCACGGACAGAACCGCCGGCGCTCCCTCCCCATCCAAGATGGCGTCCATTATTCCCACCAGGCGGCGGATATTCATCGCCGTGCTCCTCGTGGGTATAAACCCGGCCTGATCCCTGTGCACCAGGCCCGTCATGTGCGGGGCCAGTCTAGTGGCTAGGATGCGACTCAGGATCTTATAGTCCACCGTCAGCATGGACAGCGGGCGATAAGACCTCACGTCCGCGGCATCCCGGCCAGGCTTGAGAAGTGGTATTATCAAGGCCTCCCGCATGGAGCCAGGCAATGCCCCCTTCTCGAAGGCCTCCGTATACACCACCAGCAGCCTGGGCGCCAGAGCGTCCACATAGTGCTGATAGAACTCGATTGGCAGTCCGTCCACCCCGGGCGTCTTGTTACGGGCCATATGTTTGATAGCCACTCGAATTTCCGTAAGTGTGATCGGGCTACCCAGGTCCTTCGCGTCGTCCTCGTCCAGGACCGGAAGCGGCCTCTCCCCCAGGTACTCCACGATGTCCTGAACCCCCACTCCCAACTGACTCCGGTACAAGTCCTCATAATATCCCCTGAAGCGGTCCAATACAGCTGCCTGGGAGTACACCATCTCTCCCTGCGCATTAGTAATGCTGAGGATCGGGCAACCCCTAAGTTCCGGGCTAGCTAGTCTGGCTAAGAGGGTACCCACCTTGTCCCTTTCTGCGTGTGCCCTGATAATGTACTGCCTATAGTCATAACATCTCAAGCGTTCCGTCTCCGCGGCTACCACTTCCTTCGCCTCCAATAACTGGGCCTGTAGACCTGGCCTAGTTGGCCTGCGGCGCTCCAAGTCCCTCAAAGTTTCCTCCGCTTTCATTAAGTCATTCAGCACAGTCGTTCGAGCGTTCGAGAACCTGCCCAAGCACACCCCTCTCACCACCACTTTCATTGCATCCCATTCAGTAGACCTACTCGTCGCCGTTCCTTCATTCACACCGAAATAACTATCAATGCCCTGCCGGACCGCATCGTCGAACACAGAATCCTCTAGCGTCTCCGGCC
Organism: Lissotriton vulgaris; assembly: GCF_964263255.1. Classification (NCBI taxonomy): domain Eukaryota; kingdom Metazoa; phylum Chordata; class Amphibia; order Caudata; family Salamandridae; genus Lissotriton; species Lissotriton vulgaris. The sequence continues at coordinate 66,545,877 of NC_141699.1, forward strand.
GAAGCCGCCATGTTGGTATTACTGAGCGCTCCCTCTGCCACTGAATATGCACCAACAGGGGGTTATGATCGGATATAGTCCTAGCAAGGTACTCAGCATGGGTAATCAATGGGGCTAGGGAGCTCCCGCAAAGCACCGAATCGATCCTGACATGTAAATCATGGAGAGCGGAATAAAAGGAGTAATCCCTGGTTCCCCTGTGCCTCTCCCTCCAGACATCCAGCAACCCCCATCGTTCTTGCCAGTCCTTCCTGTGCGCGGCCAGCCTGCGCACAGGAGAGTCTACTAGGGGGGGATGGGACCTATCCAGAGCCACATCCGTAATCGAGTTGAAGTCCCCCCCTAGCACTATCGGACCCGCCAGGAAAGAGGCCAAGGACCCCGAGAGGCTATCAAAGTATCGGCCTTGGTCAGTGTTCGGTGCATAAACACAACAGAAAACCACATCCCGTCCATACAATCTCCCCTCCACCGCTACAAACCTGCCATCCGGATCTATTACCTGATTCAGCACTTGAAAGGGTATCCCCGCCCTCACCCAGATCAAGACCCCCCTGGCATACGCTGAGTAAGTGGTGCCAAAAACCTGGCCCCGCCATCTTTTCTGCAAGGCAGCGCACTCTTTTTTGGTGAGATGAGTCTCCTGGAGCATAGCTATCTGAACCCCCCTGCGTACCAGGTATGCATGTACTTTGTGACGTTTCACCATAGTCCGCAGCCCCCGGACATTCCACGTTAGGCATTTCAAATTAGGTAATGTCCCCATTCCAATTCCGTACAGTCCGAATCAAACAACAACGGTCCATGACCCCCCCTATGCAGTCGCCCCCCCCCAAACAATCCCAAAACTGAAACATTCCCCAAACCCCACTCCCCAGGACAGAGCACACGAACCCAATGGCCGCCCCCATCCAAACCTTGATCCAACTTCTCGCACACTTACCCTGTGGTCTCCACCACAGTCGACCTTAAGGGCCTAGGGGGGGTGAGTCGCCGCCGACCCCAGCTAGCGGAGCCCGCGTCCCGCCCTTCATCCCCTCCGAAACACTCAGCTCCCCCACCCGGCAACCCGCCCTCCAGCAACAGGATATCACCCTACCATGAAGTCCCGGTCTAGCCCCAAGTCTATCTCAGCCGCAGAAAATATCATCCGAAGTCTGTGGGGTCACTTTCGGCCCCTTCTGGCTCTCCGCCTCCGAAAGTTCCTCTCCTGTTCTGCTGCCTTCTCCTCCCGAGTCCGTTTCGGCCCGTTCACTGTTCTGTTGCGACCCTGTAATGGCCGCCGTCGCCGCGAGTGCATCCCTCTTCTCCGCCGCCATTTGAGCCTCCCGTTTCTCCCGCTGGCGCCTGTTGCGGGACCTGATGCGTTGTGACTGCCGCACCCGGGGCTGCTTGGGCTGGTCTCGCCGACTTTGGTGCGTCCTGTCCGTCCCCGCTCTGTACGACTCAAGCCATTGCCAGACTTCGTCCGGAGTCTAGAAAAAGTGTGTGGTGCCATCCATGATAATCCGCAGCTTGGCCGGGTAGAGCAAGGAGTATTGGATGCCTTCCTCCCTGAGCTCCTTCTTCACAGCAAGGAACGATGCCCTGTCCTTCTGGACCGCCTGCGTATAATCCGGAAAGATCGTTACCTTGCTGTTCTCCATCTCATAAGGGCCCGACATCCTGGCCCGCTGGATGAGGAGGTCTCGGTCCTTATAGTGGAGGAGCCGCACCACCATCGGTCGGGGGGGGCGGCCAAGCCCCGGCGGGCGAGCGGGCACCCGGTGAGCTCGCTCCAGAGTGAAAAATGGAGTAAGCCCCTCCGGCGCCACCACAGTGCGGAACCAGTTCTCCATGTAGGCCACCGCATCCTCCCCCTCAATCCGTTCCGGCAGGCCTACGACCCGCACGTTGTTCCGCCTATTGCGGCCTTCGGCATCCTCCGCCCTCCGCTCTAGAGTGTCCAGTCGGGCCAAAATGTCCGTGATCCTGTGCTCCGCGGTCACCACCGATGGCTTCAGGTCCAGCAACAGTTGGTCATGATCCTTGACCCGATCCGCCAGCTTCGCGTGATCCGCGCGTAGCAGCCCCAGGCCCGTGGCCACTTGGGCAATGTCATTGTGCAATGCCTCCTTAGTGGAGGTGATCGCCTCAAGGATGGCATCCAAGCGCCGGTTCAGCCGCTGTTCCTGGTCAAGCTCCGGGGAGGGACTCTCACTCAGCCGGGTCGATGTCGCCGAGTCCCCCTCGCGGCTCCCGGGCATCGGCCCTCCGATCGCCGCCATGTCAGGGCGCTGCGTCACAAGTCCGGCCACCCGTACTACGGGTACACCCGTGGGTCCGTGCCGGCCACCGGGCACCGGGCAGTGCTATGTCCCCGCCAATGGTCTCAGGAGCAATGACCAGGCGGACGAGCTCCGTTCCGTCACCCCCACTGGGCCTGTGGGGGGAGGATGAGTCTTAGGGCGGTGGCCGACGAGAACCCCTGATCTCCTGGGTGAATCGGGCAACGTCCCCCGGTCTCAGGGCATCGCGCCGCCAGTCCCAGTGCGTCGGGCAGTCGGGTGCAGGGTCCCTCGCTGCTTGGCGACAGCCGGACTCAGGGCTGAAGTTCGGGACCGTCCGACCTCCCCGCCGCCATTTTCTTCACACCCCGGACTACACCTCGGCCGCCTCTTCCTCGATCTCCTCGGGGCCAGCAGTCCCCCAGCGACTCTCCGAGTACGTCCAGCTGTCCCCATACACTTCAGAGGGCAGGAACGTCGTCTCCGGGTCGCCTAGGGTCCCGAAAAACAGGAGAATTAGCGGGATTCCGCACGGAGCTGCGAGCTCACGCCGCCATCCCGATCGGCGTCCAAGCCACGCCCCACCTGCGTCAGGTATAATGTATGCAGAGGGGGCGTTCCCCCGCAAAAAGCCTCGTAATAGTGACACAGTGAAATCTATGAGATTTCACTGCGTCTCTAATAGGACGCCATTGCGACAAAATCTTGCGCCTGCCTCACAGCAGGCGTAAGACTGACGCAAGCCCTTTCACATGGGGCTTTCCCCATGTGAAAGGACGCATTGCTGGAGTTGCGTCACTTTTGTGACACACTCCAGCAATGCGTCACTTTTGCGCTTACAGATACGTCAGAAATACTGACGTATCTGTAACTCCTTGCGACATGATGCGTCATACATTAAATATGATGCATCAGGAATGTCGCAAGGAGCGCGCAGTGAAAAGTGACGCATCGCTGTTTTCACGCAGCGATGCATCACTTTTCATAAATGAGGCACCAGGTGAGGCCCTCATGACTGGACACAAGCCTTGTATGAGGTCTCCAGTACCACACTGCACTCCTGGTGAGGCCTCGTGAACAAAGAAACTGTGATTGAGATGATGCTTCCAGAACCAGACCTATCACTCCTGGTGAGGCCTTGTGAATAGCACTCTAGATGAAGAACCAGACACAGCACTCCTGGTGAGGCCTCGTGAATAGGACTCTAGATGAAGAACCAGACACAGCTCTCCCGGTGAGGCCTCGTGAACAGCACTCTAGATGAAGAACCACACACAGCACTCCTGGTGAGGCATTGTGAACTGCGCTAGAGATGAAGCTTCCTGCGCCAAGCACAGCACTCCTGGTGAGGCCTCGTGAACAAAGAAACTGTGATTGAGATGATGTTTCCAGAACCAGACCTATCACTCCTGGTGAGGCCTTGTGAATAGCACTCTAGATGAAGAACCACACACAGCACTCCTGGTGTGGCCTCGTGAACAGCACACTAGATGAAGAACCACACACAGCACTCCTGGTGAGGCCTCGTGAACAGCGCTCTAGATGAAGAACTAGACACAGCACTCTTGGTGAGGCCTCGTGAACAGCACTATAGGTAAAGCTTGGAGAACCAGACACAGCACTCCTGGTGAGGCCTCGTGAACAGCACTCTAGATGAAGAACTAGACACAGCACTCCTGGTGAGGCCTCGTGAACAGCGCTCTAGATGAAGAACCAGACACAGCACTACTGGTGAGGGCTCGTGAACAGCGCTCTAGATGAAGAACCAGACACAGCACTCCTGGTGAGGCCTCGTGAACAGCGCTCTAGATGAAGAACTAGACACAGCACTCTTGGTGAGGCCTCGTGAACAGCGCTCTAGATGAAGAATTAGACACAGCACTCTTGATGAGGCCTCGTGAACAGCACTCTAGATGAAGAACCACACACAGCACTCCTGGTGAGGCGTCGTGAACAGTGCTCTAGATGAAGAACCACACACAGCACTCCTGGTGAGGCCTCGTGAACAGTACTCTAGATGAAGAACCACACACAGCACTCCTGGTGAGGCCTCGTGAACAGCGCTCTAGATGAAGAACCACACACAGCACTCCTGGTGAGGCCTCGTGAACAGCACTCTAGATGAAGAACCACACACAGCACTCCTGGTGAGGCCTCGTGAACAGCGCTCTAGATGAAGAACTAGACACAGCACTCTTGGTGAGGCCTCGTGAACAGCGCTCTAGGTAAAGCTTGGAGAACCAGACACAGCACTCCTGGTAAGGCCTCGTGAACAGCGCTCTAGATGAAGAATCAGACACAGCACTCCTGGTGAGGCCTCGTGAACAGCACTCTAGATGAAGAACCAGACACAGCACTCCTGGTGAGGCCTCGTGAACAGCACTCTAGATGAAGAACCAGACACAGCACTCCTGGTGAGGCCTCGTGAACAGCACTCTAGATGAAGAACCAGACACAGCAGTCCTGGTGAGGCCTCGTGAACAGCGCTCTAGATGAAGAACCACACACAGCACTCCTGGTGAGGCCTCGTGAACAGTGCTCTAGATGAAGAACCAGACACGGCACTCCTGGTGAGGCCTCGTGAACAGCGCTCTAGATGACGAACCAGACACAGCACTCCTGGTGAGGCCTTGTGAACAGCGCTCTAGAAGAAGCTTGGAGAACCAGACACAACACTTCTTACGAGGCCTCCAGCATTGGACGTGATGTTATTGGAATGTTTTCCAAGGTAGACGCAATACTCCTGGTGAGGCATCCAGAAGTGGCTCTGACACTCGGGGTGGGGGGGGGGGGGGGGGGGGGGGGACAGGTGTCTGTGGGGGAGGAGCCTCTCCCCACAGACCGCCCCTCCTCTCTCGTTCCCGCACCCTGGTGAGGCGCTGTGCATCACTGGAGAGCGCTGGTATTCGCAATACAGGAACCCTATGTCAAGGGTCCAGAGACCTGGTAGGTATTGTGTGGTTACTGCTTATTAAGTCAGTGTGTACCAAAAATATGTAAGAAAGAAAAATTTCTTTCTAGAGTCCCCTCACTCACCGGGGTTGCCCCACGGTGACATGCTTCATCATTGGGGCCATCCCAGTTCTCTACGAAAAGGGGCGTGCTGCGACAAGGCGACTACGCTGGAGCACTGGTTTTGTGAGATGACTATGTGTGGTGCAAGTGTGGTGATGGTGGAGTGGGTGTGAAATTAAAAATACCGTGCTAGTGGGCCTCAACAATTTATTTTGCTCCTAGTGTGGTATAAAAAATTAAAAAGGGGTAACACTGTGTTCTAACTTTTACTGAGCTAGATCAGTGTTATGGTCAACATGTTTCAAGCTCCCCCAAGCTTTTCTTCAGGACCATACAGGGTCCAGCCCTGTATTGCCACTCCTGTTTTCAAATGAAAAAAGTGTTGCTAAAAACTACTTATTTATATTAAACGCTGTTGTCAATAAAACATGCGTGTTGTTATACATACGGTTTGTATTCTACTTGGAATTCTGTAAAAGAGAATAACATTTGTTAAATGATGGACATCCCCTTCCGAGAAGGGGAACAACTCACATGCATCTCACTCCATCTAGGGCGTGGGTGTGCCCTTGGCATCATACTGATGCGTGCTGGTTTTCAAACCGGTGTGGAAAAATAAAGCACTGTGAATCAAGTGGTTTAGTGGTTTCACACGCAAAAACATATAGACTTACTGTGACTATTGACAAGACACACAACACATACACACGGAATAATAACATGGCAGATGGTTATATTTACATAAAAGAGTGTTTGATTACACCCCATGGTCTTAGGCAAGGGCAGGAACGCCTCGTGGAAACATTGCTGAAAAAGGAGTTGCAAGGTTAGAGTTAGGAGGCTCTTTTACTGTTTACCCTTGTAAAATTGCCGGTATCCTTGCAATCTGGCATCGCTTATAAACTTACTTCCTATCGGCAAACCCGCTCGGTACTACCTGATGCTTCCTCACCCGACCGCATACTGAAGTTGAACGGCGCTCGCGGTGTATTTAGGAAGCGCGAGCTTCCGGGTTGCCGGAAAATCTCTGTCTGCTAGAGCGCTCGCTTAGAGCGGCCATCTTGGTAGTATGTTATCGCGCTTGGCGCGAGTGTTGGCGAATATTAAGGATTACTCTCGGATTATACCGAATTTAAAGATAAGAAATAATTTAGAGTGATGCTCGGTATGGGGGCATTCTAATAAACAAATTTAGAACACAGGTTTTTTTCTCAAGGATGGGTGATGTTTTCGTAAGGCTAATTGTATTTTAAAGAAAAACGGGTGTTTTGGCATTTGGTAGATAGGAGGGTTAGTGCCTATCTTTAATGGGAAGGCAGTGGAGTGTGTTATGTTATTATGAAAGGTATTATTCCTGGTTGCTGAGGTTTCTTATTATTGGGGGCAGTATTTCCATAGTAATGATTCAGTTTTGGTTTTCCCCATCATAGTTCATTTAATTGTTACAGATGGCCTACGGGCGAAAGGCCCCCCATGGGATTTCATCATTGAGTCCCTGGGTGTCCGTATGCAGACGAAACACCCATCTTTGTTCTTTCTCATGGAGGATTCGTTCCTGATTGTCTTTGTTGTTGACTGCTTCTATGACCACCCATGTTAGATCATTTGGTGTATGGTTCTGTTCAATGAAGTGGGTGGTCACTCTCGTTGTGGCTCGTTTGCACCTTTCATAATAACATAACACACTCCACTGCCTTCCCATTAAAGATAGGCACTAACCCTCCTATCTACCAAATGCCAAAACACCCGTTTTTCTTTAAAATACAATTAGCCTTACGAAAACATCACCCATCCGTGAGAAAAAAACCTGTGTTCTAAATTTGTTTATTAGAATGCCCCCATACCGAGCATCACTCTAAATTATTTCTTATCTTTAAATTCGGTATAATCCGAGAGTAATCCTTAATATTCGCCAACACTCGCGCCAAGCGCGATAACATACTACCAAGATGGCCGCTCTAAGCGAGCGCTCTAGCAGACAGAGATTTTCCGGCAACCCGGAAGCTCGCGCTTCCTAAATACACCGCGAGCGCCGTTCAACTTCAGTATGCGGTCGGGTGAGGAAGCATCAGGTAGTACCGAGCGGGTTTGCCGATAGGAAGTAAGTTTATAAGCGATGCCAGATTGCAAGGATACCGGCAATTTTACAAGGGTAAACAGTAAAAGAGCCTCCTAACTCTAACCTTGCAACTCCTTTTTCAGCAATGTTTCCACGAGGCGTTCCTGCCCTTGCCTAAGACCATGGGGTGTAATCAAACACTCTTTTATGTAAATATAACCATCTGCCATGTTATTATTCTGTGTGTATGTGTTGTGTGTCTTGTCAATAGTCACAGTAAGTCTATATGTTTTTGCGTGTGAAACCACTAAACCACTTGATTCACAGTGATTTATTATTCCACACCGGTTTGAAAACCAGCACGCACCAGTATGATGCCAAGGGCACACCCACGCCCTAGATGGAGTGAGATGCATGTGAGTTGTTCCCCTTCTCGGAAGGGGATGTCCATCATTTAACAAATGTTATTCTCTTTTACAGAATTCCAAGTAGAATACAAACCGTATGTATAACAACACGCATGTTTTATTGACAACAGCGTTTAATATAAATAAGTAGTTTTTAGCAACACTTTTTTCATTTGAAAACAGGAGTGGCAATACAGGGCTGGACCCTGTATGGTCCTGAAGAAAAGCTTGGGGGAGCTTGAAACATGTTGACCATAACACTGATCTAGCTCAGTAAAAGTTAGAACACAGTGTTACCCCTTTTTAATTTTTTATACCACACTAGGAGCAAAATAAATTGTTGAGGCCCACTAGCACGGTATTTTTAATTTCACACCCACTCCACCATCACCACACTTGCACCACACATAGTCATCTCACAAAACCAGTGCTCCAGCGTAGTCGCCTTGTCGCAGCACGCCCCTTTTCGTAGAGAACTGGGATGGCCCCAATGATGAAGCATGTCACCGTGGGGCAACCCCGGTGAGTGAGGGGACTCTAGAAAGAAATTTTTCTTTCTTACATATTTTGGTACACACTGACTTAATAAGCAGTAACCACACAATACCTACCAGGTCTCTGGACCCTTGACATAGGGTTCCTGTATTGCATATACTGACTGGAGGCCGACCTGGTCTGGTTTAACCTCCTTCTCCCTCCTTTTTTGTTTATGCATCGAGCGCTGGCATTCGCCAGGCACTGCGGCAGCTCAGTGCTGAAGTGCCTCCTGGGAAACAGGTTTCATTAATAGACCCTGGTAGAGGGTGCACTGCCTTCACCCATGTGCCAGCCAAGGGCCCCCTGGAAGGAGTCAGTGGAGAGCCGAAGGTGACGGCTCTAGAAGTGTGAGATCTGGTACGGGGGTCGGGCGGGGGGGTTCGGCAACTGGGTCAATGAGGCAACCAGATGAGTTTCCGTCAGACCAAGCCAAAACGACTGCTGGTAGAGAAATGACACGCATGTCACACCCTGAGATATCTCCAGCCCAACTAGAGCATAACCGATATGAAATCAGATTACTGTTTACAGCGGGAGGATGATGTGTATCACACCCTGGGATATCCCATGCCAGAGCATGTCACGTGGAACCCCTCACTCCTAACAGAGAGAGGGGGGCATATCACCCATCTCCCTGGCAAACCCCCACTGTTGTGAAATTTCTCTGTAACCTCACCACCCTCAACTGCACACCTCACATCGTTGATTCCACTAAATCACTGGGTGTTGTGCTATACAAAAACCTAAACATGCAAGACCACATCAGATCATCGACCAAAGGAGCGAACTTCCAACTTTGCATCCTAAGAAAACTCAAACGCTACCTTTCTCAGGATGACTTTAAATTGGGGGTGAAGGCACTTGTCATTTCCAGACTTGAATACGGCAGTGCGACTCTTTGCTGTCTGCCGAAATTCAGTTTAGCATCTATCAGAGCATCTCTAAATGCTGCTACTAGACTCATCGCCTGACCTGAAATCGCTCAATTGGCTTCCCTTTGAAGCAAGGATACAACTAAAGATCGCTTGTAGAACCCATAGGGCACTACACTTCAACACCCCACTCTACCTGACAAACAAGCTGGAACTCTCGGTGGCTCCAGGCCTACAAGGAGCACCGGCACACTGCTGCTCAAACCAAAGAAATGTAATAAACTTAAAACCTACAATCGTACATTCTCTGGCATCGCCCCGAGAATCTGGAACTCCCTTCCAGTGGAAACAAGACTGATCCCCTATACACTTGCCTTCAAAAGGACAGTCAAAACTCTACTAATGAACAAACTCTGCTAATGAACAATGCGTTGAACTTGATGCTGTGCTCCTATTGCCTCCAAGTGACTGTTTACTGTCCGGCTTGCTCTTGATGCATATTGCCCTACTTGTCGTTCTCACCCAGCCTGCTTCCTATGCCCACCTCAATTTCATCTTGTCCCTGTTGTATATTGTCCCACTGTTTCCATGATTTCTCTCCCCTAGCTATTTTCCTTTGTCTACCCATATCGTATGTAAAGCGCTCTGATACCCGCCTAGGTCATGTTCGCGCTGTACAAAACTTTTAAAATAGAAAATAAATAAAAATCACACCCAGGGAAGCATGAAAGCAGGCTGTGTCCCTGGGACCTCGGATTCCTGCTACCAGAGGAAGGGGCATGTAACACCATGGGAGACATCAACGCTGGGCCCCTGAGGCCTCGGATTACTACTAACAGAGGGAAGAGGGCATATCACACCCTGTGATATCTCCAATGACAGCATGTCACGTGGAACCCACATTGCTGCTAACGGGGGGAGGGTCGACATATCACGCTCTGAGACACATCAAAGCAGACCTCGTCCCTCAGATTGCTGCTATCAGTTACCATCTTTATGCGGATGGCACTCAAATCTACCTCAAGGTGTCTTCCGCACACGCTCTTTCACTACTCAACTCTACTCTCAACTCCATTCACAACTGGTTGTTAGCTCAACAACTCATTCTAAATCCCGCCAAAACTGAATTCCTCCTCCTTTCTACCTCTCTCTCACCGCCTCCCATTCAGTTGTGGATGGATCAGCTGAACTTACTCAACAACAAACCCTTCATTGTCGACAGCGCTTAATCCCTAGGTGTCACACTTGACAAAAGACTCAACCTAATCTCCCACATCAACTCTATTGCCTAGAACGCCTGATGCCAGTTGCGCCTTCTGTGGGGGATCCGTTGTTTTTTCCAGGAGAAAGACTTAAAAACCTTGGTACAATCGCTGGTTCTCTCAAGACTGGATTATTGCAATTCTCTTCTGACCGGCTTACCTAAATCTCACCTCTCCCCTCAAATCCATCCTCCATTCAGCAGCCCGCTTCATTTCAGGGTCTAAACGAAGTGACCACGTCACTCCTATCCTGTCCTCTCTTTGATGGCTTCCAATCGAGGCAAGATCTATCTACAAAACTGCCTGCATCACGCATAAAGCCTTGCACACTTCCTCCCCTCGTTACCTGGCAAACAAACTGGAACTGTCCACAGGCTCGCAACCCTCACGCAATGCGGAAACACTTCTGCTTGAACCCCAGTCTTCAAAAGGGAAAGATCGATGGCGCAATCCTTCTCAGGCAATGCGGTGAGAATCTGGAACTCATTTCCCCATCGCTCCGTGCCACCTCCTCTACCCTGATCTTCAAAGCTGATCTCAAATCGCTGCTCTTTCAAAGACACTTTCAGAGCTAATACTGTCACGCTCAGGCCTCTCTTGGAAGTTCACTCCTCATTGTAAATTTGTATTTTTTTTGGGTACATTCCTCACTCCTGTGTGCTTTGTGGGATTTTGTGTCTATGTAACCTTCATTTTTTGTTTTCTGTTTTTCTTTGTAATGTTTTATTGTGTTTCCACTGTTCTCTTGTAACGTAACTGGTTCTATTGTACAGCGCTCTGACACCTTCGGGTAATGTCCACACTTTATAAAAATGCACTAAATAAATCAGAAGGAAGGGTAAACACGTCACTCTCTGAGGCCCTTACAACAAGAGAATGACCAATAGGAGAAAAGTCAAGTAGTACAATAGGATCCGCGCACACGTCACACCCTGAGATCACTTGCGTGTCTCACGTCTCGACGCTTGTATACGTGAACACGTCAATGTGTTAGTAACTGCTCTTTAACCACCAGCGCTGTGCATGCCGGGACTTGCAATGTTCCCTGGTCATCAATTGAGTCCTCATAAATCCCAGCATGCAGTGGGGTGAAGGCCCAACAGCGAGGACTGGACAACAAAGCTCGTGCAGGCATGGAGTCACTTGGCTACTCCCTGCCACTCCCGGCTCATGTTTTTCACAACCGTGCGCTCTGGGGCGATTTTACGAGGCTGCCCTGGAGCCGAAGCCGTGCCCTGTCCCAGTGCCTGGAACAGGCCGGGCCTGCACTGCACGTCTGCCCTGTCCCTACCTGGGCATTATCTCTCATTTTGTGCTGAGGTCGAGAGCAAGGTTCACGTACACAGGACTTCGGCCCCAGAAAGACTTGTTATTGGATGAACGCCCCTGCCCTCCCGGCCTCTTTAAGTGGGACAAGGGTCAGCGCAGTGAACTGCAGCCCTGCATTCATGGGACAGAAGAAACCCAGAGGAAAAGTGCATGATGGGAATTACAGAGGTCCCGGAGGGGGTGGGGTGGTTGTTGACGCATTAGCACAACTAACTCTTCAAGTGGGATCAAAACTTTGACCGGTCCGAAGCTGGGGGGAGACGAACACCGAAAGAGGAGACAATCCCAACCAAGAGAAAATGGCGGGGTGTGTAAGGGCAAGAGCTGGGGACTTGGGAACCGGGTTCGACTCCCGTCGTCGACTCAACATCCTGTGGTATAGGGCAACACACATATACAAACCCGACCTTGTGTATGGTAACTGGTGCCGAGTTGGCGCTATATAAAACTATTTTTATTTTTAAGAAAGATGCTTCTGAACTGGACATAGTCAATAATGTAGCGCTGCATCCATGAGACGGAAGGGAGTAATCATTGACACACTAAGTACAACGCGGCGCTGCGAGTTGCCCATGGACATATCGGGATAAGTGTCGCGACTGCATCTGATCACATCGCGATACAAGTGATTAACTCCTTCACACAGTTACAGCAAAAAGGCTGATTAGCCCACGGTCACACCGTTAAACAACAGCGACGTTGGGATTAGCCCGGGATCACCACGGGGATACAGAGTGTGCGCGGGGTCAAGGAAGATTGGGGTCGGGGATGCTACAATTGTCCGACCAATGGTCATAGTGAGACCGGGGATAGGGAAGGTATTGATTATTCAGGGACCCCACCGAGACCAGGAAGTCGGAGTGAATGTCCCTCGCCGGGAAAGGAGGGGTCCGGGGGTGATCAGACCAGGGGGGTGGTATGGTCAGCCCAGGATCACACTCGGAGACCAGGGAGCAGCCGAGATTGGAACAGTGCCACCACGAAGGCCCAATGATGTGGTCGCATTCTCCAGAGCGACACTGGATATTTGTCATCGGAGTGCTAATGGTGATCCGGCCAAGGTCACAGGGAGATGCAGGGAGGCGCTGTGATCAGCCGTGACTCACCCCAGAGGCCGAGGGAGGAATTGTGACCAGCCGAGGATATATGATAAGTGGGTAAAATACACCCAAACATTCTGTTTCCCACCTCATTTACAGGGCATCCACTATAGCGCAAACCTGCTTCAACAGAGGGACTCGAGGAGCTATGACAGACGCACCTAATAGGCGTGACTATCAACTGAGTGAACTTGCTTCGTCACTGTTGGCAAGCGTGCGAGTGCATGAATGGGAGAGTGTCTATAAACTTGGATGGGTGACTGGATCCATTTATGCATGACCGACAGAGCGCATGGATGGATCGTTGAATGGGGGGGGTGTCTGCGTATGGTTGACTAAGTGAGTCCATAGATGAACGGACGAGTGACCGCATGGATGGATCGTTGAATGGGTGGGCGAGTCTGCAGATGGTTGAATGAGTGAGTCCATAGATGAACGGATGAGTGAGTGCCTCGAAGAATGCTCACCTGGGCGAGTGAGCGCAAGGATGGATCGTTGAATGGGTGGGCGAGTCTGCAGATGGTTGAATGAGTGAGTCCATAGATGAACGGATGAGTGAGTGCCTGGAAGAATGCTCCCTTGGGCGAGTGAGAGACTACATGCATGGATGCAGATAGGTTACACCAACCTTACTGGAAGAAATGACAATGTCAATAAAACAGTAAGACTCACTAACACAAGGCCAGTGGGACTCTTTCATCGTGGCTGGGTCCCGTCGTGTCAAACTGCTCACAATCTATACAGAATGACCACCACTGCTATGCCAGTGTGGGCATTATGCAGAAGGGGCCATTCTCACGCCACCAGAGTCAACAAGAATTGCTGTCAGTGTGCGCAAGCCAGCACCGTGCTCATGGTGAGCACAGACCTGTAATGGATGCCACATTCTGCCAAGAATTACCACCACTGTGCCAAAAACTGCCATCATGATGCCAGGGCCTGCATTATTTATGGGGGAGTCACTCATGCACCAGACACCCATATTATATATACCTCCACATGCATGCAAACAATGGTGCGTTGAGCACTATAAGCACACACCAAGCGCAAACCACCGCAACATTATGTGTCTGCAGCAAACACCTGCATACTCACTCCCACTGCCTTGCTGAACACACAAGGCATGTTACAGACTCAATGCCCTCCCTTACAACACAGCGACTGATTCATCATCCTTCAAAAACATTCACAAGAATTCCAGCTGCAGCCTCAACACAATACAATAACACATCAAAATGATACAAAAATACAGCAACAAAATCGGCACAACAACAACATGAACACACGCAACAATACAGAAAAACGCACCACAGAATAAAACATCCAAACACAGCATCGCAATGTAATACAACTGCATTTTTTGTGTTGTTTTTATATTGCCTGTTTTGTTGTGTTCTTGTGTGGCTCTTGTGCTGTGTTATTGGTTCACTTTTGTGTTGTTTGTAGCAGTGTGTTGTGGTAATGGGTTTTGTTGGTATACTGCGTTGCTGCTATTGTATTCTGTCATTTTGTGTTGTTGAAATGTGTTGTCTATTATTGTTTTGTATGTTTGTGCTGTGTTGTTTTTTCAACAGGTTGTGTGTTTTCTGTTATTATTGTGTTACTTCTGTGACGTGTTGCGTTGTCCTTATTTCATTGTATTTCGTTGTTATTTTCTGTTCTTATATTTGATGTTTTGTAATGGTATTGTGGTTGTATTGGAGGGATTCTGATATTGGTGTTGTGTTTTGGGCTGTGTTTTGTTGTTGTTGTGGTATTGTAATATAGAGATGCTGTGATTCGTTTTTTTGACATACCTCTAGCTCAATAAACCTGTAGTGTGGGGTTGTAGTACAGTGTGGGGGCCACAGAATACAGACAGAGGTAGTAGAGCTGCGGTGGGGGTCATTTGCTGCTATGACTTGGTCATTCAGGGGTGAAGGGGGTAGCACGGTGGTGGTGGGGGCAGATCATGTGCTGCTATTAGATAATAGTGTCTGTGGTGGGAGGTGGCAGCACAGTGGTGTGGGTGGGACTGTGGTTATCTTAGTGGTGAGACCACACTGCTCGGTGTGGTGGATGAGCTCACGGTTCTGTGACGTGTGGTGGCGTTGGTGGGTTGATCGTGTGGTGTTGTGTGCGGGGGTGGTTCCTGGCGGTATTTTAGCTGGTATGTTATTGATTGATGTGGGTGGTACAGACATCACGTTGCAGCTGTAGTTCAGTGGTACGGGGTGGTAGTGCAGAGGGGTGGAATAGAGTGGGTGCAGGTGGCAGTGTATGTGCTAGGTGTGATGGTGGTGAGATTATTTCAGGTGGTCCTGTAAGAATGGGAAAGGCAGTATAGCCGTGGTATGTGGCAGTGTGAGGGGCGGTAGGGTCCTACTGTGAGGTGTTCCTCTAGTAGTGGCAGCTAGCAGTGCAGTGATGGGATGGTGGTGTGCTGTTGTGGGGGTGGAGAGCGGAAGACTTGGGCAGTAGTGTTGGGATGATCGTATGATGATGATGGTGGGCTGGCAGGGAGGTAGTGTGGGGTGAAAGTGTGGGGCATTGGGTTGTAGGGCTGTCTCATGTTGGATTGCCTCACGGAGATTGGCTGTCCTGTGGAGTGCAGTATGAAATGGAATGAGCCTGAAAGATATTGTGATGATTGATATTAGCCTTGAGGTGTAAAATAGGTCTGACGATGCGACCGCAGCTACTGTGTCAATTTGAAGATCAGCGCATACGTCATTACGTCGTGCACATTCATCAATACACATGCACACCTACAAAATGACGCAGGTGTCATTTTTTAGGTCGAGCCTGAGCAGTGCATGCTCTGCGGGGCATGCTGTATTAGTATGGATTTGCAGCTCCGCCCACTCCCTGCATATATTTTTCATTGGCTTGTGTCATTGTCCTTTGTAAATGCTGACTTTGGATTGGTTAGTAGGCTTGTTAGTCTCTCCTTAGTACCGCCTTGTCTTCATTTGTAACCTCCCATGAGGACTGGCCCTTTTACTTCCGTTGTTACACAAGATGCTTTATTTTGTCTGTAGTATGCTATAGGAGTGGTCGTGGTGGTGCTTCTCTTAAACAACATATAGTGAAAAAACATTCACTATTTAGAGCTTGAATCTGATTTTAAAAAAAAATTGAATTTAATTCCATGAATTATGCAGGCAGTAATTGCAATATTAAATCATTAATAGTTTGCAACACAGTTTCTCCAAACATTGGTAGTGCATTCAGTATTTACAGTGCTCTTATTGCGAAGAGAAGGAAGGGTAGGGTAAATGGTAGTTAGTCGGTGAGTGATGGACAGGGTAAAGGTATGGTGACATGAACACATTTATTGTGACATAAAAGACGACCTTTCCAGCCTATTATAGGTCCGTTGTTCCCATATATACATAGCTCATAGATACATATTTCATAAGTTATTCCATTCTATGAGCTGGCGGACATGTGGTAGATTGTCTACGTTTCGACCCCTATGTACAGGTGGATGATTAGTTTCTCTCGATGGGGTCTTCGTCAGGACAGGGTTAGGTAGAGCACTTGTGAAGGGAAGGACGGACATCGTTCGATCCCTAAAGGGCTCTCAAGTAGCTCCTGAACATTCTGCAGCAGTGGTTACTTGTGGGGTAATTAATCTCCTGAAGCAAAGACTTAATAAAAAAACAGAGTATCCTCTACTTCAGACACAACATGCTTTCCTACAACATTCAGCGCGCAATGCGCTTTTTCACTTTCCAAGCAGCCCGGGACAATGGCGGTTGCTTCTTTGCAATGCAATCAGTCTCGCATTAAGGAGAATTTAAGTTATTGGCATTCAAAATGACAATAGCTTTTATCTATGTGTTTATTTTCAAAACAGATAAAAGACAATGCCAATAGCTTAAACTCTTACAAATGCGAGACCTGTTGCATTGCAAATGCTTGTTTTTTTATTTACCAAACCAAGAAGGATGGGTACAACAGAAATGAAAAAAAAGTAATGCCAAAGCGCTTGGCCAGCAGCAACTTTCTGCCTAGACCCCTCCACATCCTCCCACCCACAAATATATATCTATATTTAAAAACAACATGAGGATGCTTGGGAGAAAAGGAGCTTGGAGTCACACAAGAGAGAGGTTGCAACATAGGCGACAGCAACATGGAGTGTGGAGCGGGCATTTGGCGAGGGAAGAAGCACCAAATTGAGATAGCTGGAAAACACATGCACTCTCATGGAGTGCTTAAGCAGTAATCTAAAAGTGAGCAGTGGAAGGAGAGAAGCCAGAAAGTCAGAGAGGTGGTAAAGGGACAATGGTCCAGGGGCAGGACAAACACATGATGGACAGGCTGGGACAAAGAAAGCCATCCAATAAGTAAGCAAACGAGTTTCAATAAAGCCAACCAATTGTAAGCAATAGGCAGGCTGTAAACCCTTGCCAATTCTTGGTAAATCCACAGTGGGTCTTTTGCAACCAGACAGCTTGCTCTGTCTGGCAGAATAGACCTGGAAATGCATGTCTGGGAGTTCACACTCTGTGAAGAGGAGCAAGGTCAAAGGTCACCTTTTTCCAAACAGGAAGGAGGCGACAGAACCTGTCACCTAGTTATAATTTGTTGGTAAAGATCTTTTCACTACCTCCTAGGACCAAAATGCGATCTGAATGGAATGTCTCTTCGGAACCAATGTTGTGTGACATGTCGGACAGCACATGAAACACCTGAAGTTATCTCGTCCCACCCTGGGTGTAAGCTCAGAGAGACACCTCTAATAGCACAAGAGACATCTAATGTGCAAGAAACGGCAATCACGTGCAGGCGAAATCAGGGAAAGTGAGAGGACACGTGCAGGAGATATCAGGGAGTCCACCTCACAGAGAGTGAGATGACACGTGCAAGGGATATCAGGGAGTCCTCTTTATGCAGAGTGAGATGACACGTGCAGGAGATATCAGGGAGTCCACCTCACAGAGAGTGAGATGACACGTGCAAGGGATATCAGGAAGTCCTCTTTATGCAGAGTGAGATGACACGTGCAAGGGATATCAGGGAGTCCTCTTTATAGAGAGTGAGATGACACGTGTAAGGGATATTAGGGAGTCCTCTTTAAACGAGAGAGATGACACGTGCAAGGCATATCAGGGAGTCCACTTTATACAGAGTGAGATGACACGTGCAAGGGATATCAGGGAGTTCACCTCATAGAGAGTGAGATGACAGGTGCACGGGATATCAGGGAGTCCTCTTTATAGAGAGTGAGATGACACGTGCAAGGCATATCAGGGAGTCCACTTTATACAGAGTGAGATGACACGTGCAAGGGATATCAGGGAGTCCTCTTTATAGAGAGTGAGATGACACGCGCAAGGCATATCAGGGAGTCCACTTTATACAGAGTGAGATGACACGTGCAAGGGATATCAGGGAGTTCACCTCATAGAGAGTGAGATGACAGGTGCACGGGATATCAGGGAGTCCACCTCATAGAGAGTGAGATGACACGTGCAAGGGATATCAGGGAGTCATCTTTATGCAGAGTGAGGTGACACGTACAAGGGATATCAGGGAGTCATCTTCATACAGAGTGAGATGACACGTGCAAGGGATATCAGGGAGTCCTTTATGCAGAGTGAGATGACACGTGCAAGGGATATCAGGGAGTCCTTTATGCAGAGTGAGATGACACGTGCAAGGGATATCAGGGAGTCCTCTTTATGCAGAGTGAGATGACACGTGCAAGGGGTATCAGGGAGTCCTCTTTACGCAGAGTGAGATGACACGTGCAAGGGATATCGAGGAGTCCTCTTTATGCAGAGTGAGATGACACGTGCAGGGGATATCAGGGAGTCCTCTTTATGCAGAGTGAGATGACACGTGCAAGGGATATCAGGGAGTCCTTTTTATACGAGAGAGATGACACGTGCAAGGGATATCAGGGAGTCCTCTTCATACAGAGTGAGATGACACGTGCAAGGGATATCAGGGAGTCCTCTTTATGCAGAGTGAGGTGACACGTGCAAGGGGTATTAGAGAGTCCTCCTTATGCAGAGTGAGGTGACACGTGCAAGGGATATTAACCCTTTCCATGCGGCCGCGATTCCCCTGGTGTGCTGTAAACAACACGAACAGGGGCGGGCCGTGACGAACCCCAGCCGTCATCAACACACGAGCACCGTAGTGCATGACGGCTGGGGTTCGTCATCAGCATGGAAGGGGTTAAGGAGTCCTCTTTATGCAGAGTGAGATGACACGTGCAAGGGATATCAGGGAGTCCTCTTTACGCAGAGTGAGATGACACGTGCAAGGGATATCAGGGAGTCCACCTCATATAGAGTGAGATGGCACGTGCAGGGGATATCAGGGAGTCCACCTCATATAGAGTGAGGTGACACGTGCAAGGGATATCAGGGAGTCCTCTTTATACAGAGTGAGATGACGCGTGCAAGGGATATCGGGGAGTCCTCTTTATACAGAGTGAGATGACACGTGCAAGGGATATCAGGGAGTCCTCTTTATACAGAGTGAGATGACACGTGCAGGAGATATCAGGGAGTCCTCTTTATACAGAGTGAGATGACACGTGCAAGGGATATCAGGGAGTCCTCTTTATACAGAGTGAGATGACACGTGCAAGGGATATCAGGGAGTCCTCTTTATACAGAGTGAGATGACACGTGCAAGGGATATCAGGGAGTCCACCTCATAGAGAGTGAGATGACACGTGCAAGGGGCATCAGGGAGTCCACCTCATAGAGAGTGAGATGACACGTGCAAGGGATATCAGGGAGTCATCTTTATGCAGAGTGAGATGACACGTGCAGGAGATATCAGGGAGTCCACCTCATAGAGAGGGAGATGACACGTGCAAGGGATATCAGGGAGTCCTTTTTACGCAGAGTGAGATGACACGTGCAAGGGATATCAGGGAGTCCTCTTTATGCAGAGTGAGATGACACATGCAAGGGATATCAGGGAGTCTTCTTTATGCAGAGTGAGGTGACACGTGCAAGGGGTATTAGAGGGTCCTCCTTATGCAGAGTGAGGTGACACGTGCAAGGGATATTAACCCTTTCCATGCGGCCGCGATTCCCCTGGTGTGCTGTAAACAACACGAACAGGGGCGGGCCGTGACGAACCCCAGCCATCATCAGCACACGAGCACCGTAGTGCATGACGGCTGGGGTTCGTCATCAGCATGGAAGGGGTTAAGGAGTCCTCTTTATGCAGAGTGAGATGACACGTGCAAGGGATATCGGGGAGTCCACCTCATATAGAGTGAGATGACACGTGCAGGAGATATCAGGGAGTCCTCTTTCCGCAGAGTGAGATGACACGTGCAAGGGATATCAGGGAGTCCTCTTTATGCAGAGTGAGATGACACGTGCAAGGGATATCAGGGAGTCCACCTCATATAGAGTGAGATGACACGTGCAAGGGATATCAGGGAGTCCTCTTTATGCAGAGTGAGATGACACGTGCAAAGGATATCAGGGAGCCCACCTCATATAGAGTGAGATGACACGTGCAAGGGATATCAGGGAGTCCTCTTTATGCAGAGTGAGATGACACGTGCAAGGGATATCAGGGAGTCCACCTCATATAGAGTGAGATGACACGTGCAAGGGATATCAGGGAGTCCTCTTTATGCAGAGTGAGATGACACGTGCAAAGGATATCAGGGAGCCCACCTCATATAGAGTGAGATGACACGTGCAGGAGATATCAGGGAGTCCTTTTTATACAGAGTGAGATGACATGTGCAAGGGATATCAGGGAGTCCACCTCATATAGAGTGAGATGACACGTGCAAGGGATATCAGGGAGTTCACCTCATAGAGAGTGAGATGACAGGTGCACGGGATATCAGGGAGTCCACCTCATAGAGAGTGAGATGACATGTGCAAGGGATATCAGGGAGTCCTCTTTATACAGAGTGAAATGACACGTGCAAGGGATATCAGGGAGTCCACCTCATATAGAGTGAGATGACACGTGCAGGAGATATCAGGGAGTCCTCTTTATACAGAGTGAGATGACACGTGCAGGGGATATCAGGGAGTCCACCTCATATAGAGTGAGATGACACGTGCAGGAGATATCAGGGAGTCCTCTTTATACAGAGTGAGATGACACTTGCAAGGGATATCAGGGAGTCCTTTTTATACAGAGTGAGATGACATGTGCAAGGGATATCAGGGAGTCCTTTTTATACATAGTGAGATGACATGTGCAAGGGATATCAGGGAGTCCACCTCATAGAGAGTGAGATGACACGTGCAAGGGATATCAGGGAGTCCACCTCATAGAGAGTGAGATGACACATGCAAGGGATATCAGGGAGTCCTTTTTAGGTTTCGCTGGGGAACGGAGCCGTTAGGCTCCGCCTCCAGAGAAATCTCTTGATTGCAGTAGTGACTCTGGAACACGCCCCTCTGCTTCATTGGCTAGCTCCATAAATGGAGGCTAGCCATTGGAACAGAGAGGCGTCCGTCATGGCCGGAGGAGACTCGGGGGCGTTCCCGAGATTCTTTGGCTTTTGGCTACGTCATGATACGTCAGCCAAAAGCCGGGAACGCCCCCGAGTCTCCTCCGGCCGGGCCGTGCTTGCTGCTGTCCTGCCTTACTCTGTGTCCCTCCTCCCGCCGTCCCCCCTCCCCCCGCTGTCCTGTGCACGTTTCCCGTTTTTCGACCACGGCCGCCGGAGGAAGCCCTGGTGAGTGCGTGTTAAATCTTGCCTTACCGCCCCCTCCCCGTGTGAAAGGGATTTGTTTCTGGAGCTCGGCTCGGGTCCATTCCCGCCCCCCTCCCGCTTCCCGCCCCCCCCTCCCGCTCGGAAGTGCGTGTGCAGTTGCTCATCTTGCCTTCCCACCCCCTCCCCGTGTGTCCGTTCCGCCCCCCTCCCCATGTGAAAGGGATTTGTTTCCGGAGCTCGGCTCGGGTCCATTCCTGCCCCCCCCCCCCTGTCCTGTGCCCGTTCCCGCCACCCTCCCTCCCTGTGCTCGCCCCTGTCCTGTGCCCGTCCACTTAAACTGCATCCTCTGATGCATTTGTTTTTGTTCCCGCACTCTTTCGATCAGGGAGCCATTCTTCCAGTGCTCGAACTCTCCCTGCTGGTTCCAGTGTGCGGACAGCACCTCTCCCCCTACAAACTTTAAAGAGAGCACACGTGGTGCCCGTTAACATGCGTGGCTGCCTGCTTGCCGCCGTCGACTGAGTCCTCTGGCTGTCTCTGTTGTGACCGTCACACTGTGTGATCTCCGACCTGAGAGTTGCTTGTTTGAAGAGGGGTGCGGGGGACGGCCAAGGTATGAAAGCTGGGCCGCGGCTTCCGAGCCTTTATCGGTAGACTCCAGGCAGCGGTGCAGTGCTGAGGGGCGCGGGGCTACGGGGGCCACTTCCGGTCACAGTGAAGAGGGGCCAGGGGGTGCTGGGCCCCCCTCGCAGGGGGCGAGACCAGTGCGGACAGATAGGACGCAGGGAGAGATTACCAGCTGCCACTTTTGAAACTTTTTTTTTTAACTTCCTGCCCCTGGTGTGATCTGTGTTTGGCTGCAGTCTTCACCCCCTTGAGTGTTGGTGTGTGGATGTGTCTCACTTCAAAGCACGTGAGGTTCCATGTCGGGCTTTTCGGCCAACAACATGCATTATGGGATTTGTAGTTTTGATTTTAACGTTGCGGGAGCTCAAAATCAAATTGCCTATAGGTTTCTCAAAACTTCCCCCTGCATTTCAGTTGTTAGCAGCTTCATCACTGACACACTGTGTGACTTTGGGCTTTGTTCTGGCCCTTTCGCTCACGGACCCAAGTACAGCTGTTAGAAGCAGGTGGAGTTAGCAGCTGTGCTCGTTTATTCGTTCACTGTCACAACCTTGGTCACAGGTCAGGAACTGGTGATAGATAGGACAGCAACCGTTTTTGCCATTCATTTGTGTCTCTTCTTTTATATGTGTGCAAAACAGAACCTGCTACATGAGGGGATTGTTTGTTAGCAGTGTGCGCTCAGCTTAGACACTGTGCCCTCGGCTTCGCGCGTCTTCTTATGGTACTGTGCCTCTGGGTTCATGTCAGTGTCTTCCCAGAGTCACCCAGAGACCAGGACTCCCGGGTGTAATTTTCTGTGACGACTCATCCTTTCCCAGTGTCTGAGACTCCCTTCTGCCCGCTCTCTGTCCCAGTGTCCCACACTCCCCAGTGCCTGCCTCTGTCTCCCAGTGTCTGAGACGCCCTTGTGTCCGGCTCTGTCTCTGTGTCACAGACTCCCTTGTGTCCGGTTCTGTCCTCCAGTATCCCAGACACCCCATTATCTTTCGGTGTCATCCCATATGTTTGCTCCTCCATTAAGCTCGCCCTACCCCCCTCCCTCAGTGTGCACATCTCGCCGATGTCCGTAACGATCTATTGTCATCCTATCTGCATCTCGCGGGGTCCATTGCTCTCCCTGTGTCTTCCATTGTTTGCGTCGCCCAAATGTCTCTGAACCCCATTGTCTTAGTGTCCATGGTTCAGTCTCTCAGCATCCGTTGCTCAAGGTGTTAGGGGAGAGAGGAGTTGGCCTAACGGCTAGGGTAGTCGACCTTGAATCTGGGGAACTGGGTTCGAGTCTCGGCAGACGCTGAACATCCTCTGATTCTGGGCAAATCACTTAATATCCCTTGCCTATCAAAAATGAATGTGTCCTCAAGTAATTGAACTGGTGCTATGTAAAGCACTCTAATACCCAATGCGGGTCAAGTTTGTGCTATATAAGACTCTAAAAAAAAAAAAAAGTGCGCAGCAGCGTGTGTCTCGGTGTTCACGGCTGCTGGTGTTTCTCTGTCTCTCTCTCCCAGTGTCTGGCTTTTCTGGTACATATATTTGTCTGCTTTCTGTGTCTTAGTCTCTCTGTGTGTGCAGCTCTTGTCTGTGTGACTGTGTCCTCTGTTTCTACCTGTGTTGCCATCTCCCAAGGTGTGTCTTCTAGTGTATGCAGGCTCTGTTGTCCGTCTGTCTCTTAGTGTCTGTGTCTCCCAGTGAGTCGTCTGCGTCTCCCATTTGTTTGATTCTCCCTTTGTTGCATCTCAAAGTCTGTATCACCAAGTGTCTGTGGCCCATCTCCTTTTCTCTGTTTCTTAGTGTCTTTCTCTCGGTGTCTGAGTCACTCTGTCTGCCTCTTCCATATGTGTGAGTCTCCCTGTATTGCTTGTTGCATTTCGCAAAGTCTGTCTCTTCTGGTGTCTGCAGGCTCTGTCGTCCATCTGTCTATTGGTGTTTGTGTCTCCCAGTGTCTGTGAGTCACTCTGTCTGCCTCTCCCATGTGTCTGATACTCCCTGTGTTGCATCTGCCAAGGTCTGTATCGCCCACTGTCTGCGAGTTCGATGGTCCATCAATGTTTCTCTGTGACACAGTGTCTGTATCTCCCGGTGTCTGTGATACCCATGTATCTGCCTCTCCCATGTGTCTCTCTCTTCCATGTATCTCTCTCTGCCATGTCCTGGTATCTACCATTTGCATCTCCCAATGTCTGGCTCTTCCAGTGTCTGCGCGATCTGTGGCCCATCAATGTGTCTCTCTGTCTTAGTCTCTGTGTCTCCCGGTGTCTGTGATACCCATGTATCTGCCTCTCCCATATGACTCTCTCTCCCAGTATCTGCGGGGTCTGTGGTCCATCACTGTGTCTCTGTCTTAGTGTCTGTGTCTCCCAGTGTCTGTGATACCCATGTGTCTTTCTCTCCCACGTGCCGTCATATCCCATATGCATCTCCCACGGATTGTCTCTCCCAGTGTTTGCAGGTTCTGTGGTCCATCTGTGTCGCTCTTAGTGTATGTGTCTCCCATATTCTGTGTCTCTGCGTTATGATTCCTATGTGTCTGGTCTCCAGTGTACATCTCCTATGTGCCTGCATCACCCAAAGTCTGTCTCTCCCAGTGTCTACGGGTTCTGTGGCCCACCTCTGTGTCTCCATGTGCTTGTCTCTCCCATGGGCTTGTTTCTCCCATGTGCATCTCCCATGTGTTCGCATCTTCCATGGTCTGCCTCTCCCAGAGTCTGCAGGCTCTGTGGTCCACATCTGTATCTGTGTCTCTTAGTGTCTGTGTCTCCCAGTGTCTGTGATTTCTTGTGTCTACCTCCCATGTGTCCACATCTCCCATGGTCTTTCTCTCCCAGTGTCAGCAGGTTCTGTGGTCCGCCTCTGTCTGTGTGTCTTAGTGTCTGTGTCTCCCATTGTCTGTAACTGCCTGTGTTTGCCTCTTCCTGCGTTTCCATTTCCCCTACATCTGTGACTCCCTTCTGTCTCCCAGTGTGTGTTCCTCGTGTCCATGCCTTCGCCCTCTGCTGTCTGTCTCCCAGTGACTCTCTAGTGGCCCCTTCTGTCTCCACACATGAGTGGGTATAAGTGAGGAGAAGAGCTGAAGTGTGATTGAGGACTGCACTATCAGATGTATGTGATTGGCAGCTCGGCAGACACCTCTGATGATCTTGTAAATGCTGCTTGGCAGCTGCAGTGGGTCCCTGCCAGTGCTTTGATTCTGGGGTGAATGCTCCTGTTAGAAGTAGGGAAGGGGGTGTGCGGTGTATTTGTGGTCCTGGGGAAACGTTCTCTTTAAAGCCAGAAACTTCAAGGTTTTTCTCCTCCATATTTGTTCATAATTATTGAATTTTTTTTTAGCTGTTAGATCTATGCAAATTTCTTGTTTTGTGGTTATTTTTTGTGGCAGCTAGTCTGAGTAAACAGTCGGTGTGTCTTTTAGATGAGGAGCGTGTGGCAGGGAGGTAACAGATTTGTCCAGGATCACAAGTGGGAAAGCCAGCTCTAAAACTTCTGAATCTTGGTTTTAGTGTCAGCAACGAATTTGTGTACATATTTTTACATCTAACTTAATCACTGAGCCACGTGTCCTGGCGTTATCGCATTTCTTAACAAGCATTTACAATGCAACGGTTTCGCCTTTGGAAAAGTTAGAGCTATTGGCAATGTAAATGACAATGCCATTTATTTATCTGTTTTCAAAACCAACACATAAATACAAATTTTGTCATTTACAATGCCAATAGCTCAAACTTTTCCAAAGGCGAAACCGTTGCATTGTAAATGCTTGTTTTTAGTGTCCCTGAACAAAGAAAACAAGTGTATGTGCAAGGCATTTTACCGGTGCGCAAGCAGAATACCATGAGGACAATTATATATGCACCAGCTACAGATCTGGATTTGGTCCACATAGCTAACTGCTCGAAAGGTGGGTTTCAGTGGCACTGTAAGTATTATGTGGTTTATAGTGAATGTCTGTGGTTTATGTGAAGAGAGAGTATAAGAACTAATAAGAATGTGGTCAGCAGTTCTAGAAGTAAGTGAAAAATTGCCAGTCGATGTGAAAGATGTATCACTTATTGTATGGAGGCATGCCATTCTAACTCTTCAGAGCAAACTCTGAAAAGGCATTGGTTCGGGTGGACGTTTTATAACAACAAATTGTTTTTAATTGGAATTTAGGATCTGCGTCTACCTGAGAGCAGTACTTTTTTTAATGATAATGAAAGCTGTTTAGTTCCAGAGCTTGTGATTTCATCAAGTACTACTGGGATTGGCTAAATTATCAGGGAAACAGAGATACAGATTGGAGTTCCAATTTCAAGACTTGATATTACCGGGGCTTGTGTGACTTGTTTTAAAATGTCTTTGCTGGTGAACACCTTGTTTGATTTAGTTCGTTTTAGCTGGTCTTAACAATTTATTTTATTTCAGCAGATGGTAAAGTTAGTTGTCTAATGCAAAAGTTCCACTCGGAGCAAAGGCGTAGAAGGTGTTCTTTTTCTGTATTGCTTTTTTGGAGCTGGATTGCAGAAATTCCAGTAGTCTTAGTTTTTGTCTGATCATCTAGCTTTGTATTCTGGAAAGTCATTCTCTTTAGATGTTCATCATGATACTTTTATTAATACTTTCATAAATATACATATTGGTGATAAGAAGAACCCAGTGAGTCTTAGTTCTCAGAGAGGTTCAAGATCCAAGTCACACAAGGTTGGGGTTAACGCTGATCACTATGGGACCCTTCAAGGCGTTTTAAAAGGGTGCAGGTGGAATAATTTATTTTTACCATCCGACAGTAATTGGGTGGATATAATTGAAATATTGAAGAACTAGCCAGCCTATCCAGACCGAAGAGTGAGGTAAAATACATTATAGTTATTTAAGAGTTTATTCTCATGGATGGCTTAATATAGGTGTTTTGGCACACCGTTCTCCAAGATTTTCACTACAAACACTAGAGCAGCAATGGGATGATGCTTTTTTGTTGCTGCTAGGATTCGCCTTAGGGTGCTTGAGAATTGAGCAGATTATTCCAATTTTTAGGGAGGTGTGAATAGTGCCTCTGACAAGGGAGGAGTTTATAATGTTCTTCCATCTTATGGGTAGGGCGGTGAATCCTGATTAAACTAGAGAGAATTGGTCAAATTGATAACTGCAGTGTGTGTGTGTGTGTGTGTGTCTGAGTGACAGCAGTGTGTGTGAGAGCGACTTCAGTGTGCGAGACAGCAGTGTGTGTGTGTTCTAGGGAGAGCATGGTGTGTGAGAGACAGCAGTGCGAGAGAGACAGCAGTGTGTGTAAGAGAGACAGCAGTGTGTGAGAGACCTTTTATTTATGTTTTGGTTTTTGAAACCTAAATAAAACACATTGTTGTTTGCAATGTCAATAGCTCTAACTCGCGTAAATACGAGACCTATTGCATTGCAAATACAATGGGTCTCGCATTGCCGAGAGATTAAGCTATTGGCATTGTAAATGACAATGCCATTTATTTATCTGTTTTCAAAACCAACACATCAATAAAACGTTTGTCATTTACAATGCCAATAGCTCTAACTTTTGCGAAGGCGAGACCTATTGCATTGTAAATGCTTGTTATACAGAGTGAGATGACATGTGCAAGGGATATCAGGGAGTCCACCTCATAGAGAGTGAGATGACACGTGCAAGGGATATCAGGGAGTCCACCTCATATAGAGTGAGATGACACGTGCAGGAGATATCAGGGAGTCCACCTCATATAGAGTGAGATGACACGTGCAAAGGATATCGGGGAGTCCACCTCATATAGAGTGAGATGACACGTGCAGGAGATATCAGGGAGTCCTCTTTATACAGAGTGAGATGACATGTGCAAAGGATATCAGGGAGTCCTTTTTATACAGAGTGAGATGACATGTGCAAGGGATATCAGAGAGTCCACCTCATAGAGAGTGAGATGACACGTGCAAGGGATATCAGGGAGTCCACCTCATAGAGAGTGAGATGACACGTGCAAGGGATATCAGGGAGTCCTCTTTACGCAGAGTGAGGTGACACGTGCAAGGGATATCAGGGAGTCCTTTACGCATAGTGAGATGACATGTGCAAGGGATATCAGGGAGTCATCTTCATACAGAGTGAGGTGACACGTGCAGGGGATATCAGGGAGTCCTCTTTACGCAGAGTGAGATGACACGTGCAAGGGATATCAGGGAGTCCTCTTTATGCAGAGTGAGATGACACGGGCAAGGGATATCAGGGAGTCCTCTTCATGCAGAGTGAGATGACACGTGCAAGGGATATCGGGGAGTCCTCTTTATGCAGAGTGAGGTGACACGTGCAAGGGATATCAGGGAGTCCACCTCATAGAGAGGGAGATGACACGTGCAAGGGATATCAGGGAGTCCTTTTTACGCAGAGTGAGATGACACGTGCAAGGGATATCAGGGAGTCCTCTTTATGCAGAGGGAGATGACACATGCAAGGGATATCAGGGAGTCTTCTTTATGCAGAGTGAGGTGACACGTGCAAGGGGTATTAGAGGGTCCTCCTTATGCAGAGTGAGGTGACACGTGCAAGGGATATTAACCCTTTCCATGCGGCCGCGATTCCCCTGGTGTGCTGTAAACAACACGAACAGGGGCGGGCCGTGACGAACCCCAGCCATCATCAGCACACGAGCACCGTAGTGCATGACGGCTGGGGTTCGTCATCAGCATGGAAGGGGTTAAGGAGTCCTCTTTATGCAGAGTGAGATGACAAGTGCAAGGGATATCGGGGAGTCCACCTCATATAGAGTGAGATGACACGTGCAGGAGATATCAGGGAGTCCTCTTTACGCAGAGTGAGATGACACGTGCAAGGGATATCAGGGAGTCCTCTTTATGCAGAGTGAGATGACACGTGCAAGGGATATCAGGGAGTCCACCTCATATAGAGTGAGATGACACGTGCAGGAGATATCAGGGAGTCCACCTCATATAGAGTGAGATGACACGTGCAAAGGATATCAGGGAGTCCACCTCATATAGAGTGAGATGACACGTGCAGGAGATATCAGGGAGTCCTCTTTATACAGAGTGAGATGACACGTGCAAGGGATTTCGGGGAGTCCACCTCATATAGAGTGAGATGACACGTGCAGGAGATATCAGGTAGTCCTCTTTACGCAGAGTGAGATGACACGTGCAAGGGATATCAGGGAGTCCTCTTTATGCAGAGTGAGATGACACGTGCAAGGGATATCAGGGAGTCCACCTCATATAGAGTGAGATGACACGTGCAAGGGATATCAGGGAGTCCTCTTTATGCAGAGTGAAATGACACGTGCAAAGGATATCAGGGAGCCCACCTCATATAGAGTGAGATGACACGTGCAGGAGATATCAGGGAGTCCTTTTTATACAGAGTGAGATGACATGTGCAAGGGATATCAGGGAGTCCACCTCATATAGAGTGAGATGACACGTGCAAGGGATACCAGGGAGTCCTCTTTATGCAGAGTGAGATGACACGTGCAAGGGATATCAGGGAGTTCACCTCATAGAGAGTGAGATGACAGGTGCACGGGATATCAGGGAGTCCACCTCATAGAGAGTGAGATGACATGTGCAAGGGATATCAGGGAGTCCTCTTTATACAGAGTGAAATGAAACGTGCAAGGGATATCAGGGAGTCCACCTCATATTGAGTGAGATGACACGTGCAGGAGATATCAGGGAGTCCTCTTTATACAGAGTGAGATGACACGTGCAGGGGATATCAGGGAGTCCACCTCATATAGAGTGAGATGACACGTGCAGGAGATATCAGGGAGTCCTCTTTATACAGAGTGAGATGACACTTGCAAGGGATATCAGGAAGTCCTTTTTATACAGAGTGAGATGACATGTGTAAGGTATATCAGGGAGTCCTTTTTATACAGAGTGAGATGACATGTGCAAGGGATATCAGGGAGTCCACCTCATAGAGAGTGAGATGACACGTGCAAGGGATATCAGGGAGTCCACCTCATAGAGAGTGAGATGACACATGCAAGGGATATCAGGGAGTCCTTTTTATACAGAGTGAGATGACATGTGCAAGGGATATCAGGGAGTCCACCTCATAGAGAGTGAGATGACACGTGCAAGGGATATCAGGGAGTCCACCTCATATAGAGTGAGATGACACGTGCAGGAGATATCAGGGAGTCCACCTCATATAGAGTGAGATGACACGTGCAAAGGATATCGGGGAGTCCACCTCATATAGAGTGAGATGACACGTGCAGGAGATATCAGGGAGTCCTCTTTATACAGAGTGAGATGACACGTGCAAGGGATATCAGAGAGTCCTTTTTATACAGAGTGAGATGACATGTGCAAGGGATATCAGGGAGTCCACCTCATAGAGAGTGAGATGACACGTGCAAGGGATATCAGGGAGTCCACCTCATAGAGAGTGAGATGACACGTGCAAGGGATATCAGGGAGTCCTCTTTACGCAGAGTGAGGTGACACGTGCAAGGGATATCAGGGAGTCCTTTACGCATAGTGAGATGACATGTGCAAGGGATATCAGGGAGTCATCTTCATACAGAGTGAGGTGACACGTGCAGGGGATATCAGGGAGTCCTCTTTACGCAGAGTGAGATGACACGTGCAAGGGATATCAGGGAGTCCTCTTTATGCAGAGTGAGATGACACGGGCAAGGGATATCAGGGAGTCCTCTTTATGCAGAGTGAGATGACACGTGCAAGGGATATCGGGGAGTCCTCTTTATGCAGAGTGAGGTGACACGTGCAAGGGATATTAACCCTTTCCATGCGGCCGCGATTCCCCTGGTGTGCTGTAAACAACACGAACAGGGGCGGGCCGTGACGAACCCCAGCCATCATCAGCACACGAGCACCGTAGTGAATGACGGCTGGGGTTCGTCATCAGCATGGAAGGGGTTAAGGAGTCCTCTTTATGCAGAGTGAGATGACACGTGCAAGGGATATCGGGGAGTCCACCTCATATAGAGTGAGATGACACGTGCAGGAGATATCAGGGAGTCCTCTTTATGCAGAGTGAGATGACACGTGCAAGGGATATCAGGGAGTCCTTTTTATACAGAGTGAGATGACATGTGCAAGGGATATCAGGGAGTCCACCTCATAGAGAGTGAGATGACACGTGCAAGGGATATCAGGGAGTCCACCTCATAGAGAGTGAGATGACACGTGCAAGGGATATCAGGGAGTCCTCTTTACGCAGAGTGAGGTGACACGTGCAAGGGATATCAGGGAGTCCTCTTTATAAGAGAGAGATGACACGTGCAAGGGATATCAGGGAGTCCTCTTCATACAGAGTGAGATGACACGTGCTCGCTTAGAGGTCTTTCATCGTGTCCAGGACTCTGCCTGCTAACTGCTACAGGAGTAGCCCCTTTGCCACAAAAACTGCTTACTGTGCCCAAGGAGGAAGGAGTTTCATCAGCGCGGCCGCAGAGGAGGTGAGAGGCGCGGCCCCGGGACTGCGAGGTACAGCGTAATCACCACCAGCTGTTTCCTCTTCCCGCGTGGGCCGCGCCCCCTCCCAGTGCCCCGCCTTCACAGAAGGTGCTCTTAACCTCTCGCGGCCCCCGCTTCGCGGGAGCCGCTCGCTTAGAGGACTTTCATCGTGTCCAGGACTCTGCCTGCTAACTGCTACAGGAGTAGCCCCTTTGCCACAAAAACTGCTTACTGTGCCCAAGGAGGAAGGAGTTTCATCAGCGCGGCCACAGAGGAGGTGAGAGGCGCGGCCCCGGGACTGCGAGGTACAGCGTAATCACCACCAGCTGTTTCCTCTTCCCGCGTGGGCCGCGCCCCCTCCCAGTGCCCCGCTTTCACAGAAGGTGCTCTTAACCTCTCGCGGCCCCCGCTTCGCAGGAGCCGCTCGCTTAGAGGTCTTTCATCGTGTCCAGGACTCTGCCTGCTAACTGCTACAGGAGTAGCCCCTTTGCCACAAAAACTGCTTACTGTGCCCAAGGAGGAAGGAGTTTCATCAGCGCGGCCGCAGAGGAGGTGAGAGGCGCGGCCCCGGGACTGCGAGGTACAGCGTAATCACCACCAGCTGTTTCCTCTTCCCGCGTGGGCCGCGCCCCCTCCCAGTGCCCGCCCCCGTTCACCTCTTACTGTCTTAAGCAAAGACGCCAACGCGCATCGCGGGACGCGCGCGGGTCGACGCCCGGGCGAAGCCCGGGCCAAGGGCAGGCCCGTTTAAGCCCGTTCAAGCCTGGGCAAGTCTGGTCTGGGCCAACTCTCTTTTTATCTTCATCTGCCCATTGATAATTACATCCTATATTGGGTGCACTTCACCATCACATCGACTACTTATCAACCCACGTGCGCTATAATGCCAATATGACTACCAGGGCCATGAGGAACAAGACGGCTCAAGGAGTGGGTCAAGTAACTGGCCCAATTGATCAATTCATTACAAAAGCTAATGACGCTATCAACCAGGGGATTGTATTGCTTGAAAGACGTGTTTCCCAGGACCTTGCTGCAGCACGAAGATCCTCTATGGGCCTTCTGGCTTTAGCCAAAACACCTATCCACCAGGAAACTAACGTCCCATTACTGCAAGAAATTCGCGCAGAACTTCACACTATCCCAATGAGTGTCGACTTATCTGTCACTCATCTCTCTCTAGGGGAAGCCTCTATGGATGATTTGGAGAAAACACCTACCCTGGTGATTAGCCCCACTCAAACCGCACCGTTAACTTTGACAGAGTCGCAACCTTTGATAGTGCCGCCATCATTAGTAGTAGCTTCCCCCACAATAACTGAGAAGGTGCCTAAGGAGGGTGCCATTCCCAAACAAGTTAGCACAAGGCCAATACCCAAGACTAAGCAGCACTGCCCACCGAAGCGTACCAGGTCTAAAAAATCTCCTCGTACCAACCTCCAAAATAACACAAGTCATTCATTGCCTGCTAACGTGGATGACTCCTCTGTTTTGGCCGCATCGTTGGATGAGGCTCACAGGGGTCATGACACTGCTAACACTAACCATCCTGAGCTTAACGCACAAGTGTTTGACTTAATCAAGGACCTCATAAAATCCCAACTACTCCCAATAGAGCGAACTCTAAACAATATCGAGAAGCAGATTGCCAGATTAATCAACCACACTAGCCATCTTAAACCTCCCACAACCACCCTAGTTCCACTAGTCCCTACGACTGTCAATCATGTCAAGGCAGTCACTGTACAGAAACCTGCGCCCCAATCCACAATACATAAAACCCCCCTACCCACAGGAAAGAACCCAAAAACCCCAACCATTACACAAGCAATTCCTACAGGCACTAAGGGCACCACCAAACAAGTACATGGAAAGCCAGCAACAACTGCTGACTTCACTAAAACGAATTCAAAGCCCCCTTCGCCCAAACCCTTGGCCACCCAACAGGCTGCTGATGCACCCAGCAAACCAGTTAGTTCAAAGAGACCAGTCCATCTTCCCCCAGAAGCAAGCCCCTATACTGTGATCCTCACGGGGGTACCAGAACTGGAAGAACATATGAGTGAATCCACCTGGTCACTGAAAAATAAAGTTATGCAGTGGCTTCAGATTAATAGACCCTCCCTTCACATTGTAAAAGTAGACTCTCCATGGTACGAAGAGTCCCTTGGATTGGGGAAACTAGGAAAAGAATAAAGGGGGACTGTATTATTATCAATTTTGATAACCCAGAGACAGTCAGTTACATATGTTCCTGGTCAACCTTGGAGAGAAAGGGAAGTATAGACACTAATCGTCTGTCCTTCTTTTATCCAATGAGGTTTCCCCGTGAACAAGATTTCCTTCCAAGTTGGGACCAATCCCCAGGCTGGAGCTGGACTCAAGTCGAAACGCGTAACAGGAGGAGGGACTGGGATCATTATCCCTGGAACCCAAGAAGAGATCAACCATATGCAGAGGGGTGGAGAGGGGCTCCAACTAGTAACTATTTTTCAACCCTAGAAATGGTTGACTGACCATTAAACAACCAACTACCTTCTAACAACAAGCTTATAACCCCCCCGTCTCCTGTTAGCCTAGGGATATCTCCAAGGAAACATGGGAAACTTGCTCCAGCTCAACCCATTGTGGATTCCTCCAATTTGGCGCTGCCACACTGCCCCTCTGGGTCTGGAAGTGCACAAACTGATGACTCTCAGGCTCCCCTTTTACCTTCAACCTCTGTCCTGAATCTCCCACACCGCTCTTCAACGCATCCTGCTGACGATCAATATATTTCAATTCTATCTTGGAACATAGCTGGTCTTTCAAATAAAATAAAGGACCCAACCTTCCTGAACTACATAAATATCTTTGATATCTTGGCATTCCAGGAATGTTGGGACCTGACACCTATAAACCTGGACGGCTATAGCACACACTTCACCCCATCCATTCAGTCATGCAGAGGTAGGCCCTCTGGAGGTCTTTGCTTGTACGTTTCAAACAGATTAAACGTATCATTAGAACGCGTTGACCTCCCTCCAACTGATTGCAGCTCAAAGTCCTTTGGTCGCTTGCTACAGGCCTTTAAAATGTCCGGGAAAGAGGCAGTCAGTTCTCTCATTATAAATCTATATAACAGCGTACAGAGAGATGACCAATCAAAATTTATAGAGTTTCTTTCCAAACTCATAAAGAAGGGCATGGGAGGGTCCTCCTCAGACAGGCGCTTGATCATACTAGGTGATTTTAACTGTCACCTATGCCCATATAGTGGAACCAGGGTTTGTGACCAAAGAGCCCCAAATGGAGAACATACTACCCATTTTGAACATTCAACCATGGGATCCCAACTGAACAATCTATTACATGAATGGGATCTGGGCTTTTTCAACGATTTAACAGTGCCCCCGACTGACTTTTTACCCACATTTCATGGAAGGGGATCGCTCACGACAATAGATTTTTTCCTCTTGTCTCACAGTCATCATGGCGACGCCCTAGAATTCAACAGAGAGGAGCTGGTGCTGAGCGATCACTACCCCATCAGTGTCAAAATATATTCCCCCTCCAGTGGTACTAAGTCCAGGAGCAATATGGAAAATCTTTTCTCACATACCATTTCTCTTTCATCAAGAAACGGATACACTATAAAATGGGCTAAAATTGACACCTCGAAATTTCTTGAAAATCTGATCAAAACTGTCCCTGATCTTTTTCGGACTTGCCTAGAACTCCCTCCCAACCCACAAGAAATCATTTTCGCCTTTGACCAAATTGCTTCACAAATTAGAAAAAATTTGACCAGAAACAATAACAAAAGCAATGGTTCTAAGAGCCGTGGTTGGTTTGACCACGAGTGTTCAAACACTCATAACATCTTGAAGGCCACCCTTAACAAAACTCCAAAAAACCAGGTGGAAATTAGAGCCGCGCGTGCCGCTTATAAACAGGCAATTAAGAACAGAAAAAAGGAACTGAAAACTGCGGCCTGGGAAGCTCTGTTGAAAGCTAGTACCTTAAGAGACAATACGGCCTTCTGGAGGGAGGTCAACGCCCCCTTTTTTAGCGACAGGTCAACTGACCGCATAGAAATTGCCATCACGGAAGAAGTTTGGATAAATCACTTTACCGAACTGTACAAACTAGATGACCGGATTGAACCACCTAACCTTGTAACTCAACCAACGGAGAGTAATGAATCGCAAATTAATAACTCGGAGCCGTTCCCACTATCCATCTACTTTAATTATTCAGAAGTGGAACTGGCTATCCTTGAAAGTTCTAATGCCAAAGCGCCCGGCCCAGATGGAATCCCTATAGACCTATTTAAAGACAACATTCAATTATGGGCACCTATTCTTACAAACGTCCTCAACTCTTATGCCCGCAAAGGATTCCCTGCAACATGGCAAGAAGCGATCATAATACCCATCTTTAAAAAAGGTGAAAGAACGGACCCAAAATGTTATAGACCAATTTCCTTATTGGACTCCATGATGAAGGTGGCCGGGAGAGTCCTGTTGAACCAATTACAAACATGGGCACAGGAAAATAACATTTTGTCTAAATTTCAATATGGGTTCGTTTCTGGTCTCGGGACAGTGGAACAATGCTTAAATCTAGCTCTGATCATCGACAAACACGTGTTGGCAAAAAGAGGCAATATATACATGACTTTTGTGGACTTAAGCTCTGCTTTTGATTGCCTCAACCACAGCTTACTCTGGTCTACCCTCATTAATATGGGCGTTGACCCTAACATCTTAGCTTTCATAAAAGAACTCTATCGAGGAGCAGGGGCCAAGGTCCGCTATGGGAATGATGGAGCCTGCACGAACAAGTTCCCTATTAAAAAGGGGGTCAGGCAGGGCTGTATCCTTGCCCCCTTTCTTTTTAATTTGTACATCAACAGCGTCGCCGACTGCCTGGCCAAACTAGATGTTGACTATCCAAAAATAAATGGCCTTGCGGTTCCAATCCTTTTATACGCGGACGACGCCGTTATCATGTCCAGGACCCAATTAGGGCTTCAAAAAGCGTTGACTGCCTTTTATACCTTTATGGGCTCGAGAGGCCTTAAGATCAATGTAAGTAAAACCTTCACAATGTGTTGCAGTAACAAAAAGAACACCTCTTGCAATACGTTTATTGATGCAACTAAGATCAGCCTCACAAAAACCTTTACTTACCTGGGTATACTTTTTAGCAGCACAGGCACATGGAAGAATGCTGTACACACCCGAAATTTGGCTTTTATCAGACAAATTGGAGCCCTGAAGAAATTCGCGACTAAACTAGGTGGGAAACCAGTTAGGATTTTGTTGGACATACTTGCTGCCAAATGCGTCTCCACCGCAACATACGGAGCAGGTATCTGGGGCCTGGCGGACTGTGGAGAGATCCAAACCAGCGAGAATGCATTTTTAAAATTTTTGCTGGCTGTTCCTCGATCCATTTCAACCACAGTCTGCCATAATGAGCTAGCACGAGTATACATCTCGGATACAATCAAAATTGCACCAATTCTGCTATGGCATAA
The DNA here is from genome assembly GCF_964263255.1 of Lissotriton vulgaris. Taxonomy (NCBI): domain Eukaryota; kingdom Metazoa; phylum Chordata; class Amphibia; order Caudata; family Salamandridae; genus Lissotriton; species Lissotriton vulgaris. The sequence continues at coordinate 66,582,952 of NC_141699.1, forward strand.
AGTATGGTCCTCGGAAAAAACGGTGTTAAACCAGGATGTAATTAAGGATTGCATGGCCTTAACTAACTCAAGAAAAATACCCTGGCTCGCCTATGTACAGAAATTTTTAACCTCACTGGATCTAGCCGATATGTATATTAACCCCACAATCTGTCAAACGATTTCTAAAAAGGACCTCAAGGCTCGTTGTTTAGGCTTACTCTCAGACAGACGTTCTTATCTTGAAGGTAACAAACTATCGATTGCCAACCACAACCTCTTACTTTATGATGCTGGCATCCCATCTTACCTCTCTCTGACTATTACACCCTATACGAGAATGTTGCTAACAAGGATGAGGACGGATTGTTTCTTCCGTCTACTAACATTTCCCACCGTAAATGATTGGTCGACTACCTTGGTGGTCTGTCCTTATGACAATGTATCCAAGCAATCCAACATTCACGTTATTTTATTCTGCAAATTTTATGACTGGGGCAGAAGGAAACATCTTCTCCCACTTTTTAAACTCTGGGGCTTAAGACAGTGCAGGCCAGCCTTACTTAAGCTATACATGCTTGAAGATGAACTTATAATCAATGCAGCTACTAGCATTTTGAAATTCGCAGTAAGGTGTAGAGCGTCTATGAACTAACTGTCTTCTGTTCCCCGCCAGCCATAATTTGCACAAACTCAATTTTTAAACCTTTATTTGTATGTTGTATGTTTTATGATTGAAATTCGTACTCATTTTTATGCTGTATCATGTGTGCTTTTATGATTTTCCTCGTAAAAATCGAATAAAGCTTTATTTGAATTTGAATTTGAATTTGACACGTGCAAGGGATATCGGGGAGTCCTCTTTATGCAGAGTGAGGTGACACGTGCAAGGGGTATTAGAGAGTCCTCCTTATGCAGAGTGAGGTGACACGTGCAAGGGATATTAACCCTTTCCATTCGGCCGCGATTCCCCTGGTGTGCTGTAAACAACACGAACTGGGGCGGGCAGTGACGAACCCCAGCCGTCATCAGCACACGAGCACCGTAGTGCATGACGCTGGGGTTCGTCATCAGCATGGAAGGGGTTAAGGAGTCCTCTTTATGCAGAGTGAGATGACACGTGCAAGGGATATCAGGGAGTCCTCTTTATACAGAGTGAGATGACGCGTGCAAGGGATATCAGGGAGTCCACCTCATATAGAGTGAGATGACACGTGCAGGGGATATCAGGGAGTCCACCTCATATAGAGTGAGATGACACGTGCAGGAGATATCAGGGAGTCCACCTCATAGAGAGTGAGATGACACGTGCAAGGGATATCAGGGAGTCCTTTTTACGCAGAGTGAGATGACACGTGCAAGGGATATCAGGGAGTCCTCTTTATACAGAGTGAGATGACACATGCAAGGGATATCAGGGAGTCCACCTCATAGAGAGTGAGATGACACGTGCAAGGGATATCAGGGAGTCCACCTCATAGAGAGTGAGATGACACGAGCAAGGCATATCAGGGAGTCCTTTTTACGCAGAGTGAGATGACACGTGCAAGGGATATCAGGGAGTCCTTTTTATGCAGAGTGAGGTGACACGTGCAAGGGATATCAGGGAGTCCTCTTCATACAGAGTGAGATGACACGTGCAGGGGATATCAGGGAGTCATCTTTATGCAGAGTGAGATGACACGTGCAAGGGATATCAGGGAGTTCACCTCATAGAGAGTGAGATGACAGGTGCACGGGATATCAGGGAGTCCACCTCATAGAGAGTGAGATGACACGTGCAAGGGATATCAGGGAGTCCTCTTTATGCAGAGTGAGGTGACACGTGCAAGGTATATCAGGGAGTCATCTTCATACAGAGTTAGATGACAAGTGCAAGGGATATCAGGGAGTCATCTTCATACAGAGTGAGATGACACGTGCAAGGGATATCAGGGAGTCCTCTTCATACAGAGTGAGATGGCACGTGCAGGGGATATCAGGGAGTCCATCTCATAGAGAGTGAGATGACACGTGCAGGGAATATCAGGGAGTCCTCTTTATGCAGAGTGAGATGGCACGTGCAAGGGATATCAGGGAGTCCTCTTTACGCAGAGTGAGATGACACGTGCAAGGGGTATCAGGGAGTCCTCTTTATACAGAGTGAGATGACACGTGCAAGGGATATCAGGGAGTCATCTTCATACAGAGTGAGATGACACGTGCAAGGGGTATCAGGGAGTCCTCTTTATGCAGAGTGAGATGACACTTGCAAGGGATATCAGGGAGTCATCTTCATACAGAGTGAGATGACACGTGCAAGGGGTATCAGGGAGTCCTCTTTATGCAGAGTGAGATGACACGTGCAAGGGATATCAGGGAGTCCTCTTCATACAGAGTGAGAAGACACGTGCAGGGGATATCAGGAAGTCCTCTTCATACAGAGTGAGATGACACGTGCAGGGGATATCAGGGAGTCATCTTTATGCAGAGTGAGATGACACGTGCAAGGGATATCAGGGAGTCGTCTTTATGCAGAGTGAGATGACACGTGCAAGGGATATCGGGGAGTACTCTTTATGCAGAGTGAGATGACACGTGCAGGGGATATAAGGGAGTCCACCTCATAGAGAGTGAGATGACACGTGCAGGGGATATCAGGGAGTCATCTTTATGCAGAGTGAGATGACACGTGCAGGAGATATCATGGAGTCCTTTATGCAGAGTGAGATGACACGTGCAAGAGATATCACACGTGCAAGGGATATCAGGGAGTCATCTTTATGCAGAGTGAGATGACACGTGCAAGGGATATCAGGGAGTCCACCTCATAGAGAGTGAGATGACACGTGCAAGGGATATCAGGGAGTCCACCTCATAGAGAGTGAGATGACACGAGCAAGGGATATCAGGGAGTCCTTTTTACGCAGAGTGAGATGACACGTGCAAGGGATATCAGGGAGTCCTCTTTATGCAGAGTGAGGTGACACGTGCAAGGTATATCAGGGAGTCCTCTTCATACAGAGTGAGATGACACGTGCAGGGGATATCAGGGAGTCATCTTTATGCAGAGTGAGATGACACGTGCAAGGGATATCAGGGAGTTCACCTCATAGAGAGTGAGATGACAGGTGCACGGGATATCAGGGAGTCCACCTCATAGAGAGTGAGATGACACGTGCAAGGGATATCAGGGAGTCCTCTTTATGCAGAGTGAGGTGACACGTGCAAGGGATATCAGGGAGTCCTCTTCATACAGAGTGAGATGGCACGTGCAGGGGATATCAGGGAGTCCACCTCATAGAGAGTGAGATGACACGTGCAGGGGATATAAGGGAGTCCTCTTTATGCAGAGTGAGATGACACGTGCAAGGGATATCAGGGAGTCCTCTTTACGCAGAGTGAGATGACACGTGCAAGGGGTATCAAGGAGTCCTCTTTATACAGAGTGAGATGACACGTGCAAGGGATATCAGGGAGTCATCTTCATACAGAGTGAGATGACACGTGCAAGGGGTATCAGGGAGTCCTCTTTATGCAGAGTGAGATGACACTTGCAAGGGATATCAGGGAGTCATCTTCATACAGAGTGAGATGACACGTGCAAGGGGTATCAGGGAGTCCTCTTTATGCAGAGTGAGATGACACGTGCAAGGGATATCAGGGAGTCCTCTTCATACAGAGTGAGATGACACGTGCAGGGGATATCAGGAAGTCCTCTTCATACAGAGTGAGATGACACGTGCAGGGGATATCAGGGAGTCATCTTTATGCAGAGTGAGATGACACGTGCAAGGGATATCGGGGAGTACTCTTTATGCAGAGTGAGATGACACGTGCAAGGGATATCGGGGAGTCCTCTTTATGCAGAGTGAGATGACACGTGCAAGGGATATCGGGGAGTACTCTTTATGCAGAGTGAGATGACACGTGCAGGGGATATCAGGGAGTCCACCTCATAGAGAGTGAGATGACACGTGCAGGGGATATCAGGAAGTCCTCTTCATACAGAGTGAGATGACACGTGCAGGGGATATCAGGGAGTCATCTTTATGCAGAGTGAGATGACACATGCAGGAGATATCATGGAGTCCTTTATGCAGAGTGAGATGACACGTGCAAGAGATATCACACGTGCAAGGGATATCAGGGAGTCATCTTTATGCAGAGTGAGATGACACGTGCAAGGGATATCAGGGAGTCCACCTCATAGAGAGTGAGATGACACGTGCAAGGGATATCAGGGAGTCCACCTCATAGAGAGTGAGATGACACGTGCAAGGGATATCAGGGAGTCCTCTTTACGCAGAGTGAGGTGACACGTGCAAGGGGTATCAGGGAGTCCTCTTTATGCAGAGTGAGATGACACGTGCAAGGGATATCAGGGAGTCCTCTTTATACGAGAGAGATGACATGTGCAGGAGATATCAGGGAGTCCTCTTTATACAGAGTGAGATGACACGTGCAAGGGATATCGGGGAGTCCTCTTTATGCAGAGTGAGATGACACGTGCAAGGGATATCAGGGAGTCCTCTTTATACGAGTGAGATGCCACGTGCAAGGGATATCAGGGAGTCCACCTCATAGAGAGTGAGATGACACGTGCAAGGGATATCAGGGAGTCATCTTTATGCAGAGTGAGATGACACGTGCAGGAGATATCAGGGAGTCCTCTTTATGCAGAGTGAGATGACACGTGCAAGGGATATCAGGGAGTTCACCTCATAGAGAGTGAGATGACACGTGCAAGAGATATCAGGGAGTCATCTTTATGCAGAGTGAGATGACACGTGCAGGAGATATCGGGGAGTCCTCTTTATGCAGAGTGAGATGACACGTGCAAGGGATATCAGGGAGTTCACCTCATAGAGAGTGAGATGACACGTGCAAGGGATATCAGGGAGTCCTCTTTATGCAGAGGCAGGTGGCACGTGCAAGGGGTATCAGGGAGTCCTCTTTATGCAGAGTGAGATGACACGTGCAAGGGATATCGGGGAGTCCTCTTTATACAGAGTGAGATGACACATGCAAGGGATATCGGGGAGTCCTCTTTATACAGAGTGAGATGACACGTGCAAGGGATATCCGGGAGTCCTCTTCATGCAGAGTGAGATGGCACGTGCAAGGGATATCCGGGAGTCCTTTATGCAGAGTGACATGACACGTGCAAGGGGTATCAGGGAGTCCTCTTTATGCAGAGTGACATGACACGTGCAAGGGATATCGGGGAGTCCTCTTTATACAGAGAGAGATGACACGTGCAAGGGATATCGGGGAGTCCTCTTTATGCAGAGTGAGATGGCACGTGCAAGGGATATCGGGGAGTCCTCTTTATGCAGAGTGAGATGGCACGTGCAAGGGATATCGGGGAGTCCTTTATGCAGAGTGAGATGGCACGTGCAAGGGATATCGGGGAGTCCTTTATGCAGAGTGAGATGGCACGTGCAAGGGATATCGGGGAGTCCTTTATGCAGAGTGAGATGGCACGTGCAAGGGATATCCGGGAGTCCTTTATGCAGAGTGACATGACACGTGCAAGGGGTATCAGGGAGTCCTCTTTATGCAGAGTGAGATGACACGTGCAAGGGATATCAGGGAGTCCTCTTTATGCAGAGTGAGATGACACGTGCAAGGGGTATCAGGGAGTCCTCTTTATGCAGAGTGAGATGACACGTGCAATGGATATCAGGGAGTCCTCTTTATGCAGAGTGAGGTGACACGTGCAAGGGATATCAGGGAGTCCTCTTTATGCAGAGTGAGATGACTTGCTGCTCAGGAGACATCAGTCAGCGTTGCATCATGAGATCACACTTGCTACATTACATCAGCCTCAGCATGAGCGAGTATCAACCACGTGTATGGACAGAAAGCCTGACCTCCTTCCCCCCATACATCCCTCCCCCACCCCAGGCAAGGGGCAGCCCCGCCCTCCCAGCTCACTCACAGGCGGTCTGCAGTTCCCCCCACTCGTCCAATGAGAAGGCCGGGAGCATGAATGCTGGCCTCTGATTGGCTGCCTGTCCTCTGCTGTGTATCATACCACAGAATAACACCTTATCTGCTTCCCCCGGGGCCAGGCTCCGCCGCGCCACTTGGGGGGGCAGCACCCTAGGCTGGCAGCCCAAGACTGGCACTCCACCCATCCCTGCACATGGCACCCACCCTGCTGGAGTCTGATTGGCTCTTCCGTCTCCCTTCCGACTGACTCCTTACTTGTGTAGACTGGCACCGCACCCTGTCAAGCACAAAACACTCCCACCTCCGACTGGCACTTCACGGACTGCCACTAATGCCCCCCCTCTCACACCACTCAGCTCCCGAGCCTGGCAGTCCACCCAGACTCCCAAGTACCCACCGCAGACTAACACCACTCCCCTAGACTGGCATTCCGTAGATTGGCACCCCTCCACATTGGCGCCCACTCGCAGAGGCTAATATTTCCCAAACACATTATACTCAGACTGGCATACACCCCGCCCTTCACAAAACACTCCGGAAAAGCTCTTGTGATTCTTCACCTCACTCCACATACCAAGACTGGCACACTCGACACTGGCACCCACCCCCCTACACAGGCATTCTTTTCCTCTGTCCTTGTCACACATCGCACACCTGGCATTCCATCTCACCAGCACCCACCCAGACTGGCATGTCACTAGACTGAACCAACCGAGGCTGGCATTCACCCCAGACTCCCTGCGGCCAGTCTGCATTCACTGCCACCCTGCCCACCAGGTTGACATCCATCCTCCTGACTATCATGCCCCCCCGCCCCCCAGGTGGCACCTACTTTCTAAGACCACATTTCCCCAGGGTGGCACACGCTCCCATCAGAAAGGCAAAACGTCCCCTAATATCCATTAAACCCTCCCTGGCTGGCAGCTACTTCCTCAGACAGTCACTTCCCAAGACTGGCACCCCCACCAGATGGTGCCCACTGCCTAGACGGGCACTCTCACAGGTAGTCCTGCTTCCCAGAGTGGGCACTACTGGTTCTCTGCAAACCTTCCTATGCTGGGCCCTTCTTCCGCAGGCGGGCACTCGTCCAAACTGGCATGCGTCCAGAATGCCAAGAATTCGCCCTGATCCTATCAACATCAGCCGTGGCACCCACTCTCTCGGACTAATAGCCACATCTCCTCACAGGCACTTTCAAAATGGAGCTCTGCCCATAACTGCCCTTCACCGTGGACAGCTACTGCCCTTAGCTGGCACTCCCACAGAGCGGAACACCCACCTCAGAGAGGCAGATGCCCAGCCTGGCATTCCCTCTGACGAATGCCCACGACTGGCACCGCCTATACGCCCATGTTGGGGTGTTAACAAGACTGGCATCCCTTACCCCTGACAGTGGCACTGCCCTGAGAAGCAGTGTCGTAAAAGCACACCCAGCCCTTGAGCCAGCCACGAGCATCTGGACTTGCATCAGTGCCCCCCTCAAATGTATCCATTCATCTGCTACAGAGTCGCAATTAATCATTCATTCTTCAATGCAACAATCATGCATTATTTAATGCATACCCTCAAAGATGCATTCATTCATACACGCAGTGACCCATGCGTGTCTTTATTCGTGCATTCAATCATCCGCTGGCATGTTCATTAATCCATCCATCCATTCACGGAGTCAATCACTGAATGGCCCATCCAAGGGTGCATCCATTCAAGCAGGTGTTTGTTTACATGTTCTGCCATTCATTCAATCATCCATGCATTATTTATCAATGCATTCAATCATTCCCGTGTTCGTACATGAATTCAATGATTGATACATGCATGCATTTAACGGATGTATGTCGTTACAACACATACTTTTACAACGCATACCTTTACAACGCATTTTTTACACCGCAACATCCATTACAACGCATTTCATTACAACGCATGCCATTACAACAAATTCTTTGAAACTACCTTTACAACGCATTCCACTACAACGCATACTACATTTACAACGCATACCATTACAACGCATACCATTACATTGCCTGTATGGTAAGTATTGGATAGTGTAGGGGTAAAAATTACTATTCTAACTCCAGGGGGTGCAACAGTAGGGTAAGTGTTGGATAGTGTAGGTATGGGTTGTAATGGTATGCGTTGTAATGACTGCATTGTAATGACATGCGTTGTAGTGGTATGCGCTGTAGTGACATGCGTTGTAATAGTTGCGTTGTAATGGCATGCATTGTAATGGATGTTGCGTTGTAAAAGTTTCGTTGTAAAGGTAGTGCGTTGTAAAAGTTGCATTGTAAAGGTTGTGCGTTGTAAAAGTTGCGTTGTAAGTGTTGTTTCCTGCATTTAACAAATATTCCAAGCATTTGTTTTTTTATGCGTGTGATCGTCCATTCATTTATTGGTGCGTGATTTCATTTATGCATTCACTCATTCATGCATGCAGTCACTCATGCATGCAGTCACTCATGCATTCACTCATTCATGCATGCAGTCACTCATTCTTCATCGCGTTTGTTGGCTCGTGCGTAAAACCATTCTTTCAGTCATGGGTGCCTGCTTTCATGTGCCCATGCCTGTGTTCGTTAATGCCCTCCTGGGTGGATGAATGGCTGTCTCCTGTCGGCGGTGCCACGAGACTGGTAGGTTGGCATTGAATCCTGGAATGCCCCTTCTCCCCCGCCCCAGCCACCTTCAGGCACTAGACTATCCCATCTGCATCACACAGTCTATTTATAGGACAATGGGGTGAGCAAGAGTGCTGGTGCACCACACCCCACACAGCTGCCAATCGGAAGGCACGACAGCCGACCCGGGGAGCCCGGCGCGAGGACCTGCCGGGTGGCAACATCCGGCTGGCACGCCCTCCACCAGAGGCAGGATCCATGGCATCCTTGTAACGCAGCTCAACCTGCCGGTCACGTATTCCCTGGTAGCTCAGAGGGTTAACGCGCCTACATGTAATCTATGCAAGCAGCAGATCAAAGGTTGAACTCTCTGTAAGAGGTGGCAGGGGTTACACCTGCCATCCTGTTGCTGCCCAGCCATGCCGAACTGTGAAGCATCGGCCTATAGCCAAATATCCAGTTTTACGGCTTCGTATAGCGCCTAACACAGCGTTCGCGCAGGTGACAAGAACTCCCACTTTTGGAAAATAAGAGGCCCGGGCACACAGAGGTAACGCAGCTTGAGACGTGTGTGCCCGGGCTGACACACACGACGGGGAGGGAGGGGGGGCTGAAGCCCTGTGAGCCCAATGGGTGTTGCGCGCCTGCCCAGGATCACACCTTTGACAGGAGCTGGGAATACTGCATCGTTCGCAACCAAGTCAGACCAAAGTCCAGAGTCAGGAAAACAACATGTTTACAGCTGTGTCTGGGCGGAGGGTTGTTTAGGAAGACTTTATAGTGGCTAGGGTGACACAAACAAGAAATGCTTTCACACAAACTGGCCACGGAAAAATGCCCGTCTGCAGTCATTGGAACAACAGGCAACCACCTAAGCAAATCCGGGATTCACTATCATCTCTATGCAGATGACACTCAACTCTACCTCAAGGTTGCCTCCACTCATGATCTCTCCATCCTAAGATCTACTCTTGACTCCATTCAAAACTGGATGTCATCTCATCAATTAATTCTGAATCCCTCCAAAACTGAATTCCTCCTCTTCTCCTCCTCACTCTCTCCTCCCCCGGTTCAATCATGGATGGATCAGATGAATCTACTAAACAACAAACCCATCATTGTCGACAGCGCAAAATCTCTTGGTGTCATTCTAGACAAAAAACTCAATCTAACTCCCCACATCAATTCTATTGCAAAATCTGCTCGCTACCAACTGCGCCTTCTTTGGGGAATCCGTCGCTTCTTCCCGGAGCAGGACCTTATAACCCTGGTGCAATCGCTGGTCCTCTCCAGACTAGACTACTGCAATTCTCTTCTTACTGGCCTCCCCAAATCTCACCTGTCCCCACTTAAGTCTGTCTTCCATTCAGCAGCTCGTTTCATCTATGGGGCCAAAAGAAGCGATCACATCACACCGTTGTTATCCACCCTCCGCTGGCTTCCCTTTGAGGCTAGAGCTATCTACAAGACCGCTTGTATCACCCACAAAGCCCTGCACTCCTCCTCTCCCCGCTACCTGGTGAATAAACTGAAACTCTCTGGAGGCTCTAGACCTTCACGCAATGCCGAGAATCTACTGCTTGAACCTCCCACTTTCAAGAAGGAAAGAACAATGGCCCAATCCTTTTCAGGCAACGCAGTGAGAATCTGGAACTCGTTTCCGCCTGAGCTCCGGACCACCGCCTCCTCCCAGGCCTTCAAAAGGGACCTCAAAGTTCTCCTCCTCCAGAGACACCTCCAAAAGTAATGCACGTCCTCTTGCTATTCGGAGGAAGACTTCCCACTACTGATATTTTCTACTTTCCATGACCATGGGAGTGCCTTCCCAGTGTTTTCCTGTGGTGGGAGTGTCTGCCTTTTTGCAGTATTCTCCATGTACTTGTGTTCGGTGCCCTTTTGTAACATGCACATAACACTTTGCCCTTATAACACACGGTTGCTACCTCTCACATGTTTTTACCTTTGATACTTGCACAAGTGCCACCTTGCCTACGTAACGCCTGTTCTTGTGCCGAGCACTTATTGCAGTATTATACCTCAAATTATACTCTGTTTTCTCTTTTAACTGCACACTTGTCACTTTTCCTCTTGTGCACTTTTGACTACCTCATGTATCAAATCAAATCAAATTGACTTTATTTCGGATAAATTGCAATCCATAAAAGTACACACAGTTAAACATTCATAAAAACATCACAGTACTCACAAAGTCAATCTTAAATTACATACAACACACATTTATCATAAAAAGAGAGGGTGCATTAAGAATTAAAATAAGAGATGCAAGTAAAGTCCATATGCAGAATATACAAAATAAAGTGCAATAGTGCCATAAACTACGGTTAATGCACATTTACTCATCCAAACAATTTCTTAGTCTCATAGTCATTTTTAAGAATTCTAACACCTGGAGGACACTGTCCGGATGCAGCAACTGTAAGTACATAAGGGCGGGTCTGATTTGATTAAAATTTAATTTCTTTAAAAGAGTAACCAGATACCGCTTTCGTGGGTATTCATAAAATGTACATAAAAATATAAAATGCAGCATGTCCTGTGGAGACTTCCCGTCGCAGCCACAGGGAGCTGCTGGTCTCTTAAAAATGTCCGACTTGGGTCTAATTAAAAGCTGATGAAAGATGTTAAACCTGAAGCGGGTCAGCAAAAATTTCTCATGGGTGGTGAAGGAGCATGTTAGGTACAATTCCATTGAATTACAAGTTCTCAACATAATATACATTCTAACATTAGGTTTCAGAAGCTCTACTTCATCTCTTTCAACATTACGGTTCAGGTAAAAAGCTCTCTTAATTGCAACAACATCACCCTTGACTATATCCCCCGGATTGTCAAACAGGTTCAGTCGGCCTAGTTTCGCAAATTGCGACTTCAAATATTTGAGCCAGGGTACACGCATTGAGTGGTCACCTTTTTGCAGTATTCTCCATGTACTTGTGTTCGGTGCCCTTTTGTAACATGCACATAACACTTTGCCCTTATAACACACGGTTGCTACCTCTCACATGTTTTTACCTTTGATACTTGCACAAGTGCCACCTTGCCTACGTAACGCCTGTTCTTGTGCCGAGCACTTATTGCAGTATTATACCTCAAATTATACTCTGTTTTCTCTTTTAACTGCACACTTGTCACTTTTCCTCTTGTGCACTTTTGACTACCTCATGTATTTTTTTGTTGTTCACAATTTTTACTACCTCAAGTATTTTGTTTGCTCACAATTGTCACTATTACCTTTACTACCTCATGTATTTTTGGTTGCTCACAATTTTTATTACCTCAAGTATTTGGTTTGCTCACGATTGTCATTATTACCCTTACTACCTCATGTATTTTTGGTTGCTCACAATTTTTACTACCTCATGTTTTTGTTTGCTCACAATTGTCACTATTACCTTATGTAACGCAACGTATGCTTTTGTAATCTGCTCTTTTGTAATGTTTCTCATTATGTTTCATTTCTGTTCCTAATGTGAAGCGCTCTGACGCCCTCGGGTAAAGTCCGCGCTATATAAAAATGCATAAATAAATAAATAAATAAATAAATAAAAACCACGGGGGAGCAGTGCACTGCCACCGGGGCGAGGGGGGCATACTGCCAAGGGGCAGGTGTGTGCATAGGGGAGCAAGTACACCAGGCACAGGAAAGACACCCACAGGAGAGCTGTGTGTGCAGGGAAGGGTGGTGGTGGCGACAGCCAGGTGAGAGCGGGTGCCACGAGAGACAGAGGCACAGGGCACCGGCTGAGAGGTGTGTGCAGGTAACCCGGGCGGTGCAGACAATCACGGAAGTGATGTGTGGGCAGGCAAGCAAGCAGCACCGAGCGCAGGTAAACACTAAAACACAAGTGACTACATGTGGAGAGACTGTGCTATCATGCACACGCCTTGCATTTACTTTGCCAATACCTGTCTGGGCTGTGCTGTCAGTAAAGCGCCTCGTCGTGCACTGTACATTGCACTGGGCGCTGCAGACAATCACGGAAGTGCTGAAACTGTCAAACATGCAGAACGGTCCCTGGGCACTTACCTGCCAGGATGGCCTTGCCGGGGTGGGTCAGCTTTGCCTTCCCTGCGGGGGCGGCGGCGGCTGCCAGGCGGCGGGGGCTGGGTGGCAGCGCGGTGCCCGGGGTTGGCAGCATGGTGCAGGGGAGGGAGGGTGCGATCCCGGCCGGAGTCTGCCAGGAACTGAGCAGGGAGAGAGGGACAGGCAAGAGAGGGGTGTGAGGGGCAGGGGAGGGGGAGACAGGGGGAGGGACACAAGGTGAGCGAGGTGGGGGGGACAGTCACATCTAGAGGAGAGAGGAGGAAGAGAGGGAGACGTGGAGGGAAGGAGAGAGGAGGGGGAGGGGCCTACAGGAGGAGAGGGGCGGGGCAACGTGGGGGCGTGAATGGTAGGACAGAGGAGGCACTGAGGCAGACAACAGGAGGGGCAGAGTCTGGGGCCTGGACAGGGAGGGAAGAGTGAGTGAAAGAGGGCGGGCAGAAACGGTGGGGAGTGCCCGAGGGATGGAAGAGGGCGTGCCAGAGCCGAGGGGAGGGACCCTGGGCGGGAAGGCAGGGGGACACGTCAGGGCTGGAGGCACGAGGGGGAGGGATGCACCACGAAAGAAACATAAAACAAACTCCTTTATTGTTCATTGGATGACAAGGCACCCGGGACGGTCTGCCACATTAAATGCCCGGATCAAAGGCGCATTAAAGGCCCCGGCAGCGGGAATCCCATCTTCCATCCGAAGGGAAGGCCCTGTTGCTTTTGGTGACGTGTTTAGACACGTTTAATGCCCTTCCTGCAGCATTTCTAGACAGTCTCAGAGCTTCTATTTTTTCTGAGAGGCTTCTCTGGAGCCCAGACGAACCTCGCTCAAGGAGAACCATCTTTTTCCCGCAATTTTCCACACCTGTGACTCTGAGGGGCATCGCAATACAAGGGTTTCCACAGAAGGGCAGGCATAGCCAGGACATACTCCCCGACTGTTAATGGTCCGAAACCATCCACTCAGGAGGGGCCCTGCAGCAAAATCATCGCACATTGTGGTATCACCACTGGGGTTCCGCAGCGCCTTAGGATCCTTTCCTGGCAGAAAGACGTGGTCGAGGAATCGTCTGCTTCAGGGCTGATGGGCAGGTGCAGTAAGGGCCCGGGCAGCTTAAAAAAAGAAGCCCCTGCCAGTGAATCGGAAAGCTGAGCAATTGACCCTTGTTAACAATTGGGGCAGTTTTGAACTTGTATCATCACGCTGCTGGGCAAGTGTTTTGTAAGGTATGGGAGTCTGTTTGGAGTTGAGCTTGCTGCAGGCAATGCTTGTTTTCATGTATATCAGGGAAATCAGCAGTAAAAACCGACCCAGCAGACGATAAAACTGGCCCAAGAACAGTCAAAATATCGCCCCACGTGCTGACCCGTCACCAGCCCTTCGGGCACGTCTGATTGTCCTATAGGGAGGGCAGCCCAAGATACGGTGCAGATTACAGGTAATGGCATCAGGACGGGGTCGTAGGCTCCGCCCACTGCCCTTCAGTTTCTAATCAGTAACCTCACCCTTCTCTGGAGTTTCTTTCCCCTTAGCCGGGCCCCTCCTGCAGGGCCCGAGATCAAGGGCCAGCTGTGGGCAGATGTTGTGGTCACTGTCACACACCAAGAACCTGTCTGAGAGGGGAAACATGGACCCTGCGACACAATGAAGAACACATGAATATCAATAAGCCAAAATAAAGGCAGGAAAAAATCAATGTATATTTACATTATAATCATTGACACAAGACCAGACCACATTGTAAACAATGCATGCGCGAGCCTTGCTCAAGTAGTGATCAGAGCTTTAGAATGGCTGTCAGATGGATGTAGGGCAACCACATTGTAGGTTTTGCCCAATGCCTAGCACACAGCTTTGAGCTGTTTATAGGTGAAAGCCTCTTGTGGACCACATCAACAAGCTTGTGCAACGCAATAGGTCTCGCATTTGTAAAGTTAAAGCTATTGGTGTTATAAATGACACCTTTTTTTATTTATGTTTTTTATTTGCAGTGGAGTGTTTTTTTAACCCCTTCGCTGCGGCGGCTATTCCGCCGCAGCGCTAAGGAGGTGGGGGGGGGCGCGCGCGGCGCACCCATGCTGGTGACGGAACCGCTCCGTCACCAGCCGCGGTCGCTATGTGCTCATGACGGAGCGGTTCCGTCACGGCCCCGCCCGCTTAATGGAACCCTCAGCGCAGGCGCGGAATCCACGCCGCACAGGCGTGCCGAGCAGGCCGTGACGGAACCGCTCCGTCATCAGCACAGCGTGACCGCGGCTGATGACGGAGCGGTTCCGTCACCAGCAGGGGAGGGGTTAAAGAAAGTAAGTGTACACAATAAAGTATGGAAACAGATGTGTAGGCAGGAAGCGCAGAGGGAGTGAAATCGTATGTAGGACAGATGTGGTAAAGAAGGGATGTGGCGTGGTGACTTATTGGGGAAGGGAACACCGTCTAAGCAGGCGCTGTGCTGCAACCTAAAGCGTGGCACCCGTGCATATTTAAATTTGTGTAGAGGTCCGGGACGGGGATGGGGGGCTGTGACACGGGAGAGGAAGAATGAAATGCAGGTGCTACGCTGCAACATAAAGCGCAGCGCTCATATTTTTAATATGAAAGCGGGTGCCATGAAGAAACCTAAAGCGCGGCGCCTATGCATATTTAAGTTTTTTGAGGGAGCGGGGATGGGGGCTGTGACACCGGATAGGAGGAATGAAAAGCAGGCATCCTGCTGCAACATAAAGCGCAGCGCCTATGTTGTTATTATGAAAGCGGGCGCCATGCTAAAACCTAAAGCGCGGTGCCCATGCATATTTCCGTTGTTTAACCTGAAGCGTGCTGCACTTGTGATAAAAAAGATAACATAGCGCAGCTTAAAAAAACATAAAATAAAGAGCGGCATACTGTGCTGCTCTAAAAAAAGATATCAGGGCTTGTGCAGTGTTAATGGTGAAGCCACCATGGTTGCTGCAAAAACAAGATAAGATAAAGGTTGGCGTGCCACTCTGCTTAAAAAAAGACAAGCGGTTGCAGGGGAGCCTGTTGTGTGTGCAATAGGAGAAAGTAATTTAACCCGTTAACCGCGGCAGTAATTCCGCCGCGGTGCGGGCGTTTCCGTACTGGTAAGGTAGTGCTGCCGTCAGCCAATGGCCGACGGCAGCAAGGAAAGGGTTCAGAAAATAGTGCTCACAGTCTGTAAATAAAACATACAGAGTAACAATGCATGTTACGGGGCAGTCCTCATGGGAGGTTACAAAAGAAGGAAAGGAGGAACTACTAAGCCTATTCACGAATCAAAAGCCACCATTTACAAAGGACAGTAACAGGACCCAATTGAAAAAATGGTCGGAAAAATAGGCAGAGCTTCAAGTCCATACATGAATACAACATGTCTCGAAGAGACAGCGCAAGCGCTGCCTAGGTGAGACCTAAAAACTTACAGTGGGCTTAGAGCCCACCCATTGACTCCGATTGGTTGGCTTTGTCTCTCTCATTTACCTGTTTCTAATTCAATTGGTTGCCTTTAGTTTGTGTTTGACCACAGCAAATAAAATGAATAAAAAGCGAACATGTCATTTTGTAGGCATGTGCATGCTTGATGCACGCGGTACAAAGTTACAGAAAAAGGAACTTTTCAGGTCAAAACCTACTAGGTAGCGCTGTCTGGTTGCGAAAAGACTTCTTGTGGGCATTCAGAAAGCGTCCCTGGGAATGCATTCTGCCCATTGCTTACCATTGGCTTTTCGGTTTGTAGCTCACATTGTCTGTCTCTCCATTTCCTGGCTTTATTTGTTTTAGGCCGTCCAGCATGTCTTCCTCCCTCCAGTGGAGCAAACAAACCTTGTTCCACATCGCTCCTTGCATTCTTCCATGGCTCCTTACTTTCTGTAAACAGGCCTTCACATTTTGTTCTTATCTTGTCACATTTGCTGTGCGCTCATAGACAGAGGTCAATTAGTGGAAACAAATATTTTAATATGATCAAAACAAATCGGTACACTATTGTGATGCCATTTCCACACATTATCGTTTGTGCGCTGTATAGTTTTATCAGTAAAATTGTGTGCAAATGAAATTGTCATTTCAATTGAAAATGTGTTGCATGTAATGACAGTGTGCTACCAAACCATGCATAATCCACTCTATGCCACTCCACTCTCCACTGCTCCACTCCACAGCAATCTACTCCACTCTATGCCCCTCCACTCTATGACACTCTAGCCCACGACACAACACTCCCCTCCACCACACTCTGTGCCACTTTACTCTAGGCCATACTCCACTCTCCAATACTCTACTCTACAACACTCTACACCAGTCCACTCCACTCTGCGGCCCTTCCATCCATGACACCCCATGACACTTTACACCACTCCACTCTAAGCACCTCTACTGCACTCTGTGATTCTTTACTCTGTTCTGCACTATACCACTCCACTCTGCCCCACTCCACTAGATGGCACTCCACTCTAATCCACTCCACTTTACAAAACTTTACGCTACTGCACGCCCCTCAACTTTATTCCCCTCCACTCTTGACACTCTACTTTACTCTACTCTACATATCTGTACTCCATCCAACTCTACACTACAACACTCCACACCACTCCACTCTACTCCACTCTATGACACTCCAATCTACTCCACTTTACTCTAGACCACGCCATTCCACTCTATGCCACTCCTCTCTGACTCTACTTCACTCTATGCTACTCCACTCTACAACTCTATCCACTCCACGCCACTCAACAACAATATGCCGCTTCACTCTATTACACTCTACTACACTTTATTCCACAATACGCCCCTCCACAACACTCTACTTCACTCTACTACATGACGCTCTACTCCACTCCACTAGATGGCACTCCACTCTAATCCACTCCACTTTACAACACTTTACTCCACTGCATGCCCCTCAACTTTATTCCCCTCCACTCCTGACATTCTACTTTACTCCACTCTACATCACTGTACTCCACCCAACTCTACTCTACAACACTCCACACCACTCCACTCTTCTCCACTCTACTCCACTCTACTAGAATACACTCTATGACACTCTACTCCACCCTATTACACTCCACTCTACTTCACTTGACTCTAGGCCATGCCATTCCACTCTACGCCACTCCTCTCTGACTCTACTTCACTCTATGCTACTCACAGCTACAACTCTATCCACTCCACGCCACTCTACGCCACTCCTTTCTGACTGTACTTCACTCTATGCTACTCACAGCTACAACTCTATCCACTCCACGCCACTCTACGCCACTCCTTTCTGACTGTACTTCACTCTATGCTACTCACAGCTACAACTCTATCCACTCCACGCCACTCAACAACACTCTATGCCACTCTGCGACAATCTACTCTATTACACTCCACTACACTTTATTCCACTCTATGCCCCTCCACAATACTCTACTACATGACGCTCTACTCCACTCGTTTTCACTCCACTCCATGCCACTCTCCTCTATGCCACTATAACTTTGAACCATGCTTGCAGCAGTCACGCTGGTGTACAACATGGCTAAAAACCAAAGCCAATGGATCCAAAAGTCGAGAACTATTGGCTTTGGGAGAGGAGTTGGCCTAACAGCTAGGGCGGTCGACCTCAAATCTGGGGAACTGAGTTCAAGTCTCGGCAATGACGCTGAACATCCTGTGAATCTTGTCTAATCACTTAATCTCCCTGTGCCTAACAAAAATGAATGTGACCTCTTCTAACGCAACTGGTGCTTTGTAAAGCGCTCTGATACCCGATACTTTCAGATCAAGTTTGTGCTATATAAAACTAAGTTAAAAAAAATGCCTGTTAATAAGGGTCCCTGCTGAGGTCATGAACCCAAAACCATGGTCTACCCCAAATGCATACTAGAAGCTTGTGAATATAGTGACAATCTTTTTTTTCTCAGTGAAGATGCATGATCTGATCAGGGCCATAAGTTCAGCTCCTTCAGTGGAATGGACATGAACAAGGCGTCTAAGTTCAATAACCTTGTACAAGGAGCACACAGAATAACCAGTTCTTACGTTTCCAGCAACATTTCAAAGTCATGAACCATCAGCATAATCAGCAAGCTCACTGTTGGGTATTGGCATTACAGAGATATTAATGCAGGTTTTTGGTACATGCCCAGTGATCAGGAGGCAATCTTACGGCTCTCCCTGTTGATAGGTGGACATCGAAGAGGCTGAGTTCAGAGTGGGACAACTGGCTAAGGTTATGTGAGAGGACGACTGGAGAATCCTGTATCAGGATGACCTGGCAGCAGACAAATGTTGCATTTTGGTGGTAAGAATTAAAGCAGCATCGGAATGACGAACATTGCAAGAAATTGGGTTGTTTGAGGGGGTGAAACTCTACTCAAGCAACAGGCACAACCCTTGTCAGTGTGAACCACAAAAAGTCACAAAATTAACCTGTGCTTAACCCTATGTTACCGTAGCACCAAAACAGTCAGAGGCAATGTATAAAGTATTTATGCAGCACACGAACAGTAATAAAGTGAAATCACAGCACAAGAAAAATCCCACGCTTATTTCGAAAAACAGAGTAAAATCATATGCACTCTTAAAGTTTTAGGTAAAAATTGTGTTTGAAAGCACAATGCACCTACTGTTGCACCAGACCGAGACAAAGTCACAAGATCAAGCCAACCACAATGGAGCTTGGGCCTGATACAGGGACCAGGCTAGGCCCGCTGAGAATAGTTCCTAATGTCCTGGATGTGGGGCATTGTGCAGCGATGGTTGCAAGAAGCGATGTAGGGTCCCGGTGCGAGTTGGGTTGCACAGTGTTGGTTCCTATGAGGAGGTATGAGGCAAGGTCCTTGTCGAGTTGCATCTTGCTGCATCAGTTCCGATAGGGAGCAGCAAGGGCTGCGATGCGAGATCCTGGGTCGGGTTGCGTCGCTCTGCATTGGTTATGATGAGGGACGGCTCAGGCTGCGTCGGGTTGGGTTGTGCTGCATCAGTTCAGCTGGCTGGCAGAGCACATTTACCCCTACCTTCAATTGTCCAGGAATGGGGAGGCACCCCTTGTTGGTGGGGGGAGCCTACGACTCACAGTAGGTAGAGTCCAGATGAACAGTTCGGGTGTTGGAGCTTGTTGTGTCCCTGTAGCTCAGAACAAAAGGCCAGCCAATTAGCCATTGGAGTCACTCTGGTGGTCCTGGGTTCAAGGTGCAGGCCCAGTCCATCTTTCTCAGGTAAGAGGGACTTTTAAACGTGACACACCCTGCCCTATGGGCTAGTTAGGGCCTACATTAGGGGTGTCTTACATGTATTAAAAAGAAAAGTTTGGGCCTAGCGAAATGTTTATTTACCAGGACGAAATGGTAAATTTGAAACTGTGCACACAGGCTACAATGCCAGGCCTGAGACATGTTTTTAAAGGGCTACCTAAGTGGGTGGCACAATAAGTGTTACAGGCCCACTAGTAGCATTTAATTTAGAGGTTATAGATACATGTAGAACTTCTGCTTAAATTAGATGTGCTAGTTGGGTGTGAACCAAGTTCTCCACATTTTAAGGAGAGAGAACAAGCACTTTAGCACTGGTTAGCAGTAGTAAAGTGCACAAAGTCCCAAAAGTCAACAAAAATGGGTTCAGAAAACAGGAGGGTGAAGGCAAACATTTGAGGCTGACCCTTCAGAGAGGGCCAAGTCCAACAAATGCCTATAATCAAAGTTGAATCCAACACAGTGTTCTCAGCGGTTTCCACAGGGTGGGAAGCGGCCTCAACAGAGCACAAACCTGGCAGGAGCCCCGCCCCTACAGGATCGAGCGGAGGAATAATAAGCAGTTTTTATCTGACCCCCAAGACTGTGCACCTGTCTTCCAAAAGTGCTCCTGCTTCTTTAAGTGCAATACAATGTAAAAGGTTTACTGCAGTCTGGGAGCCCAAGTGCATGTCCCTGCTCTACCTGCACACAGTGTTCACCTCTTCTGACCAATGCAAGGGCTCCAGGTGTATTTCTTTACAAAATTCAGGCCTGAGAAGCCGCCCCCGGGCCGGCCTTAACACTGGTGGCGCCCTGTGCAACAATGACTTTTGATGCCACCCTATGACCACCTCTCCACGTATTCCCTCACTAGAATCCTTTAACGGTGCCCCCTAAAGTCTCTGTAATCACTAACTCTCAGATTCATTTCGTTTTATAGCACCACTCATACCAGTGTAAGGTGTCTGAACACTTTACATGACGCACACATTGCACAAAGACAATCATATGTGTGTAATCAGTGTATAGGAAATGTTACACCAGACAGGACTGCAAGGTGTAGTGTAGGAGTGTCTTGTCATTGATACTGGTAATTCCGCCGTGGCGGAGGCGAGGGGGGCCGTGCTGCGCCGCCATGCTCGTGACGGAACCACTCCGTCGCGAGCGACGGGCGCGCTGTGCTTGTGACGGAGTGGTTCCATCACGGCCCCACCCCCTCAATAGAACGACCGCGCAGGTGCGGAATTCCTGCAGTGTGGGCGGGGCTGCCGCGCCGTGACGGAACCACTCCGTCACCAGCACAGCGCGTCCGTGGCTCCGTGGCTCGTGACGGAGTAGTTCTGTCACGAGCACGGAAGGGGTTAAGAGTCCTTATTCTGGTCAGGCGCTAATTCAGAATGTAAAACATAATTTCCTTTTTAGGGGTTCTCTTTAATAATAAGAATTGTTTTATAACCAAATGGACCCTTTTGGCAAGATTAGGATAATAAAAGACTAGGCAAAAAAAGCATATAGCTTTAACATATAACTTGCAGTTCGCATGCAGGCTTTTGATGAAAGTTAATAGCTCAATGTTCTACATTAGAATTTTGACTTATAAAAGACAAGTAAAAAAGGAGCTCTCTTACAAAAGCAGGAACCCACTGACCTATTTATATTATATGCAATTTGTTATCTCCATGGTCCACGTTCTTAGCAGCAGGCATTTTAACCCTATGTGCTACATTAATAAGATCCAAAACTTCCACTAGACAAACCTCCAGGTCTCTTTCCAGGAAGACGATTAATCACTGGAGTTCCCTTGACATTGTAATTGATGCCTGAAAATTGCTGAAGACCAGGACGCGCCAGCAGGTGCTTTTAAAATGATGGTATACTTGGGAAAATGACGACCCCACCCCAAGTCAACGCCCGGTGCGGTGGCACCGATCGCACCGCCCTAGAGCCGGCCCTGGCTGCACCAGTGTCCAGCCATCCCGAAGAAATTGCATATTTGAGAGATGAATAATTGGGTGGGTTAATTTACGTATGGCTGCTTTCCGATCAGATGACAGCTGGCGCTCTCCAGCGACATTTCGTGACTTAAGCAGCGCAATTGAGAAAGACACCATTGTAATTTCCCTTTAGAAGTCTTATGTCCTTTGTTGGCTAAACCAGTTAACATATATCGGGAGGTGCGAGCAGGTGTACGTGTGAGGGAGTGAATATGTGTGTGTATGTATATGCTCGTGGGCGGGGATGCCAGGAGGGGTGCCTAACTGCCTATACCTGCACCCACTGCCGCTTCTGAGTGTGAGATGGGGCATGGCAGTTTTCAGCGGGCTGGCCTCAATATATCCCGGGCTCACCCAATCTCCGCCTCTCTGGACCCCCTCCTCACATGGGAAGGGGGGGGTTTCCGATCCCCCACACCCTCCCGAACCGGCAGGGAGTCGAACATCAGGGGCGTAACAAACAAACGCCCCCGCAGCCCCCGCAGTGCGGGGGGGCCCCACTCTTTTGTAAATGAAGGGGGCCCGGCCCCCTCAGCTCTTCCGTAAGAGCTGTGAGAGAGGCTTGCAGACCCTGACAAGGACGGGGGTTGGGGGCCCCAGAGAGAGACGAGGCAGCACAGAGCACTGCTCGGGACCCTGACACGGATGGGGGTTGGGGGCCCCAGAGAGAGAGGAGGCAGCACAGAGCACTGCTCGGGACCCTGGCACGGACGGGGGTTGGGGTCCCCAGAGAGAGTGGAGGCAGCACAGAGCACTGCTCGGGACCTTGACACGGACGGGGGTTGGGGGCCCCAGAGAGAGAGGAGGCAGCACAGAGCCTGCTCGGGACCTTGACACAGACGGGGGTTGGGGGCCCCATAGAGAGAGGAGGCAGCACAGAGCACTGCTCGGGACCCTGACACGGACGGGGGTTGGGGGCCCTAGAGAGAGAGGAGGCAGCACAGAGCACTGCTCGGGACCCTGACACGGACGGGGGTTGGGGGCCCTAGAGAGAGAGGAGGCAGCACAGAGCACTGATAGGGACCCTGACAAGGTTTAAGTGTGGAGTCTTGGAGATGGTGTTCTTCCAGCAGGTTTTGAAGGCACATACCACACAAGAGTATGGATGCAGACATGCATGTTAATCGCCCCGCATCCCCTCCAGTATGGCGGGTCACTGGCCTGAGAGCTCTAGACTGGCGCGGAGGATGGGAGGGGGGCCCCCTCCATGTTGTTTGCAGGAGGGCCCCCTCAAGTTTCGTTACGCCACTGTCGAACATGCGCTGGTTAGTTGCTGCCACGACTGCTAGTTGTTGATTTGTACAGGTCAACTGACAAAGCAAGGCCCATCCTAACAGTTTGTAGGGGATAAGAGGCTTAGTAAAAAGGCAAGAGTTTTAAAGTATGACACTCATCCACCAATAGTCTTTGCTGTATCCTGATTTTTAAATAGCATGTGGCACATTTGATGAGCTATTTTAAAGCAGAACCACGGGGCTGTAGAAATGCACTGGATTTAAACAAGGTTCATGATTAGATGCATGCTCTGGGTTTAGTGCCGCAGCCCCACATTTTTAGCTGTGTATTAATCTTTGAGTGCTGCTTTCCCCTTGTCGGCTGCATCTATCTTTTATCTTTTTAATTGGCTGATGACTGTATCATGAGCTTTTTTATTTTTTGTGAGATTTTTAACTTGTGTACGTCCACTGGATGACTTGTTTAATATATGAATTTGAGAAATGTCTAGTTTTTTAACTACAAAATGTACTATACCTGTTTTACTGTGAACTGTACTTTGATGGTCCTAGTGCCGAAATAAAGTCATTTGGATTGTAAAAAGGCATGTTTGTTGGAGATGGGACCTAAGGTTACAGGAAAGCAGCATGAAATATGATGATGAACCTTCTGTAGATGCCAGCTGCATAAATGGACAAGTCCAAGAGAGATATGCATGCAAATTCAGAGGATATGAGGGCAGGGTGGTTAGCACTGGTGTCAATAAAACATGAAGTAGACTTCCTATTGATGATGCACTTTGTGTAGGGGCCATTCTGATCAACGGGGACCATAGTATTCAGAATGCAGTCGGCGCCTCTTGGGCTGTCCTCGTAATCTGGTTACTGATCTTGATTAATCTGTACAAATGTGGGAGGGTTGGATTGTGCATGGGCACAAGGAGCACATTTAGACAATCCCTTTTCCAGTGTCCCAGCTGTCCACAAATAAAATATGATCAACTCGGGGAGCTTGGTCCAAACCACATGTGCCACCCCGGTTAGCCCCTTTGGCTCCCTTTCTTTCGCCCTGGCCTCCATCGTCCAGTTCCTGATCTCTCGATTTTCCTCCTCTTCCCTGTATTGTTTGCTGCATTTGTTTCACTTGCAATTACAATAGTTTGGAGCCTTTTTATGCTCAGCGCTGACATCCAATGGTTTGCTACAGCAACTAATCCAGCAAAACCCTTTGTATGCCAGCCAAGGCTAATTGTTTTCAACTGAATCTGCACATTCAGTAACAATCTCTGTACAAAGGCAGAACCCACAGCTTTCTGAGCTTGCTCTTTGAGGGGAGTGCTAATGGGCGAACACATCCTTTAGACTATTTAAATAATCTGTCGGTAGTCCACCCTTGTCTTGCTGTCAATTTGAAATGCCAGCCCAATCAGTTTTACCTGGGCACACTTCCATCACTGCATTCACGAAAGCTTCTGTCTTTCGCATTATTCAAAGCATCGTCATCTCCGGGTCCCTCTCTCGGCCAGTTACTTTTCTGCACCAATCAGTCTCTCACTTCACTTAGAACCAGCAATCGCAAAAAATTGATTCACATCTGAGCAAATTCAGGCGCGACACTTCAAATCAAGCAAGCCCTGCCTGATGTGTCCTATTAGGGTTTTTGGCAGATTGGAGAGCTCAGTAGCAGCTCGTAGTGGGAGTCCTGCGGGGTGGGTGGGGGAGGGGGATGGTGGGGGGTTAGTAAACTACGGAATACGGCCGAACGGAGGTAAGTACATTAATAAATAAATAAATAAAACGAATTACATTGCGCACGCTGCACCGCCAAGAGCTCTCTCTATGTTCACTAAGACTGGTGGGGACTATGCAACATGCATGATTCATTGTCCTCTGGGCCCAGGGAATTCTATGTGGGCAAACATGGGATTAGGAGGCTCCTC
Organism: Lissotriton vulgaris; assembly: GCF_964263255.1. NCBI lineage: Eukaryota > Metazoa > Chordata > Amphibia > Caudata > Salamandridae > Lissotriton > Lissotriton vulgaris. Next base: position 66,607,909 of record NC_141699.1, read on the forward strand.
CCCCGCTCCATGAGATGGTGGGGAGGGTCTATCATTCAATCACTCCATTCCTCGCACAATGAGCGAACCCTAAGGTCAGTTTGCGGGGACACAAAGTCAGTTGCTTGCTCCGCACACCGCGTACTGTCTTCTGTCATTTGTTTCATTTTGCTTGCTGTCACAGTAACCGCACTTACTTGAGCGGTACCTTCGTCTGTTCTCCCTGCTGGCGGGGCCGCGCTCGGGTGCGGCGGGGTGCACCCCTTTCCCTTTCGACTAGCAGGGGGAAACCAAGGATGTCCGCGGGACATCCAGCTTTTTGGGTTCTTCTGTCTATGTTGGTTTGGTTATCTGGAAAAAATAAGTCAGAAGGAAGCAGGGCAGTAGGGACACAAGCCCTAACATTGTAATTTATATAGCGTTTACTACCTCATACGAGGTGTCAAAGCTCTTTTTGGCGAGTACCAGAACCCAAAAGGATTAGTGGTGAATTAGTCTAGGGAAATATGAGTTAATTTGAGCGGCGGACATGCGAGTCTGTTAGATGGATTGAAAAGGAAAATGGATGATCGAAGAGGGAAGTGTCTAGAGAGTGTTTATTGGGGTATCTTTGTCTCTCGAATGACTGATAGCGTATTTGAGTTTCTCCTGGGCCTCAGTTCATATTTTTGTTAGCTAACTCAGCCGAATTGAGAAACGCTGGACATTGCCCTGGGTCTATTTTATTGTAATTCAATGGTACCATTCTCCGGAAAAAGATTGTTTCCAGTCCTCATTGGTGAGTCCCATCCACTGTTTCAAGAATCTGCAGGTGATATTTGCATGTTGAGGGCTTTTCTTTCTTATATGTTTGATCTCACATCTCTGTTACTCATTCACACTCAGGGACACAGACAGGGACCTGCCAGCATTGTGCTGCCGCTCACCCTGTGGAGGGAGGAAGGGCCATGGAAAGACGGAAACGGGGGTTCCTAACCTAGTTTCGTCTAACGGATCTTGTGTAAGGAGGAGGGTATGTATCTCTCACCTGTTGACCCCCTTGCTTTCAGCTTTCTTTCGGAAACCGATATGGTAGGACCAATGAGCTTCTTCTACACTCAGATTCATCCCAGGGGGTCTGTGCTTGGGTTCCTGACACTCCTGCCTATCTTCGCCTTTCTGCACTTTTCTAGAGCGCCCCCTCGCACTTTACCAAGGAAAACACACACTTCACCTCCAGGGGCCTCCCTTTTCCATGCACCCACCCAGGCTATTGGGCGTCACCTACCAGGATGAAATCTAAGGGCTTCCAAAGCAAGAACAATCACAGGACAAGCACAGTCCCAGTGAAACACAGAACAATCACAGTCAATCACAGACAATCACAACCACAGACAATCACAGAGAATCACAACCACAGTCAATCACAGTAAATCACAGACAATCACAAACACAGACAATCACAATCGCAGTCCTCTTATTATGGTTGTTTCTTGAATGAGGTGCTGGGCTGCACCCCACCCCAGTTCCCCTTGAGGCTATCTCCCTTACCTTTGGCACGTGGGGGTCATCGTGTGGAGCCTGGGCCACCCCCCTCTGTGCTTCAGGCCCAGAGTTAGCACATTCCAGGCCAACTCACCAGAATTGTTAAATAAAACTCACTCTCTTTGCTTACTCAAAGTCTGGAACATGTTTAGTAACAAAGACAAAGAAAATAGTGATCACGAAATAAACCAACGTAGCTTTGCTCTCCCAATGTTAATGAGCATATGATGCTAACACGTCTCAAAATCACATTTGTTACATAGACAAAGCAGGGGAGACACATGACAAAAAGCAAAACTACTCATAATAGTAGATGGAGAAGGTGCACCCCGTTTTCATGAAAAACATTCAAAAGACCTTGAAATCAAGATAGACATCAGAAGCTTCTCCGTTGAGATATCAGGGGCCTTATTTATGAAGTCCTTGCGTCAGTTTTGCGCCGCCGGTGCGTCACTTTTTGTGACGCACCAGCGGTGTAACAAATGCGCCTCGTTGCACCATATTTAAAAAGTGACGCATCTAGATGCGTCACTTTTTAAACCCCTGGGCCACATTATACCTGCGTCAGGTATAATGTATGCAGAGGGGACGTTCCCCCGCAAAAAGCCTCGTAATAGTGACGCAGTGAAATCTATGAGATTTCACTGCATCACTTTTAGGACGCTGTTGCGTCAAAATCTTGCGCCTGACTCACAGCAGGCGTAAGACTGACGCAGGCCCTTTCACATGGGGCTTTCCCCATGTGAAAGGACGCATTGCTGGAGTTGCGTCACTTTTGTGACACACTCCAGCAATGCGTCACTTTTGCGCGTACAGATACGTCAGAAATACTGACGTATCTGTAACTCCTTGCGACATGATGCGTCATACATTAAATATGACGCATCAGGAATGTCGTAAGGAGTGCGCAGTGAAAAGTGACGCATCGCTGTTTTCACGCAGCGATGCGTCACTTTTCATAAATGAGGCCCCAGGATTCTAACTTTCTCCCTCACAAGTGCGAGGGTGAAAGCGGGACGAGAAGGACTGCAGGTCCAGGTAGAACATAGGAGTAGTTGCAAATGTGGATTAAAAACTACAAGGCTGATGCAAAGCCGCATTGTGATAGCTATTAGTACGTTCACAAGGGTTTCTGTAATTCGGTCTCAACAAGGTCCCCACACACCACACTGTTCTAAGTGCAGCACCTCACGTTTTAGGTGCTTCCGCTACAGTAAAAATGATCCATGGGAACTACCCTGCTGCTCCTTGAAGCTAGGACCAGCACTATATCAAATATAAATACAATTTAAGCTGAGCAATCACCTCAAAACTTTCAAGACTGGGGCACAACATTCAGACAACCCATGCACTCATGGAGGCTGAATTCGGCAATCCTGGGGAAGATGATTTTATAGGTGTGGGAAGAACTTCCTTAAACAAGGATGGCAATCCTTGGAAGGGGCCCTTAAATAGATCTCACAGGAGCAGATGCATTGTGGATTCATCTAAAAAGGAACAAAAAACTAGGAAGTCAAGTAGTAGATACCACATAAAGGTAGTAGAAGAGCCATATGTAGCAACTCTACAAGACTTTGAGAATACCCCAATCTGTCCAGGTGATGACGTCAGAGCAACATTCCCAAACAAGCTGTTAAGTATCTTGTTAGGAACCTGATGGTACGGGTGGGCTGGGGGTGGGAACGTCCTGTAAAAGGGTGACTGGACATAGACATGCAGGCTGTTTGACACTCTGGGGCCGATTCACAGAAATGACTTAAGACAGAATCCCAAACTTATTACTTTTGGTATTCGCAGAAGTTAGGATTTAACTTAAGACAGACTTAAGACAGACTTAAGATAAAATCCTAACTTAAGTCTGTCTTAAGTTTGTCTTAAGTCTGTCTTAAGTCTGTCTTAAGTCTGTCTTCCTAAGGCAAAATCCTAACTTCTGTGAATACCAAAAGTAGTAAGTTTCCACTGACGAAGGGTTCAAATGTTGGAACCCGAAATGCATTGGGATTTTCGTTTATTCTAATCAGTATTTACCTCATTGTACAGTTGCTTAATGGCACTTTAAAAATTCAATGAAACACATCAGATAATGTTGTGTTGAAATTGTTGATCATTGTTTTTTATGTTCATTACTACTTCTCGAGAATGTGCAATAATTATGTTGCTCTGCTGAAATTCTCATACATATAATGAACAAAGCTTTGAATGAAAAGAAAAAAAAAAGTAGTACGTTTAGGATTTTGTCTTAAGTTAGTTCTGTGAATCGGGCCCTCTGTGATGGAGTGAGCCACAGATGTTGCAGTCACACGCAAGGGATGCTTGTTGGTGAGGCTGTGGGGGTGTGTCCATCCACGTCAGGATCAGCACACCAATCATAGTCCGCTCCTGTTCACATTTCACAGAAAGAGATATTAGGTAGATCTTACAAGGCATTGGGGGAGGGATTGGGGACTGTGGAAGACAGGGCTGTGGAAATTAGGCATCCACTAAAGAATAGACATCATAACACTCTTGACCACCTACATAGCGACCATTATCCCCTGTCTCTAACTGTCGTGTTACCTTCTCCAACTACTGTACAAAATATCTCTAAAGTTAATTATGAACAACCCATCAAAGTGGGGGCTACTAACGGTTACACCATTAAATGGGACAAAATCAACCCAACCAGCCTCCTGAAAAATTTAATGAAGATGAGGAGGGAGGAGGTATATATCTGTCTGTCCATGACTGAAAAGCCCCATGCCATCCGTGAAGCTTTTCTCAAAATACATGCCAGCTTAAAAGAACTACTGACACGACAGTTCAAGACAGGACCCATCGCCCCCAAAGGGTGGTTTGATAAAAACTGTTCCAGGGCTTTAAAGTCATTGAAGAACCTGTTGCATATGACACCAAAACCACTCATGGAAATACGCCAGGCCAGACTCCGATATCGTCTAGCCATCAAAAATAGGAAAAAAGCATTGAAGGCGGAAGCATGGCAGAACTTGGTGACAACGTCTGAAAACCGGGACATTTCAGCCTTTTGGAAATTCATCAACACCCCACTTCCATGGGTAAAAATGCCAGAGAGGAGTCTGGACCTTGCGATTGATGGTGAGACTTGGGCTGCTTACTTTCAAAAGCTGTATAGCAAACCCATACCCTCAAAAAACTTTACATCAGAGCGAATTCCTCCATCAATCATAAGACCCCTCTGTGAGAGCCATTCCAACATTGTTTTCTCGTGTGAGGAGGTTGAGCTGGCTATTAGGGAGAGCCCAACTGGGAAGGCACCAGGCCCGGATGCCATCCCAGCAGATGTTTATAAGGCAGAAATAGCCTTTTGGGCCCCTTTATTGACTTCTGCCTTGAACTCTGTAAATGCCTCTGGTCATATTCCATCTTGGGCCGAGGCCATAGTAATACCCATTTACAAAAAGGGAGATAGGCATTCTCCATCGTGCTATAGGCCTATCTCCCTGCTTGACACCTTAATGAAGATTGCTGGTCGCATCATCTTGAAACGTTTAGTCAAATGGACGGAAGAGGAGGACATACTCTCAATCCTCCAATATGGCTTCCGATCTGGAAGAGGCACAGTAGAACAGACCCTGAATTTACATCTTATCATGTCCAAATATGTAGACATTAAGAAGGGAAGCCTGTATGTAACGTACATAGACTTAACCTCAGCATTTGATTGTGTCCTTCATGAACAACTATGGGATATTCTTGAACATCTGGGGATAGATCCATCAATCCTCCTCTTCATTAAGACCTTGTACAGAGATGCTGGAGCTAGAGTCAGATTTGGCCCAAAGGGAGAGTGCTCGCCAAGATTTACCATCAATAGAGGGGTTAGGCAGGGGTGCATCCTAGCTCCTCTACTTTTCTTGCTCTACATAAATGCTATAGGCGAGCATCTGAAAAACATCGAATGTGATTACCCAAAAGTAGGAGGCCAATCCATCCCAATCCTGCTATATGCAGATGATGCGGCAATCCTCTCCCAAACAAGAGTGGGGCTACAAAAAGCGGTTACAGCATTCACTGCCTTTATGAACGACAGGGGCCTGAAAGTGAACATAGGGAAAACGTATTCAATGTTATGTAGTAAGAAGTACAAAAAAATCCCATGCCCCGTATTTATTGAGGACCAAAGATTGGAGACAGTGGAGAACTTTACATACTTGGGTATATGTCTGCATAGAAAAGTGTCCTGGCAGTCGGCAGTTGAAAAGAGGAAACTCGCGTATGTTAGAGCAATCGGCGGGCTTCGAGACTTTGCTGGAAAAATAGGGGGGAGGCCGGTAAAACAGCTTATCACAATATATAAAGCAAAATGTGCTTCAACAGCAACTTATGGGGCTGGTCTTTGGGGAATCGACATTAATATTTCCTCGATACAAAAAGCGGAAAATAATTTTTTAAGGTACCTTCTGGCTACATCAAAAGCAACTTCTGTATATATGATGCATATTGAGTTAGATCTACCGTTCATATCAGATCTAATCAAAGTGGAGCCCCCTCTTCTGTGGCACAAAATCTGTACCACCCCTGAGACTGGTTTGAACAGAGAAGTAATATCAGACATTTTAAACCAGGAGGGGGCAAAACATTTGAAACAATCAAAATGGTTGGCTTATGTCAAAAACTTCTTCGATGATATTGGCCGTCCAGAGTTGTTCACAGATCCTTTGTCACTGGAACATATCTCAAGGAAAAACCTGAGAGAGACCCTAATGGATTACCTGGAAACTAAAAGATGGAATAAGCAAAAACTATATAAAACAATCCAGGCATACCAAAGGGTGACACCGTACAAGGGGCTGCAATTATATCTTTCAACCGATTTTTCGTGCTATTCTAGTATGTTGCTTACCAGATTTAGATTGGGCTCCTTTCGTCTCGTAACATTCCCTATATGTAATGACTGGTCTCGTAATCTGTGTCCTTGTCCATGTGACGATATCTCAGCACAATCTAATATCCATACCATTTTATTTTGTAGATATTACGTGACTCCCAGGAAATCTCTATTGAGACCCCTACTTAAGAGATGGGGCCTGAGCTCCTGTAAAGACGCTTTTGAGCGCATACAAGAGCTAGAAGATAGGGACGTGATATGTATAATGGAACAGTTTTTAAAATTGTTGCTTAAATTTTGAAAATCGTTAGAATGGCCTATGTGATATTGATGCCTTTTATCGTATTTCTTATCTGCTTATTGTATTTTTATCTGACAAATTCATGTTTTTAAATTGAAATGCTACGCTTTTAAATTATTGATATCTTTTTAAACTATTGCTATGTATGCTTACATGATATTTCTTTTTGAATATCGAATAAAGCTTATTTTGAACCTTTGAACCTTTGACATCATAACAGACTTGCCAAAGACTTACACACCCGGGTTAGCTGGACCACTTTTGAGGTAAGGTAGCCGGAACAGTATTTCAGGCACAGCATGGCATCAAGCAGACGCCTGCCAACAAGCCATGAGCTGTTTTGGCTTTCGGGCACGCTGAAGTTCACAGTGGACACATTTGCAGTTAGGGATTTACTGATCTAGCCGGGTCTGGTGGCTAAGTGGACTAAAGCGTCCACTTCAGAGGCCTGTGTTTGACCTCATGGTCACAGGTTCAAATCCTGGTAGGTCACTCATCGTTTCATCCTTCTGAGGTCGATAAAATGAGTACCACTGAGTTGGGTAACAATAAACATCTGTTATTCAGCGCAGAGATACCTCTGGGTGACCTTGAGCTTTACAAATACACATGTTATGTTATCCATTAACTGTTAACTTAATTTTCTATCTTAACGATTCCACCCCCAGGCTCTGGTTCTTAACTGCTTCTTCACTGGCTGCTTGTCTTGCCATCCTTGGACTGCAGACCGGATTCATGGTCAGTATGATGCTTGTGACAATATCTTGTTGCAAAAAGGCTGGCATTTGATGTGCATCGCCTCATCCTGTGTTGGTGCTGAGTTCAAACAGAGGAATACTCCATTCCAGTGCATAGAGGACTCCAGTCCAGTTTTTCCTTCGTACCTTTTCCCTGTTCTCTCCTCGTTCCTCCTGTGGGCACAAAGTGTATCCTTTCCACCCACATAGAGATTTAGGGAGGATAGGGTTAACTGTGGGTGCAAGTACCTAAACCTAACACCACACCACTGAGCCCCATACAAAATCTTCCTGGAACACTGGTGCACAGTGGGTCCTGACTGTGTCTGGCAGTAGGCTGCTTTGCTGTCTGGTGCTCGAGCCTCTCTGCTTACTCATACACCATGTAGGTCCACTATCTTATGAATTAAACTTAAAGCAACCAATGGCTGATGATAACTGAGCTATTGTCCCTCCCCCTCTGTTTCAGAACATGAGCTCTTGAGAGACGGATAACTTTGACTTAAAAATGAAACTACATGGAACAGGGCCACTTGTCAGCCATGAGACAGCCCACACCAGACTGATTGTCAATTGCCCCAGGATACCTCATTTTCTTGTGCAAGTGTTACATTTTAGATCGGGAAAAAAGGCAAACCTTCTTGCCCCTGAAATTTGAGCTTGTAATATATATATATATATATATATATATATATATATATATATATATATATATATATATATATATATATATATATATATATATATATATATATATATATATATATATATTTAAATATTTTTATTGTGTTTCTTTAACAGGATACAGATATGCATGTAACATTTAGAACTATCTGCTGTTTCATTTGGCATACACGTATTACATAAAAGCGTTTGGTAGATGGTTCTTGGGTGTCATTTGAAGCGTCCATCAACTTTCACTCATGTGCTTGGTTATAACATATAACGGATACATATAACATATAGGCTTACGGCTGTTTGTTATAGATCGACCGTCGAACACTGTGGGAAGTTCTCGCTGTTTACTTTCTCGTTGCTGTCTACGGTGGTTTGTATGGGTCAAGAAAGCCATCTAAGGATGACCACATCTCTCTATTGGCTTTTCTCCAGGGTGTGTGTCTTAGTGCAGTTGAGTCAGCTCCTCCTAGGTACGTCACCCAGTTCAGCCATTCTTTAAAGGTGGCCTTGGTGGTGTCTTTCCACTTGGCTAGTACTGTTTTTGTTGCACTGGTGAGGAGGAAGTCAAGAAGGTTCCAGTCTTGTTGTGAGTAAACGTCTGTGTTGAGGTGTGCTGTGGTAATAGTGCTCAGCCTAGGACCTTGTTAATATAGTTGAACACCTTCTTCCAGAATTTGCTGACCTGCTGCAGTGGAAGATAAGGTGCGCTAGGTCCCCTATTTCTCTATCACAGTTCCAGCATCGGTTATTCTCTCTTAGACCTAGCTTCGCTAGTTTAACTGGTGTCCAGTATGCTTGATGCAGCAGCCAGAATTTTGTTTGGGCTAGTACCGGTGATATTATGTTGCGTGTAGGGGCCCTCCATATGGTCTGCAGTTCTTGTTCTGTCAGTTTCGAGCCTATCTGTGTTTTCCAGTAGTCTGTGTTTTTGGCGTTGAGTTTTGTGGATGCTGGGCGGAGGAGTTTGTACAGCTGTGATACTTGGTGGCCGGTCTTGTTTATGTTTTCCATGTATTGGAATATTGAGGGAGTCAGCCTATCTAGATTTGCTTTTGTGATGGCAGATTTAATAGCTAGGAAATTGTATAGCTCTAAGTCTGGAAGGGCATGCTTTTCCTTCATGTTGTTGAACGTGAGGGGCATGCCCTTCTCCTCCAGCTGAGCTAGGTGTGAGAGACCAGTTTGTTTCCATATTGTTATGTCAAGGGGTCTACCTATGTATTTGATTTTGGTATTTGCCCAGAGTGCTACCCATAAGGAGTTTTTGATGCTTATCTCTAGTTTTTGGTCTACCTTGAGGAGGGCTTGTTTTGGTATTTTGAATATCGGGTTCCCTTTTAGTGCCTTCTTGTTGGTGGTTAGGAGAGTAAGTGGGTCAGTGTTGTCAAGGATGTTTTTTTTTAGTAGTAGCCAGGTCGGAGTCTATTGTTGATTATGGAGCACCCAGTGCATCTCCTGCCTGGCTACCGCAGCAATCTGAAATGTTCTAGGGTCTGCTACGTTGAGGCCCCCTTGTTCTTTCTTTAATCTCAGTTTTGCAAGGCCTATTCTAGGTTTTTTGTCTCTCCAGATGAATTTGTTAAGAATTTGGTCTGTTTTCTTGTGGATGTCGTTAGTTAGTGCAAGGGGGAGTACGCTGACTAGGTAGTTAACTATTGGTGTGATCATCATTTTGACTGTTTCTATTCTTCCCCACCAGGTGATATATTTGGGCGACCAGTTTTCAAGTAGCCCCTTTATCTTGTCTAGGGTGTTTTTTTGGTTTTGTTCTAGGGTGCTTTTTAGGTTCCTCCCGAAGTTGATGCCTAGGCATTTGATGGATCTCGTTTGCCATGTTAGCCCTGAGTTACCCAATACCTCTTTAGTTGTGTGTATGTTTAGTGGCATACACTCTGACTTCTCTCTGCTTAGTTTGTAACCGGAGTGAGATGCGTAGGTGTCTATGGTGTGTATGAGAGCAGGTATGGACTTGGCAGGTTCTTCTGTTGTGATTAGTAAGTCATCTGCGTAGGCAGCTAGTTTAGCTGTGGCATTGTTTATTGTTATGCCTGCTATGTTCTCATTTGCTATGACGTCTCTGATCAGTGGTTCTAACGCTAGTAGGACCAACAGTGGGGATAGTGGGCAGCCTTGTCTGGTCCCTCTTTGTAGGTCGAAAGGGGTCGAGGTCATGCCGTTGATAGCGATCTGTGCTTTGGGGTTTTTGTAAAGGGCCTGACCTTCTTTGTGAAGTTGTTCCCCAGGTTGTATGCCTGCATGCATTCTTCTAGGAAGTGCCAGGAGACTCTGTCAAAGGCCTTTTCTGCATCAAGCGTGATTGTGACTGCCGAGTTGTATGAATTCGAGCAGTGCTCAATGATTTGACAGAGGAGTCTTGTGTTGTCGCTTGACATTCGTGTTTTCATGTATCCTACCTGTGTGTTTCCTATTAGCTGTGGGAGCAATCTTTTGAGTCTTGTAGCTAGTATTTTAGCTTATATTTTGCAGTCTAGGTTTATGAGTGAAAGTGGCCGATAGTTTTTTGCCCATTGTGGATCTTTGCCTACTTTGGGGATGACTATGATGTTGGCCTGAAACATTGTCTTTGTTACTTCCCCTTCCTCCCCACAGTGGTTAAAGACTTTTGTTAAGATTGGTGTTAGTTGGTCCTGAAAGGATTTGTAGAATGGTGCTTTGTATCCATCTGGCCCCGGGGCTTTGTTGTCTTTAAGGGCCTTAATCGCTGTCCTAACTTCGAGGGTTTTGATGTCTTGGCCTATCGTCAGTGCTTCTTTATTCGATATCTTAGGTAAGTTTAGGTTTTTAAGGTAGGTCTTTGTTCCCTCATTATCTATGTTCCCATCTTTGTTGTAGAGATCTTTGTAGAATTCTGTGAAGGTGTGTATGATGTCTTTGTGGCAGGTGTGAGTCTTGCTGTTGGTGTCTGTGATTGCTGTGATATAGTGTTGTCTTTGTTTGTGCTTGAGGTATAACGCTAGTATTTTGCCTGCCTTGTTTGCTTCGCATAGGTTTATTTCTTTATACTTTTTTATCCATAACCCTGCCCGTTCGCTTAGAATTCGGTTGAATTCATACTTCTTCTTTGTAAGCTCTGTCAGTATGTGTTGGTTTGCGGTGTCTCCTATGTGTCGTGTCTCTAGCCTTGTGATGTCTTTTTCCAGCTGAGATAGTTGGGCCTTTGCCTCCCTGTCTCTTCTGCCCTTGATTTCTATTAATATTCCTCTGATGGTTGCTTTGAGTGCCTCCCACAGGGTTTTGGGATCTACCTCTGGTGTGTCATTGTGTTTGATGTAGTCATCAATGGCTTTCTGTATTTTACTCTTATCTTCTTGCTTGGCGATGGTAGTGAAGTTAAGTCACCATCTACGGGTTGTGCGTTCGTTGTGTCTTCCTGTGAGGTGTAGGCTGATGCAGGCATGGTCCGATATGGTTCTGGTGGCGATATCTGTGTGTTCTATTAGGTGCGTGTGTGTTCCTGATATGAGAAAGTAGTCTATTCTGCTGTATGAGTTGTGTGGGTTCAAATAGAAGGTGTAGTCTCTGGTTTCGGGTTGTTGTAGTTGCCATGGATCAACTAAGTTGAATCTGCTGCATAGGTTTGTTAGTGTCTTGTGGGACGTTGGGGTGCATGCTTGGGTTTTTGATTCCCTGTCCAGCATTTGGTCCAGCGCCAAGTTGAAGTCACCCACCACCACCGTCATGCTGTGCGAGTTGTTGGTCTCTAGTTCCTTCGCTACCCCCTCCCAGAATGGTGTGTCGTCGGTGTTTGGTGCGTAAATGTTTATAACTAGTATTGTCTCATCTCCTCTTTTGAGCTGCGTGGTCAGTAATCTGCCTTCGTTGTCATGTTGTACATTCTCTATCTTTATGTTTGAATTGCTGTTGGTCAGGGTAATGGCCCCTCTCTTTTTACCCACCGCCGGCGAGCAGGCAATCTGGCCTATCCACTTGGCTCTGAGTTTGCCTGCTTCTTCTGTAGAGAGTTAGGTTTCTTGTAGCCGGATAATGTCCCCCTTGGTCTTGGCTAAGTAGTCTAGTACCTTTTTCCTCTTGATAGGATGGTTAAGACCTTTGACATTGAGCGAGATGATCTTAAGGTCAGATTACAGTGTTGTGTTATTAGACTGTGTCATTTTTAATACTGCTGTGTGCTAAGCATGGTCTCTCTGTCGGTAGCCTACCACTCACTGGTCTGTGCTTTGGGCTAGCTGCGCATATAGGATCCTGTGTTCTCAGTGTTGTCGGAGGTCTATCTAAGGTGTTGGCATTGGCTGCATCGAAGACATGGACAGGACGTACGTGACAGACAAAACTTGACATGACATACAGGACGAACACCCCCGAGCACCTCCTTCAGATCCCCCCTCCCCGCCACCCCCCCTCTCTTTCTACTACTTTGTACTGTGGGCATGCGACAGCAAGGTCCCTTCCTCCCCGTCCTGACCCCAGGATAATAGGTCTGAGGTAGCATGTGGCGTTCTGACATAGAATCTCATTTTGATACAGTTAAAGGATATATTGCTCTGTGTTAAAGTCACTGTAATCTGAGGTATATTTTGTAGCAGTTCGATGAAGTGGAAAGTCCATTTCCAGCGGTACGATCTTGTTTCTTTGAACTCCGTCTCCTTAGTTCTGGCCGCTGTGCCTTTAGTCTGTGTGTGGATTCAGTGATGCACCTCTCTTGGCCGTTGGTGCTGAAGCTTCCATGTCCTGTGTCGGTGGGCCCTTTAGATATCGTGACAGTTCTGGATCCTCGAAAGTTAGCATGACCCCCTTGTTGCTTATTCTGAATCTTGTGGGACCTGCAAATGAGAAGAGGATGTTTTCTCTTCTCAGCTTGTCTCTCTAGGCTAGGAAGCCTTTTCTAATGTCCACTGTGGGTTTCGAATAGTCCTGCGTGAGGATGATTTTGTGTCCGTTCCATAGCAGATTGGGGTTCTTCCTCGCTACTCCAAAGATGGCGTCCGTTTGGTGGGATCGAATAGGTTTGCATATTATAGGTCTGGGGCAAAGCTCTGCTCTCTTGTCTGCTGGCAGGAACTCTGTACGCCTTGTCCAGCTCGAAAGGGATGTTGAATTTGAGTTTTGTCAGTTCGGGTATGAGGTTCTTTAGGAGTGTGACGCATGATCTGGCTTTATCTTCTTCTCCCTCTGGAACTCCTAGGATTCTTATGTTGCCTTTCCTGTTGCGATCTTCGAACTCTGCTGCTTGTCTGGGTATTTCGGCCGTAGCTTAGGCGATGTTGCCTATGGCCTTCCCTGTGAGTTGAGATCTGTCCTCTATGTCACTTACTCTTTGTTCCACCGCTTCTACCTTATTGTTTGTTGCGTGGATGTCTGCCCTTATTGCTGCCAGTTCTAATTGAATCTTGTCTGTTGTTTTTTTTGTGGACCTTTCAAGATCGTGTGCTTCGGCCAGTTTTTTGAGGATACTGTCTAAGGTGTTACTGATGTCCGCTCTTAGTTTTATGGGCGATTCCGCACCGTTCTCTAATCTGTTTTTCTTTTGTTGTTGTGCCAGTTTATCTTCCCTGCCTGCCATTCCGTCAGCTGTTTTGTGCCCCAATACGTTGTTGAGTCTGGTGTCGCGGTCAGTGTTATTTGGCTGCTCTGCCTTCGTTAGCTTCTTTTATGACCCTCACTGCCACTCGTTATTAGCACTTTTAGTGATTGTGCCTCTCTAGTGAATTTCTGCGCTGGAGCGGCATGTACAAGCTCAGTTTACCAGCGTGCCTGGTAGTACGCTTAAATTAGCAGGACCGTCGTTTGTTTCTGCCCGCCTTTGCGCCGTTTACACAGTGGCAATCAGGAGGTAGTTTCGGTTTCGTATGTTGGCGCGTGAGGATTATTGTTCGGATTATTGTTCGGATTATTGTTTGGATTACTAGCCCTTGGTGTATCTTTGGGCTTTCTCCTTAGTTTGCACTTGCCAAGTTTCTAATATCTCTTGCGTTGCGGCGCGGCTTTTGTTGGCGGTAGGTACTACTTTCTTATTTGGCGCGCCTGACTTAGTGTGGTCGACTGTCTCCCGCACAGGTTTGAGTCCTTGCACCCACTTCCTGGCCTTCTTTGTAGCTTGGCTATGCCGTTTGAGACCCTGTTTGAAATTTGGTGGTACGGGTTGCACACCAGCGTAGGCGCTAGCCGTTGTGGCTTCTGTTGGTGGTAGGTAGTGCTTCCCAATCTGCTTGCCTTATTTCATGTGGGCGAGTGTCTCTTGCACCGGTTTGAGTTCTTGTGCCCCCCCGGTGCCCCTATTTGACTCTTGGCTATACCTATTCGGTACCTGTTGCCAGTATGGTGATACGGGTGGCAAGGCGATCTTTTTGGCACCTCACTTAATCGGCTTCTTTGGAGTGCCGTGCGTTGCTGTTCTGTTTCTTTCTCTAAACTGGCGCCGCCCAGGGGGTTTCAGTTTTGTTTGCCTGCACTTTAAATTCTTTGTTTTTCAGGGATTGGTTCTCTGTATGGAAGTTGGGCGGGTGGCAGCCCTGCGAAGGCTTTCGTGTCTGCTTGCCTTCCCCACCTTTTCTTGGCCCCCTTTCTCTGCTTGTTTTTAGGTGCCGGGCATGACCGATTATTCCCCTTCTAAAATGGCGCCGCCCTAGGAGGTTACATTTTCGATAGCCTTATTTGGCTGTGGGTCGGTTTACTATAAGGGCGTTGCCGTTCTTCCGTCTTCCAAAATGGCGCCGCCCAGGGGAGTGCCGGTTCGGTTTCGCTTGCTTGTGCGTGAGTTTCCTTTATTTTCCTGGGGTAGCGAGCGGGGGTAAATCTTTTACACTGTTTTTGTCGGATGCCGCTCACTGACCTTAGGCATGAGATGAGGGTTGGGTGCTGGTTCTTGTTGTTTCACTCTGCAGTGGGTCGCTTATACATCAGCGACTCCCATCTGCGCCATTTTGTTCTTGTAGTCAGCTTCTCGGTGCCTCAATGGAAACTTGTGGTTTTTGTACTTTAGGTCCTTCGCCGTGCGTGCTATCACTGCCTGAGCGTTCCTGTTCCTTTCCAATTTAATCCACACCTTTCCGCTGGGCTTTCCGTGTAGTCTTTGCGCTGGTTATTTCGTTATGATTCCCGGGGTCTGACGGAGCTCTGGATTTAGGCGACTGTGCCCTTTGCCATCCAACCCACGCCCCAGCTTGTAGTGTATATTGAGTGCAAGATTCCTTTGAGGACACTTGAGACATGACAGATTAATAACATTTGTGTCACTTTCACGCCATGTTTGCTTATACTTTCACATCACACCTTCCTATTCCTTTACATCACTTCTCCCTATACATTTGGTCTCGTTGTCTTATTCCATCGCATTGCGGATACCTCTGCTGTCCCAATCATGTCTCCCCATGCCATTGAGATTACTTACGCCTTCTTTTCACGCGTCTTATACCTTCAGCTCCCTTTGCCTTTGTGCCACATCTCCCCATGTCATCATGTCATGTGACCCTCGGCCATTTCGATATGTCTTTGTATCATTCCTCTCTATGCCTTCATGTCACATCTCCAGTGCAGAGGTGGGCGAGCCACTGAAAGCTCGAGCCAGGCTCGAGTCTGACGCCTGGCTATGGGCCAGCTCGAGGGCCTGTTGGAACCTTCAGTCTAGGGCTTTAAGTGGGATGGAAAAACTAGGGGGGGGGGTTTCTCAAAAGGGCGTGGCTATTTTAATTAGGGGTATGGCTTACACACTTAAGCTAAATATCTGTGCTTAGCAGAGTGTGCCGCCCGACTTGTGTTTTGTTGTTTCTGTAATTGCATCCAGGTATATGATACAAGTAACATCATACCTACAACAAGTCAGGACCATTGGCTTTGTCAATGGTTGTTAGTTGCATAAGATAAATAAGCAGCAACTTTGACTTGTATATAATATTGAAAAAGCGTCTACTTAAAGCCCTGGTGACACCACGAGAATGTTGCTGCTCTTGAGTTTCAAAAAGAGAAGAGAAATCCAGACAGAAAATTACTCTTTAAAGGATTTCCCTTCCCCTACAACGCTCACCTGGCATGACGTCATGCTATACTTTCTCCACTAGTGAACAGTGTGAGCAGCGCACATCGATGTGGCTGCTATCACTGCAGTCCGGAAAAAATAGACCGCCTGTGCTAGGGTACAAAACAGAGCCCGATAGAGACCCGTTTCGAGCCTCCCTTTAATAAACTGCTGGTGCTCAGACCCGTTGAGACCCAGCCCACTTAAAGCCCTGCTTCAGTCCATATCGAGCTAAGCTTTCATGTGAATTCTTCTTGCCGCCCACCCTCTAACCAGGATGGGGCCGTAGAGACCGAGCTGAGACCAGCGGCTTTGCTAGCCCTTTGGCCACCTGTGGGGGTCCCTGTTTGCCGTCCTGCGGCGGCTGCATTGAAGAGTGCTTGAGATAGGGGGTGGGGTGCTTGTGATTGCTGCCCCGAGACGGCAGGTAAGAGCGGGGGGGGGAAGGCTGCCCCTAAAACTCATGCCGCCCAGGGCAGACTGCTCCCCCACCCCTCCCCCCTTGCTAAGCTACTGGCTGAGACTTTGGAACTGGGAAAACAGGTCACATGCCTTGTGTAATTAACTAGTGTTCATTTAAAGCGCCATAATGGAGTCAAGTTTGTGCTATATTAAAATACACAGAGCTAAAAACAAAGGAAAGGAACCTGGATAAATTGGGATTCGCTGCTTGAATTGTGTTATGTTATGTTATGTTAATAACACTTCCATAGCGCACAGATGCCCCAGCAAAGGGGCGTCCCCGCGCTTCTGGAAGGGAATCCAGACACAACAGAAAGATGGAGGAAGCACACGAAACAGAATCCTAAGAGGAATGGGGGAACAGATGCGTTTTGATGGCTCTCCTGAATTTCAACAGCTCATCAATTTCGCGGATGTAGGACGGTAAGGAATTCCACAGCTTTGCAGCCAGGACTCGGAAGGAACGTCCTCCCGCTCTGCACAATCTAAATTGCGGAACCACAGCCAAGTTTTGGCCCATGGATCTCAAAGGGCGCGAGGGAACATAAGGCTTCAAAAGACTGTCAAGAATCGGGGGGGGAGGCCATCCTGAGGATCTTAAACGACAAGCACAGTGTCTTAAAATGGATCCTCTGTGCCACCGGCAGCCAATGTAGAGAGCGGATGGTACTCTCAGCAGAGCAGAACCTCGGTAGCCCAACCAGGGCTCTGGCTGCAGCGTTCTGGATACGTTGCATCCGCGCGATTTCAGCCTGGTTGGCACCCAGCAATAATGAGCTGGCGTAATCAAGCCGTGATAGTATAGATGCTTGAATGACCAGCTGCCTGTTTGAGGCATCAAAGAACCTCAGGATAGGTCTCAGCCCTCGTAAAATGCCGAAACAGGTGGCTGCTACTTTTTTCGTATGGCCACACAAGTTGAGGGCAGGGTCAAGCCAAACCACCAAGTTCTTTACCTCTGTCACTGGGGTAGGGGTTACACCCAGCTCAGGGGGCCACCACTTATCATCCCAGAGATCCGCTCGCTTACCCACTATCATGGCCTCCGTTTTTTTGGCGTTAAGCTGGAGACAGTTGGTATTCATCCAGCTGGACACTGCCAGGAGTCCTTCCCGAAATCTGGGGGCATCACGGTCGGAATCCCCACTCAGGGTGACCGCCAGCCGCGTGTCGTCAGTGTAAGAGGCCATGGTCAGACCCCAATGGTTGACGACATCAGCCAGCGGCCTCACATAAAGATTGAATAATGTGGGGCTCAATGACGAACCCTGAGGCACACCCAGATCCAGGGGATAGAGTTTGGACTCAAACGGTGGAGTGGCAACCTTGAAGGTCCAATCAGGTAGGAAGGAGCGGAACCAATCGAGAGCGGTGCCCTCAACCCCTGCCTCGCATAGACGTTGAAGTAGAATTTTGTGCGAAACCGTGTCAAACGCGGCACTTCGGTCAGACTGCGGCACTGATACTTCTCGACCTGAGTCGAGCACAGAACGAAGATGTTCCGTCATAGAGAGCAGGGCAGTTTCCGTGCTGTGGCCCGCACGGAACCCATTCTGGGAAGGATCTAGAATACATTCCCTCGCAAGATGTTTAGTCAGCACGTCATTCACATGGGCTTCCGCAATTTTCGCGGCCCAAGGAAGGAGAGAGATAGGGCGATAACTCTCAAGTTTAAAGGGGTCCAGGGTGGCCTTTTTGAGTATGGGTGTCACAACGGCCTGTTTCCACTTTATCGGGACAATGCCCGAAGTTAGGGAGAGATTAATGAGGTGGCATATTGGAGGGAGGCAGGCAGCAGCAGATTCTCTAAACTGGGGAGGCTTCAGTGGGTCCTCTGGTGAGCCTGATTTAATTTTAGAAGCCAGTTTGTAAAATGCCTCCATCGACAAACTAGGTAAAGAGGATAAAACCTCACCTATGGTAAGTGTGGAACTGGAGGGCTCATCTCCCTGATTAATGGTGGGAAAGGCGCGATAAATAGCTTGAGCCTTTTCGCTAATAAAAGCAGCCAGATTTTCGCAGTGATCCACAAAACAGACTTCTGCTGCAGTGGCTCTTTTGGCCATCAAGTCCTTAAGGACTTTGAAGATTAGCTTGGACGGATTGGGGCTATTTCTAAATTCCTGGGCGTAATACGCCGCACGAGCTCTACATACCGCTCTGTGGTATGATTTAATTTTGGAGAGATAGGCAGTTTTTTTCCCAGCCTCATAGGATTTCCGCCATTCCCTTTCTGCCTGTTTGCAGGCTTTTTTTAACAGAGCCAGGGGACTGTCGTACCATTGGCTGGGTTCTCTAGAACGGCATTTAGTCCAGGCGGCGGGAATTAGAGCATCTAAAGCACGAGAAACCCAATCACAATAAGCGTCATACCCAGCTTCCACACTAAGGTGAGAGCCTAGTGGGTTGACCTCCAGGAGATTTATTTATTTATTTATTTATTTATTTATGCATTTTTATATAGCGCAGATTTTACCCGAAGGTGTCAGAGCACTTCACAATAGGAACAGAACTGATACATGAGAACATTACAAGTGAGCGAAATACAAAAGCAAACGCTACATTAAATGAAGCAAAAATGACAATCGTGAGTCAACAAAATACAAGAGGTAGCAAACGGTGCATTGCAGGAGGAAAAAGTGACGTGTGCAGGTTACAAAAAGCGTACAAAATAAACATAGAGGTATAATACTGCAATATATGGAGGACACGCCAGCACAAGAACAAACGTTACGTAGGCACTGGTGGCACTTGTGCAGGTATCGAAACAAACAAATGTAGGAGGTAGAAAACAGTGTATTACAGGAGAAAGTGACAGGTGCAAGTTACACATGAGTCCCAGACACAGGAAGAAGGATAATACTGCAATAAAAAGCAGACTCTCAAAACACAAGAACACACTGGGAAGACACTTCCATAGTCATGTAAAGTACAATTTTCAGTAGTTGAAGGGCTTCCTTCAGATAGTAGAGAGGGCAAGGATTACATTTGGAAATGTCTTTGAAGAAGGAGAACTTTGAGGTCAGATTTGAAGGCCCGGGAGGAGGTGGTGGTCCGGAGCTGAGGCGGAAGTGAGTTCCAGATTCTCACTGCGCTGCCTGAAAAGGATTGGGCCATCGTTCTTTCCTTCTTGAAAGTGGGAGATTCAAGCAGTAGATTTTCCGCATTTCGTGATGGTCTAGAGCCTCCAGAGAGTTTCAGTTTATTCGCCAGGTAGCGCGGAGAGGAGGAGCGCAAGGCTTTACGGGTGATGCAGGCAGTCTTGTAGATAGCTCTAGCCTCGATGGGAAGCCAGCGGAGGGAGGATAAATGGGAGTGATGTGGTCGCTTCTTTTGGCCCCATAAGTGAAACGAGCTGCTGAATGTAGAACAGACTTAAGGGGGGATAGGTGGGATTTGGGGAGGCCAGCCAGTTGATGAAAATCATCCAGTTTGAGTTTCTTCCAGTGACGTTTCATCACTACTCTATCTTGGGGCTTAAACGGATGCTCTTTAAGTGTGGTCTTAGGCAGCTATTTTATTACACCAAGAATCCTTTTTCTTCATTATCGCATATGAAAGCACTTTTAAATGCCAGTTGTACAAACACCTATTGAGTTTGATTATTAGACTATAATGTTGGGGAACATCCTTTACAACACGGATGTTACCCCGCAGTGCAGTTACGACGCGTCTTTTACAATGCAAGTCGTAACGCGCTGGAGGGCGCTCTAGGCTATGGAATAGTACATTTACTATTCCAACACCTTCCCTACTGTACGTAGGCTGGTGTTGGAATAGTAAATTTAATTATTCCTAAGTCCAGCACCCCTACAGGGCAAGTCGGGATAACGACTTGCGTTGTAAAAGACGTGTTGTAAAGTACCGATGTAATAAATCGCGTGGTAACAACGTACATCCTATAATGTTGCTCTATAGCAACCTGGGCTACTACAGGGTTAACTGTCTTGTCTTTTATTTCACTAATGGTTCATGTTTAGAAACTATCACTTTTACGAAGTACTTCTCAGTGCAGTGCTATAATCTGAATTATTTATTTATTTATCTATTATTGCATTTGTAAAGCGCATTTATCACCTAAAAAAGGCATCCTGGCACTGGCAGACTCATAACAACAAAGGCGGCCGGTGGCAGACTAGAATTTCGGGAAGAGTAGTGTTTTCAATCTCCTAAACAGGAGGAGATCGGAAATGTGTCTAAGCACAGCCGGGAGGGCATTCCACAGTTTCGCCGCAGCTAAGCCAAACGATCCTCCTCCTGCTTTGGTTTTCTTAAACCGAGGTATTGTCACCACCCTAGCAGAGGAGGATCGTAGGCTGCGGGCTGGAGCATACCACCTAAATTTCCTTTGTAGGCCAACAGGACCTAAATCATGCAGGGCCCTAAAGGTCAGCAGAGAGACTTAAATTGTACCCTCTGTCTCACCGGGAGCCAGTGTAGCTGGGCCAAGGCCTTAGAGGAAGAAGCTCTCATCGGCTACCCCGAAGTCAAAGCTTCGATATGATAAGGAAATATACCTTTTGAATCATATTTTACGTGATGTTTTTTATATGATTACTGAGAGGTCAGTAATGCACTGTATCTCATCAATACAGCGCATTCCTTCCCTTTTCTTTTGATGCAGGGCAGTGCAACAAATCTTCGTAAATTAGGCCCTATGTCTCCCTCTGTCTTCGTGTCTCCTTTGGTCTTTGCATCACATCTTCTGTGCCTTGACATCATGTCTCCTCAAGCCTTCATGTCTTCTTTGTGGCACATGACACAGTGTGCCAGATTTATCAAGATTTTGCGTCACCCTTGTGCAAGGGCGGTGCAAAACCTAAGTGAGATTTAGCCAGCCATGCAAGGCCACCTTGCATGGCACTGTAAGGCTTGATACATCTAGAGTAACACTTTGCAGCGCAAATCGCTGCCTTGCGTTACTCTTCCCCGGGGAGGTGTTCAATGGGTGGAGTGTGGGTGTTCCCACACATCCACCCATGTATTTTGCCGCGTTCCCAGATATACCAGAAGTGATTAACCAGGAAATGCATCAAAATGCTCCGCCTCCCTAGGTGAGCACACATAGAAAGAAGAAAATGCCTCTCAGGACTGTTTTTGCCCGGAAAGTGTGCCTGCAATGGTGCCTGGCAGCACATTGTGCACCGGTGGAAGGAAAGGACAAGAACGACCATATCATTTTAAATTCAGCGCATTCCTGCCCTTTGCCTTTCACGCAGCCTAGCAAGGTGGCTTGCTGCATGAAATATTGATAAATCTGCCCCTATGTCTTCGCGTCATGTCCCACTATTTCTTCATGGTACTTTTCCTATGCCTTCACGTTCATCAATACATTTTCATCATGTCTCCTATGCCTTCATATCACGTCTCTCTATGTCTTCACCTTACATCTCCTTATTTCATTGTGCTACATTCCCTACACATCACATCATTCCTCACTGTGGCTTTGCACCTGCTTTTACCTTTGCATCATGTCTCCTATTCCTTCATGTCACTTCTCACTATGTCTTTCCATCACATCTCTAGTTCTTCACGGTGCGTTTCCTACACCATCATATCATGCCAGGGCTCGAGTGGTGGATAGACGACGCCTACTCACTATATTTCGAGGGTAGACACCATCTGCACGGCTGCAAATCTGGCCACTTTCAGTGGAGTGCTAAGTTCCTTTTCAACTTCTCCTGATATTCACAGAAATATGCTGAACTCATTCGGGTGTCATTTTCTGACACATTCAGCAGCACCTGCACATTGTCTGCTTT
Source organism: Lissotriton vulgaris (assembly GCF_964263255.1). Lineage (NCBI taxonomy): Eukaryota > Metazoa > Chordata > Amphibia > Caudata > Salamandridae > Lissotriton > Lissotriton vulgaris. The sequence continues at coordinate 66,630,191 of NC_141699.1, forward strand.
TGTTCTGAGCAGCAACTGTGCAAGCAGGGAGAGGGCTCATCAGATTCCAGCTTCGCCCATATCATAAGACAGAGTTAAGGGGCCATTAGGCCTCTTTTTGTTGGAGTATCCTGGCTGGGAGCTTTCCGGGCCTCACACCGAAATGCAATGGAGGGGATACAAAGGCTCACATCTTATCACTTCACAGGTACTTAAGAGAAAAGTGCTTTTGACTTTGTTCAGTCCCTGTATAAAGGAGATTTCCATACACTGTAAGAATGTCAGATGTGTTGGTCTGTCCTAATATTTACACAAATAACAATTTAAATACCACTATTTTGTTTTATTTCTTTTATGGCACATTAGCACTACTCGTCCCAAAGCAAGGTGTCAGAGCGCTTTACATCGCACATACAGATTATACATTGATAATAAATCATATGTGTGTGAACATCAATGTGTAAGATGTGTTACATAAGACAGTGAGGGTTTAAGGTGTTGCAGCCACATGTCCTTCATAACTGACTGTGCTATATTAGAAATATTCAGTGGCATAGCAAGGGTGGGGGGGAGGGGGCGGACCACATCAGGTGGTACAAGTTTTGGGGGCGGCGACCCAAGTATTGGCAGCACCCACCCCCTGCTCTTAGATTTGCCACCACGGGCAGAGGCCGCCATGGGCGGCCTAAGGCCTAGCTACCACTGGAAATATTACAATTTATGAACTGCAAGTAACAAAAGGATCTCTCTCTTAAAAGCAGTAACCCACTTACCCATTTACATAAAATAAAAATCTGTCATCTGCATGTTACATATTTTGATATGCAAAAGACATATTAACCCTTTTATGCTACTTCGATTCAAAATTAGGACTAGGCAAACCACAGATCTCTCCAGCAAATAGATTATCCTCCAGAGTTATTTTACCATTATTATTATTCCCTGAGATTTAGCTGGCACACAAACTCTGCAGCAGGTTGCTTAACCCCATAAGATATTTTAAAATACAGACATTGCAACTAATTAAGCAGAACAGATTTACAGCCAAGTTTGTCCTTGTTGCCAATTTCTTTTTTTTTTTTTTTTTTTTTTTACAAATTGAGGCCCAGATTTTTCATCGGGGTTGAGTCAATATTTTGGCCCAACCCCAATACAAAATCGAATTTGTTAAATATTGTAATGCGTTCAAATGCACATCCTAAACATATGTGAGGTCTTAAGATCTAATGTCCCTTCCTGTGAGGTCACGAGTTGTGATGCCACATGCAATGTCACGGGCCATGATGTCACTTCCTGTGATGTAATTTCCTGTGCTGTCACATGCGGTAATATCACTTCCTGTGATGTCACACGCAGTGATGTCACACCCATTCTGCTTAACTTGGTGAGTCCCTCCATTACTTTTTTTTGGACTTGAGGCCTTCAGTATGCCCCCTTTGCTTTCGGGTAATATCTTCCGACGCCTTCACGTCATGCCTCCCCATGCTTTCACCGAATGTCTCCCTGCGCCTTTACATCACGTCTTCTTACGCTTGCGTCTCTTGCGCCTCCGTGCTTTCGGTGCCTGACTGTCCTGTTCTTCTCGTCTCACACATTCGGGGAAAGGCAGGCCTTGGAATCCTGCCCGGCTGGAGCCGGCGGGGTTTCCCATCCTTCTGACAGTAAAACAGCACGTTCAGAGAGTCTATTTGATGGGGCTGCAGAACAAGTGGGTTGACAGGTTTTGAACATTTTTTAACCCCTTATGTCTTGAAGACGTGCTGTGTTTCTCGATGGTTATGTCAGCCTGCCTACTTCTGTGTGTTTCAGTGTTTATTTTAGAATCTTACAAAAACCCATGGAATCGTTCAGAAAACAGCATTTAGCGAACAACCACTATACACAATTTACACAAAAGTATCAAAAAAAGTACAGCGTTAAATAAAAGGAAATTACAGGGGTATTTAACGTAAACTCATTTATGACCTATATTATCCTCCATTAGAAAGTAGTGACAGTGACATTAACATAAAATGTGCTAATGAGCTTTCACGAGTTTGCACAGGCGTTTGCCCAATCTGTGCAGAACGAGGTCGCTCCTCAGTTTTTGCCCTGGGGTAAATTTGCTGAATAATGTTTTTTTTATTTTGTGTGTGCTCATTTTCACGGACCTTTTTTGTTTCTCTTGGGTTCATTCTTAATTATTAAAGTGCAGCTTTGCACTTCTCAAATGCTTAACAGGAGCATGAGGGTAAAATTGTCCTTGCAAGCTTTCCAGGTTCTGCACCACTGGGTTTCAAATGCAACATGTACCAACACTTCTAATGGTTGTAGGGGACAGATGGTACCGCCTGAGGATGTCCTCAAAGGGGGCTCTGAGTGAGTGGTGCCTCCCCAGAGCTGCAATGCAAAGAGGGGTATCTGAGTCTCCCCCCACTAGTAAGGGATGGAGATAGTTCAGATGCTGGGAGACATGCTGCCCAGTTGGCAGGGTATGCCCAGACATTGGTTCCTTGCTCACTACACCACTGGATTCAAGCTAGCCTGGCTGATGAGGGCTGTTAGCCCGAAACCGGTCCCAGGATGCTTGTTTCCAGTTCAGGAAAGACCTGGTTTAGCTGTTCGGGCTGGACTAGTCCCATGAGGCACAGGGTCATGACTGATTTGCATATACCTGGGTCTGAACTGAGGTGGCGAAGTGAGCTAAAGAACGATGATGGATTCAACCCAGATCTGTGGCTGGGGGTGAGTGTCTGAAAAGTCTCAGCACTCCGTCTATCATCTCCTTGCGTTTGCTTTACCCATGGGTGGGGGGGGGGCACACTGAAGACCAGCAGATCTGCGGGCAGGGATGCTGCAAGGTATTACATGGTTTGGAAACCAGGCAGCAAAGCGACAAATACACCAAATGGCAAACGGAGAGAATAGGTTACCCTGAACTATTGTGGCTGCATGATAAACAATGCTTGGAATATATGTTTTGTTCATTCTAATAATATTCCTCATTGTTGATTTACCTCCTATTATGGTGATCATGTTAATACATACATCATATTTATTTAATACATATGACATACAAGACAATAGACAGTAATGCACACTGCACAGCTATAAGGCTCCAAAGTTACTCATGCTGTCCACAAACCGCCTGCTTTACTAATCGTACTCTCCTATCAAAGATCTGTTAATCATCCATCCATTTATTCAATTCCCTAATTACAAACAAATTGTTAGAAATGGGATTTTTGGTCGGCTAAGGGCATGTGCCAAAGTCGGCAGAAACCACCACTCTAGTCAGGTTAAGGGAGTTACACTCCTAAAATACCACTGCTCACCCCCTTGGTAGCTTGGCACGAGTAGTCAGGCTTATCTTAGAGACAGTGTGTAAAGCATTTGTACATAATCAACAGTAATACAGTGTAAGCACTTCAAAAGGACACCACACCAGTTAAGAAAAATATCCCATATTTTTATATACTTAAGACAAGACCAAAAACGATAAAAATCCACAATGCAGTACTTAAAAATCTTCGTTTATCAAAATATGCTTGAAAAAAAGTTCCTTGATGTCGATCACAGTGTTGTGAGCAAACAAATCTAAACAGTTCTGTCTGACAGCGGCGTCGCGGGCCAGCTAGGGTGTTATGAAGACCCACAAACAGTACCTTTTAGAAATGAAGGGTGTCGGTGACCTCGTGTTGAGCTTCCAAAAGCACGGCATACGTCGGCGTCGGTGCAGGAGTTGTCGGGCCCTCGAAGTCACACGCGTTGCAGATCGATCTCCTCTCAGTTGGAGCCAGGAGCGCGGTGTCGGCAGGCATCAGGTGCTGCGGTGCGAAGTGTCTGTGCCCAGCCAGAACCAGTTCTGCCTTCTCTGGGGTGACTTCCTCGGAGGAGGTGGAGACGGCATGGTCAGAGGCAGACCAGGCCCTTTGAGGTGCAAGGAAATCTCCTCGCCCTCCCCCAATTTGAGCCCAGGTTATTCAGCCCTTTCCTGACCCACCTAGACTATCTGGAGCCACTCCTGCTCCCCAGCCTTCTGTCATCCAAAACCCAGACAGGCGAAATCCACATTTCAGCAGAGGTGCACGGGATGACTGAGCAAGAAAATACGTACTTTCTAAAAGTGATATTTTCAAACATAGAATGTAAAAATCACCTTCACTAAAAGATGCATCTTTAGATTCTGAGTTCAGGCATACTAAACTTTATTTTCCTACCTAATTCCCTGGGCCAGTTATGTTTGTAAGATATTATAAACAAACTCCCCATTCTGTCCTATGGGGAACAGGTTGCCTTGCAATAGCGAAAGACGAAATTGGCCATAATTCACTCTCAGGACATACCACACACACCAGGGCATGTCCTACCTTTCACATACACTGCTCCTGGCCCACAGGGGTACCCTGGGGCGTACCTTAGGGGAGGCTGACATGTAAGAAAAGGGAAGGTGAGGGACTGGCAAGTGTGTGCACTGGCCAAGTTAACATAGCAGTTACAAACTGCGCACAGACTCCGCAATGGCGGGTCTGAGTTACCTTTTCAGGGCTACTCACGTGGGTGGCACAATCAGTGCTGCAGGCCCGCTAGTAGCATTTGATTCAAAGGCCCTGGCACACTCAGTGCACTTTACTAGGGACTATCAAATAAATCAAATATCCAATCATAGGGAAACACCAATCCATAACACAATTTACCACAGGGGCACTTGCACTTCACCACTGATCAGCAGTGAGAAAAGTGCGCAGAAACACTACGCAGCAAAAACAGAGTAAAAACTGGGAGGTCAGAAAGCAAAAACTCAGGGGAAACACGCCAAAAGATGCCAAGTCCAACACACATATATTTTAAATATTTCATAGCAGGCCAAATGCATTGCGGGGTGAAAGGCCCGCATCACAGGCCTCACATTAACAAGTATTCTTTTACATTTAAGAATTTAGGAAGATAGCAATTTTCAATAAGGAATAATACCATGGGAAACTCTCCAAAACAATTTCAAATACCGTCATAAGAAACTCTCAAAAACGATTATAAACACATTCACTATTCATAAGATGAATGCATTCAAAATAAATCTTTCAGGCAAAAGAAGGCACACAATCTTCATGACTTACCAACAAAAATTCCATTTGCAGCACATAATTATATCAAAGTAACGTAGTCATTAACCAACGAGAAAGAAATAAAATGCTTATACGCATCAGAGGATGCTGAATTGGAACCTTAATGTAAATGATATTTGTAGGAAGGTGGATATCTGACTATATGGTTACCCCAACTTTTTGCCTAGTGTTTAGCTGGTTTTTGACTTAGTTGGCCTGGGATCCTGCTAATCAGGGCCCCAGGCTATCTGCTCTCTCTGTAAAATGGACTCCATGGGCCTCATTTATGAGGCTGTGTGTCACTTTTACGCCACTGGTGCGCCACTTTTTGTGACGCACCAGTGACATAAAAAATGCACCTTGTTGCGCCATATTTACAAAGTGACGCATCTAGGTAGATGCGTCACTTTGTGAACCCCTGCGCCACATTATACCTGCGCCAGGTATATTGTATGCAAGGGGGGCGTATTGACGCAAGGAAGGGTCATAGAAGTGACGCAGTGAAATCTATGAGATTTCACTGCATCACTTTTAGGACGCCGTTGCGCCAAAATCTTGCGCCTGCCTCACAGCAGGCGTAAGACTGACACAGGCCCTTTCACATGGGGCTTGCCCCATGTGAAAGGACGCATTTCTGGAGTTGCGTCACTTTTGTGACACACTCCAGGAATGCGTCACTTTTGCGCTTACAGATACTTCAGAAATACTGACGTATCTGTAACTCCTTGCGGCATGATGCGTCATACATTAAATATGACGCATCAGGAATGTCGCAAGGAGTGCGCACTGAGAAGTGACACATCGCTGCTTTCAGGCAGCGATGCGTTATTTCTCATAAATGAGGCCCCTTGTACTTTAGGCACATCTCCAATTGGATATTGGGTCACCTTGTGAGCCCCTGTATAGTGTACCATAGGTACCCAGGGTTGGCCATCCACATTGACACAACTGCTTGATCACTCAGCTGGGGCAAGGTCGTGTAATCATGCCTTGCTTCGGTATAGTTTTTCTATATCTACCATTATATACAGACACATATATACCTATAAGTCACTCCTATGGCAGGCCTTGACAATCCTGAAGGCAGAGTGCTTGGTTTTATTTGAGATGGTGCTCTAGCATGAGCTGAGCCTGTCTGCAGCTTTCGGAACCACGTCCTTACAGCTGTTCTATGATATAGCTATACCATATACTCTTAAGTGCATTATAATCCTCGTGGTTAATGCTAACTTTGGTTTGGCTTTATCAAAACATGTCGTGTAAGGTGTCATAAGCTTTGGAATACTACTCCCCCCCCGCCAGTCCTGGTGGAGGGGATAGCATTCCACCCTTCTAGAGGGAGAAGACATGTAGTTGTAGCTTTACCCGGTTAAAGTTAAACAGAGCCTCAGCATCACAAAATGGATGCTGCTGCCACAGACACAAGTCTGACCTCCTGCAGCTGGGAGCCCTTCCAGCGAGGGAGGCCTGGACAATAGATTTCCTGCCTTGGGAGGTGCTAGCACCTCCCTAGCTCCCCAGACAGGCTATGGTGTATTAGAGCAGGGTGGGTTGAATGAAATGAGACACTGCCTGGGGCACACAAGGTGCTCCATGCATAGCCCGTTACAAACCAGTTGCTGAGGCGCTGCAGTCCCAGCTCTGGCGCGAAACTGGACATAGGGAAAGGGGTGTAACCACCCCCTTCCCAGGTTCCACCCATAGGAGGGACCTAGCAGATAATCCAGCCCCTTTGATTAGTATAAAGCTAGGAGCTGAGTCTAGAGACTGTAGATTATCCTGAACTGAAACTCTGAAACAAAACTCTGGACCTTCGACATTCTACTGCAACTAGGAGACTGAAGAATCTCCCTTGTGGTCAAGGAGTGACCACCCTGTGCAAACAGGCACCACCTAGTGAATTGCCGGTTTGCTTTGTCGATGTTTCTGAAGGATCCAGATGACTCTGCTTCACAGGACTGGACTTCCAGACTTCTCGGACCCCGACCCACACCTCTAGCAAAGCTGAGACCCGTGGCGGACACGAGAGACGTGGGACTGGACACCTGGCCATTTTGCTCTTTGATAAACTGTGCAGCTTCTGAGGTGTCCTCGAAGTTGTGCATTGAGGATTGAGAAGCCCCAGCCCCAAGCCATAAGTGCACCAAAGCTCAGCCCTCCACACTCCACGAGTGCCGCGTGGTGCCTGCTCTTGCATTTCTCCTTGATGCATCTTTGCAGTTGCTAGCCGTTGGCTAGTGGCCATCTTGAAGACACCATCTTGAATCAACGCTGCTTGCCTGGTTGCTCTGGGCTTGCTCCTGCTTTCCTCAAAAAGGGAAGCCCCACAGACCTTGCTGGTCTGTACCAGAAGCCAATCTTTACATCCTGCGTGTGTTGCCTTTGCCAAGGCTTGTTGACTCCGATCTGGAAGCCAATACCGCCAACAGCGAGAACCTTTATGGGACAGTCCACATCCAGCTCCTGGTTATCATCGACGCCTCCTGGTCCACGTGGCTACAGAGACAAGCTTCACCTCTTCACCTGATTGCATCTCAACATCACCTGGTTCCGTCCTGGTTCCATCCTGGTCACTGGCTAGTGACCCAGAATTTGTCCCCTCTGCTTTCAGGTTCGTCACTTCCTCGATCCACCCTTGGATCCACCGGGACATCTTCCTCCTGGTCGCCTGCAGCATCTTTTTGCAGCTCTCCATAGGATTCGACGACGAAACCCGACACGACTCTGCACCTATGCACCCGGCATCCCTGGGTGAGGTAACTTGAGTACTCCGGTGCTCCCGTGGGTATTCCCGTAGTCACTCTGGAAGTGTCCGAAATCAACTACTTTCTAAATTATATGTTCCCGCTCTAAGTCTATGAGAACTCACGTGTGTGTAAATACACTGCACCCGCATCCTGTAGGGCTCCTGCTTCCTAACCTTTGGTTACTCAGTGTAGCCCCAGCGATTCCCTAGGCCCTAGACCTATTCACCTGTCCTGAAGTGGTTCTTATACCGCTTACTTAGTATATGGTTTGTGAGACCCCTAGAGCAGAATTGTATTTGTGCAACTTATAGTATGCTTATTGAGTCACTTGTGCTGTATCTCAAACTCTGACCTCATCAAGAGTGCAGAGGGGTTGTGTTAGTAATAAATACATATATATTTGATATATAGCTTGTGTGTTGTCCTTTCATTTGGTATTCAAGGGGTTATTATTGGTAAAACAATTGTCTTCACAATCTCTATGAAGTATTAGCCTAAGACTGCTTTGTCCATGCTACCACCAGGATAGCTGGTCTATAAGGTTGACTTTACAACCATCACCATAAGGGTTGTTTGGACTGATACAGGGTGCCCACTAAAATAGCAGACCTCACATATCAGGCCAACTTCTCACAATATTGCAAATGGTGAACTGAGAACAAGCCCAAGTGCACCATCATATACAACCGAAATTTCATGCTTAGTTTTGTACTTCTCCAGATAAAAATTCCATGCCAATTTATGAATATCAGGAGATTGAAGAATGTGAAAAAAGGCAGAATTTTACCTTGTGGGGCTGTTACTCATGCTGAATGGCGTACACGGTGGGATGCACATTATGCTCCATACCAAAACATTTACCACACCCTAAGGTTGACTTTGGCCATCCTCATCAGAGTATGGTTTGAGTAAGATCTTTTTTTTCTTTCTTCAATAATTAGCTGATAGTAAATCAGCATATGCATGCAGAAGAGAGAATAATCCAATCAGGATATAAGTTATATAAACTGACAAAGTACGGGCTCAGACGGAGTTTCATTCTAATATTGCCAAGGGGATCTTCACCTCAAGGAGCTTCATTCAAAAGAAAGGTAATTTTATTGAAAGGAAGCAATAAGTGAAAGGACCTTAACTGTGAATGTCATTTCAGTGGTTCATCCAAGTGCCCCCTCAATTTTCGATTACTTTTTGTCAAAGACACTCTGCCCCACTTTAAGACTATTGGAATAAAAACATTTCAAACTTTCCGAATTGTACATTTACATCTTCAGTTTCGCAAAGCTAATGTGATGTGCACATGGAAATGTATGCAAATCATAGCCTCTCTAAGCTCCTCACTTCCACTCCTACCCACCAGATGTACTTAATTTGATTTTCTCAATTATTTTAACAATTATTTTTCCCCATGGTGGAATCTTTTTCCCCAGTCGACAAACCTCTTTTAAATATATGGGAATGTCTACCACTGATGAAAGATCTTTAACAGGAGTGAATAGTTAATTTGATTTTCCCATTTTCTTCACAACTGTTTTTCTTGATACAGGAAACTTTTTTCTCTAGTGGAGAACTCCTTTCTCTGCACCTTCATGAAACATGCGGGCATGCCCACCCCTGAGGAAAGACCACTAACTGAAGCAGAATACTGTGCATTTCAGGGTGGCAATCTATATGAGATGTGTAATAACCCACAAGCAAGCTCGTTTGTAAAAGTAAACATTTTTTTGTGCGGTCACCGCCCCTATCTCCAAATGCCTACTTTCTTCCAACTAACCCTAAACCGACAAATTCGGAAATCTTTATTGACAGATTTTCGATTATCATAAGTGAAATTTGTAATATGAATTGCAAACTACTTTTTGCTCATGTACTAATGTACCATTTACCCTAAAGTGTGCAAAAACAGTGGTGAATAGGGCCCTATATTTTAACGAGATGAAGTAATAATTTATGAGGATTTAAAAGTAGAACTCATCGCATCCTGTAGTAAGGCAGGTGTTTGTGTAAAGCCAGTATGGGATTAGTCGACACAACCAACTGAATCATGAATGCTTGATCCACTTTAAGCGATTTTGAGTTTAAAGCGTAGGTCTCGCCCTCCCTTCGACCTCATCATTACTTTCCCCAATGCTCTCTCTGTCATTATCACAAAGATATTAATATTTCATTCTTAGTACTCAATTAATGGCTCCTAATGGAAAGCATTTCAAAGACAGAACAATAAACAAACTGTGGTTAAGGGTCTGGGCTGAGCATATCCCTGAGGAACAGGATCCATATCACACACTTGCTGCTTTTTTCAAGTCCATACATAGAATTTTTAAATCTCAACAGTGATGAAAGAGCTCCTAGTCAAAAGAACATTTATCAGAGGACTATAGAGAATTGAATAATACATTCAGCCGACATTTAGAACACCTATATCGCTTCTTTATAATTTGACAGATTTTTTGCATTCATATGGTTTGGTATTTTCTTGCTATTTATTAGTAGTTTGTTAATGTGATCCTTTAGCGTAGTTTGAGCATTGTTTGTTTTACAGTAGAACTGAAGAGTTGATTAGCATAGATCTAACTTTGTGCCATGTTGAACAGCGCCAGGCTACTGTACAACATGGCTAAAAGACATTGGCAAAGCCAGTAGCTCTCACATAGGTGAGAATTATTTGCTTTGCCAAAGCTTGTTTTCACAGGGGTTGCCCCTCATACCTCTACTCCTTTTTAGTTCTCGCCTGAATGCGTTGTTTTCCTCTAAAAGGGGCTTAGAACTCACCCGTTGCTCACAATTCGCCGGCTTCATTGTCACTCTTATTTACTGGCTCCTGAATGGTCAGCACATGCCGGTTTCATTTGGGCATCTTGTAATCCCTTCCTTGGAGCATTGACCTAGTACAGATTGCTTTTTTTATGTTTAGGTTCCTTCCACTGCTCGTGCTGGTATTGGGGTACTTTTTTCCTTCTTCCTGAGTCATTAATTTTCATTTTTACAATTACTATTTTTTATTGTCTACAACAAGTGGGTGAAATGGTAGAGCTTTTTCTATCAACTCTTAATTATTTTGCTGATGTTATCACAAATCTCAAAGGAGGCCCCTTTCATGGTAATAATGCGTCAGAGCTTGCAAATAATGCAAGAGGGTCGATGGGTATTGGGAAAAAATTGCAGCCGCTTGCTAATGTTTGTTTTTGGATATAAGTGTGCACTAAAATTATATATCAGACTATCATATAACAAAGTTATAACACACATTGCGAAACATAGGAGAAGATAGTGATAACGTGCCATATCAAAGCATATTAAATTATAAACGTTGTGTTAAATATGTGACACATTATAAAAGTTACATGAAAACAAACTAATGAGCGGAACCTCATACTATTAGCACAACAAAATAAAGTATAGTTTAATATTGTAAAATACAGACAGATTGGCATATTCACAAGCCGCACTTCCGGATATCACTTTTTTTTACGGTCTGGTGGCACAGTGTGCTGGCCCATATTTACAAGGCCACGCAAACCACCCTGCTTGACTTTTCATTGCCTTGTAAATATGTCCCCCTTTCACACATTACTCTGTGTGAAGGGGTGTTCCATGGGTGTTGCCACCCGCTACCCATGGATTCTGATGGATTCCAGATTTACTGGACAGAGCCCCCCCTTTTGGGGGAGGGGCACAGCGATTAGGACCTGGGGCCTGGGCCACTTCTTAATCCTGCAGCATGCTGGCCAAGGGTGGTTTCCTGCCATCTCCCCTCGCTATGGGAAGTGCACTGTGTCGAGATGGTGTTGCGTCACTTCTGCCCGCCACGGTGGCCATGGGGCTATATAAAGATTATAACAATAAAGAGTGTCTGGGGGTCAAAGAAAGAAAGTGGTTCAAGATAGTGTACAGAAATGTGGCACAACTAGATATGACAAAGAAAAGTGGTAGTGCAAATATGTGACAAAAAACCACTATATTCCTTGAGTTTAGGAAAAAGTACCCATCAGTTTCTACTCGGTACCGCCCTGGTCATCATTTGGGCTCTCCATAACCCTTGGAGAGTAATGTCCATCTTGAGAGAGTCTTTGTACGTCCTGTGATAGTAAAGGAAACTCCTTCTGGAGTAAATACCCTACTTGTAGTGTCCAGGGCCCGCACGTCCGATGAACACCTACAAGCTGATAGACATAAAAGCGTCGCCAATTTGGCAAACAACTGTTTCCTAGATAGACGATTGTTCGCTGGCCAACTATTAAAGAGAGAAATGACTAAGGAAACATCCCATAAACCTGAATACTTAGGTTTAGGAGGATTAGCCACTCTTATGCCTTTAAGAAGTTTACATATCATCAGGTGCATACCAATCGGCTCCCCGTCTACCTGGCAACGGCCCGCCGAAATGGCCGATCTAAAGTTATTTACTGAACAATAAGCTAAACCTTCAGCTGCCTTATCCGAATTTTTTTTTACAATATGGGGTAAGTCTGCCCCCACGGGATTCAAGTGCCGTTCTAGGCACCAACCCGTCCTGCGTTTCCAGGCTGAAGAGTACCGTTTCCTAGTTGAAGGAGCCCAAGCTTGTTTGATGACAGCTGTAGCTGTCTCTGAAAATCCCGGCATTACCCACTGTTGCATGCCATCAGCGAAAGTCGCCCCAATAGGATCAACGGGTGCTGTTACTTGTGAGTCCCCAAGAGTAGAGACTCTGACCACGGAAGCATCCTAGGGAGATCTCAGCTCATCTCCAGCAACACTGTGAACCAGGGCTGCGATCTCCACAAGGGCTGTTTAAAAATGTGTGATGTCACTCTGGGAATTAAAAGGAAAGCTGGAAACGCATCCGTCGCCTTCGCTGCTGGATCCGGCCTCCAACTGAAGAAGCTGGGAAGCTGCTGATTCAGCCTGAAAGCAAACAGGTCCACCTGGCAAGGACCCCAAAGTTCCTGCAACCATTGGAATATGCTCGTAAGTCATTGCCAATTGCTGTAATCTCTGAGGTGTCTGGAAATCCAGTCCGCTATCAGGTTGGACTGGCCCGGGATGTACTCCGCTATCACCGTGATCTGACGATTCAGGCAATAGTGCCAAAAGTCCTTGGCAATCTCTACTAGTAGAGACTATCTTGTGCCTCCCAACTTGTTGATATACCTCACCGCTGATATGTTGTCCATCCGTAGAAGGATACAACATGAGGTCTGTTTGGGAGATAGAGTCCGAATCGCGAAGGAACCCGCTAGGAGTTCTGGACAATTGACATGTAGTGATAGTTCTTGGGGAGACCACCTTCCGCCTGTGGAAATATCTCAGCAGCGCACTTCCCAGCCCCAACGGCTGGCATTGGATTTGATGATGACCTCGGGCTGTGAACCGAAACCGCTCTGCCGTTCCACGCTTCCACATGACCCAGCCACCACTGCATCTCCTCCCTCACTTCTTGGGACAACGGAACCAGATCCATGTAAGACAGACCTTTCTGTAAATGCTGGATTTTTAGCCCCTGTAAGGCTCATAATCTCCTTCTTGAGATCCTTTAATTTTGTTTTGGGAAGACTCAATTGTGCCGTCTGGGAGTCTATCACGAAACCCATGAAATCTGTTGTCTGCGACGGGATCAGAGCTGACTTGGGGGGGTTGATTCCAAACTCCAGACTCTGCAAAAGAGACATCGTCATTTAGAGGTGTTGCGAAACTAATTCTGGACTCTGCGCCATGATTAGGATGTCTTCCAGATAAATAATCATGCAAACCTGCAAACCCCCTGTTCTCGCAGGTGAGCCACCACCGGCTTCATTACTTTGGTGAAGCACAAAGGACCCGTGGAAAGCCCGAAAGGAAGGGCCAAATACTCGAACCATTGATCTTTCCATTGAAATTGAAGGAAACGTCGATGAGGTGTAAATATGGGAATGGATAGATAAGCATCTTCGACATCTAACCTGACCATCCAATCCCCTTGCATGAGCGGATCCGTCAAAAGATGGATCCCTTCAATCTTGAAATGTTTGTAAATGAGGTACTGTTTGAACTCCCTCAAGTTCAGAACCAGTCTGTGACCACCACCCTTCTTCTGGACTAAAAAGACATTGCTGCATAGCTGTGAGGTCTGTTGTTGTATGGTGCAGTAATTCGGCTATTTCGTTGTCTATAAAAGTGCGTCCTGACAGGGCATTCCGTAAAATTCCAGATGGAATCCCTGAATGGTTTGGGGTACACACGCATCTTGTGCCAGGATTCGCCAATTGTGAACAAAGAATTGTGTTCGACTCCCCAAAGGTAATGGAGACATGTCTGTCACGCTTACCTGAAGCATTTTGCGCCTGGAATCTTGCTCTGTTACCACCTCCGTGGAACCGGCGTCTGTTGAATTGACGACGAGTGGGGTAGAAGGTGCCCCCTCTTGTTGAATCCGACTCTCCTCTGCCGCGACCATAGTCGCCTCTGGGGGGACCTTGACTATAGAAATGGCCCGACGCGCGTCCCCTGCCTCGTCCGTCCCTGTTGAAATGGCCTTGTTGGAAGACATGTTTAATGCCTGATTGCGCCTTGTCAAGTGATGTAAATGTCCCCACATACTTTGATACATTCTTTACAAAACGGTCTCCTAAGAGATTGCCTTCGGTGAGGGGTCCTGGCTCAGCGGCTGCAAGATCGGTGAGATTGGAATCCATGCGCATAAGCAAGGATTTGCGCCTTTCAGTGGAAATGGCGCAATTGGCATTACCCAAAAGACATATTGCCTTTTGTGTCCATCCCTCCAGGATGTCTGGGTCCACCGGGGTCGCCGCCTCTTTGGCCACCAGGGCCATTTCTAGGATCTTTGCTAGAGGTCCGACGACGCCAAGGAGCTTGTCTTGACAGCCGCGCCAGGCGCAGTCGATCCCCTTCTTGGGATCCTTCACAACATTTTTCAGAAATGTGAGAAGACTAACGTCGATCTCGGGAGTTTCAGCCACCTTCTACGGTAAATCATGCCGAGGACCCTCTGACCTGAGCCGATTACGGACTTCCTTATCGAACCCTTTGCGAAGGTTCTTGTGTAGGTACTCGGTAACTTCCGGTGCCAGAGCCCAATCCGAAGATCGGGGATGTATGATATCGCTAGGGTTGAAGGTAAAGGGAGTATTGTGTGGTACTTCTTGAGTCAATTAAGCTACTTTCTTAGCTTTCTTCTTGGGAGGAGCTTCTTCATCTGTTGTGGTAGTGTCGGTGTCGGTGTTGGTAGTATCTGTATCCACATAGACCTTCTGCATGCTCTTCGCCTTGCCACCCGCGGAATACCCATGATCCCCCATTTGAGCTTGGGGTAATGAACTTAACGCACTAGCATGCGTCCATTGACTCTCTTTCCCTCGTCCGTAGCTGGAGGGTTAACAAGCTTGGGTTTATCTTTAGTGAACCCATGGTATTTGGCAAAACCCTCAAGCTGCTTAGTAATTGGTTTAATTGCAGCTGCCAATGTTTGTTGCACAGTGTTTGGTACTGTGCTCTCTATAGCCTTATTCACTGAGGATTGGACAGAGGCGTCCAGAGCCTCCACGATGTTATCCTCAAGGACAGTCTCTTGTTGTCCCTCATAATAGACTTCCTCCTCGTCTTCTTCATATCTCACCCACTCTTCCATCTTAAACCTTTATGAAGTGGTGAAAGTAAAACAATTATCAATATAAATTTGGATTGGAGGAGTAATAGGGGGGACTAGCCCACTTTGCACACACTAAATTTCTTTTAAGAAAGTACCAAGCCCCCTCAGCAAAGCTGTACTCAAGTTGTTGCGCCTAATAATAATAGACGTAGGAGCCAAAATACAAATATATGGAGCGTGTGCTCACTCCTGCAAGGCAATGTTTATTGCTGCCGATCAGACGTCTATCCCCAGCAAAACTTTCTGCCTAAAAGCGGTGAAAACGCAAAATTTTGGGACAATCGCTATGTGGGCAGCCCAATGCAAGCCCAAAAGGAGCCCAATGGGCTCGCTTGCGCTGCGCACGTCTGCTGTGAACCACACGGCTCCTGCTGCGCGAACGGGCGGTTATGGAAGCCCAGGACACCAGCGCGCGGTATGCGCGACCAAAAAAACTGCCAAATCCACAGCCAAAGCGGTCAGGTACTCCGGCGCCGAGTAGCGCGTCTTCTTGAATTCAAACCCAGCAGCGCTGGCAATCGGGACAGAATTCCGTCGCTGCGTGCGACACGCGCTTTCAAAATGAGCACATCAGACAGCCAAATATCGCAAAAACACAATGCTCCAAAACATTAAATACATGGCATAAATACATGTAGCAACTCACGCAAATTCAAATAACTATAGCGCTAAGCGCTTTGCCAAGCATGCTAATTACAACAATGCAATAATGCAGTATCAAGAGAGGAAGTACTTAGCTCTGCTGTGAGCAGCAAAGAAAGAGGATGATGGGACTGTGTTCATAGCTCTTATTGGGGGCTAAGAGGGCGCGACTGATGCAAAGCATCATGGACAATGTAGTTCGTGTTAACTAATTGAATGTTTTAATTGGCTGCTGTGATTTACAGTAAAAGAAAGAGATAGCATAATCCGAAGCCTCCGGTCCTGTAATAGAATTTCTTTAGCTCCTTGCTCCTGTTGAAATTGTCCACACCAGGGTGGTTTAGGGCATCCCCGGTGACCTTTTTTAGACCCCTCACCTCTCAATCGGGGCTACTGCATCTGCGCAGTTTAGAGCATCCTCCCTGCCCCACTTCCCTGTCGTACCTAACCCATCCCTGCCCATGTGTTGCCTTCAGTGGATATACCCGGCCTCGGAGACAGGAATGCAGGACTAGGTGAACATTAGGTAAGCGCTGGGGTAAAAATAGGTGCACAATTTGGGGTAAATAGTGCACGTACTGTTGTGATTACCAAGCCAGACCTTTTCTAGTGACACTTGCTGTTTTGCATGGTTGTATCCGTACACTTACCTCTTGTTTGCACATCATCTCTTTCGGATATTTTGCATTATCTCAGTGGTTTCTGGACTGTGCCTTGTTTGTGTTGTACCCCTTGGTAACTGTGTGTTGCAACTTATCCTTTTGGGCAATTTCGTTGATAGTCCCTTGACCACTTACGTATAATGGTGTCTCAGCCTAAAAGAGGCCGGGTGTGCAAATGAAAGGACAAGGGTCCTGAGTTGGCACAACTGCTGAAGTTAGTTCTGGCAAAGCTGGGCAATGAGGGGGTGTGCAGATACTTCATGGTCAAAGTAGGAGCCGGAAGAAGGCTCCATGGGGGCAGAATACCCACGGCGGTCACATGTTCCCCCAGGGGCAGCTTTCCCACCGGTTCAGCACAGGGCCAAAAAACCAGCAGGTGCCATTGCTGGCAAAGTGGGGGAGATGGCACCTGACACACCACTAGGTACGCCTGTAACCCCAGTAGCATCCATCCCCCCAGTGGCAACTCAACCGCCACCCCCAACTGAGGCCACAATAGCACCAATAATGCCTATTTCTAACTCTCCAGTGCAGTTTTCTCCTGCAGTACCCCACAAGCAGCACACAGCCCCAATACTCACTTACCCACTCTGACAGAGCCCCAAGGCGCTTTTGCGGCCATAGCCGGCCATAGCCGGCATTAGACAGGCACTCTTAGCCCTGTCTCCAGGGCCAGCTGGACCTTGCGGTGAGCAATCCATGGGAGGGATGGTGAGTGCTTCCTTAAAATCTCTGCAGGCCTCCACCTCCCTTCCAGTCAGTGGGATTCCCACTCAAGGGCTCCCGACAACTTCAGGGACAACCAACAGCCTCACGAGACGCCACCACGCAGGCTCAGCGATGAGTAGCACAGTTCTTTCCAAGCTGACCGCACCTGTGGCCAGGGTTACCCCTCCTCCCTTGCCAGCTATTCCCTAGGCCCCATCCAATGACATTATGGTAGCGACTGCAGATCTTAAATAACAGGTAGAGGCCATTGGTTTGGCAGGTTTTGGTGGTGATGGGGAGGCCCAGCATAAAGTGACAGGTGATCCCAGACATTGCTGGCTAAAGAATCTTCTCGGGCAGATTCAGGTAAGAAGACCGACCTGGGCGAGTTCGGCTCCTAGCTCTGCTGGGGGGAAGCAAGGCACTAGGGGCCAGATGTAGGTAGCCCAATATCGGTCGGTAACGGCCGAAATTACTGAATTTCGGCCTTTACAGACCGGTATTGGGCATTTGGGATGTAGGGGAGGATTCGGTATATCACGAATCAGTATTTACCGATTCGGTATTTACCGAATCGGTAAATGACATGTAGGAAGCACTTTAAAGAGTGCTTGTGTGCTTTAAGGATTCGTTATTTACCACCAACTATTAGTTGGTGGTAAATAATGAATACCTCTGTAAATGCAAATCTGTGCATTTACACCTGTGCCATGTGACAGACATACATGCCCGTAGGGCATGTATGTGTGCAGACATGTGCACACATATTTAACAACAAGGGGTGGTGATGGACAGAGTTTCTGAATTAAGCAGAATACTCTCACCCAGTCAAAAGATCAGGGCTAGATCCAACACCGTTTTTTAGCTCACTGCACCATCCCAGCTCAGAACCTGGCTATATGCAAATTAGTCTGTTCCTGTCCAGTGCATGATGGGAACAGGGCAAACCAAACTACCAAGCCAATTCTAACACTGGGAAGGAAAAAAGCTACCGGGGACCGGTTTCTGGCATTTCAGCCGTCGTCGGCCCAGCTTGCTTGAATCCTGATGGTGCAATGAGCAAGGGACTCACATCTGAGTATACCCTTCCACGCTTAGGGTGGACAAAATATTTAACAACAAGGGGTGGTGATGGACAGAGTTTCTGAATTAAGCAGAATACTCTCACCCAGTCAAGAGATCAGGGCTAGATCCAACACCGTTTTTTAGCTCACTGCACCATCCCAGCTCAGAATCTGGCTATATGCAAATTAGTCTGTTCCTGTCCCAGTGCATGATGGGAACAGGGCAAACCAAACTACCAAGCCAATTCTTACACTGGGAAGGAAACAAGCTACCGGGGACCGGTTTCTGGCATTTCAGCCGTCGTCGGCCCGGCTTGCTTGAATCCTGATGGTGCAATGAGCAAGGGACTCACATCTGAGTATACCCTTCCACGCTTAGGGTGGACAAAATATTTAACAACAAGGGGTGGTGATGGACAGAGTTTCTGAATTAAGCAGAATACTCTCACCCAGTCAAGAGATCAGGGCTAGATCCAACACCGTTTTTTAGCTCACTGCACCATCCCAGCTCAGAACCTGGCTATATGCAAATTAGTCTGTTCCTGTCCCAGTGCATGATGGGAACAGGGCAAACCAAACTACCAAGCCAATTCTTACACTGGGAAGGAAACAAGCTACCGGGGACCGGTTTCTGGCATTTCAGCCGTCGTCGGCCCGGCTTGCTTGAATCCTGATGGTGCAATGAGCAAGGGGCTCACATCTGAGTATACCCTTCCACGCTTAGGGTGGACAAAATATTTAACAACAAGGGGTGGTGATGGACAGATTTTCTGAATTAAGCCGAATACTCTCACCCAGTCAAGAGATCAGGGCTAGATCCAACACCGTTTTTTAGCTCACTGCACCATCCCAGCTCAGAACCTGGCTATATGCAAATTAGTCTGTTCCTGTCCCAGTGCATGATGGGAACAGGGCAAACCAAACTACCAAGCCAATTCTTACACTGGGAAGGAAACAAGCTACCGGGGACCGGTTTCTGGCATTTCAGCTGTCGTCGGCCCGGCTTGCTTGAATCCTGATGGTGCAATGAGCAAGGGACTCACATCTGAGTATACCCTTTCACGCTTAGGGTGGACAAAATATTTAACAACAAGGGGTGGTGATGGACAGAGTTTCCGAATTAAGCAGAATACTCTCACCCAGTCAAGAGATCAGGGCTAGATCCAACACCGTTTTTTAGCTCACTGCACCATCCCAGCTCAGAACCTGGCTATATGCAAATTAGTCTGTTCCTGTCCCAGTGCATGATGGGAACAGGGCAAACCAAACTACCAAGCCAATTCTTACACTGGGAAGGAAACAAGCTACCGGGGACCGATTTCTGGCATTTCAGCCGTCGTCGGCCCGACTTGCTTGAATCCTGATGGTGCAATGAGCAAGGGACTCACATCTGAGTATACCCTTCCACGCTTAGGGTGGACAAAATATTTAACAACAAGGGGTGGTGATGGACAGAGTTTCTGAATTAAGCAGAATACTCTCACCCAGTCAAGAGATCAGGGCTAGATCCAACACCGTTCTTTAGCTCACTGCACCATCCCAGCTCAGAACCTGCTATATTTACAGACCGGTATTGGGCATTTGGGATGTAGGGGAGGATTCGGTAAATCACGAATCAGTATTTACCGATTCCGTATTTACCGAATCGATAAATGACATGTAGGAAGCACTTTAAAGAGTGCTTGTGTGCTTTAAGGATTCGTTATTTACCACCAACTATTAGTTGGTGGTAAATAATGAATACCTCTGTAAATGCAAATCTGCGCATTTACACCTGTGCCAAGTGACAGACATACATGCCCGTAGGGCATGTATGTGTGCCACATGTGCACACAAGCACTATTCAGGGGTGCAACAGGGTGTCAAAGTGCCACCCTGCCACCCTTGACTCTTTCCCTATTTTACCGAATCGGTAATTACCGATTCGGTAATTGACATTCATTCCTATGGGCCTCTAGGCAATTACCAAATTGGTAAATACAGATTCGGTAAATACCGAATCTTAACGATTCGGTAATTTTTAGCGAATTATTAGCTACATAGGATTTACTGATTCTAAAATACCGAATCGGTAAAATTCTGTATTTTAGAACCAGTAAATCCTATTTACCTACATCTAGCCCTATATTATCTAGACCTGAGAAGCTGGTTTCACACGTCCCACTGGGTGTTAAAGAAAAAATATGGAAAGGGGAATTTGTGGATAACAAGCAAAAGGAGGCAATGCGAGCAAAAAGATAAGGAGAGTAAGGATGCCTCATCTAAGGATAAGACACCTATGGTTGAGGAGACAATAACAAATTGGTTATTTGGGTTCAATGTATACATGTCAGTCATGTTAGAAAAGAAGCCTGAAGTCGCGACTTCCATGATATTTTACTCTAACAAGATATTGAAAGCAGGCCATGTTTACAGGGGTACTGCTTGGTTAGATAACGACCGGGATTTAAGATGGGCAAAAGTTGAAGATCCAGATATAGGGTGGGACCAGACAGAGGTCAGTGTTTGGTTGGAGAGTGTGAACAGCAAGACTCCTTTAAAGCCACTTTTTCGTCAGCAACAGGCAGGGGAGAGGAAGGGCTCATGTTTGGCCTACAATAGGAAGTTCTGCTTCTGTCCACTTGCATCTGGCCGGAACCTGTAAATATAAACACAGTTGATCCTTTTAAGGCCACCCTTCCCATCCAGAATCCAAATGCAACAAGAAGTCAAAGGATAAAGGGAAAGAGGGAGCAAAATCTTCCAGTTAAGTGTGGGTTGCCCACTCCAGTCCTGATTCCATGGATGAACTTGTACCCAAGCACAGACACTGCAAAGTCGCTATATCTGGGTTTTTCTTCAGGTTTATGAACCCCGCATTCTCGGTGCACCCATCCCTCACTGCAACAATTTACTGTCAGTCCTCATGCATCATGATGTTCTTCACTGCAACAATTTACTGTCAGTCCGCATGCATCATGATGTTCTTCACTGCAACAATTTACTGTCAGTCCGCATGCATCCTGATGTTCTGTCCAAGACAATTAGAAAGGAGAGCGTATTGGATAGGATAGCTGGCCCCTATTTCTCCCCTCCCTTTGATAACTTTGTGTGTTCCCAGCTGGGGGTGGTACCAAAAAAGGAATCAAGGCAGTTTAGGTGAATCCTTGCACCACGGGACGTCACTTTTTTTAATACTCTGGTGACATACTGTACTGGGCCATATTTACAAGGCCATGCAAAGCCACCCTGCTTGGCTTTTTAAGGCCTTGTAAATATGACCCTTTTTCACACAGTACTTTGCGTGAAGGAGGCATTCTTAGAGTGTTGCT
The DNA here is from genome assembly GCF_964263255.1 of Lissotriton vulgaris. Classification (NCBI taxonomy): domain Eukaryota; kingdom Metazoa; phylum Chordata; class Amphibia; order Caudata; family Salamandridae; genus Lissotriton; species Lissotriton vulgaris. Next base: position 66,652,012 of record NC_141699.1, read on the forward strand.
GTGAGTGTTCCGACGCAACACCCATAGATTCTGATGCATTCCCAGATTTGCAAGGTTTCGTAAACCTGGGAATGCGTCACATTCTAACTCCGCCCCTGGGCAAAACGAGGAGAGTTATCCTTATTTCTCCTCGTTTTGCTCTTTCTATATGTGCTGCATTCTGCAGCACACATAAGAGGAAAACACAATTCATGATTGTTTTTGTGCAGGAATATATCAACTTTATAAGTCACGAGTCATTTCGCAGCAGGTGCGAAATTTTAAACTGGGAGACTTCCGGATATTCTTGTGTATCTTCTTTTATACGTATTTGATATGACCTGCCTTTGTCAAGGCGCTATACAATGGGCCTGGCCACCACGGCTCACTGAAAACCATTGTCTACACGCTGTGTTACCTTGGGCCGCATGGGTTGTCTCGTGTTCGTTCATTGGCTCTGCGGTGCACCGGATGGCTAACATTTCGTGCTAATTGGAACCAAATGAAATTCTTTCTTGCACAAGTCACTTAACTTGACCACTTGACAACAGCGTATACGGCTTATCGACCATTCTCCTTGAACAGCCTCAAGGCGCTTCCTGATTGAATCTAGAATTCGGAGCACAGCTTGAGCAGAGGAAAGGATGCTCACACGTAAAATGCCTGTTTGATGAAGCGTGAGCTTAACATGGTAGTCGCCGATGTATCATCTGTTCGATTTTTTTTTATTAAAAAAAAAAAATTTAATTTCTTTTTATTAAGCAAAAAGGAAAACAAAAGACAGTACAAAAAGAACTCAACTCTCAGGTGAATACATTCAGTTTCAAAGCATGGATTAGAATCGACACAATACAGGATCTAATAACAACGATCAGTAATAAGGTCAAGGGGAGTCCTGTTCTCCTAGGCTTAATCTCGTCGCGGATGGCTCACAAATTTCCCCACGATGGCTATTCCACGCTCCCCGAACTTTCCCCCACTTCTGCGGGCAGTCCCTAGCCACATACACCGATCTCTACCGAAACATGCACCAATCAAGATCTTCCGCCCATTTATTAATACGGAGCGGTTGACTGGCCCCCCAAAGTTGTCCGATATTACATTTGGCCACCATATAGGCCAGGGTCACCCATTGTTTCTGGAACGCACCCAAGTCGGTCAGCTCCCACACATTCAGCAGACATCTCCGGGCCTCCAGTCGCATCTCCTCACCCAGAACGTCACTCAACTCCTTGTGGACTTTTGTCCAATACACCTGGATCGCATCACATTGCCAAAGAATATGCATCAATGTACCACTTCACTGCAACCTCTTCTACAGACTCCACTCTCAGCTCTCCTTATTCGCACCAGACGAGGCCCCGTTATGTAAGAATTATGTAGTATCTTTAATTGGACCAACCGGAGCCGCATCTGGACAGCAACTACCTTAGGGGACGACACTGCCTCCGTCCAGTCCTCATCATCAAGCTCTAACCCATCTGCACTCCACTGAGCCCTAAGCTGCGTCAATGGGTCCCCGGAGCTGTTAACTAGCTTCCTATAGATCAAAGAGATGGTCTTCTCAGGAATATGACCATCCAACACACGGTCCTCAAGAGGAGATGCCTCCGGAAGCCCTGCGTCTTTGGGAACATGCGTGGTAAGGGCGTGTCGAACCTGCAGATAGCGAAAATACTCGTTTTGATGTAAACTATACTGCTTCGCAAGGGAATCAAACGTGAGTACTGAGTCTTTCCCCCACACATCTTTGATCTGGGTGATCCCGATGAGGTCCCATCTGTCGAATCCCTTAGTCCTCCATAAGCTGCCCAACCCTTCGGAATTTAAGAGGGGGGTAGCGAGTGTCAATCTGCCCTCCCACCCCAAACACCTGTTAGCTGTGTGCCACATCCGTACCGCGTGTGCGGTCGGGCCTGTCAAAGGAAACTTCCCGGGCCTGGCGTACAACGCTCAATCAAACATCCCGCCCGGGGCCTGACCCCGGCCCATAGCATATCCCGGATCCCCGGGGAGTCCGTAGACAATACGGTTCACCGCGGCCAGCTGTGAGGCCCAATAGTACTTCCGCAAATCCGGAAGTCCAATCCCACCATCATACCACTGAATGGTCAGCTTATTGAAGGCGATTTTGGCCCCACCGTCCCAGAGGAGCCATCTCTGAAGAGCCTCTATCTCTCTGAAGTATGCGGCCTGCACCGGGTCCATTGAGTTTTGCAAGGCGTACAAGAACCGAGGCAAAGCCATCATCTTAAAAAAGACTGCCCTCCCAAGCAGGGAGAGTGGAAGAGCCTTCCAGCGCTCCACATCATTCCTGCACCTACTCAGTGGGGAAGCCAGATTATTATCGTATCGCAATTTCGGATCAAGCGTGATAAATATACCAAGATATTTGAACCCTATTGTCTCAATATGAATAGGGCACGTCGCAGGGATTGCCGGCGGGTCTCCCACCAACACAAAGAGTACCAACTTTGCCCAATTAATGGCCAACCCAGAATATCCACCAAAAACAACAAGTACATCCAGGAAGTTGCGGAAGGAATCCCTAGGGCCAGTGAGATAAAGCAGAACGTCGTCTGCATACAGGGAGATTTTGTCTTCCCATTCAGGCGTCCACCGCAAACCCTGTATTGATCTATCCCATCTAACCCAGGCAGCCAATGGCTCCATAGCGAGGGCAAAGAGTAGCGGAGACAATGGGCAACCTTGTCTGGTTCCCCTTCCCTAACGGGAAGTCACTGGACTTATAGTTGTTGACGACCACTCTAGCCAGGGGGTTTGCATACAGCAAGCGTACCCAGCCGATAAACTCATTTCCGAAGCCCAGCTTAGCCAACACTGCAAACAGATACACCCACTCCACCCTATCAAAGGCCATTTTGGCATCCAGGGATACCATCACCGTCGGCTCGTGGATTTTTGAAGAGCCTCCTAGGACTCCGTGTAGCCATCGCAAATTTAGCGCCGTGCTACGGCGCGGCATAAACCCGGATTGATCAGGGTGGATCAGGGTTGTGATCACTTTGATCAACCTAGTGGCCAAGAGTTTCGCAAGTATCTTAGGTTCCGCATTAAGAAGCGATGTGGGCCTATAGGAGGAACATTTTGTCGGAGGCTTACCTGCTTTGTGTATGACCACTATATTGGCTACCCGCTGATCATAGGGGAGTTCCCTCTTCTCTTTACATTCCACAAACATGGCACGGATGTGAGGGGAAAGCTTATTAGCGTTCAATTTATACAGTTCAATAGGTATCCCATTGGGGCCCGTAGCTTTACCCGATCGTATCTGCCTAATTGCTTGGGCTACCTCATCATCTGACAATGCGGAATCAGGATATCTACAATCTTCCTCCGACAGACGTGGCGTGACTATATCCTTAATCATCCCGGCGTTATCCATTTCTGTGTAGTCACCACAGGCCGAATAAACCTGCCGGTAATAATCGGAGAACTCCTCCGCCACAGCCTGCGGCTCAGTGATCCTGCACGACTCTGGTCCTTCCAGTTCAGGTACTAATCTAGACGTAGGTTCTCCGTGCTCGAGCCATGCAATCAGTTTGCCAGCTTTGTCGCCGTGGTCGTAAATACGGCTCTGGACGGCATTATACTGAGCCACAGCTCTATTCCTAACAAGGTTTTAATACTCCTCCTCTCAGAGTCGCAACAAATGGAGCCCCGCCTGTGTGTGTGACCTAGCCACCTCCTCTTCCAGAAGAATAACTTCCGCCTCTTTCTGCATCACTTCTGCATGGCCTGCCCTCTTCTTCCCTGACACCAAGGACAGTACTTCACCGCTAGCGACCGTTTTGTATGCTTCCCAGAGGGACTGTGCAGAGTTTACCGACTCCGTGTTCTCCATAAAATAACGGCCTGACATACGGAGAATCTCCTTCTTTATAGCAGGGTCTTTCAACTGCCAGGCGCCGATGGGAGCCACTCTACCGACTGTCGGTATGTCAAGAGCGAGGGAAAGACATAAAGGGGAGTGGTCAGAAATTCCCCGACCCAGAAATCTCACTTCCTGGATCATGGACGCCATTGCACCAGGAAGCAGCAAGTAGTCCAGTCTAGACAGGCTGCCATGAGCAGCCGAGACATGGGTGTAATGCGTCAACATCGGATTACGTACTCGCCGGCTGTCCACCAGCCCCAGCGTGTCAAGAAATTCAGAGAACCATTTCTGTGTCTGTCTGAGTCCCTGGGGTGGACTTCGATCAATCTCGCCATCAACTACTGAGTTAAAGTCACCCCCTAAGACCAGACCTTCGAGAGGCAACAAAAGAAATACAGTACTCAAATCCCGAAAGGTCTCAGTCTGAAGGCCAGGCGGCACATAAATAGATAGAAAGGTGATCGTCCGGCCCCCAACCTGTCCGGAAACACCGGCATACCTGCCCCTTTGGTATCCACGTGGCCTGCACCAACAGTGGAAATGAGTTCTTGACCAGGATAACAACACCTCAAGCCGGTAGTAAATCCAGCATGCATCACCAATTTATACCCTCCCTTATGGAGGGCCATGTACCTATTCCCGACTAGATGCGTCTCCTGCAATAAAATCACATCTGGGGAGTGCCGCCTAACAAGTTGACTGACCATCCCCATCTTGAACTTATCACCCAAGCCATTCACATTCCAAATCAACACTCTCACCCCCGACCCTCGGCTATTCTGCGTCACCGACCCATGCAACAGGCAAAGCACAACAATGTTATCACCTGAGTTCAAATAATAATAACAAAAAACCCCACAATCACTCCTCAACAAATGGAATAACACATAAGGAGAGAACATTCCCAACCCTCCTCCCCCCACCCTGCACCCCTGCTCCTGGCTTACGCCTGACCCCAACTGGCAGTGTGCCTGTCGCCCCACTCTCTAACTAACCGACTAACTAAAGATGGAAATGAGGAGGAAGACAGCTCTTAAGGACCCCCAACCACTCAAGCCCCAAACCCCATGTAAATAGCGACGCTCATGACATTCTAAAGAAACGCGCTTGCCGAACACCCCATCATTAATTTCCAAAAGCGGCACCCTCTATTCCTGCTCTAACTCATTTGCGACCTCTACTGTTCCGGGTATGTCGGACTCTGGCCCAGGCTGTGCGTCCAACCAGTCCGAGGCAATGTCAGGATTATCAAAAAAACACGTTTTCCCATTAAGCTCAATCCGCAGTCGGGAACATCATGGCATACTTCAAACCCTTGTCTCTGAGTCTCCTTTTGATCCCTAGGAACCCCTGGCGCTGCCTTTGCACCACATGCGTGAAATCGGGGAAAAAGGAAAGGTTAGCGTTCTCCAATTTCACGGGGCCTCCAGCAATGGAGGCCTGCAGGATAGCGTCTTGATCCCTGAAGTTAAGTATTCTCGCAATCAGCGGGCGTGGAGGAGCCCCAGGCCTCGGCCTGCCACCCGGGACTCTATGCGCCCTTTCGACAGTAAAGAAATTACTCAGTCCCCCCACAGTGTATAACAAGTACGTCCGCTTCCTCCACACACCGGCCCACCGCCTCACACAGTCTGAGTGTCTACCTTTACCTCAGGGCGTTGGACCGTCCCTCAAGCCACACCGCTCGTCCTGCACCGGCGGCCTCGAGGTAACAATCGTTAGCAACACCGGCAGGCCGGGGAGTCCAGGTCTCTACAGTGCCCGCTCAAATCCTCCCTTCGTTCTTGCCGGCTGCCGAGGAAGGGGCGGGGGCCTCAGAGTGGGGCAGGACAGCCAATCTTCTTGCACTGCCACCGAGGCAGTAGAGTGCACACACGTCCAGTAGGGCAGTGACCCACACTTTCTGCGCCCTCTGGGCCGGTTGGAGTAGTTCCCAGCCGCAGTAGGCTCAACCGCCGGCAGCGTCCCCGGAAGCCTCCCAGCACTCTCTTCTCTGGGGGCTACGTCTCTCAGTCTACCACTCCTGCTCTCGTTCCCGCCGCGGAACTGGAGCCGAGTCCGCAGCACACCTGACCCATGAAATGGCCCTCTCATGCCCCCGTCTCGATAAAATCTGCGGCTTCTCGCCGGTGCACCTGGGGCACCCCGACGGCCGCAGAGGTGGGTGCAACTGGGGGGGGAGGTCCCCAGCACCGAATAAGCGGACCAGTCGCCCGCTGCTGGCACACATTCAGCGTTACCAGGATCCGGTCGGGCCTGCCGGTGTCAGACAGAGCTTCTCATCAGTTCTCCACCAGCCGCACCCCCCACTCGAGCCTCAGGCTCAGCACTCCACAGGGCCTCAGCTGGGCACGCACTTCGCTCCGGTCGCCGACCTCACAGCGGGACCGGAGGTACATCAGGGGGTGGTGCGTGGGATCTCCGCCGATCGCGTCACGTCGCTGCCCACCGCTCCGGGCACTGAGCCAAGTCCGCCACACTCGGCACCTCAAAGGGCTCTCACAGCCTCACTCGGCGCTACCAGCGGGAAGCGCAACCGGGGTTGGGGGCACACGCCAGGTATGTGTGTATATGCTGCTCTACTCCCGGGCCAAACCCCGCGATCCTCCGTTCCGGCCGGCACTTCCGGTTTGCGGTCACGGCTGTTGTTCGACTCGCCGCCGGCCGCATTTCCCACGCGAGCCCCGGGCTCAGCAATCCAGAGGGGCCTAAACGCCTACGCATGCCGCTCCGGCCCCCGACCTCACAGCGGGGCCAGAGTTGCTTCAGGGGGTGCGCGGGGTCTCCGCTGGACATTAGGTGGCACTGCGTCTCAGGAGTGAGTCAGGATATGGGGGCGTCATCTTAGGCATGCGTTATGCTCCTCCTCGTCTATTAGATTTTTAAGTGTGAAGTTGTAAAGTGCTGTAGCACCTTTGAGTCTGCTAAGAACTATATACTGCTGCACAATAAAGTGCTTCAGCAGAGGTCAGGATGGCTGTTCTTGGAAAAGAATGTCTCAGGCAGAGATGTATGAAGTTAGCACACATGCCATTACAGAGCATTCTGTTATGTTTTCATTTAACCTGTGTTCGCTGGCTTCTCGCCATCTTTTAGCAACAAGGTTGTACTGCTGGAATCTGGATTGTAGAGTCCAGCGGTGAAGCTTGGCTGAGGAGCTGAGAGTTTGGCTTCTGGGGGTCGTTGTACTATACTAAAAAAAATCCTCTAAATCCTAGAAGTGTGCCCTGTGATCTCAAAATTAGTGACGAGGATGGGATGCGCCTTTGGAGAGGACAAGCTTCAGTTTCTAGGAAGGATTTATCTACTTTGAAGACTGCAACTTCATCTGATTTTTTTGGATAACTTTTGGCTTCTGTTGACCCCCAGCTGTGACCATCGTACTTAGAGACCTGCAGTTTGCCAGTTGGGAAATTTGCGCTTTGAAAGGAGTTTCTCCTGGTCCCGAGTGAGGAGTGGTTTTGTAATTCCATAACATTTTCTTAACTTGTGTTCTCCAATAACCATTCATAGATATGGTCAATTGAATGTTTTCACCCAAAACTCGGTTAAAGGGTACTACTAAACCATTTTCCAATGGCTTCTAATTGTGTGGTAAAGGATTCCTTCCAATCTTCCCTCTCCATGCTAGTGTGACCAGGTTATTGTAATGGATGGGAGGAGTTGTCAGTAGTAGATGATGTTGTAAGAAGGTGTGACAAATTGGTAGTACCCGAACCCTTGAGGATCAGGTTGAAGGAATTATTACATGAGGGTCATGGAGGAATGTCTGCTGTCAAAAGAAAAGCGAGAATGGATTTTTGGTGGCCCGGCATGGATAGAGACATAGAAAGATTTGTAAGGGAATGTGTATCCTGCACGTGCAGTGATAAATCTCATATATTGAAAGAATCATCCATAACTCCTACAAAGTTGCCGGAATAAGCTTGGGAAAGGCTTGCCATTGACAGATATGGTTCGTTTGAAAGTTTAGGGGTGTCTGAAAAATATTCTATGGTAATGATGGACTATTATTCAAAGTGGCCGGAAGTGGCATTTGTCAGCGAAGTTAAACCCAGCAGTGTTATTGCATTTTGTGAAGAGATTTTTCGGAGGGAAGGTTGCCCTGCTGAAATACTCACAGATAATGGTCCCCAATTTATTTCGGAAGAATTTGATGATTTTTCTCAAGAAATGGGGCATTAAACATTTGAGAACTCCTGTTTATCATCCCAGGGGAAACGGTTTAGTGGAACGCTTTAACCGAGTTTTGGGTGAAAATATTCAATTGACCATATCTATGAATGGGTGTTGGGGAACACAAGTTAAGAAAATGTAATGGAATTACCGAACCACTCCTCCCTCTGTAACAGGAGAAACTCCTTTTTGTTTGCTTAAGGGCAGAGTTCCTCGTACTGTGGCTATACCAGCGTGGATGGACAGGAGTGGAAGGAGAAATATCAATGATGTTGATATACTTACCAAGGTGGAAAAATACCAAGATGTTTATCAAAAAAGGCATAATGACAAGATAGAAAAGTATAACAGGGTTTATGAAGAAGGTGATTTTGTAACATTGTGTTCAGGTAATGTTGTAAAGAAGGGTGCTTCAAAGTTATCTGAACCGAAGGAGTGGTGAGAGTTAAAGGAAATTTACTTAAATTGTCTGATGGTAAGTGGTGGAATGTACCTAGGGCTGTCAAATGAAATGACGCTGAAGTGAAATTTTGGATGAATAAAAATTCTGAAATAATCAATATTACAACTGAAGTTTGTGGAAGACTTCCCAGTGAACGTTTGAAATTTAGACCAAAGAAACTGGAGAGTTATGTTTGTAATTAACTTATAATATGTTGCATTCTTGTATTGCATTTTGTTGCATTCTGTTGTAATTTTTTATTACTTATTTATTTATTTATTTATTTATTTATTTATTTATTTATTCTAAAACCATTTTTATTATTTTATAAAGAAAACAAAGGGCATACATTAATCATACAGTGTGTTTGCAAAGTTCAGCATTTGGGACATGCAAATCGAGAATATAGCTGACAAATATACATATAATCAGAAGGACAGGAGTACCCAGCATAATATTCAGGAGTCAATGTTCCTTGCCACCCTCACTCCGAATCATCCTCACTATCCAACACTGGCGGCTCACACAATTAACCCCGGTATTCATTCCATGCACCCCACAGTCGGACCCACTTCCGTTGGCACTTACGATTCAGATACACAGCCCGTTCCGCCATCATTGCAAAGTCTAAATCGCTGCACCAATCCTTGACTGTAGGTACTGGTGGGGATCCCCAGAATTTGGCTATGTTCCTCTTAGCATACATTATGCCCAGCCTCATCCAATCCTGTGTAGAGTGTGTTAAGTCGTTTAGTTCCCAGATATTCAGCAAACAACACCTGGGATCCGGAGTCACTGATACTTTTACCACCTGATACATGGTCCTCATGACCTTGGTCCAGTAGGGGGCCACTAAGGGGCAGTCCCAGATAGTGTGAAAAAACGACCCCTCCTCCCCACATCCCCTTAAACAAAATGTATGTGTGGCTCTCCCAATCGCATACAAAGTAGTCCTAGTATAGTAGACCCGATGCAGTATTTTCAATTGTACAAGCCTAAGTCTGGAGGATACAGCCACCTCCCGTGGGGAGGAAAGCGCAGTCTGCCAATCCGCTTCATCAAACTCTCCCACCTCACGGGCCTACAAGTCTTTTAGTTTCAAGGTGGGGTCGGGAAGATTATTAATAATCTTACGTTATGCAAAGGATGTCGCTTTTCCGGGCATGTGCTCCGTAAGGAGCCTGTCTTCAAGTGGAGTAGACTCGGGCACAACATCACCAGGCCGGATAATGGACCCCAGGGCGTGGCGTATCTGCAGATAGCAAAATCGCTCCGTAGGGGCTAAGTCGTACTGAGTCCGAAGTTGCTCAAATGTCAAAATGTTGCCCTGTTTCCACAGATCCCCAACGGTTGAGATCCCAATCAAGTCCCATGCTTCAAAGCCTTTAGTATGTCGCAGGCTGCCCAGTCGCCGCGACAACCAAAGCGGCGTCATTAGAGTAAGTGTGTCCGCACATTTGAGACGGGCCTGAGCCACATACCACAGCTTGACTGTGTGTGCCTTTGGGCCGATCAGGGCTGAGGCGCCTTTTTTACTTCTTTATTTTTAATTTAAGGTATGGAGATGTGTTATATTTTCATTTAACCTGTGGTCGCTGGCTTCTCTCCATCTCTTAGGAACAAGGTCCTACTGCTGGAATCTGTAGTATAGATTCCAGCAGTGAAGCTTGGCTGAGGAGCTGAGAGGTTGGCTTGTGGGGGTCGTTGTACTATACTACAATAAATCCTCTAAATCCTAGAAGTGTGTCCTGTGATCTCAAAACATTCCTTTAATACACCTGGAGTACCACATGTTGACCTTTACCGAGTTGTCCATGGTGACACTTGGAAATCCAGCGTAGAAGACTCCACCGTACAGACAGCTACAATTCTATGATAGTCGTATGCAGGGTTGGATTGGGATTCAAAATCGGCCCGTGCACACTAAAAAAAGTAGCCCACATTTGCATATTGCCTTTCCTCAAAACAACACACCTGAAAACAAGTGAGGCCACTTCTGCTCAATCCCCCTGCCCCGCTAGGGATGAATACATTAATGGCCTGGCCCTGCAAGAGAAAGGAAGTGACACCTCTGCCTGTTGCTAAACGTGAGGTAATAAGCGTCCATCTGCCTCCAGAAAGGTCACTCAGACACCCACAGGGCCTCTGGCTGTATCCAAACAACAGAGACACTGCCCAAATCTGCCCCAAAAAGCAGCCCACAGCTGGAACTTGGCACCGGCCCCTCGGGCAATGCCCGAGTGCCCGCGTTACCGATCCGACGCTGTTCGTATGATATGTATGTCCCCTACAACGCCCATCTTTCCACTGTGAAGCTGGTCCCATGGAAACAGTCCCCTTAAATGATTCAGGCAGTGCTTAATTTCAGCTAGTGGTTTCCCGTGCTCTGCACCAGCACTTACTTGTAAGCACAGGTTCTAGTGACAGTCCACCACATGGTGGCGCTGTCTAACATGAGCACAACAACCGTGTTTATCGAGTCAAATGGCACTGAAAATTAATAAAACCAGCATCTCTTGTCATTATTATAGCTTTGTGTGGCCTGAAACAGTCTGAATTGTCACACTTGTAGCAGTGTGATGGTTCAACATAACACCTAACCATCGTTGGTAGAGCTGGCAGGGGCAATGCGTGCTGCAGGCTGCAGTGACCTTCCGCAAAAGGGCCCTGGCACTTCATATTTTACAAATTAAGCACTGAATTCAGGCAACTATTTACACACCTTTAAATTGGCTTCATGTCATGAAGACTTCTGTCACCCAGTCCTGTTTTTTTAGCCAAGAGCTCTGAGCATGCAAGGTTTTGTAGTTTATTATTTGCCTACCGATGCCCAGTAGGCATAGTGCTGTTTAGTGAAAAATCTCAGCTGGCTGAAAAGCGCCCTCATGATAGGTAGTGTTAACGACGACGAGTTATAAGGGAAACTATCCCAGCATCAAGGTGTGAAAATGCAGTTTTTCTCAGGGTAAGCACAGCTGGCATTTTATGGTCCAGTAACACTTGTACAGTGTAGTGTTGGAATCTGCTTGCTTGTCTGTGCCAGGGCTGGTGGGTGGCATATTGAAGTGTTTTGCAATCAATTCTGCTCCTGTCTCAGCAGGCCTGACGCTTGAGCTATTTTTGCTCCTCATTTCAGCAGAGAAGACTCATTATCCTGTGCAGTAAGTGGAGCTGGGGTCTGGCCAGGCAGCCATTAGCTGTTCTCCCTCCATCTGCGCCAGATTGGGAGCCAGTCGACGTTTGATATTTTGCATAACATGTCCCCAGACAGTAGAAGCCTCCAGCCACCCGCAGGGAGGTGGAGTGGGTGGTTAGGAGTGTTCTTGTGTGTTTATTCAGAATATTAAATAACAAATTCATGTAAATACAGGAGTGTTCAAGATAAGCCCAGGAGGTTTTTACTTAAAATAAAAATAAATGTACCGCCTAAGGAACACTTTTACATAAACATAAACGGCACACCCCCACAAGAAATAAAAGCCACCAAAGATCGATTTTTTCACAGATAAAGTCACAAAAATTGAGCAATCCTTCACCCAAACCTCAAATCCTCCCTCCCTCGCAACCTGCCCCCCTTTAACCGCTCCTAACCAAACAAATCGAAATCATACCATGGACAACCAGGGCCGCTTCCAACTGAAAAATGATGCTAATTGGTCGAACTTCGAACCCATGTCGGAAATCGAAGTCTTCAATATAATTGCAAGCTTAAAGTCTACTTCCCAGACTATGGACCCCCTCCCATCCACAATAGTAAAAAAACTCAAACACGTCATTGCCCCTTTATGGACAAAAATCTTCAACTCCTCTCTCAAATCAGGTTGTGTCCCAGATTTCCTACAGCAAGGACAAATCACACCAACCTCAGACCTATCTCCAACATACCGTTCCTAGCTAAAACATTGAAGAAGTGCGTTCTCCAACAACTTAACAAACATATTGATGACTTTAACCTCCTCAACACCTTTCAGTCGGATTTCAGGAAAGGTTGTAGCACCGAAACAGCAATGCTCAATATTGCAGACGATATCCACAGAGCCTTAGATGAAGGTGAAGCCTGTCTCCTCGCCTTTATTGACCTATCTGAGGCATTTGACACAATAAACCATTGAGCTTTACTTGAGACTCTGAAGAGGCAATCTGGCATTAATGGCACAGTACTAGAATGGTTCACTTCTTTTCTTCAGCACCGTTCGCAACAGATTAAAATCAACTCCTGCCTCTTTGTACCATCACAAGTCAAACTTGGAGTCCCACAAGGATCGATCCTCTCACCATCCCTCTTTAATCTCTTCATGGAACCTCTTGAAACGATTCTGAAACAAGCAGGGGTTCAATACCACCTTTATGCAGACGACACACAAATATACTACAAAATCAAATCACCCAGCGACGTCCGACACCTCAATGGCACGCTAACCAAGATCCAAACCTGGTTTAATGCAAACCACGTAAAACTGAACCCAGACAAAGCTGAACTAATACTGTTCTCTCCGAAGAGTAACCACCAACCAATTCAAGACTGGCTCAAGGAGCGTGATGCTCTAAACTGCTCCCTCGTCCTATCTGACTCGGTAAAGTCACGAGGCATTACCCTGGACAAGAACGTGTCAATGAAGGACCACATCAAGAACTCTGCAAGAGGTGCGCTTTACTCTCTAAAATACCTCAAGAAAATTAAACCTTTCATTCCCCAAAATGATCTGAAGGCAATTGTACAATTCCTAGTCCTTTCTAAACTGGACTATGGAAACACCATCCTAACAGGGTCACCAAAAGCTCACCTAGCCCCACTAAGGACGGTACTTGACATGGCAGCCCAACTCATAACTGGTGTGAAAAGATTTAAACACATCTCACCAACCCTCAATGCACTCAAAAGCTTCCCATGGAAGGTAAATGTATTTACAAACTGGCCTGCATCACACACAAGGCCCTTCATGCCCAATCCCCAAACTACCTAAACAGCAAACTAGTAAAAGCAGGAAAATCCAGGACTCTGAGAAGCCTCAACTCTCTTCTTCTCATCCCTCCGAAACTGAAAAGGAAAACGACCCAGTGCCGGTCCTTCTCTGGCAACGTACCCAGGATGTGGAACGAACTCCCGCTTGACCTCAGATGCAACCCCTCCTTCTCTTACTTCAAAAAGGACCTGAAACTCCTTCTCCTCAACCAATACTTTTTTGACCAAGTCAACTAACCTAGGCATCAATAACATAATGGACTCCCCCATCACGTTGACCTTCAAATATGGTGGTTATCTGACTGTGTCACCCCCCTGCGTCTCTCTCCCCTCAATGGATACATAAGTATTATGTCTTTGCTTATATCTTTATCCATCCTCATGTCCTGCGATGTTATGCAATCTTTCTTCTCCTTTGTGTATGTAAAGCGCTCTGATACCTACGGGTCTAGCTAGCGCTATATAAAACTTTAAAAACAAACAATAGTTATCCTGAAGTTGTGTTATAGATCCCTCACGGATGTGAGTCTTCAGTAGCCTCAAAGCGCCTTGACACAGCTATCACAGACCTAAGGGCTGTGGGAGCAAGCAGAGAGCGCGTGGGGATGTACACTTCGCGTCATGGCGGCTCCTTTGTCCCCTTTGGTGTCCAGCTTCACCCTGACTCTTGCCTCTTTATCTGGTCCATGTTGATTCAATGCTCAGTTTCTTCTGCAGCCCTAAGGCCACCATGAAGCGTGGAGTCACCGGGAGAGGGGGTCAGGAAGGATTCTCGTGAATGGTCTCACTGGCACTTGTTACTTTTACAGTGAAGCAGACTCTTTTTCCTGTGTGGGACACGGGTCTCAAAATGCTTCTGAATACCCGCAGATATGTGCATGTTTTCAGAGAAACCGCCCCCCCCCCTCCATTATTTATATCTGAATGTGGGGCTTAGTTTTCAAAGTGCTTTTTGTGCACCTAAGAAACTCTAAAAGTGCTGAAACTACTGTGAACTAACCCTGGGCGTAGTTCGCGGAGTCGGACTCCGCGGAGCTACGCGAAGACGTAGTTGCACTCCGCGAACTACGCGTAGCTCCGCAACCATGCGGAGTTGCTTGCTGGGCCCGTTCGCGCGCCGTTTTTCGTCTTCGGGAGCGCGGTGCGCGTGTTCGGGGCGTTGCCTGCATGCTCGGGATGGCTAGCGCGCTAAATTACCCCAGAGGTTTGTCCCGCCTGCTTGCGTTCCCTTATTTCCTGTTCCGGGTCACAATTAACGTGGTCGCGTTGTGCAAGACATGTTCGGGAACTCATCTTCTCGTTCGCGCGTCCTTATGGCTTTATCGCGCTTCCAATGACGTTATCGCGTTCGCACAGTCGCACGGGAGGGTTTACAAACATGGTGGCAGACGCGACCGGGAAAAAGCGAACGCAGAACCAAGGTAAGCCATTGCCGCGCACGCGATAATGTTATTTAGCGCGCGACAATGTTATTTAGCGCGCGACAACTACGCTCCGCACCGGATAGCGGAGTTATCGGCAGCTACGCGAACTCCGCAGAACGCGGAGTTGCCAAAACTCCGCAAACGGAGCGTAGTTCTTCGCCCAGGGTTACTGTGAACCTGGCGCGAGCTCTTATCTGCCCTCAACCCCCGAATCTGTTCTGCCAGTGCTGCTCAATGCTGGGCAGTTCAGGCTCTTCCCACGGGGACATGGGTCAAGACTGATTCCAATATGGCTGGGCAGATACTGCAATGGCTGGTCAGCAAAAAAACATGGATTTAGGCCCAGATCTCTGACTGGGGGTGAGTGTTTAACATTGTTCAGCATTCCGTCCAACGATTGCTCTTTTTGCATAACTGGGCTACAGCACCCGTGCCACCCTACCACGGAGACCAGAGCTCTGCCAATGCCCCTCATTCCTGGGATACAGCACCCGTGCCACCCTACCACTGAGACCCAGAGCTCTGCCAATGCTCCTCATTCCTGGGCTGCAGCACCCGTGCCACCCTACCACGGAGACCCAAAGCGCTGACAATTCTCCTCATTCCTGGGCTACAACACCCGTGCCATCCTACCACTGAGACCCAGAGCTCTGCCAACGCTCCTCATTCCTGGGCTGCAGCACCCGTGCCACCCTACCACGGAGACCCAGAGCGCTGACAATTCTCCTCATTCCTCAGCTGCGGCACCCTGTGCCATCCACTCACCGAGACGCAGAGCTCTGCCAATGCTCCTCATTCCTGGGTGTCGGAACCCCTGCCATCCTACCACTGCAACCCAGAGCTCTGCCAATGCTCCTCATTCCTGGGCTGCAGCACCCCGTGCCATCCACGCACCGAGACGCAGAGCTCTGCCAATGCTCCTCATTCCTGGGCGTCGGAACCCCTGCCATCCTACCAAGGCGACCCAGAGTGCTGCCAATCCTCCTCATTCCTGGGCTGCAGCACCCGTCCCACCCTACCACGGACACCCAGAGCTCTGCCAATGCCCCTCATTCCTGGGTGGTGGCACCCCTGCCATCCTAGCACCGAGACCCAGAGCTCTGCCAATGCCCTTCATTCTTGGGCAGTGGCACCCCTGCCATCCTACCACCAAGACCCAGAGCTCTGCCAATGCTCCTAATTCCAGGGCCGTGGCACCCATGCAATCCGACCACGGAGACCGAGAGCTCTGCCAATGCTCCTCATTCCTGGGCTGCGGCACCCCTGTCACCCTACCACGGAGATCCAGAGCTCTGCCAATGCTCCTCATTCCTGGGATGGGGCACCCCTGCCACCCTACCACGGAGACCCAGAGCTCTGCTAATGGCACTCATTCTTGGGCTGCAGCACCAGTGCCACCTTACCATGGCGACCCAGAGCTCTGCCAATGCCATTCATTCCTGGACTGTGGTACCCCTGCCAGCCTACCATGGAGACCCAGAGCTCTGCTAATGCTCTTCATTCCTGGGCTGTGGCACCCCTGCCATCCTAGCACCGAGACCCAGAGCTCTACCAATGCTCCTCATTCCTGGGCTGCAGCACCCGTGCCACCCTACCACTGAGCCTCAGAGGTCTGCCAATGCCCCGTATTCTTGCACTGTGGCACCCCTGCCATCCTAGCACTGAGACCCAGAGCTCTGCCAAAGCCCCTCATTCCTGGGCTGCGGCACCCCTGCCACCCTACCACGGACACCCAGAGCTCTGCCAATGCCCCTCATTCCTGGGCTGGGGCACTGCTGCCCCTCCCTACCACTGAGCCCCAGAGGTCTGCCAATGCCCTGTATTCTTGGACTGTGGCACCCCTGCCATCCTAGCACCGAGACCCAGAGCTCTGCCAATGCTCCTCATTCCTGGTCTGCAGCACCCCTGCCACCCTATCACTGAGTCCCAGAGCTCTGCCAATGCTCATCATTCCTAGGCGTAGGCACCCCTGTCACCCTACCACGGAGACCCAGAGCTCTGCCAATGCCCCTCATTCCTGGGATGGGGCACCCGTGTCACCCTACCACGGAGACCCAGAGCTCTGCCAATGCCCCTCATTCCTGGTATGCAGCACCCCTGCCACCCTACCACGGAGTCCCAGGGCTCTGCCAATGCCCCTCATTCCTGGGCTGCAGCACCCCTGCCACCCTACCACTGAGCCCCAGAGGTCTGCCAATGCCCTGTATTCTTGAACTGGGGCACTCCTGCCATCCTAGCACTGAGACCCAGAGCTCTGCCAATGCCCCTCATTCCTGGGCTGCAGCACCCGTGCCATCCTACCACAGAGACCCAGATCTCTGCCAATGCCCCTCATTCCTGGGCTGCAGCACCCGTGCCACCCTACCACGGAGACCCAGAGCTCTGCCAAAGCCCCTCATTACTGGGCTGCAGCACCCGTGCCACCCTACCACGGAGACCCAGAGCTCTGCCAATGCTCCTCATTCCTGGGCTGCAGCACCCGTGCCATCCTACCACAGAGACCCAGAGCTCTGCCAAAGCCCCTCATTCCTGGGCTGCGGCAACCCCTGCCATCCTAGCACTGAGACCCAGAGCTCTGCCAAATCCCCTCAATCCTAGGCGTTGGCACTCCTTCCACCCTACCACCGAGACCCAGAGCTCTGCCAATGTCCCTCATTCCTGGGATGGGGCACCCCTGTCACCCTACCACGGAGACCCAGAGCTCTGCCAATGCCCCTCATTCCTGGGCTGTGGCACCCCTGCCTTCCTACCACTGAGACCCAGAGCTCTGCCAATGCTCCTCATTCCTGTGGCACCCCTGCCATCCTACCACTGAGCCCCAGAGGTCTGCCAATGCTCCTAATTCCAGGGCCGTGGCACCCATGCAATCGGACCACGGAGACCGAGAGCTCTGCCAATGCACCTCATTCCTGGCTGTGGCACCCCTGCCATCCTACCTCGTAGACCCAGAGCTCTGCCAATGCTCCTCATTCCTGGGCTGCGGCACCCCTACCACCCTACCACAGAGACCCAGAGCTCTGCCAATGCTCCTCATTCCTGGGATGGGGCACCCCTGCCACCCTACCACGGAGACCCAGAGCTCTGCTAATGGCACTCATTCTTGGGATGGGGCACCCGTGTCACCCTACCACGGAGACCCAGAGCTCTGCCAATGCTCCTCATTCCTGGGATAGGGCACTCCTGCCACCCTAACACGGAGACCCAAACCTCTGCCAATGTCCCTCATTCCTGGGCTGCAGGACCCGTGCAATCCTACCATGGCGACCCAGAGCTCTGCCAATGCCATTCATTCCTGGCTGTGGCACCCCTGCCATCCTAGCACCGAGACCCAGAGGTCTGCCAATGCCCCGTATTCTTGGACTGTGGCACCCCTGCCACCCTACCATGGAGACCCAGAGCTCTGCTAATGCTCTTCATTCCTGGGCTGCGGCACCCCTGCCATCCTAGCACCGAGACCCAGAGCTCTACCAATGCTCCTCATTCCTGGGCTGTGGCACCCCTGCCACCCTACCACTGAGACCCAGAGCTCTGCCAATGCCCCTCATTCCTGGGCTGCGGCACTGCTGCCCCTCCCTACCACGGAGCCCCAGAGGTCTGCCAATGCCCCGTATTCTTGGACTGTGGCACCCCTGCCATCCTAGCACTGAGACCCAGAGCTCTGCCAATGCCCCTCATTCCTGGGCTGCGGCACCCTTGCCACCCTACCACTGAGCCCCAGAGGTCTGCCAATGCCCCGTATTCTTGGACTGTGGCACCCCTGCCATCCTAGCACTGAGACCCAGAGCTCTGTCAATGCCCCTCATTCCTGGGCTGCAGCACCCTTGCCACCCTACCACTGAGCCCCAGAGGTCTGTCAATGCTCCTCATTCCTGGGCTGCGGCACCCCTGCCATCCTAGCACTGAGACCCAGAGCTCTGCCAATGCTCCTCATTCCTGGTCTGCAGCACCCCTGCCACCCTATCACTGAGTCCCAGAGCTCTGCCAATGCCCCGTATTCTTGGACTGTGGCACCCCTGCCACCCTACCATGGAGACCCAGAGCTCTGCTAATGCTCTTCATTCCTGGGCTGCGGCACCCCTGCCACCCTAGCACCGAGACCCAGAGCTCTACCAATGCTCCTCATTCCTGGGCTGCGGCACCCCTGCCACCCTACCACTGAGACCCAGAGCTCTGCCAATGCCCCTCATTCCTGGGATGGGGCACCCGTGCCACCTTACCACGGAGACCCAGAGCTCTGCCAATGCCCCTCATTCCTGGGTGGTGGCACCCCTGCCATCCTAGCACTGAGACCCAGAGCTCTGCCAATGCCCCTCATTCCTGGACTGCAGCACCCCTGCCACCCTACCACGGAGACCCAGAGCTCTGCCAATGCTCTCCGCTTCTAGACTTCAACAACGGGTCGAAGTGGGTGGGATCGGTGGGAAACAACGTGCCCATACTGTTATTGAATTTAACAAAAATTATTAAAAGACAACTACTCTGAGGCAGGGCACTTGAGATTCCTCAGCTGGAGTGGAAGAGAGGGAGTGTTTGGTGCTGTGGTGCGATGGAGAGAGCTGGTTAAACAAGAAGCACGCCCCCCCCCCCCCCCTGCCAGGGGTCTGCTGCCTGAAAGAAATTAAGATGTTTGCAGTTGGTTAATCTAAAAATATTAAAGCTGGAAGCCAGTACTGACTTCAACTGAAGGAGTCACTCGAAGCTTCCTATGACAAAGATTTATTCTTTTTGAGCGAAAATGTAGCAATGTTACCAGCTAATTTCTAAAGTACATTCTTTTAACAGACACATAAAAAATGTTTACACTAGGATTTCATATTACTAAAATTTACACTTTGAAAGCACATTTTTATCTTCAATTTGTAGATGTTTCTGCATTTAGGAGCAGACTGGTTTATTTTATTATGTTTAAAGCAAGCTTAAAGTAATGACATATATTCACAGTGTTTTGTGTTATTTTCGGGGTAGGAACTCATCATAACAAGTCACTATTCCCCTGTGCACCAACCAGGAGCCTATGACCAATAGAGTTTTTATAACCTGAAGTACTGCATTGCTCACCAAATAGTTTAATTTGCATTAATTTTTCATTTGAGCTGTGTACATTAAACGAAAGACCAACAACTTGTTAGAATATCTTTCAGTCACTCACTCCTCACAGACTCCGCCGCCGTTGCACTCAGTATCACAGTTCCCATAATGCACTTCGACGGATGGCTGCAATATCTTTTTTCCTCCTTCCTGGGCTGCAGCACCCCTGAGGGTCATAAACTTTAAAAGTTCTGGTGCTGGCATGGGTAGAAGGGTAAGGCATTGCCTACGTAACGTTTGTTCTTGTGTTTGTCCTCCATTTATTGCAGTATTATACCTCTGCTTGCACTTTGTACGCTTTTGTAATCTGCACACATGTCACTTTCCCCCCTGTAATGCACCGTTTGCTACCTTTTGTATTTTGTTTGCTCACGAGTGTCACTTTGCCTCGCCTAGGCCACGCCCCTTCCTCGCCATGGGCTGTCTGCCAGCTGTGTCATGGCCCTAAGGGGGAAGCTGATGGGATCAGCTGACAGGAGGCTCCTCCCCCCCCCAGGCCACGCCCTTCCTCGCCATGAGCTGTCTGCCAGCAGTGTAATGGCTGGCCCTAAGGGGGAAGCTGATGGGATCAGCTGACAGGAGGCTCCTCCCCAAGGCCACGCCCCTTCCTCGCCATGGGCTTTCTGTCAGCAGTGTGTCACGCCTCTAATAACATGTTATTCCGAAAGTTTGGAGGTGAAAGGTCAAGCTCCTGTTTGGACGTGACTTTGCTCAGGAGCCTATAGAAACCTCTCTCTGACGTCATGAGTTGCGTCATTCGGTTCAGAGCGCGACGACAACGTGCGAAAATTAGGGAAAGGCATGAAAAGAAATTAAGAGACAAAAGTAAGGGAAGAGTGGTTCACAATTAAAGATTTGGTTGGACGGCAGTTTTAAGAGTGAAAGCTAAAGTGTAATGTAAAAATTAAACAATCTTTGTATCTAAACATTAGCCACGTGTCTAATCGGAAATGTTGGCGGGCGCGTGTGACCCCAAATGAAAGCATCACGCGGCAATTTAGTTTCACCCATAGGGGGCTGGCTATTCACAAACCTCCACTCCACTGTTTGAGTAACTTTTCAACTTTTTGTTATTCGCAAAATCAAGGGAGAAGCAAGAAAATTAAAATACCCCACTTTGAACAAAAGGGCTGATAAAACCAAGAGAGCGAAGCAAGTGAGCGCGGCTCCTCCTATAAGAGCTACCATATCTCTTCAATCTAAAGATCTGTCTTTGAATCCACCCGTTCACATTTACATCCTGTCACCCATTCAGACTTTCATCCAGTCTTTCCCCATTGTATCCATATACTCTTTCACCCATCCACCCCTTTGCCCACCCTGTTACCCATCCATCCTTTCACCCATTTACTCACCCTTACTTCTATCACCCATTCACCCACCAACGCATCCTTTCACCCATCCACCCATTCACTCAACCTTTCCTCCACACATCCTTTCACCCATTCACCACTGCATGAATCATTTTATCCACTCACACATCCTTTCACCCATCCTTTCACTCCACATCCTACCACCCATCCACGCTTTCATCCATCCACCTGTGCAGCCATATTTTCACTCACTCTCTCATGCCTTAAACCATCCACCCATCCTTTCCCCCACCCACTCATCCTTTCACCCATGTACCCTTTCAACCATTCTTTCACCCACGCATCCTTTCACCCATCCACCCTTTCACACATCCAACCTTCGACCTATCCTTTCAACCACAGATGCATTATTTTACCATTCCTTTCTCCTGCTCACCCATCCTTTCAGCCAGTGCTTAGTTTGTATAAAAATATTCAAGTACCTCCCTCTATCGATCCGTATCTTTTATCTATCTATACTAATATAATAAAGAGAGAGCCCAAACCTTTGAGGCGGGTAATCTCAGGAACCACAGCACCAATCACAGCACCCAATACAGCGTTGGAAAGGGCAGTTGCAGCAGAAGGACATAGGCTATGCAGACGCCCACCATATACATTTAAAAGGTAAAAGAACCGTGCCAGCAAAGTAGTCCCTTGTGGGCGTGTCTGCGTTGTGCTGTGGGCATGTGCTGGGGCGTGACAAACGCTGGGGGCGTGTGGTACGTTCTGCCCTTCATGCCATGTCTCATATTATGTGCTAATCCCACCCTGCTCCCTTTAAATACCCCTGCACCCCATAATCATAACCCACCCTAACTCCTTAAAATAACCCAACACCCTTAAACACTAACCCATCTTAACCCTATAAATATACCCTGTACCCCCAAAACCCAAACCTATCCCTAAACCATAAAAATACCCCTGTACCCCAAAACTCAAACCTAGCCCTGAACCCTATAAATACCCCTGTACCTCAAAACCCAAATCTACCCCTGTACCCTAAAACCCAAACCTAGCCCAGAACCCTAAAAATACAACTGTACCCCAAAACCCGTACCTACCCCTGAACCCTAAAATACCCCTGTACCCCAAAACCCAAACCTAGCCCTGAACCCGTAAAATACCCCTGTACCCCAAAACCAAAACCTAGCCCAGAACCCTAAAAATACCACTGTACCCCAAAACCCAAACCTACCCCTGAACCCTAAACTACCCCTGTACCCCAAAACCCAAACCTAGCCCTGAACCCTTAAAATACCCCTGTACCCCAAAACCAAAACCTACCCCTGATTCCAAAAATACCCCTGTACCCCAATACTCAAACCAAGTCCTGAACCCTAAAAATAACCCTGTACCCCAAAACCCAAACATACCCCTGAACCCTAAAATACCCCTGTACCCCAAAACCCAAACCTAGCCCTGAACCCTAAAAATACCCCTGTACCCTAAAACCAAAACCTAGCCCTGAACCCTTAAAATACCCCTGTACCCTAAAACCAAAACCTAGCCCAGAACCCTAAAAATACCACTGTACCCCAAAACCCAAACCTACCCCTGAACCCTAAACTACCCCTGTACCCCAAAATCCAAACCTAGCCCTGAACCCTTAAAATACCCCTGTACCCCAAAACCAAAACCTACCCCTGAAACCCAAAAATACCCCTGTACCCCAAAACTCAAACCTAGTCCTGAACCCTAAAAATAACCCTGTACCCCAAAACCCAAACATACCCCTGAACCCTAAAATACCCCTGTACCCCAAAACCCAAACCTAGCCCTGAACCCTAAAAATACCCCTGTACCCCAAAACCAAACCTAGCCCTGAACCCTTAAAATACCCCTGTACCCCAAAACCCAAACCTACCCCTGAGAGATTTGGCGTTGCACCAATCTATCCTTGCTTTCTACAAAATGTTGTATATATGTGCCTTAATTTACACTGATGTGATGTATAAGTAACGTCTATTGTCTGTACAGCGCTCTGATATCCGCCAGGATCTTGTTCGCGCTATAGAAAACTTTCAAATAAATAAATAAATAAACCGTAAAAAATACCCCTATACCCCAAAACCCAAACCTAGCCCTGAACCCTAAAAATACCCCTGTACACCAAAACCCATACCTATCCCTAAACCCTAAAACTACCCCTGTACCCCATAACCCAAAACTATATCCGAACCCTTAAAATACCCAAACACCCCAAAACATATACCTCAGTACCCCAAAACATATACCCCTATACCCATACTTACCTTATCCGAACATTTAAAAAAACATGCTTTTACCATTCATGCATTTACAACGAATTTCGTTGTAAATGTATGCGTGGTAAAAGCATATAAAATGTAATGCCATGCGTTATAATGGCTTTGCGGAGTCATGGTACTTTCGTAATGAAAGTATACGGAGAGATGGTATGCGGAAAGAAAGATGCGGAATAATGGGTGTTTACCCTCCCCCCGGTAAGTACATTGGTGGCACGGCGGCCCACATCTCCAGCAACATGCACATATTTTTTCACCACCCATTTGAAAAATGCACAGGTCTCTCTCATTGATGTACCAAAGGGGGTGGTGATGGACGGAGCATCTGAACCAATCAAACACTCACACCCAGTCAACAGATATGGGTTTAATCCATCACCGTTCTTTAGCCCACTCTGCCACCCCAGTTCAGACATGGCCATATGCAAATCAGTCTGACCCTGTGCCTCATGGGAACAGTCCAGCCCGAACTGCCAAGCCATGCCTTCCCTGGAACGGAAACAAGCTTCCGAGGACCGGTTTCTGGCATTTCAGCCGTCTTCAGCCCGGCTTGCTTTAATCCAGTTGCAAAGTGGCCAAGGGACTCACGTCTGAGCATACCCTGCCAACTTATCGCAAACAAAGCGGTACAAAAGGGGGTGGTGATGGACGGAGCATCTGAACCAGTCAAACACTCACACCCAATCAACAGATCTGGGTTTAATCCATCACCGTTCTTTAGCCTACTCTGCCACCCCAGTTCAGACATGGCCATATGCAAATCAGTCTGACCCTGTGCCTCATGGGAACAGTCCAGCCCGAATTGCCAAGCCATGCCTTCCCTGGACCGGAAACAATATTCCGAGGACCGGTTTCTGGCATTTCAGCCGTCTTCAGACCGGCTTGCTTGAATCCAGTGGCAAAGTGAGCAAGGGACTCACGTCTGAGCATACCCTGCCAATTTATGGCGAACAAAGCGGTACAAAAGGGGGTGGTGATGGACGGAGCATCTGAACCAATCAAACACTCACACCCAGTCAACAGATCTGGGTTTAATCCATCACCGTTCTTTATCCCACTCTGACAGCCCAGTTCAGACATGGCCATATGCAAATCAGTCTGACCCTGTGCCTCATGGGAACAGTCCAGCCCGAACTGCCAAGCCATGCCTTCCCTGGACCGGAAACAAGCTTCCGAGGACCGGTTTCTGGCATTTCAGCCGTCTTCAGCCCGGCTTGCCACAATTTATTTAAGTCGGAGAAGCCGGGTTTCATCTCCTTTCACTTCCCACTTAACTAATGTCTTCTCCCAAATTCCCGCTGCTGAGAGCCGTTCTGTGGAAGCTCAGTGTGCGACTTCTGTAGGAAGCTGGCTCTGTATATACTATACCAAAGTAAGGTATAGTGTGCACATAGTCCAGATCTCTGTACTGGGGTGAATGTATGACATTGTTCTGCATTCTGTCCATCAATTGTTGTTTTTGCATTTGTCACCCAGAGTGGGATGGGTATGCTCAGACGTGAGTCCCATGCTCTCCACACCACTGGAGTCAAGCTATCCTGGCTGAAGACGGCTGATAGCCAGAAACCGGTCCTAGGATGCTTGATTCCGGTCCAGGAAAGACATGGCTTGACAGTTCGGGCTGGACTGTTCCCATGAGGCACAGGGTCAAGGCTGATTTGCATATGGCCATGTCTGAACTGGGGTGGTGTGGAGTGCAAAAAATGATGGATTTAGGCCCAGATCTCTGTACTGGGGTGAATGTATGACATTGTTCTGCATTCTGTCCATCAATTGTTGTTTTTGCATTTGTCACCCCGAGTGGGATGGGTATGCTCAGACGTCGGTCCCATGCTCTACACACCCCTGGAGTCAAGCTATTCTGGCTGAAGACGGCTGATAGCCAGAAACCGGTCCTAGGATGCTTGATTCCGGTCCAGGAAAGACATGGCTTGACAGTTCGGGCTGGACTGTTCCCATGAGGCACAGGGTCAAGGCTGATTTGCATATGGCCATGTCTGAACTGGGGTGGTGTGGAGTGCAGAAAATGATGGATTTAGGCCCAGATCTCTGTACTGGGGTGAATGTATGACATTGTTCTGCATTCTGTCCATCAATTGTTGTTTTTGCATTTGTCACCCCGAGTGGGATGGGTATGCTCAGACGTGAGTCCCATGCTCTACACACCCCTGGAGTCAAGCTATCCTGGCTGAAGACGGCTGATAGCCAGAAGCCGGTCCCAGGGTCAAGGCTGATTTGCATATGGCCAAGGCTGATTTGCATATGGCCATGTCCGAACTGGGGTGGGGTGGAGTGCAAAAAAACGATGGATTTAGGCCCAGATCTCTGTACTGGGGTGAATGCATGACATTGTTCTGCATTCTGTCAATCAATTGTTGTTTTTGCTCTCTCATTGATGGCCAGCACCGACATACACTTTTAGACACACCTCCCGCCACAAGTTCTAGAATTGCGAACTTTAGAGCTGGGGAGCTACGTTCGAATCTCGGCATCAGCTCAACATCCTGTGATTCCAGGCAAATCGCTTTGTCTCCCCGTGCCTACCACAAAGGAATGTGTTCTTCGGTAATGTAAATTGTGCTCATACCATGTTGTCGAGTTCGCGCAATATAATATTGCAAGGGAAAATAAAGTAGGGAAACTCGAGTTCACACACTACTGAACGCGCACTCTTAAGTGCATCAGCAGTGCACTGTGAATCGGAGCGTTTCACAGGCCTGTCACAGATAAGAAAAGCTATCAAAACGAAATCCTACAAAACAATATACTACTGGCCGGCAGCAATTCATACCCGGACAACGTCGGTACGGGCTGCTAGTATGTAAATAATGTGCATAAAAGGAATTTGTTGACCAGATTTAGGCTGGGTCATTTCGCTGGTTGATATGCTTCCCTTTGGGTCAGTATTCTTCTGAAACTATTACCACTTGCCCTTGTGATGAATATTCGAGCCATACTATTGTACATTTTGTTTTTTTCTGTCAATTGTATCTTCCATTTACTAGGAAATTTGTATTACAGCTTCTGCGCAGGTGTACATTTTCTAACTGTAAAGAGGCCTTGTATTTTCTCTTGCAATTTAAGGATTGTGACATTTGCTTTGCTGTTGCGAGCTTTTTGAAGTGCACTGTCGCAAAGAAGAATATATTGTTTTAAAATCAATGCACCTTAGCAGCTCCTGTATTTAGTGTATTTGTATTGCTGCTAAAATGCTTAATGTTGCTGCTAACTCTTTTATAAGACTTATTTTAATATTTACTGCTATTGGATAATACTTGCTGCTATTTATGGATCTAGTTTATTTGCACTGCCGCTTTAGTTCAAATTATTGTCTTTGCCTGCAGTCTTTTTTATTTTAATTGGAAATTGTGATTGTAATTTTCTAAAATGAGTTTGATTTTAATGTTGTTTGTTATTATGTGTACATTTTATGACCTGTCTTTGGAAGGCCGAATAAAAAAATAATTGCATACAAATAAGTGCCTGGGCTCTTGTCGTGGCGCAACTGCAACTTGCCCCACACATTGCCCCAGTCATGCTGCCTATGATAGTAACACCACTCCTACTAGCCATAACACTCCCTCAAGTGTGACAATTCAGACTATTCCAGGCCCCCTAAGATATAGGGATTGCCTGAGCGGCAGGTAATAGTCTTGCTAATGTATCTTGAATTAATAATTGACTGTTGTTGTGGTCATCTCATACAGTGCCACCTTGTGGCTGACTTTCACTAGTGCCGGTGTTGACAAGTAATAATAATAATAATAATCCACGTTTTTAAAGCGGGAAGAATCACCCGTCAGGGTCTCTAGGCGCTGGGGGCCGTCAGGAAGATTAAGCAAGCTATTGCCCAGAGTCACATGGTGCTGGGCTAATCTGCCGCCGGCACCGGGGATCGAACCGTGATCCCCAGATTCCGGAGTCAGTCGCCCTGGCCGCGGCACCACACCTAGTAAGTAAGTGATGGTGCCGAGCACCGGAAACCACCGGCTCAAATTAAGCACTGCTTTCATCCATCGTTTGACTCACCCATGCATCCTTTCACCCTTCCACTCTTTCACCCACACATGCATCCTTTCACCCATTCTTTCTCCCACTCATCATTTCTCCCACCCATGCATCCATTCACCCATCCCACCCTTTCAACATCATTTCACCCACCTGTGCAGCGTTTCACTCATCCTTCCTTTTAACCTTCCATCCTTCTTTCCCTTTCCTATCCACACATCTTTCTTTGGTTGGTTATGAGCTTTTGCCTGCCCAGTTGCAGACAGAAGAGGCCCATAAAAAGCTACCCCGCTGAAGCTGGTAAAGCGAGGGAAGGGAAGCGGGGGGTCACAACGTACCTGCACAAAATCAAAGGGTAAACTTACTCAAAAGTGTAGACTAATGGTGTTTGCCCACTGAGAAGGGAGGTGGAGCCAAACCTACCAGCATAAGTTATTATTGATAAAACAAGCACTGGCAAAGCCAATAGGCCTTGCCATCGAGGCTTTGGCAGTGGCTTTTAAACATGCTGTGCAGCAGCATGGTAGTGGATAATGTAGTAAAAAAGAGCTATGAGGTACTCCTTGTGACATTTCGTTGATGCAATCTAACATGGATGCACATCTACAAAATTAGGAAAGCATTTTCTATTAGTTTACCAAACTGAGAAAAGGTAATAAATAAAAATTCGAGCAAATGCTCTTTTTTGATGTATCGCTACTGCATTTTTTTTATAAATATGGGAATATGTTGGGGTTGGGGATCGGGTGGGGGACGAGGCAACAGGGTGGAAGGAGGGCGGGAGAGAAGGATGCAGGAGGGGTGCGAGAAGGACAAACGCGACATGACAATAGGGAAGCACATGGACAACAAAGTGGGCAGGAGGGGATGGAGACAATGGGTAAGCACGCATTGGAAGGTTGACAGGAGTGGATGGCAAAGGGTGGGGATAGGGAAGCATACCAACAACGGGTGGGTAGGAAGGGATGGGGAAGCACATGTATAAAGGAGGGCAAGCGTGGCTGGGGAAGTACACTGACAACAGGTGGGCAGGGATAGGTAAGCACACTGACAACGGGTGGGCAAGCAGGGATAGGGAAGTACATGGATGAAGGAGGGCAGGCAGGGATGGGAAAGTACACAGACAACGGGTGGGCAAGCAGGGATGGGGAAGCACGGGGTCAGCAGAGAATGGGTGCGAGGGAATGGGGAGGCACACGGTCAATAGAGGGTGGGGTGGGAAAGCAAGAACGACAAAGGAAGGTGCGTGGGCATGTGAGAAGGAAACAAGAACAGCAACTGAAAGGGAGAGTGAGGGAAGAAACACACTGGTTAGATAGAGGAAGATGAAATACACAAGGGAGACAGCTAGAAAACACATGCACTCTTGTGGAGTGTTTAACCAAAAAAAAAAAGTAGCACCTGAAAAGGGAACTTTGGAAGGACACAATTAATTAGTCAAAGCTCCATGGGATGGACACACAACAGTTGAGGAAGCAAAGCCCATCCAAAGCTGACAAATAAGAAGCAATTAAATGAGGCTGACAGTAAAGCCAACCAACGGTAAGCAATAGGCAGGCTCTGAGCCCACTGTACTCTAACAATATATCTTGCAGCAGACAGTGCATGCATAACCTTAGGCAAGACCTAAAAGGAGGAGCACAAAGTACACAAGGGAGACAGCTGGAAAACACATGCACACATGTAGAGTGCTTAACTAAAAAGAAAATAATAGCATCTGAAAAGGGAGCACTGGACGGATACAAGTACTGAGTCTATGCTCCAAGGGAGGTACAAACACTAGAAGAGAAAGGGAAGGCCGCCGGAAGCTGACAAAAACAAATTTGAGTGACAATAGAGCCAACCAATGGTAAGCAATGGACAGGCTCTGAGTCCGCTGTAAGCTAACAATATATCTCGCAGCAGACATCGCATGCGCTTCCTTAGGCGTGACCTAGTAGTAAAACCAGCACCACACATAGCCAACCACTGGTGCTACAACACCCTCCCATAGAAAATAATGGAGACAGGGACTTAATTGTATAGGAAACAATGGTAATTGAAATTATATTATTTACATGAATGAAAAATATAAATACTTATGGTTTGATAATAAAAATGTATAAAAAAATAGTATGCATTATTTATTCTAAAGTATTTTCTATTTTTTGTTTTATTTAAACTTTTTTGAATTTTTCTAGATAATTTCCATGCGGAGAACTCTGCCCCGACTGCAGATTCTCTCTATGGTAACGTATAAAGAAATGTAAAAAAAGTATTTAAAGAGAAAAAAAGTAAACATATTTTTATGTTAAATATTACAGAAAATTATTATTTTTTTTTTAATGTAGAATGTTAGACGGACCTGGAGGGTCGGCCGAGGACAAGGGGAGAGGTCTCCGGGGAGAGCCGTCTCCAGCGATCGTACAGACGAGTAACTTCCCCCCCACAGATGTACACCACACAAAGATAAGGTTTAACGTTCTTTATAAGCAATCTTGAAGTACGATAGAATGGTACAAGGAGGTCGGGACTCAGGGGTCCCCTCGATTCTAGTCTCTTGGATGGGCAAGGGGGTAGCGGGACAGTCTTGTTACCAATCTGGTAGATGCGATGATAAGATGGATAGCTCACAATCCTCGAGCTCGGCGTTCTAGGTGGACGGGCCGCGGCAGCGCCGGCAGGTCCCGAGATGATCGTAGGTAGCGACGGTCCGCAGCAGCGCCAGCAGGTCCCGGTGAAGGTGGTAGTTACAACGGTCCGCGGCAGCGCCAGCAGGTCCCGACGAGGATGAAGGATGCAGAAGGTTGCGGCAGCGCCAGCAGGCAGGACGATAGTTCACAAGGCAGGGCTACGGCAGCGCCAGTAGTCCGTCAAGGATGAGTTCTTCACGGGGTCTCTCGACTCCAGGATACAACTGCCTTCCTGCTCTGGAGCTGCCCCAGTTATAGGTCTGGCGCCCTTTGATGTCCGGACCCTCGCACTTGGAGGTCGGGAGGTCCGGGATGAGGGAGTCCAGACACCCAGCAGGGGGGTGGAGCCAGCGCCCGGGGAGGCTGGGGCGATCGGCACCTGGCGGGGGAGAGCCATCGACACTTCTTTCTCCCATTGACCTGCCAAGTGGTCCGTTCACCTCCTGGGTGGATGGTGGTGGCGGGATGTCGGTGCCTGGCCAGGCCCAGGGTTAGGGTCGAGCTGAGGCCATGCGGCCTCGTGGTGCAGTGTCCAAGATGGCGGCTGGGCCCGGGCAATGGTGCTGACGGTGGCCCGGGCCAGGGATACAGAGATGTTCGGGGGCAGGCGTCCCGTAGGGGACGGGTTGCGGGTTGCTTCTGGGGGTAGCACCTGGAGAGCCGATGTCCGGGCTCTGTCATGCGGGGGGGGGGGAAGCGAACCCTTCATGTGGCCTGTCCAACATGCGTCCCCCCCAGCTGAAGGCGGGGAGAGTCACCCATCCTCTTGGGGACTCTCCTCGTCGAGGCGGAAAAAGCGTGACAGGCCATCCGCGTTGGCGTGGTCTTGGCCAGGTCGGTGTTCCACAGTGAAGTCCATCCCCTGCAGGGAGATGGACCAACGCAATAGTTTGGGATTTTCCCCCGCATCTGCATTAGCCACTGCAGGGGCCGATGATCTGTTTGTACCCGGAAGTGGGTACCGAAGAGATAGGGCCAGAGCTTCTTGAGGGCCCACACTACTGTGAAGGCCTCCCTCTCGATGGTGCTCCAGCGCTGTTCTCGGGCCAGTAGGCGTCTGCTGATGAATGCCACCGGTTGGTCAAGTCCTTCGGGGTTCAACTGGGAGAGGACCGCCCCGATGCCATGGTCGGAGGCATCTGTTTGTACGATGAATTCCCGGCTGTAGTCGGGGGCCTGGAGCACAGGGGCAGTGCACATGGCGGCCTTCAGCTTCTCGAAGGCCGCTTGACAGTCTGGAGTCCAGTTGACCTCCTTCGGGTGGTTTTTGGATGTGAGTTCTGTGAGGGGCCCCACAATGCTGCCATAGTCCCTCACAAACCGCCGGTAGTAGCCGGTGAGCCCCAAGAAGGCTCGGACCTCGGTTTGCGTGACTGGAGGCTGCCAGGACTGGATGGCAGCGATCTTGAGTTGAAGAGGGGCCACCAGACCGCTTCCCACTTGGTGTCCGAGATAGGTCACGGACCCCTGACCAATTTGGCACTTGCTGGCCTTGATTGTGAGGCCGGCCTGTTGGAGGGCCTGCAGGACCTCTTGGAGGTGGCGGAGGTGGTCTGACCAGTGGCGGCTGTACACAGCGATATCGTCCAGGTAAGCGGCGCTGAACTCCTCGAGTCCCGCCAATACCTGGTTCACCAGTCGCTGAAAAGTAGCTGGAGCGCTCTTCATGCCGAATGGCATGACTTTGAAGTGGTAGTGGCCATCGGGGGTGGAAAAGGTGGATCGTTCTTGGGCCCGGGGTGTGAGACCGATCTGCCAGTAGCCCGCTGTCAGGTCGAAGATGCTGAGGTAGCGGGCAGCCCCCATGCGGTCGATCAGTTCATCTGCTCGGGGGATGGGATGAGCGTCGGTTCTGGTGACAGCGTTCAGGCCCCGATAGTCGACACAGAATCGGAGCTCAGGAGTGGTGCCGGGGGCAGCAGCTTTGGGGAACAGCACGACCGGGCTGGCCCAGGGGCTGTCCGAGGGCTCGATGACCCCGAGCGTGAGCATCTTTGACACTTCTTCTTGGATGCAGGCACGTACCCGATCTGGTACGCGGTACGCCCGATGTCTGATAGGGGGACTGTCCCCAGTGTCCACGTCGTGCAAGCACCAGGGGGTGACCCCTGGGGTGAGGGAAAACAGGGTCGCAAATTGCAGCAGGAGGTCCCGGCTGTCTTGGCGCTGTTCCGGGGTGAGGACATCTGAGAGGCGGACCCCGTCTACGGATCCATCTTTCTCACGGGTCTTTAGGAGATCAGGGAGAGGCTCGGAGTCTTCTTCCGCTCCACTGTCCGTAGCCATCAGGAGGCTGAGCTCCGAGCGCACAAAGTGGGGTTTGAGTCTGTTGGCGTGGAGGACCCGGAGGGGGTTCCGGGGAGATTCCATATCGATGAGATAGGTGACGGGGCTCTTGCACTCGACCACTTTGAAGGGCCCCGTCCACTTGTCTTGCAAGGCACATGGTTCGGTGGGGGACATCACCCACACTTGTTGGCCAGGTTCGAATTCGATGGAGGAGGCATTTTGATCGTACCATCGCTTCATGTCCACCTGACTGGCCTCAAGATTCGCTTTTGCCATTTCTCTGAATCGTCTGGTCTGATTGCGTAGGGTCAGGAGGTACTTGAAGACGTCTGGAGGGGTCTTCAGGGGGGCCATCTCCCAACCTTCTTTGACTAGGCTGAGGGGCCCTCGAACAGGGTGTCCGTACAAGAGTTCGAAAGGACTGAAGCCGAGGGACTTCTGGGGGACTTCTCGATAGGCGAAGAGGAGGCACGGGAGTAGCACATCCCACTGGCGACGGAGGGGCTCTTCCAACCCCCGATCATTCCCTTGAGCGTGCGGTTGAACCGCTCGACTAGTCCGTTTCCTTGAGGGTGATAGGGGGTCGTGAATCGGTAGGTGACCCCGCACTGTTGCCAGAGGGACTTCATATATTTTGAAATAAAGTTTGTGCCTCTGTCGCTGACGACTTCTCGGGGGAAGCCCACCCGGGAGAAGATCCCCATTAAGGCCCGGCCGACCACCGGGGCTGTTACAGTTCGCAGGGGAACAGCCTCGGGGTAGCGGGTGGCGTGGTCCACCAGTACCAGGATGAACCGATGTCCTTGTGCTGTTCGGGGGTCCAGGGGCCCCACAATGTCTATTCCCACCCTCTCGAACGGGGTGGTGACAACTGGGAACGGTTGCAGAGGTGCTTTGAGTTTGCGGCCGCTCTTCCCGCTGGCCTGGCACGTGGGGCAGGACCGGCAGTGGTTGAGGACGTCGTTTCTCATCTTTGGCCAGAAAAAGTGGGTCACCAGGCGACTGTAGGTTTTGTCCTGTCCCAGGTGTCCAGCCAGAGGGACATCGTGGGCCAAATTCAACAAGAAGTCTCTAAAACGGAGGGGCACCACCAACACTCGACTGGCCCCTAACTCCGCGATTCTTTGTTCACTATACAACAGGTCGTTGTCCCAATAGATCCAATGGGCTCCGGCGGTGTCTCCCGCGCTCTGGGCGAGGGCTTGCTGTCGCAGTCCCTCGAGGGAGGGACAGGTCTTCTGCTCTTGACGGAACTGTTCCTGGGTGGGTCCCCCTTCTTGACGCCACTGAGCCAGGTCGGGAAGGTCCTGGAGCTGAGCGAGCCCTTCGGGGGTTTGCTCAGGGGGGTTGGTGAGGTCGGTGTCCTCCACTGGAGCGACCGGGGGAGGAGGTGCTGGCCATTCTGGTTCTTCAGGTCGGGAGATGGCCCGGGCGGCCATGGACCAAGTGGTTACGCATGCCCAGTCCGGGAGGCCCAGCATCACCAGGTGCTCTCTTCTTTCCACGGCGGCCCACGGGGAACTCTCGAGATCATTCCCCAGGAGACAGTCCACGGGGGCATCATCTCGGACCGTCACCTTCAACATGCCGGAGACTCCTCCTCATTCGAAGGGAACGCAGGCCATCCGACACAGACTCTCGGAATTGTCGGCTGAACGGACGGGGCAGAGGATGTTTGGCAGGATCTGTTCCGGGGTCACCAGGTGACAGCGGACGGCCGTCACACTGGTCCCCGTGTCACGTAGTGCTTCGGCCCTGCGCCCATTAATGTTCACCCACTGACTGTATTTTCTGGTGTTGGCGGGTAGGGGAGCCCGCGGGACCATGTCTCTTCCCCCTAGGCACGCTAGCACCATGGCGGCCGGTTCCCACTCGTGTTGTTCTTGTTCGCATTCTTGCTGTTCTTCGGAGATTTGCTCTCCCCCCAGGGCGGCGGCAGCTACCTGGCGGGGCCTCGGAGTCTGGTTCTGTGGACAGTTCGGGTCATTGGCGTAGTGGCCGACTCGCTGGCATCGGTGACACGTGACATTGGTTCGGAACCCCGGGCGCATCGGGGGGTTGCCCCGGCCGGTCGGGGGCGGGGTGCTGGTAGCGGGAGCGGCCGGGGCGGTGTCTCTTCCCCGTCCCTGGCCTCCTCCTCCTCCTCGGTGACGGTGCTGACCTTGGTTGTTCCTGTTCTGTTCGTGCGGCCCACTCCGGCCTACTCGGGTGCTCTCCCATCGGTCAGCCTCGGCGGCGAGCTGCCGTGGATCAGTCAATTTACTGTCGAGGAGGTGCTGCCTGAGCTCGACGAAGCAGTTGTTGGAGAGGTGCTCCCACACCATGAGATTAAAAAGTTGCTCGTAGGTCGTTACGTGGCTCCCCTTGATCCAACCCTCGAAGGCTCGGCTGAAATAGTTTACATATTCCACCCAAGTTGTACCCGGGATCCGGGTGCAGTCTCGGAACCTCTGGCGGTACATTTCGGGTGTGAGCCCATATCGAGTGAGGAGGGCAGCCTTCATGTGGTCATATGATGTCATCAGATGGTCGGGGAGCTGTAACAGGGCATCGCGGCCTTCATTGACGAACCTCCCCCATAGACCGGCTCCCCAGTCACTTCGGTCGATCCGGTGGGAGGTCATGGCGATCTCGTAGGCCTTAAACCACTGTTGGATGTCGTCGTCTCGGAAATATTCTCGTACGACATCCTTGGGGATGTGGACATTTTTTCTGTCGCTCCTGGGGTGTGTGGTTGCTCGGGCACCCCCAGATCTTTGTTTTGCTTCCGTAGGTCTAATTCTGCCAGTTTGCGCTCGTG
The DNA here is from genome assembly GCF_964263255.1 of Lissotriton vulgaris. Classification (NCBI taxonomy): domain Eukaryota; kingdom Metazoa; phylum Chordata; class Amphibia; order Caudata; family Salamandridae; genus Lissotriton; species Lissotriton vulgaris. The sequence continues at coordinate 66,687,370 of NC_141699.1, forward strand.
TTCGTACGCTAGTCTCTTTTCTTCGAGTTCTCTTTGCCTCTGTTTTTCTTCCCTTTCTTCTCGGAGCCGCAGATGTTCTAGGTTCAGTTTTTGTTCGGCTAATTTTAGTTCACCGTCCATTTTGAGCCGTGCCATTTCTAACTCATGTAGTCTGCTTCTTTCTCTCTCTTGGATCTCTTCCTGCGAGAGACCCGTGCTTCGCTCCTCGGGAGCCGTGGTGTTCCTTTCTGATGCTGCAATGTTTTGGTACGGGGGTCTGACGGTCCCGGTTTCTGTCCAAGACTCAATGGCGTGCTTGAAATCGTCTTTAGTGCTCAGACCGGTGGTAGCAATGCCTAGTTCAATGCAAAATTGTTTCAACTCACGATGGCTGTACTCTTCCAATTTCTCTATCTGGAATTTCTCGGTGGATCCGCTCTCTTTGGTTGTCATTGTGGTTTAGTCGTGGGGTGAGCTACTCTCTGTACGATTACGCGTTGATTCGGATCGCGCCGCTGGCCACCAATGTTAGACGGACCTGGAGGGTCGGCCGAGGACAAGGGGAGAGGTCTCCGGGGAGAGCCGTCTCCAGCGATCGTACAGACGAGTAACTTCCCCCCCACAGATGTACACCACACAAAGATAAGGTTTAACGTTCTTTATAAGCAATCTTGAAGTACGATAGAATGGTACAAGGAGGTCAGGACTCAGGGGTCCCCTCGATTCTAGTCTCTTGGATGGGAAAGGGGGTAGCGGGACAGTCTTGTTACCAATCTGGTAGATGCGATGATAAGATGGATAGCTCACAATCCTCGAGCTCAGCGTTCTAGGTGGACGGGCCGCGGCAGCGCCGGCAGGTCCCGAGATGATCGTAGGTAGCGACGGTCCGCGGCAGCGCCAGCAGGTCCCAGTGAAGGTGGTAGTTACAATGGTCCGCGGCAGCGCCAGCAGGTCCCGACGAGGATGAAGGATGCAGAAGGTTGCGGCAGCGCCAGCAGGCAGGACGATAGTTCACAAGGCAGGGCTACGGCAGCGCCAGTAGTCCGTCAAGGATGAGTTCTTCACGGGGTCTCTCGACTCCAGGATACAACTGCCTTCCTGCTCTGGAGCTGCCCCAGTTATAGGTCTGGCGCCCTTTGATGTCCGGACCCTCGCACTTGGAGGTCCGGAGGTCCGGGATGAGGGAGTCCAGACACCCAGCAGGGGGGTGGAGCCAGCGCCCGGGGAGGCTGGGGCGATCGGCACCTGGCGGGGGAGAGCCATCGACACTTCTTTCTCCCATTGACCTGCCAAGTGGTCCGTTCACCTCCTGGGTGGATGGTGGTGCCGGGATGTCGGTGCCTGGCCAGGCCCAGGGTTAGGGTCGAGCTGAGGCCATGCGGCCTCGTGGTGCAGTGTCCAAGATGGCGGCTGGGCCCGGGCAATGGTGCTGACGGTGGCCCGGGCCAGGGATACAGAGATGTTCGGGGGCAGGCGTCCCGTAGGGGACGGGTTGCGGGTTGCTTCTGGGGGTAGCACCTGGAGAGCCGATGTCCGGGCTCTGTCATGCGGGGGGGGAAGCGAGCCCTTCATGTGGCCTGTCCAACATAGAAATAAAGAGAAAATGCTACAGCACTATTATGCAGATTATTTTGAAATACATCTTCAACATAAGTATTTTAAATTAGATTTACTTTTCTGAATTTTAAATGAAAAAAATAAATTCCTACCCAAACTAAGATACGAGTAATTTTTCTTATTGTGCATTAACAATTATTAAAAGTGATGTGCAGAATTAATTAAAATTAATTTAAATATATTTAAATAAAAATAGTTAAATTAATCTTTCCATTCAAAAAGATTATTGAATATTTTACAATGAAATAATAAATATGTACTATATTTTAATTTTCTAAAACCTTTCATACTAATTATTTCTATTTTAAATAGTGTCATTTAATTTAACATTATTCCTATGGGGTCCCTAAGTCCATTCTTTTCTATGAGAGTGTTGCAGTACCAGTAAATAGCCCTGTGTGGTGCTCGACTTACTTCAGCTCTTGGAGGGGAGTGAATCCTTTTGCACCCTACATCTGACCCCTGATGACAATGGTAAAGTGCGAAAAGACGTTTTGATTTGTTGAAGGTAGTTATTTCAATCAGCTTTTGGAGAGTTGTGTTTTTAAATGTTTGTGTCTTTTTCAAACATTTGCTTACACTTTTACTTTCTGATGTAATTTCCTGTGATTTCTAATGCAAGTAATTAAAGCTATGGAGTAATTAAAGCTATGGAAAACTGTTTTTTGATATTTTCCCACAGCCACAGTTACGTACAACTTTATTAGGAGGTACTTTGTTTACAACATGTGCAGGCTCTGTTGAAGGGACTTTTTACCTACCAAAGGTGCTCTTGTGCCTGTATTTGTTCTGTGTCTCTGGATGCCCGAGGGACAGAATGGCAGTGACGCAGGCCCCAGGGAAGTGGTTAATTGCTAAGCAATTTGCACAAGCTCTGGTTCAGCATCAATTTTGACAGTCTTTAGGGGACCTGCATGGCTGCTGGCATTGTTGTTCAGTTTTGTCTACTGTTCAACCAGCGTCATTACTCCCCCACCCCTTCCAGTGTAGTTTGTGTAGCTGTTAATATAAGTGTTGCCTCTGTAGCCTGGTCTGAAGTGAAGTTCGCTAAAGATCACACAATTTATTTAAGTCAGAGAAGCCGGGTTTCATCTCCTTTCACTTCCCACTTAACTAATGTCTTCTCCCAAATTCCCGCTGCTTAGACCCGTTCTGTGGAAGCTCATTGTGCGACTTCTGTAGGAAGCTGGCTCTGTATATGCTATACCAAAGTGAGTTGTAGTGTGCACTGAGTCCAGTGGAACCCAAAGTTAGGCAGAGGTCAAGCTAGATAGAACCTTACTCTCTAGTTGTGGTAGCTTGGTCGAGCAGTAAGGCAGTATCAGAGGACAGTGTTAAGCATTTCTTGTACACACTCAGTCAGCAAATTAATTCACACACAAAGACTGAACTTCAGACCAATTGTTTTTGTATAAAAATATTTGTATAGTTATTTTATTTTCTAGAACCAAGCAAGCCTGGCACAGGTAAGCAATAAATACTTTACAGTAGTAATGCATTTTGTAAACAGTTTGGATTGCAATAGTAAATGTACTTTGATTTGACTTACAGTATCGTTTCAGAGAAATGCAATGATTTGTAAATACAGTACATAGACTTGAATGGGATTTTCAGTAAAATACCAGGTAAGTTAAATTTTGGATCACTTTTCTTACTCAGAGTAGTATGCATGGATAATACTCTGGGACATTTCCTGCAAACAGGTAAGTGAAATTGTTTTTGTTATACAGTGTCATTTTAAAGAATTTCTTTAGGTTTTCAAACTTCACACAGAAACTTTTCCAAGAAAAACAGTCAATGTGATCCTCTGTAGGAAAATATGGTTACCGGTTTTGAGGTAAGTATTTGATAGTGGGAGTTGGGGTTCTGGGGGTAGACTCAGGGGTCCCCCAGGGTCAGTGATGCACTCTCGTTACACCCTCAGCGGCACTAGGGCAGCCGGGTGCAGAGTGTTGAGGCCCATTGTCATCCAATGGGGGATAGGGGGCCTCTGGTTGGTGGCTGCTGACGAGCAGGCCACTTGGCTGTGGGAGCAAAACTCCTGGACTTTAGCTCAGGGCAAATGAGGAAACAAGCCAGCACAAAAGGTGCAACCTCAGTGGCGCTGGGGCGGCCGGGTGCAGAGTGCTGTTTTGGCGTCTGGTGCCCTGTGATTTTCAATGGGTATTTTCGGTTTTGTTTTTCAGGTTTTCGGTCCAGGAAGACTTCCAAGAGGAACCAACAGCTTGGCAGGTAAGTTGGAGGGCTCAGGGACGTAGGTGCACCGTGGGTTCTTTTCTCCAGGGCGTAGGGCGGCTGGATGGAGAGGTGTCTTTTGAGGTTGGATTTCACCTTACCGTGCAGAGGCTGCAGGTGATGTTGGGGAGTTCTGGAGGGGTCAACCCACGATGGACTCGGACTCTGGAGCACTGGGGGACCTCGCTGGGACCAGGGGGCCACTCAAACTCGGGCCGTGGGTGACAGGTGCAGTGGTAGTTCCAGGTGTCGGGTTTCTTGTCCTCAGCAGGCTTGGAGCCTGCTTTCGGAGTTTCTTTTGAACAGGGCTGCTGTTCATAGGAGATCCGGTCTTTTTTGAAGGTAGTCAGTCCTCCCAGGGGTCCTGGAAGTCACTGGCTGCAGGACAAGATGATTTTTGGCACAGGATCTCCGGAAAATGCAGATGGGCCGGTAGGACTGGGGCTAAGTCAGGTGTTCTTTTAAGTCTCCTTTGCTGGGTGACTTCTTTTGTACTTTTTCTTCTTAGGTTGTGGGAATCTGCTTTCTTAGTTAAGGGCTGCCCCCTAAATACTGTATTTAGGGGGCATTTTAGGGGTCTCAGGGTCAGTAGCCAATACGGCTACTGACCTTAGGGTGACTACACCCTTGCTGTGCTCACCCCACGTGGGGGAGTGGGCACAATCCCTAATCCTGATTGGAGAGTGCCTGCCATCTTCAAGAGGGCGGGCACTGAAGAGGAGGCTTCACCCCGCCCCTCCCACCTGAGGGGTGGAGTTGTCAGAGGTGGGCACACCTTCTGGGCTGGCTAGTTTTTACCGCCTGTCTTCCCACCAAAAAGGAGGGGAGACAGGAAGGGGGCCGACTCCTGATAGCAGGAGAGGCTGGGGTTGCATTACAAAGGCTGCCAGGCCTTTAAAGCTCCCCTGCCACAGATGGCTCTTCTTTGCCTGGGGGAGGTGTGAACACCTCCGCCCAGTAAAGGTTTTGTTTCTAGGCTCAGGGAGCGAAGGCTCCCACCCCAGGGGTCTCCAGAAACATGTCTTGTGGTGGCAGGCTGGCGTGTACCAGACAGGGTACCCACCAGAGGCTGGTCGTTTTTCAGGGGGCATCTCTAAGATGCTGCATGCATTTTTCTTTAAATCCCATACTGGCATCAGTGTGGGTTTAATGTGGTGAGAAGTTTGATACCAAACTTCCTTTTCAGTGTAGCCATTATGGGGCTGTGGAGTTCGTAATGACAAGCTCCCAGCACCATATACTCTTAATGGCAGCACTGCACTTACAATGTCTAAGAATGGACTAGACACTGTAGGGATACAGGGCTCATGCACCTGTATCGTCACCACTGGCATAGGGCACCCAGCTAGAGGGGTGACTGATCTATGCCAGGGCAGTGGGTTATAGGCATGGCACACACTCCTTCTCCATCACTTCCCCCCCCCCCAACCTCACACCAAAAGCAAAAAGAAACCTCAAACACAGACTGATTAGACAGCACTCAGAAAAGCTATTCGTGGACATATACCACTGCTCTTCCAAAGACAAGCTAAAAACGGACTTCGTTTTCTATACCTTAAGACCTGCTAATTGGAACACCATCCTCAAACACACCTGCACATATCCAAAACAACTAACACCCCCTACAGCTGCAAACTAACGATCACACTCCCAAATCGCCCTAAACACACCGGCAACACCTCAGTGATTATCTACACCAACGGCACAGTCATGATCCAAGTCAACAATGACAACCTTGAAGCTTTCAACTCCCTCTTCCCCTCGCTCCGCTACACCCCAGCGACTTTACACTGCTCCCACCCATTCAACTCACTTTCCCATCATAGAACGCCCCTCCAGGAGATCGCACAAAGCAATCACAAAACCTCGGCCACAAAAGTCAACCTCCCCCCTCCAGACACCATCCTCCCCTCCATCTACCCCTCCACGATAGCGCTCAACTCATTCTGCACCTCCAATTCTAATCGGAACCCAGCCACAGAGGATCTCCATCCACCTACCAGCGAATCTAGCCCACAGTTATTGACACCTGAACCAAGGCAGCCTGAACCAAGCTGTGATCTTCCACACCCCATATCCTTGACCACCCATAGGGAAAAACTGGTGCATCTCCAACACCAAAAACCAACCCCAAAACCCCAGCCTACACCTATACCCGTCACCCACAGTTACAGATTCCAATCACGTAAGGCCTCACAAGACTCAATGACTTAGGCCGACCACATCCCCATCTGGAACCAGACACAGAGACCCAAAAGAACAAAAACCACAACGTTCTCCCGGGATGCACCCCCACTCCCGCTCCCACCCCGGAGAGACTACCCAGCGATTTGCCCTGCTGGAAAGCCAGCTAGAAACGGTTATACTGGGCCTCTCTGAAATCCTACTGAACCTCTACTCACCCCAAAAGCCCATCCAACACTCACGTCCAACACTCTCATTCATCAATTCTAATCACTCAAGGCCTCACATGACCCAACAGCTCAGCTGGATCACCACCCACCTCCCGAACCAGAAACAGAAACCCAAAAGAACTAGAGACGCATGTCTAAAAAAGAAGCAATGGATCTTGCCTCCTCGTATGACACATCCAGTACTGTCACCCCTAACTCCAAGATCCAGGTCATCACTGGATTTGGAAGAGACCGCTCCCCCCCTGATCCACTAGACCCCCAACATTCCTCACTAACATCCCCTGGGCCCCACTTAAGAAGAATCTAAAAATGAGGAATCCAATACCAACTGGATGCTTATTAACTGCAGGTCGGCCGCCAAACATGCAACAGAACTGGCAGAGACCATACTTACCCATGACATTGACATCAAGTTCATCACCGAAACTTGGCTAAACAAGTTCTCCTTCCCAAGTATTGACATGCTTGTGCCCCCGGGCTTCACAATCATCCACAAAGACAGAAAAAAAAGAGAGGAGGGGGTATGGCAATCATACATAAGAACAACAACTCTGTGACGGAAACTGACGCCCTCAAATATAACTCGTTCGAATGTCTTAATGCCAACATTAAGCTTAGTGACGAAATGAAATGAAATGAAATGAAATGAAATTAAATGAAAAATTCCACTTATATAGCGCATAACTGCCCGGAGGCCTCGCAGCGCTGGTGACTGATTACTGTGTTCGACTGCAGGGCACAGTTAGTACGCTTTTGAGAACAGGTAGGTTTTTAAGTCTCTCCTAAATGACATCAGATTGTCATTTTGTCTAAGGGACAGAGGCAGGGAATTCCATGCCTTCGCTGCTGAGCAAGTAAATGAACGGCCACCCCAACGGGCTTTCTTGATTTTTGCCGTAGTTGCCAAATGCAGAGAAGCCGAACGAAGAGTTCCAGGCAGCACATAAGGCGGTACTAGGGGGAGCAGCACTGCCGGGCCAGTTTGATGAAAGGATTTGTGCAGAATGCACATGGCCTTGAACAATGTTCTTGCAGCCACTGGGAGCCAATGAAGCTCCTTTAGGGCAGTTCTCGCTGACTGCCAACGAGGGATGTTAAACAGTAAGCGCGCGGCACAGTTTTGAGTGACTTTGAGTTTTTTTGTCACTGATGCCGGAGCCCCTAGATATAAAACGTTTCCATAATCCAGGCGGGAGAGTATCAGGGCCTGTACCATGACCCTTCTCGCCTGGAATGGGAGTAGGGGAGCACTTTCCTGAGCATTTTCATTAGCCCCACGCATACGGAGGCTGTTTTAGTGTCTTGAACCGAGAAATCCAGTGCTCTATCCAGCCAGATTCCCAAACTCTTTATCTGGTCCTTTGGGAGAGGAGGGGCGCCGAGACACGAAGGCCAGTTCAACAGGAAGGTAGGAGAAGGGTTACCTAGTAACATGATCTCGGTCTTCTCCCCGTTGAGATGGGAGAGTTGCATCCACTCAGCAACAGCCTCTAGACACGGACCCAGGGTGTTAGACGAACCCTCCTTGTGGTCCAAAGAGACCACAAGTTGGGTATCGTCAGCGTAGGTGACAATCCGCACACCGTAGGGGAGAACTATCTTCTCTAGAGGCTGCATATAGACATTAAACAGTGTGGGGCTCAGGGAGGAGCCCTGAGGAACCCCACAGCTGAGCGGATGCTTAGATGATACCACCTCGCCCTCAAATACCTGGAAAAAGCGTTCCTCCAAAAAAGAGGTCAGCCACTTCAGGGCCGCGCCCGACACCCCCATGCCCTTCAAATGATGTAATAGGGTGGCATGGTTAACAGTGTCGAACGCGGCACTGAGGTCCAACAGTATGATAGCAGTTTTTCCACCTTGGTCCATTATTGCTCTGGCCGCCTCTGTGACCGCCAGAAGGGCGGTCTCAGTGCCATGTTGAGGACGGAACCCTGTTTGGGAGACCTGTAGAAGTTTGTTGGACTCCAAGTAGTCCCCTAATGTTTTATTGATATGTCTCTCCAACAACTTACTCAACCACGAAAGCAGCGAGATAGGGCGGTAATTGGATAAGTTGTTGGAATCCAAGTTTGTTTTTTTCAGCAAAGCCCTAACGCGCACACACTTCCACGTAGAAGGGACAGAGTTGGAGGTAATGGAGGTATTCAAAACTTCCAGCAAAGACGGGCGAATAGCGTCCATTGCTTTCACTAGGGTCTGGGGCGGGGCTGGGTCGTTAGGAGATCCTGAGGTGACCTTCTGGACCAAAGTATCTAAAACATTAGAATCCAGGAGTGGAAACGTGACCAGAGAGCATGATACATGCGAGTCTGAGTCTGAACCAGAGGGGGAGAATATGCCATCGCCATTTGTCGCAAATTGGGAGTAAATGGCCTGAATCTTCTGAGAGAAGAAGGTAGCGAGATCCTCACAGCGGGCCTGTAAACCCTCTGATGGTGGTCTTTCAGATGGAGGGGATATCAAAGATTTTACAATTTTAAAAATTTCCCGGGGGGAGTTGGCCGCCATACTAATTTTAGTTTCATAAAACTCAGCTTGGGCAAGTTTTATCTGGCTCTTATAGTGCCTTATTGCTGATCTGTACTCTGAACCCTTAAGTTGAGAGCGATCCTTCCTCCATGCTCTTTCAGCTTTACGGCAGGATTGTTTTAGCAGCCTAAGGGCGGGAGAGTACCATGGAGCAACTTTAGATCTTTTTATTGTTTGCAAAAAACACTTCGGGAGGACTAAATCCAGTGTGCTAGAGATCCAGTTGTGAAAATTAAGGACAGCTAGATCAGGATTCGTCGTTTTCCGAGGCGGCTGTTCGGAGAGGGCCTGTTCCCATGTAGGAAGCGGAAGAGCATTCCATTTCCTACCCCAATGCCTGTCGTGAGTTTGACCAATAATAGGGGTATTGATAGCCCATGTGAGGGGGACCAAAAAATGGTCCGACCAAGGCAGTGGTACCGGCGTTTCAACAGAAAGCGTATCTAAGTTGCTAAATATATGATCCAAAAGATGACCCCTGTTATGTGTCACCTGAAACCCCTTTTGCGTCATAGTGACAACAGAACCTTGTAAGAAAGTGGCTCTATTTATACTGGACCAAAATAAGGTACAGCGTGTATGGAGTCCACAGTCCCCAGAGGTTTGGCAGAGGCTAAAGTTAGATATAACCTCACTATCTAAAGTGGTAGCTTGATCGAGCAGTAAGGCAGTATCAGAGGACAGTGTAAAGCATTTGTTGTACACACCCAGTCAGCAAATGGTCTCACACACTCAAGAGCTGAACTCTAGGCCAATTGTTTTGTATCAAAAGATATAGTTGTTTTATTTTAGAACCAACAAGGTATCAAAATATACTTTCTCAGGATGTGAAACCAGTCAATGTTAGCCTACGGAAGAAGAGTGAGTTATCAGCTTTTAGGTAAGTACTCAACTGGCAGAGTTAAGGTTCTGGGCATCGACTCAGGGGTCTCCCAGGGTCAGGTAGGTACAGTTGGTACACCCTCAGCAGCACAGGGGCAGCCGGGTGCAGAGGTAGTTTGCCCCAATGTTATCCAATGAGAGGGAGGGGGCCTTTGGTTGGTGGCTGCTGGCTAGCAGGCTGTGGGAGCTGGGCTCCTGGTTATTTGGTCAGGGCAAATGGGGAAGGAGGATAGGACACAGGTTGCACTGCCAGGGGCACTCCGGCAACTGGGTGCATGGTGCTTTTGAGCCGTCGGGTGCTCAATGTTATTCAATGGAGATCTTGAAAACGGAAAAAAGGCTGCAGGCTCGGGGACGGAGATTCTTCAGGAACGACCAACACTTCGAGGGGTAAGTTGGGATCTTGGAGGGTAGATAGAAACTCCGGAGTTCGGGCACAGGAGGCCGGGGGGCGCCGGGTGCAGGGGTGTCTTTTGACATCGGGAAATCTTACCCTCTGCTGGTCGCGGTTGGAGGGGTCCCTGGTTCTGAGGCTGTAGGCGTCGTCTGGGTCATCGAGGAGGGTTCTCTCCTACTGGATTCCAGGTCAGAATCACCGGGGGGACGTCCTCAAGGTCTTTGTCCACTCAGGCATAGGCCGGGCTCGGCGGGTGCAGAGTGTGCTGGGATCGCGGTTCCTGGCTGGCACCAGGGGTATTGCTGTTTGAGCAGAACCACTGATCATGGGAGTCCCAGTCTCTAAGAGGGTCAAGGCAGGCAGGTCCTCCGGGGTTCTTGAGGTTTCTGTCCGCAGGAAACGCCGGGATTTAGCTGGAGCGGGTTCAAGGATTAACAGGCCGGTAGGGCTGGGGCAGTCAGTTGGTGTCGTCCTCTTGTTAGCAGCTGCACGGCAGGTCTTCTTTTTCTTGGTCTTCTTTCTTGTTTTGAAAATGGGATCTGAGGAAGTAAGGTTCAGGGTGCCCCTAAATACTAAATTTAGGGGCGTTACAGGTAGGGGAAGGGCAGGGACCAATAGGTCCCTGTGCTGGGGTGAGTACACCCCCTATCAAGTTAAGTCAAGTTTGAATTTGTATAGCGCACTACTCACCCAGAGGGTCTCAAGGCGCTTGAGGGAGGGGGGCAGCTTTACTTATCAAATATCCAAGTTTTTAGTTGTTTTCTGAAGGAGAGGTGGTTTTGTGTAAGGCGGAGGTGGGTGGGGAGAGAATTCCAGGTCTTGGCGGCTAAGTAGGAGAAGGATTTTCCCCCCATGGTGGATCTTTGGATGCGTGGGATTACGGCGAGGGCTTGATTGGACGATCGAAGTTGGCGGGTGATGGTGTAAAAGGGCAGGCGCGTGTTGAGGTATTCGGGTCCTAGGTCATAGAGGGCTTTGTGTGCGTGGGTGAGAAGGCGGAACGTTATTCTCTTGTTGACGGGGAGCCAGTGGAGGTCTTTCAGGTGACCTGAGATGTGAGCTTGGCGGGGAATGTCAAGGATGAGTCTGGCTGAGGCATTTTGGATGCGTTGGAGTTTTTTCTGTAGTTTAGCTGTGGTTCTGGCGTAAAGGGTGTTTCCGTAGTCTAGTCGACTTGTGACCAGTGCATGGGTGACTGTTTTTCTTGTTTCGGTGGGGATTTTCTTGAGCATGCGTAGGATGTTGAAGCATGATGATGAGCCAGCGTTGACTTGTCTGGTCATCGTGAGGGAGGAGTCCAGAATGAAGCCCAGGTTACGAGCGTGGTCCGTTGGTATGGGTGCGGTTCCCAGGGCCAGTGGCCACCATGAGTCGTCCCAGGCGGAGGGGATGATCCTAAGATGAGGAATTCCGTTTTGTCCGAGTTCAGTTTTAGACGGCTGTTCTTCATCCACTCGGCTACTTCTTTCATCCCTTTGTGTAGGTTGGTTTTCCCGGTTTTTGTGTCTTTGGTGAGGGAGAGGATCAGGTGGGTGTCGTCTGCGTTGGAGATAATGTTGAGGTTGTGTTGGCGCGCAATGGATGCGAGGAGACTCATGTATACGTTGAAGAGGGCGGGACTGAGTGAAGATCCTTGGGGTACGCCGCAGATGACTTCGGCGGCCTCTGATCTGAAAGGGGGGAGGCGGACTCTCTGGGTTCTTCCGGCGAGGAATGAGATGATCCAGTCCAATGCTTTTCCTTGTATTCCGACGTTGCTGAGGCATTGTATAAGGGTGCTATGACAGACTGTGTCGAAGGCTGCGGAGAGGTCAAGTAAGATGAGGGCAACTGTTTCTCCGTTGTCCAGTAGGGTTCGAATGTCGTCTGTTGCTGCGATGAGGGCGGTCTCGGTGCTGTGTTTGGCTCGGAAGCCGGACTGTGAAGGGTCGAGGGATTTGTTGGATTCGAGGAAGGCGGCGAGTTGGCTGTTGACGGCTTTCTCAATGACTTTGGCAGGGAATGGGAGGAGCGAAATGGGGCGGTAGTTCTTAAGTTCAGTGGGGTGTGCTGTAGGTTTCTTCAAGAGGGCGCTGAGTTCGGCATGTTTCCAGCTTTCCGGGAAGGTAGCGGAGTTGAGGGAGCAGTTGATGACGTCTCGGAGATGGGGTGCGATAATGGAGTCTGCTTTGTTGAAAATGTGGTGGGGACATGGGTCGGTTGGTGATCCTGAGTGAATGGTGTTCATCAGGAGGATGGAGTCTTCAGTGGTGATTGGGTTCCAGGCGCAAAGGTTGTTCGGAGGTGGGTGGGGTGGACTGGTCTCCAAAGCTGTTATGTATGTCAGTGATTTTGTTGTGGAAAAACAAGGCTAGAGAGTCGCAGAGGTCTTGGGAGGGAGTGATGTCGTTGGTGCCGGCGGTGGGGTTGGTAAACTCTTTGACGATGTTGAATAGTTCTTTGCTGTTGCGGGCGTTATTGTCGAGTCGATCCTTGAATGATGATTTCTTGGTGGATCGGATCAGTTGGTGGTGTTTGCGGGTGGCGTTCTTGAAGGGGGCCAGGTTGTCAGTGGTTGGGTTTTTTCGCCAGGCTTTCTCGAGGGTGCGGCAGATCTTCTTGGATTTCTTAAGGTCATCATTAAACCAGGGGGCTTTTTTGCTGCCTTGCTTGATTTGATGGTTTTTCAAAGGTGCTAATTCTTCGGCGCTGTGGGTGATCCATTGTGTGAGGTTGGTGGCTGCTTGGTTTGGGTCCGATGATTTTGTGGGGGGGGTTTTGGTGAAGCGATGTGAAGAGCTGGTCGGTGGTAATTTTGTTCCAGTTTCTCCCGTCTCTTTCCATCCTAAGGAGTGAGCTTCAGCGCCAGGATACCTGTCAGGTGACAGTTGCGCTTTACAAGTGTTTTAAATAAAATAAATACATTCGTGGAATTCGTTGTGGGTGGTTGCGGGTCGTAGTCTTTTTGAAGTTGAAGTGGACGCAGCTGTGGTCCGTCCAATCAAGAGCTTTGGTGTGATTAAAGGAGATGTGCTTGCTGGAGGTGAAGATTTGGTCGAGCGTGTGCCCGGTATAGTGGGTGGGGGTGTCAACAAGTTGTTTGAGTCCGAGATTGGCGAGGTTGTCCAAAAGGGTGGTGGTGTTGCTGTCGTTGTTCTTTTCCAGGTGGAAGTTGAGGTCTCCCAGTAGAATATAGTCCTCAGAAGGGAGGGCGTGAGGACTGATGAAGTCAGTGATGTCTTCGCTGAATTGTGTGCGGGGTCCGGGTGGTCTATAGATGAGGGTGCCTCTGAGAGTGGTCTTAGGGTTGGTGTGGATCTGGAAGTGAAGGTGTTCGGCGGTTGTGAGGATGTCATCGGAGCTGGTTGTGATGTGAATGGTGTTTTTGTGAACGATGGCGATTCCTCCTCCTATTTGCTTGATGCGGTCCTTTCGGATGATTTTGTAGCCGTCCGGGATGGCTATGGCGATGTTGGGCGTTGATGAGGAGTTCATCCAGGTTTCTGTAAGAAAGGCGACGTCCGGCGATGTGGTGTCGAGTAGGTTCCAAAGTTCAATGGCGTGTCTGTGGACCGAGCGGGTGTTGAGCAGGATGCACTTCAGGTGGTTGGTGTTGGAGCTCTGTTTGGAGTATATGGATTTGCTGTGGGTCTTAATGCAGTCGAACTTGCAGGAGTGGCAGTTGAAGGATCCATGGGTATGTCCTGGAGCGGCTTGGTAGCAGTTGGGGAGTCGGCCGGGGTTAAGTGCAGAGAGGGAGGCGTTGTTGTACTTTATGCGGGCGGAGTGGAGTTTGCGGGGACCAGGGGGTATGGCGCTGGGCGCGGTCCAAGCGCGGACGGGCGTAGACAGGCTTACCTTTGGCGCACCTTCGGCGCGCATGGGGCGCAACCGCTGCGGGTGAACGCTGCGCGCAAAAGCAACTGTCATAAGTGGATAGTGGAGGGGGGGTGGGGCGAGGGAGGAGCAGCTGGGAGGCGGGAGCGGGGTGGAGAGCCGGGCTGGGAGGCACAACAACAAACAACAAAAAGGCAGCAAGCCAAAAGCGAAACAGGACGAGATTGGGGCACGACCTTAATTAAGCGCTATGAACTGGGCAGCACAGTCAGGCAACAATTATCAGAGCAGGCAAAGCGAGTGACAGACAATGGCACAGTAAATAACAAAGCACAGTCTAATAGTAAAGCTCTACGATAACTTAATATTCAGCAGTGCGAGCAAGTCTGGCAATAAGCGCTACGATGACAAAAAATTCTAGCAGTGCGAGCAATGCGTGCAATGCGTGGCAATCAGCAGTCTGGCAGTAAGCGCTACGATACCAGTTGGATGAGCAGGGAGCAGCGAGGGGAGCGACCGCTCCTGTGGGAGGGGGGGTAGGAGCCTATCTCTGATTGGGCAGGGTACCCCCTCTTCAAGATGGCCGGAACCTGGAGTTGTGCTTCACCTCGCCTCTCCCACCTGAGGGGTGGAGTTGGCACAGGCTAGCTCACCCCTTTCCTCAATTAGGGTTTTCCCGCTAGTCTTCCCACCAGAGTGGGGGTCAGAACCAGTTGGGGCCAGTTGCTGAGTACAGCAAGTGGCCTAGAGAAGCTGACAAAGGCAGTATGCCTTTAAAGATTCCACCCCTGCCTCTCCTGGGGGAGGAGACCTAGTACCTCGCCCAGGAAGTGCATGGTTGCAGGCCCAGGAGCCCGGGGGCTCTCCACCCAGGGGCCCAGCAGCATGTCTGCTGTATGTCAGCCTTGGCAGCCTCTCAGACAAGACGTGGATTGTAGGTTAGGTTTCAGGGGGCATCCCTAAGATGCCCTCTCTAATGCATTTTACATTAAACCCCACACTGGCATCAGTGTGGGTTTAATGTGCTGAGAAGTATGATATCAAACTTCAAGTCTTCAGTGTAGCCATTATGGTGCTGTGGAGTTCGTAATGACAACCTCCCAGCACCATATAATCTTAATGGCATCACTTCACTTACAGTACCCAGGAATGGCCCTGGGTACTGTAGGGGCAAATGCACCTGTGCCCACACCACTGGCATAGGGCACCCAGCTAGAGGGGTGACTGATGTATGCCAGGGCAGTGTGTTTGTGGGCATGGCACAAAGGGATGTGTGCCATGTCGACTCTTTGTTTAGTTCTGCCCCAGGCACTCAGCCAGTGTGTGTGTCAGGGTGCAGGGCCCCTATGTGTGGCACAATAAGTGCTGCAGCCCTTAGGGGTCTTCTCTGGTCACAATGCCCTGGGTACCTAGGGTTCCATTTACCAGGGGCTGACATGTGGCCAGAGATGCCAATTATGTTTTAGCTTCAATACAGTTTTAGGGAAGGAACACAGGCCCTGGGCACCTGGTTGGCAGGAGCCCAGGGCACACTCAGTCAAAGCACATCAGCAATTCAGCAAAAAGTGGGGGCATACCATGCAAGAAAGATGGCACTTTCTCACAAACCTTACTCTGCCATCTCCTTTACCACCCGCCAGGAAACACCTCCTCTTTCGGTCGACACCTCTCTGACCTGATAACTCAATGCTCAATCCGTGAATCCAACAACATTATTCTCTGTAACCTCAATTTACATTGGAATGAGGAAAACAGCACGCTAATCAAAACCTTAAATGATCTCCTAAGCAACAATAACCTCACCCAACACTGCACAGAGAAAACTCCCGAGGCTCAATCCTCGATGCCATTATCGCTCAAACAGACTTGGTCTCCATTGTCCACACCTTGCCTGTTGACTGATCTGATGACCACGTCATTCTGTTCCGCATGAACCAAAGAATTCAATGCCAGCCCCGCTTGAAGGACCCCCTGCCCCGCTGGGTGAGAAATCCAAGTCAGATTCCCCTTGCAGACCTGAAAGTAAAGGTAAGCTCCCTCCTCCCCATCCACACTGGTAAGCTCTCTACTGGAAAATTTACCTCTCACTACAACACAACTAGGACTTTCATTATGGACCAAATAGCCCCCCTGAAACTGAAAAGATTCAGGAACTTACCATCTAGATCATGGTCCAATACAGGCATAAACGCCGAAAGAAGAGAATTAAGAACGGCAGAAAGACTCTGGCAAAAAACCCGTCTTCAAACCTACGAGCTAGACTCAAATGTAAATGTAAATGTAAATGTAGTATACTTGTAAAGCGCACAGCTGCCCCAGCAACGGGGGCGTCCCAGAGCTGTATAACGCTGTGGAACCCTTCCTGGCTCTCCCTGTGAGATGCCCCTCCTGGGCACCCCCAAGGTGAAGCCAGGCATCCCAGTGTTGTTGGGCCGTTGTGGAGATTAAGCAAGCTATTACCCAGAGTTGCAGCGTGGGACCCATGATTAGAGTAGGTGCTGAGGCGAGAATTATCGAGTCCACGGACATTGAGCCCAAGACCCTGCCGCGTCAGGACTTGAACCCTGGTCCCGGGCCTGATCTCTGCTTCAGAGTCTGCCGCTCTAACCAGTGAGCCACACTACTCCACCAATCAATACAAAGAAAATACAAAAATCACATAAAGATCGAAAAAGCTTCCTCTTTAGGTCTCTCGACCTGCGTTGCACTGCATAGCAGTGCTCGCGCAGGCGTGAGTTCTTTTTTCCGGGGTTCAGATATGAACCCTGGAATTGAATGCGCTTGTGCGTGTGTTTTTCCTATGGTCTTCTAGGATTGGTCTTGGAGTGCGTGTTTTTTTGTACCAGAACACGCAATAGGCCATAGGCGGTCGCGTTGCTTCACCCATGACCTATTGGTGTCTGTTACGTGCACCAAAGCCCATATGTCTTCAATTATCGTGCCCAGGCACAGGCACAATAATTGAAGACATATGGCTCGCAGTGGCTCGCACACGCACCACTCGCGGGCGTTTCTTTTTTTTTACGGGAAGCGGTCTTCACATGCCATGAAGATCATGACTTCCGGACCCGGCAGCAGGTAACAACCAAGAAAATGCGAGCTCGAGAATTTGCAACCTCGCACATGAGATCGAACAAGGTGCTCCTTGTGTTTCAAGGTGTGTAGAAGACCTTCTCTCTTAGCAGGTTTGAACAAAACAAGCCCGCACTTTCCCCTGTTAAAAAAAACCAGTATAGGTGACTCTCAGCAACATCGTGGGCCAGTCTATAATTGATGGATGTAGAAGGCACCAGACGCTGCGCCAGGTTAGAGGCAGCCTGTCGTTACGACCCAACCCTTACACTTGCTGTTGTTCTCAGGGTTGCTGAGCAGGGTTGGATGTCGTGCTGTTCTACAGGGTAGCGATACAAAAGGGGATGATGGACGGAGCGTTTGAGCAAATCAAACACTCACCCCCAGACAACTGATCTGGGTTTAATCCATCACCATTCTTTAGCTCACTCCGCCACCCAGTTCAGACATGGCCATATGCAAATCAGTCTGACCCTGTGCATCATGGGAACAGTCCAGCACGAACTGCCAAGCCATGTCTTCCCTGGACTGGAAACAAGCATCCTGGGACCGGTTTCAGGTTCATAACCCTCATCAGCCAGGCTATCTTGAATCCAGTGGCAAAGTGAGCAAGGGACTCACGTCTGAGCATACCCTGCCAACTTAGGGCGAACAACCTTGTTCTCCTGTTGCATCTGCCACTCCCCTCCCACCCCATGCTCCTGTTGCATCTTCCCCTCCCACCCGTGCTCCTGTTGCATCTTCCTCTCCCATCTCATGCTCCTGTTGCTTCTTCCCCTCCCACGTGTGCTCCTGTTGCATCTTCCCCTCCCACCCATGCTCCTGTTACTTCTTCCCCTCCCACCCGTGCTCCTGTTGCATCTTCCCCTCCCACCCATGCTCCTGTTGCATCTTCCCCTCCCACCCGTGTTCCTGTTACTTCTTCCCCTCCCACCCGTGCTCCTGTTGCATCTTCCCCTCCACCCGTGCTCCTGTTGCATCTTCTCTTCCCACCTGTGCTCCTGTTACTTCTTCCCCTCCCACCCGTGCTTCTGTTGCATCTTCCCCTCCCACCCGTGCTCCTGTTGCATCTTCCCCTCCCACCCGTGTTCCTGTTACTTCTTCCCCTCCCACCAGTGCTCCTATTGCATCTTCCCCTCCCACCTGTGCTCCTGTTACTTCTTCCCCTCCCACCCGTGCTCCTGTTACTTCTTCCCCTCCCACCCGTGCTCCTGTTGCATCTTCCCCTCCCACCCGTGCTCCTGTTGCATCTTCCGCTCCCACCCGTGCTCCTGTTGCATCTTCCCCTCCCACCCGTGCTCCTGTTGCATCTTCCGCTCCCACCCGTGCTCCTGTTACTTCTTCCCCTCCCACCCGTGCTCCTGTTGCATCTTCCTCTCCCATCTCATGCTCCTGTTGCTTCTTGCCCTACCACCCGTGCTCTTGTTGCATCTTCCCCTCCCACCCGTGCTCCTGATGCATTTTCCTTTCCCATCTCATGCTCCTGTTGCTTCTTCTCGTCCCACTCCGTGCTCCTATAGCTTTTTCCCCGTTTCTTCTTCCCCTCCGACACCCACTTGCCATTGTTGTCCTTCCCACTCGCATCCTCCTGTTGTCCATATTGCCGTACACCCCACCTGCCATAATAAAAAAAGCAATGTGACGCGGCCAGTGCTGCATGTGTCATAACGTCTTTTTACCCTCCTGTTACCCTCCCCTCTATCCTTTTTTACCCTCCTGTTCCCTCACTCCCTTCTATCCCTCCTCCCTTCCTCCTGTTGTCCGTCTTGCCCGTTCTCACCCTCCCTCCTGTTGTACATCTTGCCAGCCCCACCCACCAGAGAAAAAATTAGATTTGACGCAACCAGTGCTGACCACGTCATAGCGTTTTTTCTAACTTGAGTTTTAGCCATGCTGCACAGCCAATCTGCAGTACAACATGGCTTAAAGACATTGGTAAAGCTAATAGCTCTTGAATAGTCGAGACCTGTTGGCTTTGCCAATGCTTGTTGACTAATAGATTTACCTACAGGTGCGGAGACTCAGCAATCGAGGCAGAGAATTCCTCACAGAAAAGAAATAGAAGAGGAGGAGGAGGTTTGTGAATAGTACTTTGGAGCATGTTAGTAGTATTGCAGTAGTGCTGCAAAATGCAGTTTGTGAATAGGCCACATTGACTGCAAGTCTCACACCCTGGAGCATAGTCTTTCTCTTTGGGTGAATGTATGTCACGGTCTCACTCCTGCGGTGTGAGTCTTGCACTTTAGCACACATCCTCTCTCACAGAGAGCTCAAGTTAGGACGATTAGAAGGAGTGAGAACCAGTTAACGCATTGGTTATTTTTAGAAATTGGGTTCTTGGTTGAACTGGGTTTGGGCCCTCTTCAAGCTAGCATGACAATCCTAGTCAAGGTGAACCACAATTGTTGTAAAATAAACCTTGTTCTTAACCCCCTGGTAACGTTGACTTACACAGTCAGGCTTAATCTAGAAGCAATGTGTAAAGTATTTATGCAACACACAAACAGTAATAAAGTGAAAACACAAGAACGTTCCCAAACAGATTTAGAAAAATAGATTATATTTTAATAAATAAAACAACACCAAAACGAAACACATGCAATGAGTAGATCTGGAGATATGCAATTTCAAAGTATTAAAGAAAAATGGAGATTATAACCGGAAAGCCCTGTTGGGGCCCTATCTATTGGCGACAATCCAGGAGGCTGTGGAGTCTGGCGTTCTGCCCAGGGACTGGCGGCACGCTAAAACTGTGCTGTTTTACAAGCCGGGCAGACCCCCTGAGAATCCGCCCTCATATCGCCCCATCTCTCTCATAAATTTCGAACCAAAGTTGTTGGGGAAGGTGCTGGCTGATCGCCTGCGCAGCTGTATTGGTGAATTAATCCACTGAGACCAATCAGGCTTTTTGCCATATAGGGCTACCCGACATAATATCCAACGGGTACACAATGCCATAGCGGTAGCACCGTCGCTGGGTCGGCCAGCCGCTCTGCTTCTCGCTGACTTAGATAAGGCGTTCGACTACCTGAGTTGGGTATATCTATTCCACCTCCTTGAGGCGATAAATTTGGGGCCTCGCTTCTTGGCTTACGTGCGGCTGTTGTACACAGAGTTGACGGCATCTGTCTGAGTTGCGGGACACCATTCACAGCCCTTTTCTATACAGCGGGGCACCAGACAGGGCTGTCCCTTGTCCCCGTTACTATTTGCTCTTGCGATAGAGCCCCTGGTGGAGTGGGTTCAGAGCGATCCAGTCCTTAGGGGGTTCGACTGGTCCCAGTCGCGATCGGACCAGATAGTTTATATGCAGAGGATGTCCTCTTTTTCATGACCGATCCCTGGAATTCAGATCCCATATATTGGAATTCCTCAGGGTTTTTGGGGGCACCTCGAGCCTCCATGCCAACCCCACCAAATCTATTCTATTCCCGGGGTGCAGACATCAGGGACGCAACACCTGGGCATCACAGCTTTCCCGAGCAACGGAGGGCTTCAAATACCTTGGCATATATATTTCCCTATGTCCGAAAGTCTCCTGGGCACGCAATATATCTTCTTTATTGGCTAGCCTTCAAAATAAAACCTCTGTGTGGTCCTCTCTCCCTCTCTCCCTGTACGGGCGCTCAGTCATTTTTAAAATGGTATTACCCCCGTATTCTCTATCGCCTCCAGAATTATCCATATCCCATTCCGCGCACATGGTTTGCACAAGTAGCAGCCATACAAAATTAATTTATGTGGAACGGCGGGGCGGTCAGAGTGGCACTCCGCACGTGTACACAATCTACAAACTGCAGCGGGATCACCGCAGCAGATGTATATGCCTATTATGTCACGTCCCACGTGATGGTGATAAACGAATGGTGGTACTGCTCCCCTACTGATCCAGCATATTCGGTGGAACATGCGGCTATGAATCGGGTCACGCTCCTTCACTTATTATACAGTACAGTACGCCTCGATCACCTACCACCGGCCGGCAGAGTTGTGATACAACTCTGGTGGGCTACGACCCGACAGATGGGCTGGCGGGGGACACTCACTCAAATGAGCCCCTTATGGCAGGGTACATATCTCCGCTCCGTGGCGACACTATCGGGGTTCAAAGGGTGGGACAGTGTCGGGATCTCGGCCCTGAGGTGTTGTGGGGAGGAGGGGTCATTCCTACACACGGTTTGGAGCTGCTCGGCGTTATGTTGTTCTGGCGCCAAATTCGTTCGTGTCTCCAGGAGGTGCTGTCATGGGATCTCCTGCTCGATCCCCGCCTTTTCTTGTTACACTCCACAGAGGACATAGGGGGGGAACAGGTATAAGCAACACCTCCTGTTTTTAGCACTCGCAGTGGCCAAGAGAGATATTCCACAAATGTAGAAGGCAACATCACCCCGACCTTGGGCAAATAGAAAACTGAACTTGTTAGATGTATGGGGGCTGAGATTGCTGTTTTAGAGGCCCGAGGATGCCCAGCAAAACACCGCAAAATCTGGACTAGATGGGCGGACTATCGTGGCATCGACCTTCTCCCCCTGCCCGAGTTGGACCCCTGAACTGTATCGCTGTGGTTTTTTTTTCTTTTATGCATTGGTATATCCCCATTGAGAGAGAGTCTTTAAAAAATGTGTATGTCCATCAATAATGTGGCACACCATGACGTTTGCACCACTTGTACGAACTCGGAGACTGGAACCTGTCTGTAGGTTTTTTGTTTATGAAACCTACATGTTTGGTAGGTATTATTATATATTGGAAATATGGTTCTTTACCGAGTTTATTAGAAGGCGCTGACACTAAGTGCACCATGGGTCTCGGGAGGGGGGTGATGGCGACTTTCGGGTCCGGTCACAGAGGTCACTTCCAGGTTCCAAACGGGTGCCTGGCGGAAAGGGCGGTGTGTCAAGTCGCCATCACCCCCCTCCCGAGACCCATGGTGCACGTAGTGTCAGCGCCTTCTAATAAACTCGGTTCTTTTCCTAATTTGAGGAAATCTTCCTAGTGTTTTGACCATTTTTTTACACTAGTAAACCCCAGGTTTGGGTAGGCCTTAGCGGGCCCATACCGCCGGGGTCTTCATCACATTACACTGGTCCTGACAAAAGCCTGACAAACCGTTCATTTAAAGGCAGAAACATGTTGACCAAAACCTTGAGGATAAAAACTGACTTTTAATTTGGCCCTTTATCCTACACTCTTGCTTTTACTTATGCTTAATTGGCAAAATTAATAAAGTACTTTTTTTGACACAATTGGACATTTTTAAATTCACTTATATCACTCTTCACCAATCGCTGAACCAGCTCTGCAGTAAACTGGCATTTCAGCACACTAAGGTGGCATTCGGCCACTCTTGGTGGGCCCGATGATGAAGCATGTCACCAACTAGGTTGGTGAGTGAGGGCCTTCCGAAGAACCTAAAAGTGGTTTCATTCACGAGTTAATGTTACAGTGAATGTGGATACATGCTTGCTCTTCTTGTATTATTGATACACTCCTTTTTTGTTTTGCGGACCTTGCTCGAGGGGAGTAGGAGTGTTTTCACTATTCCCTTCCTCTCCTGTTGTTATATACACCTTTGCTTCATACCACATCCTCTATGAACTCTCAACTCACTCACTTTATTGATTATTTGCACTACTGACGAGTTCGAATGATAGTCAATGAATGCCAAGGAAAAAGCTTCACTTTTTGAAATAATAGCAGAAGGGACCATAATCTCAATCACAAGTTTCCTACAAGGACCTGTGGCTAATTCCACTAGCTGGACCACTACTAGACGTTGTTGGGTGGCCTTATCACTGCCCCCCCACACACACCCACAATACACACAAACCCAGCCATCAAGCATAGCATTCGTTCCTAGCCACCTGAAATATTCTTTTTTTTTTGTAAAACATTTTTTATTAAGAAAAATAAACATCAGTATTAGCATAGCAATACAGAGAGAGCATCATAGAAGGCATCAGCGATACAATTGGTGATATCACAAGATACAATCATACATGTTGGAAGGCCTAGGGTGACGGGGGTCATCCTGCGCAGGGGCCAAGGGGGGCTGACATATTTCCCCACGGTAAGAGTTCCATGGGCCCCACACACGAGACCATTTTTTGGGACACCCATGTGCTACATATACAGTATAATCTCTAAACATTACCCAGTGCAAGTCTTTTTCCCAATGCTGTACAGTAGGCGGGACCTGAGCCCCCCACCGCTGGGCAATGTTCTTCTTGGCCAACATTAGCCCCAGTGTTACCCACTGCGTCAGACAAACATTCAAATCAGTCGGTTCCCAGGTGTTGAGGAGACACCGACGGCCTCCACACGAAGCCGCACTGACAGGACAGTATTGATGATGTTGTGGATGTTGTGCCAGTAGGGCTGAATCTGTGCACATTCCCAAACTATGTGAAAGAAGGTCCAGTTGGCCACATCCCCACCTGCAGGCACCATCCTCAGCCCTTCCTATTAGTACCAGTTGGTGTCCCGTTACATAAATACAGTGGAGAAGTTTTAGTTGGACCAGGCGAAGGCGGGCTGGTATAGCTACGACTCTGGGAGAAGAGACCGCCTCTTGCCCTTCCTCATCATCCATTTCTATGCCATCTCTAGTCCACCTCTCTCAGAGGGCCAGAAGAGGATCTGAGAGATTTTTAACCAACTTTTTGTATATCAAGGAAATAGTGCTGTCAGCGCCATGGTTCTCGGACCATCTTAGACTTCTAAGACAGGGCTGCAGAAGTAGCGAAAGGAAATGGAGGAAATCCTGGGATTCTTCGGATAGGGAGGCTCACAAGTCTGCTCTACGGGAGTATAAGCAGAAAGTGATAATGGAGAAGCAGGAATACTTCTCCAACCTCACTAGTTCACTCACTTCCTCTAGGGAGCTTTTCAAAATTGCTGATTCTCTTTGCTCCCTTCAACTTCCAGACCCCGTAGTCTGCTCTCAACGTCTTTGCGACGACATTGCAGACTTTTTTCATAAAAAGATTTCTGATATTCATACTTCCCTAGAAGTACAACGCCTCTCCCTGGTTGAAAATCCTTTTCCAGGCATAAGTTTCTCTGAGGCAATGGATACTGCCCCTTCTAGCCTCCTTTCTGTCTTCCCCTCTTTGTCTTTGGAGGGATTGAATCTTCTCCTAGACAAGACAAAATCCTCCTCTCCACTAGATCCTCTGCCTCTTAAAAAGCTTAAAGATTGCAGGAACAGCCTCCTCCCTCCCTTACTTGAGGTAATGAATAAGGTAATTGATCAAGGCACCTTTCCATCAATATGGAAGAAGGCCATAGTGAAGCCGCTCCTCAAGAAGCCTTCACTTGATCCCGGCCTCCTGAAAAATTTCAGACCCATTTCCTTGCTCCCTGTACCTGCTAAAATCCCAGAAGCTCACCTGAACCGCCATTTATCTTCTTTCCTTGAAGCTTCGGAGTATCTTGATACAACCCAGCATGGTTTTCGAAAACACCACAGCACAGAATCTGCTCTCACCTCTGTAGTCGATAACATCCGACGCAAGGTTGATGCTGGACAAACAACTGTTCTTGTGCTACTGGACCTCACAGCCGCATTCGACACTCTGTCTCCTGCCATTTTAACATCTCGGCTTAGGGAGGCAGGTGTCACTGGTTCGGCCCTGAGTCTCCTCAACTCCTTTCTCCTTGATAGGGAACAGAGAGTGATGCTCGGCGACCACCTCTCCCCAGCTAAGTCTTTGCAATGCGGGGTGCCACAGGGGTCGGCACTAAGTCCGACCCTGTTCAACATCTACGTGGCCCCCCTTGCTAGGCTAGTAAGATCTCTGGGGATGGAAGTGGTATCATATGCCGACGACACCCAGATCATGGTTTCACTTACTCAGTCCTCTGTCACAACATCTGCCTCTAGCTTCAGGTCCTGTATGCAACATGTTGCAGATTGGATGGTTACCAACTTCCTGAAGCTAAATGGCGACAAGACTGAGGTCCTGGTCTTTGGAAAGGACCAAGACATCTGGTCGAGTGAGTGGTGGCCTCCCTCTCTTGGCACCTGCCCCACTCCCTCTCAGTCTGCCAGAAATCTGGGTGTAGTGTTCGATACCTCGCTCTCGATGTCCCTACAGGTGAATCGGACTGTTTCGACCTGCTGGGGTGTGATCAGGACGCTCAACAGAATTCGCAGCTATATGTCTCCCCAAGCATGCAAGCAGATTGCAGTCGCCCTTGTTGGCTCCAGGTTGGATTATTGCAACTCTCTCTACATGGAATCCAACAAGGGCCTTATACATCGACTGCAAATCGTGCAGAATGCTGCTGCACGCTTTGTCCTGGATCTTCCCAGGGCCTCTTCTGCCACTGCTGCGAGGAGAGACCTTCATTGGCTGCCTATCCAACACAGAATTTATTTCAAAATTCTGTGTATGACTTATAGAGCACTCGAGGATGGTTCTAAAGGCGCTATCAGCTCCCTTCTTACCCGGTACCATCTTACAAGGTGTTTGCGCTCTTCGGGACTATTCCAACTTGTTGTCCCCCGCTTTAAGCTCACCAGATGGGGAGCCAGAGCCTTCTCCGTCGTTGCTCCTCAGCTTTGGAACATCTTGCCGATGGAGATGAAGACCTCACCCTCTCTAGCGCTGTTTAAAAAGGCCCTTAAAACGTGGTGCTTCTCGAGAGCGTACACAGGTTGAGCTGCAGGGTCCATGTTATGAGCTGGATTTTGAATTAGGCGCCTTGACGCCCATTGGGCTAAGTTTGCGCATGATAAGACCCCTTTTATTATTATTATTATTAGGGAGATGACCATCCAGCACTCTATCCTCCAGCGGGGATGATTCTGGCAGTGAAGTCCCGGGCTGTAAGTGTGTGCGAAGTGCGTGTCGAATCTGTGTGTATCGGAAGCGCTCTTAATATCAGATTTGTCCCACAAATCCCTTATGCATGGTCCCATTTCTCGAATCCCTTACTCCTCCACAGGTCACCCAGTTGCTCGGAAGCCCATAGTGGCGTTGCGAGCGTTAGTTTTCGTCTCCAGCCTAGGCGAGCGGTAGCTGCGTGCCAGACGTGTACTGCGTGCTCTGTGGGGCCCGTAAGGGGATAGTGTCGGGGCCTAGAGTAGGTTCCTCCAGGGAGGAGCCACCTATCCATGTTGTAGCCCGGGTCAGAAGGCTGGGCATAGGGGCAGTGGTTAATGGAGGACAGGTGGAACGCCCAATAATACCATTTGATAGTCGGGAGGCTAATGCCTCCGTCATACCAATTCGGGGAAAGTTTGCTGAGAGCGATGCAAGGCTTACCGTTCCATAGTAGGTCTCGTTGGAGACTTTCGACCTCTCGGAAATATGATGCGAGTATCGGGTCCATAGAGTTCTGAAGGGCATACAGGAACCGGGGCAGGGACATCATTTTAAAGAGGGTGGCCTTACCTAGCAGGGAAAGGAGAATCGACTTCCACCTGGCAATATCCTTGCGCAGCCGGATTAGCGGGGGCTGGAGATTACGGGAATAATGAAGAGAATGATCCAAGGAAAGGAAGATTCCCAAATAAGTAAACCCTTTGGTACAAGTTTGTAGTGGGCACCCGCGAGGCGGGATCGGAGGCTCGCCTGCCACTACGAACAGGAGAGATTCGCTCCAGTTTATGGAGTAACCGGAATATCGTCCAAAGATCGTGAAGATATCCAAAACCACAATCAAGGATCTCCTAGGAGATGACAAACATAGAAGGATATCGTCTGCATAAAGGGAGATGCTGTCCTCCCAGTCTGAAGACCAGCGCATACCCCTAATCATTAGATCTTGACGTATCCAAGCTGCCAGCGGCTCCAACGCTAGGGCAAACAGCAGTGGGGACAGGGGGCAGCCTTGGCGGGTCCCTCTGCCCAGCCCGAAAGTGACTGACTTCTTGTTGTTAACTTCCACTTGGGCCATAGGTTGGGAATATAGTAACTGCACCCATTGAATGAACTTGGGACCAAACCCCAGCTTCTCCAAAACCGCCCATAGATATGGCCATTCGATGGTATCAAAGGCCATGGCTGCATCCAAGGAGACTTTAACCGCCGGTTCCAATATATAAGCTGCCCTGTCCAAGACCCCGTGGACCCTGCGCAGGTTCAGCACTGTGTTACGGTGCAGTATGAAACCGGATTGGTCCGGGTGGACCAACGTTCGGATCACCGTCAAGAGGCGAGTAGCAAGGAGCTTAGCCAGGATCTTGGGCTCTGCATTTAACAGGGATATCGGTCGACAAGAGACGCATTCGGTCCTGGGCTTCCCCTCCTTGTGAATAGTAACTATAGTGGCAATGCGCTGGTCTAATGGCAAAATGCCCGCTTGTCTCGAGTCCTCGTACATGGCTCTCAGGTACGGGGCCAATTTGTCTGGTTTCAACTTGTACAACTCGTCCGACCAGGTGTCCTGCACCACAAGGGGAAATGATTTTTTCATCAACATGCCAGCCCCCCAGTAGCCCGTGGTGAACCCTGCATGAGCCAGTAAGACGTTGCCCCTTCTATGTAACGCTCTACATGCATTTCCAACTAGATGGGTTTCTTGCAGTAGGACAATGTCCGGGGCCTGGCGTTTAAGACACTGGAGAACCGCACTACGTTTAATCTTGTCCCCCAGCCCATTGACATTCCAACGCAACAGTTTAACCCCACTCTCCCCAATTGGTGCCATATCCAAGTATTACAAAATTCACTGAGCGCCATTCTACTCCCCCAATCAATGTGTCAATAGCAGTTGCTGATGCATTCCAAACTTTAAACGAGAAATTAAACAACCCCCCCAACACCCCCCCCACCCCTCTGCCCTGCCCTCTGTGCTTAGAACTGCCCATGAAAAAACTTTCAGAGTGCCTGTCGCCCTAGAAAAGTGTTCAAGCAAGAAAAGGAAAAAAGAAATAAAATGTAGGGGGGGAGACATAGTCCGCCCCATCTCAGCCCAACAGGTCTACGATATACCCATCCTAAACACATTAAACAGGTTTGATTAAGCTCACTTACCAAACGACAAGGAAACCAGAAGCCCCCCACCCATTCCCCTCACCCACCGCACATTGCAGAAAGTACCAGCCCAACCAGTGGACTGGTGACCTGTCAGGCCAGCTGGCTACTGTCAGTGCCGCCCCCCCGCCCCTCCCACCGCGGTCGCACGGACTTCTCGCTCCCCTGCACTCGATTCAGTCCGCTACCGCCTCGGGATGATCGAAACACCACACTCGCCCATCAGCTTCAATCCGCAGACAGACAGGGAACAGCATGGAATACTTCATACCCTGGTCCCTAAGGATGCACTTGATGGACATAAACTATCGTCTTTGTCGCTGTACTCGTTGGGTAAAGTCTGGAAAAAAAGAGATGTCAGAGTTCTCATAGCACAGGGGGGTGCCAGACCTGGAGTGTTGGAGGACAACATCATTATCTCTGAAATTGAAGACCTGCACCAACATGGGCCACGGGGGAGCGCCCGGTTTGGGACGGCCGCCTGGGATCCTTTGGGCGCGCTCGACGACAAAGAACTTACTGAGGCCTTTGGGTTGCAGATGGTTGAGGATGAGATCCTCGACAAAAAGGTCCAGTGTTTGCTCCTCCGATTTCTCCGAAACCCCAAGGATGTGCAGGTTATTTCGACGCAGGCGGCCTTCGTAGTCATCCAGTTTGAGGTCTGTAAATTTGCGAAGGTCCTGGAGTTCCCTAACCGCCCCCTGGAGCTGTGAGACATCATCAACAAGGATGTCTGTCTTGAGTTCCACCTGTTTGACCTTTTCGTTCAGTTTGCCCATATCAGCCCTAATGAGGTTGACCTCGATAGCCGCAGTGTCTAGGGAAGTCTTGACTCCAGTGATGGCAGCCATAACATCTTTAAGCGAGATTTCTTGCTCCTCCTCACCCAGACCCCCGGATCCAGAGTCTCGGGGTGCCCGGGCCCGACTTTGAAGCTTCCACCAGACCAACAGACCCCTCCCGGGTGTGTTAGACACTTGCTCCTCAGTGACTCATACGGTAGGGCTCGAGAAGTTATGCCCCAGCAACAATATCAGGCAACGATATCATCAAAGGCCAAAGCAGGAAGGGGGCAAACTCAGGTACATGTCCAGCTCTTTCCGGGCACCATCCGACTCCCCCAGGCAGAGGGGGGGGCCCCAGCACAAGCTCCACGCCCCCAGTCGACCCCTCCAATAAAGGAGCGGGCCTCCTGTCCAGATCAGCAGAGCAGGCAGCGCAACAGTCACTACAGATGATGTGTGGGCGAGCACTACTGGCTGCACTGAGACACACTGACCTGCAGAGTTTCCTCACTCCACTAGCACAAGAGTACATGATCCGGGGTAAGGGGGGCAGACACCGCCAACAGGTCAACAGGTCAACAGCCCCAGCGCTGGGTCCAGAGGCAGGTCTCTCGCGGCCAAAAGACTATGGCCGTAAATTATTATACCTGTGTCAGGTATAATGTATGCAGGGTGGACGTTCCCATGCAAAAAGCCATGTAGAACTGACGCAGTGAAATTTATAACATTTCACTGCGCCACTCTACGCCTTCGCTGCGTCAAAATGTTTACGCCTGCTCAGACCAGGCGTAAGGAATGACGCAAGGCTTTTTAAATGGGACTCACCTCTCTGTTGTGACACATTCCTGAGGTTGCGTCACTTTCATGAGCAACTCCAGCAATGCGTCACTTTTCGGTCAACAGATGCGTCAGAATTTCTGACGCATCTGTCAATCCTTGCGCCATGGTGCGCTGTATTGTAAATACGGCGCATCCATGGTGACGCACGGGTTTTGCATGGTAGCGCAGGGAAAGTGATGCATCACTACATATACGTCACTTTCTTGTAAATCTGCCCTAGAATCTTGTTCAACGAAGCGGACAATCTCCGAGTTACTCACACCGTTCCCGCTCAACGCGCATGGCTAACGGCACAGCTCACAGTGAGCTACAAGCCATGTGAGCTACAAGAACAGTGATATAACAACACCTCCCATATAGTTCATAGCAATTCGGGACTCAGAAGATGAGATGGAGGCAATGTGCCGAACCTGAGGCATTTATGGTGTGACGGGTGAGGCAAGATACTGTGCAGAAGATGAGGCGTTGGAGATCACAGAAGATGATGGCAAGTTTACTGCACAACCAGACAAGATAGTGCCCAGCAGAGGAGGGCAAGGTTAGTCTGCCACAAATATCAGGGCAATTCAGAGGGCATGGATGGAGAGCACCTTGTCTGAACCAAGTCAAGAAAACAGGGAGTCCTAACGGGTTCCTTGTACTCACAACATTCGCTTTTGAGTCGTGCTGCAGTGTGTTGGTCCTGGTTGTCCTTTTCTGGAGCTCCGAAAAGAACCTTCCACCATCCAGCTTCTTGATAACTATCAGAGCATTCTGGCCACACCCAGGATGGTCAAAGCTTGCATAGTCTCACAAGATCCAAGATGGTTGCTGACAGCGCGATCCTGTAAGACCCACAGTGGCCTCGTCCTGTTCTTGGTCGTGTGAGACCCCGTGGGAGTCAAGATGGCTGCCGCCATGTTTTTCCAGATCTAGAGATCTTCTATGGACCTCAGAGGCTGGCACGATGACAGGAGTGCAGAGATAGGTGTGGTGCCCTTCTAGGAATTGTGGCAGCACTAACAGGATGAAACCCTTCAATGGACCTTTCAACTCTTCTCCATATGCTTCTCTGGAGTTGACCAGTTAGGCCAGATGCAAGAGTTCTACCACCAGCCACTGGCTGCCTCAGGCCCATGACGTATTATATTCTGTCTCATGTATCTTAGATGGTTGTGCATCACAAAGCTAGCCCACCCGAGGGCGAAGGGGTCATTTTGTAATCTTCTACAACCCAAGTGCATGCAAGAAGTTTAAGCTCAGTAACAGAATAACTGCATTCAGCTTCCCTAAGTCATCTCGAGCCCTCTCCTCATTCTTGTGCGTTTGTAATAACAGAGCTCCCACACCTCAAGCGCCTGGATACCCTCTTGGGTGATTAATGCGCTATGCAAATCAATATAACATAGCATAAAACCAGAACTGCTGGCACACACGGCCTCTGTACATTTCTTCCCAATCTCACCCCTGAACAGCTGAATTTTCAAAGATAAACATGCCTTCCTGCAGCCTCAAGATTTTCTCTGAGTTCTGGTCATGCTCTAGCTGGTTACCCTCAAAACCAAAATGTCTCCTTGGAATGCCACGGCTCCCTGCCCCTCCTTCAAGTATTTGCTTCATCAGCTGATAAACCCCAGAAGAGGGGCTTGTGAGTGGAAAGGCATCCATCCATGGTGCTGCATTGGTTGGTATCACAAACACCATCCGATGCTTGGACGGTTCATGCAGTTCTACCTGGTGGTAAGCACTTGCTGCTAACAGTGGCGGCTGCTTCAAATGCCAAGTTGTAAAGCGGCCCGGTGCACGGACAAAATAATGAAAAAAATATATAAAACACTACTTCCCTGCCGCTGCCGGCCGCCGCCTTGCTCCTCTGCTCCTATCCCAATTCCAGGGGCGGCTGGTAACATTTGAAAGTGGTGAGGCGTAAACTAATTTGCATATTGCACCCAGCGAGCGAGCCCGAACCAACTTGCATCCATCCATACATCATTCATGCACCCACCCATCCATCCACCCACCCACTCATCCTGCATCCATACATCATTCATTCATGCATCCACCCATCCATCGATCATGCATCCACCCATCATGCATGCATCCATGCATCCATCCATACATCATTCATGCATCCACCCATCCATCCATCCACCCATCCACCCATCCTGCATCCATACATCATTCATTCATGCATCCATACATCATTCATTCATGCATCCACCCATCCATCCATCATGCATCCACCCATCATGCATGCATCCATGCATCCATCCATACATCATTCATGCATCCACCCATCCACCCACCCACCCATCCTGCATCCATACATCATTCATTCATGCATCCACCCATCCATCCATCATGCATCCACTCATCATGCATGCATCCATGCATCCATCCATACATCATTCATGCATCCACCCATCCATCCACCCACCCATCCTGCATCCATACATCATTCATTCATGCATCCACCCATCCATCCATCATGCATCCACCCATCATGCATGCATCCATGCATCCATCCATACATCATTCATGCATCCACCCATCCATCCACCCACCCACCCATCCTGCATCCATACATCATTCATTCATGCATCCACCCATCATGCATGCATCCATCCATGCATCCATCCATACATCATTCATGCATCCACCCATCTAACCTGCATCCATCATTCATGCATCCATCCACCCATCATGAATGCATCCATCCATGCACCCATCCACCCACCCATCCACACAGTGACAGCCTTAATGGCCGACAGCAAAGTTAAGGCATCAATTCGATCTCAAATAATCCCTGCGTCCTGTTGTCGAAACACCTCCACATGTCAATTCTTACCCACCAAGGGTTCAATCTAGCGTTGGAACTGTTTTATTTTCAATAGCTATTCCCATAGTTTTAGTAAAATGAGCATCAACAAAATTACCAGAAGCCCCAGATTCAATCATTGGCTGAATCTTGATATTTGCCCTTTCTGCAAACTAACTCTATAAACAAAAACAAATGCCGCTGTGCTTTTTGCACTATTTGGGTCAAGAAGATCCGGGACACTACATAAAGAGAACTTGAAAGTGTGGCCTCAATCATTAATAGGTCTTCTCTTTTTCCACGTACTGACTTTCACTTGTATAACTTTTAATTTGGATTTCAGGTTTCATGGGACAGTCTTTTAAAAAGTGGATGATTTTACTACAATACATGTAAAGTTTCGTTTTTCATCTTTTTGCCCTATCGTCTTTATCAACAGCACCCCGTGTACATTGGCTCTGGAAATGAAGGAGTCTTAACAAACAGAGGCCGCAGTACGAGGTAGGGAGAGAGCTCTGCCCCCCCAGACAGGGGGTTATGTATCCGGGCTATGTATTGACCAGCCAATCCTGGCGCTGTATGCAGCGCCAGGATTGGCTGGGGGGCACCATGAGTGCTCGCCCAGTCGCCCTGTGCAACCCCGGGGGCTGTGGCCCGCCCCCTGGTCCTCTCTCTATGGGCAAATTCACAGGGAAACAATCTGCGCATGCGGCGGCATGTTTGTGCCCAAAACCCACTTGTGCAGCTGCAGCAGGCCCATCCTCTCCCCCCCCCCCGCACTCCGGAAAAGTCTGGTGTCTCCTGGATTCCCGGCCGGCAGGTAGCGCGATTTTTTTAAATATTTGTATTTGGTTCTTAGTGAGGACGCGGTGGGTCCATGGGGCTTAGTGGGGCTACGCCCCTACGCCCCAATGGACGCACCGCGCCTGCCCAATTCCGGAAGGCAGCCCACAGGCTGCTGCACACTGTGGAGGCTCCCAGGTGCCAATCCAGACATTGCTTTCATGCCGAAAATACTATTACCCAACATGAGAGATGCTCTGGGATTGGTCTGAGTGGCCTGGTTTGGCGCTCAGGCAGTGCCTGGGAGTCTGTGTCTGTTTTCCACCCAGCTGTGTAACACAGCTCGAGTTGGGGGAATGCTAAGTGCGCATGTCGATTTGGCCATCCTTAGACAGCCGGCCGAACCCACGTGTGCACATGTGGTGCCCACAACTCCTCGTCCCAGCTGCTCACAGGATGGTCCCGCCGCTCCCTGAGACGTGGCTGTCTCTAACTCAGTGAAAAATAAAGTAATTATGAAATTGTTTTATCATCAATTTATTTTTCACTTTTGCCTCTGCTGACTCTCAGCACGGGGGGCGACACTCCCCCGCCATAACGGAGAAGCCGCCGCTGCTTGCTAACTGATCCACTAAAATATGGACATGCCTGCCAGAGCCGACAACAATGCATGCATGTTTGGAACTGTGTGATGGCCAGCTACACTTACAGAACTGTTTACAGAGCATAAACAGTTCTCTTGACACTGTGTCAATACCCATTTTCAATACCCCTGAGACCAAAATCCACCAAAGGAGCCAAGAATGAGGGTGACTCCATTGGTTTGGTGATGCCCTTCTTACAAAGGCCGGTTAACCTTTCCCTTTAATTTGTTTCTGCATCTCAGGGCTCTTTCCTCACTTTATGTGTGGCTGGGATTTCATTTTCCCTTCGGATAATATAGTGTTTAAATTACTTGTTTCCCTAAGTCTGCACTGAATACTTTACAATACTTTGCTTTCAATGCAATTAAATACGCCCTTCGTAGTGTGATTTGTAAAATACTTTTCCTTCACTTACGGTCCAACCCTTAGTTGTATCAATAGCTGTTTCCTCAAAATCAGCCACATAAACTCCAGGATCAGCTGTTGTGGGTCCGGCCTGACACTCGATTCTCCTCTGCGGCCAAGGATAACCAAATATGGGTTCACCCTTTCAGCTGCATACACCTTCCCTCTTCTGCAGGAGGCTTGTAAGCGTTGCTATTGATACACTAATGCATATTTAGGCAACCAAAGATGGGGTCATGTCGGGATTACACAGCCTAAGTGTGATTGCACCTTACCCGCCTGGTTCCAAGATGGCAGCTACAGAGACTCTCTGTTTGATCCTGGAAAGGTGTTGACTGACCCGCCAATGTCACTACCAGGGCTTCGCACCGGAGAAGCTGATGAGATGGGGCATCCACAGACTCATCTCTG
Source organism: Lissotriton vulgaris (assembly GCF_964263255.1). Classification (NCBI taxonomy): domain Eukaryota; kingdom Metazoa; phylum Chordata; class Amphibia; order Caudata; family Salamandridae; genus Lissotriton; species Lissotriton vulgaris. The sequence goes on from NC_141699.1 coordinate 66,721,964, forward strand.
TTGGACACAACCTGGCTGAGAATGTGTGTATGTGACATTTCTATAGCACAATCCTAACAGGCAGCAGAGCACCCACCCAGGGCCCACGGTGAGCATTAAGTCAAGGAGTGATAGGAGTGAGTCTTCAGCTCAGTCCTAAATTGGCGACGCATTGGGATGGACCTGATGGATGCAGTCATGTTCTTCTGCCTTCCAATTCTACACTTCTTAGTCTACGGACTGATGGTGTCCTGGCTGGGGATGTGCAGAGAACCAACAGGGGTGATGAACAGGTCTGCAAGGGCGCTGGTCGTACTGACTTTGTAAAGGACGCAGCTGGTTTTGAAGATGATGCGGGCCAACAAAGGGAACGAATGGCGTTCCAGCAGGATGAAGGTGATGTGATCATATTTCTTCAGGCCCTGGGTGAGACATTTTGCATATGCAGGAGGGCTTGTTCATCAACCACCCAAAGTCGTACTTCGCCTGAGGCACTGCCATCTGTGTTTCTGGCTCCAACAGAACTCCTTGTTTGCTACCCTGGCACCCCTCTGACACCTCACTGCTGCTTCTGTAACTGCCTGATTGAAAGCCATCTTAGAGGTGAAGGCAGATAAACTCCAGAGGTTTAGTAGAACAAAACTCAACAACCGAACACCAATACCTTCCACTCACACCTTCTCCACACTTACTCCATCCTTACATGAACATCCCCAGCCTGGAGCTGCATGCCACAGTCATCCTCAGACTCCAGTGCATTATCAGTTAATTAACGCCTTCTGGTAGTAGCTGTGTTGAGATTTGCATTCAATCGGCGGTCCAGAACGGGTGGCAGGTCCTTCTCATTCCCAGGACCTTCAGCCTGGAACAAGCTCCCTCTGGAGTTATGGAACATCAGCCACTTCCTGGTTCGAAAGAAACTGAAAACATGGCTTTTTAATCAGGATGAATGGTTCGGTCTCTCAGCCAGTCAAGACTGGAGGTGCAGAGCGCCAGGACACTCCATGGAGTAACAGAGCGCTATATAAATGCCCTTTACATTACATCACACTCAGTGGGGACACCAAGCACTTTCCTTCTATATCCTTACCGGGGCCAGTACAGGGTGCACCAGCTGTTGTACCTGGCAGCTGGACGGGGTTGCCCCGGTGTGTGCCACCGCCCCTCACCCATAGAGAGAGCAATGGCTCGTGCGTAACATTTTGTCACATCCTCAGGCAGGGGGGCTGGGCCCACTCACCTGGTGTGCACCAACCAATCCTGTGGGCAGTAAGTTGTGTATGATTGTGAGGGTCAAAGGTAAAAGGTCAAGGATTGCCAAACTTCCCTTCACCTGCCTACCCATTCTTGGCTGGCTGATGCCAGTGGAGGGTGCCTGGGTGGTTGTGGATTTATCATTAACCAAGTCATGAGGGTGTAATAGTGCCTTCACGCCCTATGAGCCCTGGACTAAATTGTCTTTGGGCAACAGATCATCTGAGCAGACATACCTGCTGCAGATTCATTGGGGGCGGAGGGGGTTTTCTTAAATTATCCTCCTCTGCCCATTAGGTCTCTCTTGAAACTATTGTGCAAATGTTACATGTAATGTGTGGGCTGCCAGGGCACCCTAGGCGGCGGCAACCTGGCCTCCTCCCACCACCAGGCAGCTTGGTAGTGTCTGCAGAAGGCTGTGCCCAGGAGGCTTGGCAGCCCTTGAGAAGTCCATGTGTGCCAGGGGCTGCAGCTCCCACGTTTAGAAAATTAAAGTGCTTTGGGCAGACCTTGCCAGATTCATGCATTTTTGCTGACTTTGCTGAACGGTGTTTACAATGCCCTGCACTGCCTGCAACTTCGACTCCGAGCCGCCTGGTGACTGTTCATAGACACATCTGTGCCCTTGAGAGGGAGCGCAGCTAAGCGATGGAGCCATGTGATGGGGTGGCAGGAATGGTGCCATTCTGGGGACCCTGACTTCAGATGGGCTGGACTGGCACAAGTGAACCCCTCGGTATGTCTGCAGGCACACATGGACCAATGCAGCGCCACCCCGAGCCCTCACTCATGGGGTGAGTTCAGCTGCCTGCCCTCACACTAACAGCATCGGGGAGACGCATCAATGAATATATATCGCTGTAATTAGTAGCCATCTTTCACTCTTACCTGACTACGAACCAGTGTCTCTTTAAACAAGCACTGACAAAGCCAATAGCTCTTGACTTTGGGACCTACTGACTTTGTCAATGGTTGTTAGTGATGCTGTGCAACATCCCCGATGCGAATCAGGGCTACAAAGGAGGGAGAAAAGGTCCATAACGCATGCAGCCAGCTACAAAATAATGCAGTGTTTTTAAAAAAAATTATTTACCGATCCGAGTTAGATTGGTTTTTTTTAACAATTCTTTTTATCGAAACAAAGCATCAGTGAAAGCCACTGTTACAGAAGAATGTTGTCATAGCCAATATAACACCTACTGGGGGTACAGGGAACAGGAACAAACACATGTCAGAAAGCTTACGGGGATGGGGGTACATCAAAAACAACATCCCTAGGTGGCACACAAACCTCTCCTCTATATTTATTCCAAGGTCCCCATATTAAAGCCCACTTTCAGGGGCGGCCTCTAGCAATGAAAACAGTCTTCTCACGAAACATACTCCAGTCTAAGTTATTTTTCCAGATCTCAAGGGTGGGAGGCTGTTCGGATCCCCATTGCTGGGCAATATTCTTTTTCGCTATCATGAAACTCAATGTAGCCCACTGTGTCTGTGCAGAGTTGAGGTCAATAGGTTCCCATATGTTAAGGAGGTATCTTCTCGCCTCTGGTAGCAAGGAGACCCCCAAGACCTTGTGTATAGTGTTATGAATCCTACGCCAGTACTCAGAAATATATATCGACACTCCCAAATGATATGGAGGAACATCCCCACAAGACCACACTTTCGTCTACACAATCCGGTATCAGACAGTCCTATATGAACAAGGCGGGCCCGTGACATAAACCCTGTGTAGTATTTTTAACTGAACAAGCCGCAGCCGTGCAGGAATGGCGACCACTTTGGGAGAGGACACAGCCGATTGCCAGTTTTCATCATCCAGTTCTATTCCGTCTCGCACCCACTTATCCCTCAATTCCGTAAGTAGCTCCGCCCTGTGATTAATTAGCTTCTTATAGATCAGGGAGATCGTTTTCTCGGGGAGGTGACCATCCAAGATTCTATCCTCAAGAGGTGAGGCCTCCGAAAGTTCCGCATCCACAGGCAGAGCCGCCTGTAGTGAATGTTGAATTTGTGCATAGCGGAAATATTCAAATCTTGACAGCTCGAATTCAGCCTGCATTTCCCCAAATGACTTAATCCTCTCCTTGCCCCAGATGTCTTTAATGGTGGAGATCCCTATCAGGTCCCACTTATCAAATCCTTTCGTCTTCCAGAGCTTACCCAGCCACTCCAAATCAAAGAGTGGGGTAGCTAACGTCAATTTGTCCCTCCATTCCAAAGAGCTCGTGGCATCATGCCATATCCGGGCAGCATGCTAAGTCGGCCCTGTCCAACTTCGATGGCTTTGAGTACCGTGCTCTGTTATAACTGCCTCTGGGGAGGAGCCATTTATCCATGGCATAGCCAGGATCGGCAATGGGGCCATATGTTCCATGATTAATCGCGGCCAACTGGAAGGCCCAATAGTACCATTTAATATCTGGGAGGGCAATGCCTCCATCATACCAGGGGAGCATCAATTTAGCTAAAGCGATACAGGGCCTGCCCTTCCATAGAAGACTACGCTGCAACCGTTCCACCTCACAGAAATAGCTGGCCGGCACTACATCTAGGGTATTCTGAAGAGCATAGAGGAAAGGAGGCAGTGCCATCATTTTAAAAAGGACCACTCGCCCCAACAAGGAGAGTGGAAGTTTTCTCCAGTTGGCGATGTTACTTCTAAGCCTCTGCAAGGGGGGAAGAAGATTTTGGGCATACCGAACTGCAGGGTCAAGAGAGATGAAAATCCCCGAATACTTGAACCCATCCGTATTGATTTGAATAGGTCAGTTCCGCGGAGGGACCAGGGGTTCCCCCCTAAGGACAAACAACAGGGATTTCCCCCAATTGATGGAAAGCCCAGAGTTCTTACCGAAAGAGGCCAGGACATCGCACACAACAATGAGGGACTTCCGGGGAGAGGGTAAATAAAGCAGAATATCGTCCGCATACAAGGAAATTCGGTCCTCCCAGTCAGGGGACCACCAAATGCCCCGGATAGATGGTTCCCAGTGCAACCAAGACGCTAGGGGTTCCAGGGCCAGCGAGAAAAGAAGAGGTGAGAGAGGGCAGCTCTGCCGAGTGCCCCGACCAAGACAGGACGCCGAGACTCGATTATTAACGACTATTTGGGCAAGCGGCTCAGTATAGAACAAGCGCACCCAGCTAATAAATTCAGGGCCAAATCCAAGTTTAGTCAGGACCACCCACAAATAGAAAAATTCTACAGTATCAAAAGCCATGGTGGCATCGAGCGAAACAATACGGCTACTTCCTGCAGCGTGTGGGCCCTGGCTATCACGCCATGTAACCTATGTAGATTTAGGGCCGTGTTCCTATGGGGAATAAAGCCCGACTGATCTGGATGAATCAGCTTGCTAACCACTTTTACCAGCCTATTAGAGAGGAGTTTGGCCAGAATTTTGGGTTCAGCATTCAATAAAGAAATGGGCCTATAAGAGGCACAGTTGGTCTTGTGTTTACCCACCTTATGAATCACAACCACGGACGCAACCCTCTGATCTCTGGGCAGGATCCCTTTTTCCCGGGCCTCGACAAACATAGATTTAAGGTAGGGCGCCAGTCTGTTGGGTCTGAGCTTGTATAGTTCAATCGGGAGCCCGTTTGGTCCTAGCGCCTTACCCGAGTTCAAGGAGCGGATAGCTTGGGCTATTTCGTCAGCCGTTAAGGCACTATCCATAAAATCACGGTCTTCTAGGGATAGACGCGGGAGCTGTATATCACGCAGCAGTAGGTGAGAGTCCTCCTTGGGTCGATCAGAGGCCGAGGTGTAAACAGTTTGGAAATGCGCCGCAAAATCATCTACAATACTCTGTGGACCTGTAAGCAAAGCTCCCTCCTCTGTAACAAGTTCTGGGACGACACGGTCAGCCCAGTCCTTTTTGTCCATCCAAGCGATAAGTTTCCCTGCTTTATCCCAGAGGCCATAAAGCCTGCCCTGCTGCTCCCTACCAAGAGACCTTGCTCTATCAGTGACCAATGATTTATAATCATACTGTTTAAGGCTTAAAAGATGTAATTTAGCTTGCGTTACCTCATGTTCCAGTTCACTCTGCAGCCGAGCAATCTCAGTCTCTGCATCAACAACCTCGCTATTCCTTTCCTTTTTAGGTCTCGACTGGCGTACACTGCGCAGCAGTGTTGTGCAGCTCGAGAAATGTTGTTTTCCAATACTGGGGTTGAACCCGCCTCTCTCTTCCATTGGCTAGCTCCATAAATGAAGGCTAGCCATTGGAAGAGAATAATGGCAATCATTCTCGGAGCAGATTCTGTGTTTTTTTAAGCCACGCCCCCTTTGTTTCGTCATGCAGAGGTGGGCCATTGTGGGTGTTTCGTTATTTATTTTTTTTCCGGGATGTTTGCGGCTGCCATTTTTTCATGTAGCTGGGGCGGGCGGGTCGCGAGTTCCATCGGGAGCCTGGCCCCCTCGTGCCATAGCTGTGCCTGGCGTTCTTACAAAGGCACAGCACCCGCGCCATCAGCGGCCGTAATTTCGTTTTCTTCTTTTGTTTCCTTCTGCAGGATCTACGAGCTCGACGAGCAACGGGTGTTTCCAGCTCGGGAGCAGCGGAGGAGCCGGGTCTCGGGGAGGAGCAAGCAGCAGCATCGGAGGAGGACTCCAGCTAGAGGCCTCGTAGCATGGTGGACAGCCTTTGCAGCAACTTTGGAACAGCGTTCGTCGCGGCCATCCCCCGCGGCTCATCGTGTTGCCATATGGAGGGCTGCAGTTTGCACAGTGCGGTGAAACATTGGGTAAACTTTCCCGGGCAGTCTGTGCATGTTGACCGATTTGTTGCCGCAGTAGATTAGGGTGTGGTGCTCAGAACCCCATGGTGGGTTCTATCCTCATAATGAGCAGAATTCTTTACTTCGCGCTATTCGCTGAGGGGATGTAGCTCAGTGGTAGAGCGTGTGCTTTGCAGTTGTGAGGTCCCAGGTTCAATCCCCGGCCTCTCCAGTGCTTTTCTGTTTTAGGATAAATGCTCCCGCAGCGTTTTAATTAGTGGGGCGAAGGTTACATGCCTGTAGCATATTGGCGCAGCAAAAACTATGGGATCGGTACTAACCATCCGCACTGCGGCGTACCGATTGTGTGGAATTTTGTTTTTGGAAATGCATTATTTGGGATGTAAAGGTTGAAGCAGCTGGTTATGAAGCCGGGCTACGGGGTTCGAGTCCTGGCAACGGCTCAAACACCCTGTGTTTCCGTGGGGGTTACTTTGGGCTGGCATACGCGCGCAGGAGATAAATTAGTGGAACGGGGGTTAAGCAATAAATGGTTTCCGGTTACCCTGTGTGTAAACGATGAAAGGAAATACGTGCACACATACGTGGCTTGGCTTATTATCTCCCCTGCGCAAGCCGACCCCTGGTTTTGCTACTAAAAGTTGGTTCTTAGTTATAAGCTGAAGGAATTTGCTGGGGGGAAACAGTTTAATGTGAAAAGGGTGTGGCGCAGCGGCCAGGGTGCCTGGTTCTGAATGCTGGTTGAACGGATCAATCAACGGCAGCAGGTTACCGCAGCACCATGTGACATTGGGCAAAAGCGCACTTAATGTAACGTTGTTGTAAAAGAGAGTACACACGTTCTCAATCTTGTGGTAATTGTCCCAGTTGAAAAAACCACAAATTACGGCAAATGTTTTCCCCGAGGCAAGCATACGACACAGTATGCCTGCAGCACTCCCAGTGCAGTAAATTGAGACAATAGGGAGCTTCAGGGTAGTGGTCACGGAAATTCTATGCGCAGGAGTACAGTCATAAGTCCGTAGGTAGTCACTAACATATTACGGCGAATTCCAGGCATATTGTATGTGTATCTTGCGTACACCCACAGAGGGTGTGCTTGTAGAGGGTCGGCGATTAAATAAGAAAGCTATTTACAAATATGGGAAAGCTGGACTGTAAAAATTGCTTTCTCACGTGTGTTAATTCCGTACACATCGTCAAATACATTGTCATGCTTAGGTTACACAGAACGTGCATGCTTTCTGCCCCCCCTTCCCTCGTTGTGCATGCTGTTCCCTGCTTGTGACCCGGTTGCTGTGTTAGGTGGGGCTAGGGGGAGGGTGGTGGGAGGAGTCCACTGGTGGGCAGGTGTGTGTGTGTGTGTGTGAGGGTGCGGTAGAAGCACTGCGGGAGAGAAGCTATGGTCTGGAGAGCACACACCAACCACGGGGCAAGAACTTGAAGCAAGAAGAAACCACAGTGACGCCCACCCTCAGCACCACTGCTCTCACCCCAGCACCCGCGCATTTCCACTTGCTGTTTCCCAAGTTTAACCTGTGCGTTTGCCAGAAGGGCTCTATTCTGGGCCCCGTGTCCATCTGCTCCACCCCCTCTTGTGCCCTCAGCTCCGACATAGCACTCTTACCCCTTGGTCATCAACTCTTGCCCCGTACCGGCCTCTGACCTCAAGCAGGGGATTCGTCCATTGCCGCGTTGCTCTCTGCCCTCACAGGTGCCCTCAGCTCTGAATCCTCTGCCATCTGACTCACCCCGGGCCCTCACTCACTTCTTACCCCTGTACTCTCAGCTCTTACCCCTCTGCCCTCAGCTCTTCCTAGGCCCTCACTTCTGGCACCTGTGCCCTCTGACCTCAACTCAGCCCTCCAGCCCTCACCACGCTGCCCTCTGCCCTCACCTGTGCCCTCACTGACTCTTGTGCCCTCAGCTCTTACCCCTGTGCCCGCAGCTCTTACCTGTGCCTTCAGCTCTTACCCCTGTGCCCTCAGCTCTTACCTGTGCCCTCAGCTCTTACACCTGTGCCCTCAGCTCTTACCCCTCTGCCCTCAGCTCTTACCCCTCTGCCCTCAGCTCTTACCCTGCCCTGTGCCCGCAATCAATCAATCAATCAATCAAGGCATTTGTATAGCTCGCTACTCACCCGGAGGGTCTCAAGGCGCTTGGGGAGGGGGGGTCCGCTACTGCTTGAACAGCCAGGTCTTGAGTTGCTTCCTGAAGGCGAGGTGGTCTTGGGTCAGGCGGAGGTGGGTGGGGAGGGAGTTCCACGTCTTGGCGGCCATGTAGGAGCAGGATCTTCCTCTAGTGGTGGCTCTTCGGATGCGGGGGACGGCGGCGAGGGCGTGGGTGGTCGATCGAAGCTGGCGGGTGGGAGTGTAGAAGTTTAGGCAGTCGTTGAGGTACCTTGGGCCTTGGTTGTGTAGAGCTTTGTGCGCGTGGGTGAGGAGTCGGAACGTGATTCTCTTGTTGACCGGGAGCCAGTGCAGGTCTCTCAGGTGTCCGGAGATGTGGCTGTGTCGGGAGATGTTCAGGATGAGTCGTGCTGAGGCGTTCTGGATCCGCTGGAGTCTTTTCTGGAGTTTTGCGGTGGTTCCGGCGTAGTCCAGTCGGCTGGTGACGAGGGCCTGGGTGATTGTCTTCCTGGTTTCGGTGGGGATCCACCGGAAGATCTTACGTAGCATGCGTAGGATGTTGAAGCACGACGAGGAGACGGCGTTGACTTGTCTGGTCATGGAGAGGGAGGAGTCCAGGATAAAGCCCAGGTTGCGTGCGTGGTCCGTTGGTTTGGGTGCGCTGCCCAGGGCAGGGGGCCACCAGGAGTCGTCCCAGGCGGAGGGCGATGATCCCAGGATGAGGACGTCCGTCTTATCTGAGTTCAGTTTCAGGCGGCTGTTCATCATCCACTCCCTCAGCTCTTCCTAGGCCCTCGCTTCTGACTCCTGTGCCCTCAGCTCTTACCCCTGTGCCCTCTGCTCTTACCCCTGTGCCCTCTGCTCTCACTCCTCTGCCCTCAGCTCTTACCCCTGTGCCCTCTGCCCTCACCCGTGCCCTCAGCTCTGACACCTGTGCCTTGTGACCCTCGCCGGTGACCATGGCCAGCATGGCGGGGGAGATCGTGGCCTTCCTGCTGGCCCTGTTGGGCTGGGTGCTGGTCTGCTCCATGCTGCCCACTGACTACTGGAAGGTGTCGAGCATCGACGGCACGGTCATCACCACGGCCACCTTCTGGTCCAACCTGTGGAAGACCGGCATCACCGACTCCAACGGCATCTCCAACAGTAAGGACTTCCCATCCATGCTGGCCCTGGAGGGTGCGTCCCAACGGGGGGAGAGGGGCTGCTGGGGGCTCCGACCACCGCTGGAGGGGCTGCTAATGTAAAAACATCTTCCCATGCAATTATCTCACCTGTGTCTGTTGTGAAATTTTATATAGCGTGCAGTTGTCTGTTTTGTGCCATTCAATTATATACTTCTCTTTTCTGATTGAGGATCATTATTGTAAAGTTGGCAGTTAGAGCAATGAGTAAGGGAAAGTCTGGCAAATCGATGGTTACAATAGGGTTCATTTACAAAGCTTTTATCTTGCTTAAGGTGCTTTTACGCCTGGATCAAGGCAGAGCAAGTGATTGTGATTCATTAAGGTGTCATGTATTTGCACAAGTTCGTTTTATGTATTGTAACTATATTTATATAGTGCTTACTACCCCTGACAAGGTGTGGTTGGGTGGAGTCAGTGGATGAATGGAGTTGAGTGGTAGCTAGGTGGATGAATGAAGTGTGTGTGGCTGTGTGTGTGTGTGTGTGTAGCTGTGTGTAAATTGATACTTGTATAGCGCACTACTCACCCGCAAGGGTCTCAGGGCGCTTGTACGAATACCGCTGTGGAACCCATCCTGGCTTTCCCTGTGAGGCGTCCACTCCTGGGCACCCCCGAGGCCAGGCATCCTTAGCGTTGTGGGGGCCGTTGTGGAGATTAAGCAAGCTATTGCCCAGAGTTGCAGAGTGGGACTCCATGATTGGAATAGGCACCGAGGCGAGAATTATCAGGTCCGTGGAATTTTGAGGCCAAGACCCGCCGAGGCGGGGAATTGAACCCTGGTCCCGGGCTAGACCTCTGTATCAGGGTCTGCCACTCTAATCATTGAGCCACACTTCTCCACTGTGTGTGTGTCTGTGTATGTGGCTCTGTGTATGTGTGTGTTTGGCTCTGTGTGTGTGTGTGGCTCTGTAGGTATGTATGTGTGTGGGACTCTGTGTGGGTCTGTGTGTTTGTGTGCGGCATTTGCGAGAGATTAAGCTATTGGCATTGTAAATGACAGTGCCATTTATTTATCTATTTTCAAAACCAACACAAAAAATAACAAGCACTGGCGTTGCCAATAGGTCTCGCAGTAGGAAAGTTGGAGCTATTGGTTTTGTAAATGACACATTTTATATTTATGTGTTGGTTTTGAAAATCGCGAAATTAATAGTTTTGTCATTTACAATGGCAATACTTTTAACTTTTGCAAATGTGACACTCATAGTATTTGTAATGCAAATGTTTTGTATTTACGTGACTTAGATGTATTGATATTACAAATAACAATGGTTAAAATGTTTTTTAAATAATTAATACTTAAATAAAAGTGATTGTAATTTATAATGGCAATAGCTTAAACTGTTGTAAATACCTTTTGTGAAGATTATTTTCAGTGTATTTTATTGTGAGGAAAATAAAAGAACAGAAGTGAAATATTAACGTCTTTTTGTGACATTTGTGTAATGTGAGAGAGTGTGAGTCACACGTGGAGTTTGACTTCGGTAGAAACAAATGACCTTTAAACAAGACCTCTATTTTTTAATGTTTAGTCGTTTCGAACTTAGCATGTGGATACCTTTCCACATTAGTAACTATACCTAAATGTACACCAGGCCAGAAACCTTTGCCTTCTTTTCCTCACAAATGTGACTAAATTAAAACAAAAGATATTCTTCCTTCCCCTGGAAAAAAAATCACAAACCAACAGGACTCACTCCAGGCCGAGGATTTAAAGTGCTCTACAAAAAGGTCTAAAGATTAAAGGATTGCAGCAGATTACACCTGCTTTATGGAACTCACCAAGTGTGTTTACGGTCGGAACAGGTTCAGACAGTCATTGTTATGAGAACATTCAAAATTGTCATGGTCAATTTGTGTGTCAAGGTGAGAGGCTGGGTCTTAAATGTGTAATGAGATTTGTTTGCACTGTACAGTAGTCACAAACCCACATAACTTTAAACAACGACAGTGATAGATTCAACTAAAATATTCCCAACTCAAATCGGCAAAGTAAAATTGAAAGGAACAGTAAGCCTACATAGCAAAATACATGATCATACACAAAACGATATATGCGTTATTCCAAGCAGGAAACAAATTCTAAACGTACATTTATCCAATCGGTATTAAAATACAAAACCGCACGGAAGCAGTGCCTTTGCTTCACGAGAATTAATCACTGTGGTCTTAACATTTGAGAGAACAGAACAACCAACCCGGAAACATGTTCCCACGTGAGGCTCACAACAATTGACATAATACCTACTAAATATGTTTTATAACGTCTAGTTTTCAGAGAACTTATCACCGAAACAATACTTAAGACGGAACCAATGAGTGATTTGAAAAGCAAATTACATATGATTGCAGCGTGGAAAAACAGAAGCAATAATCATCAAAATAAAGAATCCCTTCACACCAAGTCGTTCAATGAAAAGTAATTTGTGCCATTCAAAACCACATACTTGTTAGAGCGTCTACCAGGGCAACTGCACATGCAGGTTTAGAAAGGACATCAGATAGAGCACAGAGGTGTCTAAGCCAACACACATGCTGTCGAAAAGAATAATCTGTCGACATACTGTTAATGCATGACATTCCATAACATTAAAGCTTAATACATTGCTGACCGAACAAACAAGACGCATTTTCTATGCCGATGATCACAGAAAAATAAACTAGGCTTAGAGGTCTGTTAAGAGAGGGGAGAGTTCTGTTAAGAGAGGGGGGGTTCTGTATTATGGTATGGCTAGCACAGAGGTACCGAAACAAGGTTTCAAGGCACTTTTATGCACTTTGCCAACAACTAAGGAAGGGGGGGAATAGGTCACTTACACTTCAAAAGAAATGTTTGGTTGCTGCATTCACCCTTACGTTTAATCACAAAAACTGCGTGCTCATAGTGACTCAGAGTGTTGGACTGTAGATATGACTACGACACGACTTCAATTAAGGACGGTTTACACCGGGCTAACAGGGACCGGGTGCCTGCAACCAGCTTCTCGACGAGCCTTAGAGAACCGAAAGGCTTGGTCTAAACTGGGGCACGGTATCCACCATAAAGATGTGATGTGCTATATGAGTGACATGTCTCAAACAAGTGATGTCCGATGCCTGCAGGACACATGCTGTATCTACTGAAGCAGATGATAGTAACGAGCGGGAGGGGACTATGATCTTGATCATCAATCGGGCGTGGCGTGCTACGCACTATCTAATTAATAAAGAGGCTGCTGGCTCACAGAGTTCCCCGCATGCACGCAACCGCCCCGCGCAATGTCGTTTTGCAGTGTTTGTTGCACTATTCATGCGTTTAAGCTTGAATTTATTTTTGCAATTTGGAAAAGCCTGCAAATTATGCAACACATCGTTTACACATGGCTTGCAATTCAGCAACTGCGGGAAGTCGGAAATCCAGAAGCCGCTTGATGCAAAAAACTTCAAGCACATCATAAATCCATAAATCCACGACTGTGCAAACTTTGGCTGTAGTACAGGCTGCAACTTTTTATCGTCGTGCATCAGAATGGGCAACGTTCCAAAGACACGTTCCAAAAGGTCTGTTGCACGGAGACAAAGTGAAAATACAGCGATAAAGGAAAACAAGTACGGGAAATGCAAGGGGGGTGGGGGTGAGTTGGGTTCACAAGGGAGAGAACAACACGAGTGGTGGGCCATGAATAATTAGGGAAACTGAAAGTACGGCCGGCCTGTGGCCGGCCATGAATAATTAGGGGAGGAGAAGCCACACAGCGCACGCTGGGAAAAGCCCTTTGATGTGCTGTGCGGCCGTGAATGCGCGTGCTTGTTTGGTCATGTGATTCACGTGAACTTAATGAGAACTGCAGCGCAAGAAGCCCTTGGTTTGACGAGGATTTCGACACTTGAATTCTCGCTCCGCTCAATGCGCTTGCGCGCATTGATAGGTCGCGAGACCTAAAAATGTTGTCATTTACAATGTCAATAGCTCTAACTTTTTCAAAGGTGAGACCGTTGCATTGTAAATGCTTGTTTGTTCCTGCAATCAGTGACAGAGCCCGACCCCTAATGACAGTCTTAAAGGCTTCCCAAAGAGACATGGAGGAGGACACTGATCCCTCATTATCCATAAAATATTCATCTAGAGCCTTAATGAGGTCCTTGCGAAGTTTGGGGTTACGTAGATACCAGGGGTTAATGGGGGCTATCCTACCCACCGTTCCCGAAGCGATATAAAGCCGGAACCAGAGCAGGGAATGATCAGAAATACCCCTGGCGAGATGAACAGCCTCAGTGACTTAAAACGCCTGAGCCGCCGGGACCAAACAATAATCCAAGCGGGAAAGGCTGTTATGGGCACCGGAATGGAATGTGTATTGTTTCTGGTCAGGATGGAGCACTCTCCATCCGTCCACTAAACCTCTACATCGATAAAGTCGGGTAGCCATCGCATGGCGCGCCCCATATCCTGCCGGGGATGTCTATCCATAATTCCAAAGACAACTGCATTGAAATCACCACCCAAGATCAAAAGCTCAACCGGCAACTCGAGCAAAAGCTTTCCAAAATCATTAAATGAGGTGGACTGCATGCCCGGGGGGACATAGACAGACAAGAGGGTAAGAACATGCCCCTCCCACTGACCCGTAATGCCAACATAATTGCCCCTGTCATCCTCCCACATAGAATCTTTCACCAAAGGGAGCGCCTTCCGAATTAGGATGCCCACCCCTCTGGAACCAGAGGTGAATCCCGCATTGCCACCAACTTGTACCCCATTCTGTGCATAGCCTTACATAAATTCCCAATTAAATGCGTTTCTTGAAGCAAAACCACATCTGATACCTGGCGTTTAAGATACTGAAGAACCACACTGCGTTTAATTTTGTCCCCCAACCCATTCACATTCCAACTGAAAATCTTCAGTTCCCTACCCCCCACCATCATTTGTGAAAAAGATGTGACATTCCTCTGTCTGCTGCATGCTAATCAAGTTTAACCTGCTGATGCCATCAACAATCCACCCAACTGGTGAAACAAACTTCCCTCCCCAGCACCCCCAACCCCGCTGCCCTGCCCATTAGGCTTAGAACTGCCCATTGAAAAACGCAGAGTGCCTGTCGCCCTAAACATTCAAAAGAAAGAACAACAAGCATTTACAATGCAACTGTTTCACCTTTGGAAAAGTTAGAGCTATTGGCAATGTAAATGACAATGCCATTTATTTATCTGTTTTCAAAACCAACACATAAATACTAATTTTGTCATTTACAATGCCAATAGCTCAAACTTTTCCAAAGGCGAAACCGTTGCATTGTAAATGCTTGTTATTAATTTTAAATAAGAGAGGGAGAGAGAATGTATGTGTTTGTTGGTATGTTTGTTTTTTAGGGTATAGTTTCGAAGCAGGGGCGTCAAATAGATAAGGAGTTGCAGTTTGTAGAAGAGAAATTATATGCAGGACCAGGTTAAACCAGATTACTGAAAGTAGGATGTGAATGTGATGGAGCGGAAGAGGGGGGCGTGACCTGGGCTCTGCATTACACCAATTTGCACCGCTGGTTCACACAATGTTTACAGTTTCAAGCAGATCGATATGAAGTGATCTGCCCAGAATCACACGATGGCTAAGCGGAAACGCCGCGATTGAACCGTAGATCTCCAGTTTCCCAGCTCGGGCTCAAGACATTAGTCTGCGTCTCCCATTTAAGCAAATCTGCCATTTCATAAACCTCGGGCGATCCGGTGACTGCAGAGAATTAACAAGTTCTCTTCCAAGACGAGACACCTCCTGATGGATGTGGTCCGTGGGCTTAAACTGCCGACTCTAGTGCTGGAAACCAGAGTTCGAGCCTGGAGGTCGCGTCCACATCCTGAGATTCTGGGCAAATCACTTCATCTCCTCAGTGCCTGAATCTGTAATGTAAATACGACGCTCGTGTAAAGCGCTCCAATACCTTCGGGTCGAGTTTGCGCTATATAAAATCTGCACAAAAAAAAAATGGCCAGGAATGTTTATGTTCTGTCAAAGTCAAGTCCTATCGCAAGAACAATCCGGTACTACTTTTTCTGTTTCAATTTCTCTCCTGGCGCTCTAGCGCACCTGTGCACTTTTTGTTCTATATTTATAGCGCTTTCACATTTTGCTCATACCTTCTGAAACAAACAGAACACACACGTAGACTTTTTGTCTAATAAACAAAAGCTTTCATTGATTTTCTGGGCCCGAATTGCATGCACTGCCTGGGTGGTATTAATTTTCACTGAGGCGCTATTTTACATAGGCGCCATATTACACAGGTGCACTATATAAAAGGAACGCACAAGGTAACTAAAATTAGTAAAGGCTGGATGACATAATGCATAATGTCGCACGAACATTCTTGGATAGCTTAATTTTCACAAGCGCCCGTGCACCAATATTTGAAAAGATAGACGAAAATGTTCATTGTAACTTGACAACCGTGGAGATTTCGGTGCAAATGGCAAAGAAGCACGTTTTGCTCCACTTTTTCTTTCTCCGTCTGTACTTTTCTGCGCAGGAGGGATTATTATGTATATTACGCCCATGTTGGCACACATGACTGAGCAATGATTTTGGCATTGCAAAACAGCATTGCGTGCCAGAAATTGCGTTAAATAGCACACACGGTGCTAAATAGCACACACGGCGCTAACAGCACACACGTAAAAAATACTGTGGTGATAAATAGCACTGTTGTGCAAATTACTACCCCTCCTGCTGTTATGCAATTCACAGTTGGACAGTGGACATGGACCCGGAAGGGGAGGAGATACCATATGCACGTTTATATCGCTTTAAAATATTTCTATTTGGAGTGCTTTATTGATATACATTTAACGTGGTTGTATTCTTCTGTTAATATTTCATTGTTCACTTCGTAATCACACGTTTCTCTCTTTCGTCGCAGCAATATATGTCAGTTCTCTGTGACATCATATACTTTTCGGAAGACTGAGCTTCATCTGGGCACTTCAGGTCTGCACTCGACCATAATTGGCCGTGTAAACGTATTTTGTCTTAAAATGAGAATTTCCGTCTAAAATAAACTACAAACTCGAAAGCACACCTGTGCTTAAATACCACGTCTTTGTTTTTCCATCCGACAACAGCAGCCCCAACGCTATCAAAAGACATGGGAGCGATAAAAACCTGCATTACTGTGTGTGTTTAAAATATTCTGAACGCTCGTTGACATTATCAACAAAAACAAGTCAGGTCCCGGGCCGGCAGCCAATCACAGCGCGGCCCGGGGAATGACGTCACGGGGGTGTCCCGGCCGGCAGCTTCGGGGGCGTGTTTTTCTCGCTCGCCCCTACCCATTGGCTGGAAGGTAAAATTACAGCCAATGGGAAGAGGAGAGCGCGGGACTTAAAAAAAGACACAGAAACGCCCCCGAATCGCGTTTTTACGGGGAAAGCGTGATTGACAGCCAATCTCTTCCAATGGCTAGCCTCCATTTATGGAGCTAGCCAATGGAAGACAGAGGCGGGACGAAGCCCCATAGTGTAGGATCATAAGATTTCGCCCTGGGCAGAGCACCTGCTTCGCAGGTGCTACGGCCAGGTCAAAACCTAAAAAAGTACTTAGGGGGATAGATCATAAGAGCTCCGGTCAGCACACAAAAAGACATAATGATAAGTCTGTGAAAAATACTGTTATGCAAACATTATATCTCCCCTCTCCCAATGAATCCAAGGATACATCTCGTCCCGTCCCCCCCCACACTCAAACCACCCCCCTCGCACAGCTAAAACATATGACTGGACGCCCATTTAGGAAGGTTGAGCCTCTCAGTCACCATCTCCTCCCCAGTCTGCTCGATACGGAGGGCCCCGAAACTCAAGCCATTCCAACACTGTCTCCTGTAGATCCAAAAACCATGCCCTACCATCCACTTCAACTCTAAGACGGGCCGGAAACAACATAGAATACTTCATGCCTCTCTCCCGCGGGTCGCGCTTCACAGACAAGAAGGACTTTCGTTGCTTCTGCACTCTTTGCGTGAAATCAGGAAAGACGGCGATAGTAGCATTTTCATATTTAAGGGGAGCACTGGCCCTTGAACACTGAAGAATAACATCTCTCTCTCGGTAGTTGAGGACTCGGGCCAACATGGGCCGCGGGGGAGCGCCCGGTCTGGGACGGCAGCCCAGGACCCTGTGTGCCCGCTCAATGACGAAGAACTTACTGAGACCCTTCGGCTGCAGGTGCTTAAGAATAAAATCCTCCACAAACAGGTCTGGGGCCTGCCCCTCCGACTTTTCAGGCATACCCAGGATGCACAGATTGTTAAGGTGGAGGCGTCCTTCATAGTCATCCAACTTACGGTCAAAGGCCACACGTGAATCATGTAGCTCTCCAACCTCCTGCTGCAACTGGGAGACATCCTCCACGAGACTGGAGGTGGTAAGTTCAACCTGTTTCACCTTTTCGTTCTGTTTCCCCATATCTCCACAAATTAGATTGATGTCTATGGCCATTGAATCATCTTATGCTCCAGTGAGGTTTAAACCCCAGATATAGCGTCCATGACATCCTTAAGAGAGAGCTCAGATTCATCTCCGGTCAGCGCCCCCTTCACCGAGTCCTCCGACAGCCTTCCTTTTGGTAGATCTTAGAGATTGTGTACCTGTCGAGTTTGTTAGATTGAACCGGTTTCGACCCCCTAGTCCCGGTACCCTTCACACGCTCCATGTCCCAATGGGCAGAGCGCTATCCGGGGCAGTTTCCAGATATGGCCAACGAGCACTCCCAACACAGTAGTTTCAGACACGGGCCCCCCAGAATCCGCAGCAGCAAGGACGAGCAACACAGCCAAATAATAGAATGAACTGAGAGTAGCCCTGCGATCGCACGCAGCATCCGAGGGAGAAGAACAGGGTCAGTTCACCACTACAGGGGACACCCGCTGCACCTCGGCAGCACTTTAAATACCAGTCAGCTGCGCCTCAATGCCCAATCACTGCACACCATAAAGTGCGTATATCCAGGGAAGTTCAGCGCACCATCCGTTAAATGCCCAATTGTCCACAGCACCTCCAGAAGAGAGGAGAGCAACAGAGCAAGGGGAGGGGGGAGAGGGACTCGATGTCTGCCAGAAAAAGTAATGTTCTGCAATCCAGATCTACCTTCACATCTGTCCTGGTTTCGTGAGGGACGGAGAGAGAGGAGGAGAAGGGGATGTAGAAATAGATGTAGAAATAGAGTCTGAGGCTTTAAAGAAGGTTTTAAGTGAAGGCTTTATTTTCATATAGGACTTTCTCCTTCGGCTGGTAATTCTCTCCCGAGCAAAGGCGGCAGGGTCGATGATAGGTTTTCATAAGGACTCCAGCTTGCGAATCGGTCCGATGTCCGCTTGTCTCGGAGTTTCCGGTTACAGCCATGGAAATGAAAGGAGAGCGAGAAGGACGTTTTAGTGGAGGGTTCAGAACTCAGGTAAGGTAAGGACCGGAAGTGAGGGTAACCTAGTGCAAACGGTGAGTATATCCAGCCAAAGTGTAGGAGTGCTCGTGCCAGGTATAGGGGATGGGATATGAGGACTGTACACTGGGATATTCAAATTTACAGGCTACTCCTTAGGTTGGGCCCGACGTCCCACCCAGCCCGCCACTCTGCCCCGTACCTGTTGGAGCCACGCTCCTCCCGTGGAAGCGTAGAGGGGCGACACGTGGAAACGGTGGCCTCCTGGCTTCTCCGACTCTCCTCTGGTCTTCAGGGCTTGATCTGCACTAACCTCCTCGTCCTTCTTCTCCTCGCCGATGTAGAACACTCCTTTCTCCTCCGAGAAAACGTCGTCCGTTGCTTCCTGGATTCTCTCCCCTTTTGACGTCGGGACACTCGTCAGGGGCGGGGCGTCGTCCGTTGTATACTCCCACTTAAAGGGACCAGGAACCTCTCTCTCCTCATCGTTCCACCAGTGTTCAGGGTCTCGTACCGCCCACTCTTTCTGCAGGCTTGATTCGGGCTGCTGTAAGGAGGGAAGGGAGGCAGGGGAAAGCGGGGTGGCGGACCACCAGTCCAGTTCCGGGGTCTGTACTTCCTCCGGGGCACCCGCCCCGTCACAACACCCCACCTCAAAGCTGCAGCATACCACTTGCACAGAAGGACTCCACCTTTAACATCAGGCCCATCAAACTCCGTTAGAATCCACCTGCAACAGTTTCATGTGGTACCAGTGGCACCCCCCACTGCAGCACAACGTTCCAAGGTCCAAGTCCAGAGGCGGCGGGAAATTCCACCAACACAGCAGCCGTTAAACAGAAGCGACCACCCCTCACCGCATCAAACAGTAGCGCTCTTCACCGCGCTGCGCAGTCCCCACCCCCGAGTCAGCAGGCAGGTCTAGATAGAGGAGAAGAGGTGTGGCGCCGCGGCTAGGGCGACTGACTCCGGAATCTGGGGATCACGGTTCGATCCCCGGCACCGGCGGCAGATTAGCCCAGCACCATGTGACTCTGGGCAATAGCTTGCTTAATCTTCCCGACGGACCCCAGCGCCTAGAGACCCTTACGGGTGATTGTGCGCTTTACAAATGTGGATTATTATTAATATTATTATTATTATTATTATTATTATTATTATTATTATAAGAGTGAAAGTGCCTGAGGCTGTGTTGGACCGAATGTCCAGTCCCTCTTCACACAGTGAAATATTTTCCTAAATTGGCAGGTTTATGATAACAATAATTTTTTACTTACCCTCATTTGATGCTTGAACCATATCTAAAACAACACAGCCCTCTTTGATAAATTCAACAGATTACTGTTGTGATTGTCTGTGGAGCTTGTAATAAGAAAGCAAGGGTTTGGTATATAAGCAAACAATGTCAGACTAGTGTAAAAGAATGTCGCCACATTGGTATCACTGAAGGGGCGCAAGATAAGTCGGCCAGCTGAGGAACATCTATGGAAAGTATGCCTGTTTATTTCCAGCCATATGCAGGCTAAGGTCCGATGTGCTGCGACTCATTAATGGAGCCAAGCTCCTGTGTTATTACATGCCAGAGAATGCATGCAACTACTGAGGGATCATCCAGGAATGGAGGACAAAATGATGTGCCATGTTGCCAACATTATGCTGCAAGACAGGTGTAATAATCCAGTAGAAGCTTAAATAATAAGTAGTTTATTGATCAGCACAGCATCAAGTCCTAGTACAGTAGTATCCAGGTTACAACTGACAAACAGAGCAGGATGCTGTATGAGGAAAGCTCTGTTCAGAATATAGAACATATGAGGAAACATAACATGGCACATGCAGTTAAAGGGAAAGAGTTACAGGTTACATAACAACTGGAGCTATACAGAATATAACACATCTCCCTCATTAAATAAAAGAACCAAACACATATTATACACAATCGTGTAAAGCAGTAGGTCTTCTTCTGACACGCACACCATCTTTGACTCTTGAAGCTACTGAGTCTGAAACAAAACTCGAACCAGTTCTATCATTAGAACTGTCACTTTGACCAGAATTGCCCAGAGACTGGAACTGTACATCATTTTGTGTTGGGCATTTAGCAACCTTGCTCAAATTCCAAACCTTGCCATTTTGGGTGATGACAGAATTACTGAGCACTCTTTCAATCTGAATGGGTCTACTATACTTACTCATACCCTTGCCAACCATGAAAGGTTTCAGAATCCTGACCCAATCACCCACACACAAACTATG
This sequence comes from Lissotriton vulgaris, assembly GCF_964263255.1. Lineage (NCBI taxonomy): Eukaryota > Metazoa > Chordata > Amphibia > Caudata > Salamandridae > Lissotriton > Lissotriton vulgaris. Next base: position 66,742,927 of record NC_141699.1, read on the forward strand.
CTCCCTTGTCTTCCACCTCCTATTGTACCACAAAGCTGACTTACTTTGTTTACAACTAACTCTATTCACAACACTTTGGATATCAACCTCATCTTCTCCCAAATTTTTACATTTCTCCTTAAACCACCAAGGACATATGTCTGACGAAGGATCCCTACCTTTAAGTAATTTGAAAGGGCTAACTTCCGTGGTGGTATGGGGAGTTATACGATAAGTCCAAAGCTTCTCCCTAAGCACATTCAACCAATTACCTTTCTCCTTAATGGCATCAGCAACAAAACTCTTCAATACTCGGTGAAAGCGTTCAACCTGTCCATTCTCATGTGGTTCATAAAGGGATGGACGAATGTGTTTAATATTGCAGGTTTGCAAGAATGATTTCATCTCAGATGAAACCAACTGTACACCATTGTCCGACACTAACACAGAAGGGCAGCCTTCTCTTGCAAAAACGTCCTTAAAAAAAGAAATAACGGGGGCGTGGCTAGCAGCCGATCATGGCGGCAGCATAAGGGACGAGCTCCACAGCTGAAGCGGCCTCTTCGTCAATCCGACACATAATCCGGCACAATTTCCAAGCCCTACAGGAGGGTACCAAAGCCCAGGACCGGGTGGTGTAAGCAGCGACAAGCGGCGATACGATCCGCCGTCTGGAGACCGAGATACGTCGAGGCTGCGGTTCGGCCTACTCCGACCTCCTAAGCCGGGGCTTCCCCTGGTCGAGTGGCCCAGCAGGAAGTGCAGGCGGACTTGGGAATCTAGACCGGAAGTGCCCGCTGGCCGCGGGGGACGGCAGAACGAGTGCCTCCCGGACAGTCAGAAGCAGCGAAGCACGCAGGCCACGGGAGTGTGGCGGACAATAGCATTATCGCCGGTGCCCCGGCCATCCCCGATGTCGAAATAGGCGGCTCTGAGTGTGAGGGAACCTGTGACGACGGGGGCATCTGCCATTTTCTAGAACGAGGAAGGTGCCGCGCACTTGGCGAATACCGACGCTCTTCGCCCTACGGAACACCATACCGAGGCTCGAACACATTATATTTGGTTTGGGTGGTGCGATCACACCGCTCCGGACATCCTGGAGCGTAGGGGCATGAGGAGCACGAAATCCAGCGGTATGGCGGGGAAAGGTCCCAAGGGCGGCGCCACACAGACCTGCATTGAACGGTATACCTCCGACAAGCCAACCACCTCCCCGGTGACGGGGAAAGATCCGGGAGGCAAGGCGGCTGACACCCCGGGGGGTAAGAAGGCGACACTGGACGATGTAATGCATGCTCTGGCTCAGCTACAAACGACAGTGGGTGCGATTTCCACAGATGTCACCTTGCTCAGAGCGGACCTCCACAAAATGTCGGAGAAGGTTAAGAACATGGAGGTGGTTAAGAAATCTCTAGTGGAGGACGTCTCCGAACTCCAACGGGAAATGGGGAAGATGGCGCAGGACAATAAAATGCTCCGGGAGAAACTGGATGAACAGGAAGGGCGTTCGAGGCGGAACAACATCCGTATTATTGGGGTACCGGAGTCGGAAGGAATTAAAGCCATGGACCTCTTTGTGGAGAGCCTGATCACGGATGAACTTAAGCCGAAAGGATTGTCAAACTTTTTCTCCATTGAAAGGGCCCATCGAGTGCCAGGAGGCCAACCAAAGCCAGGGGCAACGTCGCGGCCCATAGTAGCCCGTTTGTTTAATTTCCGCGACCGGGACGCCATTTTGCAGGCGGCCAGGACTTCTCCTCCTCTTAAATACAGAACGCTACCATCGCCATTTTCCCCGACTACACGGCGGAGGTCGCACGTCGGCGACGAACGTTCTTTGATGTTAAAAAGGAACTGAGGTCAAGAGAACTACCGTACTCCATGCTCTTTCCTGCAAGACTTAGAGTGGTAGCTGAGAACAGAACGTGGTTCTTCGACAACCCGGAGACGGTACAGGAATGGCTGGAAGGATGGAGACCGGGTCAGAATCCACGACGGACAAATCGACCCAAGAAGGATCGAAACGCAGGTCAACGCCAGGGTTCCCAGGCTTCGGGAGGTGGACCAGAAAGTAGCGACTCTTTGGGGGCAGAAGGCGGCCAAGAAGGGAATGAGGAACAATGAGCTTCAGACTTTACTATCGTTGTAGACATTTAATGCTGCGTAAGCGCTTCCCGCCATTGGACACTGGGTGAAGGGCCTCCGAGGGTGTGAATGAGAGACTGCCGGCAGCGGAGAGTCCCTCACCCCAACGCGCAAGTACACTGTTTTGGGGATGGGGTATGCACTCTGCTCAGTTGGGGGGGCGGGCAGTTTTGAGTCCGTGCAGCAGGGGGGCAGGGAGGGGGGTGGCTAGGGGTTCGGGAAGGTTTGCAATACAGGACCCCTTGGTCCTGCGAATTTTTGTTCTATGCACACGTAGGTTTATTGGTATGTTTCATTTTTCTGAGAGCATCTTGTCTATTTGGGACAGTGAGGAATTGGAATGTTGGAAAGAGTTACATCTACCCTACACTTGTCTCCGCACGCCACCTTGCCTACGGCGAGGGGGTCTCATGATGGTTCACCATCTTTCTCATGGCTGGAGCAGATAACCACACCACACCGAACCCATTGCATGTCATGTCATGGAACGTCAGAGGTCTGGGGGACAAGATTAAGAGGGGTCTGGTGCTACAGGGGATTAGAAGACAGGGGCCTGCTCTAGTTCTCTTACAGGAAACACACCTGACGGGGGCGGCCACGAAGGCCCTAGATAGGCGAGGTTATCAAATGATAGTGCATGCGGAATTTACTTCAGGATCCCGCGGTACGGCTATTTTGCAGAAGAAATCCTCCCAATTTATAGTGAAGTCAACAGCAGTCGATGCTCATGGCCGCTTTGCGGCAGTCCATGGTCAGTGGGAGGGGAAATTGTTAAATGTAGTTTCCGTGTATATACCGCCGGCGCTACACTCTGTAGCCCTGCCGGACCTTGGCAGATTCTTGTTGGACCTCCCTGATGGGGACTTGCTCGTAGGTGGGGACTTCAATATGACACTCACGGACACCCTCGACCGGTTCCCCTCCCGAACACACACAGACGGTCCCAGCAGGTTGCAAACCTTTCTAGACGCACAGGGATTGGTGGACATATGGCGCACACTACACCCTGGCCAGCAACAGTATTCATATTACTCGGCCACCCACAATAGTCTTTCCAGGATCGACTACTTTCTCGTATTGGGCAACGGGCATCTTACCGTGGCCGAGGCAAGTATACAGCCGAGGGGCATCTCGGACCACTCACCGCTCACTCTGACAGTCACCACCACAGGCACTAAACGACAACGTATATTCCCGATCTTCCCTGGATATCTTAAAGTCCCACAGATAAGTAAGGACCTGAAGAAAGCTACCCGGCTTTACTTTGAGGAGAACCGGTCCTCGGTAGACTCCCCCTCCACATTATGGGAAGCATATAAGACCGTGTTTAGGGGCCAAGCCATTGCCATTATTGCGAACCACAAGAAAGCACATAGGAGGGAAGCATTAGACTTAGAGTTGGGCCTCGAGAGGGCCAACACCGCCCATATGGCAAACCCTTCGGAAGATACACTCCACGATCTACAGGTTCACCAGCGTCGCCTCACCGACCACCTACGAAGAGTCACTTTGGCGGACATTGCTGCGACTCAACACAGGGTCTACGACATTGGGGACAAAGCTAGCAAACTCCTGGCGTGGCTAGATAAGAAGCAAGGGGGAGGGAGGAATACTCTACAGCTCACTGACTCATGTGGCGTCGTCCACACCCACCCAGGCGAAATAGTGGAGGTCCTAGCTGATCATTTTGGTGAGGTGTACACCCCTACGACAGTGGTGGCGGAAGATGAGGCTCGGGATGCCTTCGAACGTGTGCCTCTGCCGAAATTGACGGACGAGGCGTCGAAGGATATCGACGCACCTTTGACTGCGGACGAAATCCAACTGGCCATTGGCTCCCTTCATTCGGGTAAGGCTCTGGGCCCCAATGGAATACCCATTGAGTGGTTTAAAACCATGTCAGAATCCCTAGGTAAGCCCCTTCTTCAGATGTACGAGGAATGTAGGCTGAAGGGAATATTACCGCCGGACCAACGGATGGCGACTATTGTAGCCATCCCGAAACCGGGTAAACCCCCCAGCAACTGCTCGTCATATAGACCCATCTCCCTTCTGAACCCAGAGGCCAAAATAATAGCTAAAGTACTGGCAAACAGACTGTTGCCGTGCTTAACTCAATTGATTCACCCAGACCAATCCGGCTTCATGCTGCATCGAAGTACGGCCCTAAACCTTTGCAGGGTGCATGGGGTTGTGGCGAGGCTCTCACTACTGCGGGAGCCGGCTGCGATCCTATCACTACACGCCAAGATGGCGTTCGACATGGTGGAGTGGAATTACCTCTTTGCAGTGCTCGCACGTATGGGCTTTGGTCCGGTGTTTATCTCCTGGATACGTATGCTCTACAAGGACCCCATAGCCAGAGTGGTAGCTAATGGCCATATTTCTCGAACCATACATCTAGGACGTGGCACGCGGCAGGGATGTCCGCTTTCGCCCCTCCTTTTTGCTTTGGTTCTGGAACCGCTGGCGGTTACTATTCGTACCACGCAGCTCCTGAAGGGGATCCAATGGACTCCGCAATGGGAGGATAGAGTGTCCCTATACGCGGACGACATGTTAATATACCTCACTGACCTGGAGGACAGCCTTCCCAACCTCCTGGCTCTCTGTAATGCACATGGGCGAGTCTCGGGTTACACCATCAACTGGGCAAAGTCGACAATTTTCGAGCTCAAAAGGCCACTTCCGCCACTCCCGGACTCTTGTCCGCTGGAGATAGCACCCTCTTCCTTTAAATATTTGGGGGTCCATATTACCCGCGACGAGGCAGAGTTCGCACGGCTTAATTTACAGCCTCCCTTGCTCCGACTTCGTAATGATGTGCTGCATTGGAAGGAACTCCCACTGACATTGCTGGGAAGGGCAGCGCTCTTTAAAAAGATGGCCCTGCCGCGCTTTTTGTATATTCTTGAAAACGCCCCACGTTTGATACCGGACAGCTTCCTCCAAAAAATAACGGCACAGATCACGGGCCTGCTCTGGGGGAACCGGCCAGCCCGGATCTCACACATAAAGTTAAATAGGAGTTGGTACGATGGGGGCATCGCATTGCCCAACGTACGGCTGTACTACTGGGCGGCCCAGCTTAAGATCCTTAATCAATGGATACATGCCCCGCAAGAGGATCCAGCGTTCAAAGCAGATAGGGCACAACTGGGCACGAACAGTCTGTTGGCCCCACTGTACCACCGCGGTATTGCGGCGAAACTCATTGGACCCACAAAACACACTGTTCACCTATGGTACAAGGCGCAAGCAAAACTGAAATGGGATGGGACCATCACAAAACTTACACCTTTATGGGACACGAAGGCGTTGGGACATTTGCGATGCACTAAGGGCTTTACCCAGTGGGATAACATCGGGATTTCAACTGTGGGGGACCTGTGGACGAGGGAGGGGGTGGTTCCTTTTGCAACTCTACAGGACCAATATGAGCTGGGGGATAACGAACTATACAGATATGTACAGATTAGACACGCCCTACAAGCGGCAATTCCACCAGACACATCCCCACCAGAATCCTCTCCGCTAGAGGACCGTCTGCTCACGGACTTCTTACAGGAGGGGGCTACCTCGCTGACTTACCGCAAATTGATTAATAACATGCCTGACCCACTAGAGAAGTTGAAGGACAGATGGACGACTGATGTCGGAGACTTAGACGAATCCGACTGGAATGCAGCCATGGCGTCTCCTCGTGAGGCAGGTATATCCTCCAAATTCCGCCTAGTGCAGTTAAAGATTCTAAATAGGATTTACTACACTCGCACGACATTACATAGATTGCAAAGAGCAGATCATCCCTATTGTCTCAGGGGCTGCGGGGCAGAGGGCACGTTTATACACACGTTATGGGACTGTCCGTTGATTGTTAGCTATTGGCAGCGGGTTCTACGTACCATCGCACAGGCACTTCATACCTCACTTACCCTGGACCCGCAGATGTGTTTACTGAATGTGTGGGGGCCTACTGACCTTACCTTTTGTGCAAGGGCGTGGACCACGATAGGGCTGGTCACGGCCAAACGAGACATAGCACATAAATGGGGGTCGGCTGACCTCCCCACACTGGCACAGTGGAATACTGGAGCATTGAGTATGGCTTCAACATTCGATTTCTTAGGAACTAAACCTTCCCCAGATAATGTATGTCCCAGGTACTCAACAGATTTCCTAAACAGTTTGCATTTGTGTGCCTTGAGAGTGAGACCATACTTCTCCAACCTACTGCAAACTTCATCTAAGTGTGAAGCATGTTCCACCTAATTTTTTGAAAAAATCAAGATGTCATCCTGAAAACACTTTACAAACAAATCAAGGTCTCTGAAAATTTGGAACATAACCCGTTAAAAAACGGAGGCTCCCGATGCCAACCCAAAATGCATCCTTTTGTATTGGAAAAGTCCCATAGGAGTAATGAAGGCTGTATACTTTTTAGAATCCTCAGTAAGCTCAATTTGATGGTACGCAGACCTAAGATCCAAAGTGGAAAAAATCTGCACACCATCAAAAAGAGAAACCAGCTCATTAATGTTAGAAAGGGGATGACAATCAATAATAATATTACAATTGAGTGCCCTCAAATCAATGCAAACTCTCAATTTTTGATCGGGTTTCCGCACCAAAACTATGGGCGAAACCCATTCTGACGATTCAATGGGTTCTATAATGTTGTCTTTCAGCAAATCATTCAACATTTCCTTTAACTCATCTCTAACGTTTAGAGGAACCCCTCTTAGCTTTTGTTTAACCGGAAGTGCCCCTTCCTTTAACACAATTTTATGTGCAAAGTTTTCCAATTTCCCTAGACGTTCACAGAAAACGTTGTCAAACTTATTGCTCCAAAATGAGATATCATTTTTCTCTTCACCACTAGGACAAATAGCATTTATCATTTCTTGCTCATTACAAAGAGAGATGGGATCCTTGGATCCGAAATATGGACATGCTCATGCTGACTGAAAGAGCGTATACAAACTATGGGATAATCCTCGTAAATGGAACGGGGTCTGGCAGCCTTGGAATTCCTATAGGGGGGACATATGTGAGCCACTGGATGAAGAGGATCTTGAGGATTCTGATGATGAAGAAGAACACTGATTGGGAATGGGGCTGGATGATGGGCAACACATATGGGGAATGGGATGGGTTTGTGCTGGGAGTCTGTTGAGGGGGGGGTTGGGGTAGGGCTTAGGGTACGGAAATGTATGATTGGTCCCTCTTATGACAACTATGATGCTAGATGCTATATCGAACCTACCTTAATGACATGCCGATTCATGTGTGCAGTTTCTTCTAGTTTATGTTCACTGTTACACAAAAAACACAAAACGCAAATTGTAATTTTTACTGTGCATTTATACGTTCCGTTCATCTGATCACTTTGATTAATGATGTTGCTACACGATCAGAAAGGGCCGGAAACGTGCATACTGTTTTATATTTACCTTATGTTATGAGCAGGCCTCAAGAATGTAAGCTTTTATGTGATTGATGAAGATGATACTATTTGTATTTTGCAACAAAAATAAAAAAATAAAAGAAATAACGACCTCAGAAGTAACTTTAGCCACAAATTTCACCTCTGGCCATTTAGAATGATAGTCGGTCATAACCAATGCAAAACGCGAGGCTTCTGGTAAAATATAAAAAGGGCCTGAAATATCAAAAGCCACTTTATTCCAAGGAAACTCAGGCCATTTCACCATTTTAAGGGGTGGAACATACTATTTTAACATTTTATCCTTGGTACAACACTCACTACATTCTCTAACTGTGCGGTCAACATACCTGTCCATCCCTGGCCACCAAAAATTTTACCTTATTAAACGCTTCATGGCTGAGATTCCAGGATGAGTTTTGTGCGCTAACTTAAGAATCAGTTACTGTACACCAACTGGCGGGATACATTTTCCAGATTTAAAAATCAATTCACCTTTACAACACAACTCATAAGCCACATTATAGAAAGGAAGTAAGTCATCCCTGACACTGGTTTTATTGGGCCAACCCTTAAAAAGATAACCCTTTAACAACACCAATTTCTCATCCTCATCTTGACATTTCATCCAAAACTGTTCAGTGATGTCATGATACTGAGAAGAAACAATATCAGATAAATTCAAAACGAAATCAATTTCACTAAAACAATTGACTTTGTCTTCCTGATTTTCACAAGGAAGACGTGATAGACAGTCAGCAGTAACATTCTTTTTTCCAGGGATGTATTCCACAGTAAAATTATATTCCTGTAACTGATGCCAAACGTGCAATCCTTGCCGTGGAGTTCTAACCTCCACCAACCGATAAAATATGTACAAGCGGCTTGTGGTCTGTTCTCAGGATAAATTTACTGCCCCATATGTAAATTCTGTAATGTTCAATGGCCCACACACAAGAAAGCAGCTCCCGTTCAATAACAGCATAGCTCTGTCTCACTCAATGTCCTAGATGAAAAAGCCACATTCCATTCCATGACACCTTCCGTCTGAGATAACACACAACCCAAACCATACAAACTTGCGTCAGTGGTGATGATACATTTCTTACCCATTCTAAAAGGTTTCAAAGTTGGCGAATTGACAATGTCATGTTTAATTTCAGTAAATGCTTTTTCTTGTTCAGCTTCCCGAACAAATTCATTACTTTGCCTTAAAGGCTCCATTTTGGTAGCAAAATTGACTAATTGACTACAAACTTGCTGTAGTATTCACACATGCCCGAAAAGGAAAGCAGTTGTTCCGTATTGCTTGGGGCTGGAGCATTGAGTATGGCTTCAACATTCGATTTCTTAGGAACTAAACCTTCCCCAGATAATGTATGTCCCAGGTACTCAACAGATTTCCTAAACAGTTTGCATTTGTGTGCCTTGAGAGTGAGACCATACTTCTCCAATCTACTGCAAACTTCATCTAAGTGTGAAGCATGTTCCACCTAATTTTTTGAAAAAATCAAGATGTCATCCTGAAAACACTTTACAAACAAATCAAGGTCTCTGAAAATTTGGAACATAACCCGTTAAAAAACGGAGGCTCCCGATGCCAACCCAAAATGCATCCTTTTGTATTGGAAAAGTCCCATAGGAGTAATGAAGGCTGTATACTTTTTAGAATCCTCAGTAAGCTCAATTTGATGGTACGCAGACCTAAGATCCAAAGTGGAAAAAATCTGCACACCATCAAAAAGAGAAACCAGCTCATTAATGTTAGAAAGGGGATGACAATCAATAATAATATTACAATTGAGTGCCCTCAAATCAATGCAAACTCTCAATTTTTGATCGGGTTTCCGCACCAAAACTATGGGCGAAACCCATTCTGACGATTCAATGGGTTCTATAATGTTGTCTTTCAGCAAATCATTCAACATTTCCTTTAACTCATCTCTAACGTTTAGAGGAACCCCTCTTAGCTTTTGTTTAACCGGAAGTGCCCCTTCCTTTAACACAATTTTATGTGCAAAGTTTTCCAATTTCCCTAGACGTTCACAGAAAACGTTGTCAAACTTATTGCTCCAAAATGAGATATCATTTTTCTCTTCACCACTAGGACAAATAGCATTTATCATTTCTTGCTCATTACAAAGAGAGATGGGATCCTTGGCTCGTGGATTTAATTTGATGCCAAGTTCCCATTGGTCATGCCACCCAAGAACATTGACTCCTTTCACAGCAATGTATAATTTGATGTGGGCTAACCTTCCCCTAAAAGTTAACTGAACTTTTAAAAATCCTTCAATATCAATCGTATTCCCATTAAATCCTTCTGCAATTATATCCGAAGGTTGTAAGCTAGAAAAATCACACACACTTTTAAGCTTTTCATTAAAGTATTTCTTAGTAATTATGGTCCACGGGGACCCAAAATCCATCATAAGTTCAATAGCAAAAATAAAAACATGAAAAACACATTTGGGAGATTTCTTACTGGTTAACATTACACACCCACTTTTAACAATGGAAACAACATAACCACGATCAAGGTCCTGTTTGACTTCATCAGAAATACTAATAGAAGATACTTTGTAGGAGTAATAGTGTTAGAAGGAGTACGTAATTGTCCTGCCCGAAATTGGGTATTATAACGTTTTTCTCTACAAACAATACTAAAATGTCCCAACCTACCACAGATATTACATGTTTTGTTCAAAGCAGGACAACCCTGGAAAGAAGCAATGTGTGATTTGTTACCACACCTGAAACAAGAAACAGAACTATTAGTAAAATCTGTTCTTCTGTTATTGGAACCATAAGCGTTTTTGTTCCCACCTGTGTAGGCATGAAATTTTTAACCTCTACCTTTGGCTTAACAAGACATACTTCTTCTTCTGTATTACTTTTACCAGTGTTAGAGCTTTGTTTAACAACAATATCCATCCATTTTTCTGACATTTCGGTGGATTTGGCTATGGAAATAGTTTCCTCCAAATTAGGATCACCTAAACACCATAATTTGTCCTGAACTTTTTTGTTCTTAACATGAACAATGATCTGATCACGGATCATTTCATCAGACATGGCGCCAAAATTACAATGCAAAGTTAGAGCCCTTAAAGAGGTCAGAAAATTATCAAAAGATTCCGCTTGCTTTTGTGCTCTAGTGTAAAATTTGAAACGGTTCAAAGCAATATTAGCTGTGGTTTTGAACCTTTTTTCTAATCTACCAAGAGCCTCAGTATAAACATTCATAGTATCACCACTACCAGTAGGAACTGATAACTGGGGTAAAGTTCTAAAAATCTCTTGTCCTTCGGACCCTAGACAGTGCAGTAAAATACTTTTTTTTCTCTCTGCTCCCATACGTTCTCCATCTATAGCACTCATATAGTTGAAAAATTCCTCTTTCCACATAGACCAAGGCATGGGAGGATCACCCTTAACTTGTAAAAATTTAGAAGGAGGGTCAAACTACATTGTAATATAGAAGAAAATAATACACAGAGGACCTAAAATGAGTTGCAATATAACACAGTAAAGGAAGCTCAAAGTACTTGCAAAGGGATATAAACTCAATAAAAGAAAGGAATGAATAACAGTTAATATGTGTAAAATTAAAATAATGAACAGTTAATGTACCTGTTGAAATGAAGAAAGAAATCTACCAAGGTCTTCCAAAGAATCTGGCTGGAATTCTCCTCAGGTCTTGAAAAATATATGAGGAGTAGTACATCAAAATAATATGAAAAAGTAAAATAGGAAATAAAACTGTTAACTTTGAAATAATAAACAAAATGTAGAAGCGCTGCTATGAAATAGATGATAAAATGTAAAAGCGCTGTTTAAAATGAAGAAAATCGCATTAGTCTCCGAGCAAAGTCTGTGAAATGGTTGCTAGGAAACGGATACAAACAAAATGGAGGCACGTAGCGTGAAACACGTCACGTGATGATTCTAAGAGCTCCGTGATGACGTTCTCTTTGTGAAGATCCTGCCCGCACTGCGCGATGACGATGCTTTCGTCTTCCTCACGCGCTGTGATGACACCCGGTGATAACGTTTCCTTCGTCTTCCCCGCACTGCGCGATGACGGCGCCTTCGTGTTCCTGACGGCGGCAGTCCTTGTTCTACGTCCTCGTCACGGAATGCTGAGTGACGATGTAGAAGCAGTCAGCGGTCAGCGGTCACAAGGCATCAGCATGAACAAATGGTTGCTAGGCAGGAGGTAAGAAGCTATGACGAGTAGAATGGAGATGAAGTATGCATCGAGTTGACGGTAACAGCCAACTCAAAAGATGCAAAGGTTGTCAAAACGAGTCAAAAATAGTTAGAAGCTTCTTACTTGAATAAACTCTTCGTAGATACGATTTTCCAAAAGGAGAAATAAAATAAGAAGTTCCTTATCAAAGGAAAAGCCAGAAAAGGAGTCAAACATTTCTAAAAACGTCAAAAATTGCAGAAATGGGTCCAAACTCCGCTCCTGTGCTGAAGATGGCAGGAGTAAGGTTGTCCTTGTCGCCAAATTTTGTAATAATCCAGTAGAAGCTTAATTTATAAGTCGTTTATTGATCAGCACAGCATCAAGTCCTAGTACAATAGAATCCAGGTTACAACTGACAAACAGTGCAGAATGCTGTATGAGGAAAGCTCTGTTCAGAATATAGAACATATGAGGAAACATAACATGGCACATGCAGTTAAAGGGAAAGAGTTACAGGTTACATAACAACTGGAGCTATACAGAATATAACAACAGGACATAAAGCGGAACACTGTGCCAGTATTATGATGCCATTCTACCACATAAAAAAGCACTGTCTGCAAAAGTGTCTCCGGATTTGTACCAGTTTATCACCCAAATACAACAGTGTTTAATAAACCGTACTAGGCATGTACCCGATTTTGTATTTTATTTTTGTACGACGCAGAGTGCATGTCATAGGTCACTCCTTCGCCGCAAGGAGGGGTCTGCAGGCTAATCACTGGAAATATTGGGCCTCATTTATTAGGCCGTGCGTCACTTTTACGCCGCCGGTGCGTCACTTTTTGTGACGCACCAGCAGCGTAGAAAATGTGCCTTGTTGCACCATATTTACAAAGGGATGCATCTAGGTAGATGCGTCACTTTGTAAACCCCTACGCTACATTATACCTGCACCAAGTATAATGTATGCAGGGTGGGCATTCTGATGCAAGAAAAGGTCATAGAAGTAACGCAGTGAAATCTATAAGTTTTCACTGAGCCACTTCTAGGACGCAAATGCGTCAATTTCTTACGCCTGCCTCACAGCAGGCAAGACTAATGCAGGCCCTTTCACATGGGGCTTGCCCCATGTGAAAGGACACATTGCTGGAGTTGCATCACATTTGTGACACACTCCAGCAATGCGTCACTTTTGCGCCATACAGATACGTCAGAAATACTGACGTATCTGTAACTCCTTACGTAATGATACGTCATACTGTAATTATGACGCATCATTGGTGTTCCAAGGAGGGCGCAATGAAAAGTGACGCATCGTTGTTTTCACACAGCGATGCGTCACTTTTCATAAATGAGGCCCATAATAATTTGGGCACAGTCTTTACAAGCATGGGTTTCCCGGTATGTGCTGGTCTAGTCTACTGAGCAGTCTTTAGTGAAGGAGGGCGCCCCACCCAACGTTTTGGAAACACAGGGGAGCAATGACTTCTGAACCCTGACCATGCCGTGAGAGACACCCTCGACCACATCGACAGATGGCCCAGTCCCTGTGAGATTGTATACTCTTGCACAAAACTCCAGGCCTGAAAAACATCGGACCAGAGTCCAAACCGGAAACTACACAGGCAACTCTTTTTGTGGTGACACAATGAAATGAAATGAAATTAAATCCAGTATTTGGTGTGTAAAGCGCAAACAATTACTTGAGGGTGTCAAGGCGCTGGGGGGCATCGGGAAGATTAAGCAAGCTATTGCCCAGAGTCACATGGTGCTGGGCTAACCTGCCGCCGGAGCCATGGATCAAGTAGTGAGCCCCCATGTTCCGGAGTCAGGCCACTGCGCCACACCTCTTCCTTACTTCCATCTCAGAAGTCACATACTCAAGGGACCCAATCTCATATGAGAGATGCTCAAACAAACCTAGAATTACATCCACCAAGTTTCATTCTGGGACTTGTAGACTTTCTTTTTTTTATTTATCATTGCATGTGTTGTTTCGAAAGTCGCAGCATGATAACGGGTTGGCTAAGAAGAGTGGGTCTATGAATTGTGCCACACATGAAATGCAGCCACTTGACAGCAGCGAATAAATATTGGGTGCCGCAGATCAAACTAAAAACTTAGAGAAAGCGGTATATGGGCACCATTTAGCATGGCGAAAAAAGCAATATTTCTGCCACAGAAACCTACTGGAGATTTTCAACGCAGCTCAGTGGCGACAGTAACTTTCATTGCACACATGCCAGAACAGTATAAAGAGCACAGCAGACTCATTGTGAAGAGATGCGGTTTGTCATGTCACTCCATACTTATATATCACCAGCGTCTCCATTTCCATTCCTGGGCTCCTCTATAACAATCAGGTGCCAGATGTAGGAAGGCTATTACCGGTCGGTAATGGCCGAAATTAACGAATTTTTACGGACCGGTAATAGGACTTCCTGATGTAGGGGCCGAAATTAACGATTCGGTAATTTACCGAATCGGTATTTTAAGGAATCGGTATATTACCGATTTCTTAAATACCGATTCGGTAAATTACCGAATTCCTAATGTAGGGAGCACTTAAATGAGTGCTTATCCCATGTTCGTTATTTACCACCAACTACAAGTTGGTGGTAAATAACGAAAACACCCCAAAAAGCAATTTTATGCAAATTGCTTCAGTGCAATGGCATGTATGTCACCAACATGGTACTGAAGCAATTTGCATAAAATTGCTCTTTGGGGTGTTTTCGTTATTTAGCACCAACTTGTAGTTGGTGGTAAATAACGAATCCTCACATGGGATAAGCACTCATTTAAGTGCTCCCTACATTAGGAATTCGGTAATTTACCGAATCGGTATTTAAGAAATCGGTAATTTACCGATTCCTTAAAATACTCATTCAGTAAATTACCAATGCCCATAGGTAAATGCTATTTACCTACATCTGGCCCCAAGTGTATTCTGGGAGCTCTAGTGTTGATTCTTTTCCATTGAAGAAGCACCTGAAAACATTGATTTGTAAAAGGAATGGACTGTATCCTGGTGTCTGATGATATGGGGTCATCGAATAACCCCAAAATATGGCAAGTCACAAGTACTTTAAATTTGAGTTAGCTCTGTGCCTAGAAAGTGTGTCATGGGTGGAAAGCCGACCAGGAAAATGCCATATGCCTCCCTGTTGGGCTAACAAAGGCTAATTGGGGTTCAGAGTGTCCCTCAAGCCTCTGGTCCATGGTTCACTGCACCTGCTGCTCTGATGACATGCACGCCTATGCTTACATTCGAACCTTTCATAGTCTGCTCGGAAAACCACTCTGTTCTTTACATTGACATCGTTCATGCTACATAGAACTCCAATTTAAATAAAGACATTTTAGGTTAATAAAACGGCAACTTAAAAAAAAACCTCTTAGCTTAATAACACGTCAATTTTAATGAATGCAGTTTATTTTATTACCACTTCAATATAAATAAAGGCATCTTAAGTTAAATAAGCAAATCCAGTAACAGGCGTATCCCTCTGAGCGTGAATTTGAACCACCAGAAATATGACCTGGTTTCATAGTATTTTTTACAGCAGGTTTCAAAAGGAGGTCATGGTCAGAACAACATTTCTGCAAGGGAAATGCGATGGTGGAGTTTAGTGTTTAGAAAGAGAAAGGGGATCAAGAATTGGGAGTTGCTGCTTTCCTTTTTCGGAACCCCAAGGAAGACACAGACGCGGGAGCTTTGTTTAACAGCTCTTTATTCTACCGTGTCTCCCCTGTAATGTCCTGTTCCTCCCGCCCTCCTAGCTCCTCCGCTTCCGCGTTCGCCTGCCCCGTCCCAACACCAGGGTCAGGCGAGACGACATGACACCTCCCCCTTTTGTACAATAATGCTTACTGTCTCTCAGAGTTCTTCAATGAGTCGAACATGTCTCCTAGTTGTTCTTCGTGGACGACTTTTCCGTACCTGTTCAGATGGACTGCTGTCCCTCATATCTTCAAGTGTCAATATTCTGCGATGCACGCCATCACTGTTTCTTCCTTGACTCGACGAATCCGTATCAGAGTCCAGGTCTTGAGTTCGAGGTTAGGCAGAGGGGTTACACCTTTTGAAGTAGGACACATTCCTCGTTATCCGTTTATCTTCAGACTCGGCCGTGATCATTGTCCTTTTTTCGGCTTGTGACTCGCAAGGGGTGTACTAGGTAACGACTATCTGATTTTGTTCTTCTGTCACGCTTTACCATCACCCAGTCTCCTTCATGGATGTCTATTGGTTGTGCATCTCTGCGTTGGTCAGCGTAGTCCTTCATTTTTGATTTCTTCTCATGGTCAAGCTTTACCAGAGTATCATGATCTGTGATCACGGCTCGGGATTGTATGACAGCATCCGAGGCGGGGAGCCGAGTGCGTGGAACCCGCCCAAGCATCAGGGTGGCAGGACATTGGTTTGTGGTGCTGTGTGGCGTGGTCCGGTAGGCTCGCAGCACTTCGTTGAGCGCTTGCTGAATGTCACGGTGTGCTAGTTCTGCTTGCTGAATGGTTTTCTTGAGTGTCCCCATGAAGCGTTCTACCATCCCATTGGCTTGAAGCCATCTTCCGAACATCTTCCGATGTTTGAAGTTTAGATGTTTTGCAAACTCAGCAAATTCTTGGCCGTTGAAGGGTGGTCCGTTGTCTCTTTTTGCTACCATGGGGATTCCCCATGCTGCAAATGTTTAATCGATGCCAGGAATAACAGCCGTCGCTTTAGTGGAGGATACTTGATGTGCAATGGGAAAACGAGAGTACTCATCTATGATGACAATAATGTATTTTCCTGATTTCAACGGACCAAAGAAGTCAATGGCTACTTGTTGCCACACGCCACCTGGTAGCTCAGACATCTGCAGTGGTGCTGGCGGTTCATCTCGACCCACCAATTGGCATGAGGCACAGTCTTTGAGTGTGGCTTCCACCATCTGATCGAGTGATGGGAACCAGACGTGTTCCTGGAGTGCTTTCTTCATGGCCACCACTCCTCTGTGTCCTTCATGGGCTAGGTTGATGACACCCTGTCGCAGTCTCTGAGGAATGACTATCCTCCCACCTCTCAGTAGTAAGCCGTCCGTGCTGATTGATAATTCTTCTTGGACTTGTTTGAATGCAGCGAGTTCTTGAGTATCGACAGCTGTATCTTGGTGAGCATTTTCCAGGTGTCTCCGCGAGTTAGTACTTATTTGGAGCATGATGGCTTGGGTGGTGACGTCTTGAGCAGACGCTTCACAAATAGCTTCTAGTGGCACCGCTGGAGGACATGCATTGTCAATGATGAAATGGATATATTCCTCCGCCGCGGAGTGTCGCACTTGTGCTTGAGCTTGCGGGTGTCGTGACATGTAATCCGCTGGGTTTTCTGCCTTCCCGGGTTTGTGGACAATGGTGTAGACATAGTCCTGTAGACGTATTCCCCATCTTTCTATCCATGAGGGCATCTTCACCCGTGGGTTGCCAAAGATGGTAATCAGCGCTTGGTGGTCCGTGATGAGTGTAAAGTGTTTCTCATAGACAAATAAATGGAAGTGTTTACAGGCCCACACAACCGTGAGGCTCTCCTTTTCAGGCTGAGAGTAAGCCTTTTCTGTGTCTGTGAGACTGCGACTCACATACGCGACGGAGTGTCGTTGGTCCGCTTCATCATCGTATTGTGCCAGGATGGCACCCAGACCTGCGGGACTGGCATCCATGGTGATTTCAGTCTTTCTTTTGGTGTCGAAATATGCTAGGTTGATAGCAGTGCTCACCGCCTTCTTGATCTTGTTGAACGCGTGTTCACACGCAGGTGACCATAGGAATTGCTGCCCCTGGTGAGTGAGTTCCCTGAGCAGGTAGCTGATGGTGGCATAATCTATAATGTAGCGGGCACAGTAGCAAGCCATCCCCAGGAATGAACGGAGGTCACCGACGTCTTTTGGCTGTGGAGTGTCCGCAAGAGCAGACACTTTCTCGGGGTCTGGCTTCATGCCGTCTTTGGAGAAAATGTGTCTGTCGAATTTTAGCGTGGACTTGTGGAACTCACACTTGTCTCGGTTAAGTGTGAGGTTAGCATTGAGTAGGGCATGGCACACCAGTCCAATGCTTTGTCATGTTCCGCCTGATTCTCCCCCAAAGACCAGGAGGTCGTCGCTGTAATTGAAAGCGTTGGGAATGTCCTGAATTACACGCTGGATAGTTTCTTGAAAGATCTCGGCTGCTGAAGATATTCCGAAATTCAACCGCTTATATCGGAAAAGGCCTTGGTGGGTGGTGAATGTAGTAATGTATCGGGACTTCTCGTGCAGTTCCAGCTGGTGATATCCTTTGTTGAGATCCAGCTTCGAGAAGACTGTTGCCCCATTGAGACGTGCGATCATGTCACTGATGTGGGGTCCGGGGTGTCGTTCCCTCTCAATAGCTGTGTTGGGGGCTCGCATGTCCACACACAGGCGTACCTTGTTGTATTGCCCTCCCTTAGGCACAACTACCACTGGTGACACCCAGGGAGTAGGGCCTGTAGATCGCTTGATGTTGTCTGTTCTCAGCAGGTCTTGCAGCTCGTCATCCACCGCCTGTTGCAGGTGAAATGGCACCTTCCTGTGGTGTTGTGCTATCGGTGATATTTGCTCGTTGATGTGTAGTTTGACTTTGAACTGGGCAAGCTTCCCGAGACCTTTGAAGAGTTTTGGGAATTTGTTGACAATGTCTGAGGAGTCATCCACCATGTAGAGAAGTTCGACAAGCTTGAGGCGTTCTGCTGTCGGCAAACTGAGAAGGTAATCCGCCGCTTCAGGGCCTTCAATCACGTGGATGTGGGCTTGTCTTTGTCGGTTCTTATAGGTCAGAGTCGTGTGGAACTGTCCCAGACATGGTAGGGGTTTCCTAGACATCCATGTGTAGACTCGGACAGCGGCAGGCTCCAGTTTTGGCTGGGGGTTCCTGCTCTGGTATTCCATGGCGCAAATGTAGTTAAGTGATGCTCAAGTGTTCAGTACAAACTTGGCGGGGTGGCTCCCTAATCGAATGTTCAACCGCGGGTATTTCTTCAATCTGTCGAGATCTGACACCATGCACACGTATTCATCGCTGTCTTGCGAGATGGGTGTGAAAGAATTTAACTCTCACAAGAAAATAGATTCAGCGATGTTTTATATATTTTAAACGTACCTTTTTATCCTTTTATCCTTTTCCATTGTACATAGGAATTGCTTGCGCTCATGTCACTTTACATTCAGCTGCTATGATCTATGAATCACTATGTATATACTATGTAAATATTTTCCCTGTGATATTTAATTTTTCTGTATGTGTAACCTTTGAAATGTATCCTGTGTCTTTTTATGATTTTTTAAAAATCGAATAAAAGTGATTGACTGACTGACTGACTGGGAGTGAAAGACGACGATTCCCAGGACGTTGACCTCTGGGACCTATAGGAGCTGACTGACTGAGCGCTTGATCTTGACGAACTGGATGAATGGCTTCTTCTTCCTCGTACCGCTCTCGCATGTTGGCGGGGTTCTGTGTTTGGCTTGGATAGCTTCATTTCCGACCGTCACGTCTGACAGGCCACTTCAAAGTGGCTTTCCCTTCGACAACGATGACACTGCTGTCCTATGGCGGGACATTCCCCTGAATGCGGGTAGTCTTGGCCTCATCTGTAGCATTTTGAGGCTGGTCTGCTTGTCTGACTGTTTCGAGTTCAGTTGCGCGAAGAGGTCGCACCGTGGGACTTTGCTGATCTTCCAGATTTGCGATGGTCGGGGCGAAGCCTCGAGTCTGTGTGGGACTGTATTCGAAAAGCTTGTTCCTTTTTGTCAGATTTGCTGGCTTCCATCTTCTTAGCGTGTTCTTCTGCTTGATCATTAATGCGGGTAAGATCTTCTATTTCCTCGAGCGTGTAGTGTTTCTTTAGTAATCGGCGGCGCAGTGATCCCGACTGACATCCTTCAATAATGCACAGACGAAGTGCATTTTCGGTATTCAAAGTGTCAAACTCAAAGTATCGGGCTAGGCGCCGGATGCGGGCAATGAAGTCACACATTGGCTCGTCTTTTTCTTGCGAGGCAAGGTTGAAAGTATATCTTTCGTAGTCTAGGTTTCGTTTATGGAGGAACTTCCTGTCTAAATCTCCCTTCACATCTTCATATGAGGCGGCATTGGCAGCAGGCAGTTCTTTGATGATCTGCGCAATGTCTTTCCCTATCAAGTTTCGCAGAGCTATCAGCTTCTGTTTAGAGTCTTGCACCTGAGACCCCGTCATAAAGTCCTTGAAATCTTCAGCCCAGCTCTTCCATATGGGCCTCATGCTGTTCCCGGACGTCAGCTCCAGAGGCTCCGGAGGGCGCAGGTATGGCACTCCCACGAGCATTGGTCTTGATTGTGGGGCCTGTTGGGCAGAACCAGTGGCAGTTGTGAGTGTGGAATCAGCCTCCACTGACATGCTGGGCAGGGATGTGGTCTCAACAGACCGTACGAGCCTTTATTTTTGCGAAAATTGCAGGTTTGTAGGGGTGTCTGGTGACTCGCCTGACTTCAAAATGGCCTCCGTGGTAGAGTCATCGTTTTCCTATGCACGGTGCCCGACTTAAAGATGGCCGCCGGGGAGGACGTGAATCTCCACATGCATTACATCAGTTTAGCATTGTCTGCTGTTTCAAGAAGGGTAGTCGCTGGACTGGATTCACCCTTGGTCTTGTGCTTCAGCACTCTGCTAGGGCGCTCTGTCAGTCGCAGACCGCTGCGCAAATCGGGTCGCTCTTCACGCTCATTCCTCACATCGTAGGGCTCGACAGACAGGTCTTCATGCTGCGCAGTTAGGGGGCAAAAGTGGTGGATCACTGTGATCCCACTCTCGTTGCCAGTTTCCTGTTTCGGGCCCCCAAGGAAGACACAGACGCAGGAGCTTTGTTTAATAGCTCTTTATTCTACCACGTCTCCCCTGTAATGTCCTGTTCCTCCGGCCCTCCTAGAACCTCCACTTCCGCGTCCGCCTGCCCCGTCCCAACACCAGGGTCAGGCGAGACGACATGACAGCTGCTGACGCAGGCAGCCCGGAGGTCCCCGAGTTGGGGTTTTTGGGGCCCCGATATCAAACCTTAGAGAAGGTGACCCATATTCCTTGCTTGCACTGCGCTGCCTGGCACCCCTGCTACGTCACTGTCTTCTACCGGACTTGGAGAACTTTTGAGACCTAAAACAAAGACAAGACTGTGCCTTAGCCTTGGGGGAAACCATTTCTGAGAGATGGGGGCCAAGTAGGCCTCCAAGTGCAGAGAGAAGTGAAAGGAAGATCGAGAAGCCTGCTGCTTCCACCAGAGGCTGGCTGTCTGCATGTCTTTAATTTGAGGGGGAGAGTACCGAGACTTTTCGGGACAAAAGAGTATTCTGGGATACTGATGACCTGTATTTATATTTCCATTTCAGGCCCTGGGATAGCTGTGTTCCACAGGAAACAGGTTAAGGAAGTGTAGAAAATTGCCATTTACTCACCTCAGGGTGCACAATGCTTGGTTTGATCTGTTTGTGTTGTAAACCACGCGCGTCTCTGCCTATGCACCTGCAGTGCCGCGGGTGGGGTCTGCACACCCCTCCGAGGGAACAGAGGGGGAGGGAGGGACAGGGAGGGACAGGGCTCAGACCGGAAGCCTGCCTGGGAAAGGGGTAGTTGTCGAGGGGAGAGGGTGGAAATTCCAAACCAGACGGCCCTATAAGAAGGAGCACAGGCAGTCAGTGTGGACAGAAGCTTGCACGGTACCTAAAGCCCATCCTGCTGGGGGGATGGTACAGACAAGCAGCAGGCTGCGAAAACCTTACAGACCTGGCCAAAGGACCTTCTCTGAGGAAACAGACAGACCCTTAGTAAGTGACAGCCCCTGAGAGGCCGGCACAGGGAGACTCGCCGAGGCACAGCAGAGAAAACAACCACCCGGAGTCAGGTACGGATTCCTTTCACACACATGGGCATCACTGTATTATGCCATGTTTTTAAGCTGCTGGGGAAAGGATGCAAAATCATGGAATGAATTGGGGCGGCTCTAACCCTTAAGTGTGAGAGGCCTTACAGTCTTCTAAAAACATAACTGAACTCAGTAATGCACATGTTAAAGACTGAATACGCATAAAATGTACCCTGCCCCCTTCTGTTATGAGGTGCAAGCGGGTACATAAAAGACGTGGTGGAGTTGGGCTATAGCAGGTGTGTTAAAAATGCTGAATGTAGAACTATATAACAAGCGGTCTGCACTTTTCAAGCACTTGTGCTTATGGCGGCATCCACGATGCGGAAGTGAGCAGCAGCACGCAGTGGCCATCTGTTTGTAATTAACACTGCTCGCTCCCGCAAGGTGGATCCCGCCACAAGCACAAGTGTTTGAAAAGTGAAGACCGATTCCTAAAGGCCCCCTCCTAGAGCACCGCATGTGCGCTGCCTAGGCGAGACCTAAAAAGGGCTTCAAAGTAAGCAGTAGAAGAACACAGGTAATGAGGCCATGCTCCAGGGGAGATACAAACACAATAGGAAGGAAAGCCCACACAAGTATATGAGAGTGGCAGTAAAGGTAACCAATGAAAAGCAATGGTCATGTTCTGCGCTCACTGAAAGCTGACAATAGGTCTTTTTGTATTTCTATTTAGGGGTTTTATAGAGCGCTTGGTGACGCACAGCGGCGTGTCCCCGCGCTAAGGAGCTAATACCTGCCAGAACTTACAAATACAGAAAAACTACTGTGTAAATAAAGCAGTCTTCAGCTTGGCTCTAAAGATTGTTTCTGAAGGTTCTAATCGCAGCGCCATAGGTAACTTGTTCCATCTGGATGCTGCGAGGTGTCTAAAAGATCTTCCACCCATCCGGGCTCTGGACACCTTAGGAGTTGCCAGGAGTCCTGAGCCGGAAGATCTCAGAGAGCGAGACGGCTCATAGGGTGTCAGCAATCCTTTCAAAGGGAGCGGAGCTCTCCCGTTGATAATCCGGTGGCACGTGCACAGGGCTTTGAATTCCACCCTGCTACGGATCGGGAGCCAGTGCAGAGACCGGAGGGCCGCTGTGGAGCCTGCTCTTCTGGGTAGTCTAAGCACTAGTCTGGCCGCGGCATTCTGGAGAACCTGAAGACGGCTCAAATTCTTCTCCAGAGTTCCCAAGTAGAGGAGATTGCCGTAATCCATCTTAGACGTGACTAGTGCATGCACCAGGGTTTGGCGGGCTCTGATAGGTAAGAATTTTAATACCTTCCTGAGACTTTTGAGGGTCCCAAAGCAGGATCCAACCACCTGATTGATCTGGGGACCAAAGGTAAGGTCAGAATCAAACCAAATGCCCAAGTTCTTTGCTTTCTGGCAAGGGGTGGGTGCTGGACCCAAGCACGACGGCCACCACGCCGACGTCCACGCCGATTGGCCTCCCCCCACCACCAGTACCTCGGTCTTGCCTCCGTTGAGGGAAGACTCCGTTGTAAACAGACAGTTTGCAGTTTGTAGGCAAGACCTAAAACAGCTCATTCTCTGGACTCGGTTTCAGAGAAAACTGCATATTTTAAATGTACAAACCAAAGTAAATTACCATTTGTTTAAAAAATATGAAGATATATTTTTACTTTTAATAATTTCTAAGCACAAGTATTTCTTTGCATGAGAAAGATATGCCTGGGTTTTACATTTGTGTATCTATGGAAAGGAGTTTACTTGCTTTGGGTGCCACGGCCGACAGGGCCTGAAGTGCTTTGGCTAAGACTGTAAAGTGCTCCCTAGTTGGACAAAAGTCCTCTGTCTCCTGGTATCAGCTTTGTTTCGGTATTGAGATCCTGGCCAAGGACCGCACCCTGGTTCTCTTGTGATTACTTGTTTTGTATATTGTGACTTTTTTTAAACCTAGACAACACATGAAAGGATCACTGGCAACGCCAATAGGCCTAACCTTAGCAAGCCTTTGTCTTTATTTATTTATTTTTAGCAGTGGGGAGTTATTGGTCCCTTGCAAAACAAAAGTCCCAAAAAACAGAAATTAAAGCAGAAACTGGCCCACCAGTCCCAGCACTGCTATGACTACCTTACAAGTGGATATGCCCATGTACATAAGGACAAAGCAGTAGGCACAATGAAGGTCAATAGCTGAAGTGGAATGACCCATTGACCCATGCTTTATGTTGTGGTGGGTGGAAGCAAAATGAGAAGGACACTTAAGCAGACCAATGGATGAAGAGGGCTGTCGGATAGGCTAAGGCCCAGGTTCTCGGTCACCCATCATGAGGGATGTTTGAAGACCTTTATAGGACGTGGTGTCTGATGTGTTCACATCTTCATATGTAAGGTGTTCAGAGTCTCATATGATGTGGTGTTGGATGTGTATAACCCCTCATAAGAACGAGGTGTTGCTTGTATTTAGGCCCTTACAGTGACGCTTCTAGATGTGTAGAGACCTTGGTAATGGGAGGGTGTTGATGTCTCCAAACCATCGAACGTTGTGGAAGAAATGTTGGGTGTATCCGGCCTCTCAGAGGAATATGCTTTGGATGTGTTCAGACCGTCATAGGATATGGTGTAGGATGTGTACAGAACCTTACATGATGTAGTATAGGATATGTACAGAGCCTCATTTGATGTTGCATTAGGTGCATTCAGTCCCTCGTAGACATGCTTTTAGATGAGTAAAGACCCTCATAATGGAAGTTGTTTGATATGTTCTAACCCTCGTTGGCCGGGGTGTTGGGCGTGTCAGGACCCTTGGTGCCTGAGATGGTGTGGCCGGATCCTCATAGGACAAGGTGTAGGATGTGAACGGACACTCCTAGGACGTGGTGACTGGCTTGTCCAGAAACTCCTTGGATGCGGTGGTGGCTGTGTCTAGAAACTCCTTGGATGCGGTGGTGGCTGCGTTCAGAAACTCCTTGGATGCGGTGGTGGCTGTGTCTAGAAACTCCTTGTATGTGGTGATAGATTTGTCCAGAAACTCCTTGGATGCAGTGGTGGCTGCATCCAGAAACTCCTTGGATGTGGTGGTGGCTGCGTCCAGAAACTCCTTGGATGCAGTGGTGGCTGCATCCAGAAACTCCTTGGATGTGGTGGTGGCTGCGTCCAGAAACTCCTTGGATGTGGTGGTGGCTGCGTCCAGAAACTCCTTGGATGCGGTGGTGGCTGCGTCCAGAAACTCCTTGGATGTGGTGGTGGCCTTCGCTAGAAACTCCTTGTATGTGGTGATAGATTTGTCCAGAAACTCCTTGGATGTGGTGGTGGCTGCGTCCAGAAACTCCTTGGATGTGGTGGTGGCTGTGTCCAGAGACTCCTTGGATGTGGTGGTGGCTGTGTCCAGAAACTCTTCGGATGCAGTGGTGGCTGTGTCCAGAGACTCCTTGGATGTGGTGGTGGCTGCGTCCCGAAACTCCTTGGATGCGGTGGTGGCTGCGTCCAGAAACTCCTTGGATGTGATGTTTCATGTACCCAGACCCTTGCAGGGAATGCTTTTGATGTGTACAGAGACTGATGGGATTTGATTGGGCTTTCATAGCCACCCTTTACAATGCAAGGTGTTTGATGTGTCCTGATTCTGCAGGGGTAATCTCTGGACATGTAAGACCCTCCTAGGAAACAAGTATTGAGATGTTGGCACCAAGAGAACTAGGCCACCTTGTTCACATATCTTCTCAAGGTCAATGAAACACATCATCCTCTGTCCGAAGAATGCTTAATTTGTGAAAGAATGAATGCCGGGTCCCAAAGTTTCACTCAGAATCCGGGTGCTGTTAAATGCTGGATACCTGAATACAAGCCTGCATGGACTTGACTCCACCTCTTCCACGCCTCATTCAACAACCACCAGACTCTTTTTACCTCTAACCCTCACTCTTGCAGGGTATTTTAAATCCCTGCCTTCCCCCTTTGTCACTGTCTTTCTGTCTGACTTCCTCCTTCTATCCCCTTTGTGTCTTTTCTCTCACTTGCACCTGGTCAAAAACTGATGAGGAAGCATAAGCCCCGGTTCCCAAAAATGAAAGCCCAATGGGCCCGACCTGTTACCACCGGCTCAAATTAAGCACTGCAGAGGGCCTGGCTAAACTTCTCACAGAGTCTCGAAGGCCCCTCATCACATTCTGCTGGGGTCCCCATCATATTGCGTTATGCCACTTTGAACAGTCAGCATGATGGCTTTCAGCCTGTGGCCCTCGAATCTCCTGAGAGAACTGACGTCATCACTCAACACTGCGAACATGTGCAGAAGAGGGGCACTCCCAAAGTACTCTCTCTACCTGTGGTTGAGGTCTGACTCCAAGTTACTGTGCGAATAATGGGGCATATTACCAAGGGCCTTTTTGCCGCTTTAGCAGGACTTTTTCCCACTAAAGCGGCGAAAATGTCATCGCCCAATTACCAAGCTGTCGCTAACACCAGTTAGCAACAGCTTGTAGGCGATAGCGAGCATTTTGGGGCCCGCTTTGCATGTCAGCGATAATTATTGCTAATGACATTCAAAGTGGGCGTGCCAAAATGTTAGCGACTGAAAACAGTAGCTAACATCGCTATCGCCTATTACCTACCACGGCGAAGCGATGGAAATCTTCGCACTAAGCGCGAATATCTCCAAAAGCTAACGCCTGCTAATACCAGATCTTAGCCATGTTATCCAATGATAGGTGGATAACATGGCTAAGAGCTGTTTCACGCTAATGTGTGAATATCGCTGTATTGTCAGCGATATTCACGCATTTCGCCTGATTTTTATCGCTTTTGAGATAAAGCTTGCTAATAGCAAGTTATCTCAGCGATAAAAATCGGTGAAGAGCGGCGATTCTAATTTTACCGCTAACCCTACTTAGTGATATATATTGCTGTTTGTAGGTAATATGCCCCAATATATGTTAATTGATGTAGGGGGAGGTGAGGGGTGACGTGGCACCCAAGTTGGCAGCATGCCCTCCTCCCGCCCATGGGCGTCCGCAGGAGGGGGCAAGGAGGGGCGTTTGCCCCCCCCGGAGCACCCCTCTTTCCCCCCCCCCCCACGGACGCCCATGAAAACCGTGACTTCAAGACGGGGTTCTCACTCTCTTTCCTCTCCTTTCTTTTATTTGCTTCCCTGTGAAATGGATCCAAAAAAGAAAGACGCTTTGCTGGAAATGTCGTATTTTTCTGACATTTTAGTTCCAAAGTGCAGCATTGGGAATAAAAGGGTAAAAATTCAAAAAATAGATAAATAACTAAATAAAGTAAGACAAAGTGGTAGCAAACTGCCCAAACTGACTTTATTCACACCGAAACACATTAGCGCCACTTTTACAGAGTTTGCTGGTGAAGCGCTATTTTTGTTTTCTTGTCTTTGTTTTCCCTGGACTTGGAACTAGTGCACCAATCCTGGAGGTACTGCAATGTGTGGATTGGAAAGCAAAATGTGTGCTGCGGCTCTGCGTCCAGGGATGTGGTCTTTTTACCATACTGCTTATGTTTTGTAAAGATATAAGCAATGGCCATTGAAATGGGTCCATTCAGGGCCCTGTAGTTGTGTCCTTAACTTTTCAGGCAAAATCACTCACTGATTTCTGAATAGTGAGTGTAAAAGCAGTAAGGTAACCATGTTGTTCCTGCTTACATTTCCCATGGTTTGCTAAATTTAGCATTCCCTAGAAGTGTTTGCTTTTTCCAAGATGTTTTTACTTTTTTTTTGTAGGCCGCATATTGCTCTTCTTTAGTGCGTAATTTAAATTGAGCCGCATCCAGATGTTTATAGCGGGCAACAATTGGGTTGTAGTTGAAGGCAGTGGGAGTTTTTCTCAGTGGGGCAGTATGGTGTTCAGTGGGGGAGAGGATGTGGCACTATGGTCAGAGCTGCTGAATTTGGATCTGGGAACCAGGTTCAGCCTTAATAACCAGTCCACCAGACCATTCTCCTGCGAGAGCACAATCACATGCTAGACCTCAGAAGGCTTCGCAACACCTTTGAAGCCCTGGTGTCTTCACACCAGCAGGTGGACCCTAGCATGACAAGTGTAGGTTAACCTTCAAGGCTTGTCCACCACTATCCATACTGAAGTTCACCTCCAGTCTTGCGGGCAGGCTTATGAAGCAGCACACCCTAGAACAACAGTCACTGAGATCACAGGACCCTGAGAAGGGCCAGCTCTAGGGCGGTGCACCCGGTGTGACCGCACCGGGTGCTGACTTTAGTTAGATGCATCATGTTTGCAAGTATATTATGGTTCTAAAAACGCTTGCTGCCTCCTTCCTGGCCTCCAGCAATTTTCGGAAACAATAAAAATGTCATGATGACTCTGGTGATTAATGTTCTTCCTAGAGAGAGATCATAATTTTGTCTAGTGGAAGTTTTGATTCATGGAAAGGTAGCTCAGAGGGTTAATGTACCGGCTGCAAATAACATTCGCCATGCAGATCACAAAGTGCACATAATGTAAATAGGCCAGTAGGCTACTGCTTTTGTCAGAGAGATCCTTTTGTTACTTGCAGTTTATAAGTTAAAATCCTAACTTAGAAGAGTGAGCTATTAACTGTCATCTAAGAGCTGCATACAAACTGCAAGGTATAAATTAGAGCGTTATGTTCCCTGGTCTTTGATTATCCTAATGTCCCAAAAAGTGTTCTTTTGATCAGAAATCAATTCTGTTTATTAAGGAGAACCCCCAACCATGGTATTGCGTTTTAAATTACGGGTATTGTGTTTCTCCAAACCAATCACTATAAAACTATACCGGCTACTAGTATGATTGCCATGTGACTCCTACAGCTTGTAGTCCTTAGTCTTATGTAACATTTTCTATACAGTGATTTACACACATATTGATTGTCTCTGTGTAATGTGTGTGATGTAAAGTGCTCTGACACCCTACAATGGTATGAGTGGCACTGTAAATCAAATTAAATGCAGCTGAGAGAGAGTGGTTATGAAGACTTGGGGGCACAGTTAAAGGTGGTAGTGAGGGAATCCATGGCAGAGGTGGTCATTGGGGGGCACTAACAAACATTAATGCACAGGACACCACCAGTGCTATGGCTGGCCCTGCCCTTGAGGCCAGTCTGCCTCACCCAAAGGTACCTCCATTTGCCTTGTTTCAGCAGCAGTAGCTGCAACTCACCAGGGATTGGCATTGCAGGATTTGCACGCACACCAAACTAAGTTCGCAAACTTTACAGTCTCCCTGCTTCATTCACAAGCACTTTTAACATGTGCTGCCTGCTGTGGGGCCACTGGAATTAATTATGCAGCAAAGGATGACAACATTATGCCGTAGTGTTGACTAAAAAAAAGGCTGCTGCGTAATGCAGTATCTTTTCAGATATTTTATTATTTTGACGTGTGTACACACACTAACACTCTCTGAAAAGATTTTGCCTTATTAGTACCAGTGTAACATACAAACGCAGCAGTGAAAAAGGTGACCAGTCAACCTTTACAATAGGCCATCCACTCAGCAGCAACACAAGTCACATTTTATATTAACTTTAGATATGTTTGAGCTACAAACAATGTATTAGTTTAAATGGTCAGATCATGCAGCAGATCTTGCATTATGACAAATATGACAGAGCCATAATTTTAGAGAAAACATTTGTAAACTAGGATATTTTGCCATTCATGTTTGAACTGCTGTTGTTGAAAAAGGGTGAAGTGCTGATGACAGAAACTCCATGGCTCAGAGACAAATGGCTTGTGTTTCCACATTTTAATGTATTTGGTACATTCTGTGATTAGAAGCATATCCCACTTTGTGAATATATTTTAATGTCAATAGCTCATTATAGCCTTAAATAATCATGTGTATCCATTGGTTGATTAAACTGGGCAGTGAAATGCCAAACAAATACTAAAAATTGGGATGTCTGCGCATTCTAGCCACACCTCTGGCTCCACCCACAGATCCAATCCTTGGGTTATTCCCGCCCTCTGATTCTCCGCCCACTGTTCCCCTACTTTTTTTCCCCAACTTCGACCACTATGTAAGACTCAGCATCCCTGGACCTGTGGCGCAGCTGCGGGCGCCGCATGTGCCACACATTTACGGTGCCGGGCTTCCGCATAAGGGAGCTGGCCATTATTGTATCCATAAACGTGCGCACGATGTCAGTTTGACATTGACTACACGTAGAGGGACTCTAAGTTTCTTTTCAAAAATATAGCTAACATTTGGACCTATACATTTTATTTTGTATAAATTAATTGAATGTGTGTAAAATTTAGCATTGCCCGGGGAATTCTAGTAAAGGGAGAACCACCCACTGGCAAATCACTAGCGGGGGTGATTGCTGCTTTATTCATTACTACCTTTAACGTTGTGCTTTAACTTTGGATAAAAGTTATGAATTCTAGCACCAAGAAGCCAATAATGGTAAATATGTGTGCTACAAAATTCCCTAACACACACTGTGCATACAGTATATTTAATCTGGTGCTTTATTCATAGACTGTTTTAAAGTATTTTGATAAAAATCGAATCGTGCTGAAGACAGCCTTGATTGGTGTTGGATCGAGGACCCAGAAGTCTGCACACCTAGCAGACAGAGATAAAGCACCTTGTCAGAAAGTTTAGCGTTTTCCCTACAGGTGGTGTTTATTGGCCTGTGGCAGGGTCAGTCACATGTCCTGGATTCCTGGCATTTAATTGAGTCTATCCCGGTGCTGTGCCCCAGTGTTTCTTGTGCCCCACCTGGCACACATCATGTCGGAGGATGGTGATGACGTTAACATTTTGCCCCCCCCCCCAACCCCTCCCTCCCCCCTGGAAAAATGTCTGCGGACGCCCATGCTCCCGCCAGAGGAGTGCAGCCAGGCAGCTTGTTACTGTCCGGTGAAGGGTGCAGATCAGGAGGCCTGGCGGTCCGTGAGAAGTCCAGGTGGCAGAGACGTTTTAAGGGATAGGCAAAGTGGGAAATTGCCCAGGGCCCCACCTCCAAGTGCCCTCCCTCCCTCCCTAGCCCCCGTCCCCGGGAAAGTGAGGTTTCTCTCTATTAAACCTCTTTCTTTTCTATTTCATCCTCTCTCCCACCTGTCTACGTGTACCTCTGGACTGTCTCTCTACTCAGTGCCATCATCTGTATTTCTGGGCCTCGGGCAAGACATTTCAACTGATTTGTGTAATCCTGTTAAAACTTAGCATATAATTCAGCAATGCTTGGCATCACGCCATCTTTAATTAGTAGGATATGGATGGCAACATTTTAATTTTTTCTGTACAGAGGCAGACAAAATAGTCTTGCCCCGGCCACTAAAATCCTTCACATGACTCTGCCCAGGGGCTGCAGCTCCCACTTTTGGAGAATTAAAGTGCTTTGGGCAGACCTTGCCAGATTCATGCATTTTTGCTGACTTTGCTGAACTGAGTTTAAAAATGCCCAGCTCTGCCTGGAACTGGAACCGAGCCGCCTGGTGACTGTTCATAGAGACGTCGGTGCCCTTGAGAGGGCGCGGCTAAGCGATGTAGCCATGTGAGGGGGGTGGTGGGGGAGATGCCAGTGCCAGGGACCAATGCCAGGGCAAGATGCTACCATGCTGCTTTCCCGCTTAATTTGTTTTGCAAATTCATCCAGGCTGGTTCCTCCTAGGTGTTCACCCCTCCGAGAACGTGGTGTTGGGCGTGTCCAGACCCTCCTAGGACATGATGGCGGCAGTGCTTAATTTGTAAAATAATAGGTATCAGGGCCCCAACCAGGAGGACACTGTAGATTGCACCCCCCATTGCTGCGTCATCTCTGCACCAAACAACTACTAACCGTCTCTCTTGCCTCCAAGTGTGAAAGTTAAGGTTATTCCAGGTCCCCAACGCTAAAGGAATGGCTGGGGAGGCAGGTATTAGTATTTTTAAATGTATATTGCATTCATAAAGAACCTTTGTTCCACAAAATGTGTAAGTATAGCACTTTTTTTTTGCTTTAACAGCGCAGAATCTGTTAAAAAAATACACACTGTTTGACTTTGCTGGATTGTACGGTTTAAGGAAGGTTCACATGAAGTTGAACCTATATTGAGCCATTTCCTGTTGGTTATGTGTTATATGTTTTGTCTCAGTCACATGCACGTTTATTTGTGTTTGTCTATGTTGTCAAAAACAATTTTTTGTGTTGGTTCAAATCCATTTAATGCAATTGGGATCTAAATTATGATTGTGATGTTTGTCATGTGTAGAAGTGGCAGAATTGCATTTAAACTAATCAGAGATGAAAACATTGTTTCAAAAATTGAATAAAAAGTATTTTTGAAATAAATACAGTCGAGTCACTTTGAGTGGACTACTAGAGCCTGTATGAGTGTTTATAAAAAGAAATATCAGTATAGGCAGGGTTGTTGTTGTGGATTTGATTATTAGGCTCAGCCTTACTGATAAGAGCCGAAACGCTTATCTGTTAGCTTGCATCTCTAAATAAGGCAGACAGCGCCACCATGTGGCAGAATGTCATAAATACCACTGTTGACAAATAAGTGCCGCAGTCGAGCACCAGAAATTACCGGCTCAAAGAAAGCACTAATGCATCCAACTCTCACGGGGTGAGGTGTTTGAGGTGTGCCGATCCTCATGGGGTCACGTACTGGACGTGTAGGCCTCTCGTAGGAACCAGTGTCCCGATGTTTTAATCACGTGAACCTGGCGATCTCGGCAGGAGGTATTTGCATGGTCAATAAAGCCCACCGCCCACTCTTCGAGGCCATATCACCGAGAAGCCTGGCGCCATCACTCTCCAGACAATGCGGACTGTCGGACATGTGCAGAAGAGCCCCCTCCCTTCACCATTGACCAGGAGGAGGGGGCCTGGCGTCACTGGCGCACGTGCGACGCCCAGTCCCGGACAGACAGCGATCGCCCACCCCGAGGCCTTGCCTTGATCCCATCCCAGGTGCAGCCTCCGCATTGTTCTCTATCTCGGAGAGTCGTCGGTGATTGTTGTGCGTCCTTGAGAGGCGCCGGCCTTCGGCTCAGAAGCACGGGGTACATTTACACTGGGCCGGTGCCCCGAGGGTCTCATTAGATTAGACGACCCTAACCCCATGGCGTCTGACGGAAGTGGGAGTGAGGGGGCAACTTCCAAGGTTATTTCCTGTTTTATGGTAATCCAAGCTTGTGCGATTCCAAACTATGCTTAACTATTGGCTAAACTTCCAGTAACAGGTCACACAGAAGCAGTTGGAATGGGTCTTGATCAGAGCTCACAAATCCTTAAAATGACAGCGGAGAAAGTCAGCGTCTGAGGTGGAGAGAGGCAGAGAAGTGTGAGTGTTTTAGCCAAATAAGTGAAATAAAAATTTATGTTAATGGAGGGGCCCTTGGAAGGTGGGGTCCCTAGACAATTGCCCTCTTTGCCCATGCATTAAAACGTGTCTTGCGAAACCCTCTGGTCGGTGTACCCAAGTGAGGGGCGACAGGGGCTGTGTTGGTACCTTCTTTAAGCAGCGAAACTAACTTTTGCACTTCAGTCTGTGCCGAAAGATTTAACATTTCGACTCATCACGTCATTGATGTGGTTTGCTCTAAACCTTGAATTCAATCAATCAATCAATCATAGCATTTGTAAAGCGCACTACATTTTCAAGTTTATTTCACGTTTATTCGGACCGTTGGTCCACAAACAATACATGTCGATAAAAAATTCATCCAACAAGTTAAATAAAACATTTCATTAACACAGATAAAACCTCCTAAAACATATATGATCTAAAAGCTCACAATTATCTGATCTAAAAATAGCTATTTGTTAAAACTCGTTAAAAAGATATAAAACTGCCTTCACTTTTTGCATATATTTCCCCATAGCCACAGCAATATCTAAGTGGGCCATTTCTGTCATCAGTATCACAGCCTGGGTCCTAGTTTTAATCTCATATTTCATAAAAACTGGTTTTAAAAAATGTAATACGTAAATCCAAAAACTTCAGACAATCAAACAAGATGTGAAGCATATCACATTTGGACCCCAAAGAGCAAGTGCAGCTTCCCTCCTCATTGATCATAGCCCGTTTTACCAAGTTGTTCATATAACAAGGGTTTACCCCAATTCTTACGCTCAGAACCTCATTTCGTAATTGGCGGTCCGGTAACTTATCAATGTAGGGGAAGCATTGATCCTTATTCCATGCATCAATCATAAAACAGATCGTAGATTTACTTGCAAGGTAGATTTTGTCCTGTGCATGCGATAAATCCTTCCCCGTCGACCTAAGTAACTTTTTATCAATATTAGCCACGGAGACAGTAGAGCATACATTAACGCACATCTTCTTGCATAACATCCCAGTTTTCCTTACCACTTAGGAACAACAATTCAGCACCATACAAAAATTGCGGGGGTACAAGAGCAGCGTTGGCTTTTAGCACTGGATTGTCAGTCATAGCACCATAGGCTTTATTAAACAATATCAGACTGCTAATCGAAGCAAAAGTTCTTAATTTAGATGCCTCTAAGTGGGTATTCCATTTCAGATTCTGCTCGAACCATAACCCCAAGTATCTATACTCTGTTACTGATTCCACTTTTTCTGACCCAATCCACCATGAGAACACAGTTTTCCTCCGGCCAAAGCTCAATGTTTTGGTCTTGTCCATATTTATCACAAGTTTTTTCCTTAACCCTTTCGATGCTCATGACCGAACGGTTCCGTCATGAGCATCGGTTGAGCTGTGCTCATGACGGAACCGTTCCGTCATGACCACACCCATTAACATTGGGCCCCAGCACTGGCGGTAAATCGGGGCAGCACGGATGAGGTTAAGCAGTGGTCATTAAATACATTTAGTTTTCTTTGCAAGCCAACCTCGGTCTGGTCCATAATCACCAGATCGTCAGCATAGAGTAAACATGCTATCTGCTTGCCATTTAATTTCGGGCTTGCCCCAGTTGTATTCCCCAGCATTGATGGTAGATCACCACAGGACCGCATGATTTACGAGACTCCGACTCTCTGTTTACAGCCTTTACTGCTCTATTTTTTGGAAAATGTGGAACTTGGTACACCCTGGAAACATGATTTCTTTATTAACTTTCTTTATTAACTTTTGAAAATATGTGAACCTCAAGTGTGAAGACCATTGTGAAGCTGTGTTATTTAGAGAATTCTAAATAAGCCCTGAAGAAGTCCGGTCACGGAGGAAACGCGTTGGCTATTGGTTTTAAGCATCATTTGTGAATAAAGAATCTGCTTACTGAAGAAAACTGACTTTGGAATTCTTGGGAGAACGATTGGAAAGTCAATGCAACTATATGTATAATGTTATTGATATTGTATTACTCATTGTTGAAGTGTGCGGGGTCACCTTGTGTAATTTGATGGTAGGTCAGCTAGGAACAGGGAGAACAACAAAGGAGCTAATACGCATCCTGATGCAGACCATTTCCAATTTCTATTTTCCCTGATAAACTACCATCTATGTCTAAGATTATCTGTGCCCAGTTTTTAGTATGGAGCATTTGTAGCAGCCGCAGTATATCATTAGGAATTCCCTGACTAATTAGGGCCTCCCACAGCAGCTCCCAGTCGACTAGATTAAAGGCTGCACGGAAGTCAACAAAACAACAGAATAACCTACCTTGAGATTCCAGTGACTTCCGTGCTATGGCCCAAAGAGCAAAACAATGATTAATTGTAGAATGGCCGGTTTTAAACCCACCCTGTTCCGGGGGAATGATTTGGTTTTCCTCTGCCCAATCTTTTAATAAGTTTAATAGTAGTTTTGCAAAGACTTTTTCCCCTATATCTAGGAGGTTTATCAGCCTATAGTTTTTTGGTAATTTGTGGCTGTCCTTTTTATGAATAGGCCTTATAATTGCGCCTTTCCAACTTTCTGGAACGATTCCCGTGTCCAGGATTACCAGGAATATCTTTACAAAAAACTCTGCTCACCATTCTGGACACGTTTTAATTATCATTGCCGGGAGGTTATCTGGTCCTGCGGCACAGGTGAGGTTCAAACTATCAATAATCTCCTTTATATATCTTGGGGTAAAGTAGTCCTTTATATCGCCCCTCACCCATGACCAAATTAATGTTCCTGGTATTGATTGTGTCGGCCATCTTCCATACATTTCTTCCAGATAGCCTACCCAGTCATCTTCAGGGACCATACAGGCCAAGGAACCAGATTTCCCGCCCACACTCTCTTGGACTAATTTCCAGAACCCTCTTGCATCCTTGGATTCTATCACCTCCAACATATTTGCCCAGCATTTCTCTTCATACCTTCTTTTTTTATTCCGAATTCATGTTTTATACTTTAACCTTAGTTGCTGAAGTGATTGGTATAGATCCACTTTAAACATGGCCCTTATTCTTCTCTCCTTCTGTCTTATCAGGGCCTTAGCAACCCTGCATTCTTCGTCAAACCAGGGTTTCCTATTTTTATTATCAACATAGCGACCCATTCCTGACTTTTTTAACTTGAATTCCTTCTTGAGGGAATCTGCCAGCTTACCTATGGATAGTTCAAACCATGGAATTCCTGCATTAGGATGAATTCCTTCATACCCGTGAGGGTCTCAAGGCGCTAGGGGGGGGCAGGTGCTGCTACTGTTTGAAGAGCCAGGTCTTGAGGAGTCTCCTGAAGGTTAGAAGGTCTTCGGTCTGCGGTAGGCGGATGGGGAGTGTGTTCCATGTCTTGGCGGCGTGGTGGGAGAATGATCTGCCGCCAGCGGTCACTCTTCGGATGCAGGGGACGGTGGCGAGGGCGTGGTCTGCAGAGCGGAGCTGGCGGGCGGGGGTGTAGAGGCTGAGTCATCTGTTGAGGTACGCTGGTCCGGTGTTGTGGAGTGCCTTGTGTGCGTGGGTGAGGAGCTTGAAGGTTATCCTCTTGTTGATGGGGAGCCAGTGCAGGTCTTTCAGGTGGGGTGTGATGTGGCTGCGGTGGGGGATGTCGAGGATCAGGCGTGCGGAGGCGTTCTGGATGCGTTGGAGTCTTTTCAGGAGGTTGGCCAGGGCTCCTGCGTAGAGTGCATTGCCGTAGTCCAGTCTGCTGCTGACAAGGGCCTGGGTGACCGTCCTTCTAGTTTCGGTGGGGATCCACTTGAAGATCTTGCGAAGCATGCAGAGGGATGTTGAAGCAGGAGGAGGAGACGGCGTTGAGATGCTTTGTCATGGAGAGTGTGGAGGCGAGGATGACTCCTAGGTTTCGTGCATGGTTGGTGGGTGTAGGGGGTTCTCCTAGTGCCGTCGGCTACCAGGAGTTGTCCCAGGCCGAGGGGGTGGAGACGAGGATGAGGATCTCCGTCTTGTCCGAGTTCAGCTTCAGTCGGCTGTTCCTCATCCATGGGTGTCCTTGGTGAGCGAGAGGATCAGCTGGGTGCC
This sequence comes from Lissotriton vulgaris, assembly GCF_964263255.1. NCBI lineage: Eukaryota > Metazoa > Chordata > Amphibia > Caudata > Salamandridae > Lissotriton > Lissotriton vulgaris. Next base: position 66,779,944 of record NC_141699.1, read on the forward strand.
GTCGGCGTAGGAGATGATGTTTAGGTCGTGCTGTCGGGTGACGTGGGCGAGTGGTGCCATGTAGACATTGAACAACATTGGGCTGAGAGATGAGCCTTGGGGTACGCCGCAGATGATCTCGGTGGCTTCAGAGCGGAAGGGGGGGAGGCAGACGCTCTGGGTTCTCCCGAAGAGGAAGGAGGTGGTCCAGTCCAGGGCTTTCTCTCGGATTCCGGCGTCTTGGAGGCGTGCTCTTAGTGTGCGGTGGCAGGCTGTGTCGAAAGCAGCTGACAGGTCCAGGAGGATGAGGGCCGTGGTTTCTCCATCGTCAAGCATGTTCCTGATGTCGTCGGTGGCGGCGATGAGGGCAGTTTCGGTGCTGTGGTTGCTGCGGAACCCTGTCTGAGATGGGTCCAGGATGTTGTTCTCTTCGAGGAAGCTGGTCAGTTGTTTGTTGACGGCCTTTTCGATGACCTTCACCGGTGTAGTATCGGGTTCCCAAGGCCTACATGCTCCGAAGATAACCCACTTACATTGAAAGAACTGTTGGCACGGAAACTGAAAAATTCAAACAACAAGTTTATTAAGACCCCATGGGGTGGTGGTACATTCCTACAGCACCCTTCGGTAATGCAAGAAGTATCACACCGAACATCGGTGTGACTCGCTTTTTTATACAATTTGCAGGTAATAAAACAATAGGCGGTACAAAGTTACAGAGCGTTATGTACATATATGGTCATTTTTGGAACACAGCCAGCTCATTGGAGGGGTTACAACTCCGCTGGTCAGTTTGGCGGCACATTCCTGAGGAGTGACTGGTCAGTGGGGACTGCGCATGTACAGGCTTGACCAGTACTAAAAATAGCCTGTTGCTGGGCAAACTCAAGTGGTCAATGGCACGGACAACGGACTAAAGGGCACGCTGGCCACGAGGCCGCTTATGATCTAAGATGGCCGCCGTAACACACAAAATGGCGTTTCCAAGTATAGCCAAGTTAAGCGGGAAAACGTGTAGCACAGCTAAGCGCTAACTCGGCCATTGTCAAATTACGACAGACGACCCTTTTAGCGTTTAGCTGAAGCTACCTCATAGTGAACATAATCAGGGTGTTCATCTTCAATATCAATTAGCATTATTTGAGTTACTTCTTTATGAAGCATCATTTTGTCATGAGCAAGAGCTCGTCTTGATGGTATGCAAGCAGATAAGCACATAGAACATAAAGCGGGCCACATTGAATACATAAGCATACACAAAACAGTATCCCCACAATGATGCATAAAATCGTTAGCAATTTCCAACCCCAAGTGGTAAGCATTGACCAGAACCACCCTGAAAGAGTCCAAGTTCCATTGTCTAAGTGTATTTCAGCAGCTATCTTATGCAATTTTGAAATGGCCTTATAAACAGATGGTGAATTGTCAGGTACATAAACACAGCAGCTGATTCCGATAATTCTACATGCCCCCCCACGGTCAGCTAGAACCACATCTAGAACCATTCGGTTCTGGAGCGTAACAATCCTAGAAATCTGAAGTTCTTCAGTAATATTCCCTAATGCAATGGCAGTATCATTTGCTACAGCCTCAACAACACGGGTCAGTCGTCGTATCTTTCGACTGTTCAGAGCAGCCCCAACAAAGAAAAACAGTCCCAAATTGAAGTCCACATACTGTTGCAAAGCAGTGTCCGTCTGGTCGATGTCGTCCAGAACAACAGCACGTTTAACACGATTCAACACGAAGTCATGATAAAGAATATAGTCATTATGATACATTGGTGGGGCAATGAATACAGGGGGCAATACAAAAGAAACATAGCAAGTGCCTAACCATCCCAACGGGAGCTGATGATAACCCTTCGTTCCACAAATAAAATATGTATTACGAGATGCTACAAACGATATGCCATTTGGGCTGTCAAACGTGAATGTAGTATTGCATTCGCTTTTCCCAACCGAGATTGTACCTTTATTGCGTATACACAAATCAGCTTTAGTGGCAATAACATTAATAACATGTGAGCTAGAGACATTAGTGTTACGTTGGTTGCTGTAAACACGTGGGGCAGACACGTTATCGGGGCGGTACTCCTCCCATTCAAATCGAGTACCCTCAGCTCGTGGATACCCATCCTGGTAACAAATTTTATTCAAACGGAAAAGCACCCCCCCTTTTGTTGGCCATCTCAAAGTGAAGAGGAGTGTATACCAGGCATTGCAAGATCCATTGTGTGAAAACGGGAGTGGAATGAGTGGAGTGCCCCCTTTCTTCTGGTGCCCGGGCAACATCCCACACACCCAGCAATTAGACGTGTTTGTCATGTTATGTGTATGATGCAGGATCTGAATAAAACTATTGTTCAAATAAGTCTGTCGGTGCCGTTCTTCATGGTAAGGCAAAGTGAAGTGAAAATGTTCAGATGGAGCCGGGGTAGTCGGCAGCAAATGTACACGTGCAGGCACCACAAGTTCAACTACCCAAGCTATCACTGCTATTACCACAATCGTCAAGACAAAAAGGATGGCACCAAGTATTCTTTTGTCCCGTGATGCAGAAAACGCCATAGTTCAATTATTTTTCAAAGTCTTAAGTAGTTCAAAATGTTCATAAAGTCTCAAATGTACATGTGTGTGTATTACACCTAAAAAAGAAAAAGACGGTGCTGAGCTCCGAGGTAGCCGTTGTTTTCTTCTCCGGGGTCAAGACGGGTGTCGCTACTTTTGGCAGAACTGATCCCCCCCCCCTTGCGATTCCCGGCTTCCGTTTCACAAACCCCAGAGCGGTAACCAACCAGTCTCGAAAACCAAAAAAATCTTCTTATCGTGGCCGCATATTATAGCGCTCTCGTCCAGAAACAGTGTGGTCCGGGAAGGCTCCCTCAACTTCGGCCGATGTCACAGCTGGGCTCTTTTCTTTCTCCAGAATCTCTTGGAAGTCGGTCAGCACAGCAGGATTCACCAGATCAGGAGAGACACGACGGCAGTGTGTTGAATGTATCCACCGCTTCCTATTGGTCACTCGTACAGCTGTTCGAGTTGCCAGGAGGACCTGCTCGGGGCCTCGCCACCTCGGTTCCAAGCTGTTCGCCCTCTCAAACAATTTAATCATAACGTGGTCTCCAGGGCGAAGATCGTGGCCCTCTCCAGTAGAGTTGTCAGGGAGCGCTTCTCGAACCTGTTGATGAATAGAAAGTAAATCATTTGTTAATCGTGCCAAATAATTGTTCATCATTATACAAGGCACATCATGTATCAATTGCGGCTTAGGCACCCCCCAAATATTCATCGGCCTTCCAAACACCACTTCATATGGTGTGAGGCCTGTTCGAGAGTGGGGCACTGATCTGAGAGAAAGCAATGCTAGCGGTAAGGCATCCGGCCATTTCAATGACGTGGACGCCACAATCTTAGCCAGTTTTAGTTTCAACGTGGCATTATACCGCTCGACAAGACCTGCTGACTGAGGGTGGAACACAGCATGAAACTTCTGCTGAATCCCCAAGCCTTTCAACACATACTCCATGATTTTCCCGACAAAATGAGGCCCATTATCGCTCCACAAAAATTAGCAAACTCCAAATCGAGGGAAGTACTCCTTGAGCAAAACCTTAGCTGTTGTCAAAGCTGTATTATCTTTCGTGGGGAAGGCCTCAACCCATTTGCTAAAAGCACACACCACCACTAAGACATACTTAAGGTTATCGCAGCTCTCAAGCTGGATATAATCCATTTGGAGTACCTCGAATGGTGCAGAAGGTGGAACAAACCCTCCTTTCGGAGTATGGGTCCCCTTTGCAGGATTGTGCTGCAAACATATCAGGCAGGTCTGAACTACTCTCTTGGCGGTATTAGCAATCTCGGGATGCTCCCAAACTCGTGTTAATAGTCGAGTGATTGCAAGAGCCCCCACGTGCGCCAACCCATGTGTCATCTGGACCATCGCTTGCAAGTAAGCTGCAGGCAATTTCCATTTCTCCATGTCCTTGCTTCTCCAACACCCTTCATCATCTAGCACCCCATCTGCTGCCCATGCCGCAAGTTCTGATTCAGTAGCTGATTTCTGAATATCTAATATCTCCGCTCTAGCATCATTCCATCGCTCAGCTTGGGATTGTGTCACGTACATGGGGGAGTCAGCTCGGGACATAGCCGTTTGTCTCGCTATACTGTCCGCAAAGGCATTTCCCTGACCCACTTTGTCGATGATCTTTTTATGGGCACTACATTTTATTATCGCTACTTTCTTTGGACAAAGCAACGAGCTTTAGGAGGTCACGCACTAGTTCTCCGTGCATAATGTGTACTCCATGAGAAGTCAAAAACCCACGTTCTCTCCAGAGTAGCCCGAAGTCATGTGCTACTCCGAAGGCGTACCGGCTGTCTGTGTATATGTTCACACATAGGCCAGCACTCAGTTCGCAGGCTCTTGTCAAAGCTATCAGCTCTGCTGCTTGAGCCGATTTCTGTGGTATTCTAGCTGTTTCTACCACTGTCTTAAGTGTCGTGATCGCATAGGCTGCGGAGGTCGTGCCATCTGGCAGCCTCAAACACGATCCATCAACCCACAGTTCCCCATCCACATCTGGAAGTGGCATATCCTGTAAGTCGACACGACCCTTTGTCTGTTCCTCGGTCAGGAAAACACAGTCATGATGTTTTTCTTCCTGACCCTCCTCAACCGGATAGGGCAATAAAGTGGCAGGGTTCAGAGTAGCACACCTTTTCAGTGTGATATGTGGCGCCAACAGTGTAAGCTCATATCCTGTTAACCGTGCACTCGTGAGATATTGGGTCTTTGTTTGATTTAACAGGGCATCTACTGCGTGGGGAACTAACACCAACAATTTGTGCGATAACACTATTCCCTCACTCTGCCTTATAGCTACTGCTGTTGCTGCCACTGCTCGAAAACACCCAGGTAACCCTCGTGCTACAGGATCAAGGATGGCTGAAAAATACGCACATGGCCTCTGCTTGTCCCCGTGTGTCTGCACTAACACTGATAACGCGCACCCATCTTTCTCGTGTACGTACAATGTGAAAATCTTCGTGTAATCTGGTGTACCTAATACGGGGGCAGAGCAAAGAGCCTGTCTCAATTGTTCAAAAGCATTTTGACATTCATCTGTCCATTCAAGGGGCATTGGCGTAGCTTTGGACAGTAACGCTAGCAAGGGTTTTATAATGTGCGAAAACCCCATGATCCACTGCCTACAAAAGGACGTTAACCCTATGAAGGCGCGTACATCTCTCTGTGTGCGGGGGACTGGTGTATCTAAAATCGCCTGAATTCGATCTGATGTTAATGCACGCCCCTCCTTAGACAAAAGATGACCGATGTAGGTCACCTTGGGTCTACAGTATTGAAGCTTTTTCTTAGAAACCTTGTGATTATTCTGCGCCAGAAAAGAAAGCAGCGCAATCGTACTCTCCTCACATTGTGCGTAAGAATCTGCAGCAAGCAGAAGGTCATCCACATATTGGATAAGGACAACCCCAGACTGTAACTCAAAGGAATCAAGCTGTCTTTTCAAAGCCTGGCTGTAGATACTCGGGCTCTCAGTGTAACCTTGAGGAACACGACAAAATCTATACGATTTATTATTTAACTGAAGCCAAACAGATATCTGCTATCAGGATGGACAGGGATGGAAAAGAAAGCATTTTTCAAGTCAATTACACTAAAGGTCCTTGCCGTTGGTGGTACCAGTGTAAGCAAGGTCGTAATGTCGGACACCACCGGATATTGGGGAATGACAATTTTGTTAATTTCTCTCAAGTCAATAATAAACCGATAGACCTTGTCGTCAGTATCTCTCTTAAGGATCGGAAGAATAGGGCTATTACAAACATTATAAGGAACCTCTTCCACCACTCCTGCAGTTATCAAATCTTGAACAATATGAGTCAGGGCAATTTCACCTTCCCTTGAAATCTTATACTGTGGCACCCGTGGCAGAGAGGCCCCCTCCTTAACAGTAATATGAATAGGTGGAATACGCATCTCCCCCACATCCGTGTCTGAGGTCGCCCATAACGTGTGCGGGAGAGAGGCCAAAGCTGGAATGTCTAGTATAGTATAAAACCTATTTGGGTCAGGATAATTGTCATTCAGGATAACCCGCACTCCCTCAGGAGCGCACCGTATCGTTGCTCGAAAATATTTAAGCAAATCAATACCCAGGATATTATCTGGTGTATAGGGCGATAGCAAAAATTGACCAAAACTAAAAAATTTGTCAAGACAAAGTGCAAGGGGTTTTGACAATGGGCTAGGGGAGGGTGTGCCATCGAACCCTACACATGTTATCATTTCGCCAGACAGGGGAGCCCTCGGAACCAATTTTTTTGACAAAGCGCTACGAGTAGCTCCGGTGTCGACTAGAAATTGATCAGTAGAACCCAAAATGCCCGCTGTTACATATGGATCCTCCTGATCTACCGGCACTTCAATTGGTTCCGTACCCCATCCTACGCAGTCCTATGCATGCACATAATCCTGGTGCTCCACATTCTCACCCTCCGATATCTGATATTGATTTCGTCTATCAAAAGTATTTCGTTCATCCTGGCCACGGCCCCTCTCCTCAGCCCTTCCCCGATCACCTCCACCACCTCTCGCTCCCGTATAACTGCCCCGCGACCTACCGCCTCCTCGACCACGCTGACTACGTTGTTCACGAAGTACCGGACAATCTTCAGCCCAATGCCCAAACTCTTTACAATAAGCACATTGATCCTCCGCTATATCCGTACGACCATACGACGTATTGCCTCCACCTCGTCTACCTCTATCATTCCCTCTACCCTGTGTTCCACGAACCTGTGCCAACATCACCTTCGTTTTCAATTCTTTCGCTTTTTTATCAACACTTTCTTTAGCCTCCAACTCCTGCCGCTCATAATACTGAGCCATAGTCAACAAAGACGCAGGGGTCGCCGTGGCCCAGGAACTTTCACTCGATTTCAATCTCTTTGCAATCTCCGGTAGGAGATTAGCCACATACTTATCTACAAACAAATGCCGACCTGTATCATCTGTTAAAGATTGACCACTGTAATCATGAAACGCCTCTTCGAAGCGTGTAAAGAAATCTGAAACCGTTTCATCTGGTTTTTGTTTGCACGAAGCTAACATGGTCCAATCAATCTTTTTAGAAGGTACAAGCGTTTTTAATTTATTTAAAATAGCCGCCGGGAGGTCTAAAATCAACTGGCAAGGCTTACATGCCGGTTCCCTATCTAAATCAGCTGCATTTATTTCTTTCCATGTTCCCCCAAGTATTGTTTTATCATTATTTTTACGAATTTGTCTCCACATGTCAGGCGGAAGTATTAACCCAAAAAACAGATCTATGTCGACAAGAGTCATCACACAAGATGAAATAGCCCCTTCCACCCCTTCATAGAACGCTGCCGGATTTTTACGAAGGTCAGGTAAAGAATTTTTCAACGCCATAACATCCGCTCTATTCCAAGGCGTATACACCCAGTTATATATAAAGTACCCCTTCGCATCCTTTGACATTTTATCATCATCTGTACCTTCCCCTTTTGGTGGAACATACAAAGGTGCGGCTTCACGCATAGGCATAACATGCATCGCAGAACTCTTATCTGAACCCCGGAGAGAACACTCCTTAGATTGCCCATTAGACTCCGGCCCGGACTCCTTATTCTTTTTCCGCTCGTCCCGCAATCTGGTAGTCTCATCTCGCAGCTGGATCAGTTGCTTGTAAAAGGCATCGACATCTGCAAGATCAAATAAACCTTTATCCAGATTCTCACGATGAACTGACACAGCCTTAGGTTCTAACGTATCTGAAAATTGACGATATGCAGTAACAACTTCATTTGCCAAAGTAGCCAAAAAATACAGTAATTCTTGGTCTGTCCAATTACCCCTTCCCGTTCCTCCCTCTCTTTCTTTTCCTGGGCCTCCTTTTCCTCAAGCTGTAAAGCCTTATCTCGAGCAGCCTTGCGCTGCTCTTTGTCCGCCAAGGCAACTTCACGTTACATTCGCTCACGCACCGCTTTCTCCCACATTCGTACACAATCAAACATATTTTGTCTAGACCTTCGTTGAAACAAACATTGCTCCACAAACTGTACTTTACGCAAATCGAACGACCCATGTAGAGGCCATTGCAATTCAGGATCCGATTTAGTGTACTTATTCCATAATTTACTGTACATTATAGGGGAAAGGCCAAATTTGATATACATTTCCCGATTTGGTGTACCTTCTGGGGGAGCCGGCTGTGCTTCCGATTATTATCAACGCATATCTCCATGGCGATCAAAAATCCGACGAAAGCAGCGAAATACGGGTTTATCGCTGGGAATCCAGCGATACATCGTCAGCGTAAGGGGAATCCTTGTTAATAGGGAGATGTGAATTGAGCCGTACAATCCACCTCCCATGTAACATATAGGCAAGTCAGGATTTTCTTAGACGTTAATTCCTGGCGATAACCGCGGTTAGCACAGCTTTTTGTAACGCTACGTGTGTCCTGGGCCGTCTTGTAAATACGGCGAAGGACAGTTAGCGATATTTTCCTTTTAGTTATGGCAGGGAACGCCTACTTTGCATCTCATTAGAGATGCAATGCGAGGCGTGTGGAATACGGCTGCTAACATGCGCTAATGCATGTTAGCGCTGCATTGGTAATAGGGCGATATTATTAGCTATTTTTTAATCTATATTTCCATTTGCATGTGGACTGGGGATGCTCCTGCAGCCATCCAGCTTAGTTCCTGCATCCACCCAGCTGAGCTCCTGCAGCCACCCAGTTTAGTTCATGCATCCTCCCAGCTGTACTCCTGCAGCCACCCAGCAGAGCACCTGCATCCACCCAGCTGTTCTCCTGCAGCCACCCAGCTGTGCTCCTACAGCCACCCAGCTGTTCTCCTGCAGCCACCCAGCTGTGCTCCTGCACCCACCGAGCTGAGCTCCTACTGCCACCCAGCTTTTCTCCTGCAGCCACCCAGCTGTGCTCCTGCAGCCACCCAGCTGTGCTCCTGCTGCTGCCCAGCTGAGCTCCTGCATCCACCCAGCTGAGCTACTCCATTCTCCCAGCTGAGCTCCTACACCCACCCAGCTCCTACATCCACCCAGCTGAGCATCCACTCAGCTGCGCTCCTTGAGCCACTCAGCTGAGCTTCCGCATCCACCCAACTGTGATCCTGCTGCCATCCAGCTGAGCTCCTGCATCCACCCAGCTGAGTTCCTGCATCCACCCAACTGTGCTCCTAGTCACCCTGCTGAGCTCCTGCAGCCACATAGCCGAGCCCCTGCATAAACCCAGCTGTGCTCCTGCATCCACACATCTGAGTTGATGCACCCACCGAGCTGAGCTCCTACAGCCACCCAGCTGAGCTCCTGCAGTTACCCAGCTGAGCTCCTACAGCCACCCAGCTGAGCTCCTGTGGCAACCAGCTGAGCTCCTGCAGCCACCCAGCTGAGCCCCTGCATATGCCCAGCTGAGCTCCTGCATCCACACATCTGAGCTGCTGCAGCCACCCAGCTAACCTCCTGCAGCCACTCAGCTGAGATACTGCATCCTCCCAGCTGAGCTTCTGCATCCGCCCAGCTGAGCTCAGGCATCCTTCCAGACGAGCACCTTCAGCCGCCCAGCTGACCTCCTGCATCCACGCCGCTGAGCTCCTGCATCCGCGCCGCTGAGCTCCTGCATCCGCGCCGATGAGCTCCTGCATTCTCCCAGGTGAGCACCTTCAGCCACCCAGCTGTGGTCCTGAAGTCACCCATCTGAGGCACAGCACCACCCAGCTGAGCTCCGGCAGCCACCCAGCTGAGCTCTTGCATCCACACATCTGAGCTGATGCAGCCACCCAGCTGAGCATATGCACCCAACCAGCTGACTTCCTGCAGCCACTCAGCTAAAATCCTGCATCCTCCCAGATAAGCACCTTCAGCCACCCAGCTGAGCTCCTGAGTACCTTCAGCCACCCAGCTGAGCTCCTACATCCTCCCAGCTGAGCCCCTGCATACACCCTTCTTAGCTCCTCCATCCACACATCTGAGCTAATGCAGCCACCCAGCTGAGCGTATGCACCCACCCAGCTGATTTCCAGCAGCCAACCAGCTGAGCTCCTGCTCCTCCCAGCTGAGCACCTTCAGCCACCCAGCTGAGCTCCTGCATCCTCCCAGCTGAGCTCCTGCATACACCGAGCTGAGCTCCTGCATCCACACATCTGAGCTGCTGCAGCCACCCAGCTGAGCATATGCACCCACCCAGCTGACCTCCTGCAGCCACTCAGCTAAAATCCTGCATCCTCCCAGCTGAGCTGCTGCATCCTCCCAGGACAGCCCCTTCAGCCAACCAGCTGAGTTCCTGCAGCCACCTAGCTGAGCTTCTGCATCCTCCCGTGTGAGCACCTTCATCCGTCCAGCTGAGCTCAGGCATCCTCCCGGATGAGCTCCTTCATCCGCCCAGCTGAGCTCAGGCAGCCACCCAGCTGAGCACCTTCAGCCGCCCAGCTGAGCTCCTGCATCCTCGCCCCTGAGCTCCGGCAGCCACCCAGCTGAGCTCTTGCAGTCACCTATCTGAGCTCATACATCCACCCATCTGAGCTCCTGCAGCCACCAGTGGAGCTCCTGCGGCTACCCGGCTGTGCTCCCGCACCCACCCAAATGAGCTCCTGCGGCTACCCAGCTGAGCCCCCTGCCCCCTCCCAGTTGTGCTTCTGCAGCCACCAGCTATGCATCTGCATCAGCAGGCCCCCAGGACCAGTTCTATCTGACTTTGAAAGTAATTCGCTGGATGTCTCAGTGCATTTCGGTCTGCTTCGCCACTGGCCCCCTGTCCACCTGAGGTCCTAGTAAAGGCTCTTCATGTTCTTAATCTGCTCACCAATCACCTATTTAATTCTTTGCTGCAAAAGGCAGAAGTTACTGAGGCTTGGAAACATGCTCAGGTGGGTCTATTGCTTAAAAAGCCGTCCGCAGATCCCATAGCAAGATGTTCACCAATTTTCCTCCTACCGGCATTTTCTAAAATGCTGGAGAAAATAGTTAATGCTGAGATCAATAGTTATCTTGAGGCCAATAATCTTCTGCATGTACTCAGCCTGGTTTCTGGCCATGCCACAGCACGGAGTCGGCTTTCCTGGAAGTAACTGAGTTTATCAAACTGAGCCTAGGCAAAGGTCAAGTAGCGGCCATTGTTAATATTAGATCTATCCGCTGCCTTCGACACCATGTCCCATCGATTCTGTTAGAGCACCAGATGAGGGGTGGTATTTGTGGTTCTGTCTTACTTTGGCTTTAATCTTTTCTATCTGACCAACACCAATCCATTTACCTTCCACATCCTCTACCAAGCATTTGAGCCATGGTGTCCCACAAGGATTTCCCTTAAGCCCTACTCTATGAATGTTGACATGGCCCCTCTCATGAGTGTTATTCTGCATTTTGGTGTAAAGGTGGTGTCCTAAGTTGATGACACAACTTATGCTCTTCCTTCTTGAGACAAACTGTGAGCTACACGACCCCTTTAAAAAACTTGCCTGGTGAAAGTTGCTGAATGGATGGAGAGTAGTTGTCTAAAACCTAATTTGGATAAAACCAAAATACTTCTTGTTCAGTATTCACCTTCCCTTTGGTCTAGTCCCTGGTCGCCCGTTGAGGCTGGGTCCCCTCCCACTCTAGTAGATAAGGCAAGAAACATCAGTGTCAAATTTGATAAGGATCGTTCTCTTCTCCTTAAAGTTAGATCTCTTACAAGATCATGTTTCATTTTCTACAAAAATTTAAAAAAGATCCTCAATATTAATTCCAGAATTTACCAGAAAAAATCATTATACACTCTTTGATGACTTCTCGTCTGTGTTACAATAAAAATGTTTGTACTTACGCACTACCCTAAGTAAGTTAGCATTTGCTGCGCCATTGTCTTTGCAGGCGCCATTATAAGTTGGTCTAAACTGATCTTGTTCAATTCCGAGAAATGCTCTCCTTAAAATTTAGTTTTCTTCACTTCTGTCCAGTAATGCATAAACTGTTCTTATTAGCGCATACCTTTCTCACTAGAGAGAGGCCCTCTCCCGCTTGTCTGGTGGCAGGCTCTGGATTGAACGACCTTGGACCATGTTCCTCCTCATAAGATATGAGAGCTGAAACCTTTTTATTGTATTTTGCTGTTTAGCTGCAGCTGCCTGGTAATTCCTTTGTGGGCCTGTTCTTGCCCAGCTATGAAACGTTCATAATGTATCTTTTTGCTTGTTGATTTCAGTCCTCTCTGTAGCACTCCTAGTGACTGTACATATGGGGCTCCACTCTGAGTGCACCTAACAAACAGTTATTGGTTTGCATTCTCTACTGTCTGACCGACTCTTCATTTGGTACGGAAGGCTGAAAGGTGGTCATTAGTGACCCGGGCGGCCCTGAACGGGTCACTTCCTCCAGTTGACGCCTTTGGGTGATTGAAGACTCGGCAGTCGAGAACTGGTTCGTTTGTCACATTGATATCCCAGTGAGTTTGTTTTGATTCTTTGTGTATATGGTACCAATGTGGTTTGAGTTTGGTACGGTCTACGGACTGTCTTGCTGAAAAGTATTTGCAAATACTTTGCCAGGTAAAACTAACAATTTTGTTTTTCTTTTGAAATGCCTGGCTTAAGCAAACTTTGGAATTTGTGTTGCCATTGTTCAGCAGATGCCCAGTTGCAGGAAGCTCAGCCGGCGCTTATTGAGTTCAGCCCTAATTTTGATATGTATGTAAAACATGGCCTTGGCCCTATTATGTTTAGTAAACTGTGGCACAAATATACGAGGGACAATACCAAGTTGCAGTGGCCTTTGACAGGCACCTTTGATGAGCAAAAGATTAGATTTTTACAGGAACAGCTGTTGAAGAGACGAAGTAGGCAGTCGATGTTTGATTCTCTCCGAATTTGGCAGAAGGAGGTTAGACAGAGGCGTTTAAAGATGGAAAGAGATGCAAGTCAAGGGAAAATTCCAACATTAACACAGAAAGCTGTGGCATATGATAGAGAAAAATAGGAGACAGGATTGAATGTGAAGATAGAAGGTTTCGGTCACATTGATAAGTCTTATCTGGCCGAGAGGAAAATTATACTTTCGTAGAGGAGATGTTAGATACTCGACCCCCACCTCCCTATGCCTCGCAGAGGATATACCCCACTATTCCTTTGCAGTCACAGCAGCCTGTTGTGTCTGCTTCGGTCATTCCTGTATCTACGGCTATTGTTTTGACAGCTTTGGCTACGGCGCCCCCTCTCCTTTTTTGTCTTTGCCATTTTTGATGACTGTGACTTCTAGTACAGCTACTGTTCCAACCCTGTGTCCTCTGTTCTTTCTCCTCCGGTGCAGGCATTAACCACAGTTGTACCTGCTACCTCTGTCCCTTCTTCTTCTATGGTTATTTATCCCCCGACATTTTTGGATTTTGATACGCCGGGATGGAGGTTTGAGGACAGGGACTGAGCAAAATTTAGCGAACAAATGGGTCCGTTAGTGCATTCTGGAGTAGGTGAGGATGAGAAGGACATATTAGCAAGGCAGGCTATCAAGTGGGCTAGTAATCCCCTACTATTCCTAAGTCGTCCCAGTTGTTTCGTGTCCCTGGTTATTTATCCCCCGACATTTTTGGATTTTGATACGCCGGGATGGAGGTTTGAGGACAGGGACTGAGCAAAATTTAGCGAACAAATGGGTCCGTTAGTGCATTCTGGAGTAGGTGAGGATGAGAAGGACATATTAGCAAGGCAGGCTATCAAGTGGGCTAGTAATCCGGTTTATGGTACTGGGGATATTTGGCAAGCCATGCGTGATTTTGAGCCCTTTTTACAACAGCATGTTCTTAAACACATGTCTGTTACATTGATTGGCCTTTGGCGTACGCACTTTCAGATGGAGGCCCCACAAGTGTTATTTGATATTAAGGATTGTGTTTATGTTGCTGATTTAGCTGTAGGTCAGGTGCTTGCAGATATTGCCAATATAGTTTATTACAGAGTTAGATTATATGATAAGAGTCCCATTATAATTACTCAGTTTCCTATGCGTGAAGTTCACCCGATCTATCATCCAGAAATACCTGAATTACGAGGGGATAACGCTCCCGAATGTACAGTTATATTACTGGACGACGCAATTAAAAGTGGTCAACCAATGGATACACGCTCCTCAGGCAGACCCGGCATTTAAGGCAGACAGATCGGTATTGGGACCGGGAAATATGTTGTCCGCCCTCTACAACAAGAAGCAAGCCAAATCATTAATAGGGCCCGCGAAACATACAGTTACTATATGGCTCATTGTACAGGTTAGACTGGGCTGGCAAGGCAAAATAACCCAACTCACCCCCCTCAGGGACACGAAACAACTGGGACGACTTAGGAATAGTAGGGGCTTTACTCAGTGGGATGACACTGGCATTTCCCTGGTGGGGGACATGTGGCACAAGGGGGAGGTCATAACATTTGAACGCCTACAGCAACAGTATGAGTTAGCGCCCGCAGAAATGTTTAGGTACACGCAAATAAGGCATGCTCTGACAGCAGCCCTGCCGCCGGGTACCGAGGTCCCGGAAGCTTCGCCTCTCGAAGATAGATTACTGATGGAATACATGCATAGATGATTAGAGCATTATTGAGAGGCTGCTAGTCGAGCGCTCAGTTCTTGTTCTTGTTTTACCTGTATTTGAATTTTCCCTTGTGTCCGATCCCCCCCTGCACCTGCACCACATTTTAGGAATCTTTAAAAAAAACGGAATTATTTTAAAATTGAGTTTAGAATTCTCCAACTGAACGCTCCTACCCTCGTTTGGGCTGAGAATTCATTTCTCTCGGTCCACGATCCCTGGGTGCTTGTTTAGACCAGGTCCCGGGCTCGATCCCGTTTTGGCGGCCATCTTAGGTGGGGTCACATTCGAAGAGCGGTCTAGTCGCCCTATAAAAGGAGGGCTTAGCTACCAGACCGGAGATAGAGCATTATTGAGAGGCTGCTAGTCGAGCGCTCAGTTCTTGTTTTACCTGTATTTGAATTTTCCCTTGTGTCCGATCCCCCCCTGCACCTGCACCACATTTTAGGAATCATTTTAGGAATCTTTAAAAAAAACGGAATTATTTTAAAATTGAGTTTAGAATTCTCCAACTGAACGCTCCTACCCTCGTTTGGGCTGAGAATTCATTTCTCTCGGTCCACGATCCCTGGGTGCTTGTTTAGACCAGGTCCCGGGCTCGATCCCGTTTTGGCGGCCATCTTAGGTGGGGTCACATTCGAAGAGCGGTCTAGTCGCCCTATAAAAGGAGGGCTTAGCTACCAGACCGGAGATAGAGCATTATTGAGAGGCTGCTAGTCGAGCGCTCAGTTCTTGTTTTACCTGTATTTGAATTTTCCCTTGTGTCCGATCCCCCCCTGCACCTGCACCACATTTTAGGAATCATTTTAGGAATCTTTAAAAAAAACGGAATTATTTTAAAATTGAGTTTAGAATTCTCCAACTGAACGCTCCTACCCTCGTTTGGGCTGAGAATTCATTTCTCTCGGTCCACGATCCCTGGGTGCTTGTTTAGACCAGGTCCCGGGCTCGATCCCGTTTTGGCGGCCATCTTAGGTGGGGTCACATTCGAAGAGCGGTCTAGTCGCCCTATAAAAATAGTCCCTTATGGCTCCGCGCAGCGGACGCGTGCAGTGGACGTGCCGGACTTGCGCCGGAGTTTCGCCAGAGTCAAGCCCGTCTGTGCCCGTCCGGGCCCAGACGGGACCAGGGCCAGTGGTTATGCCCGTCTCGAGCCCCCATCAAGCCACATCGGTCAGGTACATGATGGATGAGCTTTTATCCTATAGAACACCGAAGTATGCCACATGCTGTTATATTGCTAAAGGGGGAAAACGTTTTAGGGGATGCAGAGTCTGCCAATTGCATCTAGGAGCAACTACCCCCACTACCCTGCGTCGTCTTGCCCTGCTGAATTGCAGATCCCTTCCCTGCCACGCTACGGAGATTAACTCCCTACTCCTGGACCACAAGGTTGATGCCTTGTTTCTCACTGAGACTTGGCTATCTGACGCCTCGGGTCCGGACGTGGTTACAGCGCTGGCGCCGGGATATTTGATCTACCATCTTGACAGAGGCGCAGGGAGGGGGGGGGCCTTGGCCATTATCTATAGGGAATCACTAGGCTGCAAAGCATGGGAGGCAGGGGTGAAAGATTGTGAGAGCTGCCAATTCTCCCTTAAATTCTCCCCTACCTGCACGCTGACAGGCTTCCTAGTTTATCGTCCACCTGGGAGTGTGGGGGAGTTTACATCTTCGCTTATGGAAACTACCACTCTCCTGGCCTCGGCTTCGTCCAACTTTATTCTGTTGGGAGATCTCAACTGCCATTTTGATGAGGCAACTGACCCAATGGCAACTAATTTGATGAGCGAGCTGACCGCCCTGGAGATGAATCTGATAAACACCGGGCCCACACATGTTAAAGGGCACCTTTTGGACCCCCTCTTTACGAACATGATGGGTTTATCAGCTATGCCCCCTCTCGTTCTTCCCTGGTCTGACCACTCACTGATTATGGCAAACTGGGAGGTAAAGAAAGATGATACCCTCCCACCCAGGAAATTTAGAATAGACAGGGCATGGTCAAGGCTCCCGGTAGAGGCCTGGAATGCCCGGTTGGAGGGCTCCCAGCCCGAGAAAGGTCAGGATCCAGTGACTGCAGACGCTATGATGAGGAACTGGCTGACCAACGCAGTGGACCATGTGCTTCCACTCAAGAAGATGCTTATTAGGGATAAGAGAGTGGGGTCCGCCCCATGGTATTCCCCAGAGCTTAGAACCCTGAGAAAGAACTGTAAACGGGCGGAGAGACTATGGAGGAAGAACCCGGAGACAGAGAGCAGGGAAAAATACCGTAGGGAATTAAGGACGTATAAACTTGCTATACGCGCTGCAAAGGCCTCCTTTTTTGGGGAGAGAGTGGGTCATGCTGCGTCCTCATCCAGGGAAGCCTTTCTAGTGATGAAGGAGCTTCTTAAACCACCGGATCCCATTCTTGTTCACGACAGACCACAGGAAAAATGTCTGGAATTGGCCACTTACTTCAAAGATAAAATTGACACCATTATTAGTTCTCTCCCCCCGGTGATGGGAACCCCGACCCCGTCTGAGGACTTAAGCATGTCGGAAAATCTATTGACGTCTTTTGGCCCCGTAACCTCAGGCGAAGTACTGAAGGTCCTCGGGAGCTTGAAGAGTGGCTCGCCTCGAGATCCAGTCCCAATGCGGTATTTAAAGCAGGCTGCCCCATCGATAGGAGAGCCTTTGACCGATTTGGTCAATCTCTCCTTCGCTCATGGCACGGTACCGCCGGACTGGAAGAGCGCAGTCGTTAAAGCGCTTCTGAAGAAGCCTGGCTTAGATCCACAGAACTTAGCCAATTTCAGGCCCATCTCCTTGCTACCAGGGATTAGTAAGGTTGCCGAGAAACTGGTTAACCGCCAACTGTCCAACTTTCTCGAGGAGAATGGTCGGTTGAGGGACTCCCAGACGGGATTCCGACCGGGTCATGGAACCGACACGGCTCTGCTAGCAGTTGTAGAGGAGGCCAGAAGCACTTTGGATACAGGGGGGTCAGTGGCAGTGATCCTCCTGGACCTAAGTGCGGCCTTTGATACTGTCAACCATGGAGTGTTGACACAACGCCTAGCAGAGTCAGGTGTCACAGGAGTGGCCCTGGAATGGCTGGCCTCTTTTCTGGAGGGGCGTACCTTCGAGGTTTGGGAAGGCAACGCGAAATCTCCTCCCCTTCCACTTCACTGTGGGGTGCCTCAGGGCTCATCCCTGAGCCCCACGTTATTTAACGTGTATATGGCACCCCTGGAGGGTGTGGTGTCTCCATTTGGCTTTAAGATCATAAGCTATGCGGATGACACTCAGCTAGTGGTGGGTCTGGCACAGCTGGAGAAACAGCCTGAAACACTCCATTCATGCCTAAGAGAGGTGTTTGACTGGATGACCAGGTCATCGCTCAAATTGAACGGCTCAAAAACTGAGCTGATGATCTTGGGCCACTCAAGTTTTGCCCTCTCGCCGAGCAGCTGGCCCAACTGTATGGGCACTCCGCCTGACCCAAAGAAGGAGATTAAGAGCCTGGGGGTCTGGCTGGAGCCTGATCTGTCCTTTAGGACACACGCCAAGAAGATCGCTGGCGTGTGTTATGGACTGCTCCGATCGGCCCGTAAGGTTCTCCCCCTCTTACCTGAACTCTCCCGGAAGCTGTTAGTCCAAGGTCTAATCATCTCACGCCTGGACTACAGTAATGCACTCTTTCTTGGAGCACCGGAAGCAACGTTCAAAATCCTGCAACAAGTGCAGAACGCGGCAGCCAGGCTGCTGCGGAACGTTCCGGCCAGCCAATCAGCCAGGCCCGCTCTAAAGGCACTCCATTGGCTCCCGGTCAAAGAGAGAGTGACCTTTAAGGCCCTCTGTATTGCCCACAAGAGCATTCAGGGGAAAGGACCTGCTATTCTGAAGGACATGATTCGGCCCTATAAGCCCACTAGAGCCTTACGCTCCGATAATAAACACCTCCTTCAGATAAAGAGAATTAGGAGAGCCCGTTCAGGTGGCAGGAGCTTTTCTATTCATACTGCACACGCCTGGAACTCTCTCCCACTCTCACTACGCTCTGAACCAAACCTGCTCAGGTTCCGGAAACATCTTAAAACTTATCTATTTCCAGAATAATTCCAGATCTGTTCTGCTCCACACAGGTAGCTTGCTCTGATTCTCTATAAGCGCTGGGAGGCCTCTGGGTAACCGTGCGCGGTACAAAATTCGTTAATAATAATAATAATAATAAGCGGGCCACGTCATTCACTTATCGGAAACTAATTAGCAACCTTCCAGATCCCACGGTATCTCTTAGGGAAAAATGGTCTCACGAACTAGGTGACATTGATGACACGGCATGGCAGGAGGCACCCTCTCACCTTAGGTTGGTACAGCTTAAAATTCTGCATCGGGTCTATTACACCAGAGTCACCTTGTATAAAATGTGTAAAACACCACACCCATATTGTCTGAGGCGATGCGGGGAGGAGGGTACCTTTTACCATACCATATGGCACTGCCCGAAGATTCAAGAGTATTGGGCAAAAGTGATGAGGACGATATCACAATCAACGGCGGTGTCATTAACACCGGAGCCCAGGAGATGCTTGTTAAATATGTGGGAACCCAATGACCTTACACACCCTGCGCAAGATTGGGCCACGCTGGGAATAATGAATGCTAAACGAAATATTGCACAGAAATGGGAGGCTATGGAAGTGCCGACACTCACAGCATGGTGTAACAACATGGACACGAAAATGGTAGCAGAAAGAAGTGTATTTGTCAATCGCGGTTGCCCTCGCAAATGGAGTAAGATCTGGGGGGCCTGGAATGCATTCAGGGGAAATATTTGTGATCCACCAGAGGAGCAGGTGGAGGCGGGTTTGGGAGAGAATTTCTAGAGAAACTGACATATATGATACACCGGGGTCTGTCCACAAATATGATGTTTTGGTTATTCATGAGAAAATGTATGGGGACTGTGACTTACTTGATGTTAATAAGTATGTACCCCACCAGGAAGAATTGTGCCTTGTTGATACTGCTTATAATAATAAGAAATTCAGAAATACCTGAGTTAACAAATCAACTTGGTAATGTCACTAGAGTAGCTGTCGCAGCACGTTTTCATGAGCAATGGGTTTATACTCCATGGAAAAGGAGTGAGGTTTTAGCTCTTAAGACTATTTTGATCAACCCTAGGAAAAATCCTACGGCTTATTATAAGGAATTAACAGAGGCTGCATCTTCTACTGTGATGGCTCTTGCTGATATTGAAATGTTTTTTGGCCTTCTTGTTCCGGTTGATATTTGGAGGCAGGTACATACTCAAGATCATGTTGTGCAATTGGGAGGTACATGGGATGTGATTAAAGGATGGGATCAGGAAAGGAAGCCAGGAGATAAACCCAGTGCTGAGATACTTGTTTTGCCTGGTCGTATTATTACATACATGAACACACTTATTCCGCCTCAGAAGGTGAGTTGGGACTGATTGACGGCTTGTCGACAGAAGAAGGATGAAATTGTGTCTGATTTCTTTACTCGGTTTGAAGATACATTTCTGGATTATAGTGGGCAGGATATGTCCACTGACGGAGGAGTCCATTTGTTTGTTGATCGGTTTGTTACTAATCTTCTCTCCGAGATTATGACTCATTTGCAGGGGTCTGAGAGCACATGGTCTACGCCTTCTCCCTCTGTTAATTTGAATATGTCTCAATATTTTGAACATCGAGATCAGGAGGAAAAGGATAAAACTGATAAGAAACATAAGGATCCAAAGATGGTGGTGTTATTGCAGCAAACGTTTAGGGGAAACATTAGGGGGCCAGTAGGTCCTTCTAGGCAACTTTCATGTACTAAGCAACTCTCAACGACACCTTTGGGACAAAATCAGTGTGCGTATTGTAAGGAGGAAGGTCACTGGCGTAGCCAGTGCCCTGTGCTTTGCAGAAGGTTGCATCCCCTAGAGGGCGAGGTTCCGGTGGAAGAGGCCGTGGGACAGATAGAAAACAGAATGCTGTGGCTTCTCAGGGCCGTTCTGATTATAATTATTTTGATGATTCTAGAGATGGACAGTATTATCATGATGATTATGACGTGGATGATGTGACAGGGATGTCTTATAGCTAGGTCATCCAGGGCCAGCCTAAGGGACCAGTTCAGATACCTGTAGATCAGCGTGGTCCTTATGTCATAACAGATTTGCAGGGTTCGACTAGGGAATGTTTGGTGGATACAGGTGCGACAAAGAGTTCGGGTTCTCGACATATGGTCCCCTGTAGTGTAGTTCCTATTTTCCCTATAGGCCCTGCGCATTGGAATAACATAAACAGCAGTTTAGGCGTAGAAGTGCGGTCTTCCAGGTTTCTACTGACTATGCTAAACTTAATTGGGTTGTTACCAACTAGCTCAGAGGTCACTGGAAACTTTCTTGACTGAATAGGAAGTGATCAGCTCCCCTGGCTCAGACAAGAAGGGATTCAGTTTTCCAACAACCGCATAAACATGACAACTTTGCTCCTTAGAATAAGAGTCAATCTCTAGAGTCGTGTGAAACAATAGACAGTTATTTTACTCAGTCAGTTGTGCAGATTACTTTCACCAAGATGCAGAGAATAGAGAGACGGGCGTTTTCAATAAAAGGTATTATTTATTGAACAGTCTTTCTTCTCATGCAAAAGAAATAAATTGCCACAATTGCAAGACTTATTATTATAAAAAGTGTGTACAGTAAAATGAGGATTGCGAAATAATACTGTTAAAGCATTGATGTGGTTTCTTAGCCATACAATGGTTAAAATGAATAAAATATATACATTCATATATACATTTAGCTAACGTACTCAACTGGTGCTTCTAACTACGCCTACCCCAGTGTACCTGACCTAAGCCTAATACTTGGGAGGGAGTAAGTAAGTAGCAGTTTTAGTTAAGTTGGTTTTGCCAAGGTTTGCTTCAAGAATTCTCTCTAAGGGTTTAGTCAACACCATACCTCTGGAATAGAATGTTGGAGGTCTTGTATCTCCTTCCAGGACTCGATATCCCAGTCACTCGCAAGAGTAGGCTGGAAACGCCAGAGCTGGATTTTCTCGTCAAGAGAAAAGACAGCGTCTCTCTCAGCGCGTCAAGGAGGAAGAGGGGCAGCGTCCGTGGGCTGCTTGCATCTGCTGGGCACTGCAAGGGACAGCTGCTCTGCTCCTTTATTCACCACACCATCGTTCGCGTCGATGTCGCATTTGCTCAAGGCAACGTTGGTAATATTGAGGTTCTGTGACAATTGTAAGTGGTGTTTTCGACTCGCCCGAATATGGTCGAGTCTGGTATCTATGAACCGCAAATGACGAGTTTAGTGGGTGTACGCGTTTTCGCTGTGCTAACCTAAACCGTTTGTCTGTCTCGTGGGTTTCTTTATCTAAACCCACGGGTTCCATTTTAGATACGGCATCCATTTTGTTTCTTGCCCTCAAGTAGCCATGAACGGACACTGTCCGCTTCATGATCCTGGGATTCCCAAACTCTTGCGGAAGACACGTGTTCTTTTGAGGGTGTCTTTATGACGAGGGGGATGACACTGTGAGGCAGATGGCCACGCTCGAGGCTCCTCTTGCCGTGCCGGTCTATTGTCTCAGTTGTGCATTCATTAGGCACGTCTCCTTTGATCCCTGCAATCGTGTTTTCCGATACCACCCCTTACACTCTTTTCAATCTGTTCGCTATCCTCGTCTTCCTCTGCACCTGTTTTTGACTCTTCCTTGATTCGTTTACAGCCGAATGGAATGCACTAATGATGGGAAGATGTAATTTTACAGTTGGGAACCGACAAATGCTACTGTAATTATGTTCTGGGCCCTGAATACATGAAAGCGACCCCCTATGTAATTTATTGTGGGAACCGGGTTGTAACCTTTTTTTTCTCCATGTTATCTTATGACGAAAAACTGTATAAAAGGAGCGATCCACAGACACAATTCGAAGCAGTCTCCGTGAACATACATGTTATGTACTTCTCGTGACTTCTGTGTTCCCTGCAGTAAATAAACCTCGATTCTTTGACGGCGAAGGAAGTGTCCCGTGTCTCTGTCATTTGTACGCCGGAACAGGTAACCCACGAAGGTTTCAGGTGTTATCCCTGGCACCGCTGGGTCTTAGAAAAACCCAGTCCTTCAGTTGGCGCCCACGTGGGGCTGCATCAGCGGTACCGGTCCAAAGCCCGACGATCGTGAGGAACTTCGTGTGAAATCTCCGAGGGAAGGTGCACCCCGCTTCATCGATCCTGTTGTCGAAACAAGTGGTCCGAAGACTTTTCCCGTGAAGATCCCCGCCTCCTGACGGCTGCGACGGACTGCTGCCCTGACTGTAGACCTGTTTTGGCGCCTGGCGTAGACCTTGGTATAGCGAGACGATTGACGGGCCTTCCTGGTGACGCCATTGTTCTTTGAGTTAAGTATGTGTGGGTCACTCCCGAAATCCTTAGTTGTTGTGGGTGCTTAGTTGTTGCATGGTTCCATTGCATTTGTGGTTCTTTGTATTTTGCTCTTAGTTGTTCTATTTGACGTCTGCAGTCGCCAAAAACCGAGGGTTTTTGCACTTTTGCAGGGACATTGTAATCCAATAACCCTTGACGTTTGTGAAACTCGGTTAGTGTGCACGATGCCTGGCCGTAGTACTCTGTTCAGTTGCTTTAGAGGTTGTGGTGCGGATTCCCGATTGGAGGACTCGTGTCCGATACCTCCAGTTGGAACTCCAATTTACGAATTATATAGTCGCCATGGTGTGGGTCCTATCGCATTCAATGATTGCTGGGTTCGTTACACTAGAGATGATGGTGCCCTTAGTTGGCCACCTCATGGTAGTTTTGAGACCCCGATTTTAGATAATCTGGAAGCTAAATTGTTTCAAAAGAAAGCAAGGCCGGCCATGTTTGATTCCTTTCGGTTATGGCGTAAAGAAGCCAAGCAGAAAGAAATCAAGCAGCTTAAACGTAATAAGAGAGAAGGTATCGTTACAACGATGAGAAATGCAGAGAAGTTTCAGCGAGACAAAGAAGAGAAGGAAAAGGAAATTTTTGATAGATTACAACGTATGACAGTGGATAAATGTTATCCCGCTTTACCGACGGGTACGGATAAGAAGGGAGAGGAAGCAGTAGAGGACCCTTTGTTGTCCTATCTACTGAAGTCGCCACCTCCATATGCACAGGATACCACAGCTCCCGTGGTTCCCCCTGTTCCTCAACCTGCTGTTCCGGCAGCTGTTAATCAGCCTGTCGCTGGTCCTGCCATTGCGAATCCTCTTGTTCCTATTCCTCTACCTGCTCCTGTCCCTACTGCTCCACCGTTTATACCTTCTCAAGCTACTGTTCCCACTACTTCCACTCTTGTGGCTACTCCTGCTGCTCCTGCTCCTTCTGTTTTTGGTCCTCCTGTTGTTACCCCTTTACTTCTCTCTTCTTCCCCGTCTGTTCGGCGACGTATTCCTAATATTGTTGCAACTTCTACTCTCCTCTCGGACCGATTCTTGGGTCTGCTGATTCTGATGCTCCCCAGAGACGAAGTCAGCTTCCTGGTGGTAGGGAACGTGATACGCTATTTAAAATGGCGAAAAATTGGATTAGGTATCCCCTTAAGAATCCTCCACGTATAGTTGTTGATACCTTCTCCCAATTTTTTTTTTTTTTTTTTTCCCAAAACCTTTATTGCACTTTGCATATTACACAGCGGAATGCCTACAACCCTGCGGGCCGGCCGCCATTGTAAGATCGTTACTCACAGCATACAACAGCAAAATGATTATTTAAGCAAAAATCATAATAGTGTTCACCGAAACATGCTGCGTAGGAAAAGTGCAGTACTAGCAAATAAAACATTCGGAAAATGCGGTTTTGATGGTATTTTTCACTTTTTCTGTTTGTAAAACAACAAACTAGTAACACTAACCTGTTAGGAATGACAGTACGGTCTGCTACAAAACAATACAGTTCAAGCTATAAGCGTCGTTTTGGAGGACAGTAAGTCGAACCACATTTCCTAGTACCTAAATTTGTCCATTATTCAATACATTCTCTCTCATTGCCTGACCCACCATGGTATACCCTGCAGGAAACCCTCATGTGTCTCTAACCCTCCACCCCCTCTATTCTCAACCCTCATCACTTTCGTCGTCGGAATCTTCCTGGTCATCCTCGGGCAAGGGTTCACAAAT
This sequence comes from Lissotriton vulgaris, assembly GCF_964263255.1. Taxonomy (NCBI): domain Eukaryota; kingdom Metazoa; phylum Chordata; class Amphibia; order Caudata; family Salamandridae; genus Lissotriton; species Lissotriton vulgaris. The sequence continues at coordinate 66,804,740 of NC_141699.1, forward strand.
ATCCCCTCTAAATTCATTCCATTTTAACCAAATCTTGTTCCATTTCCCCGGGCAGGCTCGGCTGGAATATACTGCTCTCTCGGTCAACATTACTCTGTCCATGTTCAGGCACCATTGGGACCTAGTCGGCAGGTCTGCTGCCCCCCATCGCTGTGCTATGTCGCGTTTCGCCACCATGACCCCCACTGTGATCCAGAGTTGTTCATACCTGGACAGGTCAGTAGGTTCCCATATATTCAGTAAGCACCTCCTCGGGTCAGGCAGTAGGGATTGGTCTAGTGTTTGTGAGAGTGTGCGGAGTATTTGTCTCCAGTACTCCTGGATTTTGGGACAGTCCCATATGGTGTGGAAGAATGTGCCCTCCTCTCCGCATCCGCGCAAACAGTAAGGATGGGGCGCACGCTGTATGCGGTGCAGCACCGTCCTTGTGTAGTAGACCCTGTGGAGGATCTTAAATTGTACTAGTCTCATGCGTGCAGAGATGCCCACTTCCCTAGGTGATCCAAGTGCCGCATTCCATTCGTGTTCATCCATATCGTGAATGTCCCCCTCCCATTTCTCCTTCAGGAGGAGTGTAGGATCTGGGGTATTATTAAGCAATTTACGATATGTGAGGGACGTCGCTTTCTCTAGCATGTAATCAGTGAGGAGGCGGTCTTCCAGAGGAGAAGACTCCGGTAGTGGTGTGCCGGGTGGCAGGGCTGTAAGCAGTGCATGGCGGATTTGAATGTATCTGTAAAGTTCCCTGTCACCGAAATCATATAGCTCTTTTAGTCGGGCAAAGGGAATTACCTCCTCCCTCTCCCACAGATCCCCTACTGTGGTGATGCCAATCGTGTCCCATTGTGCGAACCCCTTGGTGTTTCTGAGATTGCCCAATGCTCGAGAGTCCCACAGTGGAGTCATCTTGGTTATCTTCCCCTTCCAACCCAGGGCCTCCGTTGCCGTGTGCCATATTTGAACTGTTAGTTTCGTAGGGCCCAGTAGTGCCCGCATCTTGCGGCGATCGTACAATGGACCTAACAAACTATTTATGCCCAGTTGTGTCCTGTCCGAATGGAATGCCGGGTCAGTATGTGGCGCGTGGATCCACTGATTAATTGGCTTGAGATGTGCAGCCCAGTAGTACAATTTCAGATTTGGTAGTGCGAGACCCCCGCTATACCAGTCTCTGTGCAGCTTGGACTGTGCCACTCGTGCCGGGAGGTTACCCCATAGAAGGTTGGAGACCAGAGCCGCCACTTTCTGGAAGAACTTAGGTGGCACAGGATATGGTGAGTTCTCAAGGACATATAAAAACCGCGGTAATGCCATCATCTTGTAAAGTGCCGCCCTGCCCAAGAGCGTTAACGGCAGGCCCGACCAAAATTCTACATCTCGTTTAAGCCGGACCAGGTGTGGATTCAGGTTCTTATCCATGAATTCTGCCGGGTCCCTAGTGACATGTATTCCTAGGTATTTAAAGGACGTTCCCGCCAACTTCAGTGGGCACGCACTGTCGAGATTCGGGGCTGGACCTTGCAGAATGTATACTTCAGACTTGGCCCAGTTTAGTGTATAGCCTGAGATACTGCCGTATGTGTCGCAGATGCGTAACAACGCTGGTATGCCTTCATCGGGGTCGGTTAGATATATTAACATATCATCGGCGTATAAGGACAGCCGATCTTCCCAACCCCCAGGCCATGTTATGCCTTTAACGAGGGGTGAAGCTCGTATGAGGGTTGCAAGGGGTTCTAGAGAGATGGCAAACAGCAAGGGCGACAGAGGGCATCCCTGCCGCGTGCCCCTTCCCAACGGGAATGCATGCGAAATATGGCCATTAGCTACCACGTGAGCCATTGGGTCCGTGTATAGCAGCTTGACCAATGCAAGAAAGCGAGGGCCAAATCCCATATGTGTCAGCGTTTCGAACAAGTATTCCCATTCCACCAGGTCAAATGCCATTTTGGCGTCAAGCGCTAGAATCACTGCTGGCGATTTAATGGTGTCCGTTCTAGCCAGTACTCCGTGTAGTCGCCGCAGGTTCAACGCTGTGTTTCTGTGTGGCATAAATCCGGACTGATCCGGATGTATGATTGATGACAGATGGGGCAGAATCCTTTGCGCTAGGAGTTTAGCTAGAATTTTCACTTCCGCGTTTAGTAGGGAAATGGGTCGATAGGAGGAACATTCCTCCGGCGGCTTACCCGGCTTGGGGATTGTTACGATAGTCGCCACTCGCTGGTCCAGCGGAAGGGAACCCTTCTCGAGACTGTCTCTGAACATCCCTAACAAATGTACACTGAGGGTCTCCGGCATCGCCTGGTACCATTCTATGGGTATTCCATTCGGCCCCATCGCCTTGCCTGGGTTCAGTGCCCGGATGGCCAGTTGGATTTCCTCCACAGTGATATCTGCCTCTAAGTCACTTGATGCCTCTGGTGACAGTGTTTGGACCTCAATCGGAGCTAAGAGAGCTCTTGCGGTTTCAGATGTGATTATCTGTTCCGGGGCGTATACTTGTTGGAAATGGGCCGCCAGTATCTCTGTGATGCGCCTAGGATCTGAATGTGGCACCCCATGCATGTCTTTGAGCCGCTGTATCCCCCTGGAATTGGTCTCACGCTTATCCAGCCATGCTAGCATTTTCCCTGCTTTGTCCCCCACATCATAAATTCTATTTTGAGTATCTGTTATGTATCCTTTAACAACCACGCGTAGGTGATCGTTATATAACTGCTGTTGGAGAGTGAGTGCGTGTAGGGTGGAGGGAGAGGGGTGTAGCTCATGAGCCGTGGTCCATTCCCTCAATGCCACCTCTAAAGCGGCCAGTGCCTGGGATTGCTGCCTCTTGTACCCGGTTATAGTGTTAATTGCTTGCCCTCTCAGGACCGCTTTATAGGCTTCCCAGAGTGTCGCTGAGGAGCGTACTGAGTGTACATTTTCAAGAAAGTAATGTTTCGTGGCACGTTTAAGGGCCTTGCGGACCTGTGGAACTTTAAAGTAGGATGCATGAATGGGGTAGATGCGTTTGCGTGTTCTCGTTTGCATGGTGAGTTTCAGTGTGAGGGGTGAATGGTCTGAAACACCCCTAGGGTGGATCACTAGGTTGTCTACGTGGTGAAGGCCGTCACCCATCGACAAAAAGTAGTCGATGCGGGATAGGCTTCCATGCACTGCGGAGAGAAAGGTGTATTGTTTTGCGCCCGGGTGCAAGTGTCTCCAGACGTCAGTCATTCCCATGGCCGTTGCAAACCGCCGTAGGTACGTGTCTCCCCCCGTCAGGGCCGGTGTGGGGTGCTTATCTAGTTGCGTGTCCATGACTGCGTTGAAGTCTCCCCCTAGGATAATTTCACCCTCCGGGAGAGTCAGAAGGAAGTCCCCTAGTCTCGGGAGGTGTACCGAATGCAATGCCGGCGGAATATATACTGACACAAGATTGAAAAGTGACCCCTCCCATTGCCCATGCACAGCCGCGAAGCAGCCTTGGTCATCTGTTTGAGACGATAGAGGCATGAATTGTGAGTTTTTTTGTATTAGAATGCCGGACCCTCTGGAACCGGACGTGAAGTCAGAATGAGCCCACATTTTGTAACCCCGTCTATCCAGAGCTTTTCTAGCCCCCCCTATCAGGTGAGTTTCCTGCAGCAGGGCCACGGTAGGTCGTAGTCGCTTAATAGCAGCCAATACCAACCCCCGTTTAACCTTGTCCCCCAAACCCCGTACATTCCATGACATCAAGGACAGAGTTGGGCATTGTGTATCGGTGGATTCCGTTCCCCCTAATGGTGCTATGTTGTTAGCCATTGGGGATTATGAGGTATGAAATGGAGCACTCAGGAGGTACCAGTGGTCCAGTAGCTGCGCCACCGCGCAGTGAAGAGCCTAAAGATGTCACGGGGGCCCCTGTCTGCGTGCATTGAGTCCCACAACAATGGAAACATCGTTCATGACTATATGAGTACAGTCCCAGCATGAATAGTACAAAGCAATTCCTCCCCCCCGTTCTCGTGCCTAACTGGGTCAAGCGGTCCGATACGTCCCTTGAGTGGTATGGTGTAGTACTTGGCCGTACATATGTGTTCCTAACAAACAATTTCTTAACTGTAAAAAAACAACCCTTCTCCCTTCCCCCCCTCCCTGCATCCCTGCCTAACGGACTTTCAACTGCCCGCCTCCCCAACTGAGCAGAGTGCTTAACCCATCCCACAACCAGAGTACTTGCGTGTAGGGGGGAGAGTGTCTCCCCGAGCAGGCGGCATCCCTGCGTGCCTCAGGGGAGGTCATGCCAGTGTCTTCGTGCAGCAACTGAAATGTGAAGTCGATGGTCAGCAGTTGTGGTCAGCGTAGATCCCGGGGGGAGGGTCACCCCTCTCCATCTGCCCCTCTTGTTCCGCGGGAGGGAGAGTCCTCTGCCCCCCCTCCTCGACCAGACGTTTGCGAACCATGTCTGCTGTCGTCTCTGCGTTCGTGATCCGGTCTGTGGTTCTTGCGTTGCCGGCCCACCGAGTGCCAACCTTCCAGCCAGTCCCGGGCAGCCTCGGGGGAGTCAAAAAACCACACCTTTTTGTCCGCAACAACTCTTAATCGTGCTGGGAAGATCATCGAGTATGGTAATTCTTTCTCCCTCAACGTTCTTTTAACTTCCAGGAACGTTTTTCTTTTCCTGGATACCTCAGCCGTGTAGTCAGGGAAAAATGCAAGTCTCGAGTTTTGGATTTGAATGGCAGGTGCCACCCTGGCGGCCTGTAGAATTGCGTCTCGGTCCCTGAAGTTAAATAGTCGTGCTAGTATCGGCCGCGGTGGGCCTCCTGTCTTCGGTTTTCCCCCCGGAATGCGGTGGGCCCTTTCTACCGAAAAGAAGTGTGAGAGTCCCTTAGGTTGAAGTCGGGTTTTTATCAAGTCCTCCACGTAGAGGTCCATCGCCCCCGTATCTTCGGATTCCGGCACGCCTAAAATTCGGACGTTGTTGCGTCTGGAGCGACCTTCCTGATCATCCAGTTTGTCCCTTAGTAGTTTGTTGTCGGCTTGAAGTCGCTCCATTGCCGTTTGCAGTTCAGACACGTCCTCTACCAAAGATTTGGTGACGACCTCTACTTGCTTGACCCTCTCGTTCATTTTTTGGAGGTCTGCCCGTATCAGGGTGACTTAATAATAATAATAAGCATTTATTAAGCGCCTGGCTGCACAAAACTGTGTGTCCCCGCGCTGACTGCAAATGCAAACCCATTAGAGGAGCAAAGAACCTTGGGAGATGAGGCTAGTGTCTAGGAAATAGATGGGTTTTGAGTTTAGCTCTAAAACTCTTTTCAGATGGCTCCATCCGCAGATGGATCGGCAGAGCATTCCAAAATTTGGTGGCCAGGTAGCGGAAGGATTTTCCGCCCATCTTAGCTTTTGTGATGCGGGGTATTTTGAATAGCATCATGCCCGACGATCTGAGGTCTCTAATCGGCCTATGGATGGAAATAAGATCTCTCAGGTAGCCAGGGCCTTTATTTTGAGCAATGCGGTATGCATAGCATAGAGTCTTGAATATAATTCTCTCTTTGATAGGGAGCCAGTGAAGCTTGGCAAGCGCCTGTTTAGCAGATGATCTTCTAGGGAGACCGAGCACCAATCGTGCTGCAGAATTTTGTATGCATTGTAGCTGGTGCAGCCCCTTCTGATTTAGACCGAGTAGGAGAACATTGCCATAGTCCAAGTGAGGAGATATTAATGCATGGACAATGGTTTTTCTCGCTTCGGTCGGCAGAAGATCAAGTACTTTACGAAGTACCTTTAGAGTGCCGTAGCATTTGCTTGTGACTTTATTCACTTGCGCTTTGCCTGAAAGGTCGGCGTCAAGCATGACTCCGAGGTTCTTTACCGTCTTCGCAGGCCGCGGTAGTTCTCCTAATTCGCTAGGCCACCAAGCCTGGGACCAAACAGAGGCATTTTTCCCCACTATCAATACCTCAGTTTTATCTCCGTTTAAACGGAGACAGTTGGTGTTCATCCACGCCGCTATAGATAGCATACAATTGGAGAAGTTGGCAGCTGAGTCTCTATTGTCTGGGGTTATTTTGAACACCAACTGGGTGTCGTCGGCATAACTGACAATGCCCACCCCAAATTCCTCCGCAATGTGTGCCAGGGGCTCCATATAAATGTTAAATAAAGTAGGGCTCAGACTAGAGCCCTGTAGAACCCCATGGCTCACATTGCGAGGAGATGACTTAAAGGGTGGGCAGTGAAGCTGGAAAGTTCTGTCAGTAAGATAAGATTGGAACCAGGTGAGAGCTGGGCCTTTTACTCCCATATCTGAGAGCCGAGACAGCAGCGTTGAGTGCAGCACGGTATCAAACGCTGCACTCAAGTCCAGTAGGACCAACGCCGCTGTCTCTCCCTCATCCACTATCTTCCTAATCTGCTCGGTCGAGTACAGAACCGCTGATTCGGTTGAATGTCCCGATCGGAACCCTGATTGAGAAGGGTGGAGGAGCGTTTCCTTCTCTAAAAACTCCATAAGTTGAAGGTTGGCCACTTTTTCTATGATCTTAGCACAGAAAGGAAGAAGCGAAATTGGCCTTAAGTTTTGGAGTTGAGTAATGGGGATGTTGGGTTTCTTTTTTAATGGTATAACCTGGGCAGATTTCCAATTTTTCGGGACATATCCTTCTTGAAATGATAGAGTAATCATATTGTGTATTTGATCCAGTAGTAAGTTCTCCATGACTGCTTTATACTGTTCCGGTGGGCATGCGTCCATGGGGGAGCCTGAGCAAATACTGTTTATGATTTGCATTAATTCTTGTTTATTGGGGGTCCTGAAGTTTGTAAGAGAGGCTTTGTGGAAGAGGGAAGCTTGAATATCTATCTTGTTTTTCTCTGTTCTGGTACAGCTAGGGAAGGTGGCGTGAATTTTTTCTACCTTCTCCACGAAGAAATCAGCTATCTGATTGCATATCTCCGTGGAGTAGGTGTCTTTGGTATCTAGGCGAGAAGTGATAGTAATTTCTCTGTAGATGCCAAATAGTTCTTTTGTTGGATTTTTAGATTCTACGATTCTGTTTTTATAGTATAAACTTTTCTCTAGTCTTACCAGTTTTTGGTATTTTTTCAACTCGCATCTGTAGTTTTCTTTGAGTTCTGGAGTGTAGTTTTTCCTCCACTTTCGTTCTATAGATTTGCATAGGGCTTTAGCATTTTTAAGTTGTTCAGAAAACCAGGGGGCATTTTTTGTTTGTCGGGCTGGGGGTTTGGTAGTCCATGGTGCAAGTTTGTCTAACGCTTTAGTTATCCATGCTTCGAAATTGTCCCATGTTTCCTGTAGGGAATTCCCGGTTGAAGGGGGGTGTTCGGAGAGTTCTTGTAACAGCAGATCAGGGGTGCATTTTTTGTGGTTGCCCCGACCGTCGTCTGCACCTGGGCGAACGCCGCCAGGACATCTTCAAGCGTGGCCTTCTTAGCCCCATCCGTGTCCGCCGCTTTCCCTGCGTTCTTGCGTTGTTCTTGGGGCGGCGTCTGCCTCTCATACGCGAATTTATCCAGTTTGGCTTGGGTGGAGTTATGTTTGGGGCCCCTGTTCGACATGGTGATGTGTGGTGTTGGCGGCGCCGAGATTCACGATATGTCAGCGTTCGCGCCGTCCACGGCCGCACCAGCAAAACACCCCTGTCGTGGGCGCAGCGTTAAGTTCACAATGAGGGGGTGAAGAGTCCTCCCCTCAGGCGTACAGCAGTTAGGGGGCACCTCGGTTATTTTTTGCTGAGTGTCGGCAAGGGTTATGGCAATCTGTGCAGTGCTACCTTCCGTGGCACTAGGAGCAAGGCGGTTGCTCGATCCCCAAATCTTTGTTGAGTCTGCCAAAAAGCCTGGTGGCGTGCCGTGGGTACAACCTGCGCCTGGACAAAGCACCCCACTCTGGGCGCTAGCCGGCGGGAGTTCCACCACTCCTTCCGGTGTCCCCCCCGCGGAGCGCGCTACAGAGGGTCGAACACGGTAATGAATGGGATCTTCAGGGATCCGCCGTCCCCCACGTAGTACTCCGGTGAACTGGGGCAAGTATAGTCCTGTGGGAAGAGCCTCTGTCAGGTGCCGGGGTGCCGCTTGTGCAAGGCGCGAATGAATGGCGGCGTCACTGCCGTTGCCAGAGGTCTAGAATGTGCCCCCGATCAGAGCAAATGGAGTTGTATGGCTGTTCCAGGCGTCGCGGGGGGCCGCACTTACTTCGGGACTGTTGGGGGCGCGATTGCGGGTTTTTTGGACTACGCGTCCTGTGACCGACACTTCCTGCCGCTCCCCCGCCGCTTCAGGGCCACTTCCGGCCGGTCACCCTCTCTCTGCAACACCGCTGCTTCCAGGCTGGCAGTAGGCCCTCTGCACCTCCGGTCTCCGCTCTGTGTGCTGAAGCTCGTCTAGGCTGCCACCGATTCCAATTTTGCAGCGTTGGGTGCCGCACGGACTCCGGGTCCGATCCTCCCCCGCCAGCACTATAAAATTCAGGATTAATGCGACGGATAGTCGTGGGAAGCCGCCGTTACTCGGGAGCCTCTCTACGCTGCGGCCGCCATCGTCGGCTGCTAGCCACGCCCCCCCCTTCTCCCAATTTAATGAGCCAACACAGAGGTTCGTGTTTGAAGAAATGTGCAAACTCTTGCGCGACGAGATATCAGTTGATGCGGCAGATGATGTCTTGGCTGCTTTAACTGAACTTCAGCTTCAGTTTTCGAGTGGTATGATTGTGGGTAGCAATGTTCGCCGTGCTGTCGGGCATCTACTATCTTTTCGTCCCACTATAATGCCTCGTGCACTATTTAAAGACGAGCATGAGGAATGGATGTCGACACCTGGTCAGTTTCCCATGCGGGAAGTTCCACCAGTGTGGATGCCAGGTAATCCTGCTGCTAATCCTGCTATTCTGCCACACTTCCAGAGAGTGTGGATACACCTTCCATGGAAACGATCAGAAGTCTTGCAGGTTAAGCAAACTTTGCCTGACCCTCGCAAAAATCCTGCAGGATACTATAAAGAATTGTCCCAGCTAGTGGATGCTACAATAATGAATCTTGCCGACATCGATATGTTGTTCGGCAATGTCGTACCGCAACCGGTATGGGCGAAAATACGTCACGAAGATCATGTAGCTGAATTAGGTGGTGATTGGGCTGCGCTTACAGCGGCTGATGTACGACAAGTTGGTGGGGCTAAGCCTGAACAGCTCATTACTGATCTTCCCCAGAGAATAATTACCCTTATGAAGACACTTATGCCAGCTATGAAAGTTAACTGGGACAAATTGTCTGCTTGTAAGCAAAAGAAGGACGAGAGTGTCTCCGATTTCTTTACGAGATTTGAGGAGGCATTCATCGATCATAGTGGTCAGGATATGGGCACTGAGGGAGGTCAGAGATTGTTTGTGGATAAATTTGTGTCGAATTTGTTGCCTGATCTAAGCAATAAATTAAAAAATTCAGAGAGTGCGTGGGCTGTTTCTACTTCTGCCCAGATACTGGCTACGGCTCAATATTATGAAAATAGAGAAAAAGAAGAAACAGATCGTGCAGATAAAAAGACGAAAGAGCTCAAAACGAAAGTTTTGTTGCAACAGGCATATTCTCCGCGCTCGAATCAAAATGATTCTCAACAGCGGAATAGATCGCAATCGCAGTCAGCTAGGTCACAGTCGCGAAATGACTCTTCTTCGCAGAGATCTATGCTTGGGTACAATCAGTGTGCCTATTGTAGAGCGGAGGGTCATTTGAAATTTGATTGTCCGGTTTTGCGCGATCGAAATAATGGCAATTCATCTAGAGGAGGTCGTAGTGGTCCTCAACAGACTTCACAAGGTAGAGGTCGTGGTGTTACTCAAAATCAAAATGAGCGTTCTAATAATTCTTCTGATTCCAATAATTGTTTTGATCAGCGTGGTTCATCGTCAGGTAGATCCGCACAGTACAATGTGGACGATTTTTACATCGATCAGGGTTCTGAAGACGGTAATTACTAGGACAGCCATATACAAGGAGAGGGAGTAGTATCAGTTCCGGTTGATCAGAGAGGGCCTTACGTCGCAGTTGCCACATCGGGCGTAGTTGAGCCTTTTCGGTTGGACACTGGTGCAGCGAAAAGTTCCATCATGCATTCGAAACTCCCTGGCGCACCTTTGTCTGGCTTAACAAATGTTTCCGTTGGATTCTCTGGCGCCCCTGTTAGCAATCCGGTTTCTAGCCCTTTGCCCCTTACAATTGGGCCACGTGAGCTAAAAGCTCCTTTGATTTTGACCACTGGTTGTGGTGAAAATCTTTTGGGCCTGGATTTGTTGAAACGTCTGTATGCGACTTTGTATTGTTCTCCTGCAGGAGTGAAGCTTACATTGGGTGAGAGAGTAATCTCTCCTATGTACTTGTCAATTGATAAGCTCCCACCGGAATTGAGTTCTCTTCCTGCATCTTTGTGGGCAACAGGTCCCAATGACGTGGGCCTGCTTGACATCTCCTCTTATGTTGTCCAATTGAAATCAAATGTGCGATTACCACGTATTCCCCAGTATCGTATCTCCCTTGATGGTGAGCGAGCGTTGTTAGCGATTATCTATGACTTGATCGAGAAAGATGTTATCGAGGAGACTCGGGGAAACGTGTGTAATAGTCCTGTGCTACCCATTCTGAAACGCACTGATCCATCTAAACCTCCTGTTTATCGTTTTGTCATTGATTTACGGGAGGTGAACAAAATTGTTGTTCCTCAGTTCCCTGTGGTGCCTGACATTACGGCTTTACTGACTCTGATTCCAGCATCTGCGTCCTGGTTCTCAGTGATCGATCTGAAGAATGCTTTCTTTAGCATTCCGATTGCTGAGGAGAGCAGGGACCTCTTCGGTTTTTCGTTGGGTGGCCGCAGCTTTAGGTTTAGACACGCTCCTCAGGGCTACTGTGAGAGTCCATCGATATATAGCCAAGCCCTGAAGAGTCAACTTGATGCATTTGTGTTACCGGCTGGTGCGGCCTTGATCCAATACGTTGATGACTTATTGGTGGCTGCGGACACACAAGACATTTGCAAAACTGCTACGGTATCTTTGTTGCAACATCTCTGCGACTTACATCACAAGGTGTCACCTTCTAAACTGCAATATTGTTGCCAAGAAGTAACCTATCTAGGTCACTTATTGTCAAAGGAGGGAAGAAGGTTGACTCCAGAGAGAATTGCAGTCATCGCTCGGATGACCGTGCCAACAACGCAGAGAGATGTGCGTGCCTTTCTAGGTATCACGTCATACTGCAGGCAATGGATTCCAAATTTTTCATTGCTAGCGAAACCATTGGTAGCTCTCACGTGCAAGGATGTTCCAACTCCTTTGCCATGGACGGAAGAGTGTCAGAAAAGTTTTTCTGAACTGCGTGATGCGTTGTGTTTGGCCCCTGTGTTAGGTACTCCTGACTACAGTAAGCCGTTTACACTATACGTTCACGAGAGGGAAGGTTGTGCGTTGAGTGTTTTGACGCAACAATTTGGCGGTAAGCAGCGTCCATGTGCATATTTTTCCTCGACTTTGGACCCGGTAGCCAGAGCATTGCCGAGTTGTTTAAGAGCGACAGCGGCAGCTGCGGTGTCCATCCGACAATCTGCAGGATTGGTCATGGATAATATGCTTACGGTGATGGTTCCGCATGCAGTTGACACTCTCTTGAATCGTACGAAAACCCAACACTTGACGAGCGCAAGTTTGTCTGGTTATGAGTTGACGCTTTTGGCAAGTCACATTCAAATAAAGCGCTGCAATGTTCTAAACCCGGCGACTTTGTTGCCAACTAATATGGAATCAGACGAGGTGCCACCACACGATTGTTATTTGCGAACTGAGGAAGAAACGAAGGGTCGTGTTGACCTAAAAAACACTCCATTGGAAGAACCCGATGGTATTTTGTATGTGGACGGTTCGTGTTTTAAGTTGCCAAATGGTGATGTGACGACTGCATATGCTGTGGTAACGTTGAGTACGGTTGTGGAAACTGCGAGACTGAATCAGAACTCTGCACAGGCGGCGGAGTTAATTGCGTTGACGAGAGCGTGTGTTTTGTCGAAAGGAAAGAGGGTGAATGTGTTTACTGACAGCCAGTATGCTTTTGGCGTCGCCCATAGTTTTGGACGATTGTGGCGAGAGAGAGGTTTTATGACGTTGCATGGTACGAAGATCCAGCATGGACAGCTTGTGAATGATCTTTTAGATGCACTTACATTGCCCGAGCAGGTGGCGATTATTAAATGTAGTGCACACCGTAAGGTGACGGATGATGTTGGTCGTGGCAATGCATTTGCTGATGAGATTGCTAAGGAGACTGCGAGAAATCTTACAACTAGAATGTATGTGACAAGTTTGGTAAGGTGGCCTGCAGAAACTGGTATGTGTGAGGACACTATTGAAAGTGTGAAAGCTATTCAGAATGAGGCCACCGAGACTGAAAAGACCAAGTGGAAGGAAAGCACAGTAAAGCTGGATGCGAATGGCTGTTGGATTGATTTGTCGGAGAATAAAAGGTGGATGTTGCCGGATGCATATGTGCTAGCTGTTGTGACCATGGCACACGGTTTGTCACATATTAGCGCGAAAGGTATCTGTAAGTTGTTGTCCCCCGTATGGAAGAATGATGGTATCGCTAAGTGTGCTGAGAGATTGGTCAAGAATTGTATGATATGTATGATGTACAATCCTGGCAAGGGAACTCCTACACCCCCTGGCCACTTTGCTCCTCCTTCATGTCCCTTTGAGGTAATTCAGTTGGACTTCATCCATATGGAGCGATGCAATAACCTAAAATACGTGTTAGTTGTGGTTTGCGCATTCTCCCGTTGGATCGAAGCTTACCCTCTCAAAGACAATATGCCCTGTCCACAGCAAAAGTCCTACTGAAGGAATACTTTCCTCGGTATGGAATGCCACGGATTGTATGGTCTGATAACGGAAGTGAGTTTGTGGGGAGTGTGATGAAGAGTGTGTGTAAGGGCCTTGGAATTACCCAAAAATTCCATAGCGCCAACCATCCCCAGTCAGCAGGTTTGGTTGAAGGGTACAATGGTACTCTAAAACTAAAACTCGCAAAGATTCAGGCTACGACTGGTCTCTCGTGGCCTGACGCTTTGCCCCTGGCTCTTCTGTCAACTAGGGCGACCGTACACTCTCGAGTAGGGCTCAGCCCATATGAGATTGTGTTCGGCCGTCCTGCAAATATTTGGGGGGTTCCTAGACCCAGTGCATTCACCAATCTTGAATATCCAATGCTAATTGATTATCTTCATGATCTGACTGCTAAACTGAGGTTAATTCATCAACAGGTCTTTGAAGCACTGCCGGCGCAGACGGAGGGTCCAGGCCACCAGCTCCAACCCGGAGACTGGGTGGTTACGAGGAATTTTGGCCGAAAGCGAAACCTTGAGCCAAGGTTCATTGGACCCTTCCAAGTGCTCCTCGCCACGAGAACTGCTGTTCGTTTGGAGGGCCGCAAGCATTGGGTGCACGCCACCCATACCAAAAAGGTACTGATACCTTTACCAGCGGACTCGTGGGTGAGGACAGGCATCGCCGCATCTGAAACCGAAGCTTTGCCGAACTTTGTGCCGTTCAGTGACGCTCAGCCTGTGGGAGATACTTCAGTGCAGCCGGATAATACTGTTCAACCTTGGTCATTGGAGAATTCAAGATCTGAACTATTGTCTGACCAACAGGACTCTGTTTCATCATCCGACCAATTGTTTGAAGAGCAGACTCGTCCTGGAAGAAGCAGATATTTTCTTTGTTCCAATACTAGAGACTAATAAAAATTATTTTTGCTTTTTTCCTTTTGAAATTCACGTTACCCCATTATCACTCTGAACATTTTTGAACAACTGTGGTTTTTGTATGAATTCTGAGTTCTTTTCCACATATGTGTGTTTGTTTCCACAGCTAGGAGATTTTGTATATATTGTTTAATTAAAAGAACCTTACATCCGGGTGGACCGTAGGGCCGTGCGGGTACTTCCTTCTGTTTAGTAGGTCCTGACACTAGGTTGGAGGCCGTTGATTCCTAGGAACTCCTGGGGATTGACTATTGCTACACAGAACGAAGTGCGTCAAGAACGTTGCGGACGGTTTTAGAGGATGGCTTTTTCGAAGCTGTCGGAAGTGGAGAAGACTCAATCACAAAGATTCGAATTGCATAGGATTGTACGTACTAAATGCTTTATGTTTCAGGTGTTCCTACTGTTCCTAACTGTTTCTTCGTTACTGGTGGGTGGAGTGTATTATGCGATACAGTCACTATTGCCTTCTGTTTCACCTACCCCTTCTTCTGAACCTAAACCTACTTCCACTGTTTCTCCTCATTCCTTTCATATCTTACCCCAACACGAGCAGGTTAGACGTGCGGAATTTATGAACAATTCCTTCGTTCAGCTCCTTCATCAGCATCAGTTGGTGATGAACACTACCAACTGTTGGGTGTGTGGGTTAATGCCACATACCACCGATAGGGGAATTCCGTACTTGGTCCTTCCTTACAGTTCCCAGGGTTCAGCTCGAGCATTCCAAACAATGTTTCGTAGCGCACTAGATTCTTATCCCCATCGAGAGCCACGCACTGCAGATCATGGTCCTGGCCCGTACCACAAGCCTTTGGCAAGAGCGTTTGCCGATTTAGATAGGGATATCTTCGACGCATCGCTTATCCCAGAGGAAGAGGTGCGAGCATACAGAGATCTGAGTGAGGCTGAGTACAGCATGTCAGTGGGTGATCGGCAGCTTAAAAGCTCGTCTCCGATCTGGATCGTACCCCATCTCGGTAATTTTTGTTTGAAAGGCCTTGGCCGAAGCCCGCGAGCTCAGCTTGGGAGGAGTGCCTGTACCGAAACGTATGTTTTGCCGACGGCCTCTTCCCCGGTTCTTTTGACTGCCAAGGGTACATACTTTGTCTGTTACGACCGCGCATATACATGGTTGCCTCGTGACTTCTCAGGCACATGATGTTGTATTGCGAATTTGTTGCCGCTGACCTTTACTGTTGGGTCAGATTATCACAAGACCAGAGTTGTGAGAGGCGTGATTAGCGAAGAGGACACTGCCGGTCAAGAAGCAGGAGACTTCTTTAAGGGTTTCTTGCCGTTTTGGGGGCCTATGATCAATAGTAGGAACCTGAGACAGTTGACTCGAGTGGTGGAATCGACCGCTAATATCACTGCGAGCGCCCTTGGCAACATTACAGCAGAGCTTCAGGCGGACAGACTTATGACGTTACAAAATCGTATGGTTTTAGACGTTGTCCTTGCAGATAGAGGTGGAGTATGTAAGGTGATCCATTCGAGTTGCTGCATTTTCATTCCTGACAACGCTCCAACTGTCTATCAAGCCATCTCGAAGTTGCATAAGATCTCCGAGTCCATACACGTGGACGTAGGTGATTGGACGCTACTAGGGTGGTTTTGGGGCCTGATGTCGACGTGGGGTTGGAAGATTCTGATGAACATTGGGGTTGTTGTAGCATTTCTATGCACATGTTGTCTTTGTGTGCAGTGTGGTCCTGCCTTATGTGGCCTCTGTGCTACGACGTGTATAAGACGGCCACCTGTTACCAAGGAAGCATTGATGGATAAAATAATGTTGCAGCAACATCAGGATGGTCTGATGAATATCGAGATCGATTCTGATTATGACTAGTGCTTGCCTACATGAGGGCAAAAGGAGCGTCTGAGGTTCTGTGACAATTATAAGTGGTGTTTTCGACTCGCCCGAATATGGTCGAGTCTGGTATCTATGAACCGCAAATGACGAGTTTAGTGGGTGTACGCGTTTTCGCTGTGCTAACCTAAACCGTTTGTCTCGTGGGTTTCTTTATCTAAACCCACGGGTTCCATTTTAGATACGGCATCCATTTTGTTTCTTGCCCTCAAGTAGCCAGTGAACGGACACTGTCCGCTTCATGACCCTGGGATTCCCAAACTCTTGCGGAAGACACGTGTTCTTTTGAGGGTGTCTTTATGACGAGGGGGATGACACTGTGAGGCAGATGGCCCCGCTCAAGGCTCCTCTTGCCGTGCCAGTCTATTGTCTCAGTTGTGCATTCATTAGGCACGTCTCCTTTGATCCCTGCAATCGTGTTTTCCGATACCACCCCCTTACACTCTTTTCAATCTGTTCGCTATCCTCGTCTTCCTCTGCACCTGTTTTTGACTCTTCCTTGATTCGTTTACAGCCGAATGGAATGCACTAATGATGGGAAGATGTACTTTTACAGTTGGGAACCGACAAATGCTACTGTAATTATGTTCTGAGCCCTGAATACATGAAAGCGACCCCCTATGAAATTTATTGTGGGAACCGGGTTGTAACCTTTTTTTTTCCATGTTATCTTATGACGAAAAACTGTATAAAAGGAGCGATCCACAGACACAATTCGAAGCAGTCTCCGTGAACATACATGTTATGTACTTCTCGTGACTTCTGTGTTCCCTGCAGTAAATAAACCTCGAATCTTTGACGCCGAAGGAAGTGTCCCGTGTCTCTGTCATTTGTACGCCGGAACAGGTAACCCACGAAGGTTTCAGGTGTTATCCCTGGCACCGCTGGGTCTTAGAAAAACCCAGTCCTTCAATATTTATACCTGAAAGGTGCCTTGTTTGACGTAAGATTTTGGACATAAGACGTCAATAAAGATGTCACTAGGAAGTGATCGTCCTCAGTGCTCATTAGAGTTCTATTACTAATCAGAACATAGCAAGCGGGGCTTTCCCAGGTTGCTGAGTTTTATCTTGTTGAAGAACTCGGAGTGTAATCTAGGAATCTAAGATAGTGGCTTCTGCTGTGTCATCTACAGTAATGAACTGCAGAGGCGAGTTTCAGAAATATGGCTGAAATATGGCTCTGATTGTTTATGCCATTATAGGGGTATGAATGGATTATAGCCGTATAGGGGCATAAGGTCACAGTATTGATCGGGGTCCTAGATTAGAACACGACACCCACTCCACGAATTTATGTCCATCAAATTACTAAAAACTAGAGCAATAAGATGCATGTGTAACATTACCCACCCCAAAATACATATTTGCATTTGAAATGGCGTATTTGAAATACATGGAAATATAGGTACTGTACGTCTTCAAGCATAGAAATCATTCAAAAATTATAGCATATGTAATCAGTGAACGATTTTGCGAAAAAAAATTACACATGAAATATCTCTTTATACAGAAAAGAAGGGCGAGATAATTTCATCACATAGAAATGCATTTGCTGTAACATGTGCTAGAGGCTGATGTAAAGTTATTATGTCTCTAGATCTACCTAAAAATAGAAGTTCTGTTCTTTATGAATAGGTCTACTTTAAGCAAAGAATTTTGTGCCAGAAAAATTGTAAATATTTTGAACAATAGTTCAATTAAAAAAAAAAATTCTTGTTGAACGGGGGAATAGAGTTCCAGCGCTTTCAGTAGTTTTTGTTGATCAAAACTGAAGGCCGAATTCAGAGTTCATGGGAACGCTGTGTGTCGGAATGCTTTTCAAAAATTATTGTTTCTGTTCTGGGGAGAACATCATATCAGACAGGCTCTCAATGAATTGGTCTACAAAATCAGGTGACAGTTCGACCAAGTTCGATAATGCTGTAACTTGGCAGGTGTGAAAATGATTGCTATCATCGGTGTCTGGATCAGCAAGGCTCACAGAAGGTCGTACCTGGGTGATGTTGCTTTTATTTCTCGCTCCACTGTCACCACCTAGTCGTAGCACAGGAGTCTCAACGAATGCCGTCATCAGGATTGGTAGCCGCTGGGGACAACACAATGCGTGAGCCGTTACAGGACTTAGCAAAGTATCGATATCCCTTGGTACTGCTGATGGAAGTGCAAGACAGGTGTGTAACACACATTCTTCTCCGCATAGCATACATCGAAGCACAGGTAAGATGCAGGTCTGCCATATAGGTCTGAATGAAAGAAACCAGGTCATGTTCAGATCTCTCAGCCTGGCCAATCCAAGGACTCTAGTTATTCGGTCCCGGTAGCGTATTGCTAGGATCGTTTCTTCCATCCCTGCCGGAGTCATGTCTGTGCTCTTTCACAACAACTGACACAAAGACATTACCCCAAGAAACTGATAAAGCGATCTTGGAAACGGGCGGCGAACAACAACAGAGAAGCATTACTTGAAGCCTCCACGAGAGAACGTTTGAAAGATCGGCTAACCCTGGTTAGCACCTTCAACACCAAGCCTAACAGCGTACAGAAAATTATAAGACGACATTGGCGGATACTCAACAGCGGAAAGGAGAAGATTGAATATCCCCTTTTTGCGTTCAAGAGAGCCAGTAGTTTGAGAGATCGTTTAGTACACACTCGTCCTCAAGAACAAGTCTTGAGACAAATAGGAACTTTGTGGGACTTGCCTGCAATCAAAGGGCACCACCCATGTGGGACCTGTTCAATGTGTGCTTTGACTCACAGTGTCACGAGCCTAGACATCGGAACCACTAGACCATGGGAATTGCGCCAATTCTCCAACTGCAATAGTGAGAATTTAATCTATCAGATCACATGCCCTTGTAATGATAAGTACATCGGCATGACGACTAGGAAAGTAAAGACACGCATGTTAGAGCACAAAAGCACTTTCCGGTGCAAGAAGAACATATCCAAGCTGACACGACATTTTTTGGAGAAGAACCATGGAGAAACAGAATTTACATGGACTGTACTCGAAAAACCCTTTGTACCATCACATATCACTGATGTGACCAGTTTTCTGTTTCGAAAGGAGCAAAGATGGGTGTTCAAACTACGCACAGATGTACAGGGTCTGAATGATGACATCCCCTGGCTGAGCCTGAAATGAACTTATGAGGTATCAGTGATCTGTCTTACATTTTCATTAACAACGCTGAAACACAGACTTGTATAGAATACCGGCATTGTACATCAGCCGCACTATTACTCTAATTCAAACAAGAACTGCTTGGTTTTCTGAGCTGGGAATGCACTACACCGAGCACCGCTGGTTCTTAGAAAAACCCAGTCCTTCAATATTTATACCTGAAAGGTGCCTTGTTTGACGTAAGATTTTGGACATAAGACGTCAATAAAGATGTCACTAGGAAGTGATCGTCCTCAGTGCTCATTAGAGTTCTATTACTAATCAAAACATAGCAAGCGGGGCTTTCCCAGGTTGCTGAGTTTTATCTTGTTGAAGAACTCGGAGTGTAATCTAGGAATCTAAGATAGTGGCTTCTGCTGTGTCATCTACAGTAATGAGCTGCAGAGGCGAGTTTCAGAAATATGGCTGAAATATGGCTCTGATTGTTTATGCCATTATAGGGGTATGAATGGATTATAGCCGTATAGGGGCATAAGGTCACAGTATTGATCGGGGTCCTAGATTAGAACACGACACCCACTCCACGAATTTATGTCCATCAAATTACTAAAAACTAGAGCAATAAGATGCATGTGTAACATTACCCACCCCAAAATACATATTTGCATTTGAAATAGCGTATTTGAAATACATGGAAATATAGGTACTGTACGTCTTCAAGCATAGAAATCATTCAAAAATTATAGCATATGTAATCAGTGAACGATTTTGCGAAAAAAAATTACACATGAAATATCTCTTTATACAGAAAAGAAGGGCGAGATAATTTCATCACATAGAAATGCATTTGCTGTAACATGTGCTAAAGGCTGATGTAAAGTTATTATGTCTCTAGATCTACCTAAAAATAGAAGTTCTGTTCTTTATGAATAGGTCTACTTTAAGCAAAGAATTTCGTGCCAGAAAAATTGTAAATATTTTGAACAATAGTTCAATTAAAAAAAAAAAAATTCTTGTTGAACGGGGGAATAGAGTTCCAGCGCTTTCAGTAGTTTTTGTTGATCAAAACTGAAGGCCGAATTCAGAGTTCATGGGAACGCTGTGTGTCGGAATGCTTTTCAAAAATTATTGTTTCTGTTCAGGGGAGAACATCATATCAGACAGGCTCTCAATGAATTGGTCTACAAAATCATGTGACAGTTCGACCAAGTTCGATAATGCTGTAACTTGGCAGGTGTGAAAATGATTGCTATCATCGGTGTCTGGATCAGCAATGCTCACAGAAGGTCGTACCTGGGTGATGTTGCTTTTATTTCTCGCTCCACTGTCACCACCTAGTCGTAGCACAGGAGTCTCAACGAATGCCCTCATCAGGATTGGTAGCCGCTGGGGACAACACAATGCGTGAGCCGTTACAGGACTTAGCAAAGTATCGATATCCCTTGGTACTGCTGATGGAAGTGCAAGACAGGTGTCTAACACACATTCTTCTCCGCATAGCATACATCGAAGCACAAGTAAGATGCAGGTCTGCCATATAGGTCTGAATGAAAGAAACCAGGTCATGTTCAGATCTCTCAGCCTGGCCAATCCAAGGACTCTAGTTATTCGGTCCCGGTAGCGTATTGCTAGGATCGTTTCTTCCATCCCTGCCGGAGTCATGTCTGTGCTCTTTCACAACAACTGACACAAAGACATTACCCCAAGAAACTGATAAAGCGATCTTGGAAACGGGCGTCGAACAACAACAGAGAAGCATTACTTGAAGCCTCCACGAGAGAACCTTTGAAAGATCGGCTAACCCTAGTTAGCACCTTCAACACCAAGTCTAACAGCGTACAGAAAATTATAAGACGACATTGGCGGATACTCAACAGCGGAAAGGAGAAGATTGAATATCCCCTTTTTGCATTCAAGAGAGCCAGTAGTTTGAGAGATCGTTTAGTACACACTCGTCCTCGAACAAGTCAAGAGACAAATAGGAACTTTGTGGGACTTGCCTGCAATCAAAGGGCACCACCCATGTGGGACCTGTTCAATGTGTGCTTTGACTCACAGTGTCACGAGCCTAGACATAGGAACCACTAGACCATGGGAATTGCGCCAATTCTCCAACTGCAATAGTGAGAATTTAATCTATCAGATCACATGCCCTTGTAATGATAAGTACATCGGCATGACGACTAGGAAAGTAAAGACACGCATGTTAGAGCACAAAAGCACTTTCCAGTGCAAGAAGAACATATCCAAGCTGACACGACATTTTTTGGAGAAGAACCATGGAGAAACAGAATTTACATGGACTGTACTCGAAAAACCCTTTGTACCATCACATATCACTGACGTGACCAGTTTTCTGTTTCGAAAGGAGCAAAGATGGGTGTTCAAACTACGCAAAGATGTACAGGGTCTGAATGATGACATCCCCTGGCTGAGCCTGAAATGAACTTATGAGGTATCAGTGATCTGTCTTACATTTTCATTAACAACGCTGAAACACAGACTTGTATAGAATACCGGCATTGTACATCAGCCGCACTATTACTCTAATTCAAACAAGAACTGCTTGGTTTTCTGAGCTGGGAATGCACTACACCGAGTACTTAAGGTCTCCTCAGCTATACATTGACGCCACGGAAGGGTGACACAAATCGTTTGAGAAAGATGGAGATGTGATGACACGTCTACATCCTAAGAAGGGACACCTGGGGAATTGGAGATATACTAGGCTTATTCCTATGTCCCCTTTACTGTCCCCAGAGTTTTCTTAGTCCTTACATACTAATACGAAGGATTCACCAGTCCTTACATATCAACACGAAGGACTAAACGTTCAGAGGTATAAGTGATATGGTCCCCCCCTGTATTATCCTTGTAAGAATGATCTCTGTGTCGGTTATACCAATAGCCTCTAACTTCACTGGCTGCCCCTTTAAATAGAGGGCCTGAACTACAGGACAGACATCCATGATGTCATTCTGTAGTTCTTTCCACTTCTCACGGGAGCACAGTGTTTCCGGGTACTTTCACTGTTTGGGACACATCTGTTAGGTCCACAGATTAAATCAAGCTCGCCTGTGCTTAGGGAACATGCCAGAGGCACCACAGTATGTTATTCAGATCAGTGCGATCCGTTTTTTCGGGGCGGTCCGGTTTTGCGCTATTTATTAATTCCTAGATAGCGGACCCCCTTTGGATGCACACTCCACATATGTGCAACAACCTTGGCAAAATACATCTGGACAAGGGTGCAAGTTTGCAGAGACAAACTTGAATTTGGATTAAACGGACTACAAACATGGACGCCATGACGTCATTCTGTAGTTTCTAAGTATCGCGAGATCACGCGATAACGACGCCAAACAGATTGTTAGTTTCATGTAGAAGTCTCAGGATCCACATTTAATATACTCACATTTCGGCATATATTGACTCCCATAATTGCGATGCTGAGCTTTATTTATCGATTGAGTTCTAGACCAGAAGGACAGCGCTGTGAACTTGCTGTCACATCGGATTGGTGGAGAGACCACCATGTGACTATCAAAAGGAAGGCTTGAGCCCAGCTCGGTGCCTCCCCCTGTCTCAGCCATTGCCAGAGACAACGCCGGACAGGTAAGGAGTTCCACCTGGGGCTTCTTCTTCTCTTTTGATGTTGTTGTTACTGATAAACTCCAGCAGGAGACAGCTCTGGGGTAATCACACAGATAGGCATTGATTAATTTTTGGGGGTTTAGTCATCCCCGAGATACCCCACTTATCCATATATGTGGGGCTCAACTGAGGGGGTTGCAGTGGGTTGAGGTCCTAGTTAGCGGGGACACAGCAATACAAGTTCTTTTAAGAAAGGGGAGCAACTTTCACTGGTACAGTTAGGAATGAGGTCTGCAGGGGATTAACTTATCCCGCAGCCTACATTCAGCTCCGGTGTGCTTTCCTTTTTACAGAGCGGGGTCTCACTATGCCTGAGCCAGGACCAGGACGAGGTGAGGTCTCTTCCCCGGGCACCCTGGGTGAGTGATTATATGTACTGCATTTAGACATATATTCAAGGCAAATAATCTGCTTATAGATGGTTTTTTCCTGTGTTGTGTTTTGTCTCTTCCTCTACAGATCTAACAATTTTACCAGGTGTCATGGAGGAGTGAAGCCACAGTATTTGGAGATTCATATCCTTTACTGAAATATCACAGAATTATTGTTTTGAGTTTTTTCACCCACACTTTTTTTGCAGTTGCACTATTGAGAGAACAGAGGCCCTGATGAAAGCCTAGGGTCATATTCCCGCTTAGGCAGAAACATGTCGGCCCCTATGCAGATATTTGTTAAACTGCAGCAGTATAGTTTTGCGCTGTTCTTTGTTTTTAATTAGGAAGAGGTCTGGTTGGAATGAGATTCTCTATCCTATTTTAACTTTTCACACACTTTCCTTCGTTGCACTGCACCTACCCGTCTGATCAGATTCTTATGATTGTTCCTTGTGTTGGCATGTGTAAACCATGTGTCCACAGACGGTACTATTTTGTCTCAATGATCTAGAGACACTGTACCTAGGACGGAGGACCACATGAGAATATTGATCATACATGATATTGATGGGAATCCAACACGGGTGTTTATTTTGCTAACACAGGGGCAACCATCTTCTGGATGACGCCTTGAGCTAGTACTCTTACTAATCTGAGACCATAGCTCTTTTCCTGATACATGAATCAGAAGTTAGACCCATAGGTTTTCTAGGTTGATCGGATTCTGGTATACAGGGGATACAACCTATTAGAGGTCTCTAAATATCCCTTAGGCCCTCCCCAATGATGTGTTTGTATAAGATGCAGGTCTGCCATATAGGTCTGAATGAAAGAAACCAGGTCATGTTCAGATCTCTCAGCCTGGCCAATCCAAGGACTCTAGTTATTCGGTCCCGGTAGCGTATTGCTAGGATCGTTTCTTCCATCCCTGCCGGAGTCATGTCTGTATTTTGGCTTGCCATATCGGAGCAGGAGGGTCAAAAATAAAATTCCTGCTACAAGTCCCAAAATCAGGGGTATGCCGCCAAAGACTGAATGGACAAAATTGGGAATGATTCCTAGGATTGCTTTGAATGGTGTTAACAGTCCCGAAAAAATGGTCTTAAATACGTCTGGGATGCCTATGGCACTTGACATATTTAGAATTTGGCTAAGCATTTCTGTGAAATGCACGGGGCAATTTGTTGATAAAAGGTCATGTATCTCCGAAGCCGTCCTTGCAACTTGGAGATCATACGTCTCTTTTGATGATGTGATGAGCACTATTGTCTGCAAAAGCACAGACTCATTCTGCTTAAAGTATCAATTCGTATAGAAGAGACATTCAAACGAGGCCATATGGGAGTCTCGGAGTCTCCAGGGCCGTTTGGAAACAATGCTTGCATACAGCATTTGACCATGGAAGTTACTTGTATGAGATATGCTTTCCCTGGCAAAAGGCCACAGCAGCTGTGATCCGTTATTAGAATGTAACTCCCGTTCGAGAGTTGCTTAAAGAAAGGCTCTATCTGCGTTGCAGGTGTGACATATTGGTGGCATGAAAGGTTGTTTGAATTTCCTTCACAGGCACTGTGTAAATTAATACCCTGGCACAAAAGTATACCGCTTAGTGAATGTTAGCAGTTTTCACCACTAAGAAATACATTTTTGTTGCTGTCACTATAGCATGTGTGTGTACATGGTAATTTCCATGCTGACTTAATGTACCCTTTACCCAAACGTTCATACTGGCCACTCGGTATGTATTCAAGGCAATTCTTAAATCGGAAAGTTGTTATCGGAATTGTGATAATCCCGTGTATTATCCATTCAATGACAGGACTTTCTGACATTGTCAATGGTAATCTCTCAAGTTTTTCGATGCTCAGGATTGTATAGTCTGCTCCTTTCTGTGCCAAGCTGATTTGTTTATCAGTAAGGTTAAAGATGGAAAACAATGACTTTGTGTTGATTAAACGTCAAGGCACATAGCCTGAACGAAGATTTTGCAGCGTCCAGCCTAACTGTACAATAGAACGCAATTGTGACTGGCCATGCTGTAACATTAGCAAGTCTTTGTCTATTATATCTATGGCAGATGATACAATACTGTCCAGTGAATATATTCTGGAGGACAGAGTCCTTAACCCATTGTCCACAACAGAAAGTGATTTTTCCAAATTAATACGATCAATTTCTCGTATTTTTTCAGCTGTTTCAATTTGTGTTACTTTCCAAGCCTCGTTGTTACCCGCATATATACTGGTCGCTATGAAACGTTTTTGACGCTGTTTGCGAGGTCCCAGAATGAAATCGCGCAAATCAGCACCATCTTTAAGT
This sequence comes from Lissotriton vulgaris, assembly GCF_964263255.1. Taxonomy (NCBI): domain Eukaryota; kingdom Metazoa; phylum Chordata; class Amphibia; order Caudata; family Salamandridae; genus Lissotriton; species Lissotriton vulgaris. The sequence goes on from NC_141699.1 coordinate 66,829,892, forward strand.
AAAGATAAGTGTTGCTTAATTTCTGCCAGTGTGGATGTTTCTAGCCATTCGAGGCAGAGTTTCCCTACACTGTATGTTGTTACTATCCCTGGATGTTGTCTCTGGGAGTATCTAGGGTCTGGTCATTGCTATCCCCTGTGTTTTATTCAGGTATCTATCTTGACAGTTATTCGTGTCAGTAGGCCAGATGAACCACTTTTTCCAATCAGGATGTGTTCTGTTTAGATGTAAAATTTTAGATACGTCTATTTCAATATCTGTGGTTGCATTATCAGGTATTGGCTTTGGAATAGACGGTTTGTTAAGATCTTTAATCTTAGCTAGGCCAAGACAGGATGTTTAGTGAATTGTGTCATTTAAGAACATTATTTGTTCTGGGATCATGCACGCTTGAAATAATGCTTCTAGGCCTTGTACCTGCCAATCTTTTGTACCCCAGATGGTTTTTGTTTCAATGTTATTTCTCCAAAAATCAAAACCAAATGTCATCATTTTTTCATAAAATGCTTCTGACTATATCAATTTAGTATTTGTCAACATTGTTTTCAACCCTGTTTTATCCAACAGTTTATAATAAAAAGTTTCTGCATCACTTGTATTAAACCCTGAGAAGTACTGGAATTTCTCATAGAATGTTTTAGAACTGCTTTTAGGTGGAGTAGCACAATGTTCCCATTGGTTATATTTAAAAACATTTCTAGGTTGTGCAGATTTATGTAAGTAATGATCTCCGTAATGTGAGAAGCAATACATTTGTTCATAACTAGACGAACCTTATAAATAATCATGTTCTGTAAATCTCGCTGACAGTACTAAATCTGACATCATATTATTAATACTTTCAAAATCCCAATCATCAGAAAATGTACTTGGTTTTACAAAGTCACTTAAGGAAACCTTGAACTGGTGAGGATATTTCAGGATTTCAACCGGACCATATATTTCATAGTCAGTTTTGTCCCATACTACCCCGCCGGGTATTGGAATGGCTGTGATATTTACTGTTGATAGTTCTCTTTTCTTCACGTGGGATGATCTGTGTGGTTTTAGGACTAAGTTGATGTTCTGACTTGCTGTGTCCATTGAACTGTATTTTCCCTCAATGAATTTTCCCAAACAAAGTACCATGATGAGCCAAAGCATGAGGAAAATAACACCTAGTCCAAACCAGAACTCTAACCATGGAGAGATAAGGTAAATTTCCTTGAGTTGATGAAAGAGTTCTGTTGCTTTTTCTTTAAAAGTCTTTGTTTCTGGCATCACTTCGGGGTCGCTTTGATCTTCAGAAAAGTTGTCGAAATTGATGAAGTAGCCAGAGGCAGTTCTGTCAATTGCTGGAATTGTTTTCTCAATTTGTCTTTCGGTAGCACATTCTGATGCCACATCATTGTAGACTGGTGTTTCTTGACAAACTGATTCAATCTGTGTTCCAAGTGGCACAAGTAACATGGCATTATTGCATAGTCCCTCTCTGTGCACTGCAGGTTTATCAAATGTGATTAGTCTTTCAGTTTGAACCTCTTGGATTGTTGCAAGTTTGGGTATTCTGTTGTTTCTTGGGAGTCCACTGGGCCTACTGTTGATTATAGGCCACATGCTTGTGGTTTTACCAGGTCGATTGATACAACTCTGTTCTCCTTTTTACCAGCTAGGGGCGGTAGTACTACTGATCTTGTTCCGTTGATTGCAAGACAGGTACTGCTTTTCTGTAAGAAGGCCCAAATTCCTTCTTCACCGCTATTTTTTCTCTGACTAGATCCCCAATCTTTGGAATCCAGACAGGTCTTGCTGGGGCTGGTGGTGCCTCTTCAGTGGTAGTTGGCTGTTGCTTTAACGTTATGTTGCTTAAGGATTTTCTTGTTTCATTCAAGTCCTGTATAACAGCCAAACGATCGTTGATGTCAAAGTCTTTATTCTTATCTTCTACCACCGATACCTGACTATCTAAGTCCTGAATGTGCATTCTAGTTCCAAACAATAGTTCGTATGGGCTGAAACCTTTTAGAGAATTTCTTGGCAAATTGTTTAGACTAAGCTGGACACTTATTAAATGTTTGACCCACCCATCACCCGAACCTAACACCTTCGCTGTTATAGATTGCTTTATGTCTCGGTTTTTTTCTTTCCACTACACTGCTCCCTTTGGGGTGTGATGGACAAGAGTATCGCAACCCAATGCCCATACTGGCCATGGCCTCCTTATAAGCCCGAGAGCTGAAAGCAGGACCCTGGTCAGAATGGAACATGGCAATTGCGTATGTGCTGATAAAGACTCGCAGATCTTTTATAACCGTTCTGGCGTCAGCCGAGCGCTGGGGCCACATTTTTTAAGTGAGTTTTAGTCTAAATAATTAATAGGACGCTGGATGGCATGTGGACAGCATAACCCTGTCCATAAACGGTAACTGGGCAACAGACTGGACCGGTTCATTACTACGATCCCTGTCACAGTCGGGACAGTTCTTTACATATATTTGATGTTGCACGCTCATCCCCGGCCACCAGTATACCGACTGCAATTCAGTCAGAGATTCCTTGATCTTTTTGTGCCTCGGACCTTCACCCATGTGTATGTCTGCTATTAATAACTTTCTCCGGTTCATGTTTGAAATTACCCTATCCCCCACTCCAGGGATTCGAGCAAAAGGAACGGAGTTTGCATCGATTACGTATGCATAACTGAGTGGATAGTTCACGGGTAGTGCTGCACAGTCGCCCTTTGAGGACGTTTTTACTGCCAGCATGGTTTCCCCGTCTATGTATTTTTCTGAACGCTTTTTTGTGGCTAGGGAAGCCGGTTTAGTTGCTTCCGCTGTGGCTGTATTAGCCAATGAATTCCCTGCAACGTGAACGCCATCACGTTGATGACTCAGAGTGTGTATCACGTGAGTCTTTTGTAGTTCCTTCTGTAAAAGAACTACTTGTTTCCAAAGCATTTTATGCTTTATTGTGGCACCTGTGTCATCTTTGTAATCATTTTGAATCCAGCTCTGTAACTTGTTGTAAGAGTTGACGCAAAAATGTGAATCGCACACGATTAGTGTTGGAAATTCACATTCTGCATTTTCAAGCGCCATCTTTAAAGATCTTATTTCAGCTCGCTGAGCCGAACAGTTTCTCACTGATTCAGTTTTTGTTATTTTCGGTCTGAATTTACCGCACAGCCAGCGACCTTTAACAATCGCACATGCTGCATCATAGGATTTGTTTTCTACATTGTAATGCTGTACAAATCTGTCTGTATAGATTATACAGGAGTATTGTTGGAGAGGCAGAATTTCGATTGGCAGAGGATATTCTTGTTCATATTTTAAATCATTCAGTTTTTCGAATTGCGGAGCAAAATAGTATTTTACGTCGTCCGCAGCAAGAGAATTTTCCCACTGTGTCCATTTCGGATCCAGTGACACTGAAGGCAGGTTTACTGGGCTGAATAGCGCCTCGAAGGCGGATTCCGCTGTGAGGACATTGATCCTTTTGCCGTGTGCTAGTTCTCGTTCATTAGCTATTGCAGTTAGTACTGCTTTCACAGTATTTTCTGTGAGACTGAATGTTTTTTCTGCTTGTGTGTACAAGTGAGACTTGTAAGCTATTGGTACCTTTTCTCCCTCATTAGAGGTCAGGTACGTGAATCCGCATCTTCCTGGGATGACTCGGATTACAAGGTTGCGTGTGTTATCGCGTGTTTCTAATTTAGTTTTTGCTAACATGTCTGTTTGCTGTGATCTCAAAATTCCTGTGTGTTTTTGAGTCCAGTTGATTGGTTTAAAATCAGGTTTAATTAGTTTGTAGAGAGGTTTAACCCTCTCCGCATAATTTAGGATGTAAGTTCTTCCGAAATTCAGGAAGCCTAGAATCGATTGTAAGTTCTTCAGCGTTTTTGGTGCTTGGAGTACAGCGCACTTCTCTAAGAAGTTGTCCGCTAGGCTTTTTCCTTCACTTGATAATTCGTATCCTAAAAATAATACTGTCAGATGGGCAATTCAAGACTTTTTAAAGTTGAATTTGTAACCCTCTGCTGCAAAACCAAGTATAATGGTGTTCACTCTTTTCAAGTGAGTATCCAAGTCGTCGTCTGTGAGATAGATATCTACATAAGATAATGCCTCATCATCATACATTTGTAGTAACTCTGTTACTCTGGCTGAGAATAGTCCTGGGCTATTCTTGAATCCCTGTGGGAGCCTACAGAAATTTTTCTGTGAACCCATTACTGAGAAAGCGGTCAAGTATCTGCTTTCTGGTGCAATATTTTGACAAAAGAAACCATTAGATATGTCTAATGTCGTTTTATATTTTTTCCGAACTATGTTATTCATTAGTGCAGCACTATGCGAATTTTGTACTGAAAATGTTTTGCAACATGAGTTTAGGTGTCTGTAGTCCAAAACTAGACGATATGAATTGTCTGGTTTGGAGACAGGACACAAAGGATTGTTCATTTGAGAGGTGCATGTTTCAATAACCCCCTGGTATTCAAGTTGATCTAAAATCTCCCTGACTTGTTTTTTAGCTTCTTGCTTAATGGGATACTGCCTTTGTGCAGTCGGTTGATTTTTTAACTGGATTTTGTGAGGAGGAGAGTCCTCATCCCATCCTACATGATTTTTATATAGTGCTGGTGCCTGGGCTGCTGCCCATTTCCTTGCATATATATATTTAGTGTGAATCGGAATGTGATTCGAGAAGGCAGGCATAATCATTTCTTCGCCACAATGGCACTCCTTGACAAACTCTGGGGGCCAATCTTTTTCAGCTAACAGTATGTCATAGCCTTTTGAGAGTTTATCCCAAAATAGACCCCTTATTTTCCTAGTCTTATCTCCCTCTATACGCAGTGTTATTTCGTATATCTTATGAGGTTCGCTAACTCTGGTGTCGGCAGTTTCTACTTGAATGTATTCATTCGTGTCCATTGTCTCAAGATGACTCATCAGGATCTTGCGAGCTATGGTGATTTCTGCTGCGCTGTCTAGCATTGTCTGTGCCCACTCCCCGTTTCTCAACTGTGTCCTCAGTATTCTCGGCATGTTCGATTACTCTAATACTGGCTACCTTCTTTCTTGTAAATTGAGATTTTTTACTTTGAGCAGGTTCCTTGTCTTTGGAATTGGTATGCTCTCCTGGGTCTGACCGTCCTCTTCTTTCCGATTTCTGCGAAAAAGATCGAGAGGTACATGTATCAATACTTTGATATCTATCAGGTTTCTTCAAATTATCCCTATTTCTAAGGTTATATCTTTTCTCTGAGTGCTCCCTCTGGGGAGACTGGTGTTCTCGAGTCGGAGTTCTTTCCCTCCGTCGAGGAGACCTTCCTCTGGACTGGAAAACTTTTTCCTTGGGAGTGGATTGTTTATTTCCATCCCAGCTCTTTTTCGGAGTGTTTGAATTATTTTTAATAAATAATTTTTCAGGATTTTCGAGTAGTTGGGGTTTCACTGGTTTCCCACCCAAGCTGTTTCTACCTAATTCTTCATAACATTTCTCTATAATTCTGGCAAGCTCAATTGGTTGATCTGTTATATCTGTTTCCTTCAATTTCTGGGGGATCGCCAAAGATGCTGCTTCTCCTTTTATATTGGCTAGTAATATAGCAGAGACCTGCTTGAAGTCTTTCAGTAATTTCATACCACGAGTTAAAGCAGGTTCTGGACCGTATTCATTCTGAATCTGTTTTAGCACATCTGGTAATACCGCCATTGACGGAACACCATGTGTTTTCGTGTAAATGGAAGCAAAGACTGTACCCCAAGTGTCACAGTCCTCCACATGTGGTGCAACCTCCATTGGAAGGCAGATGGTCAGAATTCTGTGTTTCTCAATAGGGGTAGTATTTGGGAATACTGCCTCTATTTGAGTAATTTTCTGCGCTAACCAGAAAGGAATTTGTTCCCGTTTTATGGGTGTTTTACCAAGACATGATTGTATGTTCTGTGGTGTAATTTTATTTGTGTTCCCCTGATGAGCGGTCAGCTGAGGAACGTTAACAGCTGTTTGGACTGTTGCAGTCCGCATTACATATTGGACTAACTGTCTATGTATTTTAATTAATGTTTTTAGCTGTGCTAACAGCTCTTCTTTCGACATTTTTGCAATGTCCGGGTGTGGTGTGTAGCTGGCTAGAACCGGCCACGTTGCTCCTGGTCTACCTAGTGGACCGAGCCTGGTTATATGATCATTATGTTTTAGGGCGCCTTTAAACCAGAGCAGGTGCTCTTGGTATTTTAATGGGATTTTAATCTCCTCGAAAGGAGCGTACTCTTCCGGTGGATCCCCTACTTGTAATAGTGGAATTCGTGTGTTGCGGTGTTTGCCGCTGGAAATGTTATCCAAGAATAGAATACCTCTGTCTGGCGATATTCGTGTGCCTCTATCACGAAGACGACTGTGCCACCTTGTGTGGTCAGTCCATTTTCTATACGTTTTGACGTTATAGTTTTTCTCATGTTGACCGGGATGATTATCGCACCCGGTTAAGTAGTCCCTGTACCATCGGGACCCTGCTGAGTCACATTTACTGCGGCATCAACGATTCCGTTTTCAGTGTCTGACATTTTATTGTCAGAAAGGTTTTGCAGAGCAGGTCTCCAAGGAGACAAAGATTAGGTGCACAATATTTTGGAACACTGTATCCTTCAACGTTGAATAAACCAGAGCTTTACATAGGAATCTCTTCCTACTAAGTTCGGGCGGATTTTAACCTTTCACCCACTCCAGACGTCTATTGTAGTATTTACGGTAGAAAGGGTCTGTGTGAAAAATGCACGACTGAGTTACTCTAACGTCTTGCGTTAGTTTTATCGCATTACCAAACGTTGGGCGCCATGTAGTGTAGTTCCTATTTTCCCTATAGGCCCTGACGCGGTGATGACAGAATCCTCGCACTCGTAATTTTTGAAATAAAGTTTGTAAGTCTTTCGTTAAATGTATGTAGGTGCTAGATGAGATCTCCCTTCTGGGTCATGGGAGTATAATGAACAACTGATAGCAGCGTTGCTCCAGCAGGGAGCAACGTCCTCATCAAGCACTCAAGAAAAATATTCCTTAGAACTGTGTTAGTGTCTCTTCAATAAAGTTTTATTCAAATGATTTGTGTCAAAGTTAAATCATATTTTCATTCGTTAATGTTATCCTTTTTATAAATCAAAGTAAGATGCCCAATGCATTTCGGGCTTTTAGCCCTTCTTCAGGGGCATGGTATTCTGTTGAGGAAAAACAACACACTTGTAATGTAGTCATGTAAACACAATAGAAGTAATTACATTGTTTTCATCAAGGTCTCTTTCATGAAAAATTCCTTATATCCCTTCAGAACGTGATGTTTATAATTGACAGTCTCTTTAAACCTCACACTTAAACAAAACATTGGAGCTGGTATGACATCAAACATGTGGGTTGCGTGACTTTATCATGCTACATGCGTTGTGGTACTGTGATTTTATCTCAGATATGTGCAATTCGGTTACCTTCGTCGTCATATGAAAGTATCTAAATGTCGATGGGTTGGGTGCCCAGAAAATGTAAGAAACCTGTGATACACACAAAAGTGCGTTTTAGCCACATTGTTCAAAACGAAAGGGGTGTTGGAAGGTTGAATTGAATAGATTTACATACCGGCGTCGGTATCCGGCGTTCTACGCTTTGCGGGATGCTTTTGTAAAAAGCCTTAAATATTCATGCGAGACTTTTTCTAAAACGAAAGGCGTGCAGATGATTACAAATCGGCAAAGTCGGCATTAACATAAGGCCAAATTGTATTTCGCGCTTAGCGGAGCTTACCGGCAAGGTAACCAAAGGTAGAAGTAGTCGGGTCCCGAAGCGATCCGAGTGGCGGTAGCAGTACACGGCTTTTAGGAAACTGGATGTATTTAACCCGGAAGATCCTGTGAGCAGGCCGGGCCTGGTAAAAACATCGACATAAACGTAGGACTGAATTCGCGAAAATGAATTCCCACTACAAATATGGCGGGGCTAAACAACGAAGCGCTGTTAAAATCACGTGTATTCTAAAGGATGATGGAGTGGATCGATCGGTTTCGAAGGGATATCGGAAAAGGTGTAAATAAATGAATAAATGTGCAATTCTACAGTCCAAGAAAACAGTAAACAAAAACAACATTGGTTAGGCAATTAAATAGAGTATGACTGTCCTTCAATCGGTAAAGATGGAATTAACACAAATATTACTTTACCAAACATCATCATTATTAAATAAAGCATCATCATGATTAAATAAATCGGGCAGAATCATTATCACTGTTAAATGAAACAATTTAGGTCCATACGGTCATTAAGACCTTTTGGTTGGCAAGTGTTCAAATAGGATATCCAGAATACTTCTCTACGTAGAAGGTGTTGTGAGTTGTCTCTGCCTGGTAGAATAGGAACAGATTCCAAAATCAAGAAACGCAGTTGGCTTGGAGTGTGATTATTGTCATTGAAGTGACTTGCCAAAGGCGACTTAAGATTCTTGGTTCTAATGCTGCTCTTGTGTTCAATTATTCGAGTTTTAATTTTTCTCTCAGTTTTACCGACATATGCCAAGCCGCACGGGCATTTGATAAGATAAACAACATTTTTGCTGTCGCATGTAGCGGTCACTCGTAGAGGAATGGTGGTACCTTTACTTGGATGTTTCATCTCCTTTCCCTTAATTATAGCATTACAATTTCCACAATTTAAGCAAGGGATGGTTCCTTTGAATGAAACTTGTGGTTCCAAACTTTTTTTGTTTAGCACTTCTTTTATGTTCCTTGATCTTTGATATGCAAACCTTGGTGGGTGTTGAAAAATGCAATTGAAATCATCCTCTGTCGATAGTAAAGGCCAATTTTTCAATATTATTCGTTTTATTCTGAAGCTTTCAGTTGAGTACTTAGAAACAAAGACCATTCTATCTTTTGTAGGCGATTTTGGTCTGGGTTGCAACAAAGTCTGTCGGTCGAGTTTGCTCATTTTTAGTGATGCTTGTTCAAGAATCTCTTGGGGATAACCTCGCTCACTGAATTTCTCAATGCAGATTTTTGTGTTTTTTTGTAGTGAATCCTCGGTGGAGGAAATCCTTTTTATTCGCAGTAGTTGGGAGTACGGCAAGTGTTTCTTGAGAGACAGTTGGTGGAAACTGTGAAAATGCAGCAGGTTGTTGCGATCTGTGGCTTTTGTGAAAACGCTGGTGTCCAATTCTTTTTCATTTTTGGTGATTAATACGTCCAAGAACGCTATTTGTTCAGTTTGTATGCTGTGTGTAAATTTGATTCGGTCATTTACATCATTTAGACCTTCAATGGCTTGTAACAACTCAATCTTTGTGCCTTTCCAGAGGATAAATATATCATCGATATATCTCCTGTACAGTAAAAGATTGTCAGTCCAGCATTTTTTGTTTAGAATATTATCCAACTCAAACCTGTACATAAACAAATTTGCGTATGACGGTGCGGCACAATTGCCCATGGATGTACCAGAGCTCTGGATGAAGTATTGCTCTTGCCACGAAAAGTAACTTTGGTAAAGTGTGAAATTTAGAAGTTCCATAATGAATACTTTTAGTCCTTCCTCCATTTCAGATGTCATTAGAAATGATGCGGTGGCATCCAGTCCCAAATTATGAGGAATTGATGTGTACAAAGCTTGTACATCAATGGTACATAACAGCATGTCATTGGTGAATAAAGGTTTGTGATTTTCCAGAGTTGTGAGAAAATGCGTGGTGTCTTTTATATACGTAGTCATGGATTGTACCAATGGTTGTAAATGTTTATCGATGTAACGTCCAATAGGTTCATGTATCGAGTTGATCGTTGAAACGATGGGCCTGCAAGGTGGGTGTGTTGGGTGTTTATGCACCTTGGGTAACTTCTATACCCTACATATACATGTTACCCAAGGTGCATAAACACCCAACACACCCACCTTGCAGGCCCATCGTTTCAACGATCAACTCAATACATGAACCTATTGGACGTTACATCGATAAACATTTACAACCATTGGTACAATCCATGACTACGTATATAAAAGACACCACGCATTTTCTCACAACTCTGGAAAATCACAAACCTTTATTCACCAATGACATGCTGTTATGTACCATTGATGTACAAGCTTTGTACACATCAATTCCTCATAATTTGGGACTGGATGCCACCGCATCATTTCTAATGACATCTGAAATGGAGGAAGGACTAAAAGTATTCATTATGGAACTTCTAAATTTCACACTTTACCAAAGTTACTTTTCGTGGCAAGAGCAATACTTCATCCAGAGCTCTGGTACATCCATGGGCAATTGTGCCGCACCGTCATACGCAAATTTGTTTATGTACAGGTTTGAGTTGGATAATATTCTAAACAAAAAATGCTGGACTGACAATCTTTTACTGTACAGGAGATATATCGATGATATATTTATCCTCTGGAAAGGCACAAAGATTGAGTTGTTACAAGCCATTGAAGGTCTAAATGATGTAAATGACCGAATCAAATTTACACACAGCATACAAACTGAACAAATAGCGTTCTTGGACGTATTAATCACCAAGAATGAAAAAGAATTGGACACCAGCGTTTTCACAAAAGCCACAGATCGCAACAACCTGCTGCATTTTCACAGTTTCCACCAACTGTCTCTCAAGAAACACTTGCCGTACTCCCAACTACTGCGAATAAAAAGGATTTCCTCCACCGAGGATTCACTACAAAAAAACACAAAAATCTGCATTGAGAAATTCAGTGAGCGAGGTTATCCCCAAGAGATTCTTGAACAAGCATCACTAAAAATGAGCAAACTCGACCGACAGACTTTGTTGCAACCCAGACCAAAATCGCCTACAAAAGATAGAATGGTCTTTGTTTCTAAGTACTCAACTGAAAGCTTCAGAATAAAACGAATAATATTGAAAAATTGGCCTTTACTATCGACAGAGGATGATTTCAATTGCATTTTTCAACACCCACCAAGGTTTGCATATCAAAGATCAAGGAACATAAAAGAAGTGCTAAACAAAAAAAGTTTGGAACCACAAGTTTCATTCAAAGGAACCATCCCTTGCTTAAATTGTGGAAATTGTAATGCTATAATTAAGGGAAAGGAGATGAAACATCCAAGTAAAGGTACCACCATTCCTCTACGAGTGACCGCTACATGCGACAGCAAAAATGTTGTTTATCTTATCAAATGCCCGTGCGGCTTGGCATATGTCGGTAAAACTGAGAGAAAAATTAAAACTCGAATAATTGAACACAAGAGCAGCATTAGAACCAAGAATCTTAAGTCGCCTTTGGCAAGTCACTTCAATGACAATAATCACACTCCAAGCCAACTGCGTTTCTTGATTTTGGAATCTGTTCCTATTCTACCAGGCAGAGACAACTCACAACACCTTCTACGTAGAGAAGTATTCTGGATATCCTATTTGAACACTTGCCAACCAAAAGGTCTTAATGACCGTATGGACCTAAATTGTTTCATTTAACAGTGATAATGATTCTGCCCGATTTATTTAATCATGATGATGCTTTATTTAATAATGATGATGTTTGGTAAAGTAATATTTGTGTTAATTCCATCTTTACCGATTGAAGGACAGTCATACTCTATTTAATTGCCTAACCAATGTTGTTTTTGTTTACTGTTTTCTTGGACTGTAGAATTGCACATTTATTCATTTATTTACACCTTTTCCGATATCCCTTCGAAACCGATCGATCCACTCCATCATCCTTTAGAATACACGTGATTTTAACAGCGCTTCGTTGTTTAGCCCCGCCATATTTGTTGTGGGAATTCATTTTCGCGAATTCAGTCCTACGTTTATGTCGATGTTTTTACCAGGCCCGGCCTGCTCACAGGATCTTCCGGGTTAAATACATCCAGTTTCCTAAAAGCCGTGTACTGCTACCGCCACTCGGATCGCTTCGGGACCCGACTACTTCTACCTTTGGTTACCTTGCCGGTAAGCTCCGCTAAGCGCGAAATACAATTTGGCCTTATGTTAATGCCGACTTTGCCGATTTGTAATCATCTGCACGCCTTTCGTTTTAGAAAAAGTCTCGCATGAATATTTAAGGCTTTTTACAAAAGCATCCCGCAAAGCGTAGAACGCCGGATACCGACGCCGGTATGTAAATCTATTCAATTCAACCTTCCAACACCCCTTTCGTTTTGAACAATGTGGCTAAAACGCACTTTTGTGTGTATCACAGGTTTCTTACATTTTCTGGGCACCCAACCCATCGACATTTAGATACTTTCATATGACGACGAAGGTAACCGAATTGCACATATCTGAGATAAAATCACAGTACCACAACGCATGTAGCATGATAAAGTCACGCAACCCACATGTTTGATGTCATACCAGCTCCAATGTTTTGTTTAAGTGTGAGGTTTAAAGAGACTGTCAATTATAAACATCACGTTCTGAAGGGATATAAGGAATTTTTCATGAAAGAGACCTTGATGAAAACAATGTAATTACTTCTATTGTGTTTACATGACTACATTACAAGTGTGTTGTTTTTCCTCAACAGAATACCATGCCCCTGAAGAAGGGCTAAAAGCCCGAAATGCATTGGGCATCTTACTTTGATTTATAAAAAGGATAACATTAACGAATGAAAATATGATTTAACTTTGACACAAATCATTTGAATAAAACTTTATTGAAGAGACACTAACACAGTTCTAAGGAATATTTTTCTTGAGTGCTTGATGAGGACGTTGCTCCCTGCTGGAGCAACGCTGCTATCAGTTGTTCCCTATAGGCCCTGCCCATTGGAATAACATAAAGAGCAGTTTAGACGAAGAAGTGCGGTCTTCCAGGTCTCTACTGACTATGCTAAACTTAATTGGGTTTGTTACCAACTAGCTCAGAGGTCACTGGAAACTTTCTTGACTGAATAGGAAGTGATCAGCTCCCCTGGCTCAGACAAGAAGGGATTCAGTTTTCCAACAACCGCATAAACATGACAACTTTGCTCCTTAGAATAAGAGTCAATCTCTAGAGTTGTGTGAAACAATAGACAGTTATTTTACTCAGTCAGTTGTGCAGATTACTTTCACCAAGATGCAGAGAATAGAGAGAAGGGCGTTTTCAATAAAAGGTATTATTTATTGAACAGTCTTTCTTCTCATGCAAGAGAAATGAATTGCCACAATTGCAAGACTTATTATTATAAAAAGTGCGTACAGTAAAATGAGGATTGCGAAATAATACTGTGAAAGCATTGATATGGTTTCTTAGCCATACAATGGTTAAAATGAATAAACTATATACATTCATATATACATTTAGCTAACGTACTCAACTGGTGCTTCTAACTATGCCTACTCCAGTTTACCTAACCTAAGCCTAATACTTGGGAGGGAGTAAGTAAGTAGCAGTTTTAGTTAAGTTGGTTTTGCCAAGGTTTGCTTCAATAGTTCTCTCTAAGGGTTTAGTCAACACCATACCTCTGGAATAGAATGTTGGAGGTCTTGTATCTCCTTCCAGGACTCGATATCCCAATCACTCGCAAGAGTAGGCTGGAAACGCCGGAGCTGGATTTTCTCGGCAAGAGTCTCTCTCAGCGCGTCAAGGAGGAGGAGGGGCAGCGTCCGTGGGTTTTTGGACATAAGACGTCAATAAAGATGTCACTAGGAAGTGATCGTCCTCAATGCTCATTAGAGTTCTATTACTAATCAAAACATAGCAAGCAGGGCTTTCTCAGGTTGCTGAGTTTTATCTTGTTGAAGAACTTGGAGTGTAATATAGGAATCTAAGATAGTGGCTTCTGCTGTGTCATCTACAGTAATGAGCTGCAGAGGCGAGTTTCAGAAATATGGCTGAAATATGGCTCTGATCGTTTATGCCATTATAGGGGTCTGAATGGATTATAGCCGTATGGGGCATAAGGTCACAGTATTGATCGGGGTCCTAGATTAGAACACGACACCCGGGGCGGCTCTGTCTGGCCACAATAATGTTTCAAAACAAGGGGTGGTGATGGACAGAGTCTCTGAATTAAGCAGAATACTCTCACCCAGTCAAGAGATCAGGGCTAGATCCAACACCGTTTTTTAGCTCACTGCGCCATCCCAGCTCAGAACCTGGCTATATGCAAATTAGTCTGTTCCTGTCCCAGTGCATGATGGGAACAGGGCAAACCAAACTACCAAGCCAATTCTTACACTGGGAAGGAAACAAGCTACCGGGGACCGGTTTCTGGCATTTCAGCCGTCGTTGGCCCGGCTTGCTTGAATCCTGATGGTGCAATGAGCAAGAGACTCACATCTGAGTATACCCTTCCACGCTTATGGTGGACAAAATATTTTACAACAAGGGCTGGTGATGGACAGAGTCTCTGAATTAAGCAGAATACTCTCACCCAGTCAAGAGATCAGGGCTAGATCCAACACCGTTTTTTAGCTCACTGCGCCATCCCAGCTCAGAACCTGGCTATATGCAAATTAGTCTGTTCCTGTCCCAGTGCATGATGGGAAAAGGGCAAACCAAACTACCAAGCCAATTCTTACACTGGGAAGGAAACAAGCTTCCGGGGACCGGTTTCTGGCATTTCAGCCGTCGTTGGCCCGGCTTGCTTGAATCCCGATGGTGCAATGAGCAAGGGACCATCAGGATTCAAGCAAGCGGGCCGAAGAAAGCTGAAATGCCAGAAACCGGTCCCCGATAGCTTGTCTCCTTTCTGGTGAAGAATTGGCTTGGTAGTTTAGTCTGCCCTGTTCCCATGATGCACTGGGCCAGGGACAGACTGATTTGCATATAGCCAGGTTCTGAGCTGGGATGGTGCAGTGAGATAAATAACGGCGATGGATCAAGCCCTGATCATTGGACTGGGTAAGAGTGGTCTGTTTAATTCAGACACTCTGTTCATCACCACCCCCTTTTCTGAATCGTTTTTGGCCACTATAGGTGTGGCAGTGTATACTCAGACATGAGTCCCTTTCTCACTGCACCATCAGGATTCAAGCAAGCTGGGCCGAAGAAGGCTGAAAAGCCAGAAACAGGTCCCCGGTAGCTTGTCTCCTTTCTGGTGAAGAATTGGCTTGGTAGTTTAGTCTGCCCTGTTCCCATGATGCACTGGGCCAGGGACAGACTGATTTGCATATAGCCAGGTTCTAAGCTGGGATGGTGCAGTGAGATAAATAACGGTGATGGATCAAGCCCTGATCTTTGGACTGGGTAAGAGTAATCTGCTTAATTCAGACACTCTGTTCATCACCACCCCCTTTTCTGAATCGTTTTTGGCCACTATAGGTGTGGCAGGGTATACTCAGACATGAGTCCCTTTCTCATTGCACCATCAGGATTCAAGCAAGCCGGGCCGAAGAAGGCTGAAATGCCAGAAACCGGTCCCCGGTAGCTTGTCTCCTTTCTGGTTAAGAATTGGCTTGGTAGTTTAGTCTGCTCTGTTCCCATGATGCACTGGGCCAGGGACAGACTGATTTGCATATAGCCAGGCTCTGAGCTGGGATGGTGCAGTGAGATAAATAACGGTGATGGATCAAGCCCTGATCTTTGGACGGGGTAAGAGTGGTCTGCTTAATTCAGACACTCTGTTCATCACCACCCCCTTTTCTGAATCGTTTTTGGCCACTATAGGTGTGGCAGGGTATACTCAGACATGAGTCCCTTTCTCACTGCACCATCAGGATTCAAGCAAGCCGGGCCGAAGAAGGCTGAAATGCCAGAAACCGGTCCCCGGTAGTTTGTCTCCTTTCTGGTGAAGAATTGGCTTGGTAGTTTAGTCTGCCCTGTTCCCATGATGCACTGGGCCAGGGACAGACTGATTGGCATATAGCCAGGTTCTGAGCTGGGATGGTGCAGTGAGATAAATAACGGTGATGGCTCAAGCCCTGATCTTTGGACTGTGTAAGAGTGGTTTGCTTAATTCAGACACTCTGTTCATCACCACCCCCTTTTCTGAATCGTTTTTGGCCACTATAGGTGTGGCAGGGTATACTCAGACATGAGTCCCTTTCTCACTGCACCATCAGGATTCAAGCAAGCCGGGCCGAAGAAGGCTGAAATGCCAGAAACCGGTCCCCGGTAGCTTGTCTCCTTTCTGGTGAAGAATTGGCTTGGTAGTTTAGGTTGCCCTGTTCCCATGATGCACTGGGCCAGGGACAGACTGATTTGCATATAGCCAGGTTCTGAGCTTTCTGAGCTGGGATGGTGCAGTGAGATAAATAACTGTGATGGATCAAGCCCTGATCTTTGGACTGGGTAAGAGTGGTCTGTTTAATTCAGACACTCTGTTCATCACCACCCCCTTTTCTGAATCGTTTTTGGCCACTATAGGTGTGGCAGGGTATACTCAGACATGAGTCCCTTTCTCATTGCACCATCAGGATTCAAGCAAGCCAGGCCGAAGAAGGCTGAAATGCCAGAAACCGGTCCCCGGTAGCTTGTCTCCTTTCTGGTGAAGAATTGGCTTGGTAGTTTAGTCTGCCCTGTTCCCATGATGCACTGGGCCAGGGACAGACTGATTTGCATATAGCCAGGTTCTGAGCTGGGATGGTGCAGTGAGATAAATAACGGTTATGGATCAAGCCCTGATCTTTGGACTGGGTAAGAGTGGTCTGCTTAATTCAGACACTCTGTTCATCACCACCCCCTTTTCTGAATCGTTTTTGGCCACTATAGGTGTGGCAGGGTATACTCAGACATGAGTCCCTTTCTCACTGCACCATCAGGATTCAAGCAAGCCGGGCCGAAGAAGGCTGAAATGCCAGAAATCGGTCCCCGGTAGCTTGTCTACTTTCTGGTGAAGAATTGGCTTGGTAGTTTAGTCTGCCCTGTTCCCATGATGC
The DNA here is from genome assembly GCF_964263255.1 of Lissotriton vulgaris. Classification (NCBI taxonomy): domain Eukaryota; kingdom Metazoa; phylum Chordata; class Amphibia; order Caudata; family Salamandridae; genus Lissotriton; species Lissotriton vulgaris. The sequence continues at coordinate 66,846,705 of NC_141699.1, forward strand.
ACTGGGCCAGGGACAGACTGATTTGCATATAGCCAGGTTCTGAGCTGGGATGGTGCAGTGAGATAAATAACGGTGATGGATCAAGCCCTGATCTTTGGACTGGGTAAGAGTGGTCTGCTTAATTCAGACACTCTGTTCATCACCATCCCTTTTTCTGAATCGTTTTTGGCCACTATAGGTGTGGCAGGGTATACTCAGACATGAGTCCCTTTCTCACTGCACCATCAGGATTCAAGCAAGCCGGGTCGAAGAAGGCTGAAATGCCAGAAACCAGTCCCCGGTAGCTTGTCTCCTTTCTGGTGAAGAATTGGCTTGGTAGTTTAGTCTGCCCGGTTCCCATGATGCACTGGGCCAGGGACAGACTGATTTGCATATAGCCAGGTTCTGAGCTGGGATGGTGCAGTAAGATAAATAACGGTGATGGATCAAGCACTGATCTTTGGACTGGGTAAGAGTGGTCTGCTTAATTCAGACACTCTGTTCATCACCACCCCCTTTTCTGAATCGTTTTTGGCCACTATAGGTGTGGCAGGGTATACTCAGACATGAGTCCCTTTCTCACTGCACCACCAGGATTCAAGCAAGCCGGGCCGAAGAAGGCTGAAGTGCCAGAAACCGGTCCCCGGTAGCTTGTCTCCTTTCTGGTGAAGAATTGGCTTGGTAGTTTAGTCTGCCCTGTTCCCATGATGCACTGGGCCAGAGACAGACTGATTTGCATATAGCCAGGTTCTGAGCTGGGATGGTGCAGTGAGATAAATAACGGTGATGGATCAAGCCCTGATCTTTGGACTGGGTAAGAGTGGTCTGCTTAATTCAGACACTCTGTTCATCACCACCCCCTTTTCTGAATCACAATAATGTTTTGGTAGGTTTTTCAGGTGTACCGGCTGTAAGTCCCATTTCTGCCCCTTGTATTGACTGTTGGTCCTTCCACTGTGGAATCTCCATTCTTGTTAACATCTAATTGTGGTGAAAATCTGACGGGTTTTGGATTTGTTGAAGAAATTATATGCTACTATGTTCCCCTGCAGGTGTCTATATTACCATGGGTTCGGATGTGAGTGGTAAACAGTGTTTGTCTCAGGGTGCGCCCCTCCCAGCTGAATTTGTTGCGATACCACCCACATTATGGGCTACAGGTGATATGGATGTAGGGTTATTGCATATACCACCAGTTTCTATACAAGGTAAAGATAATGCTGTTTTACCCCGTATTCCCCAGTATAAAATATCACAGGCAGGAGAACAGGCTCTTCTTCAAGTTATTCAGGATTTGAATAGAAAGTGAGTAGTTGAAGAAGCGTCTGCCAACATCTGTAATAGTCTTATTCTTCTGGTTCTTAAGAGGACACCCATGGGTTCTTCTGAGATCCCGGACGATTTTTACTGTTTTATGATTGATTTGCGTGAGGTTAATAAAATTGAAGTTCTGCAGTTTCCGGTGGTTCCTGACATCACTATCCTTTTAACGATGATCCATTTTATTGCTAAGTTTTTTTCTGTTATTGATCTGAAAAATGCATTTTTTAGTATTCCTATTCATCCAGACAGTAGGTATTTGTTTAGGTTTACACTGGCCGGCAGAAGCTTTCGGTTCTGTTGCTCTCATCAAGGCTATACAGAGAGCCCTAGTATCTATATAAAAAGTCAGTTGGATTCACTATCGCTTCCTCCAGGTAATGTGTTAGTGCAGTATGTCGATGATCTATTAATTGCTTCTGATACAGAACACAGTTGTAAAAATAGTACAGTCAAATTGTTGTTACATTTGGCTTATCCTGGACATAAGGTTTCTCTTTCTAAATTTCAGTATTGTTGACAGGAGGTCACCACTTTAGGTCACCTACTGTCGAAGGAGGGTAGGAGGTTGACTCCTGAGCGCATTAGTACCATTGTTAAAATGCCCATTCCACAATCTCATAAAGATGTGCGCGCTTTTATAGGTATTATTTCTTACTGTTGTCAGTGGATCCCAAACTACTCGTTACTAATTAAACGAAAGCAGTGCATGAGCCTTTGCCTTGGATGCCAGAATGTCATCAGTCTTTTGAGCAATTAAAAACTGCTCTTTGATCAGCTCCGGAGTTAATTAAGGAACCTCCTGAGGCACAGCCGGGAGTAGGCAGAAGACAGCGCTTTGATCGCTTTTTATCTTGTGAAACAAATTTTTTAAAACTCACTCACCCTTCCTCCTGACACACGATCACTGTGTGCAGGCATCCCCTACACAGCGGAACGAGCGCTGGTAAGGGAGAAAATCGCCGACCTACTCCACCCGCCATCAACCACGCCCAGAAAGGGACACGCCCACTCTGAGGCCACGCCCCCTGCAACCTTCATAAAAACGTGCTGAAAGCACGAGCGCGGCAGTTAATTAAGGAACCTCCTGAGGCACAGCCGGGAGTAGGCAGAAGACAGCGCTTTGATCGCTTTTTAACTTGTGAAACTGATTTTTTTAAAACTCACTCACCCTTCCTCCTGACACACGATCACTGTGTGCAGGCATCCCCTACACAGCGGAACGAGTGCTGGTAAGGGAGAAAATCGCCGACCTACTCCACCTGCCATCACCCACGCCAAGACAGGGACACGCCCACTCTGAGGCCATGCCCCCTGGACTTTCCGGAAGCGCAGCCGAAGGCGCGTTTAAGGCAAGCTCGTCTGCGCTCGTCGGCGCTCCTCCACGCCGAGTCCGGGCCCAGGGCCATACCCCCTATACCTCAGACACCAGAGCCCAGGCACTACAATGCTGAAACCCTTCACAGCCTAAGGCCCCCTGCTACGAACTGTTCACGGCACCTCTACTCAGCCGAAAACATTCCACAAACATGCCCTAAATGTAAATCACTTCTTAAACCCAAGCCTACAGCTGCACTAACCCACGATTACCATATGCTCTTGTTAAATTGCAGATCCCTGCCGAAACATAGGACAGAAATCGCCCTGTTATTAGATGAACCCACTCCGGACATAGTATTCCTAACGGAAACATGGCTCGCCACAGATTCCGATCCTGCTCTAGTTAGCGCTCTCCCTCCTGGCTTCCTAATTACTCGGCAGGACCGGTCTGATGGGAGAGGTGGAGGCCTAGCAATTATCCATAAAGAACAGTTTCAGTGTCGTGTTATCCCTGAAACCATTCCCGACTGTGAGAACCTTGCTTTCAGCATTGTTCTCTCACCGAATAACTGTTTCTCCGGAACTCTTATCTACCGTCCCCCAGGTCCTCCTAAACAATTTCACCTCCTTCTTCCTCAGATTGTTGCAGAACGCGTTAGCACCACGTCCAACTTCACTTTGCTAGGTGATCTTAACCTTCACTTTGATTCTGCACTGGATCAGGTAGTCACCACACCCAGCACGTCTAAAACCGCGCTTGAAACACCTTGCACTCTAACACCCTGAGCATTGTGTCCATGCATATTTCCCGAGCATAACGCTGCAATCGAATACACAAATGCAAACGCCCACAGAGACTGGACCGTCTTTGAATGACTGAACTGCATTGAATTGTTGGAATAACAGAACTGCATTGAATTGGTTGGAATAATTGCGAGGCTTTACTAAGACAATTAAGAGGATCTACTAAGTCAATCATATTATGGCTTTGAGACTCTGTGACCTGTAACACCCTTGTGTAGATAAAAACGGTAATACTGTGAATTGTGCTGGTTGAACCTCTATAGCAGCCATTTGCATTTGATATTTACAAGGAGTAAACACACGCAATGTAAAAATGGCGGCTAATGTAAATGAGTGTAAATGCGTGTACATGGGGCGGTCTGCAACTACCATGCTGGTAATATATGCATAACTCCTTATTAGCAAGTCACTTTTCACTACTCACAACCACCAGAATAAAGCAGGAGAGGTATATAATGTGCTGCCCTGCACTGTCTCAAAGCAATTCAGTCGCAGTGCTGTGAGGTTGGTGAACATCAAGCAATACCAGGACAGTAACAGGTCAACAACTGTGTTCTAGGTGAGCTCGGTGGCGTGAAGTGATAGCCGACGGCTAAACGAAGCAAAATTGCAGTAAACAAGTTAACAATGGGAGACAAGGAGAATGGTAAAAATTCAAAGCGCCTGAAATCTGACCCACTGACGCCAGTCAAAGGAAATAAGGTAATGGCAGAAGCTATGGAAACAATACTGAGCAGACTGGAAGAAGTTAGGGACTTAGCCAAATCCACCAAAGAGGATGTTGTTGCAATCCGCCAGGACATCAAAGTCATTAATACGAGATTAACGGAGTCTGAGAGCAGGATAAGTAAATTGGAAGACTTCGAAAATAAAACATGTGGAGCCATCAAGAATCTCTCCTTGTGTTCGGACAATCTTGTGAGGAAAGTTGCGGAATTGGAAGATAGAAATAGAAGGGGGAACCTGAGAATTTTTGGTATGCCAGAAAAATCAGAGGAATCCCATGGCTCTTGCATACCCTTCCTTGAGCAGTGGTTCACACAGGCCACAAATCTAACCTTCACTCAGCCACTGGAGTTCGATAGAGCGCATAGAGTACCGGGACGAATTACCAAAGAGCAGAAGGGTCCGAGAGCGATTGTATGCAAACCACTAAGATACCAACACACAGAGCAGATACTCACCTTCGTCCGCAAGCACAACCATGTGTTATGGAAAGGCCACAAAATCTTCATCTCACAAGATTTTAGTAAGGAGACTATGGACATCAGGAAAGCGTTCCTTGCATTAAGACCACAGCTGAAGACACTTGGTTACATGTATGGCTTTATAGGTCCGACAAGGTTTAAAGTAACAATACAAGGCGTGGCTCATGTGTTCTCTGACCCACGAAAATTGCGACAACACCTCTCCAGCCAGGGAGATGGCAACATGGAGGTCTCCCCCTCAACTCAACAGGGAGCCTCTTCATCCGGCCTAGGATGAGTTTTTTGTCTAACGGTGCTGTTAATCTAATGCTCCTAGCTCCGCATAATGCACCTACTCTGGCCTAAACTGAGTAAGACTGTCTTTGGCCGAATGTGGTACATGGTTACTTACCACAAATAGATTTGTTCATTGCTCATTTAAACTCTGCCCAGTTGACGACCTATTGTGTTCTGTTCTGCTCTGCGAGTTTCTTGTGCACCCTCTTGTCTAGATTACCACACTAATACTCCTTTGCCTTAAAATAATGTATTATGCTATAGCCTTACTATGTAGCACACCTCTTTGGACTGGTGCAGATCCATGGGGCTTAAACTGTTATTCTGGTGTGCTTAGTTCCCGCATACACAATTAATGTAGTGGCTTTTGCTGAATTCAATGTTACGGCATTATTGTTGTTTCTCGATGCCTTCATACCTGTTCCACTTTTTCAATAATCTGGGGTTGCAGCCCCAAGGATTAATAGTTATGAATAGGCTGTACGGAGGCGGTCTCGAGGTCGTCATTCCCGAGTTGCCATGTTTCTTTTCTACTATTGGGGAGGGAGGGGTGGGCTGTGGGTGAGGGAGGAGGGTGGAGGGAGGTTGGTAAGGGGGAGGGGAGGGATTGATTTCAAATTTTGTACTTTGTTCTGTTTTGTTTTTTCTACTCTGCATCACATTTTGCATCCTACTTTGCATCCACCGCATCACACTGCATACCGAAGCTTGCATTCTATCCTTCAATTTCCTGCATATTGTGCATATAGTGCTAGCCCTGCAGTCAATACAAGCTATGCTACTGCCGATACTGACAAATGTCTAATGCTCTCTTTACGGTCTAAGTCCTATGCATATAAATGTGTTATGAGACAATATCAGATCTTATATAATTGATGGCTCCTGTTATAGATACTCCAATAGGGACAACCACTATAGCCAACCTCAAAATATTATCGTTGAATGTGAAAGGCCTTAACCAACCAGAAGATACTTGATTATTTACGTAGGCAACGTGGAGACATAGCCCTGTTGCAGGATACAAAATTGGAAACAAAGCAATTTCACACACTACACAACAAACACTACACTGAGGTAATAGGCTCTGAAGGAATTTCTAAGAAAAATGGGGTGGTGATGCTCATAGCAAAATCTGCAAACGTGGAGGTGATCTCCTCTACAACAGACACGAAGGGCAGATGGGTTTTGGCGAAACTACTCAAAGATGATACTGAATTCTTCATCACGACAATATATGCCCCTAATGCACATGACTCATCTTTCTGGCTGGGCCTCACGAAACAGATCAACTCCATTCCAGACACGGCAGTTCATGTCCTGGCAGGCGACTTCAATCTTCCGTTTGACCCGATAATAGATAGAGACTCCAAATGTGTCTTTCACCCAGGTAAGGCCCACAAGGCGTTCATGACACTACGCAGTAGGTTTCATATGATAGACACATGCCGATTATTACATCCTGTTGGTAGAGACTATTCTTTTTATTCCCCACCTCATGACTCGTTCTCGAGAATTGACTACATACTCATATCTAAAAACGCGGTGGCCAGAGTTGAGGACTCGGACATTGCTCCCAGATTAGTCTCTGATCATTCCTGCATCTCTCTCACACTATCTAATGTTAAGCCAACTACTCGTCAGTCCATGTGGAGATTCAATGACACAATTCTCGACGACAAAAAACACAAAGAAACCATTGATAACGCCATTAAAGATTTCTTATTGACAAATAGATAGAGAATGGCACTCCTAGCTCTGACCCCAATAAAATCGCGAACATCTTCAAAGAATTCTATGAGAAACTTTATGCCAGGAACATACACATTGACAGAGAAAAAATGGAGATGTATCTCTCAAATTGTACACTTCCAACACTTACGTCCACAGAACCGGTATCGAACCGGTATCTGAATTAGAGGTTATTACCGCGATCAAATCCCTCAAAAAGGGGAAATCCCCTGGCCCAGATGGCTATACAGCACCATTTTATAAGACCTTTGCTCATGTTCTTGCCACTCCACTATTAGAGGTCTTTCAAGAAATTAGTACCACGGGAGAGGTTAAAGGCACTATGGCCGAAGCAGTAATTGCAGTAATACCCAAGGAGGGCAAGGACTCTAAACTCCCTAAAAACTACAGGCCTATATCGCTGATAAACTTAGACTGCAAGCTCCTGGCCTCGATTCTAGCAAGACGCATCCAGAAGGTTTTGCCGTCCTTAATACATCCATCGCAAGCGGGATTCCTGAAAAACAGGTTCTCGAGTGATAACACTAGAATTCTGGCTCACGTTATTGAAAAGGCGAGTCTCTTATCCACACCCACTGTGGCGATTACACTAGACGCTGAGAAAGCGGTCGACAAAGTGGATCAGACATACCTGAATGCGGTATTACATAAATTCGCCCTGGGTCCCCTATTTACTAAATTAGTCATGTCCCTCTAAGCCTGTCCCTCCGCTAGAGTGTGAGCTGGTGGTGCTTTTTCCTCCCCTTTTAACCTGGAGCAAGGTACTAGGCAAGGCTGCCCCTTGTCCCCGTCCTTGTTCCTTCTGGCAATCGAACCCTTCCTATACTATATAAGGGGAAAACCCTGACATTGCAGGAATTCCATTCACAGACTGCACAATTAAACTCACGGCCTACGCCGATGACGTGCTGGTCCTGAGTGAGAAGGCTGATAAAGCTATACCGGCTTTGCTCACTACGATTGAAGAATTTTCGTGTGTATCCGGATACTCCCTGAACAAGGATAAAACAGAAGTGAAATTACTAAACAGCCTGGGTAACAAAAGTATCCTGGGTGACTCCGGACTTACCTGGCAGCCGAAGAGTTTTAAATATTTAGGTATGGAATTTGAGAGGGATTTGATTACCACCTTGAAAATCAATGAAGATATACTCTATAAGAAAATACAAAAATTGTTAGATGGTTGGTCGCCGAAATTCCTCTCCTGGTGGGGTAGAGCAGAGACGTTAAAGATGATGATCAGCCCCCTGGTAAACTATATGGCATGCATGCTTCCCATGACCTTCACAGAGGATTTCCTGCATAAAATAGAGAAGACATTCACGGACTTCCTGTGGAAAGGAAAGAAACCGAGAATTGCCCTGAAAAAATTACAACTTCCAAAACTAAAAGGCGGTATAGGTTTACCCAACTTCAGAAATTATCAAGCCGCCTTTCTCTGCAAGCAGGGTGCTTCCTGGTTTGCTGAAGACCCTAAATATACGCCTCTATGGATTGATATTGAGAAATCCGTTATAGGCAAGGCCCCGCTTTCTGCAGTACTTACAATGGACCTCTCACACCTTACGCACTCTAAATACGTCATGCTCAATACCAAGAGAGCACTTTTGCGATTAGATCAGCTCCACAAGACTGGTCTGCAATTCCACAAATCAACCTCTGCATCCTTATGGCGCAACCCATTGATTAAAATTAATGGCTCGCCCCCCATATGGGATCACTGGTCTGATAACGGTATTAACGTGGTCTCAGATCTCTATGAGAATAACATGCCATTGCCCTTCTCGACTCTACAAGCTAGGCACTCCCTATTACCGATTGACTTCTACGCTTTCCTGAAGATAAAATCGTCTCTGTCCACAAGAACTTTCAAGCCAGCGACACCGTGGCTAACGTCTATGCTTCCGCACTTCCAATCCTCCGGACATTTCGTCTCAAAAATATATAAACTACTTGCACCAACACCTAACAAATCAATGAGGCGTAATGAATTCAAATGGGAAGCAGAACCAAACAACACTGGTATAGACATAGACTGGACCAGGATACATGCATCGGCACTCACACACAAGGTTTCGCCGATACTGTCGCAGACTAAGTATATGATACTCAACAGGACATTCGGGACCCCACTGAGACTACATAAGGCTGGCCTACGAGATACACCGACATGCTGGAACTGCTCTTTGGATGTTGGTGATCTCCCACACATGTTATTTAATTGCCCCATGCTTCACACGTATTGGACCAAGATCTTTGATTATATTGGACACATATTTGCCATACATCCCACAAGGGAATTCACTTATATTATCCTGGGGTCCATAGACCCACTATTAAAGGGAGACCATGACCGCCAGCTTCTAGACCTCTTACTAACACTGGCATGCAAGGTGATCCTATGCAACTGGAAAACAGCGGCAGAGGGCTCTTTCAATGCCTGGAGGGAATGGCTGTCCTGCATCAGAGGCACTGAAAACCCCGCTCTACACACATCACCATGGCAGGTCAGCAATAACAAGTTGTGCTCCTCCTTAGACCAGGCTTCCTCCTCCTTCACCTTCGACCCACCATAAGGTACTGTCCGACAAACTGAATGCTTAGTTAGTCCATGGGGTAACTTCTGCACAGAATGAGCATAATAACCAGAGACGTACTGTGCAGGGATTATGAGGTACTGCATGATATTACATGCCTGGCTATGGATGGAAGGCTTCTACGGAATTGTATGCAATGGTAACAATGCGATGCTGATTGTTTATTGTTTTCTAAATTGTTATCACCTCTTTTTTAGATCGGTACAGTGATTATTGTCTTTACGCCTTTATTCTTTATTCTTCATTTCCTATATCATTTTATATGTTTTGACCTATGACTGATTTTGGCATCACTCCAATATGTTTGTATGAATAACGATGCTTTATTGCTGCCCTCAATTTTGTTATTGCTTAATAAAAAAGATTTGAACACAAAAAAAAAGTTAATAACATCTACTCTACCTTTCCCCCCAGCAATATCACCTCCCTAGCCCAGTCCAACGCAGTCCTAACTACCCCCTCCCCTCAGCCTCAACCTACTCTGGATCACTTCCCTCTTTTGGACCTTGCCACTCTGGAAACCATAGCTCGGAAAGTAAAAACCGGTTCACCTGATGATCCAGCCCCGCCAGATATCTTAATGTCAGCATCCCAAATCACACTGCCAATCATCAGGGATGTACTGAACGCATCGATCACTTCCGGCACAGTTCCTCTAGCCTGGAAACGAGCCATGGTTCGCTCACTATTAAAAAAGCCTAATCTAGACCTGTTAGACTTCAGCAACTACCGGCCGATCTCCCTGCTCCCGTGGGTGAGCAAAATCTTAGAAAAATACATTAATCACCATCTGGTAAATTTCTTAGAAGACTCCCAATTGTTAGACGCCACCCAGACGGGCTTCATACCCAAACACGGGACCGAGACCGCCCTCCTCATGGTCCCGGAGGAATCCAGAAAAACCCTGGATCAGGGAGGATCAGTGGCAGTGATCCTCCTTGATCTCAGAGCAGCCTTCGACACGGTCAGCCATGACACCTTGCTGCACCGTATGTCCAGTGTCGGAATTAAGAACAAAGCTTGGCTCTGGTGTAAATCCTTCCTGGAGGACAGATCCTTCCGAGTCTTTGACGGTGAGGCTATGCCCACCAGTAGACCATTGAGGTGCGGAGTCCCTCAACGCTCCTCTTTAAGTCCCGCTCTTTTCAACATCTATATGAGGCCACTGGCCGATGTCGTCCGTCGTTTTGGGATTAAGATCATCTCTTACACGGACGACACACAGTTGGTGGTCTCACTGGCACAGGTAACCAACCCACCTGCGTCAGGCGGACTTAGAGCCTGCCTAAAAGAAGTAAAAAGCTGGATGTCCTTATCATCCCTCAAAGTGAATGGGGACAAAACGGAGCTGATGCTTTTGGGCCCCTCCGACCCCCTCTTTTTCAACTCCCTGTGGCCCTCTGATCTAGGCCCCCCTCCAGCACCTAAGGACAGCCTTGGGGTATGGTTGGACAGTTCCCTCTCATTTAAGACTCAAGCCACAAAACTTTCTGCAACCAGTTTTGGCCTCCTTAAAATGCTTAAGAAAATCTTGCCTCTCCTCCCTATGGAAGCCAAGCAGGTAGCTATACAGGGTTTGGTACAGTCCCGCCTGGATTTTAACAATGTGTTATACCTTGGCGCCCCAGACTACACCCTACGCAGACTTCAGACAGTGCAGAACTGTGCGGCCCGTCTACTGCTCGAACTTCCTCGCAGACAATCAGTGAGGGCCGGTCTGGTCAACTTTCATTGGCTGCCAGTACGTCAAAGAATCCGTTTCAAAGCCATGTGCATTGCTCATCAGGCCTTCTGGGATACGGGTCCTTTGATCACCCGGGATCTAGTCACCCACTACTTACCCACCAGAAACCTCCGCTCTAGCCAGACCTTCTTAGCTACACCCCACAGAATAAAAAAGACCAGGTCGGGCGGTAGGACGTTCGCCTATAATGCAGCCAAGACCTGGAATGCTCTCCCCCTGCATCTCAGATCCAACTCCAAGCATTCCTCATTCCGAAAGCAATTAAAAACATTCCTTTTCAATCTTCCCTACTAATCCCCAGTCAGCCACCCATGAGGTCTCCTCTATTATCTTCTAGCGCTTGGACGCCCTCGGGCAGAAATTCGCGCTTTACAAATGTACATCCATTTCCATTTCCATTGGCTCACCAAACTATAACAAACCGTTTATGCTCTATGTTCATGAAATGGCTGGTTGCGCACTCTCTGTCTTAACACAGAAATTTCGAGATAAACAGAGGCCTTGTGCTTATTTTTCTACTGTGCATGACCCTGTCGCAAGAGCCCTCCCGAGTTGTCTGAGAGCGGTCGTGGCTGTGGCTCACCTCAATTAGACAATCGGCTGGACTCGTACTCGATACTGACCTCACAATTATGGTACCCCATGCTGTGGATACACTTTTGAATAAGACAAAGACACAGCACCTCGCCAGTGCACGTCTTAATGGTTATGAATTGACATTGTTTACTAAGCACATTACGATCAAAAGATGTGCCACTCTGAACCCAGCCACTTTACTACACCCTCCCTTCTAAGAATGATGCATTTGACAAACATGACTGTATCTTCTGGACGGAAGAAAAGACGAAAGGATGGGTAGACCCGACTGATGTTCCCTTATCCAGAACTATATGTTGAGGGCTCTTGTTTCAAATTGCCAGATGGCACAACCACTGCAGCTTATACTATCACTACGCTGCATACAGTGGCAGAGTCATCACAGGTCCCCTATCAGTCGGCTCAAGCTGCTGAGCTTGCTGCCCTTATCTTAGCTTGTGATTTTAGTGAAGGGTTGGTTGTCAATATCTATACTGACAGCCAGTACGCATGTGAGGTTGCGCATAATTTTGGGCAACTCTGGGCTGAGATTGGGTTTCTTACCTCCCATGGTACCAAGATTCAGCATGGGCACCTTATATTGCGGCTTTTGACTGCTTTAACACTTCCCAAGAAATTGGCAATAATCAAGTGTAGCGTTTATAAAAAATGGTTACTGATGATGTAGGTAGAGGAAATGCCTTTCCAGATCAGACAGCTAAGGAGACGGCTCGAAGTAAGATGAAAGGAATGTTTGTTGGGTCGGTGGGTTCCTGAGGTTGTTATGTTTAAGAATACCCTTGAGAATGTAAAGTAGATACAATTTGAATTGCCAAAATGGTAGGAGGGTACGGCACAGTTGAATGAGGAAGGGTGTTGGATTCATAAATCTGGAGGGCAGAAGTGGATGCTTCCGAACGCGTATGTCCTTCCAGTGGTTACTATGGCCCATGGTCCAGCTCATATTAGTGCAAAAGGCATTTGTAAATTGTTAGCTCCTGTATGGCATAATGACAACATCTCCAAGACAGCTGCGCATTTGGTGAACTACTGCATGGTCTGTATTAATCATAATCCAGGAAAGAGTACCCCGACAAAACCTGGCAATTTTGCACCACCTACTTTTCCTTTTGAAGTCCTCCAGATGGACTATATTGAGTTAGAGGGATGCAATAAACTTAAGTACGTTTTGGTGGTTGTATGTGCGTTCAGCAAATGGGTTGAGGCTTACCCTACTAAGGATAATACAGCCATTACGACTGCGAAGGTCCTCCTTAAAGAGTTCTGTCCACGTTTCCACTTGCCTCAAATTATCTGTAGTGACAATGGAAGTCATTTTATTGGGAAAATGTTTAAATTGATTTGTGAAGGTTTATATGAAAAACAGAAATTCCATGCTGCTAATCATCCACAGTCAGCGGGTTTTGTTAAGAAGTACAATGGTACCCACAAACTGAAATTGGCAAAAACTCAGGAAACAACAGGGTTGAAATGGCCAGATGCTCTACCGTTCGCTTTTCTGTCAACAAGAATCACAGCTCATTCTAGGACAGGATTGTCACCCTATGAGGTCGTGTTCGGATGCCCGGCGAATGTCTGGGGCATCCTGCACCCTTGTAGGTATTCCGATATTGAGTATCCTGTGTTACTTGATTACCATGGCCAGTTAACAAAGTTTACGTTCTATTCATCAACAGGTGCGGGAATCCCTACCATCTACATCAGAGGGACCCGGCCACGACATTCAACCTGGTGATTATGTGTTGCTCCGCAACTTTCAGAGGAAGAAAAGTTTGGAGCAGTGCTGGAAAGGTCCTGAGCAGGTTTTGTTGGTGACACGGACGGCTGTAAAGGTTGCTGGTCAAAAGAACTGAGTACATGCTACCCATTGCTGGAGGATTCCTTAGCCATTGCCATATGATCGGTGGGTCAAGGAAGGCGTAGGTGACATGGAGTGTGAACAGGTGCCCAGGTTTGTATCTTTTAGAAACACCCAGTTAACCTGGATGCAGATGGATAAGGAGAACGAGGATGCTTTAAATTAGGCTGTTCCCCCAGAAATACGAGCTATCCAAGAGCCTCTGTTTGTTGATCACACGGTGCCTGGGGCTACCTGGTACAATTTGAGCCCTTGGCTGAGGGATACTGAGTCTAAGGCGAAGAAAGATTAGGGATGGATTGCGTAAGATAGCTAGTACTGAGTTACAGTACCAATGGAATTAACAGAAGTTAGTGGAGAATGTTGTGCTTACTTTGCCTTAGTTGTGTGAACATTATTTAGGGACAGCTGAAGTATACCTTGAAGTTATACCATCTGGATTGACATGGGATACCTTAAAAGGGCTTAGGGCTGAGCAATCTCCACTGCCGGTGCTCAAGAGCGCCAGCATATTGATCGGCAATAGAAGCCTGTACCAGTGAGGCTCTGACGGACACAGGAACTTGTATATTTCCTTTGCATTCTCGTTTTTACAATTCATTATGCATCCCTTTGGTAGAAAGGTTGCTGACGAAGAGCGGCCCATGATTCTCGTTCCACAGCCTAGTGTAATGTGGTCACGGAAAAACAAAATAATATGTGTTGTTTTTTTGATTCTGTTGATAATAATATTGTGTGGGCTGTCATGGATTTTTGAGAATGATCAAAGTGTGCCTCCACTAAGCAAGAATAAGGTTATCTCCCTGAAAAGAAGCAAATGAGCAGCCCGAGGAATGTATTTTTTAGAGACGCATAGGAGGTTCTTTGGAGAGGGGACTGCTTGTTACCCTACTGAATCTGTCACTAGTTTGTGGACTGCATACCCATTGTCACTTGCCAATTATACTTACACCCGGCCACCCCAGTTTACAGAAGTAAGGGGAGTATTTGGGTTTGGTCATGCAGGACCATGTCTATATTATAGAAAGCATCAGAGAATGGGTTATCCAGGTTGTGATAACAATACATATTGTGAACTTTTCTATATGGAAAAACAAAATGTCACATTGGTCGGTTGGCATTACAAGTAATTGATAGTTACCAGGGAGGTTGGTTAGTAACCTGCTTGTTGCCCTATTGTGAATAGTACTGACACTGCGCTATATATAAATTGCTCAAGAATAGTGCTATACAAAAATACGATTCCCTTGGTAAATGCTGAGGACACAAGTACCTCCGGAATGAACTCCAGGTATGCAGCAGTGGATTATGAGGGACCAATTTATGCACACCCAGGGTTTTCTTTTTGTCTAATGGAACGTATTCTAATGTCCATAATGGTGCAGATGATGTAGCTCTTGGAATGGTATTGCCTTTGGGTGTGCCTTGTAAATATGCCAAACCTAGAATACGATGAGTTAAAAAGACACAGAGTAAAGAATTCTGGGGGATATTAGCAAGAACTTGAGATCGTTATGTCAAAATGTGCTTAGCGGGTTTGTTTTTATCGCCGCCTATCGCTGGATATTTTCGTGGAGATAACATGCTATTAGCATTGTTTATCTCCACTGTGATATAATATCCAGCGATAGAGGCGAAATGCCTGCATATCGCTGAAAATTCAGCGATATTCACGCTTTAGCGCCATGGTAGACTTAGCCTGAAAACCCACCTCCCATTGAGGATACAGGTAAGTCAAGTTTTTGGCAGGTGTTAAATACTAGTGATAATTGCGCTTAGCTCAACTGTTTTTATCGCTTCGCCTGCGTTGCTAATAGGGGGAAGTTGTGTTAGCGACTGTTTTCAATCGCTTTCAGCTGGGAACGCCTACCTTGCATGTCATTAGCGATAATCATCGCTGGCATTCAAGGTGATGGGAAAACCGTCCGCTATCACCAGAAAGCTGTCGCTAACGCCCGCTAGCGACAGCTTGCTGATAGGGCGATAAAAAAATCGCTGCTTTGGCGGCAAAAAGTGCCACTAAAGCGGCGATAAATCTCTTGCTAATATGCCCCTCTGTGAGGGAGTGACCAATATAGAGGTCAATCATTATAGCAATGGGATCACTTTTGGATACATTCTATCTTCCATATTTACATTTGGTGGTACTGCCATGGCCAGGGGGGAGAAAGCCAGAGAATATTTTGGATGCAAGCTGCAAATGTTATCTAAAACTACAGTGGCAGCTTTGTGTGACATCACCACTCAATTGGAGAGTATGCAAATATATTTGGAACAGACCAGATATGCAGTTGATTTTATTCTAGCTAAGAGTGGTGGTGTATACGCGGTACTAGGCAATCAGTGTGCAGTCGGGATCAAGAATATGGAAAAGAATATCACCAAACACATTAGACATCCTTGAAAACGTCAAAGGAATGGAAAGTGGGAATTGGAGTTTGTCTCTATTTGGAAGCTGGGACTGGACTCTCGAAAAAGTGATTTTTCTTATTGTGGTATTGGTCCTTTGCTCTGTTCTCGTTCAGTGTCATCCTTTTGTTGTTCTTATTGTACTACACTCCTCACACCCAAAAAGAAGATATCAATCAATGCTACTAATGCCGCAATAATGATACAAAAGGATATTGAGGATCTCATGAATATTGACAAAGAAGTTTTTGAGAATTCTTCCCTCCTTACGGTTTCACTTCCTGATGCTGATAATATGGAGTGCTCATAATGGTTTATTATTGAGGAATCTTATAACTGTTTATGGTTTTCTGCTTTCTTGATGCTGCTAGAAAATGTTTTAGCTCATGCTAAAAGGTGGACCAGTTAGAATAAAAATGTTTGTACTTACGCACAACCCTAGGTAAGTTAGCATTCGCAGCGCCATTTTCTTTGCAGGCGCCATTTTAAGTTGTTCGAAACTGATCTCGTTCAATTCCGAAAAATGCTCCGCTTAGAGTTTAGTTTTCTTCACTTCTGTTCTGTTCCAGTAATGCATACACTGTTCTTATTAGCACATACCTTTCTCACTAGAGAGAGGGCCTCTCCCCCTTGTCTGGTGGCAGGCTCCGGATGGAACGACCTTGGACCATATTCCTTTTCGTAAGATGTGAGTGCTGAAACCTTTTTATTGTTTAGCTGCAGCTGCCTGGAAAATTCCACTGTGGGCATGTTCTTGCCCAGCTTTGAAATGTATATAATGTATCTTTTTGCTTGTCGATTTCAGTCCTCTCTGTAGCACTCCTAGGACTGTACAGATGGGGCTCCACTCTGAGTGCACCTAATAAACAGTTATTGGTTTGTATTCTCTACTGTTTGACCAACTCTTCATTTAGTACGGAAGACTGTGAGGTGGTTATTAGTGACCCGGGTGGCCGGGTCACTTCCTTCATCTGGATTCTGCTAATATTCTGTCGGAACTGGCCCTTTTTGCGGGGTTATCTCCAAACATTTTGCCTTCCTCCTGTATTTTTTCCTGACCTGTTTTTATTGGCTTTAGGACTTTGAGCACTTTACCACTGCTATTCAGTGCAAAGTGGATGTGCTCTCTCCTTTAACCAAGGTATAATTGGCATAAACCTGTTTGGCATATTTAATATGCCAATAGGTCCCTTGTACAGTGGTATTCCATACACCCAGGGCCTGTAAAGTAAATGCTACTGGTGAGCCTGCAGCGCTGCTTGCTCCACCCACAGGCCTAGCCTTTCAAACTTGTCTCAGGTCTCTGCCACATCAGTTTACTGCCACATTGACTTGGCATCTAAAGTTACTTGGCAAGCCTAAAACTCCCCTTTTACTACATATATGTCACCCTTAAGTTAGGCCCTAGGTAGCTTTATAGGCATGGTGCTGTGTAGGTAAAAGGTAGGACATCTGCCTTTACTGTGTGGCAAACACCCTATTTTATTTTTCAGTACAGTGAGTGCTGCTTCTCTCATAGGTTAGAATTGCGAATTCCCTTATATGTTTGTAAGTGGTCATTTCTGATCTGAAAGGAGTAACGTTGCCATGTTTGGTATGATTGGAATATTGGTGATAAATCCTGCTTATTGGTGTAGATGGATTTTTCATCACTATTTTAGAAATCCCACTTTTAGAAAGTGGGCATTCCAATGTGCTTATGACTCTTTGTGCTTTGCAGCCTGACTCCATTCCACGTCTATGGTAGAGTGACAGCTAGACTTTACGCATACTTTCCAGACAGCCATCACACAGCAAGGGTTGGGTGTAACAGTATTGCATCTGCATTTATCTCTATACTGAATGGTCTTCCTGGGCTGGGAGAGAGGGAAGTGGGATGCCCTTACACGTATATAGGTTGGGCCCTGCTTGTTTACCCTTTACTGATGTCTGGAGGCTGGGATTAAATGGGTGCGTTGTGCACCTCAAGCTTTCTTTTGAAGTTACCTCTACATCAAAGACATTTTGAGTATAAGTTCAGGGGCTCTGACCCCATCTTTTCACACACTGTGAGGACTTGTAACCAGATGCTACTGGCTCTACAGACTGCACATTGCCGGAAGGAACTGTTATGCTACCAGGAAGAACTGCCATTGGACTGACGTGCATGTTATGTTGGGCTACATGAAGTACTGGCACTTTGCTCAAAGAACCTTATGTGCTGGTCTGCTGCTTGTTCCCTGCTCTCATGCTCCCCAGTTGTCTCTAGGGACTGATGGCATGCCCTCCCTGTTTCTTGAGGATCAGGAAGATTCTCCCCTGTATGGATTGTTTCTCATGAATGGTACTCTGGATTTGGGAGCCCTTTACTGGCACATCGCTTCCCCTTCGTGAGGAGTGACCAGGGAGTAGGGCGTCCAGGCTGGTGAACTCAAGGGAGAGTCAGCGCTCCAAATTGATTACGGGTAGCACATATTGGATGTGCTCAACATTTACTGGGGAACGGCCAGGTTTCTGTGCTCCATGGGGCACTGAGGGAAATTCCTGACTTGGGAATCCCAGTGTCACCTGGTAATGCCGAGGTCTTCCTGCCCGAGTGGAGCCATTGTTGGGGAACTCAGGCCTGGGTGGTTCCAGCGTGGTGGCATGGCGCTCCTCGCTGTTGGGGGCCAAACCTTTTGTTCTGGCTGAACTGGGGGGAACCCGGCAAGGTTACCCTTACCCTACCAAAGATGACTGTGTGTGCCCCCTCTCACCCGGTTTTGCACATACCTTTGGGGGCACTGGAGCTTCAGCTTACAAGTCGGCATAGGCCCTTGACGGAGGCCCCGAGCCTGCTTGGCCCCTGAGTGTACACATTACTGTATTACTGCTGAGAGGCACAAGGTTGCTGCTATGCCCTACACCGGGTTACCATATAGAGCGTAGTAGGAGAACAGATACGCCGTGGTCTGTATGTGTATGGCGATATATGGTGATTCACATGTTTCCTTGTCATAACCAATCTGATCTGCATTTCATGCCTTGATTTCATGATATATGCCGCTGTTGCCTGGCATTGTCAGGATAACGATTATTATTTCAGGATTTGCACTTGTATATGCAGTGATGGTGGCTCCATGACGTGTGCGTCATGTAAGTCTTTATCTTATTGCAATAACTGCCATGTTTTGACAATTGCCCAATGAGCACATTTATTATTAGTTTATGTGTTTTTGGTCTATGTTTATATGCAAAAAAGAAGCTTATTTTTTTTTATAAAAGACTGTGTAGAGTCTCCTTTTGTGGTGCATGTATTGTGTTACTGATTAAGTGTGTTGTGAAAAACACTTTACACATTGCCTCTGGGATTAAGCCTCACTGCTTTGCCAAGCTACCAAGGGGGTGAGCAGGTGTTATGCTGGGGGTGTAACTCCCTTACCCTGAACCTGGTGGGTTCTGCCTGGCTTAGGTGCATACCCTAGCCAACCAGAAACCCCATTTGTAACATATTCTATAGCTGGGTCTTCCTGATTAATTACTTCACTGACCTCGAATGGCACAGAAAGCAGCCACTAGGCTCTTACTTAGTCTTCCCAGACATGAATCAATTTCTCCACATTTGAAGAATCTTCATTGGCTCCCGGTGCGCCAATGCATCCAGATCGATGTTTGTTAACGCTCAGGGCCGATCTGAGAGATAGAGTCATTGCATACAGAGGTCCTGCATCCACGCACCTGAGGTCCTGCATCCACCCACCTGCGGTCCTGCATCCACCCACCTGCAGTCCTGCAGGCTCCCACCTGAGCTTCCGCAACCACCCTGGGGAGCTCCGGCAGCCTCCCCCAGAGCTCCTACATCCACCCCCATATCTGCTGCAGCTGCCCCTCAGCTCCTGCAGCTGCCCTGCTGAGCTCCTGCAGCTGTACCTCTGGAATCCTGCAGCCACCACAATGAGCTCTTCCTGCCACCCAGCTGAGCTCCTGCTGCCGCGCAGCGGAGTCCATGCAGCCACTCAGCCACTCAGCTGAGATCCTTCAGCCACTCAGCTGAGATCCTTCAGCCACTCAGCTGAGCTTCTGCAGCCACCCAGCTGAGCGCCTGCAGCTATGCAGCCGAGTTGCTGCATCCATCCAGCTGTGCTCCTGCAGCCACACAGCTGAGCTACTGCCTAACTGATCTCCTGTTGCCACCCAGCTGAGTTCCTGCTTCCGCACAGCTGAGTTCCTGCATCCGCACAGCTGAGTTCCTGCATCCACACAGCTGAATTCCTGCATCCGCCCAGCTGAGCTCCTGCCTCCGCCCAGCTGAGCTCCTGCCTCCGCCCAGCTGAGCTCCTGCCGCCGCCCAGCTAAGCTCCTGCCGCCGCCCAGCTGAGCTCCTGCCGCCGCCCAGCTGAGCTCCTGCCGCCGCCCAGCTGAGCTCCTGCCGCCATCCAGCTGAGCTCCTGCCGCCATCCAGTTGAGCTCCTGCCCCCGCGCAGCTGAGCTCCTGCATCCGGGCACCTGAACTCCTGCATTCGCGCCGCTGAACACCTGTTGCTGCCCAGCGGAACTTCTGCAGCTACCCATCTGAGCTTCTGCTGCCTCCTAGCTGAGCTCCTGCAGCCACATATACAAGCTGCTGCATCCACCAAGATGACCCACATCCATCCACCTGACCTGCTGTCACCCAGCAGAGCCCTTAACGCCACTCAGCTGAGCTCCTGCTACCGCCCAGTTAAGCTCCTGCAGTCACCCAGCTGTGCTCCTGTATTCACACAGCTGAGCTCATGCTGCCACCTAACTGAGCTCTTGCAGCCACCCAGCTGCTCTCCTTCAGGCTCCTAGCTGCCCTCCTGCAGCCACCCATCTGAGCTCCGGCAGTCACCCAGCTGAGCTCCTGCAGCCAACCAGCTGAGCTCCTGCAGCCACCCAGCTGAGCTCCTGCAGCCACCCAGCTGAGCTCCTGCAGCCACCCAGCTGTGCTCCTGCAGCCACCCAGCTGAGCTTCTGATACCACCCAGCTGAGCTCCTGTTGCCATCCAGCTGAGCTCCTGCATCCACTTAGCTGAGCTCCTGCATCCACTTAGCTGAGCTCCTGCTGCCAGCCAACCAGCTGAGCTCCTGCAGCCACCCAGCTGAGCGTCTGATACCACCGATCTGAGCTTCTGCTGCCAGCCATCTGAGCTGCTGTAGCCACCCAGCTGAGCGTCTGATACCACCCAGCTGAGCTCCTGCAGCCACCCATCTGAGCTGCTGTAGCCACACAGCTGAGCTCCTGATGCCGTCCAGCAGAACTCTTGCAGGCACCCAGCTGAGCTCCTGCAGTCAACCAGCAGTGCTCCTGCAGCCACCCAGGTGAGCTCCTGCAGCCACCCAGGTGAGCTCCTGCAACCGCTGAGCTGCCACAGCTACCCAGCTGTGCTCCCACAGCCACCCAAAACTGAGCTCCTTGAGCCACCTTAGTTGAGCTCCTGCTGCCAGCCAGCTGAGCACCTGTTGCCATCCAGCTGAGCTCCTGCAGGCACTTAGCTGAGCTCCTGCTGCCAGCCGAGCTCCTGCTGCCATCCAGCTGAGCTCCTGCAGGCACTTAGCTGAGCTCCTGCTGCCACCCAGCTGAGCTCCTGTTGCCACCCAGCTGAGCTCCTGCTGCCAGCCAGCTGAGCTCCTGCTGCCACCCAGCTGAGCTCCTGCTGCCACCCAGCTGAGCTCCTGCAGGCACTTAGCTGAGCTCCTGCTGCCACCCAGCTGAGCTCCTGTTGCCACCCAGCTGAGCTCCTGCTGTCAGCCAGCTGAGCTCCTGCTGCCGCCCAGCTGAGCTCCTGTTGCCACCCAGCTGAGCTCCTGCTGCCAGCCAGCTGAGCCCCTGTTGCCATCCAGCTGAGCTCCTACAGTCACCCAGCTGAGCTCCTGTTGCCAGCCAGCTGAGCTCCTGCAGTCACCTAGCTGAGCTCCTGCTGCCAGCCAGCTGAGCTCCTGTTGCCATCCAGCTGAGCTCCTGCAGGCACTTAGCTGAGCTCCTGCTGACAGCCGAGCTCCTGTTGCCATCCAGCTGAGCTCCTGCTGCCATCCAGCTGAGCTCCTGCAGGAACTTAGCTGAGCTCCTGCTGCCACCCAGCTGAGCTCCTGTTGCCACCCAGCTGAGCTCCTGCTGCCAGTCAGCTGAGCTCCTGCTGCCAGTCAGCTGAGCTCCTGCTGCCAGCCAGCTGAGCTCCTGCTGCCAGCCAGCTGAGCTCCTGCTGCCGCCCAGCTGAGCTCCTGCTGCCATCCAGCTGAGCTCTTGCAGGCACTTAGCTGAGCTCCTGCTGCCACCCAGCTGAGCTCCTGTTGCCACCCAGCTGAGCTCCTGCTGCCGCCCAGCTGAGCTCCTGTTGCCGCCCAGCTGAGCTCCTGTTGCCGCCCAGCTGAGCTCCTGCTGCCAGCCAGCTGAGCTCCTGCTGCCAGCCAGCTGAGCTCCTGCTGCCACCCAGCTGAGCTCCTGTTGCCACCCAGCTGAGCTCCTGCTGCCAGCCAGCTGAGCTCCTGCTGCCAGCCAGCTGAGCTCCTGTTGCCATCCAGCTGAGCTCCTGCAGGCACTTAGCTGAGCTCCTGCTGCCACCCAGCTGAGCTCCTGTTGCCACCCAGCTGAGCTCCTGCTGCCAGCCAGCTGAGCTCCTGTTGCCATCCAGCTGAGCTCCTACAGTCACCCAGCTGAGCTCCTGTTGCCAGCCAGCTGAGCTCCTGCAGTCACCTAGCTGAGCTCCTGTTGCCACCCAGCTGAGCTCCTGCTGCCAGCCAGCTGAGCTCCTGTTGCCATCCAGCTGAGCTCCTGCAGCCAGTCGAGCTCCTGCAGTCACCCAGCTGAGCTCCTGCAGTCACCCAGCTGAGCTCCTGCAGTCACTCAGCTGAGCTCCTGCAGTCACTCAGCTGAGCTGAGCTCCTGTTGCCATCCAGCTGAGCTCCTGTTGCCAGCCAGCTGAGCTCCTGTTGCCAGCCAGCTGAGCTCCTGTTGCCATCCAGCTGAGCTCCTGTTGCCATCCAGCTGAGCTCCTGCAGCCAGCCAGCTGAGCTCCTGCTTCCCTCTACCTGAGTTTCTGCATGCACCCACCGTACCTTGCTCCTGCGGAGCTCCTGCATGTAAGACGAAAAGCTTCTTTGTCATGTAAGTCCACAACACTAGTGTTGCGCAAAATACTATCCGTTCTTTACCACACCCTACATACAAACACTCTTGCCTTCAATACACTTCCTTTTTGGACCCAGCCTGTCTGCTCGCACACGGTCCTTTGAAGGCTCCAAGGGGCCACCGTCAGGTGAGCAGTGATGAGTAGATGCTGCTCACTTCTTTGCACAAGAGTGCTGGGCCCTTCTAGCAGTGGGAAAAGGTGTTCACACAAACCCCAAAGAGACACGGATGAGAAGAACCCAGGGTGGCACTGGTACTCTGAGACAGTAAGATGGCAGAGCCAGGATTCAAAAGTCCCAGGAACAGAAGGGCTACTCCAAGACTGGCCACTGCTCCAGGAGATGTAGGGGAGGGGGAGAGAGCAGGAGAGTGGTGGGGGAGTGTTTGGGGGGGCAAGAAACTGGCTAAACTCCTGAGATGAGAAGAGTGGAAGGGGGCCGGGACTGGTACATTTACACCAGCTGAAACCCACCCACTATAGTAGCCCAAAATCATTGGCCTCGATTACAGCCCGTGTGGTGCAGACTGCTGTGACGATTCTTACTCTGCACAGCTGTAAGAGTCCAGTGACTCACAAAGATAACTTGCACTTTTAAGTAGTTTAGAATTTTGACTTGCTTACCATTGTGATTTCTGTATCTGAGTGGGCCATAGTACTAGGGGTGAACGAGCTGTGTACACGTGTTTTCCTAGTGATGCCAATTGAGGGGGGGGAACTGTTTTGTTGATCTATGTCAAAAATAATGTTTTTAAAAAAAAGAGTAGTTTTGAATTTTGAGTAAGTGTACTACTTTTTGGCTATTCACAAAATCTGAGTCTACATTTTCTTCAAAAGTATAGCTCACGGGCGTGGCCAAGATGGCGGGCTGAGAGGTCGCACTTGCCGAGAGCTCCCGGGCCCCTGAAACCCTGCACCGCTCGTAACCGCTGATTCCCCCCCGGATCAAGCGGTGACTGAGCCTGGAGACCCCGGGGGTGGTGCGGAGTGATCGTTGAGCCTTGATTGCCCCGCCGGAGGTGCGATTCTGACCGAGATAGCCTGGGGCGGAGCCCGCTGGGCAGCTTGTGTGCGATCCGGAGGCCGCGAGACCTCCGGGCTTGGGATCTCGACGGTGTGCTCTGCTGCCTGTGAGTGGCCCGCTGAAGTGCCTGTGCCGCGGTGCCAGAGTGGGTGCCGAAGGGGACTTCGCTAGCGGAGCGGAGCCGACCGGAGGCGGTCGACGAGAACGGAGCTGAACGGAGGAGATCGACGGAGGCGGAGCCGGCATCAGGCTGCTACGCAAGTCCGGGGCTTGAGAGTACTCGCCTCGTGCGGCCGTTCCGGCCCAACCCCGGTTGTGCAGGAGTGGTGTTGCGCCCCCGGAGCAGATATTCCCCCAGGAGTGCCGGCCCCGGCTGCCCCTGCCCGCGAGCCTGCCCTCCGGCTGTGTTTCTCGCCACTGGACTTGCGATGGGGGTAGGCCTCACTCCCTGGGCGTTGGCCCATTGACTGTAACGGGCGGCCATTTTGTGAACTCCAGCCCGGCTGCTCGGCCTTGCTCGGGATCTCTGTGTGGCGGTGCTTCCTGGCAGGTGTATAGCTGCCCTGGCCCTGGTGAACTCTTCGCCGAGCGACGGCCATCGTTGCCTCCTGTGCCGCCAGGATGTCGAACGCTAGGGGACAAAGGAGGGGCGATCGGACTTTGCCGGACATGTTGGGGCGCGATGCCCTGCGCAGCGGAGGGAATCAAACCGCCACGACCTCCCCGGCCCCGTCCAGGGGCGCTGATGGCGGAGAGCCCCCGGTGACACGATCATTCCTCGAGTCGCTGTTCAGCTCCTTGCGGGAGGATTTTCAAACTTTGAAACAGGAGGTGGCCGGGGAGGTCCGCGAGGTACGGAGAGAGGTGGACTCCCTGGGGGAGCGGGTTAACACCGTGGAGGAAGCTGATCACTCCAGAGACGAGGAGATCACCCACCTGCAGCAGGAGGTCCTGCGGCTGCGGGAGCAACAGATTGAGCTGCAGGCCCACGCCGAGGACCTCGAAAATCGATCCAGGCGGAATAACATCAGGGTCCGTGGCGTCCCGTCCGGCGAGGAGGGTGAAGACGTGACCGCATACCTGGAGGCCCTCTTCCGTGCAATTTTAGGGGAGTCAGAAGACTTTCAAGTCCGCATCGACAGGGCGCACCGGGTGGGCCGCCCCCGCAGGGCTACAGCACCCCCCCCAGACATCCTGGCCTTCCTGCCGGACTTCCCCCTGAAGGAGTGGATCCTCCGCGAGGCGCGGAGGCAGCAGCCTTTCCGATTCCGAGACCGCCCAGTGGCCCTATATCAGGATTTATCTACGGTCACACTGCAGAAGAGAAAATCCTTTAAAATCGCCACGGACTTCCTCCGGGAGCAGGGGACGCAGTACTCTTGGGGACACCCTTTCCGCCTGATTTTTAGGTGGAACGGAACATTGCACCAGCTCCGGTCCCTCCAGGATGTCTGCGCGGTGTTGGGCATCACTGCATCTGATACGGACACCCCGGCGCCGCGCGGCAGACGAAGCACTCGGGACGGTTGGCAGCAAGCTGGGGAGAGGCGATCCCCACCGCCAGAGCGACCGGACTCGCCCACGATTCGGGCGGACATGTCGGCCGCCATTCAGGAGGCCTCCAGAGCGGAGCGGCGGCGACTGGTGAAGTGGCCCTGATGGCCTGATCTTACTCCGGGGGGAGTCTGCACTAGCCTTTTCTTATTGCAGGTGCGGGGGTTCTGGGGGTGGGTGAGGCAGGATGGCGAGTGCAGGTGGTGATGGCTGGACGTCCACTAGATTGACTTTCCGCGGCCTTGTCCGATAAGGACCGGACTGGGACAATGACTTCTTTGCACAGTTTGAGAAGCGGGGAGCGGGAATGGGAACAGCAGGGGGGTGTTTTGAGTTTGGGGGTTTGTAAGGGGGCTGGAGGTTGGGAGTGGTGCGGAGTCGGGTGTGTGAAGTTCCAAAGGGAGGGGGGGGGGGTTCCTCTAGTTGTGGGGTTTTGGGGTTTGGGGACTGTACTGTGCCGTAGGGATGTCTGTGTTTGCTGTGCGCTGAGGTTTCGTGAGATGGCCTCCATGTTCGCTTCCTGGGCCCTGCCTATCTGTGTGCGTTTCAATGATTCCCCTCCTTGATGGCTCTTAAAGTTGTTACTCTGAATATGAAAGGGTTGAATAATCCGGTTAAAAGGCGGGTGGTATTGTCTCTGTTGGAGAACTCCCAGGCTGATGTCTGCCTGCTACAAGAGACCCATCTGCTGGCTAAAGACTGTCCCAGAATGCGTACCCCCCAAATTCCCCACGCAGCTTTTCTCCTCCAGCGCTTCTAAAACGGCAGGGGTGGCACTTCTGTTCTCAAAGGGGAGATCTTACATAAAGTGGCGGAACAGAAAGGGAGGCTCTTAGCATACAGGATTAGGGTAGGGGGCTTGGTGCTGACTGTAGGCTCTATCTACGGCCCCAATGACCACCAGGATCAATTCTTGCACAGGGCACTGGAGGACGTGGCGTCCACCTCTGATAGGCACATAGTGTTGGGGGGAGATTTGAATCTAGTTTTCGACGCAGCTCTGAACAGGTCTGTGCAACGGCGCCACCAGTTGGGTGAGCTCTCGGGCTCGGTTCGCACTCGACTTGAGGAGCTGGACTTGCATGACATGTGGCGCCACCTCCACCCTACCACCCGCGCATACTCCTACTTCTCACACGCACACAAGTCCTATGCGCGACTGGACCATCTACTTGTGTCGGGTCCGATGCTTGTTTTAGCCTCGAACGCTGACATGGGGGTCCTCTCTCTTTCCGATCATGCGCCGGTGGAGGGTACTTTCAATCTGCCCCCGGTGGCTCGGCCGAGGGGGGTTTGGCGGCTCCGGGACACGCTATTGCACAGACGGTCGACCAGATTCGCGCGGCCATTGCGGAATTCCAACGCGTAAACGACAATGACGACACCTCTCGCGCGACGCAGTGGGCAGCCCTGAAGGCTGTGCTCCGGGGCGAATTCATTGCTATCTCCTCGGCGGAGAACAAGGATCGACAGCTCAAAAGGGACGAGCTTACCCGGCAGGTGCGGGAGCTGGAGCAGGTTCATCATAGAACGGGAGCCCCCAGAGTCTGGAGGCAGCTGAAAGCCACCAGGAAACTCTTGTCTGCCCTGGACACGCACCGGGCGGAGTACGCGATGCTTCGTCTGAAGCACAAGTATTACACCGGTGGTGACCGATGCGGGCGGCTCCTGGCCAACAAGCTCAGGGTGCAGCACCAACAGCACCGAGTGAAGGAGCTGGTTGACCCGGCCGGAGGTTCTGTCACGGCAGATGAGCAAATAGCGGACGTTTTTCGTGGCTTCTACGCAGACCTCTACACTGGCGAGGCCCCCTCCGCCCAAGCGGAGGCGGAATATCTGGAGTCGGTGCCGCTCCCGTTGTTAACGCCGGATCAGGCTCAGTATCTGGAACGTGAGATCCGTATCGAGGAGGTGGTCACGGCGATCTCCCGGCTCAAACCGGGCAAGGCCCCGGGACCGGATGGCTTCATCCCTCTGTTTTATAAGACCTTCTGTCAGGAGCTGGCGCCTCTGCTGACCCGCCTTTTCAACACATTCGCGGAACCGGGTGCCATTCCCCCCGAATTTCTTCATGCCACGGTCTCAGTGATCCCGAAACCGGGCAAGGACAGGACTGCCTGTGGGTCCTATCGTCCTATCTCGCTGCTGAACACGGACTTGAAAGTGTTCACCAGCATATTAGCAGCACGCTTGGCACTTCATCTCCCGGGCATGGTCGATTCGGATCAAGCGGGCTTTGTGCCTTGCAGGCAGACAGTGGACAACACGAAGAGAGTGACTCATATTCTTGAGAAGGCCTCCAGGATCCCCGGGGAAAGGATGCTCCTCTCCATAGACGCGGAGAAGGCGTTTGACAGGGTGCACTGGCCCTACCTAGAGAGGGTCTTGGGCAAGTTCGGGATAGGCGAGAAGTTCCGTCATCTGATTTTCAACTGCTACCGGTTCCCGTCCGCGGTGGTCCGAGTGAACGGAGGCAGCTCCCGGCCCTTTCCCATAGAACGGGGTACGCGACAAGGGTGCCCACTGTCCCCTTTGCTCTTTGCTCTTTACATGGAGCCGTTTGCTCAAAGGGTTCGGCAGAACCCCGATATCGTCGGAGTCAAGATGGGCGAATTTCATCACGCGATTAGCCTGTATGCAGATGACGTCATTCTGACGCTCGATGACCCGCGGAGGTCGCTGCCGGCTTGCATTGCGGAATTGGACCTCTTCGCCGCGGTGGCGGGCTTTAAGGTGAACCTCGGGAAATCAGCTGCCCTCGACATTTCGCTCACCAGCCCCACCAGGGTGGAACTGCAGAGACTTTACCCTCTGAGCTGGTCCAGGGACCGGATTCCATATTTGGGGATCCTGTTGGCGCCCTCCCTTCCGGCGATGGTCACGGCCAATTATGCGGCTTTGAGCACGAAAATCAGAGAGGAATTGGGTCGGTGGGATAAGGGCACGTTGTCGCTGCTAGGTAGGGTGGCCGCAGTGAAGATGACCCTCCTGCCTCAGGTATTATACCTGTTTAGGGCGTTGCCGCTCCAGCCCCCCACAGGGTGGCTCGCGGAGACTCAATCGGCCACTGCGCGGTTTGTGTGGCAGGGCCGTAGACCGCGGATTAAGAGGAACATCGCTACGCTGGCGCCCGAATCTGGGGGGCTAGGGATACCAGATTTACGGAAATACTTCCAGGCCGCCCAACTCCGTTATCTGGTGGAATGGAGCCGGTGGGAGTCAGACAAACACTGGCTGTTCCAGGACCAGGCGGTGGCGGGCAGGACGCTACAGGAGGTCCCATTCTTGAAGCGGGCTCATCGACCCCCTAACCTTTACGCATCTCTCGTGACGCGTGTCCCGCTTCGGGCATGGGACTCAGTGGCCGCTAGGCATGGGCTTACTACTTTTCCCTCTCCCTTTACGCCGTTAATTGGCAATCCGGACTTCGGTCCGGGAACGGAGCCTGGTGCTTACGAGCGCTGGCGGGCAGCCCGCTGTTGCACTTTGTATCACCTATACGGCCCTGAGGGTATCATCCCCTTCCAGGACTTGCAGCGGGACTACGGCTCCCCAGAGACGGAGCGTATGAGGTACATGCAGGCGCGCCACTGGGCATTACAACCCCTAGTGCGCGAAAAGGCGGACCGGGAGATCACGGTGTATGAGCGTTGGTTAATCACTCGCACGTCGGACGCTAAACTAATCTCAGATTTGTATAAAATGCTGCAGCCCCCCCCCCTTTCACATTCACAACCCCGGTCGGGAGCGTTGGGAACGGGAGCTCGAACGAGTGTTGAGCCACACGGAATGGGACCACATCTCCTATCGCTCACGCCACTCGGCCTACCACACGGGGCTCACGGAGACCTTCACCAAAATTTCGACCTACTGGTACCGCACTCCGGAGAAATTACATGAGATGGATAGGTCACTACCGGGGACGTGCTGGCGTAACTGTGGCCAAACTGGCACGCTTACACACATACTGTGGGACTGCCCCCTTTTGGCTTCTTATTGGGAGGAGGTCCTGGGTGAGGTGGACAAATGTTTTGAGATAGAGCTGCCGCGGTTCCCTGCCTATGTTCTACTGGGTTTGCCGAATGGGTTGATGTATCCCCTCAGGTCTAGAAGGGGTAGACAGATTGCGATAGCTCTAGGGTCAGCGGTGCAAAACATTCTCATACACTGGCGCTCCACCACACTCCCCACTGTTGTCGGCTGGCTGCATAGATTGTGGCATGTCCTTGGCATGGAAAAGATGTCCTTAGTGGCCCTGGGGGATACAGATGCTTTTGAGGAGCTGTGGGCGCCCTTCCATAGCCTGTTGTGTTCTGAGTTTAGGGAGATCACCTGTCCTAGATATCTCAGGTTGTTACGGCTGACGCCGCCACCGGATCCGCCTGTTTGATTGGTCGGAGTTGGCATTGAGTAGCGGAGTCAACTGGAGGGTCGATATGAGGGGAGAGCAGATGGTCATTGGCACAGTACAGGGGGTGGGTTGGGGTGCGGTAGTTTGGGGGTTTTGTTGGTTAAGTAGGTTGTGGAGCAGGGTTGTTTCCCCACCCCTTTCCCCTCCCCCCCCCCTTCTTTTCCCCCTTTTCCCCTCCCTTCCCCCCCTTCCCTCTTCCCCTCCCCCCCTTCCCCCCTCCTCTTTTCCCCCTTTTCCCCTCCCTTCACCCCTTCCCTCTTCCCCTCCCCCCTTCCCCCCCTTCCCCCCCCCCTCTTTTTTATCTTTAACCACAGGCGCACAAGCTGTGTTCCCAAGCCGAATGGGGCCTACTGAAGAGACGTAACTGCTTTGATGTATCTACTGTATTGTACGCATTGATTGTGGGGCTCCTGTGGTTTTTCTTTTTCTTGCCCTGTTGTTTCCTACCTTACCCTGCTTCAATAAAATACTTTAAACCTAAAAGTATAGCTCACGTCTCCACCAAATTGAAGGGCCGGGGGGCTATACACTTAAGAGTACTTTACCAGAGGTGGACGAGCCAGATGTTAACAAAGAGCTGAGCCAAAGGTCTAACTTGGCACGAGCTGAGCTTATACATTATTTGGCGTGTCTCCCCAAACTTGCATACATTGTATTTCTTTAACATCTTTGTGCATCAGATTATACCTCTACTTAAGCAGTGTCTCCTGAAAGTGAATGAAGATCAGATTAGAGCTGCGGGCGACAGGCAGAATCCAACTGTGATTTTAGGCAGAGGGGACTGTCACGAGTGAGGCAGCGAACACCAAACAGAGCCAAGACGCCTACTATTGCTTTCATACTTTGGTTACAACTAAGATTGCGCTGCTATACGCGTGATCTTGAGTGAAGGCAGAAGAGAAAACCAAAACGATGAACTTTGGAAAGCCCTAAAATGGGCGGTGCGTGGGATGTTTGGATGGTGAAGAGGTAGCGCACTTACTATGACGGGCTTTGCACTTTTGATGATGGTCACGTTTGATGCACTTACTGGGAGTGCGATTTATTTATTTATAGGTTTTATAGAGCGCGAACTTGACCCGTTTAGGCATCAGAGCGCTTTACAGGAAAATATAGCAATAAACAGCACAGGTTTAACATCAACCAGTTACGGATCGAGTAGTAGGGGACAAGGTGCAGAAGACATGAGGGAGATAAGGGCATGTATTTATAGGTCACCAAATCAAAGTAGAGAGCGAGGACTAGATAAACTAGTCCGGACCCCCAGGATTATATGTAGAAATCAAATAGGACTAGCTAAATTTACAGGGGGGAAGGGGGACTCAAAGAAGTACGCATGCTGGCAAACCAGTTGGTTTGTTCATGAAGCCCTCACCCACCAACCCAGTTGGTGGCATGCTTCATCATCGGGCCCACCACAGTGACACCGAATGTGCCCCGGGTGTGCTTCGACGCCAGATTACTGCGGAGCTGGTATGTTCGCTGAGTGTGCAGTGTAGTGAGTGAGAAAGTGAAGTTAAAAGCTATACAGTGGGTCCCAGTACCCCAGGGTAAGTAGATACGTTTTAATAACTGGGCCCCTGTTAGCGATTAAAAGGCAAGTGGACGCGTTGGAGTGCGAATTAGGACCTACTGCGTCCTGTGTGGTCTACATGTTTCAGCCAGGCCTTTTTTAATTTAAAACTGGCTTTCCTCAGAACCTAGTGAGTATGTGAATAAGGTGCAAATTAAATAAAAAACTAAATAATAGTGATTGTGTTATTGGTTTATGTGTCGCACTCTCTAAGGTGCGATTATATGTAAGAGGGGGATTCCCTCTAGCTTTACTACATATAACAAACAAGGACAAAGACAAACGTACACGGAAGAGTCATTTTAGTATGGCATGTTAAAATTCACATTTTATAGCCGACTTATAAGGTGAGTGATCGACCTATATGCGGCTAGAGTGTGGTCATGTCTGACCTAAGTGGGTTTTAATTTAGAACGGATTGTTGTGGTGAGGTAGAACAGCAGATATTAGCATTGTGAGATACAGGTAAGTAAAGTTTGGTATCCTCATACAGGCTATTTGCTGTAAAGAGCTTCCTTGGGTCACCTGGCAGAGAAAGAGACCCTGAAAAGAGGTAGTGAAAGGTTTAGGTAGCTTACCCCAGTTGTAGCGGCGGTGTCGAATTACTCACGGAATTGCCGGTCTAGATCCTCCTTGGACCTATCGTCCTTCTGCAGTGCCCGGAACAAGTGAGTGAGGACCATTTGGTTGGGTTTAAGTAACCCCGATTATTGGTTCCACCTGGCTAAAGGTGGAAATAGAGGGAGGGATGCGCTCGCGCTGGATGCCCTGTCATTGTTGCTGCGCGCATGCGCTGGGGAGCAGTGTTCAGCGCGCATGCGCGCGGTAGGCATGCACGTGTTTCCAAAGCGGCGCATGTGCGCGGGAGTAGCGCGTCTCTGGTTAGACAATGTGGGGCGCGTGGTGGGGGTAAGAAGATACTGCGCTGTATAAGCGCATGTATTAGAGAGCAGGTTGAAGTGCACCGTTAGTTCTCATGAGTGCAGTATGTCATTTTACAGAGATATGCTCTGTTATGGCTGGGAGTTTCAGAGAGTGCTCTGTTTTGACTGGGAGACAAAGGAAATCGGATTTGGACCAATTGTTTATCACAGGTTAATGGAGTTCCACGGAATGGAATCGTTCAGGCCCGTTGTGTGGGTAGACAGCCTATATATCCAGCGTTGTTCTTTCTGGAGGAGGAATTTTTCGTTATTTTCTGTTGGATCGAACTGTTCAATGACTGTCCATGTGAAGGCATTTGGGGTGTGGTTGTGGGATAAGAAATGATCCGTCAGTTTACTGATATTTTTGCCACATCGGATGGTACTCCTGTGTTCCGTCGATCCCTAAGAATAACTGAACGCAGATGGAGATCAGCTCCATCCGCCAATCATCTTAAGATACTAAGAGAGAAGAGAAACGCATACTACAGAAAGATCAAGTGCACTAAAGCAGACTTCAGCCAACAATTAGACCAGGCAAAAAATCATTCCAGAAAACTTTGAGTTAATCAAAACTCAATCTAAGGATGCACCTCACAGCCCCCAAGGTAAATTTGCTTCCTTCTTCACTCAGAAGATCAATAACATAAAGAAGGACCTTCTCAGCGATCTAATCACACACACTGTCTCACATGCGAACCCCTCACATCCCTTCTAAATACCCCACATCAAAACTCATCAAAGTTCGACCTAAAAAATAATGCATCTTGGTCTTCTTTCAATACCTACAATGAAGAATCTATTCTCAAAATGCTTATTGCCCTGAACCCTGCCAATCGCTTCATTGTCCCTCTCCCAGCAACCTTCGTAAAAGACTTTACCCCGCTGCTGCTGCCTCTCTGGGCCAAGATCATAAACTCTTTACGCCAAGGTTGCATCCCTGACACCCTCAAAGCCGGGCAGGTATCCCCCATTCTAAGGAAACCTACGGCTGACCCTGCAGACTTAAACAATTACCGCCCTTTATCCAACATTCCTACCTTTGCAAACTCTTAGAAAAATGTGTACACCTCCAGTTGGTGAGACATATTGAACATTTTAACCTACTCAACAAATACCAATCAGGTTTCCGTTCAGGTCACAGCACTGAATCAGCCATATAACTGATGTTGCTCTACAAATCCTACATCAGAACGGAGTCTGCTTACTCATCTTGCTAGACCTTTCCTCAGCCTTTGATACCGTCAAACATGATAACCTGATAGACCTTATGAAACACAGAATGGAATTACCTGGATCACTTCTAAATGGTTTACTTTGTTCCTCCAAAAGAGATCTCAACGATTTAAGGTCAACCACTCCTTGTCCAAACCTGTCCCAGTCACTATAGGAGTCCCACAAGGATCTTCACTTTCTCCCACACTGTTCAATCTATTCAAAGAACCACTCACTGAAATTCTCTACTCTTCTAACGTGCAATATCACATGTACGCTGACGCAACTCTCGGAAAAACTCAGACCTGGCAGGCAGAAAACCATCTAAAACTGAATGCCCTCAAAACAGAATTCCTCCTAATCATTCCTCCCGCCCAAGTACCCATAATGCAAGACTGGATCAAACACCTTACTGCACTCAACTGCCAACCTCTCATCGTTGATTCAGCGAAATCGCTGGGAATAACACTGAACAGAAACCTCAATATGCAGAAACACATCAGCAACGCAACAAAAGGAGCAAACTTTCAGAGAAATACTTTAAGAAAACTGAAACCTTTCCTGCCAGAAA
Source organism: Lissotriton vulgaris (assembly GCF_964263255.1). Classification (NCBI taxonomy): domain Eukaryota; kingdom Metazoa; phylum Chordata; class Amphibia; order Caudata; family Salamandridae; genus Lissotriton; species Lissotriton vulgaris. The sequence goes on from NC_141699.1 coordinate 66,880,940, forward strand.
AGGACTTCAATCTGGCAGTACAATCTATAGTCATCCCAAGAGTGGATACTTATAAAAAGAGAGAGTTTTCCCTGCTTGACCCAGAAAGGACCGGGAGATAAAGTAACCAAAAAGAAAATTCCTTTCTGTGTATTTAGATTCTAGGTAAACAATAACATTTGTTTTGATCAATTATATCAACAGCCCCCCAAACATTGCATTTAAGTCAAAACATAACATTTGATGTATCTAAATATATTTTATTATTTCTTCTTAAAAACAGTTTCTTTCATATACTCAGTATACACAATTTATTTAAAACAAAATCATATAGATTTTTTCAAAAGGACATTTTACATATATCCACTCAATTTATCATAACATAATACATAATCAAAAAACAATACAGTTAAAAAGTTTGTCGACGCGTTTCGGTGCTTCTTTGTTTGGAACATCTTCCTCAGGACTATTTAAAACATCTTCTTTCTAGAAGTAGATACATAACATTTGTTAGTTTTGCAATGTATGGGGAGATTTTTACTATTTAGCTGTTGGAGAAAGACTTAAAATTATCTTACATTTAAGGCAATATTATTTTGTAGTACCGGAATTGGTCCAGGAGTTGTGGTAAATGTAATGACTCCTCATCTCTGCTATTTCGTCAGGTAAATTTAATGACTCCTCATCCCTGCTGTTTCATCAGAGAATCTGTACATAAAGTGACATCGTATTTAAAATTCAAACCAATATAGGGTTGAGTATTGCGTAAACCAGACTTATTTAGCATTGTCGCTTACTTATAGTTTGCGCAGAAGCAGTTCGTGGCATTGGCTGGACTCTTTCAGACTTTAGATTGTCTTTTCTTCCGTTATTTGGTCTGGCTTGGCGTGGTCCTTAATTCTTCACGGAATCATGCCCTCCTCTTTTTTAATTGAGGTGATCAGCAGCGTCTAAATAAATAGTATACATGTTGTAGGTATTCTACCATTTCTGATTTAGTGTATACAATTTAAATCATGACGAATTTCGTGAATATTACATATTGCGCACAGTCTTATAATCCTCGAGTGGAAAAATGGGCCATTAATTTCCCCATTCCTTCCTGATATTGCATAATCAGAATGGGATAAAAACCCCTCTAAATTTCGATAGAAGTTATATTATTGAATCGATGTTTGTATAATGAAAAACAATCGTTTTTTTGAAAAAATTTTTTAAAGTAAATTCACTATGTATAAAGTGATTCTTAAAAAAACGCCCGACGGGGCGTGGCCAAGATGGCGACGGAGTAAGACCTGCCTGCGAGCTCCTCCGGCACCCCGAGCCATTCATAGCCTTGTGTAGCTGAATTGGGGCGATTTCAGCTCCGGAATTGACTTCCCTGGGGTCACTAAAGTGCCCTGAATGCGTTTGAGCCTTCTCCCGTCAAGCTACGACCTAGAACGGCGGACTTTGCCGAGGTGTCTAAGTGGTGACGCACGAGCGCTGGTGCGGCCTACAGAGCCTCGCCTGGATTGCATCGGCTCTTAGCACGGGGGGACTCTGGACCTCAGCAAGTTGTGTAGTGTAGCGCTTGCACTGCAGGACCCCCCGACTGGGATCGTCACAAGCCCACTCGGCGCCCCTGTGATCCATCTGGCTAACGGCGCCTGAACGGAGGTGAAGAGGAGGCGCCGACCTGTCTAGAGGCTGCTGGACAGCGCAGACGACTGTGAGGAGAAGAGGTGCTGACTCGCCCCTAACCCCTTAGACCTTGGGGGCGATTCAACGGGCTTTGAGAGACACGGCGAGTGCTGCCTTCCGATTGCCCCGGCCCCCCAGTGCCGACGACGCGGAGAACGCGGAAGGTGTGAGGGAGAGTGGCTTGATATCTCGGTACGCTCCGGGAGGTCGCTAAGAGCCCAGAGGCTGGCTGAGGCGCCTCATCATGGCGACGAGGAACCGCATGAATAGGACTGGGAAGGACGGTCCTGGGAAAGGCCCATCCGGATCGCCCCCCGGCCCTAGCAAGTCCCCGGCCAAGGACGACGGGGAGGGCCCAGTCACGAAGGCCTTTTTGATTGAACTTTTTGCATCTATCAAGGACGACATCACGGAACTGAAGTCGCAGCTGGCCTCCGATCTGCGTGAGGTCCGCCGAGATGTGGACGGCATTGGAGAACGGGTGGCGACTCTGGAGGACCATGATCTGGGCCTCACTGGTGACGTCCATCAACTACAGCAGGACATGCTTCGGTTACGTGAGCAGAACTTAGATCTTCAGGCCCACTGCGAAGATTTGGAAAACCGGTCCCGCCGTAACAACATTCGGATCCGAGCGGTACCCTGGGAAGGAGGTGGTGAGAACTTGCGGGAGTATGTGGAGGCCCTGTTTCTGCAAATTCTGGCGGAGGACGATCTTTCGGAGGTTCGCATGGACAGAGTACATCGGGTTGGGCTGCCGCGCGGCACGCGCTCCCCGCTGCCGGACATTCTGGTTTGTGTCCACGATTTCCAATTGAAAGAGAAGATCCTACGGAAAGCAAGGGACACCAACAACTTGCAATTTCAAGGGCACAACCCTCAGCTTTTTCAGGACCTGGCGGCCTCCACACTGCAGAAGCGACGGGACTTCCGCCCGGTCACGGCTTTCCTGCGGGAGCACGGGGTGTCCTACTCCTGGGGTCACCCCTTTCGGCTCATCTTCAGATGGCAGAACAGACTAGTGCAAGTGAGATCTCTGGCAGCCGCCAAGGAACTTCTAGGCATGGAAGAAGCGGCTGCATCGACGGGCGCCAGCGCCTCCCCGAGAAGACGTCGCCGTTCCCGCTCCCCGGCGTGGCAGAGAGTGGGCCGGCATGGTGTGGTGGAGGGTTCGACTCCATCGGTGAGCCAAAGTGAGAGGGGAGAGGTTTTGGCTTCGGTGGCCCTGGTGACTGAGTCGAGCCGGGTGGACAGCTCTTCTGCAGCCTAGGCTCCCCCAACAGCGGCCCGTGGGGCCGGAGGGGCTCTACCATCTCAGGTACATTGAAGGACCGTGCTCCATTGGAGGGTTACCCCGACCCTGAACTCGAGGGGGGCATTACCCGGGTCTTCTACCCCCGACCCTTATGGTCATGTCCGACTTTCTTTGTTCTTTTTCTGGTTCTGAATCTCTCTTTTTTGTATTATGTTTTGAGGCTCCTTTGGATTGGGGAAGGGTTGTTCTGGAATGGGCTCAGTGGTGGCGGCAGGGGATTTGTTATGAATGCGAGTGTGTTTGGTTTGCTTTCAGCACTACGGGGGCACTATGTGGAGCGGGGGGGAGGGTACTGACTAAATGATGCCAGTTACGATAGGCTCATGGAATGTAAAAGGCCTTAATTCTCCTCAAAAGCGTCAGAAAGTGTGGAAATACATTATAGATCATCATTTGGATGTGGTGAGACTACAGGAAACTCATTTGGCCCGTAAAGACGAATCCAGGCTTAAGCATAGGCAATACCCACTGATTTACAAATCCTCTGCCCCCACTAAGCACCGGGGGGTGGCACTCTTGTTCCGTTCTACACTTCAGTTTCAACCCATGGGGGTGCGGGGTGACAAGGAGGGAAGATGGCTGATGGTGAAGGGGATGCTCCTTGGTAAGCTTTGCACATGGGTGGTTCTCTATGCTCCGAACACGGGCCAGAATGGGTTCCTTGAGGCTTTCATGAGGGAAGTGGGGGATTTTGGGGAGGGAGTATTGATAGTGATGGGGGATTTCAATTTGGTTTGGGACAAAGGTCTTGATTGCTCACACCAACAAAAGACGGAGGCGGGCCTCTTCTCCCCTGAGTTGCGCGACGCCATGGACAGTCTGGGTCTCTGGCGCGCCCTCCACCCCCACACTAGGGATTACACGTTCTATTCCCATGTTCACCACACGTATTCACGTCTCGACCACATTTTTCTAAACCAGTCACTACAGGGGGACTTGCGGGACAGTAGAATATTTCCGCTCTCTGTATCAGATCACAGTCTTTTGGCAGCGTGCTTGACTTGGGCCCCGGAGACGTCCCCACAACGCAAATGGTACATCCCTATCTCCCTTACACGTGATGAGGAATCCAGCAAAAAACTTAGGGCAGCCATTGGCGAATTTTTTGAGTTCAACAAAGCTGGGGACACCTCGGTTTTCACCCAATGGGACGCCTTCAAGTTGACGACATGGGGCACGTGCATTGCGTTGAACTCCGCCCTGAACAAGCTTAGGCGCGAGGAAAGGGAGGCGCTGGAGGCGGAGCTGGCGACACTTGAAACTGCGCATAAACAGAATCCTTCTCGAAAGACTATTCGCCCTATTGCTGCGGTGCGGGGTAAACTCAGGGCCCACTATAATAACCGGGCGGAGTATACTCTCTTGCGCTTACGGCGCCTTTCTTATGCTCAAGGCAACAAAGTGGGGAAACATCTGGCTCGGCAGCTCCGTGATAAGCGTGAGAGGGAATACGTGGGTGGCATCCGGGCACCCTCCGGCGCCATGGAACATAGGGACGCGGCCAAGGCGGAGCTTTTCGGCGACTTTTATGCCGCCCTATACTCGGCAGATAACCTGGCGCCTGAAGAGCAGCAGGAATATTTAGGGGCTTATCCACCTCCGCAGGTCTCCAAGGAGTGGAATGGCCTTCTGGAGGCCCCCTTCACTAGGGAGGAGGTGTTGACCGCCATTAAGTCCCTTAAACCGCTCAAGGCGCCTGGCCCAGACGGCTTTACGGCACCCTTCTATCAAACATTTGCCTCTGAGCTGGGGGATTTTTTGGTGACACTTTTCAATGGCATGAGGGAGGCGGGCCAAACTACGGGCACCATGGCAGAAGCAATGATTTCGATTATCCCCAAAGCCGGGAAGGACCCCTCTAAATGTGAGTCGTACCGGCCCATAGCCCTGTTAAACGTGGATGCTAAATTGTACTCCTCTATCTTGGCTGCCCGGCTCCAGGACCTTATGCCTGCTCTTATTCATCCCGATCAATCGGGATTCATAAAAGGTCGCCAGACCCTCGACAACACCAGAAGGCTGATTCACCTGATTGAGAAGGCCAGTCGCTTTAGGATCCCGGCGGTCTTGGTGGGCCTTGACGCTGAAAAGGCGTTCGACCGGTGGACTGGAACTTCCTCTTTAGTACCTTGAAGGCCTTTGGTTTTTCACCCAAATTTATCGATATGCTTCGGGCCAACTACCATAGTCCTCGCTCGAGGGTTATGGTAAATGGCCATGTTTCACCCTTCTTTGCACACACCCGGGGTACGAGGCAAGGCTGCCCCCTATCTCCCCTACTCTTTGCGCTCAGCATCGAGCCTCTGGCCCTTAGGGTACGGGAGGACCCGGATATTGTTGGTCTCCCCTTTTCGGGGGAGCAGCATAAAATATCCCTCTTTGCTGATGACGTTCTATTGTCACTAGCAGATCCGGGAAACTCCCTCCCACGGGTGCAGGAAGTGCTCTCTCAGTTCGAAGCGGTGGCGGGTTTTCGGGTCAACCCCGGCAAGTCGTACATCCTCAATATCACGCTGCCGCCCGCTGAGGTGGAACGCATCCGACCGCTCACGCCCCTGTCATGGTCCAGCTCCTCCATACAGTATCTTGGGGTCAGGCTGACCTCATCTGTTGCCACCTCGTATGCGGCCAACTTCCCCCCCCCCCCCTGCTGACCCAGATACAGACCGAGCTTAATCGATGGAAGCCCATGTTCATTTCTTGGATGGGTCGCGTCCATGCCATTAAGATGACGCTGCTCCCCAAGCTTTTGTACCTGTTCCAAGCACTCCCTATCACCTTGGAGGGGGATTTTTTTAGGCGCATTAAATCCATGATTCTGCGCTATATCTGGCAGGGGGGCCGCGCTAGACTTTCCTTTCTTACGCTGCGTCTTCCCCTGAGGAGGGGTGGGGTCGGCCTCCCAGACATGCACCTCTATTATAAGGCGGCGCAACTCCGAGTGCTGGCCGAGTGGACCCAAATGGAGTCGGAGAAGCACTGGCTACATATGGACAGGAGTGTGGCAGGAAGATCGATATGGGACCTGGTATGGAAGGCAAAGGGTGATCGGCCTCGTAACGCCTCTACATTAGAACTCCTACGAGTACCACTCTGAAGGTCTGGGACTCGGTCTCCAGCGATGAGAGGTGGACCTCCTTCCCGTCCCCTTTCACACCTATCCACTTTAACCCGGCCTTTCCGCCGGCTCTCGTTGAGGGCCCCTTTGATGGGTGGAGAGCGGGGGGTTGCCACGCACTCACACACTTGTTCCATGGGTATGAGCCGCTCACCTTCCATAATTGCATGCGTGATTACGCGGTGCTACCTTCCGAGCATTACCGGCATGCTCAACTGCTTCACTGGGCGTTGTCACCGGAGGTGCGAGATGCAGCGACGAGGCCTCCCACAGATTTCGAATCATATATCACCCGCGCAACATCTATGAAGGGGGTGATCTCATTCCTCTATGATCTTCTATTGACTACTGCTATCTCGCCTCGCCCTAGATATATGAGTCTCTGGGAAGAGCACTTAGGGCGAGATATCTCCGACGAGGAGTGGACTCACCTCTGGCGCGATTTACATAAATTCAATCATTCTATTGATCTCAGGGAGGCCCATATGAAAACAATGCTGGATTGGTATCTTTACCCGACCCGATTGAACAAGATTTTTCCCGCTGCGTCGGATAGGTGTTGGCGAGGCTGTGGTCTCCTTGGGGATTTTCACCATATCTGGTGGGACTGCCCTATCATACGCCCTTACTGGGAGGAGATACTGTCTCATATCAAAGATATGTTGGGTTATCCGATTCCGGACTCCATAGGCTTCGTGCTCCTGGGTCTTCGTGACCCGCTTCTGGAGCATCAGACCAAGGCAGATAAACAAATCCTTTGGCTCTGCATAGGTGCGGCCAAGTTGACCTTGGCTGCGGCTTGGAAAAAGAAGGAGGCTCCTGCACTTTCCCTCTGGTTTGCTAAGTTGTGGAAGCTATTGAGTATGGAACGTATGGCTGATGTTTTCAGAGGTGACTTTAAGAACTTCACCTTCAGGTGGGGCCCGCTAGTCCGCTTTCTTTCTCGAGGCTTGCCATCGGCGGTCTGTCCACCCACCCTACGTGCACTACATTTGTTTCAGGTGTGAAAGAATGTTTGAATGACTGCCTACTGCTGGACTGCCACCACTGGGGAGAGGGGGGTTAGAGGGTGGCTGGAGTCTTTGGGGGGGGGGGGGGGGGGGATTTGGTTTGTTTGTTTCAAGGGGGGGTGGGATTTTACGTTGTACCTCGCTGCTGCGTCTTTCTCGTGGCCAGGACACAAGGAGGCACAACTTGAACTGGTCGAATACGCCTCTGACTCGGATAGCTTTTGCCTGGTGCCAATGTGGATTGACGCCCTTCCAAGGTCTTCTCGTTGGACACAACGCTGTTGGCTGGCGGACTTTGAGAGTTATCCTGACTATGGCTGCTGCGTTGTACAAATCTTCAACAATGATACTGCTTCTTGGCCATGTGGAGTTAGCTCCTGTGAGGGCTCTCATTGCATTTCGTATGTTTCTATCTTTTCTCTCTTCTATTCTTCCTTCCTTTCTGTATTCTCAATAAAAATATCTTTAACAAAAAAAAAAACGCCCGACTAAGGGGTTGGTTCCTTAAGGGCATGTTACCACAAGGCTAGGGAGAAGGGGAAGTATCAGTAGATGGACCCCCTTCGGTTGGTTTCATCAAAATTCCTCTTACCTCTCGTGTCAGCGAACGCTCCGCCCGTCCGGTCTCCCTGGTTGCCCGTCCAGTTCAACTACTGCACTGAGCCTTCGCCTTAAATACCGGATTCGGTTATAGTTTAAAGGCAATTCTAAACACCTGTGTTTAATTAAGTCGTAACAGGTCCAATTTTAGCGCCATGATTGTATTTTTTGAGAAAAGTTCAATCCACATTAGAGAACGGACTTATGTACACTCAAACCCACATTCGTCGATTTACCTGATCAGTTTATCTATTGCTTCTTTTCAACTTATCACTTTTTTGCATGTTTTTATTTGGTAATCAAGGTGACTGTTTGCATTTTATTTATGGACAGCGTTTAGGCGATAATTTAGTGTTTTCGGTCATATAGCGAAATGTTGTCCGCCATTTTGGTAGTTTTTTAAGTTCAAGATTACCTAACACCTTCTCAGTCACAATATAGCTACAGTAATGCTTATATATACATCAATCCTAACGAGTAAGTTAATTATTGAAAAACGGACGTTTTCACTGCCCCTGATGAGTCGTAATAAGTAGCTAGTCATATCGTAAAGATGAACCCTCCGTCCCTATGGTTTTGTTGAGAGATAATTTCTTGATATGATTCGGGACCCTTATTTTCTCATTTAAGTCAATACAAGATACCAGGTTAAGCGAGAGCGTCCGTTTTTCTAACAATTGTTGAAGGTACAGTGTGTTAGTATACAGTTGGCTCAGACGTATTTAGGGTGATATCATTATGTCCCGTACAGAGTACATAACAGTAAACATAAGAACAGAATATGTTTTTACAAAGAAATATGATATTCTCCGGTTAGTAGTACATTTATATATCCCGCCCGGGAATTCAAAATAACATACATATTTTTACCATAATCAACATTTTTCGTGCAATACATATGGTTTCTTAAGCAGTTCTTATTATATCCATTATTTCATGGAGACAAGTAATATTCTGGGTGTCTCATTTTATTCCACCATAATAGAAATATACAATCCATATATTAAAGAGGTTGCATTTGGTCTAAAGCACAAACACTCCATATGGAAAGCTCACTTGATCTGATTTTAACAATTTTACATTTCTACAACGTCAGGGTTATACATCGAATACACAAGTTGCCTCATACGTATTTCTGATTTTTCTAATATTTCTCATGCTAAATAGGTGGAGTTTATCCATTGTATGTTTCTCCAATGTATACAGTCAGTTACGTGCTACCTCACCATTCTTTCCCATTCTTCTCTACTGTTAAGGCCTTCAGTATATGATCTAAACTTTGACATAAAAAATTGTTCTCTCTGTTTGCTTCTTTTCTCAGTATTACCCCCTCTCATGGATGTCTTAATTTTTTCCAATATGAACCATTTAAGGTCATCTTCTTTATGGTTCTCTGTTACCCAATGTTCGACTAAGGGGGAATTTTTCTTTTGATTTTTAAGGGCTGATCTATGTTCCGATAGACGCAAACGCATTTCTCGGCCAGTTTCACCAATATAACCCTTTTGACATGGGCATATCAATAGGTATATAACATTGGATGTCCTGCAGTTGACATGTTCATTCATCAAATGTGATATACCATTGAGTTCAACTTTGTCACATTTAATAATGGATTTGCAGTGGGAACACGTTCCACACGGCAAATTCCCACGAATGGGTTTGCCCTGATCAATGCTGAGTTGGCAGCTTTTTTTAGGTTCTCTATATGTCTAAACCAAATAATTACGAAACGTTTTGTTCCTTCTATATGAAAAGGTTGGTTTAGGTAAAGGTTTCTGTCCTTTTCTGTTTAGAATTGACCAATTTTTATTGATAAGATTTTTAAGTGTCAGGCTCATACCATTATAGTCTGCAACCATTACAATGTTGGTTTCAGATTGTTGTATTTTATTTTTAGGCTCAAACAGTATTTCTCTATTCTGGTACTTCGCACGTTTATAGCTTTCTTGTATTAGTCTTTTTGGATAGCCCCTTTGGAGCAATTTGTTTTTTAAATTCTCAGCATGTTTCTCAAAAGTCGTCTTGTCCGTACAATTACGTCGGATTCTAATGAACTGACTATAGGGGATACCATCCTTTTGACTTTTCGTATGGTAGCTCGTGTGGTGGAGTAGTGTGTTCCTATCCGAGGGCTTTACGTAAAGTTCCACACATAATTTGCCCCCCTGTGCCAAGATCTTAATGTCCAAGAAGTCAACTGCCACTTGACTCTTGTTGGCTGTGAATTTCAAGTTTAAGTCTCCACAATTAAGCCAGTCCAAGAAAGCATTAAGGTCATTCTCACTTCCGTCCCAAATAAACACATCGTCTATAAATCTAGACCAGTGTTTGATGTTTTCATAGAAAGGGCTGACCTCATTATAGATATGTTTTTCCTCAAATTTTCAAACGTATAGGCAGGCTAGGCTCGGGGCACATGTGGCTCCGATGCTCGTGCCTTTTATCTGACAAAAAAGATCCTTATTAAATAGGAAAATATTGTTCCTAAGGACAATCTCGATGCGGTCAACAATAAAAGTATTTTGTGCATTCAGATCACCCTCTTCTTTAGACAGAATGTTTCTAATCATGGTAATTGTGTCTTGCTGGGGTATGTTAGTGTACAAGGACTCAATGTCCAAGCACACTAACCATTAGGTATCATTGTTAAAATTAATACCTTCAACTTTTGAGATCATATCGTTGGTATCCTTAATATACGAGGGTAGTGTTTCAACTAAAGGACGGATAAAATGATCAACATATTTACTAAGCGGCTCCGTGATGGAGTCAATTCCGGATACTATTGGCCGCATAGGAGGGTCCCTCATATCTTTATGGACTTTTGGAAGCCCATAAAGGGCTGGTATCTTTGGATGATCGTTGACAAGAAATCTGAATTCTTCCTCGCATATAATAAAGTCCTCCTTTGCTAGAGTGACTATATCTCTTACTTTCTTTTTTAAATTATTCCACTCTCCTATATTAGATTTCCTGTAGTGGGATTTGTTATCTAAAATGGAATACATCTTTAAATTATAGTCTTCAGTATTAAGGATCACAACACTTCCACCTTTATCTCCAGGCTTTATTGTTATTTCCTCACTCTCTGATAAGTTTTTGAGTGCTTCCCTCTCGCTTTTGGATAGGTTATTATTGGTCCAGGTTTTTTCTGCTAATAACTTTTCTAATCCTATGGACACCACCTTTTCGAATGTATCGACCTCCTGGCTAACCATAGTGATGTTCGGGGTCCAGGTGGAGGGTGGTTTTAGGCCTGATTTGTTCTCTTTTGGTCTGTTTTCCCTATTTTCAAAGGATCTTTTTATTCTGATTTTACGAAAAAGGTCACGTACATCTTTTTCTATTGAATACCTACATCCTAGGGTACTTGGGGCGAAGCCTAACCCTTTTTCTAAGATAACAACCTCTTCTTTTGTCAATACTTTATCAGAGAGGTTTATTATTGGTGCTTTTTGAGTATGGCTGTTTATTCCCAGTCCTTGTGACTGCGAGTCCTCATGTAGGGTCTCCTCATTATTCCCTCCTTTTGGCGGAAGCCCTGACGGCCCCTCCCCCGCGTCCTGAAACCACGAGTCTGTCTCTTCTGTTGTTGACCTAAAAAAACCTGGTAGTCATGAAAATCTTCTGCACATTCTTCTCTTGATTCATTACGTTTAGAGTTTTCTGGAACTCTCTCAGCCTCAGAATCACTGGTATTATAAGAGGTGTCTGAGAAAGTCACATTTTTCTTAAAGAATTTATTCCTATTATATTTATAGGGACGGTTGTTATATTCACTAGGAACTGGTTGGTCATAGTAATCAAAGAAACACCGAAATGCGTCGACAAACATTTTAACTGTATTGTTTTTTGATTATGTATTGTGTTATGATAAATTGAGTGGATATATGTAAAATGTCCTTTTGAAAAAATATATATGATTTTGTTTGAAATAAATTGTGTATATGAAAGAAACCGTTTTTAAGAAGAAAAATATATTTAGATACATCAAATGTTATGTTTTGACTTCAATGCTATGTTTGGGGGGCTGTTGATATAATTGATCAAAACAAATGTTATTTTTACCTAGAATCTAAATACACAGAGAGGAATTTTCTTTTTGGTTATCCCAAGAGTGGATTACGGAAGTCTCTCTCTCTGCAGCCTGCCCAGCGCTGCAACGGCCCCTCTAAGAGCCTCAATCAACGCTGCAGCAAGACTTATCACTGGCTCCAAAAGAAGCTCCCACATATCCCCTGACCTAAGATCCCTTAATTGGCTACCTTTTGAAGCCAGAATCCATCTGAAAAGACCATGTATGCCACACAAAGCCATTCATCACAACGCACCCAGCTATCTGGCACAGATACTGGCGCCCTCATGTGGGGTCAGATCTTCAAGAAGTGCTAAAAACCTTCTACTGAAACCACAAAGATTCAACAAGAAGAAAACATATAACCGAATCTTTTCAGGGATGGCGCCCAGAATATGGAGTGCTCTACCCCCAGAAACTAGACTTAATCCCTCTACGGCATCTTTCAAAAAAGAAGTGAAATCGCTTCTCATGGCTAAATACACTTGAGTATGGACTACTGTTATTATGCTACCCAACATATCTTTTACATGGAACCTTATAATGTCTACTGTCCAGACAGGTTGTCTAGATATTGTATTTATATTATGCTTGATATACATGGAACGTTTTGTGATGTACTATGTACCCATGTATCTATGATAGGATGTTTATATTATCATTGAACGTTGTTATTTACCTTGTGCTTATGTAACTAAGACCCTTACCTTGTAAAGCGCTCCGATACCAGCAAGGGTCTGGTTCGCGCTATTTAAAACTTTCAAATAAATAAATAGTGCATTATGAGGGTAATGTTTGGTGAAGAGGTAGCGCACTTACTAAGATCGGCTTTGCACTTTCGATGATGGTCACGTTTGATGCACTTACTAGGAGTGTGATGTTTGGTGAACATCGATACTAGTGCATTATGAGGGTAATGTTTGGTGAAAGGGTAGTGCATTTACTATGACGGGCATTGCACTTTTGAGGAGGGTCACGTTTGATGCACTCACTAGGAGTGTGATGTTTGCTGCACGGTCATTGTAGGGGTAATGTTTGGTGAAGAGGTAGTGCACTTATGACGGGCTGTGTGCTATTTTAAAGATGGTCACTTTTGATACACTTACTAGGAGTGTGATGTTTGGTGAACATCGATACTAGTGCATTATGAGGGTAATGTTTGGTGAAGAGGTAGTGCACTTACTATGACGGGCTTTGCACTTTTGATAATGGTCAGGTTTGATGCTCTTGCTAGGAGTGTGATGTTTGGTGAACATCGATATTAGTGCATTATGAGGGTAATGTTTGGTGAAGAGGTAGTTCACTTACTACGACGGGCTTTGCACTTTTGATGATGGTCACATTTAATGCACTTGCTAGGAGTGTGATGTTAGGTGAACATCGATACTAGTGCATTATGAGGGTAATGTTTGGTAAAAAGATAGTGCACTTACTATGACAGGCTTTGCACTTTTGATAATGGTCACGTTTAATGCACTTGCTACAAGTGTGAAGGTTGCTTAACATCGATACTAGTGCATTATGAGAGTAATGTTTGGCGAAGAGGTAGTGCACTTACTATGATGTGCTTTGCGCTTTGGATAATGGTCACGTTTGATGCACTTGCTAGGAGTGTGATGTTGGGTGAACATCGATACTAGTGCATTATGAGGGTAATGTTTGGTGAAGAGGTAGTGCACTTACTATGATGGGCTGTGTGCTCTTTTAATAATGGTCACATTTGATGCACTTGCTCGGAGTGTGATGATTGGTGAACATCAATACTAGTGCATTATGAGGGTAATGTTTGGTGAAGAGGTAGTGCACTTACTATGACCGGCTTTGCACTTTTGATAATGGTCTCGTTTGATGCACTTGCTAGGAGTCTGATGTTTGGTGAACATCGGTACTAGTGCATTATGAGGGTAATGTTTGTGAAGAGGTAGTGCCCTTACTATGTTGGGCTGTGTCCTATTTTAATGATGGTCACTTTTTTTTTAATTTTAATTTTTAGTTTATTAGAAGGAACAAAGAGAGAAAAACAGCGGCAATCCCGCACATCGTCCCACGCAGGGGGCATAAGTATAGGCAGTTAGCAATGGTATTGAACAACAGCAGGCTGCCATCGAGCAGAACAGGAGGGCAGAGCCACAGGACCAAGAAGCAGTTTATTTGCGAGCACAGTTCAAAGGGTCCATCGAGTCAGCCAAGCAGCTGTAGGAGTAGCAGCCGCCTGTGCACATATCCTATCATGTCCTGCTACGGTAGGCCTTAGCATCTGTGTGGGTGCCTCAAACAATGAAATAACAAAAGACAATAACCCCCCCCACCCCTCTCACCCCCCGCAGTGGTGGTGACAACAACATTCATCAAGCATTCAATGTGTTTGCACTATTAGACCTGAAATAGATGGAGCGCGCGTATGGAGGATGGACAAACTGCAGATGGTAAACCTTTTGAAAGAAAACGGACCAAGGGGCCCCAGCGGAATTGAAAGTTTTTGAAGTTACCCAGGAAGATGTCCGCCACTCGTTCCATGCTAAGTAGTTTCCACAGTTTTTGCGTGCCAGAGAGAAATCGCCGGAGCCATTTTTTTCCAGGCTGAGGCCAAGGTAAGTTTGGCGGCTCCAAGACATAGCCATAGGATTTGTTTATCCGCACGTGTCTGATGTTCGAGAACAGGGTCTCGGAGGCCCAATAGCACATAGGCTATAGAGTCCTCCACCGGGTAGCCGAGGATCTCCTTAATATGGGAAAGGATCTCTCCCCAGTATGGTCGAATAATCTGGCAATCCCACCAAATATGGCGGAAGTCCCCAAGCAAACCGCAGCCCCTTCAACATCTGTCAGAAGTCGTCGGGAATATTCGATGGAGCTTGGGCGGGTACAAGTACCAGTCCATGAGCGTCTTAAGGTGGGCCTCTCTCAAGTCCAACGAGTGGTTATGTGCGGCAATATCGCGCCATAGAGCCGACCACTCCTTGTCCGAGATGTCCCGTCCCAGGAGCTCCTCCCATTGCCCCATATAGCGGGGGCGAGGCGATACTGATGAGGTAAGCAGTAGCTGATAAAGAAAGGAAACAGCACCTTTCATAACTGAAGTCCGGAGAATGAAAGCCTCAAAGGGCGAGGGAGGTCTCGTAGCTGCAGAGGACCCTAGGCGACGTGGCCCAATGAAGCATCTGAACATGGTGGTATCGTTCTGACGACCGGACTCCATAATCCCTCATGCAATTATCGAAGGTGAGTGGAGTATCACCGTGGAATAGATGGGTTAAAGCTCTACATCCCTCCTCTCTCCATACTTTGAAGGGGCCCTCCTGCAGCGCTGGTGGAAATTCCGGGTTAAAATGCATAGGTGTGAATGGTGACGGAAAGGTAGTCCAACGGTCATCAGTGGCTAACGTGTCCCAGACCTTTAAGGTGGTACTGGTGGGAGTACTAATGTAGGCGTTCTGGGGCCTGTCGTTCTTGGGTTTCCAGGCCAGATCCCAGATTGATCTGCCCGCGATACTCCTATCCATGTGTAGCCAGTGTTTCTCCGAGGTTTGTTGGGACCATTCCACCAGTACCTGTAGTTGTGCCGCCTTGTAGTACAAATGCATGTCAGGGAGACCCACTCCTCGCTCCCCCCGCGGCCGCCTCAAAATTGCGATAGAGAACCGGGCTCAACCCCCTTGCCAGATGAACCGGAGCATCTGGGTTTTAAGGCGTCGAAAAAAGTCTATGTCCAGAGGAATAGGGAGCGCCTGGAAGAGGTACAAGTATTTGGGGAGGAGGACCATCTTGATGGCGTGAATTCTGCCCAGCCACGAAATGTATTTAGGCTTCCACCTATCTAAGTCCGCCTGGGTCTTTGCCAGCAGTGGCGGAAAGTTCGCAGAGTATAATTTCCCTATCGTGGAGGTCAAGTAGACTCCCAGATACCCGATGGAGCTCGAGGCCCAGGCTAACGGGGTGAGAGACCGCACTTGTTCCACCTCCACAGGAGAAAGCGTGAGGTTTAGGACATATGACTTGTCATAATTGACCTTAAAGCCAGCCACCTCCTCAAAGCGCGAATGCACCTCCTGGACATGTGGTAGGGAGTGTGCCGGATCCATAATAGAGAGTAGCACATCATCCGCAAATAGGGAAATTGTGTGCTGTTCCCAAGTAAAGGGAAGGCCCCGTATTTCCGTGTGTTCCCATATTGCTAACGCTAACGGTTCGATGCTCAGGGCAAAGAGAAGGGGGGAAAGAGGACAGCCCTGCCTAGTGCCGCGTGAGTGCGAGAAAAACGCAGAAAGATGACCGTTCACTGACACTCTAGAGCGAGGGTTGCTGCAATTTGCTTTCACCATTGAGAGGAACTTATCCGAAAAACCAAAAGCAGCTAAAGTATGGAACAAAAAGCCCCAATTCACATGGTCGAAAGCTTTCTCCGCATTGAGGCCTACTAGAACTGCCGGGATCCGGAATCTCTTGGATTTTACTATTAAGTGGACAACTCGCCTAGTGTTGTCATGGGTTTGACGGCCTTTAATGAATCCAGATTGATCCGGATGTATAAGAGCCGGCATCAGATCTTAGTGCCTATTAGCAATAATTGAGGAGAACAGCTTGGCGTCGATGTTGAGAAGGGCTATTGGGCGGTACGAAGAGCACTGAGTGGGGTCCTTCCCAGGTTTGGGTATAATTGAAATGACGGCCTCAGCTAGCGAGCCAGAAGTGGTGCCAGCTTCAGCCATGTCATTAAAAAGGGAGACCAGAAAGTCGCACACTTCAGTGGCAAACGTCTTATAGAAGAGGGCAGTGTAGCCATCCGGCCCCCGGGCTTTATGCAGTTTCAGGAGTTTAATGGCATCAAGCACTTCGTCGCGAGTGAACGGGGCAGTCAAGCGTTCGTTCCATTCTTTAGAAACCTGCGGTATGGGCAGACCCCGTAGATATTCCCGCTGGGTGTCAGAATCAAGCGTGTCTCCCGTATAGAGTTCTGCGTAGAAGCGGCCAAATAGGTCTGCCTTAATCTCATCTCGATGCTGCGGCTCTCCCATTGAGTCCTGGATCCCTCCTATATAATCCCGTTCCCTCTTGTCTCTAAGTTGACGAGCCAGGTGTCTCCCCATCCTATTCCCTTGGGAGTAGGAAAGGTGTCGTAATCTCAGCAAGGTGAACTCTGCTCTATTGTTGTAATGGGCCCTCAATTTCCCCCTAACCGCCGTCAAGGGGCGGAGGGTAAACCTAGATGGATTAATTTTGTGCGCCTGCTCAAGGGCTGCCAATTCCGATTCCAACTCCTCACGTTCCTTTCGGCGCATCTTATTGAGATTAGAATTAAGGGCCAAGCAGGTGCCCCTGATGGACGCCTTGAAGGCATCCCACGTGGTGGATATGGACGTGTCTGACACAGGGTTGAGCTAAAAAAAACTCCCTAATAGCCTTCCGTAAATCATTGCATGATGTGTCATCCCTAACTGACTGCCGGGAAGTACCACTTACGGAGTCCGACACCCACCGGCGACCAGCGAAGTCCAAGCACGAGTAAACTATGGTCGGACACAGATAGTGGGAATATACTAGAGTTGCGGACATCTACCCTGAGGGCCTGACTCAGGAAAATGTAATCTAGGCGGAAATAGGAATGGTGGTCATGGGAGAAGAAGGTGTAATCTCGGGACAGGGGGTGCATGGAGCGCCACCCATCAATTAAGCCCAGGTCACCAATAAACCGCTGTGTCTCAGCAGAGAACAACCCTGCATCAGCCCTTTGGGTGCCGGAGCTATCCATCTCCCTACTCCACACCAAGTTAAAGTCCCCCAGCAGAAACAAGTGCCCCTCAACAAAGTCATCTATCTTGCGCAGCAGGCCCTGGAAAAAGCTGTTTTGTCCCGTATTGGGTTCAGAAAAGGGGGTGGTGATGAACAGAGTGTCTGAATTAAACAGACCAATCTTACCCAGTCCAAAGATCAGGGCTTGATCCATCACCGTTTTTTAGCTCACTGCACCATCCCAGCTCAGAACCTGGTTACATGCAAATTAGTCTGTTCCTGTCCCAGTGCATGATGGGAACAGGGCAAACCAAACTACCAAGCCAATTCTTATACTGGGAAGGAAACAAGCTACCGGGGACCGGTTTCTGGCATTTCAGCCGTCTTCGGCCTGGCTTGCTTGAATCCTGATGGTGCAATGAGCAAGGGACTCACATCTGAGTATACCCTTCCACGCTTATGGTGGACAAAATGATTCAGAAAAGGGGGTGGTGATGAACAGAGTGTCTGAATTAAGCAGACCACTCTTACCCAGTCCAAAGATCAGGGCTTGATCCATCACCGTTTTTTAGCTCACTGCACCATCCCAGCTCAGAACCTGGCTACATGCAAATTAGTCTGTTCCTGTCCCAGTGCATGATGGGAACAGAGCAAACCAAACTACCAAGCCAATTCTTATACTGGGAAGGAAACAAGCTACCGGGGACCGGTTTCTGGCATTTCAGCCGTCTTCGGCCCGGCTTGCTTGAATCCTGATGGTGCAATGAGCAAGGGACTCACATCTGAGTATACCCTTCCACGCTTATGGTGGACAAAATGATTCAGAAAAGGGAGTGGTGATGAACAGAGTGTCTGAATTAAGCAGACCACTCTTACCCAGTCCAAAGATCAGGGCTTGATCCATCACCGTTTTTTAGCTCACTGCACCATCCCAGCTCAGAACCTGGCTACATGCAAATTAGTCTGTTCCTGTCCCAGTGCATGATGGGAACAGGGCAAACCAAACTACCAAGCCAATTCTTATACTGGGAAGGAAACAAGCTACCGGGGACCGGTTTCTGGCATTTTAGCTGTCTTCGGCCCGGCTTGCTTGAATTCTGATGGTGCAATGAGCAAGGGACTCACATCTGAGTATACCCTTCCACGCTTATGGTGGACAAAATGATTCAGAAAAGGGAGTGGTGATGAACAGAGTGTCTGAATTAAGCAGACCACTCTTACCAAGTCCAAAGATCAGGGCTTGATCCATCACCATTTTTTAGCTCACTGCACCATCCCAGCTCAGACGAATTGGGAGCATACACCACTACAAAGGTGCTCAGTCTGCCATGGACCAGACCCTTCACCATCAGCCAACGGCCCTCCTTGTCGCTGCTCACATCCATATGCTGAAAATGAAGGGCCGCCCGGAAGAGAAGAGCCACCCCCCTGTGTTTCTTGGAGGCAGAAGATCTATAAATAAGAGGAAAAAGCTTGTGCCGGAGGCGCAGTTCATCTTTACGCGCCAGGTGTGTCTCCTGGAGACCCACTATATCGAGTTGGTGGTCATTCACATACTTCCACACCTTCTGACGTTTTTGCGGGGAATTCAGGCCCTTGACATTCCATGTCCCAATACTAATGGGCATCCTTAGGCAACAATCCCGCTACTGCTATTTCCGCACCACCCCGTCCCACCCCTCCACATCCATCCCCGATGACCATAGGCAATACAGTAAAAGAACAACCTGCAGTAGTGTCCAAGAGCAAGAGAATACTGATCAAATCATGTCTCAACATTCCCCCATCATACCAGGGACCCCCCACTAAGCAATCCCAGATACCATCCCCTCTACCCGCTCTCCTGCAAGGATAGAGTCCTCCCAAATAACAACCCCAAACCCTCACATTTAGAGAATACACTCCTAGAGTCCCAGAAGCCAGATGTAGATCGTCCTGAGCCACCACATGCACATACCATAGAACAAAAAACGCAGTCATCCACACACACCTGTCACCACCACTACCCCCCAGTTCCCCCTTCCCGTTCGCCCCCAACAAACCCCTTCAACACCACCCACCCAAAGGACACCCAGGACCGCCCTCAAACCAATAGAACAATAGGAAGCAGCAAACTGAAAAAGGAAAACAAGGAGGAGCAATGTACTTAACAATCCTGGTGCATAGAAGTTTGTGGATTCCTCCAGGGGTAGAGGATGGGGCACCACATGGTGTGTCCCAAAGGCCACGGACCGGAGTGTCTTTCCAAAAAGTACAAATTTACCCACAGTACCTGAAGATATGAGTCCCTCCGGCGCCACGCTACCTCTTCATTTCAGGGCTCAGGCCGCCCCGGAGCTATGCTTTGAGGCCGCCTCCGTCACTGAGGCCAGCGCTGCCCCCCTTTCCTGTAAACTGGTCGTACGATCTGGTCGTCTCCGATCTGTCTCTTGTCCCACTCTCTGCCATGAAGGGGACCGCTGTCTTCTCCGTGCCGGGGAGCTTCCGCCCTCAGGGGAGGGGGCCGTGTCGTCGAGGCCCAGGAGGTCCTTTGCCACCTGAAGAGATCGGATCTGTGCCAGTCTATTCTGCCATCTGAAAATGATGCGGAAGGGGTGGCCCCAGGAATAGGAGATATTGTGTTCCCGCAGATAGGTGGTCACAGGCCGAAACTCACGCCGTTTTTGAGCGTCGAGGCTGCTAGGTCCTGGTACAGTTGGGGGTGGTGATCCCGGAACTGCAACGATGGGGATTCCCGTGCCTTTCGGAGAATGCGTTCCCTCAGCTGAAAGTCATGGACGCAGACCAAAATGTCGGGTGGAGGACCCCCTCCACGTCTAGGCAAGCCGACCCTATGAACTCTGTCCATCTTAATATCTTTGAGATCCTCATCATCCAGGATTTGCAAAAAGAGAGCGAGAACATAGCCTCGTAGATCACCAGCTTCCCCGTCCCAGGGCACTGCACGTATGCGCATGTTGTTCCGGCGGGAACGATTCTCCAAATCCTCCGCATGTGCCTGGAGGTCCAAGTTCTGCTCCGTGAGCCGAATCACATCTTGCTGTAATTGATGAACATTGTTCGCCACACAGATCGTGATCCTCCAGAGTAGCCACCCTCTCTCCGATGCTATCCACGTCCCTCCTCACCTCGCGGAGGTCCGAAGCCGGTTGGGAACAGAGTTCTGATATGTCCTCCTTAACAGAAGCAAAGAGCTCCATCATAAAGGCTTTGGTCGCCGGAGCCTCATCGTCTTTTGGCTTGGGCGAAACACTAGGCCCGGGGGACGCCGCTTGCTGGGATCCCCTCGAAGGGCCATCTTTACTGGGCTTCCCCTTACGTTGCGTGGAGGACAATGCGACGCCTTTGCTCGCTCGTATATTCAGGGCGAAGGATCTCCGTTCACCACCACTGGTCGATATAAGCCCAGCTTCAGCCCGTCACTGTTCAAGTCCTGGCCCATAAGTCAGAGGCCCATACCAGCAGTCCTCCGGCAGAGATCGTGCTCCCCACGTGGGATATGGCAGAACTCTCTCCAACTGCCGCCGTTGATCGCTCTGCGGCCTTCACCCCTCAGGCCCACTCCAGTCTATGCTTCTCGACAGGCAGGGTGGCTCCGAAACACAGGCCTCTAGGGGATCCCCTCGGCTTCAGGGGGCCACCGCAGAGTTGTAGTGACGGGCAGGACCTCCTGTCGTCCCGCAGGAGCTATGTGCGGTCACCCACCAGTGTAGCCTAATGGCGGTTCCCCGCCGCCGTGTGACCCATCAACCTGGGACGGGGGAGGCGGCACATCCACACTCTCGGATGTTCCTAGCTGGCCCCCGCGGTCCCGGCAGCCCACAGTGGCGATGCTGATCCAACGGCAGATTTAGCTCACGGACCAAAGATGGGGGGGGGGGGGTGCCGCGCGGCAACGGCCCATGTCGGCTCTGCAAAGCGTCGTGCTCAGCCTGTCCCGCGGGCACCGATTCAGCCAACCGACAGCGCTCCACCGGTCCGGGGGCTCCCTCCGCGATCTCTGGGTGAAGGGGAAACACAGCACCAGTCAAGCCGGGAGCACCTCGGTAACCGGCCCACCGATGGCGCCCGCCCTTCGTGCCGCAGCGCCGGAAGTCCGGTTCCTTCACTCACTCGAGGCCAGGGATCTCTAGGCCGCACTCCGCTGAGGCGCACGTGGTATCATATCGCCTTCACCACACCTCCAGGGGCCAAAACTTCATGACCGGATCGTGCTCCCTGGCAGCGGGACTCACAGCAGGCAGGAGGGTGTCGGTAGCTCGCTGCTCCAGGGGCTAAAACAAAGCTAAGCAGATTTCAGCGCCGGAGGGACTGCACCACACGTCTTACTCCGACGATCTTGATGATGGTCACTTTTGATGCATTTACTAGGAGTGTTTTGTTTGGTGAACATCAATACTAGTGCATTATGAGGGTAATGTTTGGTGAAGAGGTAGTGCACTTACTATGACGGGCTTTGCTCTTTTGATGATGGCCACTTTTGATGCACTTACTAGGAGTGTGAGGTTTGGTGGATATCGATACTAGTGCACTATGAGGGTGATGTTTTTGTGAAAAAGGGGTCATGCGCTTACAATTTTATTTTTTCCTTTTTATAAAGTGCAAACTCGACTCCAAAGTATTGGAGCCGTTTACATGAGCACCAGTTACATTACACAAGGTCACTTTCATTGTTGGTAAGGCATAGGGAGATTAAGCAGTGGTCGAAGTGGGGGGAAAAAGTAGGGGAACTGTTGCCGGCGAATCAGAGGGTGGTAATAACATGAGGATTAGATCAGTGGGTCGAGTTAGAGGTGTGGCCAGAGTGTGCAAAACATCCCAGTTTTCAGTATTTATTTGGCATTTCACTGACCAGTTACAGCTTATTATGTTATTTAATTCAACCAATGGATACACATGATAAATTAAGGTTTAATATGAGTTATTTACAATAAAATGCATTACCAAAGTGGGATATGTTTCCAATCACAGTCCCAAATATGCTTAAAAGGGGACAAACAAACCAATTGTCGCCGAACCATGGAGTTTCTGTCATCAGCACTTCTCCCTTTTCCCACAAGAGCAGTTCAAACATGAATGGCAAAATATCGTAGTTTGCAAATGATTTCTATATAATTATGGCTCTGCCATATTTGCCACATCATACAACATCTGCTGGATAATCTGGGAATTCTAACTAATAAATTGTTTGTAGCTCAAATGGATCGAAAGTTACTAAAAAATGTAACCTGTGTTGCTGCAAAGTGGACAGCCCTTTGCAAAGGTTGACTGATCAACTTTCTCACTGCTGCAGTTGCGTGCTACACTGTTACTAATTAGGCAAAATCTTTGCAGAGACTGTTAGCATGTGTAAAAATTTGAAAATAATAAAGTATCATAAAATATACCGCATTACGCTGCAGCCTTTTTTGTTGCTGCATAATTTAGTCAACACTGCGGCATAATTTTGTCCTCCATTGCTGCATAATTCCATTTGCCCCAAAGCAGGCAGCACACGTTAAATGTGCTTGTGCATGAAGCAGAGAGACAGTGAAGTTTGTGAACTTAGTTTGCTGTGCGTGCAAATCCTGAATTGCCAATCCCTGGTGAATGAGTTGCAGCTACTACTGCTGAAACAAGGCCAATTGAGGTACCAATGGATGAGGCGAACTGGCTGCAAGGGCAGGGCTGGCTTTAGCAACGTTGGAGCTCTGTGCAACACTTTTTGTTGATACCTCCCCAATTGCTCCTTCTGCCAAGGAGTCCCTCGCTACCACCCTTTAGCAGTACCCCTCAAGTCTCTATAACCAGTGTAGGGTGTGAGGGCACTTTACATCACAAACATTACACAAAGACAATCAATCATACCTGTGGAAATCACTGAATAGGAAATGTTACATATGGCAAAGGATTTCTAGGTGTAGGAATCACATGACTTCCATACTAGTAGACAGTATAGTTTATTAGTGATTGGTCTGGAAAAATACACACTCTGAATTTAGAATGTAATACCATGGTTGGTGGTTCTCTTTAATAACCAGAATTGATTTCTATCCAAATGAACCCTTTTTGCAACATTAGGATAATCAAAGACTAGGGAAAAAAACATAACGCTCTAATTTATACCTTGCAGTTTGCATGCAGCTCGTAGATGACAGTTAATAGCTCACTGTTCTATGTTAGGATTTTTTGACGCAAGTAACAAAAGGATCTCACTGACAAAAGCAGTAACCCACTCACCTACTTACATTATGTGCACTTTGTGATCTGCATGGTACATGTTCTTTGCAGCAGGCACATTAATCCTCTGTGCTCCCTTTCCACGAGCCAAATCTTCCACTTGACAAAACTCCATCTCTCTCTTCGGAAGAACATTAATCACTGGAGTTACCATGACATTTTTATTGTTGCAGAAAATTGCTGGCGGCCAGGATGGAGGCATCAAGTGATTTTAAAACCATAATATACTTCCAAACACATGCCCCCACCCAAAGTCAGCACTCGGTGCTATCGCACTGGTCGCATTGCCATAGAGCCACCTTGCTCAAGGGTCCTGTGACCTCAGTGACAGAGTCACTGTTGCTCTAGGGTGTGCTGCTTCATAGGCCTGCCCGCAAGACAGGAGATGGACGTCAGCATGGATTGTGGTGGACAGTCCTTCTAGGTTAACCCACACTTACCACCGCTAGGGCCCACCTGCTGGTGCTAAGACACCAGGGCTTCTAAGGTTTTGCGGGGTCTTCTAAGGTCTAGCATGGAAAGTGCTCCCCCAGGAGAGTGGTCTTGTGGACTGGTCATGAAGGCAGAACCTGGTTTCACAGTTCCAAATTCAGCAGCTCTGACCATAGTGCCACATCCTCTCCCCCACTGAACACCATAGTGACCCACTCAATCAATCAATCATTCAGGGATTTGTGAATCGCACTACTCACCCGTGAGGGTCTCAAGCTGCTGGGAGGAGGGGTGTTTGGGCAGCTCCGTCTCCCCACTGAGGCAAAACGTGTACTGCCTTCAGCTTCAACCCAATTGTTCCCCACTATAAACACCTGGATGCGAATGCACTAGACACGAGTAATATGCTGCCTAAATAAAACCTAACAACAATGTGGAAAAAGCAAACACTCATGGGAATGCAAGAATAAAGTAAAGACAAGCAGGAACAACATGGTTACCTTAATAATTTTGTCCTTAATATTCAGAAAGCAGTGAGTGAAAAGTTAAGGACATGACTACCAGAAGGGACCCGTTCCAATGTCCATTGCTTATATCCTTACAAAACGTAGGCAGCATGGTTTAAAAGACCACTGCCCACATGCATCAAACTCCCGTTTTGCGTTTCCAAATTTGCGATTTATACCGAATCGCAAATATGGATTCGCAAAACGGGATGCATCATAGAAAGTGCTTAATATTTCCGATTCGGTAAAAATCGCAATTTTTACCGAATCGCAAATATTATGCAAATTCAAAATTGCGAATTCGCTATTCGCATTGATTCCTATGGGCCAAAAGGCCCATAGGAATCAATGGAAATTGCGAATTCGCAATTGTGAATTCGCAAATGTTGATGCATACCATGGGTGCAGGGGGGGGGGGGGGGTCCAAAGGACCCCCCCCTGCACCCCTGAAATGTATTTTTAAATGGATGTTTCACACACACATGTCCTAAGGACATGTGTGTCTGTAACATGACATTGTTTAAAATGTAAATTAGAACATTTTAAACATTTTTCGCAAATTACCACGAGGTTCAACCTCGTGGTAATTTGCACTTGCAAACTTTGTATTCGCAATTTGTTTTCAGAATGATGCATTGCATTTAAGGAATCGCAAATTTGCGATTCCTTAAATGCAATCGCATTTTGGAAAGTCGCAATATTAGCGATTTTCATAAAAAAATAATGATGCATCTGAAAAAGCATTTTTGGAATCGCAAACGGCCGATTTTAAAGAATCGCACCGTTTGCGACTCCAAAAATGCTTGATGCATGTGGGCATACATCCCTGAACACTGTGCCGCTGTACACAATTTGTTTCCCAATCCACCATCAAGCATGTATTGCACAGTACCTCCAAGATTGGAGGATTTCCCCACCCAGAGAAAACAATGTTGTTTAAAGAAAGACGAGAAAACAAAAGTAACACTTCACTGGCAAACTTTGTAAAGTGGCGCTAATGTGTTTGTGTGTGAATAAAATTAATCTGGCCACTTTGCACAACCACTTGGTCTTGCTTTATTTATTTTTCACATTTTTATCCTTTGATCTCTCTCTGTCCCAAGGCAGCATTTTAGAATAGAAACATTTCAGAAAGAAGACATTTCCAGCAAAAGTGTTTTTCTTTTTTGGATCTATTCCATGGAGGAACAAGAGCTAGAAAGAGAGGAAATAAGAGGAAGAAATGGGGGGTTGGGAGGACAGCTGCCATCGCCGAGCAGGAGAAGTGGACACTGCCCAAGTCTTCTCTAGGCAAGAAGGAAAAGACAGAGGGGCTTATTTACAAGGTCCTTGTGCCACTTTTGCGTCATTTTTAACATGGGAAAAGTACGCAAAGGTGGCGCAAGGGGCTTGTAAATCTGCCCCAGAGTCCTTTTCCTTCTCTGCCAGCCCCGTCCATTCCCGAACCGCAACCAATGCCGGGCCTTATCTAAGTACCCTGGTAATTTCTGCCGACCTGGAACTCATTTAAAATAAAAACAAGCATTTGCAATGCAATAGGTCTCGCATCGAGACACATTTGTGTAACAGAAAGTGCAAATAAAAATGTGTGTTTATCTAGCTCCTGAAAAGTAAGAAAAAGCAACTGTAACGTACAAAGCAAATTGGCAAAAGTAGAAAAAAGCGAGAATTATTGGATGAGTAATTTGCTTATATATGTATGCATTGTATTGCATTTAATATGTAATAAAAATAGAAGACTTAATAAACAGAACAGTGCATGTAAATGTTGTGGTGGTGAGTGATGCTGTTGTGTTGCAGAGTTAATATGTGTTGTGCTGCTCACTAAGCAGGAAACTAATGATGAACACGGCAGGGCACCAGCGAGAGCAAAAGCCCAATTAACAAAATGTAATAACAGACACGCCCTAAGTAAACACCAGCACCAATAAATCGGACATTCAGCCCTACAATATCTGAAAGCAAAGCTTTTAACACTGATACTGACTCACTAAGCAGGAAAGGAATGAACCAATGGCGCCAATGTGGAAAAGGTCAGGCTGTTTAAGACAACTGCCAAAGCCTAATAAACAGATCGCAATACGAGAGAAGAGCAAAGTCTAATCACTCTAATCATGTGCACTTCCCGGCCGCGCAGCGGACGAGCGCAGCGGGCGCGCTGTTTGCGCGCCTAAGGCAAGCCCGTCTGCGCCCGTCCACGCCAGCTCCGGGCCTAGGGCCTGCCATGCTGTTAGTTCTCCTCCTGCCCAGATACTAACTTGGACCAAAACACAACTTCTGGACATAGGTAAGACAGCCTGCTCGTCCCCCTCGCCCTGCTGCTTCCCCTTACCTAGCCCGCCCTTTCTTACACAAATGCCCTAACTGCTCTTTCTCGCTTCACCCCGCCTGGACTTGCCCACGCAAACCCGCTGACACCAATCCCCCCCCCCACCAAAACCTACTCTATGGGACTAGTGAACTGCCGCTCACTACCCGGCCACGCCAATGACATCTGGCTGCTACTGTCCTCTACACCCTGGGACATAGTGTTCCTAACTGAGACCTGGATCAAAGACTCCTCCAACCCTGACATCGCCCTAGCTATTCCCACTGGTTACAGATTTACTGGCCTTAGCCGCGAAGGCTCCAAACCAGGAGGAGGAATAGCGGTAATTCTAAGGAATCACCTAGAAATTACCACTAGGAAAATTACTAACACCAAACCTATAGAAGCTCTATACATCTCTATCATAGATTCCTCTACTGCCATCTCCTCCGGGATGCTGGCCTACGTTCCCCCTAACACTCCCAACCTGCCATCCAAGAGTTACTGGCAGTTACAGCAGATCTCTCCCTTAAACACCCTGACTTTATTGTACTGGGAGATTTCAACCATCATGTGGATGTTAGCAACTGCAACCGCGCTGCTCAACTCCTGGAATCTATGCAAAATCTAAATCTATCACAAAGGGTAACAGGCCCCACTCATACAGCTGGGCTTACTCTCGACCTCATATTCTCAAACCATGAGAAACTTAAAATCCTCCCCCCTTTACCCTTGACATGGTCTGACCATTACTTAATACCTTTTGAGATTTCTCTATCCCAAATTATTAAACAAGAATCCGCCATAAGAACTCAAGGCAAAAAATGGCACAAACTCTCTCTAACGGCCTTAGAGCAAACATATCTCACTAGTTCCAACCAGCTCCCGGACGACCTGGACGCAGCAGTACGTATCCTAAACAATGATCTTACTTCTGCAATAGAAAAAATTGCCCCACTTCGTCCTTTCACCTCCCACAGACAAAAACCTTCTGCTCCATGATTCACACAAGAACTCAGGGCACATAGAAGCAAGTGCAAAAAGCTGGAACGACTCTGGAGACAGAACTAGGACCCAGTAGCCAAGGCAATCTACAGACAAGGCCTTAAAGAGTTTCGGAAACTCAAACACCATTCCATGAGCATTTACTTCTCTGACACCATTGCCAAAGCAAAGAATTCCACCAAGACTCTTTTCAATATAGTGAAAGACTTCACTCAGCCCAATGCACTTACTGCCCCAGTTCTCATGTCTCAAACACTGTGCGACAATCTATCAATTTTTTTTGAAGAGAAAATTATTAATATTGCAGCTACTATCCATCAAAGCGGCGCCGTCAGTACTGAAGACCCTGATACGAACTATAATCTTGCCTTTACAGCATTCCAACCTCTCACTAAGGAACAAGCTACGAAATTATTTCTGGATTGCAAATCAGGCTCACCTATAGACCCTGGCCCAGCCTCAATCCTGAATGATATTGCTCCCTTAATCATCAACTCCCTACTAGAAATCTGGAACTCCTCCCTATCTACCAGTGTTGTCCCTGCTGCCTGGAAACACGCATTACTTATCCCTATCCAAAAAAAAGTAGGCATAGACCCTCTTTGTCTAAGTAATTATCGTCCGATTTCACTTTTGCCCAAACCCGCCACAGTACTAGCTGGTCCTTCTCGATTTGTCCGCCGCCTTTGACACGGTGGATCATTCCATCTTGCTTTCCCGTGTCAAGGCGGCGGGCATAGGAGGATCAGCCCTCATCTGGCTCTCATCCTTTCTGAGGGACCGGACCCAGGCGGTTCATCTAGGGGAGTTTTCAGCTACCCCCTGCCAGGTCCAGTGCGGTGTTCCTCAGGGCTCTTCTCTCTCTCCTTTACTCTTCAATCTTTACATCGCTCCGCTCATCTTTTCTTTACAGCACCTGGAGGTCTCGGTATTTAATTATGCCGATGACCTCCAGCTCATCTTTAATCTTTCTTCTACTACTGACTCCATCTCTAATTTCCAATCTACTTTATCTTTCATCAGGGACTGGATAAACCTCAACCACCTGAAACTCAATCCCGATAAAACGGAACTTGTGGTAACGGGTGGTTGTTCCAGTCCCTGGAAATCTCTTTTCTGGCCCCCCTCTTTTGGTTCTCCTCCCACTCCGGTCTCCTCTGTTAAGACTCTTGGTATTAAGCTCAACAATCAACTCACTATGCACTCCCAGATTGGTTCTGTGGTTTCTTCTTGCTTTCTTACTCTTCGCACTATCCGCTCTATTTCCCGTTTCTTTTCCTTCCCTGCACTCAAGCTAATTATGTCCGCACTGGTCCTGTCCCGCCTGGACTACGGGAACATTCTGTATAATGGCATCCCTCAGTACAGCCTCCGTAAATTGCAATTAGTGCAAAACCAGGCTGCTCGTCTTGCCTTTGGTCTCCCTAAATTCCACCACTCTTCCCCCCTCCTGAAAACTCTTCACTGGCTCCCGGTGCGGGAGCGTGCCCTATTTAAGCTAGGCTGCATGGTGTTCCAGGCCAGGACTGGCCTGGCCCCCTTATTTATATCATCGGCCATCAAGGCTTATGTCCCTGGCAGAGACCTTCGTTCCTCGGCCCAACTTCTCCTAGATGTGCCCCGTTACCGGAAAAAAAAACAGGGTGGCTCAAAATTTTCCATTCTTGCCCCCATGTTTTGGAATTCTCTCCCCTTTTATCTTAGGTCTCTCACTGACTACTCCGCTTTCCGCAAAGCTTTGAAGACCTTTCTATTCCCTCAGGCTCTTCCCTAGTCCATAGTTTATTCTCCAGCCCTGTCTCAGTGACTGTCCCCGCTCAGTGGGCTGTCTTCTACTTTAGCGCCAAGAAACCGTTCAGGTGTATGTTGCGCTCAATAAATACTTTAAACTTAAACTTAAACTTACTAGAGAAGGCTGTTCAACTACAACTATCAGACTACCTGGAATCTAACTCCTTGTTTCATGACACCCAGTCTGGCTTCAGACCGGACTTTAGTACCGAGTCAGCACTACTCGAAGTCTCTGAGTCAATTAGGGAATGCACGGACAGGGGAGAGGAGGCCATGTTGGTCCTCCTCGACCTGTCCGCTGCATTCGACACCATCTCGCACGACAACCTAATGACTCGCTTACAAGAGATAGGGATCGGCGGCCCCCCCCTCCTGTGGGTAAAACCTTTCTGAAAAACAGAACCCAACAAGTGATGCTGGGATCCTTTCTCTCTGCCAAAAAACCACTGACTTGGGGAGTCCCACAGGGCTCCGCCCTAAGCCCGCTCGTCTTCAACGTGTACCTTAAACCATTGGCAAAGATTGTCGAATCGTGTAGAGTCAAAGTGACCTTCTGCGCCGACGACACCCAATTGGTGTTCTCCTTCAAAGACCACGCTGAAAAATCTTTTGACAACTTTCGCCACTGCATGCTAAAGATCGCCTCATGGATGTCTGAGAACAATTTAAAACTCAACACTGGTAAGACTGAAGTCTTATTTTTTAATCAAAAATCTCCTTTACCCCCTAATATCTGGTGGCCGACCAAACTATACCCCCCTCCAGTGCCTGTCCCAACTGCCCGTAACCTAGGATTTCAATACGACACTTCCCTCTCATGTCAAACACAAATCAGCAAAGTTACCTCTGCCTGCTTCGGGAAGTTACGTATGTTAAAAAAAAAAATCATTTCCGAGGGGGCGTGGCTAGCAGCCAATGATGGCGGTAGCAAACTAGAGAGGCTCCCGGAGTAAGGTGGCTTTCCGCATCAATCCGCATGCCTATCCGCACAAAAACGAACCCGGACAAGATGTCCAAGGCCCGGTAATCGAACGGCACTTGGAAGAGAACTTTGGGAGTATCGGTGCCCCAGGAACGGGAGGAAACGGTGACCTCTGGGTGCGGCCTGGTATCGTGAATACAGCCGCGGCGACTGGTTTGGGAGCTGCCCGGGCGGAAGTGGAGCCTCGTCGGTGCTGTTAAACCGGAAGTGCCCGCAACGAGTACAGACCCCGCGATGAGGCGATAGAAGTTTGAAGCTCCTTAAAGATCACATAAGGGCTGTACATTTTGCTCCAAAGACAAGACTTTGCTGTGGAAGACGGCGCTGCTAATTGCCACTGAAGCCTGAAAAGTGAGTGCGTAGTCACCGCCAATTTCTATCACACCCGACGCTGTGGGCACGAACCTTCTCATTTGCAAGGCCGGGCGTCCTGTACCATACTCTTGGAACTAGATCTTGAGCAATCATCACGATCGCAGTACAGAGTGCGGACCCGGTCGTGGGTAGCCAGACCACTACGAAGATTGGACGCCGCTGCAACTCGGACGGCCCGGCAGTCCGCTCACCACGGGCGCTCCCATTACAAGGGACCGCCACAGGCTGAAAGTACCGGAGTGGTAACATGGCGGGCAAAGGGTCCAGAAATACCTCCACCCAGGCTAAGCTTGATAAATTTGCCTATGAGAAACAATCACTCTCCCACACGGAACAGCGCAAATCCCTAGGCAAAGGCTCTGGAGGAGAGGGAGCGAAGAAGGCTACTTTGGAGGACGTATTGAACGCTTTGGCCCAAGTACAGGCAACGGTGGGAGCAACCGCAGCGGAAGTAACTTTGATACGTGCGGACCTCCAGAAGATGAGCGAAAGGGTGAAGCAAGTGGAGGTAGTCGCTAAATCTTTGGTGGAGGACGTCTCAGACTTGCAGGTGGAAATGGAGAAACTGCAGGCCGACAATAAGTTGCTCAAGGAGAAGCTGGACGATCATGAAGGACGCTCCCGACGAAACAACGTTCGCATTTTGGGTGTCCCGGAATCTGAAACCACGGGAGCTATGGATTTATATGTGGAGGACTTGATTAAGAACCAGCTAGCCCCAAAAGGTCTCTCGAACTTCTTCACCGTGGAACGGGCCCACAGAGTGCCAGGAGGAACACCGAAACCAGGGGCCTCAACGCGCCCGATCCTGGCGAGACTTTTTAACTTTAGGGACCGCGACACCATCCTCCAGGCGGCCAGAGTGGCACCAGCCATTCAAATTCAAAACTCGCGCATATCCTTTTTCCCGGATTACACGGCGGAGGTAACGCGACGGAAAAGAACTTTTTTGGAAGTAAAAAAGACATTGCGTGAGCAGGAATTACCATACTCTATGCTGTTTCCGGCTCCGCTACGGGTGGTCGCTGATAAGAAAGTCTGTTTTTTTTTACTCCCCCGAGGCGGCAAGGGACTGGCTCGAAGGCTGGCGCACAGTAGAACGCAAGTCCGACAGAATGCATCACAGACACCGAAACGATAGTCGGACCGGCTCACAAACTTCGGATAGAAGAGGCGCGAGTAAATCACCGACACCGGATCTATCTGCGGCAGCCGGGGGAATATAACATGGCCAACCCATACATGACTTGAACACTGACTCCCTGATTGAATATACACACAGGTCGTTAGTGGACACCGGCCTGGATACTCCGAAGGGTGCAGGGAAGCCGCCTGCTCGGGGAGACACTCTCCCCCAACGTGCAAGTACTCTGTTTTTGGGATGGGTTAAGCGCTCTGCTAAGTTGGGGAGGCGGGCAGTTGAAGGTCCATTAAGCAGGGAGGCAGGGAGGGAATGGGTGGGGGGGGGGGGGGGAGGTTGGTTTTTGGTTGGAAATTCAATATGTTGGTCAGGAATGGGTACTCGCTGTATATGTGCTAGAGCTGGTAGGATAGGCCTACAGGTAAGATTGATCCTTTTAAAATTTTTGTATGTGTCTGCATGATTGGGAATGGCGACTGAGCAGCTAAGTCACGGGGGGAACGCTGAGTCACAGTCGGGAGGTTCCTCCCTTAGAATACTCTCGTGGAACGTGAGGGGGCTTGGGGATAAGGTGAAGCGCGGCCTGGTACTAAGTGCGTTAAAGAGGCAAAAACCCCAACTGGCGCTCTTGCAGGAGACACACTTGACGGGGGGCCACTAAGGCCTTAGATAGGAGAGGGTACAAGATGGTGGCACATTCGGAATTTACATCGGGCTCTCGGGGAACTGGCATTTTGCTTTAAAAATCCTCAATTCATTCCACTGGGCACAAAAACAGATAGTCAGGGGTGCTTCTCAGCCTTGCAGGGGCAATGGGAAGGTCGCCCCCTAACTGTGGTATCGGTGTACATCCCACCTTCCCTTCATTCAATAATGCTTCCAGCTCTTAGCGACTTTTTGTTGTCTCTCCCTGAAAGTGATGTAATTATAGGAGGGGATTTTAATGCAGTGGTAGATTCACAGCTGGACAGATTCCCTATGACAGCTTCGCCAGGGGGGCCCTCCAGGTTTCAGCGATTCCTGACAGCGATGGGACTGATGGACATCTGGCGTCATGTACACCCCCAAGACAGGCAATACACGTTTCACTCCACAGTCCACAACAGTCTCACCCGGATAGATTATTTCCTGGCATTGGGGGGAGGTTTACAGCATATAGATTCTGCAGACATAAACCCGAGAGGCATTTCAGACCACTCCCCGATCACCCTGACAGTCTCCACCCAGGAAAAATCTCGCCACCGTATATACCCCATTCAAGCACCATACCTCAAAATCCCGAAAATCAGGAAACCGTCCAAAAGGCTACAACACATTATTTCGAGGAAAATGTGGCTACTGTGGCCTCTTCCGAGGTGCTCTGGGAGGCCTACAAGACGGTGTTGAGGGGGCAAGCTATAAGCTCTATCGTGGCCCATAAAAAGGAACAGACGGCTGAACAATCTCAGCTTGAACTGACACTACGCAGTTTAACAACTTAGCATGAAGCTAACCCCACAGTAGACACGGCACATACCCTTGCACTCCATCAGCAACTATATACAGAACATGTTCGCCAAATGGTGAAGGGACACATTACTGATACACAAAATCGGATATAAGACGTTGGAGACAAGGCAGGAAAGATGTTGGCCTGGCTCGACAGGAGGGGGCATAGTTCCAGAGGGATTCAGCAAGTGAGAGATAGCAACGGCGTATCACAAACTAGCCCTGTACAGATAGTGGAAGCATTGGCGACACATTTTGAACAGGTGTATACTCCGGAGAGGGTAGTGACTGCCGACATGGCACGGGAAGCGCTAAGTAGAATGGAATTCCCAGTATTGCAACCAGAGGCAATAGCGGACCTGGATGCGGCCATAACCAGCGATGAAATACAGCTGGCCATACGAGCACTCAAGCCTGGCAAAGCTCTCGGACCGAACGGCATTCCAGTGGAATGGTATCAGTCCTAATCCGAGGAACTCAGTCCACACCTGCTCAACATGTACAAAGAATGCCGAGATAGAGGTGAGCTTCCACTCGATCAAAGGACGGCCACTATAGCGGCGATACCTAAACCCGGGAAGCCACAGGATGACTGCGCCTCATATCGCCCCATCTCCCTGCTCAACGCAGAAGGTAAAATCCTGGCTAAACTCCTGGCTACCCGATTGATGGCACATCTGCCTGATCTTATCCATCCAGATCAATCTGGATTTTGTGCCCCACAGGAACACGGCACTAAATCTCCGCAGGGTACATGGGGTACTGGCGAGGGCGGACTTGATCCAAGACCACGCAGTTATATTGGCCCTGGATGCCAAAATGGCTTTTGACTTAGTAGAATGGGGCTACCTCTTTGAGGTTCTGTCATGTATGGGCTTCGACTCGAAATTCATATCGTGGATTAGACTGCTGTATACAAAACCGATGGCACACGTAGTGGCGAATGGCCACATTTCTCGTACATTTTCGCTGGGGAGAGGCACCCGACAGGGCTGCCCCCTATCACCTCTGCTTTTCGCGCTTTCCCTAGAGCCATTGGCTAACTTAATAAGGCAAACGCCCTTACTTAAGGGAATACACTGGAAGGAGGGTTGGGAAGACCGGCTATCCCTCTATGCGGACGACATGCTGGTGTACTTAACTGACCCCGAACATGGTGTACCGGCTCTCTTGAATATATGTGACGGTCACGGTAAAATCTCAGGTTACACGATTAATTGAAACAAGTCAGAGCTATACGTTCTGAAAGGCCAGATCCCAACGCTGAGACTAGCTGGCTCTTCTTTCAAGTATTTGGGTATTCATGTCACACGGGATCCATTGGAATATACGAAATTAAATCGGATGCCACCATTGGAACGGCTCAAACAAGATGTCAAGTTCTGGGCAGGGTTACCAATAACTGCTGGGAAAAGCAGCGCTATATAAAATGATGTCTTTGCCACGTTTTCTATATATACTAGAAAACACGCCTTTTCCGGTGGCGCCGGGATACTTTAAGAAGGTGGCAGCAGTTGTCTCCGGTCTGCTTTGGGGGAATCGCCCGGCACGCATAGCGCAAGCCAAGCTACACAGAGGTTGGTACGATGGCGGAATTGCGTTGCCGAATCTTTACCTGTATTATTGGGCGGCACATCTTAAGCCCATTAACCAGTGGATACATGTCTCACAGACTGACCCAGCGTTCCAAACTGATAGGGCACAACTGTGCGCCAACAACATGCTGGCCCCGCTTTACGACCAACGTAAAGTGAGAACGTTAACGGGGCCTACCAAACTTACTGTGTTGATATGGTATGCGGCACTGGCCGCATTGGGCTGGAAGGGGAAGATCACCAAGCTTACCCCACTTTGGGACACCCGGGCCTTGGGAAACCTGAGATGCAGTAGGGGCTTCTCTCACTGGGATTCCATTGGGATATCCACAGTGGGCGACATGTGGGAACTGGGTGAAGTCATTTCGTTCGACCGTCTGAAGGAACTATATGAACTGGGTCCACACGAAACATACTGCTACGTTCAGATATGCCATGCATTGCTCGCCGCCATCCCCTCCGGGTCGGTTCTGCCAGAATCATCTCCGCTGGAAGATCGACTTCTAACTGACTTTATGTTAGAAAGAGCGGCATCACTGACTTACCGTAAACTCCTGAATGACTTGCCTGACCCGTTGGCCCCCCTGAAAGATAGGTGGGAAGGGGAAGTGGATGCCCTAGACGAACACGAATGGAATGAGGCGCTGGCATCCCCTAAGGAGGTGGGCATCCCAGCCAGGCTGAGACTTGTACAGCTTAAGGTCCTCCACAGAGTATATTACACGAGAACACTCTTACATCGCATCCACAGAATACAACATCCCTTCTGTCTCCGTGGATGTGGGGAGGAGGGGTCCTTTTTCCACACACTCTGGGACTGCCCACGCATACAACATTACTGGAGACAAATACTACGCACTGTGTCTCAGACTCTGGAGACCTCACTTCTCCCAGAACCGAGGCTATGTCTTTTAAATGTGTGGGGACCGACTGACCTGTCCAGATGCGGCCAACTTTGGGTCACATTGGGCATGATAGTGGCTAAGAGAGATATTGCCCAGCGTTGGGGGGCGGCAGAACTACCGACGAAGTCGCAGTGGTGTATGAATATGGACAAGATGATGGTGACAGAGAGGGCGGTCTACTTGAGCCGCGCATGCCCTGGAAAGTGGAATAAGATATGGTCCCCAGGGAATGTGTACCGCGGTGAAATTTTTTATTTTTTTTAAAAAAATTTTAAAACCTTTATTATAAAAGAGCACACAGCTATTCAGCCTAACATCCCGGAGGCAAGGCAGCATGGTGAATCAGGAGAGCAATAGTGCAAAAGTATTCACATCTGAACATTGAAGGTTGTTTTTTATTTTATAGAGAGAGAACTAAAACCAAGGAAGAAACGCCTAGAGGCGCAGAAGAGTGGCAATGGAATCGGGAAAATTGTCAGGGTGCCGGCAGTGGGTAGCGGAGGGCATGCAGGAAAACAAGAAGCCAGGATAGGCAAACAGGATGGTAAAAGGAAGGAGGAAGTACAGGATCAAGCAGTACATTTAATATCAGTTGGTGTCACAGGCTATGGTGACATATGTTCATCCAGAGAAACAGGTTCTGGTGGCAAGCATACATCGCCGCTGTAGGCATTCCAGGCCCCCCACACTTTACTCCATGTCTGGGGCCTCCCCCTGGCCATATACACCGTCTTCTCCCGGAACATACACCAATCCATGTTGGCTTTCCACTGTACCACAAGGGGAGCTGAGGCAGCGCCCCACTTCTGAGCAATGTCCCGCTTGGCCACCATATTACCCAGGGTCACCCACCGAGTCTGCGCCGTGTTGTGATCAGATGGTTCCCAGATGTTGAGGAGGCACCTTCGGGCCTCTGCATTAGACACCACTCCAGTCACTTCACTCATAATGTGATGCACCCTTCTCCAGTAGGAGGCAATGGCGGGGCAGTCCCACAGAATGTGCATGAAAGTAGCGAGGGCTCCACAGCCCCGGCGGCAAAGACCGTCGGGCGAGTATCCCATACGCACAAGTCGGGGGCCGGTCACATATACCCTATGCAAGATCTTGAATTGCACCAGCCGAAGGCGAGATGATATGGCGACCTCTTTAGGAGAGGACACCGCACTCTGCCAATCCTCATCATCAAGTTCTAGGCCATCTGCCAGCCAATGATCACGCAAGCCAAGGAGGAGGTCAGTTCGAACGTTTATCAGTTTTTTATATGACAGGGAGATAGCACTATCAGGCATATGGCCATCCAGTATTCTGTTCTCCAAGGGAGAACTCTCCGGGATATCCCCCTCCGTTGGCTTGGCAGAGAGCAGCGCGTGTCGCAGCTGGGCATACCGGAAGAACTCCAAATCGCCTAACTGGTACTCAGTCTGTAATTGAGGGAAGGTCTTGACGTTACCCCTAGAAACCATGTCGTCCACCCTGGAGATGCCTATAAGGTCCCACTTATCAAAGCCCTTGGTGTGCCACAGTCTACCCAAAATATCAGAGTCATACAATGGGGTGAATCTGGTCAGTCTGCCCTGCCAACCCTACGCCTTGGTGACCGCCCGCCAAATGTGGACCGCAGTCCTTGTCGGACCCGACATTCGCCGATCAAGGGACCTCGAATACAGGGCCCGGTAATAATTGCCACCACCCAGGAGCCATCTGTCCATGGCGTACCCAGGATTATCCACGGGACCATAAAATCCGTGATTAAGAGCGACGAGCTGGGAAGACCAGTAGTACCTACGCACATCCGGTAGGGCTATACCACCGTCGTACCACGGAAGTGTGAGCTTCTGGGTAGCGACGCGAGGCCGACCATCCCAAAGCAAGGCCCATTGAAGACCCTCAATCTCACGGAAATAGCGGACCGGAACCGGATCCTGGGTGTTTTGCAGGGCATATAAGAACCTGGGCAAAGACATCATCTTAAACAATGCCGCACGGCCCAGGAGGGAAAGCGGGAGCTTACGCCAGCTATCCACATCACGTCGCAGACGCTGGAGAGGAGGGAGCAAGTTGTGGTCGTAGCGCGCCTTCGAGCTTCCCGAAATGTAGATCCCCAGATACTTGAAGCCCTGACCGGCTAACTGGATATTGCAGCCTCTGGGGAGGCGCGGTGTGTCCCCTATTAGGACGTACAGGGAAGACTTGGCCCAGTTGATAATTAGGCCAGAGTACCGCCCGAAAAGTCGAAGCACGTCGCAGGCCACAATAAGTGACTTGCAGGGGGAGGTTAGATACAGCAGAATATCATCGGCATACAGGGAAACTCTGTCTTCAAAGCCGGGGGCCCAAGTTATGCCATGTAGGTCAGGGTGTGTACGCAGCATAGCCGCTAGCGGTTCAAGGGCCAAGGCGAACAGAAGAGGCGACAAGGGGCATCCCTGTCTAGTGCCCCGGTGAAGGGCAAATGATGAAGATAGACGGCCATTGACTGTGACATTAGCCAACGGACAAGCGTAAAGAAGTTTCACCCAGCTCACGAACATCGGGCCAAACCCGAGCTTCGCCAGCACCGCCCAGAGGTAGTTCCACTCTAGAGAGTCAAAGGCCATCGTGGCGTCAAGAGAGGCAAGTACTGCCGGCTCCTCGAGGGTGTGGGCCCTGGCCAGGGCACCGTGGAGTCGACGCAGATTAAGGGCGGTGTTGCGGTGTGGAATAAAGCCCGACTGGTCCGGATGCACTAAGTCGCCAATAACTCCAACCAGTCGGTTTGCGAGTACTTTGGCAAGGATCTTAGGCTCGACGTTTAAGAGAGAGATGGGACGATAGGAACGACACACGTCTCTCGGCTTCCCTTCCTTGTGGATGACCACAATGGTGGCCAACCTCTGGTCCAGGGGAAGAAGACCCGCGTCTAAGGCTTCCAAAAACATAGTACGCAGGTGCAGGGAAACCACGTCGGGTCTAATTTTATATAGCTCAACCGGGATTCCGTTAGG
This sequence comes from Lissotriton vulgaris, assembly GCF_964263255.1. Classification (NCBI taxonomy): domain Eukaryota; kingdom Metazoa; phylum Chordata; class Amphibia; order Caudata; family Salamandridae; genus Lissotriton; species Lissotriton vulgaris. The sequence continues at coordinate 66,920,187 of NC_141699.1, forward strand.
ACCCGATGCCTTACCCGACCTCAGCGAACGGATCGCCAGGGTGATCTCGTCGGCGGATATGTTTCTATCCAAGTCGGCACGGTCCTCTTCGGAAAGACAGGGAAGGTCAACCGTCGAGAGGAACTCCGTCGAGTCAGCCTCGGAGCAGTCTGAGTTAGAAGTGTAGACACCCCGGAAGTAATCAGCAAAGGACTCAGCAATTGTACTCGGGTCCGTGACTGCTACCCCGTCGTTTCCCAAGATCTCAGGCACGACGCGGCTAGCCATCTCCCTTCTGTCCAACCAAGCCAGCAGCTTCCCCGCCTTGTCACCAACATCGTAGACACGACCTTGCTGTTCTTTAGCCAGAGCCAGGGCAGCATTGGTGGCAAGATCATGGTACTCAGATTGTTTGAGGGAAAGGGCATGTAAAAGCGCGGGGTCAGGCTCCGGTCCCAACTGGGAGTCGAGGTATAAGACCTCCTCTTCGATGCATAGTAAATCGGCATCTCTGGCTCTACGGGCCTCAGCGATAAGTGCAAGAGCCTCACCCCGCAACACAGTCTTAAATGCCTCCCAAAGGGTCATGGCTGAGCCAACCGAGCCCACGTTCTCAGAGAAATAAAGGTCGATGGCCTTGGCAAGGAAGTTGCGGGTTTTAAAATTCCGGAAATACCACGGGTTAACCGCCACCGGACGGTCCGAAAGGACGATATTAAAGTCAAATGAGACCCACAGCGGGGAATGTTCGGAGATGCCCCGCCCCAAAAACCGGGCCTCAGACACGGCAGGCGCATGCGCCGCTAAGGTGAGAACGTAGTCTATACGGGAAAGACTACCGTGTGCACCCGAAAGAAAGGAGAAATGGCGGAGCGCGGGGTGTAGAAGCCGCCAACAATCCACCAAGCCCATGGACTCCAGAAAGGAGGGTAGCCATAATTGGGAACTCCTGAGGTCCCTGGGCGGATGACGGTCCAGGGAGCCAGAGCAGACTGAGTTGAAGTCACCCCCCATAATCAGTAAACCGGCAGGCAGAGACAAGATGGCGCCACCAAGGTCCTGAAAAGTACTAGACTGTAGGCCGGGGGGAACGTAAACTGAAAGTAGCGTCAGGGCACGCCCTTCCCATCTCCCCGCCACTGCGGCGAAGCGTCCCCTCTCATCAATCGTAGTGACGTCTATCTCAAATGGGAGAGACGCACGCACGAGGATGCCCGCCCCCCGAGAACCCGAAGAGAACCCAGAGTGGGCCACCATCTTGTAGCCTTTGCGGTTGAGAGCTTTGCACGAATTACCAACCAAATGTGTCTCCTGTAGGAGGACTACATCCGGCATATGCCGTTTAAGCAGCTGAATCACCACCCCTCTCTTGACACGGTCACCCAACCCATTAACATTCCAACTGACCATTTTTAGTTTTCTACCCCCCATCATCCCGTAGCCCGCCCCACCCAGCCCCGACAATCCCCAACAGTAAGCGAAACACAACAGTATACATGATCCATTGCCTAAAAGAAAGAAAAAAGAAGGGACGTACAAACAAAGAAACTTGTCCAAACTCACCCCCCACCCTGCACCCCTGCATCAGACTAAAAAGCCCCCCCAACCAGCAGTGTGCCTGTCGCCCCATTAACTAGTCCACAAAAGTCCCCAGAGGAGTAAGGAATCTCTACGAACACCTCCCGCCACCCTCCATGTGAACAACAGGAGAATTGACTGAGTCAATGGAAAACAGTACTGACAGTCACATGTAGCAGGGCCACCAAGCGCCGAAATTTTCCAAGGGAGCCAAGTCTCATAGATCCGAGCCCCCAGTCGCACCTCCTTCTTGGCCTTCTTGATCTTCCCGACGTTGAGGCAGAGTGTCCAACCATCCACTCACATTCTCGGGAAAGTCAAAGAACATGGCACGGCCATCGTGCTCAATCCGGAGCTTGGCCGGGAACAACATAGAGTACTTGTAGCCCATGTCTCTCAACCGCCGTTTCACTCCCGCATAACTCTGACGTTGCCGCTGTACAGTCCTAGTGAAATCAGGATAGAAATGTACTTCAGCATTGAGATATTTAAGCGGCCCATGTCGTCTGGACGCCTGCAGGACCGCGTCCCGATCTCGGAAGTTGAGAAGGCGCGCCACAATAGGTCTAGGCGCCATGCCCGATTTCGGCGGCCCGGCCGGTACCCGGTGGGCACGCTCCACCGAGAAAAAGTTGCTAAGACCAGAAGGCGCTAAGTGAGTCTGTATTAGGTCCTCAACAAAGAGGTCCGTCGCCGCTTCCTCCGAGCCCTCCGGGACACCGATGATGCGGACATTCTGCCGCCTGGCACGTCCCTCAAAATCCTCCAGTCTCTTCGAAAAGTGATCAGTAGTCATCCGCAGGTTCCGGACCTCAGTCTGCAGGTCTGAGACGTCGGTGGTGAGGCTGGAGGTTTTAATGTCCAGTGTCTTCACACGGTCATTGGTCTTACCCAAGTCGGCTCTGATGAGTCAGATCAACAGCCATAGTGTCCACCTTGTGGGTCAAGACCTCATGTTGCTTCTGCATGTCGGCTCGGAAGCTGGTAATGGCCCCCATAATGTCACTAAGGGTGGGCTCAGAGCCGTCTGGCGAACCCGTCGAGGGAAGGCCTTTAGTGGAGGTCCCCAAGGCGGGTGGCGTCCTCGGCTGAACATATCGCTCAATCCTGTTCTGTTGCGTTTGCGCCTTTCCGCGACCGCCTTTGCTCGACGTCTTGTCGGGGTCTCCTCTGCCCGCCATGATTGATCCGGTGAGAACAAAGGGGCACGTCACCAAGCCGGTGCCAAGCAAGCGAAGGAAAAGAGTTGAATCCAGACAAACAGGCCAGGTCGATGGAAATGAGCACTGTAGTCACAAGCACTCCGCCAGCAGGGACCTCAAGCAGCCACTACGCATTCCACTCGTGCGAAGCGGCGGAGATCAGGAAGACAATGGCACAGCCCTGGCACGGAATTCAACTCGACGTAGCTCAGCGCTGGAACCACGGATTCGGAGGCGGAAGGCAGCTCCCGCGTCAGTGAGCCATCAGCAACAAGGATCCACCAACGTGGATCAGGATTTCGTTCAGGATAGTTGCGGAGGATCGGAGGGTCCGCGGAGGTAATCAACAATATCCCTTTCCGTCACTCCATCTCACCCCACCTTATTAAACTTCACTGGCTCCCAATAAAAATGCGGATCTAATTTAAAGCCTTGACCTTGGCTTTCAGAGCCCTCAATGACCGAGGCCCTGCATACCTATGGCGCAGAATGAGGTTCTCACAGTCACAACGTAACCTCAGATCCAATCATCTACGCCTAATGATATCCCCCCGGTTTCGTCTTGCACGTACGGGAGGAAGGGCTCTTGCCGTTGTCACTTCCAAACTCTGGAACCAGCTGCCCACAGAGTTAAGATTCATCACTTCAGAACCCCTCTTCCGAAAAAAATTAAAGACCTGGTTCTTCTCTCAGATCTAATCCCCCTCCTCCCTTCCCCCTCGTCCCTTCTGAGATAATGTCTTGAGCGCCGGGACTCCTCCGTCGGAGGTAGCTGTGCGCTCTATAAAATTCTAAATATAAAATATATAAAGTAAACAGCATTGGCATATAAATTGTATATGAAGGCCAAGTATATTTGGAGACAGATTATATTGCACAGAGACCTCTAACATTTGTAGGGCTTTACAAGTGACACGACAGATGGGCTGTTTAGTCCTGAGAATAGGTAGATACATGTACTCCTGTCGGCACCTTTTGATATCACGTGGCATCTCCGTAACTTGGCTAATGTGGTGCGCGGTCTTGGAAACCTTGTTATGGGTGTTAGCGCGGTGTGTGTCACCTCCGTTTAAGGTACTCACCCTCACTCGCACTGCTAAGGCAGGTGCAAGGTCTAGCTCGAGGAAGCCTAGACATCCAGGCGCCCACTAAGTGGTGTTAGGGAGCACGGGTCCTGTATCTCAGTTAGCAGTTGTAAGCATGCTGGGACTTGTAGTTGCACTTGTGTCACAAGTGGCGGCCTACTCGTCCCAGCATGCCTAGAGCTAGTGGTTACTCAAGACTGGCCTACCCCCACCCCTCCCTTGTAGAACACAAAGGTGCACGCAAGCCTCTACCTGGCCTCCTGGTTCATGATCTATATGATATTAAGCACTGAAAAACAGCACAGCCACCTCCAGCAAACACTGCACGCTCGCCCATAGCTCAGCGGCGTAATGCACCTGCGACAGAGTATGTGCAGGTTTCCGAACAGTCTTCTTCAGCGCCTCACAACAGCCAACAGTAAGTGCCATATTCTAATTTATAGATTTTACCAGGCTCAAGCAAACTTCGGGAAGTCCTTGTGGATCTGGGGGTAAACCTTGCCTGCAGCTAATGGCACAAAAACAACCATTAGGCAGCGACTGCGTACCTCCTCCTGTGGCTTAGTAGCGACGCGCTAACTTGTACTGACCCCTCCCACAGCCCCAACCAAATGGTACTGTTGCTATCGACATAAGAGGGTTAAACGTGCATTAGTGCGCGAACAAATGAAAATCAATGCATCTCTGTTGTAGGTGCATTCGCCAAAGCCACCTTGAAAGAGAGTCAAGAAGCAGCGTCATCTGTGCACATCTGTTAGGCAATCAGACCGCTAAAGCCTTCCTGAACGTAGGAAGATTCTCTTGCTTGCTAATCAAGGCTTTAAGTAGGCCGGGTCTCACCGGGTCTGCGCACCAGCAATGTTTTTAAACGGGGCCGCGAAACGGACCCGATTCGGGCTCTTATTTTTCTAGACTGCAGTGGCAGCAGGCACATCAGCGTGCAAGTACTCACACTGCTCACTTCTCAGTACTGGGCAAAATAAGGCATGACGGCATGCCAAGTGAGCGTTGATGGGGAAGCAAAACCTTCCAAACAGTAAATGTTTCTCTGTATTTCCCTTATTTTGTTTAAATGGCGCCTAGGTTCCCACACGGTTGTTTAGCAGACCTTTACAAATGCCAATGATGAACTAATTACCGCGTGGCAGCCAAAAGACATGCTTTCCCCTAAATTTCCTTTGTCTGCCTATCTCACCAACCCTGATTTGCCAACGCTATCCCTCGTACACATTTGCCAAGTGACACGACAGACGGGATGCTTAGTATTGGAAGTAGGTAGATACATGTACTCCTGCCGGCACCTTTTGATGACACGTGGCATCTCTGCAACTTGGCTAATGGGGTGCACAGAACTCTACTCATGAAGCTTTAGTCTTCTTTGTGGGTCCAATATGTGTTTTTACATTTGATGTAATTAAACTGCAGTTTAGTTCTCTGTGCACGATGTTAACACTAAATCAATTGCAGTGTAGTTTTCTGTGCGCGTGCCGCTGTTTATTATATAAATAGTTATTTTCTTATGAAGCAGTGCTCTTCTTTGGGGGTCCAATATGTCTTTTTTAAATGTGAGGCGTGCCGCTGTTTATTATACAAATACTTACCTTATGCAGCATTGCTCTTCTTTGTGGGTACAATATGTGTTTTTCTTTTACATGTGACGCTATTTAATTGATTTTCACTTTCCTGTGCGTGTGCCGCTTGCCCCAAACAACGAACTAAAGACACACGGCATTAGGCGCATTCTCTACACCACAGCTGCAGCGCCCGGCAGAGTCTCAACACGTGATGCTAACGCGCCAGCTGAAGAGCGTGCTAGGAATGAAATCTATGATTGTTTATGATATAAATGACTGTTTATGATAGAAATACTTATTTTCGTATGACGCATTGGTCTTCTTTGTGGGTCCAATATGTATTTTTACATTTCAGGCAATTCAATTGCTGTCCACTTTCCTGTGCGCGGGCCGCTGTTTATTATATAAATACTTATTTTCTTATGAAGCATTGCTCTTCTTTGTGGGTCCAATATGTGTTTTTACATGTGAGGCGTGCCGCTGTTTATTATACTAATACTTAATTTCTTATGCAGAATTGGTCTTCTTTGTGGGTCCAATATGTGTTTTTCTTTTACATGTGATGATATTCAATTAATTTTTACTTTACTGTGCGCGTGCCGCTTGACGCTTGCCCCAAACAACAAACTAAAGACGCACAGCATTAGGCGCGTTCTCTACACCACAGCTGCAGCGCCCGGCAGAGTCTCAAAACGTTATGCTAACGCGCCAACTGAAGCGCGTGCTAGGACTGAAATATAAACAAATATGCAGGTCATTAGGCGCGTTCACTACACCAGAGCTGCAGCGCCCGAGAATGTCCACGTGATGCTAATGCGCCAGCTCAAGCGCGTGCTAGAAAAGATATCTAAACAAATACGGAAGTCATTAGGCGCGTTCTCTACACCAGAGCTGCAGCGCACGGGAATGTCTCAACACGTGAGGCTAGAGCGCAGGCTGAAGCGCGTGCTAGAGATGAAATCGCCTAAGAAATGCGCGTAACCACCCCTCTCAGCCATTCCCAGAAAACCCACAACTATAGGTCTTCGCTGGAGCATCGCTACGCGCTGCTAACACAAGCGAGACCTAAAAAGTAGGGGAACGGAATTTAATAAAATGAAGAAGTAGGGGCACGCCGGACTAGGCGTCCCTCTGGAGTTGTAACGTGACCTCTATTACCGAGGTGAGGTACTGCACCAGTATTAATAAAATTTAATGTTTAGAATCTGAACACAGTTTAGGATGTGCTCTAGCACGGCACAGCATGACACAGGGGCTGCTGACCAAGGCTTGGGCGTTGCACGGCTGGAACAGGGATGTAGAGCATGGCACAGGGCCTGTAGACCAAGGCTTTGGAAGCGCACGACTGGCACGGTGATGTAAAGCATGGCACAGGGCCTGTAGACCAAGGCTTGGGCATTGCACGGCTGGCACGGGGATGTAGAGCATGGCACAGGGCCGGCAGACCAAGGCTTGAGCATTGCACGGCTGGCACAGGGATGTAGAGCATGGCACAGGGCCGGCAGACCAAGGCTTGGGCAGCGCACGGCTGGCACAGGGATGTAGAGCATTGCACAGGGCCGGCAGACCAATCAATCAATCAATCAATCAATCAAAGCATTTGTATAGCCCACTACTCACCCGGGGGGTCTCAAGGCGCTAGTCCGCTACTGCTCGAACAGCCAGGTCTTGAGCTGCTTCCTGAAGGCGAGGTGGTCCTGGGTCAGGCGGATGTGGGTCGGGAGGGAGTTCCAGGTCTCGGCGGCGAGGTAGGAGAAGGACCTCCCCCCTGTGGTGGCTCTTCGGATGCGGGGGACGGCGGCGAGGGCGTGGCTGGTCGATCGAAGCTGGCGTTTGGGAGCGTAGAAGTTGAGGTGGCTGTTGAGATATCCTGGGCCTTGGTTGTGCAGGGCTTTGTGTGCGTGGGTGAGGAGACGGAAGGTGATTCGCTTGTTGACCGGGAGCCAGTGCAGGTCTCTCAGGTGTCCGGAGATGTGGCTGCGGCGGGGGATGTTCAGGATGAGTCGTGCTGAGGCGTTCTGGATCCGCTGGAGTCTCTTCTGGAGTTTGGCGGTGGTTCCGGCGTAGAGGGAGCTGCTGTAGTCCAGTCGGCTGGTGACTAGTGCCTGGGTGACCGTCTTCCTGGTCTCGGTGGGGATCCACCGGAAGATCTTGCGTAGCATGCGTAGGGTATTGAAGCACGATGAGGAGACGGCGTTGATTTGTCTGGTCATGGAGAGGGAGGAGTCCAGGATGAAGCCCAGGTTGCGTGCGTGGTCCGTTGGTTTGGGTGCGCTGCCTAGGGCGGGGGCCACCAGGAGTCGTCCCAGGCGGAGGGTGAGGATCGCAAGATGAGGACTTCCGTCTTATCAGAATTCAGTTTCAGGCTTGGGTGTTGCACAGCTGGCACGGGGATGTAGAGCATGGTACAGGGCCTCCATACCAAGGCTTGGGCGTTGCACGGGGATGTAGAGCATGGCACAGGGCCGGCAGACCAAAGCTTGGGCAGCGCGCGGCTGGCACAGAGATGTAGAGCATGGTACAGGGCCTCCAGACCAAGGCTTGGGTGTTGCACAGCTGGCCCGGGGATGTAGAGCATGGTTCAGGGCCTGCAGACCATAGCTTTGGTGGCGCACAGATGGCAAAGGGATGTAGAGCATGGCACAGGGCCCGCAGGCCATAGCTTAGGTGGTGCACAGCTGGCAATGGGAAGTAGAGCATGGCACAGGGACTGCAGACCAAGGCATAGGCGGTACACAGCTTTGCAGAGCTTGATTCAGGACATGCCGAGCGTGGCATATGCCTGGCACATGAATGTAGGTCGTGGCGAGGAATGTGCTCCGCGTTGCTCAGGCCGCAGACCTTGGGTGAGAGGAGTGCGGGAGTGCAGAGACACTGTCAGTGAGAGTGGAAATCAACAACACACTGGAGCATCATTTTTTCAGCAGCATAATACTGTGCAGAGATACATTTGTGGTCAGATGTACAATACGGATGCACCTAAAATACATTCACACGTATTTATTTCTCAAACATCGGCTCCAATCAAGCCTTGCTATGCAAATTCGTACAATTAATATTTTGTGCACTTTAATGCGCACGAAGTAGCGTCAGCCCCATGCGGTTCCTCATTTAATGCAGCTGTAGCAGAGGAGTCCCTTCCTCCTCATCCGGAAACCATAAATCACTCTGGCAGGTAGCTGGGAAGCAGCTGCTAATGATAGTTTTGCTCTGGAGTACAGGAAGTCCCCCATTAACCCCACCTGCTGCAGTTTATCTCAGACTGGTGACAAAAGAACCAAGCGTTTGCAATGCAATAGGTCTCCCATTTACAAGAGTTTGAGCTATTGGCAATACAATAGCTTGAACTCTAGCAAGTGCGAGACCCATTGCATTGCAAATATTTTTATGTTTACTAGTGCCCATGCGGCTCTTTCACATTTATGGAGGCCACGCCCCTTTCTTTAGACAAGCCGCATCTAAAGAAAGGGGCGTTGCCGACATTAAAGTGAAAGTACAGCATGCAGCGCTTTCACAAAAAAAGCATCTGTTCGTCAAGTTGCCAAACATGTTTTTTTGGGGGTTTTTTTTTAACGCCTATGCGGCACTTTCACTTAAATAGCGGCCGCGCGCCCTTCTTTAGACACGGATTGTCTAAAGAAAGGGCGTGGCCTACATAATAGTGAAAGCACCGCATGGGCACTAGTAAACAAAAAATAAAACAAGCATTTGCAATGCAATAGGTCTCGCATTAGGAAAGTTTGATCTATTGGTATTGTAAATGACAAATATTTTATTTATGTGTTGGTTTTGAAAATAGCGAAATTAATAGCTTTGTCATTTACAATGCCAATAGTTTTAACTTTCGAAAGCGTGACACCTATAGCATTTGTAATGCAATATGTGTTGATGTATTAATATTACAAATAACAATGGCTTTTATTTTTTTGATAACTAATACTTAAATAAAAGTTATTGTAATTTAGAATGGCAATAGCTTAAACTTTTGTAAATAACTTCTGGGAAGATTATGTTCAGTGTATTTTATTGTGATGAAAATCCAAGAACAGCAGTGAAATAATAACATCTTTTTGTGACATTTGTAATAAAGCTTGAAACATTGAGAGAACATATTAGAACTAGTTGTTGTTGAATGTTGCACAGAGTGATGCTGTGGCCTTCAGTGGTGCTGAGTGAAGCTGTGGCCTTCAGTGGTGCCGAGTGATGCTGTGGCCTTCAGTGGTGCCGAGTGATGCTGTGGCATTCAGTGGTGCCGAGTGATGCTGTGGCATTCAGTGGTGCCGAGTGATGCTGTGGCATTCAGTGGTGCCGAGTGATGCTGTGGCATTCAGTGGTGCCGAGTGATGCTGTGGCATTCAGTGGTGCCGAGTGATGCTGTGGCATTCAGTGGTGCCGAGTTATGCTGTGTCCTTGAGTGATGCTGTGTCCTTGAGTGATGCTGTGTCCTTGAGTGATGCTGTGTCCTGGAGTGATGCTGTGTCCTGGAGTGATGCTGTGTCCTGGAGTGATGCTGTGTCCTGGAGTGATGCTGTGTCCTGGAGTGATGCTGTGTCCTGGAGTGATGCTGTGTCCTTGAGTGATGCTGTGTCCTGGAGTGATGCTGTGTCCTGGAGTGATGCTGTGTCCTGGAGTGATGCTGTGTCCTGGAGTGATGCTGTGTCCTGGAGTGATGCTGTGTCCTGGAGTGATGCTGTGTCCTGGAGTGATGCTGTGTCCTGGAGTGATGCTGTGTCCTGGAGTGATGCTGTGTCCTGGAGTGATGCTGTGTCCTGGAGTGATGCTGTGTCCTGGAGTGATGCTGTGTCCTGGAGTGATGCTGTGTCCTGGAGTGATGCTGTGTCCTGGAGTGATGCTGTGTCCTGGAGTGATGCTGTGTCCTGGAGTGATGCTGTGTCCTGGCGTGATGCTGTGTCCTGGCGTGAGGCTGTGTCCTTGCGTGAGGCTGTGTCCTTGCGTGAGGCTGTGGCGTTGCGTGAGGCTGTGGCGTTGCGTGAGGCTGTGGCGTTGCGTGAGGCTGTGGCGTTGCGTGAGGCTGTGGCGTTGCGTGAGGCTGTGGCGTTGCGTGAGGCTGTGGCGTTGCGTGAGGCTGTGGCGTTGCGTGAGGCTGTGGCGTTGCGTGAGGCTGTGGCGTTGCGTGAGGCTGTGGCGTTGCGTGAGGCTGTGGCGTTGCGTGAGGCTGTGGCGTTGCGTGAGGCTGTGGCGTTGCGTGAGGCTGTGGCGTTGAGTGAGGCTGTGGCGTTGAGTGAGGCTGTGGCGTTGAGTGAGGCTGTGGCGTTGAGTGAGGCTGTGGCGTTGAGTGAGGCTGTGGCGTTGAGTGAGGCTGTGGCGTTGAGTGAGGCTGTGGCGTTGCGTGAGGCTGTGGCGTTGCGTGAGGCTGTGGCGTTGCGTGAGGCTGTGGCGTTGCGTGAGGCTGTGGCGTTGCGTGAGGCTGTGGCGTTGCGTGAAGCTGTGGCGTTGCGTGAAGCTGTGGCGTTGAGTGAGGCTGTGGCGTTGAGTGAGGCTGTGGCGTTGAGTGAGGCTGTGGCGTTGAGTGAGGCTGTGGCGTTGAGTGAGGCTGTGGCGTTGAGTGAGGCTGTGGCGTTGAGTGAGGCTGTGGCATTGAGTGAGGCTGTGGCATTGAGTGAGGCTGTGGCGTTGAGTGAGGCTGTGGCGTTGAGTGGTGCTGTGGCATCGAGTGGCGCTGTCGCGTTGAGGGGTGCTGTGGCATTCAGTGGTGCTGAGTGATGCTGTGACACTGAGTGGTGCTGTGGCGTTGAGTGGTGCTGTGGCGTTGAGTGGTGCTGTGGCGTTGAGTGGTGCTGTGGCGTTGAGTGGTGCTGTGGCGTTGAGTGGTGCTGTGGCGTTGAGTGGTGCTGTGGAGTTGAGTGGTGCTGTGGCGTTGAGTGGTGCTGTGGCGTTGAGTGGTGCTGTGGCGTTGAGTGGTGCTGTGGCGTTGAGTGGTGCTGTGGCGTTGAGTGGTGCTGTGGCGTTGAGTGGTGCTGTGGCGTTGAGTGGTGCTGTGGCGTTGAGTGGTTCTGTGGCGTTGAGTGGTTCTGTGGCGTTGAGTGGTTCTGCTGAGTGATGCTGTGGTGGTGCTGAGTGGGTGATGGGGAGAGGGAGAAAAAGGAGACCAGGGAGAGGGTAAAGAGAGAGAGAGAAGAGAGAGGGGGGAGTAATGAGAGAGGAGAGAGGGGGGAGTAATGAGAGAGGGGGGAGTAATGAGAGAAAGGGGGAGAGAGGAGAGAGACGGAGACGGGGAGAGGGAAGAGAGGGAAAGGGAGAGAGGGAGAGGGAAGTGAGGGAAAGGGAGAGAGAGAAAGGTAGAGGGTAGAGGGAGAGAGGGAGGGTAAGAAGAGAGGGGGAGGACGGAGGGGAGAGAGAGGGGAGGGAGAGAGGGAGAGAGAGAGGAGAGCAGGCAGAGGGGGAGAAAAAGGAGAGCATGGGAAGGTAAAGAGGGAGAGAGGAGAGAGAGAGGGGGAGAGGAGAGAGAGAGGGAGAGGAGAGAGAGAGGGAGAGGGGGAGAGGAGAGAGAGGGAGAGGGGGAGAGAGGAGAGAGGAGAGAGGGAGAGGGAAGTGAGGGAAAGGGAGAGAGGTAGACGGAGAGAGGGAGAGTGAGAGAGTGAGGGGAGGGAGGGAGAGGGAGGACGAGAGGGAAGGAGGGGAGATAGAAGGCAGAAACTGCCTGAGAAACAGACACAAAGAAGGAGTAAGAGAGAAAGGATGTCAGGCTTTGAGGAAGAAGAGTGCTGCAGACAGAGATCATGCGGTGAGAAACAGGAGGGGCAAAGGCAGATATGAAAGACGACTGAGCAGGTCAAGCCGCGGAGAGGCACAGGTATAGAGCAGGCAGAGCACGGGGAGAGGAGGGGCACAGAGAGACTGAAGGGCAGTGGCAGCTAGATTGTAGGTGCTATGAAAGAAGGAGATAGTGAGTCTGAAAAAGGTATGAGTGGGCCAGAGAGATTGCGAGAGAGAAAGATGAGAGCAGACAATATGAATGAAAGGGAGAGAAAGAGTAAGACAAACTGGAGGGAGACAACGAGAAGTTGGGGAAAAATGAATGCATGGGGCTAGCAAATGAGGGACTGGGAAGTACGTAATACAGACAAGATAGTGGTAGTAGATGGACGAGTTGAAAAAAAGAGATGGGCAAAAGGCAGTACAGTGAGACACATGGAGAACGAAAGAGAAAGAAGAGGGCATCATTGGGTAAAAGTGACAGAGAGAGAGAGAGAGGCAAGAGGAAGTGTAAAGTTTGAGTCCAAGAGAGGAGAGCTATACAGACAATAAAAGCATGGGTGCACAAACAGACACAGGCAAGAGATAGAATACTCAGGGAGAAATATAGCAACGAGAGATAGAGTGACAGCAATAAAGAGACTAGGAGAGTGAATGGGAAACTTGGAATTCCAATATTTTAAAGGGCAGAGTAGGAAAGAGACATGCATTAGACAGACAATGAGGATGAGAAAAACGAAGATCAACGCACGAGAGGAAGAGAGCAATAAAGACACTTAGTGGAGACAATGAGAAATTATAGAGAAATCTAAGTGCACCCACGGGAGAGACTGGGTGGGGAAGGACAGACAAAGTGCGATACAGAAAAGAGACATGCATCATACAGAAGGGAAGGGGCAAAAAAGAGATAGAGACAGTAGAAAGAGATGGGCACAAGGCAGTACAGTGAGAAAATAAAGATTAAAAAACATTGAAAAGGGTAGCGAAGAGAAAAGGAGGCTGGCAGAAGACAAACAACAGGTAAAATAAAAAAAAAAGTTAAAATAAAAGCAGACACGGCCTGGGGGCCGTGAAACTGAAAGTACGGCCGGCGGGCCGTGAATAATTAGGGGAGCCTTTGATGCAGCAGGGGGCGGAGCGGGAAGAGCTGCTGGCGGCACCAAGCTGTGAGTGAGATGCAGAGCGTGAAGGGGTAAAACAGACAGAAGAGGGCCTGGGAGGGGGGCTGGGCAGAGATGCGAGTCACGGCCTGGCGGCCGTGAAGTGTGAAGCAGTGGGCCGGGAGGCAGGAGCAAATGGTAAGGGGAGCCTTTGAAGAGCAAGGCAGGGGGATAATAGACTTGGCTCAGGTGGGAAGGTGGACTGAAAACTTCTGAAAAACAAACAAACGGAGCAAACGAAAGAATGAGATCTGAGAACTATAAGGAAGAACTTTTGGGGCCTTTCTCGGAGGCTCTCGCACACATGAGCCAATACGTGCAAATACGGCACTTTAGAAGAGCTAAAAAAGTTTACAAATCTGGCCAGGTCATCTTGGAGGAGAGTGGCACTTTATAGTGCAAAGAAAGCCCTGCTGCCATGAAACGAACAATACACAACATCAGGCGCGCATGACATCAATTGTGCCTATCTGAAAACATCGTTCGATTGCGTCAACCAAACAGCTGTGTTGTAACAAATAACTGCGCAGATCATGTTTTTTTAGTAAAATTAAAACATATATTGTGCCATTCGAACAGGTTTAAACAGAGAGCAGAGAAAGGTCGGGAAAACGATGAGTGAGAGAAGGAAGAAAGGCATGGACACAGATCAAGAAGGCTGCGAGTGAGAGAGAGAAAGGTGGGGTGAAAGGCTCAGAGTGGATGTGGGGGGGACAGTGGGCGTGAGAAAGAGTAAGGTGGAGGGCGAGCGGTTTGCAAGGCCACGAAAGATAGTGTTTTTGAGAAAGTGAGATTGAAAATGAGTAAGAAAGAGAGTGAAAGAGAAAGGTTGAAAGCATGTGAGAGATTAAGTGGAAATGAAGAAAGTGAGTAAGAGATACAGGGAGAGGAAAAGCGAGGGTGAAGGGGAGGTGTGTGTGTGTACGTTCGTAAAATAAAGATAGTGGCAGTCTAAGAGTGGGAAAGCATGAAATACAGCTCTAAACTAACGCAAAAGGACTAACAGTTGTAAATTAGAGGTTGGGCTGGGCAGAAATGCGAGTCATGGCCTGGCGGCCGTGAAATGTGAAGCAGTGGGCGGGGAGGCAGGAGTAAATGGTAAGGGGAGCCTTTGAAGAGCAAGGCAGGGGAATAGAAGCGCGTTCATGAGCACGTGCACTTCTACAAATCCGCATCGTGAACTCAGCTTTCTGGTTTGACTGCAATAGGTCTCTCTGCGAGACCTAAAAATAAGTAAGCACGGCCGCTATACTTAAAGCGGACCGCCATTAGTCAGTAAAAGAAAGAAAGAAACGCAGCCGCTATAGTTAGAGCAGACTGCCATTAATAAGCGACCTAGTGGCTCGAATAGGGGCAAATCATTAATCAAAATAGTGCTCTCAGCCTAGATAAAGCGGTGTAACGAGACAAGTAAAAGGTCCAGTTGTTATGGAAGGTAACAATGCAGACAATGCGGTGGCAAGGAGGAACTAACAAGCCTAATAACAATTCGGAAGCCAGTGTTTACGAAGGACACTGACAAAAGCTAATTTAAAATATGGGCGTAGAGGGGGTGGGGCTTCAAGTCCATACTCTAATACAGCATGCCTCACAGCAGACCTTGCGCTGCCCTGGCTCAACCTAAAAAGGATGTTTTAGCCTCTGAGTTAAACTTTAACTTTTTGGATCAGTGTGAGAAGCTGGCTTGGTATATGATGCACACTTCTGTAAGTGGGCACCCTGCGCCAATCCAGACGACCCGTATTATGATTTTAGTGGTCTTAGCAACCTTAAAAAGCTCTCTAAGTGGTAACTGTGGACAGCAGCCTTCAGGCTTAGTCCAGAAGGAGTGTAAAGCAGCTTGCTTTACCAGAACATAATCTTATAGGTATAGAGTAAGTGAAAAAGAACCACACAGTGTATTTATAAAAAGATGTATTTATTAGAAGACACTTAACACATATAGATATCTCCTAGCTGGAGATATACACAATGCACAATACTTTTCAATAGAAACAGGTAAGTAGCATGAAATATACAGTGGTCACCAGGGGGAGAACAAACCATAAACTAAAATAGTGGTATGTGAACCACGACTCGAGCAAAAACTTTTCCCAGAAGACTTAGAAGTGCCGGGACCCAAGAAACCACCCGAGGTAAGTAACCAGGAAACCCACAGAGGCCGTGTGCAGAGTGGGTACAAGACACCTGGATCAATGCAAGTCAACTGGTTAGTCGCTGTTGCAATTTTAAAGAAGAGAGACCCTTCTCAGTAAACCCTAAAGAAACCCAGTGGAAGACAGAAGGTTGGAGAGCCACTCCACCCGTGGATACCCTAGGAACCAGGATACCTACGCCAGGGAAGCCGGGTGCAAAGTGGCGTTGTTAACTGCCGAACTCAATGGGAGACTTCAGGAAGATGCCACTGCTGGATAAGGTGTAAGTGTCCAGTGAAACCCAAAGGTGGATTCAGGATGAGATGTACCTGCAAGCAGAAGGGACAGAGTCTATACCACTCAAGAGTGACCAGGAGGCACGGAAGACGAATGCCCACCGATGTCGAATGTTGCAGGGAAGTTGATAGTGACCTTGAAGCTGCAGCTGTGAGGACCATGCGATGCTGTGGAAGACCAGGAGCCGTTCACAAGCTGTCCCATGTCGGATGTCAAGAGTTTAGGGGTCGGTGTCCATCAAGAGCACCAACAAGCCTTGGCAACTGCAAACAATGTTGAAAGCGAAGAAGGTGCAGTTTTGGAACCAGCAAGGTCCAGGAGACTCACAACAAGCAGGGGAGTCAGGGCAGGACCCAAGCAATGAGGGGAGCCCACAGAATTCAAAGAAGTCACTCAAGAGGACCCACAGGCTGGAGGCACTGGAGTCGCAACAGGACCTCAAGCAGCTCACCAAAGTGCAGGCCCACGGTGCAAGTGATTCAACGAGGATAAAGATATTGATCATAGGAGATGCTTGAGGTGGGGGCTACTTGGAGCCTGAAGATCTTGATGAAACTAAGCCATCAAGCCTTTCCAAAAGCAAGTCAATGGGGTGCACAGGGGTTTGGTTCCTGCGGCTCCGACAAGGGACACTAGCCTCAAACTTGATGAGGACAGGATAATCCTCGAGAGATTTGAAGAACTACTACCTGTGTTGCTGAACCTTTTGGAGTCCGTGGGAGCCCAGAATCAGCAGACAGGTCAGCTTAGTTGCAGTGCCTGCAGAATCAGGGAAGGGACTCCTTCACTTCAAGGGTGATTCCTTCAGGTGTCCTGGATGCCCACAGGCCTTGGCCTTGTAAGGTTCTTGTATGAAGCACAGACTAGGATGTTGCAGCAGATGAGCAGGGCAACGAGATCAGGAGCAGCAGGAGTTTTTCCCAGGTGCAGCCTTGATGCCCAGAGCGAAGTCCAGAGTGCCCAGACGGTCGAAGTAAAAGTGGTGTCTTGAAATTAATCTTGTACCACGACGAATCTAAGGACCCACCCTCAGGTAAGTCTGTAAGTACCCTAAGGAAAGGGTTGGGACTATTCAGGGTTCCCTCCGAGGGGAGGGGTAGGATAGTGGGGAGGATACTTCCATGCCCTTTGTCCAGTTTCATGCCAGAGCGGGAGCCAACTACTCCCTGAGCTGGTTAGAACTGGACCATTCAAGGAGGGCACCATATGCGCCCTTCAAGCAGACTGAGTGGCTTTGGCAAGCGCTCCCACCGAGCCCCTATACACCTAACCCTGTCTGGGAGGTGATCACACCTCCCTGTGACAGGATATCTATTGTTCTGACTTCCCCTGATAGAACTTGACTCAGCAGCAGGAGGGCAGAATCGTGCCTCTGGCCAGCAGCATCCATGTTGTGCTGACCGGGTCAAGAAGACTGAAACTGGGAGCACTGAGGGCCTCCCGGAGGAGCTTTACTGTGCATGAAATCATACCTCCAACACCGTTTACGGTGAGGGTATGATTCAAACGTGTTTGATACCAAACATGATAGGGTCAGTTCCAGACAGTTTCAAGATGGTCTTCGTGTAAGGACACGGTGCCCCTGTATATGTTATATGGCTGTCGCACTAACAACCCAAGAGGATGGACTTTGTAGGCTGTAGGGGTGTCCTGCTCATGCAGGGGCACCCTCACACTTAGAACTGAGCACCATGCCCTCAGGATTGAAAGGCCTGCTTTAAGGGTGACTTACAGGTTTTAAGAGCAGTGACCTTAGATATAGGGAAACCTATATCTTTTGTAAGTGGTGCTAGCACCAGCTTACACAGGCCTGTAGTTACCGTTTGAGTGGTCTCTCATGGGTGGCATAATACATGCTTCAGCCCATGGAGGACCCCTGGTGTACCTATGCCCTGGGTACCTCAGTACCCTATACTAGGGACTGATAAGGGTACACCAGTAGCCAATACGTACCATACCAATTTAGTGGAGAAAGCAGAGTCTGGGTCCTGGGTAGCAGGATCCCAGTCAGGCTAGTCAGAAACAGCATAGCACCAGGCAAAAAGTGAGGGTCACCATAAAAGCAGGCCCTACTTTCCTACAATCAGCCTTTCAGGTGGACTCATAGAAGAAGAAAAGTCTTTAGGTCTTTAGAGAGTGACAGTAGGTCTGACTTGAGCCTTATGTGTCAGGGACATGGCTCTTTAGTTTCAGCATGAGAACAGCCAGTAAATAGTTTTTAACCCTTTTGCTTTTGGAGATTTATAGAGTTTGTTTGGCTTTTTGTGTTTTAATCTCCTGTTTGCAGTTTATCTTTCAGGTAGATGGCTAGACTGGGGCCAGCTGGCTTGACTGATTCAACCTGTATGGATGCAGATTTTTGGCTTTGAGGGAGTGTGTGGAAATCTCTAAGGATGGAGACTATGTGACATAATTTCTTTGCGCTTGAGAAGAGTGCAGCACATGTGCATAAAATATATTTGTAGAGCAGCTAGGATGGACTAAAGGATGCCAGCCAGCATTGTGTTCTCTTTGGTTAGATGTGAGAGAACCAGTGCTTAAATTGTTCTCCAGGGGTATTTGAAAGGGAATTAGGCTTCTCTGAGTCAATGCAATTGGAAAGATGGAGTGTTTGCCAGTTTAGAAAATGGGGAATTTGAGTTAGGTTATCATCTATGATAAAGTCAAGCGAGTCTGTGTCCGGGACTAAAGAAGGTGAAATTCCAAGTTGGGATAATATCCCGAACCAGTTTTTTTCATGGAGGGGAATCATGAAGATAAACAGTAAATTACATTTTCACTATATTTATTTAGTTTGATAAAGAACGTCTTACAGTTGATAAAGTTTTCCAGGGTGGAGATGTTTGATCTGGATGATGCCTTTAGGTAGAACTGTGCGTCATCCACATATTGGTGGGTGCCCGTGTCTCTATCGATGAGCTGACCTCCTAGGGGGTTCTATGTCCAAGTTAAACAAGTGAGGGACAAGGACTCAATCTTGTGGGGCACCACATTCCAGGGGGATTTTTTCTTATTTGGTAGAGTTCATGTTGAACTTTATTGAAGGAATGGCAGAAGTTGAACAAGTTACTTGCATTTGGTTACAATGTTTGTGGCAGAACCCGCAGATTCCTCACATTGTAAATATTCTCCAAGCATCAGACAGAAATCTTTTAAACATAACTCATGTGTACAGGTAGATGTCATCATGTGGATCAGGATATTGTTCAGCTCTGGAAGTGACAAGCGGTACCACATAAAAATACCAGTCATGCGTGCTGATGTCAGCCGTTTCCTTAGGCTACCTGTGTGCTGAGATGCAGTGAATTGACAGACTGGCATGTTCAGTGAGCACATCTCTAGATTCTGACCTTTTTTAGATGGAAAATGAGCCCAATTCACAGAATGGTACGCAGCAGGGCTGGTAAGGAATCTGCGGTAGAGTAGCCATCGGAAAGATGGTTACCAAAGGTTAACTTGTTCTTCTGGTGGATACTTCTAACCACAGATTACTGACCTTGTGAACAGATACCAAAGCAGAGCCTCCCAAGGTGGTGTGACTGCACTGGCTCAGACTAAAATGTTAGGACCTGGTGAGCAAAATGGCACTCTGGATGGACCTGGCTGTCGAGGAAGTAGTACTCGTGAAAGTATTTACTGACGCCCACCTAGCTGCCTGATAAATGTCCAGGACAGATATTGTGCATGCTAACGGAGTGGCAGCAGCCTTAGCTCTGTTGGAATGAGGCAGTAAGCCCTCTAGAAGCTACTTCTTTGCCAGTGCGTAGCAGATCCTTACACAGAGAACAATCCATCAGGGATGGTCTGATTTTGCACTGCCTTGTCCTTCTTTGCCGCCAAAAAACTCACAAAGAGCGGATCATCCCCCTTAATGTTCTTTACTGCGACCAAGATAAAAGGTTAGGGACAAAGGGTTTGGACGAAATAAATGTTACAAACCTTTAAAAAAAGCTCATCTCAACTGGTGATTTAAATAAAGAGGGTGTTGTAACTTGCCTCATGGTTATCCTCCTCCCTACCTTTTCCCCCCGCCCCCTCCCTCTCTTGGAACGGTCCGCGCTGTCATCCCAAGGCAGCGTTAGAATGTTAGAGTTTGTGACTAAGCCGTCAAGCTGGGAGCACTTGTGATTCAAGAACTTAATAAACGTTCCTGAACCCTCTATGTGTAGTGCCTCTTTACTACACTTTTGGCGACGTTGGAAAAGGAGCTGAGCCAGGGTCAGAGTTGTGTCTTCCCCCTGGAGCAGTTTGTGCTTGGACGGAGAAAATTGAGGATTAATTTAAAATGATGAGATAAGGTGGCAACGTCATCGTTAAGCGTGTATCTACAAACACGAAGCATCATTGAGAAAAGGAAATTGGGCAGCATCCTTGTACACGGCAAGTTTACTTGTGAGTGAAACTGATGAATTGAACCTGGGACTTACAGCGGATTAATGTTTACCAGTGAATGCTGAGGGAACTTTGGGCGTTCTCGTGAAATTAAGAAAATAAGGAAAGTAAGACCCGAAGGAGGTGGCATTGTAATCTGCGTAATCCATGAGGTGAGCGGAGCAGAGAATAAAGTTAAAATTTCTCAAACCGCATTGATATTGAGTTAAGCTGCGGGCTAAGTGGGCGAAGGGTCTCCTCCTATTATCAACAGCGTAAACCCAAGAGCTAAGGTGATAATGTACTGCCGGCGTGAATTCAGGAGATGAGACTTGGTGGCTGGGTGGAGGAGATTTGAGCGGAGCAGAGAACGAGTTAAAGTCCCGTATACCGCATTTGATATTGATAAAAGCTAGCTAAGCCTGTGAAGTGCTAATCTCCTAATATCTACAGTGCAAATCCAAGTGCTACTCCATTGAGAGTGGAAAAAGACGTATTTAATATGATCGGCAAGCGAAGGAATAAGTCAAAGCAGTGAGGTAAATGGAAAAAAAAGAAAATAAAAGGAGCAACTGAAAGTATTTATCAGTGAAATGGATTCAGGGTGAGGGAGGTGGTAGTTTTGACGTATATTTTAAACAAACGTTACCACAGTTAAGCTTACAGCGTTGATGCTTGTCTTTAAGTGTTTCTAATGAATGGAGCAGCGTTTGACATCTTAGCCATGAAAAAAGTATAAGAGGAGAATTTAGGACGACAAAGTCACTCATATACATGATCTGCCTGAATGAAATAAGGTGACTCTCCTCAACAGTATCAGCACCACCGAGTGTCGACGGCCTTTGGAACAATTCTGTTGAACTTTAAGGAATAATTAGCTTACCTGAAGTGGACAAGTTCAGCAATGTGAGGTATATAGTGGGTTTCCGGCGGCGCTCATCCAGCGGAACATTTTCCTCCGCGTTGCGGCGCGAAAGGGAGAGCGACGCACTTCTCGCAACGGCGCCACCTTACGGTTGTATGCTGCAACCGCATTTGGCGCCACCTTACTGTTGAATGCCGCAACCGCATTTACACACAAGAATTCCTGGCTATGAGTGAATCGAGTGGTACATCAAAGAATGTGCATTCAAAAGCGTGCTTGAAAAATAATAAAAACCAGAAAAGTGAATAAGAGAAGTACCCCTTGGTGGAATTACTGAAAGAAGTGTAGGAAATGTCTATTTGATATACTAAATGATAAAAGACGGCGGGAAGAAAACTTTAAGGCGAAAATAAATATACCCAGGTTATGTGAATTGGTATTTACACTCATTTATAAGGGAAGTTTTGAGGAAAATAATTAAAAGGAGCTATTTAAGAAGAATATGACCTGAATTTCATATTGCGTGAAGGAATAACAAGACTAAGCTCATCATCAACAACTTGTCAAAACAAATTCTTTCCTTTTGGGGAACATTTACTACAGAAAGAGTTCAAAGACTGTATCCTTTTAGTTGAACTTATACTAAACAGGAAGAAGTAACTGTTCTGTAAAAACACAAATATAAGCTGTGATAGATTGTGTTATTTTACGTGAGAAAAAAAAAAACATGATGTATGAATTACCGCCGCCTGAACCATTTATAACAGGAGATGATGATAACATGGCAGAATGGGAGGTGTGGAAGGGATATTTTAACAATCACAAATCCAGTCTTGATGAGGAGGAAGAATCTTTAAAATCAGAGGAAAAGTTAGAAATATTGTTACACAGTTTAGGAGCCAGTGGACGGAAAGTGTACTATAACATGGAAAAGGAAATCTATAAGGGAACGGTCAGGAATGTTTTTGAGAATGTCACGCATGTTTTAGATGAACACTGTAAGCAATTAATGAATGGATATGCACAGTGGAACAAAAGTTACAAAGGAAATGGAGATATCAAAATAGTAATGCACAGAAATGGAACTACACATGAGTATACTACCAATATGGGTGGTGTGGAAATCGAAATTAATGTTTACTCTGGGTCACCTTATAAAGTAGTAAGCAATAGTATATGGGAAAATAAAGTGGCAGTAACTCAAAGAAATGTATGGGAAGAAACTGACACGTTCCTGGAAAAATACACTGGAGAAAACATTTTCTTGACCGGTAGTAGAGAGATGATACTGAGTTGCAGGAAGAGAAGTACATGGAGTAAAGTTTATATTTCAGAAGAAGAGCTATCTGTACTAGGTTGGGACGATCAAAAGAAATTTGGATTAACACAAAATCCCACTAAAGCAGACCCCAGGAGTAGACTGACAATAGACAACAGTAGAGAATTTACAAAGTTGGAGAAGTTAATGGTGAAAACACCACAGACTTCGGTTGAGGTTGGATGGACAAGGGCTGTTGAGAAGAATGAGAAGTTAAGAGAAGCAGCTATTGGCGTATTCAAAAGAAAACAGAACATTTCCTTGGGGAAAGAAGTGGAAGAAAGAATAAGAAACAATTTCGGAGTAAAGGCCAGTGTGGATGTTGTGGTGAAAAAAGAAGAACTCGTTCATAGGGGAACGGGTATGGAAACACTAACCACAAGGGTAGAGAAGGACCCTTGTGAATCATCCCGCCTAAAAGATGAGAAAGTTTGGCGCTCTACTGCACTGACCGAGTCTACACCTGGGACAAGGGAGAAATGTGACAATGACATTGACATTGCAGGACTTAAGAGTAGGAGTCTAATTAAAACAAGGAGTAACAAGCAAGGAGAGTACTTGGACTGGATATATAGCGAAGTGTCCGATATGGAAATTGAGGAGGCTAACCATAACGCACGTAGTTCACATTTCAATGTTCCGTTAGGTATGTTCAAGTTACTATTAAAAAGCAGGAGTGAATATGGATACAGAGACAAAGAAGACTCAACCACATTCTTCAGGAGTACTCGTTTGAAGGAATCAGAAGACAGACTGGTCTTTGACGAGGCATGTACAGCAGGATTTACCAGTGGCAATGGTACCAAGTACCACAAGGGAACTTATGTAGGACCCGACGCTGAGCATGATGATAAGGAGGTAACCAGTCGCAAGAGTAGTTGTAGACGCAGTGCAACATGGTCCTGGAAATCTCACAAGAAAAAGTATTCTATGGCTGTTGCCACACACCTTGGTGGAGAAATAGAACAAGTATGTGTTGGACCAGAGAACTAGTGTGAATCGGATTGCAAGGGCCAGAGACACTGCATCCCTTTGGAAGTTCTTTCGTCCATGTTGGGGAATGGATTAACTGGGTATTGGTCCACCCGCCACAAACTGACCCCTGTTACAGTAACATCTACATGTTAATGGGGAAAGGATGAAAACTATATGTTTGTGTTTGAACTTAATGCTGGTCGTGTCAACATGGAATCTAACCATTTGTCTGTGATTTCTTGGCCTCTTAAGTAACAGACCCTTGTAGTACCAGAACCTCAGTTTACTACTGTTATGTGTTTCCATTTTTCCTTCATTCACTGCCTTGGAAAGGAGATGGGTTACGTTGGCACTTTTCCCACCCTGCATTTATTCTCCCATGTTTCCGCCTCGTGCCGCTCGACCCGATAAGCAAACTGACGTCAGATGGCGCGTCGGCTTATCTGAACTCTTTGTTCCGTTGATACTGACAGCTGAAGCTGTCAATGACTTATCTGGCTCCGGCACGAGTTAAAGGGGTTGATTTGCCACCCAGGGAAGAGGCCCTCTTCTTCCTTTGTCAGGTTGTACTTTGCTTGTAACTAGTATGGGGTCTTCTGCGCAAGACTCAATGTCACTTTGCTGTGGTATTTCCTTTATTGTCGGGTCATCCTCCCCTGCGCTTATCTACTTCACCTCTCTCGCTCTCTCTCTCTTTCTCTTTCTCTCTCTCTCTCTCTCTCTCTCTCTCTCTCCTCTCCCTCGCGCTCTCTCTCCCCTTCTCTCCTTTACTGTCTCACTATCCCCTCCTGCTTGCTCCTGTTCTCCCCTGCTTTTGGGGCCTTGCTCCCTCCAACCTTTTAGGTCTCCTTTAGGGAGGATGATGTGTTGTAACTTGCCTCATGGTTATCCTCCTCCCTACCTTTTCCCCCGCCCCCTCCCTCTCTTGGAGCGGTCCGCGCTGTCATCCCAAGGCAGCGTTAGAATGTTAGAGTTTGTGACTAAGCCGTCAAGCTGGGAGCACTTGTGATTCAAGAACTTAATAAACGTTCCTGAACCCTCTATGTGTAGTGCCTCTTTACTACAGAGGGCTAATCCAAAAATCACAACAAAAGCCAAATATCCTTTAACAGTGTCCAAAGCAAATCCTTGCTGAGCCAGGGACCAGACAAAACCACAAAACTTCAGATAATCTGGCTTGAAGTGAATCTGTTTGTCCGGTGTGGGAACTAGCCACAAATTTGTCCCAACGACCTGCGTATGCCGATTTTGTAGAGGGACACCTCGCCTCCAAAACAATATCAGGAGGAAGGCTGAAGGAGGTCAACTGACTTTGCTCAACAACAATGCAAACTGTGCAGAAATAGGTGTATTACCCTGCTGTGCTGCTGTGAGAGAAGATGCTCCTGAAGCAGCAACTTGATCTGAGGACAGATGCTCATGCCCAGGACATCCGGGTACCATACTCTCCTGGCCCAATTCTGGCCCATATGATGATTTGGACCCACTCGTTTCTATTCTTCAGTACTCTGAGAAGGAGAGGCGTCTGCGGGAAGGCAAATAGGAGTCCTGGAGCTCCATTCTAGAAAGAAAGAAGCATCTAGGGAAAGCCTTCTTTGGAACTGCAACACACAAAAAGTGTATGCATTCTGTGTTCTCTGTGGTGGCGAAAAGATCAAGCCTGGGTTCCCTGTTGATGTAAGATGCCTTGTGCCACCTCTGGGTTTAGCTGCCATTTTGAGTCCGCCAAGCATCAGCGGCTGAGTTTGTCCACCCTGGTATTTAGAGATCCCGTCAGGTAGTGCACCACCAGGTGGTCTCCCAGCCACTTCCACAGGTGCAAAACCTCCTGGCACCGGACTCAAGACCCCACCCTCCCCTGCTTGATGTACTACCACATGGTGATATTATCTTTAAGTACCTGCACCAGCCTCCTTTTTATGGTGGGCAGGAAGGCCTTCCACGCCAGGTGAATTGCTTCAAACTTCAACAAACTGATGTGAAGTTGAGCCGCCAGTGGAGACCAGATGTCTCTGATCTTCACCTCTCCCAGATGGCCTCCCCAATCCAGAAGCCATCTATCCATTACCATCTGGTGGGGTAGGGAGAGGGGTCTGCTACTGGCCCATTCGTGCTCCAGTAGCCATCACTGCAGATCTTTTGCAGTCTCCTCCGAAATCTGGATACATTCTAACAGATTCTGTGCTGTGCCGCTGGGATTTGAGGCCTCACTCTCCAGTACGACGCAGGAGGCCAACAATCTCAGCAGCCTTAGAGCCATCCGCACTGAGATCCAAGACAGTGGCTGAAGCATTGAGATCATAGCACAAAACTCCTGGACTCTCTGCTCCCCGGGGGGGAGGCACAAAACCATGCCATACCCAGAATAGCTTCAATGAACAGGAGCGTCCACGGAGTCAGGTGTCACTTCGGCACATTGATAGTGAACCCCAACAATGCCATGAGGTTTGTAGTCATTTGGAGGTGGGTGATGATTGCCTGGGGCAAGACTGCCTTCTGCAGCCAGTCGTCAAGGTACAGGAAGACTGGTCCCCCCACCACACCAACCCGAGGGGCACAGATGCAGCCAACAAGGAGGTCCAGCGTCACCATTCAATGTCGGTGTGCAGGTCAGACTTGCATGAGCATCTGGAATCTTATTTCCACAGGAAGGTATTGAGAGGACACAGATTTAAAAAAAGACAAAGTCCTCCGTCCTACTTCGACAAAAGAAAGCAACAGGAATTACATTACGTTCCTACTTCTGAGACCAGAATCCTCTTAATGGCCAAAGGGGCCAGCACTTCTTGCTGGAAGACAGAGATGATCTTCCGTTTGGCACCGTGATGATGGTAAAAGTTGGGGTGGAAAGAAATGGCAGGGCGTAGCCCCATTGTACCATTTGGAAGATCCACTGGTCTGAAGTAATGCCCGACACTCTTGGAGGAAATATCAGATCCTGCCTCCCAAAGGGGGTTCTGCGTGTGAGCAAGGAGACTTATAAGCGTTTTTGCGGTTGCTGATGCCGGCGGGATGTGGAACTTAAGTGCACTTTTTTCCCCTGCTGTCCTGGGGATTGTCTTTGAGCAGTGCATCCTAGGTCATGAAAAGCCTGCTGGCCTGGCAGTGGCAAACTGAAACTGTCCTCGCTGCTTTAATAGCCTGTCAGCCCACGTCGCCACTTCTCGCGGCCCACCGCTTCGCGGGAGCCGCTCGCCGGCCTTGGAACTTTTCTCCCTGTCAGCTGCCCGGAACCTTGAGGATTAGTTTGGAACTACCTGCCCCACACACGGACAGAGGCGGGACTGCGAGGACCAGCCTGCTCAGCAGCGCGGATTGGCCGCAGCTGGTCCTCTTCCCGCCCCCTCCTGCACAAAAGAACTGGCAGTGAGTGCAACCGGTGGGTGCTTTTGGTGTCTAGCTGCTGCTACGGACCTCGCTGCTTTAAAAGCCTGTCAGTCCACGTCGCCACTTCTCTCGGCCCCGCTTCGCGGGAGCCGCTCGCCTGCCCTTGGAACGTGTCTCCCTGTCAGCTGCCCGGGACCTTGAGGATTAGTTTGGAACTACCTGCCCCACACACAGACAGAGGCGGGACTGCGAGGACCAGCCTGCTCAGCGGCGCTGATCGGCCGCAGCTGGTCCTCTTCCCGCCCCCTCCTGTGTCTCCTCCCTCAAAAGGAGTAACCGCAACGCGCACGCGGGACACGCGCGGGACCAAGCACGGGGCTAAGCCCGGGCCAAGGGTGGGCCCGTTGTAGCCCGTTAGAGACCGTGTAAGGCCGGGCTGGGCCACCCCTCTAACTCCTGAACTGAGACTGGACCCCCCATGCAGGTGCACGTTCAACATTACTATTACACGTCTTCGGTTGTAATCAGGAACACTCTAAACAGACTTCTGTTGGTTCTGGAAAAGGCATTCGATTCAGTAGAGTGGCCGTATCTCAGAGCGGTTATGCAGAAATTCGATCTGTGCGACGCATATTTGGACATGGTAGGCCTCCTATACCAAACACCTAGCGTTCGTGTCCGGACCGGGAGCCTCCTATCGGACACCATACGGGTACGGCGGGCCACACATCAGGGCTGCCCGTTGTCGCCTCTGCTCTTCTCGTTGGCAATGGAACCGCTGGCGGAGTTGCTGAGGGATCAGGGTGCCGATTGGGGCATTCCGTTGGCAGACGGCACACACGCGGTCTCGCTGTATGCTGATGACCTGCTCCTCTACGTCAGGGACCTCACGCAGATACCGCCAAGGCTCACCGATGCCCTACGAGAATTTACAACCCACTCGGGACTGAGAGTCAATTGGGGGAAATCTGGGGTCTACCTCTTTCACCCTGACATGCAGGAGTGCGCAGTGCAGTTAGGGGGCACGACGCTGGCCTGGTATACGGGCACCTTTAAGTACCTAGGCATCCACATATACAGGTCTCCAACGGATATACTGGATGGCAACCTGGTCAGGGCCATATGCTCCCTGCGAGCCCAGATACATTTCTGGAGCACGCTCCCGCTGAATGTCCCGGCCAGAATCACCCTGACGAAAATGATAGTCTTACCTAGACTCCTTTATTACTACTCGAACATACCGGTGTACGTCCCTGCCCGGATCTTTAAAGACCTGGAGACCCTTGTGCGAACACTCATATGGAACACAGGGAGACCCAGGGTGGCCCTAAAGAAACTGTATGCCGCGACGTCCTCAGGGGGACTTGCGGTCCCTAACCAAGAACTTTATTACCTTGCAGCGCAACTTCAATGGGTGGTGGACTGGCTTGCGGGAAGAAACCTGAACGACATGGCCTCAACGGCCCCGGCCCTGACTCATGCGGGGGCTCTCGCAATGTTCCACCCCCTCAACGGCACAGCTCGCGGGATGCAACTGCACCTTGCGGTGGCACTTCGATGCTACAAACGAGCAATAAAACTAACTAAGGGGATTACACCCTACGCCCCAGCCCTCCGGCTGGAAGGAATGCCCAGACCTGGGGGTGCAGTAACTGCAGCGCAATTGGACAGCTGGATGCAAGTGGGGATTGAGACAATGGCGGACCTGTATAACGACGGCGCCCTGGTCCAGTTCGAGAGTCTAGTGGAGAATCCCGGTCTGCCTGCTGGACAGTTCTTGCTCCATGCATCTATGGTCCGGGTCCTCACGAAACACTGGGGCAACATGTCAGAGGAATCTCAGACACACCTATTGATACAATACTTACACGTTATGGGGGCGGGGTCGCACATAATACACTGGCTGACACAGGCGCTACGGTCCCATACTACATGCTCACTGCAGCCATTAAGAGACAGGTGGACGACTGACAGAGGGAGGGACTGGTCGGATAAGGAATGGGAGAGGATCCTGGAAGGCCCACGGCACATACCCCGCAACTCGAGATTCAAAATAATACAATTTTACATCATACACAGGGCGTATCTGTCCCCGGACAAGATCAATCGTTATTTCAAGCTGGATACCTCCAGCTGCCCACGATGCGCGCTGCTGAATGCAGATCTCCTACATATGCTGTGGGCATGTCCCGAACTGCGGACGTACTGGCATGATGTCACTACATTGTTGACAAAAGGGAAGGCATTGGAACTTCGTCACGACTGGGATACCTGTGTGCTGGGCCTGATCAACAGAACAAAACACAACAAGGCCCACACCAGGTTCTGGGATTGATAACCGCCAAACGACTCATAACACGACACTGGAAAGACACGGACCCACCACTGACGAAAAGCTGGTGTGCCTCCCTCACTTAATGGGCGACTGCAGAGGGCACAGTGTTACACAGGGAAGAAACCGCGGGACGGAGAGCCATCCCGATAGCCCAGATTTGGGAGGGCATCCTACAAGCATTCACCAAGGCCTGCCACGACAAAGGGGTAATGTAGGCTGGGCGAAAACCCTCCCTGGTTCTCCCCCCTCCCCCTGTAGGGTGAAGAGACACGTCTGGGAGGAATAATGAGCAGCAATAATCTGAAAACAGAACCACACACATACAGACATGAGCCACCACCCCTGCGGACTCTCCCCCCCCTTACCTCCCCCCCCTGGTCGTCGTACCCCCCGGCCCCCTCTCCTTTCCCCTCCTTCCTCCCCCCCCCACACTCCTCCCTCCCCCCCCAGTCGGAAGGGGCCGCATACGCGACCGACCCCAACGGAGCAGCCCCACCCCAGGCCTTGCGGCCTCCACACACCGCCGGACACCGTTGCCCCGCAGCTACCTGACACCTCCACCCTGCATTGCCACACTACCTGGAACCTGGGTGACAGGAACCACACTGCAGCACCCCCTTCCCCCCCTCGAGTTAAGGTTCCTTACACCCCCAATTTCTTTTCTATTCCCTCCCTTGGTTCAGAGGTAGTTTCAGCAGACTGTCGCCCCCCAGTTGACTATGCTGCATCTGCTTTTCTTCATTTTTTTTCTGCACCTGACAAGCAAGCACAAGGTCATACCCACATGATGATCCCTGCCGCAACCCTCTACCACACCACGACAACAATCTGAGTGTACTCGCCACCCACGACACTCACATACGCCGCCCAGTGTCGGACCTGGTCGGTAACACTCACCATTGAGAAACAACACATTGCATCACTGGCCGGAGGGTTGTGGGCAGCACGAGGACAGCCGACCAGAGGCACACCTGCCTTGAAGGGATGGGCCAGATACTCTGGTGGAATGGATACCGCAAAATATGTTGTAGTGCAATGTAAGAGTGTCATTTATTGTGGACGCCGAGACTGTCCCCATTACAGCTGATTGCGTTATTCGCTAATGATTGCACTTATTGGGTTTTAAGCCGTCATCAACATCCTCACAGACATTGTACGAGCTGCTTAATTCTCTGTTTTCCTTTCAAATTATGCTCACAAGAAATGTAACTGTATGTCAAGTGTTTCAATAAAACACATTTTAAAAAAAAAAAACAGACTTCTGTTGGTTAGCTATTCACATCTGATAATAATGTGCACGAGAGGGTCTAGAAGTAAAACGGCAGCGGGGGGCATACCACAAACAGGCACACTAGATAATTTCCTTTTAAGGGCTAATTCCTTCATAGACCAAGAAATATCATCGATGGAACAGAGTATCTCAAGATCTCGCCCTTGCAAGAAGATCCTCTATGGGTCAGTTTGCCACAGCCAAAACCCCTGAACAATCTAAGGCCCGGGCCCCCCTAGAAATCCCTTCAATAATTAATGCGGACATACATGCCAATAGACAGAGCCTACCCGATATGGTAGACTTATCAGTATCCCACCTCTCATAAGACCCACAACTAAGTGTAGACCTGGAAAAAACCCCGGACTTAGCTGTTACTACCTCACCCATTGACCTGAGCAACACCCAGCAGAAGGCCAGGAGGGAGGGAGTCATCCCCAAAAAACCTAACTCAAAAAACAAAAGGGAGAGGGGTAAACAACAACTGAGAAAGGCCCCTCGGGCTCCTGCCCAAAACTCAATTATAGCTCCTGATCCCCCTAGTAATGCCCCCACTAATGAGGCAACCTTTAGTGTGAACGCAGAACCTCCAGACACTCTAGACAGGATCAGTGTTAGGGATGATGAGGTAAACATTTCACTCCTACCTAGGATTGCTGAACTTTTTAAACTTTACCTCACCCCTATTGAGACAAGATTAGCCCATATCGAAAAACAGATAGCTGACCTGTGTGATGCCGAAAAAAAAGTAAACCCAAGGGGGATTCACAAAGTAGGGGGAACTAACTTAAATACATATCCAGACAAACCCACTGCTCCTGTCACTAAAAAAATCATCAGTAATTGTGACTAACCCAAAATCTAAGATGACCTGCCCTCTGTGAAGTCAATTGCACCTAAAACTAAAACCTGTGCTACCCCTCCTAGAGAGGGGCCTATTCCACCCAGGGATCATATGATGCAGCCAAACAAGAACAATAATGACGGAGGGCCACATAGGAGACGACCGGTGAACTTGCCCCCTGAGGCAAGCCCCTATGTGGTGGTCATGACGGGGGTCCCAGAATTGGGTGAGGCTAACGAGGAAACCAATTGGTCCTTAAAAAACAAAGTCCAACACTTGTTCAACATAAACCGGCCCCTACCATCCAATCTAACTAGTAAGATCTTGACAGTGCGCAGGGTAACATGGGTGGGTCATGAAAGGATAACGGTCCAGGGCGATTGCATACTGGTTAACTTTGCGGACCCTCCCATAGTTGGTAATATATATGTACCTGGAATACACAGGACAGACATGAGGGGATCGCAACATGACGTCTTTCCTTCTTTTGCCCCCGTAGGAGTGGACTAATACGTGACTGGAATAATGACAGTAACTGGCACACTGTAGGGCGTCCCGCCAGGAATGGAAACTGGGGCACCTGGGGGGCACAGGGTCTCAGAGAACCAGCATACAGGGACAATTGGGGAGGCTTCCCGATTGCTAACAGATACACTTGCCTAGAGATGGTGGACTGACAGCCAAATTCTAGTAACCTATCAGTGGGTGGGAGGATGGACCTTGAAGTCCCAAGGGGGGGTATAGACGGGCACTGTGAGCCTATCACACCCAGGTCAAGTAAGAAACATCCCCCCCATACTGACAAGAGGAGTCCTATCCCGCGTAACCGGAACTATCTGCAGCCTATGCCGGATCTGGTGGATCCTGCAGCAAATGGGCCAATAAACTGTTTTAATGCAGATCTCTGTGACAGGGGTTCCATCTCCATTGTTTCCTGGAACCTGGCGGGTCTGGCTAACAAACTTGACTCGCCAGATTGGGGAGCATTTATAGATTCTCAGGACGTTTGCCTCTTTCAAGAGACATGGGAAAGAGAGGACCACCGGCGCGCAGGGTTTGATACATTTTCAATGTGGGCGAATTGGAAGGGGAAGGGACGCCCGTCTGGTGGACTAATCATTTGGGTGGCTTCCCATCTGGGCTGTAAAGCGAGGGCTCTACCAACTAATTCCCTAGATATCCAATGCGTACTCCTGGAATGGTCTAATGTAGCAAAATTGGCACTGATAAATGTCTATTCAAGACCAGTGGGCATAGCAAAAGTTTCTAGTACTATTGAGGAACTAGTGCTGTACCTGAGCACTTTCCCCCAGGGCATCCCGTATGTGGTTGGGGGAGACCTCAATTGCCAAACCCTTCCACTATTCCTAGAAGGCACGACCAATGAGGAAGATGATCAATGGGGAATTCCAAACTGGCTGGTCCACCAGTGAAGTCCTGGTCGCCATTAGTGACGCAAATTACCTGCCTGACCTTAGCAAATTCCTTAAGGGTCTGCAATGGCCGGGTAAGTGGTGATATCCAACCCAAACCGACTTTTAATAAACCAGGGCATAATTCTCGATTGGACTACATATTTGTGGAAATGTCCGAATGGGCCAGAATTGTAGATTTCAATGTAATCCCTCGAGCTGACAGCGACCATAATGCGCGGACTTTAAAAATTTCGGTCCCGGGCGTCACTTTCCACATTCAGGGTAGTGATGATCGCACGGACCCGAGAATTTTAGATCCAATGTCATTTGTACCTTTTATGGCACATGTTGCCGAAATAAAGATTATGATGATGATGAAACCCCCAACCATAGTTCCACAGGGCATGGAATGGTTGGGGAAATCGGCTGGTGGGGGTGGAAAGACCCAAAGAACGTGGTGTTACCCTTCTCACCCTAAACCATTCCAGGGCTGAATTCACTTTGACACCAAAAAGGAGTCGAAAAGTCCTTCAGAGATGCTTGAACACCCCCAGAGAAGCCTGGTAACCTCATGTAGGCGTGACACCGAGGGATCACACTGGTACTCATTGCTCAACTTAAGGAGTCAGTTGTGTCAAAGCCAGAGCATATTGCAAATTTCACTGCATCGCGACCATCCTGAATCGCTGGAGTAGGTACACCTGAAGGTTGTCTGAAACAGCCAGTAAAACTTATGCCACTGTGTCCCATGGGCATGGGAGTAGCGTCCCAGAAGACAGCTGGCGCTCACCCGCTTCAGAGAAATGCTCATATAGGAGAAAATCTGCTTGCCAAACGTCACCTTGTTTTGATTTACAATCAGGTGAGGTGAGAGGGAAGGCGTTGGGGTTCATTTTATTGGCAGACACCTGTAACACCAAACTGATGTCGGATGTTGTGCAAGAAAGGCTGGGTTGCTCGGAGCAGGCGATAGTGACAAGCAACCTGCCGTTTACCAGGTGGACCTGAACATGCCCAAATGCCCAAAAAAGTATCCATGCGGGCCTCATTAAATGGTATTATAGGCACTGTTGGACCTCACCTGCCTGAAGGACCTCAGTTAAAACATCTGTTTTCACCTCCATAGTGGGGAGAAGTGAGTTGAAGACTTTTAGCTCCCTTTGCATAATGACTGTGAAGGAGGGGATTTCTTCCACAGCTGGACCAGGGAACGCCACAAGGTCAGTATCTGGAGAGGTATCCAGACCACTGGCATCTTGGAGCTCCTCATGCCAGTTTTCCTCATCAAACTTTGGGATATCATAATGATCCACTTCCTCATATTTGTCATTGTGCAAATCAGAGCAGAAAAGATTGTGTAAAATATGGGCCCTACTGCATTGTAAATATGTCTGAATTGCAAGGATTTCATGATGACTGCGTGCCGGTCAGAGCTGGGCATGGCTGGGGTCGAGGTAGCAGAGGATTCTTCTTGGAGTCACATAGTACATTGGGCTTTAAATTCCCCCTGGCGTTGGCATCAGTGTCCATGTAAACATATCTGGCATAAAGTGTGCCGCCGTAAACAAATATGGCCCTGGAACTGTCTGTCCTTGGGGCCAAAGTCTCAACAAAGGGAACTGGTAAAGTTTTGAATAATTCGCAGCATGTCCTCTCTGAAGGCCTCTTCTTTCTGTAGTCTTGCTGATGGACCTGGGAATTCAGGGTCTGCCGGCACTAGAATCTGAATCGAGACTGATCGGGAGCGAGACCAGGTGGCACGTTGATGTTCTCGTGCCCCCTGGAGACAGAGTGGTGGAAAGGTGACGATTTCCACTTCAACTGCTTATGCTTTTTTCTTGGCCTTACCCAAAGACTTGACTGCAACAATGATCTGGCATGGCAAAGACTTCAGGAGCGGACCGGTGACTGTACTCTTGTCTTCAAGCAGTCATGGCTTGCCATGTTCTTATGTTTGCAAACTTAAATAAGGTCCCCGTGGTCCGCTATGGCCTTCAGAATTATCTGGGCGCGGTGATTACAGACCCTGGAGTCATGCTCCTATCACAGGTCGGAAAGACTCACTTTGTGAGGATCTGTCACAGACATCGGTTTGTGACAGTCCCACACAGTTTGAATCCTAGTTTAAGGGATGTAATTTTCCCTTGCACACGGATACATTTTTGACAAAAAATAGGTCTTGAAGACTCAGGAGATGCTCCAGATCTGCACCTGAATACGCAGAAAGAAAGGAACTGACGTCAGCAGGCATGGGTGGCACTTCTATGCAGCTCTGCTGATCACATCTGGTGCAGAGCCGCACAAAGCCACCTACTCCCACACAGGGAGGGAACGAGTCTGGGTTGATCCTAGAGGTGGAGTCTTGGACCGCCAAACTCTTCGGGGTGGGATGCTGGGTAAGAAAACTGGGGTCCCCGAAGGCTGCAGATGGCTGCAGGCAATTGCCCTATGTACAAGAACCCATGTGCAGGGCTTGACCAGGCATCAAAATGGACATCTGTAAGGGCTTCATTTAAGAGGAGTAAAGGTTCAGAAGGGGCGACTTTCGTCTGATGCACCTCTGTCAAGTCGTTCGTCTTGATTGAGACTGTCGATAGCTAACAGTCCAAGGCCTCAGCCTCCCTATGCCGAACATAGGTTGATAGGGAAACCCTCCCATGTACACGACCGGGCCACATATCTCCCCTGGGGTTAGTCAATGTTTTCTGTGGAGTAAAGGGGACATTAGTTTTGAGCAGAATTCCCGCCCATTGAGAGTTTGTTGTGTGTGGTCATCTTGTATCCAAACCTAGTCATAGCTTTGCAGGAGTTAGCGGAGAGGGGAGTCTCCTGCAGCAATACAATGTCAGGATTGTGCCATTTGAGGCATTGCACTATTATCCCCGTTTTAGCCTGTATACACCAGTCTGTTCACATTCCAGGACAGGACCTTCCAATGAACATCCGCCTCACTGCCACCCTGCTGGGTGAGCTCAGAACTGCCCACCATACCCCAACTTGCAGAGCACCTCTCGCCCCTCTGAACATGTTAGCAAACCTTAGAACTGGTGAGTGAGTCTCGCCAATAAAGTCCTTCGAGCCCATAGCTCATCCATGTTGGATTCCTGTAGTCGGTTGTTCCCCTCCCACCCCATTCAGGGGTGCTGCTTCACTTTTGGTGTAGCTTTGTTGGTCCGTACACTCTTCTCCCTCTGATAATGTAGTTTATTGCACAGTGTCAGTTCTAAAGGGGGGGTTGGGGTGATCAAGTATCATTAGTCTCTAGGGTCTGTCCGGCGTGCTTTTTCTGTTCGTTAATGGTCCCTACACTGGATGATTCACTGTCGATGGCCCCTCTGTCCCAGCGGGAGCCACCCTGCCTTTTCCTAGGGGGTCGGGCACCACCAAGCCTCCTCAGGGGAGTCAAAGTGGCAGGTTTTCCCGTCTGATTATGCGTAGGATAGCCAGGAAAAGCATCATATACTGGAGTACTTTTTCAGAGGAGGACTGTTTAGACTTCGGAGAAGCTGCATCCCTGTTGTTGGACTTCAAGAGTGAGGTCCAGATACTAGCTGATCGAGGTGTTTTAGAACTTTAGGTCTGGTTTTAGCCGTGCCTCCAGGAGTATGGCATGGCGAGCTCTATGGTTGAATATTCTGGCTATTATTGTTTGAGGCAGCGCCCTGGTATAGGTTTGGTCATAGGCACCCTGTAGATCCATTCCACAGAGAAGAACTTTGAGATAATCTTGGGCTGGAGGATGTTAATGATGATGATTTTCACAAAGAGGCCCACCCTTGCTCCATCAGCGCACTCGGGCATCCCCACCGAGCAGAGATTATTGCGCCTAGACCTATGCTCCTTGTCCTCTAATTCTGCTTGCATGAAGGCATGATCTTTTTACAGGCAGTACACTTGCTTTTTTAGAGTGGCGGTAATGCCTGAGGAGTCTGTCTTTCCGTTCTGTATCTTTCAAATGATCATTTGTTTTGTTAACGCTGGCCTGCAACAGAGACATCTTAGCCACAAAGGAATCCATTTTGGCTCCAGCGTGCCCTTTATGCCTTGGATGTCGTCCGTGGGAGCAAGCTCTCTGACTGGCTGCCAGTAACATGAGGAAAAATGTTGCTGGCAGCCATTACAGGGCTCAGGGACATTAGTCCCCTGGCCTAAGGTTTAAAAAACAAATAATGTAAGGGGCAAGGTAGGTATAACATGACTTCCTAGGCCTAATAGGAGAAAAAAGAACAAAAAGCTGTCATCTTGCAGGACTGGAAAAAACAAAAAGGGTGGTTGAGCCGCATTTAAAAAGGGGCTGTATTCATAGAGTATTGGGCTGCGTGGCCTCTCTCCATGAGCCCCCAAATGCCCCGGGAAGCCCACCCTCTGGCCGAAATTCAACAGAATGGGGAAAGGGGCCATGTGCCTCCACCCCCGAGCCTAAGGAAGCCAACCACAGGACAGAACTGTTTCCCTGCCCACAGCAGCGGGGGCATGGAAACCTGTGCTTGCTTGGCCAAGCGTGCCCCCAGTTGGCAGGAGCTTTAAAAATGCACTGAAGCGGGCAGGGAAACAGATCAAAATGTTGCTCCTGTCTGCAGGGAGCATACCCTGCCCGCTCCCTGCGGGCAGGGTATGCTGACTTCCACTGCTTGCAGGGAGCCGGATGTGGCTGCAGTGGCCTTGAGGCTCCACCGCAACCCAGAGAGTATGGTGGCTGTTCTCTGTGGGCACCAAACTTTTACAAATGTGGGCCCTCGGGATGGGATCTCCAGGACCTAAAGTGGCTCGGGGAGTGGTGCCGCACAGCCCCCTTACCCCCCCTTTTTGTTTTTTAGATATATGGCTGACCCTGAGGGATGGGGTCCTCAGGGACATACCCTCTAGAGCCAATAAAGGCCAGGGGAGCCCATCCCAGGGGCTGATTACTTTAAGTGTGGAGGGGCACGTAGCCATTAATGACCCAGGAACCCCATCCCCCCATTGCTGGCTCAGTAGGTTTGTCCCAGGGAGCCCACCTCCGGGACATATCGGTTTCAATGCCAGCAACAAACTGCGCCATCATCCACGCAGGGGTTGTGAAACATCCGCGGCTTGGTGGCTGGCACGGTTGACAGCTCCTTTCATAGCCATGAAACAGGCGAAAGGCAGACTGGGGACGGTAAGCAGCTGAGAGGCCCAAGAACTTGTCCATAGCCTGTGAGTCCTTTAAGCCTTGTCCCCGCAGACGGGTGCCATCGAAGGGCAAGTCCAAGAGCAAAGCTTGGACATCCCCTAAAAAGCCAGTTCTCAGTCAGACGTGGCATCTAACAGCCACCGCCGTAGAAAATGGCTCTGCCCAGCAAGTTGGTTGTGTCTAAGCCACATCGAAAGGCAAACTTTGCTGCATCTCTCCAATCTATTACAGCTTGGGAGAGGACAGCCCTGGCCTCTTCCGGGACCTGTGGCAGTACTTGTGTAACCGTTTCCCACAAAGTTACGTAATAACTTCCCAATAAGCATGCGATCTTCACCGATCACAAGCAAGGCTGGTGGAGGAAAAACGTTCTTGCCCCAACTGTCCAGCCTCTTCCATTCAGTGTCCGGGGCAGTGGCAGGTAATGTGCCATGGGAGGTGGAAGCTTTGACTACCAAGCTCACAGTGGTGGGGTGAGTAGTGAAGAAGATTGGGTTGTCTGGGCAGGGCAGTGGCGACGTGCTATTGTACTATTGACAGGAGCCCCTGTGCTGGGTTTGCATCATTTTCCCATAAGGACATCCATGAGGGCTTCATTAAAAGGGAGCAAGGGTTCCGAAGAAGAAGTTCACAGCTGTAACACCTCTTTCCAAATGTTAGTCTTGACCCCTCCTGAGGGTAGCTAGAGGTCAAAGACCTCAGCTGCCCTATGCACCACTATTGCGTAAGATGTTCCCTCCTCCGTAGCCATGTTGGGGGCAGAAAGCATGCCAGGATCTGTGGAGAAATATCCAGTCCACTGGCTTCACTCAATTCCTCATACCCGTCCATGTCCTGTACATAAGGCTGGCATTCTAAAGGGTCCAGTGACCCCTCTCATACTTCTAAACTCCCAGAATAAGGCCTAGGAAACGACCATTGGCGCCAGAATCTGCATTGGTTGATGCTGTACCATCTCAGTGTTGTCAGGAATCAGAATATGGCTGGCGGCACCAGCAACAATGGCTAAGGGAAGGTTGCAGTGATACAAATGGCACAGTCCTCCACTCTCAGTAGATAGTTACCTTAAATGGCTATCCTTCCCACTGTGCTCTTGCTCGTACTCCTGTACTTAGCAAATTACAGATGTCGTTGCATCTTGTAATTCTTGTTATACCACTTTTAAGTGGTCACCACATTTTAACCCTTTCCATGTTTCCGTGAAAGAAGCCCAATTTGGGTGTTTTTTTGCGAATCCACCTCAGGGCATAGTAGTGATACTCCTGCTCGTAACCCACATTGTCCGAGTCTGGATTGTGGGACAGAGTTTTTTGTTTCGAGCCAGAGAGAGTGCTAGAAAGAGTGGCATTGAAACTGACCTAGTTTTATGTAATGAAGATATTACTTGGGTAGGCCAGAGATGGTTAAAGTGGCATAAATTGCTGCCTTTGGTTGAAAGCATTGTGGATTGCCAACACCCAGACCTCATGATTGTTTACTGTGGTCGTCAAAAAGGAGGGAGAGCGATCACTCGATCAGCCGGGCACTAATTACTTCCCTGGGAGAGGGAGGAAGGTCCAGTAACAGCTTGTGCCCGTGTAAATTACACGTTTCAACAAAAGGGGGTTGCTGAACTGTTCCTAAAGAAATTGGGACAGATTGGCTCGACCGAAGGTGTGTATGTTACACCTTTGGGCATCCATTATGTTGGACATGTTTGCCTCACACACCCAGAAGGGTGTTCAGCAACCCCCTTTTGTTGAAACATGTTCACTGTGGTGCAATGACCTTGGCACAATTACTGGGTGGGATGGGGTGGTAATCCTAACGAAGGATAGCTTTGGTAAATTAATGTCACTTTTCCCACATACTGCCTTGGTGTCCTCCAACCTTTGCCAAAAACAAAAGTTGCAGTGGTCGACCGAATGTTGTCAGTAGCTAGAGAAACAGGTCAGTAAAGCGGTTTCTGCATTTCTGCGAGACCACAACATCAGCTCTATATACCATAACAACTTACGATTTGACATGGAATATATAGAAATGATGAAGTCCCTTTCACAGACACAGGCAGCAAGGTGTTCCTCCACAACTTAAAAGACTGCATCCAGTTATATGTGTAATTATGATCTACACACCATAAACACAAAGGCTCTTTTCAGAGCCAAACCATTTCCCAAATACTGGTTGTTTTGGTTTCAAATCCTTTTTTCAGATTTCTCACTTTGATCCCCCACGGATCTGCAGATCCATTCTCAATGATTCAATACAAAACAACACAAAAATACAAACATTTCTAATTACAATTTATAGAACTAAATCTCTGTGTGAGGGGCTGTGTGGGTCAGTGAGTAGATATTGGAGTGGTTCTCTGGGTCTGCAAGTGGGTGTGTGAGAGGCTGCATGAGTGTAAATGTGTGTGTGTGTGTTATCTGGGTCTCTGACTGGATGTGTGTGGGTGCCTGTCTTGGAGTGCGAGTGGTTTTCTGGGTCTCTGAGTTTTTGTTTGGCTGTGTGAGTAGTGGGGGTTTGAGTGCCTGTGTGGATCTATCAGTGGCTGTGTCAGTGGGTGTGTGCATGGTTCTCTGAGTGGTTGTATCAGTGACTGTATAGTTGTGTTAGAAGGTGCATGGATGTGTGTTGGTGTGGGAGTGGTTTTCTGGGTCTCTACATGGGTATGTAGGTGGCTGTATGGGTGTCTGAGTGGTTGTGTAAGTGTGTGGTAGGTGGGTGTATCAGTGGATAAGTTGCTGTGTGGGTCTGAGTGGGTAAGTGGCTGTGTGGTAGTGTTCGTGGATGTGTGAGTGCTTGTGTGAGTCTGTAAGTGGATATATCAGTGAGGGTGGGTCAGTGACTATATTGGTGTTAGTGGGTGTATGGATGAGAGTAGTTGTGTGTGGGTAGTATGTGTTTTTGTTTGGGTCTGGATCTGCCTTGGATTCACATGGGGACCACGCTGAGCGCCGCCATGTATCCGCAGGTCCTTGTGTGCCCCAAGAAAAGAGTTTTTGAACGATTTCTTGCCCATGAGTGGTCCTTCACAGACCCCTCCATCAGTCCCATGAGGTCAGGATTCCTCTATCATCACCCTTATATCCTATTGTGGAGTGGTGTGGCTCACTGGTTAGAGGCGGCAGACCCGGAAGCAGAGAACGGCCCGGGACCAGGGTTCAATTCCCGACGCGGCAGGGTTGTGGACCAGGGTCAGCGGACTCGATAATTCTTGCCTCAGTGCCTACTCTAACCAGGGATCACACTCGGCAACTCTGGCCATTAGCTTGCCTCATCTCTACAACGGCACCCCACTTTCGCCGGGGATGCCTGGTTTCACCTTGGAGATACCCAGTAGGGACCATCTCACAGGGATAGCCAGGACGGGTTCCCCAGCGGTCTACAGCGCCACGATGCCTCAGGGCAGCAGTGCGCTTTACAAGACACACACACACACACACACACACTCATACTTTATTACCCCTCCCCACCCCAAATTGTGTCCTGATTTCCATTATGGTGGCTGGAACTTTTCTTTCAGGTTACTGCTAGCCAATCACAGCATTGCTGTTGGCGTGTGGATTGAGTCTCTCGATATACATACAACTTTTTTCTTTTGAAACTCCAAAACTACTAAACAGATTTACATCAAATTACAAAAAATACTCTTTCTGGACCAAGATCTAGCTTTCTGCCAAATTTGGTGTAATTCCATATAGCGGTTCGGGCTGTACTATTGTTCAAAAACTGCGAAATCAACATAGACATTACATTAGGAAAAAGCATCTTAGGACCTCCCTTTTCCTGGGCCCCCGCTTCACGAATCATCCTGAAACTTTTCAGACAGTAGCTGAAATAACTTGCATGCTAGTTTGGGAAATTTTGTGAAGATTTGTCAAACGTAGCAAAAGTTATTTGCAAAACAAAAAACAGCTACTGCCGATAGCCAGTAGGTAATATAGATATATATCATATATATATGTATAAATATAGATATATATCTATATATGAATCAAAAAATCCAACTCCCACAGAAACTCCATGGAAGAAGGCACGGTCTCCAGGTGGTAAAAGATTTAGCATCTGTTTAATCAATCAGGTCGCCCTTAATACCAAGAACAAGGAGACAAGTTTCGGCTTACGGATAAGCCTTTGTCAATCTCATATAGATATATATATAAAATGCAATCCCCTCCCGTACTTACCGCGCCTCCCAATATGGGTACTTCCTGACATTTGCAGGGTGAACAACCAACATGACATTCGGTGTGGACAGCGGTGTGCCTCATTTCGCAGGGTGATCTAAACACACACACACAACCCTGATGACCTTCCAGGAGCTCAGGGAGCATTACGAACTGGAAGAGGGGCAATTCTTGACTTACAATTAAGGCCCCGATTTTCCATTTTTACAGATAAATACAGACATAAAACAATACGTTTTCTGGCTGCATTTATTTAAAATAGTGTATAAATACCAAAAAGTGGGCTTTTTTAAAGGGACTCTGTGCTGTCATTCATAAATTATAGGCCGACAGCTGAGCAGATGGACAGCATGGGAAATTAAAAAATAGGATGCAATTTCATTAAATAATGCCATGTGTCAACATACATTTGTGGTATAATGCTAACATTTACCAGTAGATGTTTTGGTATATAATATTTGGAAGCTAAAACAGCCAGCCATCAAAGTGCGCGTCTATTAGTTAAATAAATATGATAATGTATAGTTTTACAATTTCATTTATTTGCAAAACACAAAATAAATATGGATACAGATGTAAATGCTAAAAAAATAAATGCCATAAAACCGGGAGCACTATGTACAATGCACTGGTGGCCACAACTGGAAACCTGTGGGGCCCGGACAGAGTTGAGCCTTCGTCGTCTCCTCCCCTTCAGATATTGGTTAGTCATGGGAACGACAGGAAGGCAATTATACCCTAAACCCTAAAACACTAGCCCTGTACGACCCTCCCCCAACCCCCAGTCCTCTCCCTACTCTAAACCCTAAAACACTACCCCTGCACGACCTTCCCCCGACCCTCTTCCTATCCTAAAACAATACCCTGCACGACCCCCCCTCAAACCCCTTTTACCCTAAAATAGTAACCTCCAACCCAGGCCCAACCC
Source organism: Lissotriton vulgaris (assembly GCF_964263255.1). Taxonomy (NCBI): domain Eukaryota; kingdom Metazoa; phylum Chordata; class Amphibia; order Caudata; family Salamandridae; genus Lissotriton; species Lissotriton vulgaris. The sequence continues at coordinate 66,962,889 of NC_141699.1, forward strand.
CCTTACCTGTCTCTCCTCGTGGTTCCTCTCTCTCCGCGTGGTTCATTGTTGCTGCGGTCTGAGGGACAGTGCACGACATTGTGAGGAAACGGAAGAGCCTCTTTCCTCACAACAACGTGGATCGCCTATATTTCTTTTTTTTTTTTACAAAGTATGTGCTTTTACTATACATACCTTTACAACAAAATTCGTTGTAAAGGCATGCTTGGTAAAAGCATATTTGTTGGAAAAAAATGCCTAGTGAAGACTACACGTTGTTACAATGAATGCTTGGTAACGCTTGCGTTGTAATGGCATGCAGGGTAACAGACCTACTGTAATGGCTGTTTCCCATTTGAACAAGCACGGACGAGGTCTTGAAGCTCAGTGGGAAAGACATGAGGTCCAGATGGACTGCTATGGACTCCAGCAGGTTGAAGTGGCAGGTCTCTTCTTTGTCCAACCACATACCGTGACCCTGAAGCCAAACCACGTGGGCACTCCTCAACCTAATAAGGAAGCATCTATCAAAATGAGTTGGGGCAGCGTTTCCCATTGAAGTGAAATGCCATTTAAAATATTGGCTGATCAGCACTACAAAGGAAGAATGTCGATTGCAGTCTGAGAATCAGACAACTTGTCTTGCCAACTGCCTGAAAGCTGGAACCATTTGTCTTCTAGATGAACAAGTTACTTCGATAATACTTTCTGGTAGAGACTATCTGCAGATTTCTCAGACTGGATCTAGAAACTTTTTTGCAGTACCTATGTGCACCGGTAGGGGGAGTAGTCCGGCATTGCACTGATGCTGCTCCTCTCCGGAAATGGCATGCAGTGCCTTTATAAGCACCAATCCTGCATGCGGACGTCAGCGGCTTTCAAGGCTGTCCGCACTGCCAGACGCAGATCCCCCAGTAGTAAAATGGCTTTGCCAGTATGCAGATACCTACTAATGGGATCTCATTAATGGATACAGTCCAATTAACAGACGTGTGAGATAGGTGAGGAATCTGCGGTCTTTACCTGAAAGAGTTACCAAAGGTAAGTACGTTTTTCTGATAGAGACTTCTAACTGTAGATTCCTCACCTTTTTAACAGATTCCAAAGCAGTACCTATTTGGATGTGGGTCTGTGAATGGCCAATAACCAAAAGGTCCATAGGACAGAGGAGGCGAACATGGCTATCAAGATAGTAGCACTTTGTGAACGTATTGACGGATGCCCACTGCTGTCCGGCAGTTGTCCAGGAACTACACATGGCAAAGCAGTAGTAGCAGCTTTGGCTCTAGTGGAATGAGAACACAGCCCTTTTGGAGGCTGCTTTTTGGCCAATGCATAGTAGCTACTAATACAGGATACAATCCAACGGGAGATGGTCCCCTTCTGCATGGCCTTGCTTTTTCTCACTCATGCGAACCACACAAAGCACTGATCGTCTGCCAGGTGTTCTCTGGTAAGATCGATGCAAAAGCAGAGTGTTCTTTTGGAGTCCAACAATGGAGTCTTTTTCCCCCTTAGAAGGATGCTCCAGATAGGGAGACGCCACAAAGGACAGTTGTGAAGCAGCTAAAAGGAAGTACCCCTAAAATATGTGATGACCGAGTTAATCAATCAAGAGTATTTGTAAAGCTCACCCGCTAGGGTCTCAAGGCACGGGGGGAGGGAGGGGGAGGGGGGGGGTGCTACTGCTCGAAAAGCCAGGTCTTGAGTTGCTTCCTGAAGGAGAGATGGTCCTGGGTGAGTCGAAGGAGGGTGGGGAGGGTGTTCCAGGTCTTGGCCGCCAGGTAGGTGAAGGATCTTCCTCTGGTGGTGGTTCTGCGGATCGGTGAGACGGTGGCGAGGGCGAGGCTGGCGGAGCGGAGCTGGCGGGTTGGCGTGTCGAACGTGAGGCGTTTGTTGAGGTATTCAGGGCCAAAGTTGTGGAGAGCCTTGTGTGCGTGGGTGAGGAGTCTGAACGTGATCCTTTTGCTGACGGGAAGCCAGTGCAGGTCCCTCAGGAGGGCGGAGATGTGGCTGTGTCGGGGGATGTCCAAGACGAGTTGTGCTGAGGCGGTCTGGATGCGCTGGAGTCTTTTCTGTAGTTTGGAGGTGGTCCCAGCGTAGAGGGCGTTCCCGTAGTCCAGACGGCTGGTGACGAGGGCCTGGGTGTTGGACCCGGCCTCATGGCGTGGTCCTCGCTGATCTCCGCAGCCCCAGATCTACGGGTGGAACTGATTCCCGTCCACCCAGAACTGTACATGATCCTCCTACAATGGACCTGAGACGATCCGCAGACCGCGTGCCTGCACCCGTGCACGTGACCATCAGACTCCATGTTTGGCCACCCCGGCCAGCCGCCTTCTTCCCTTTCGGCAGCCCCTGGCCTCTCCTGGCTGCAGCTGGGCCGGCGCGCCCAGATCCACCCGGGGGGTGAACGACTCATCAAGTACCCGAAACCAAGACTTCCATCACACCTCCGGCCCCCTTCCGAGGAACTGGTTTCCCTCACACCTCTGAACTATCCCTGGGGGCTGGTTTCGATGGCACCTTGGGCCTCCTAGTGAGCTGGCTCCAGGTCCTGATGGGCGTCTGGGATTCCATGGGCGCATGGTTCAAAGCATCAAAGGACCAACCGCCCAGCCGATCAGGCGCCTGGCCCTTGGACCTCCGGCCTCCTGCCTATGAGGGTCCGGACATCAAAGAGCTTGACGACTATAAGACAGCCTGCCTTCCACCTAATCGGCAGTTGTATATTGGACAAGAAAGCCCTGCTGATCTGATCGCGACTGACCTTGAGGAGAACAGACTCTGCCCCAGTGAGCCCTGCTGACGTCGTCGCGGCTCACCCTCGAATCTACGGAACTGAACCATCGGAGCCCTGCTGACGCTGTCGCGGCCCACTCTCGAGAACAAGACCTGAACCATCGGAGCCCTGCTGACGCTGTCGCGGCCCACTCTCGAGCAACAAGACCTGAACCATCGGAGCCCTGCTGACGCTGTCGCGGCCCCATCTACCTACGAATACGACGGAGTACTCCTGCCCAAGCCCTGCTGACCTCGTCGCGGCTTGACGAACTCTCTGGTCCGGCTGGACCATCGACGCTACCCTCACGAACAACTTGAACCAGAAGTGAGTAGGACAGCAAGTCCCATCGCCAGCCCCCGTCCCCCCCAGTTCGAGGATTGAGAACTGTGCGCCGGGTACGTGGCGTGCCAACTGGCCCTCTGAGACTGTCCCGCTTCCCCGTTCCCCTGTTACGAGACTTTCGCGATCCCTCGATCGCTGTGTATTGCTCTTTAATTAATCTTGATAAAGCCTTTCTTGATAAAGAATCACGGTGTGGTGTCCGCTCATAAGTGTGGTGTGTCGACAGTGTGTACGATCAGTCCTCCCCGGTGGGGACTCCCCCCTCGATAAGACTCGGCAGTAATTGTGGGAGAGGAGGTCCCGGGTGGTTAGGAGAGTCATCTTGACCCCTGGGGTCACGCCTTCCAACACTGGGTGACTGTTTTCCTGGTTCCAGTGGGGATCCAGCGGAAGATCTTACGGAGCATGCGGAGTGTGTTGAAGCAGGAGGTGGTAACAGCGTTAACTTGCTTGGCCATCGTGAGGGAGGAGTCAAGGATGAAGCCTTGGTTGCGTGCATGGTCCGTGGCTTGGGTTGGGGGCCCAGAGTAGGGGGCCATCAGGAGTCGTCCCAGGCGGCGATGGATGGGCCGAGGATGAGGACTTCCGTCTTGTCTGAGTTCAGTTTCAGGAGGCTGAGCTTCATCCAGTCTGCGATGTTTGTCATTCCGTCCTGAAAGCAGGCTCCGGCGGAGGTGGGGTCGTTGGTGAGGGAGAGGATCAGTTGGGCGTAGGAGATGATGTTGAGGTTGTGCTTGCGTGCGATGGCTGCGAGGGGGCTCATGTAGACGTTGAAGAGGGTGGGGCTGAGCGAGGAGCCTTGAGGTACGCCGCAGATGATCTTGGTGGCTTCTGCGAGGAAGGGTGGGAGACGGACTCTTTGGGTTCTGTCGGAGAGGAAGGAGGTGATCCATTCCAGGGCCTTACCTTGGATCCCGGCGTGGCGGAGGCAGGTTGTCAGGGTGCGGTGGCAGACCGTGTCGAACGCAGCCAAAAAGTCGAGCAGGACGAGGGCGGCGGTTTCTCCGTTGTACAGCAGGGTCCGGATGTCGTCGGTGGCCGCGATAAGGAGGTCTCGGTGCTGTGGTTTGCTCGGAATCCGGACTGCGATGGGTTGAGGGACCCGTTCGTCTCCAGGAAGGCTGTCAGCTGTTTGTTGACGGTTTTCTCGATGACTTTTGCAGGGAAGGGGAGGACCGAGATGGGGCAGAAGTTCTTGAGGTCTGAGGGGTCTGCAGTGGGTTTCTTCAGGAGGGCGCTGATCTCTGCATGCTTCCAGCTCTCCGGGAAGGTGGCGGATGTGAAGGAGTTGTTGATGATGTCCCGAAGTTTGGGTGAGATGATGGAGTCGGCTTTGTTGAAGATGTGGTGTGGGCAGGGATCGGCTGGGGAACCCGAATGGATGGTGTTCATTGTGTGGGTGGTATCTTCCGTGCTGACCTGAGTCCAGGCGCAAAGGTGGTGGTGGTGGGGGGTGTAGGTTCGGTGGTGGGGTATGTGTTCTGAGCGCCGAAGCTGTTGTGTATGTCAATGATCTTACAGTGAAAAAAGGTGGCCAGAGTGTTGCAGAGGTCTTGAGAAGGCGTGATGTCGTTGTTGCTGGCGTCAAAGTCCCACTGTTGCATGACAAATGGACAGGGAGAAAACAAATGTTGTAGGCCTTCCAAAAACACATCACAACAGGTGAATTAAATATGGAGGACTGATTAGACAACTGCAAAAGGGTGGAAAGAACAAAATATGCCCTCTAACCATGCCCAGAGCAAAGCCTGGCCAGGTGTGAGACAAAACTAACAATGAAACATAAGATAACTGTGCCTGAAGGGGGTGAATCTACCCTGTGATGCATCAAGCTACAACAGCAGCCATATACTGCCTTTGTTGACTGATGTCTGGCTTCTAAGAAGACATTAATCACCTCCGGAGAAAGGTTGAAGGTGTTCAGCTGTCGCCTCTCAATCTCCAAGAATAAAGGAGGACATTGCAAAGGCCATGGTGCATGACACTGCCCTGTTGCTGCAACAGCAGATCCTTCTGGAGGGGCAGCCTGATCGGAGGATAGATGCTCAACCCCAGGAACTATGGACACCATACACAATCCTGGGCCACTATAACGACTTGGGCCCTGTTGTTTCTCATCTTTTTCAGAACTCAGGGCAGGAGGGCTAGTGGCGGAAACCGACAAGAGTGCCAAATTACACCTGAAGCGGAACACATTTTAACGAAAGACGCCTTGGAAAACCAACTTGTAGAATTGCTGATATTGAGAGTTCTTGGCGGTAGTCAATAAATCGAGCCAAGGTTCTCCTCATTCAAGGAAGAAACCTTTGCCACCTCCGGGTGCAACTGCTACTCTTTATCTGCTAGGCGTCAACAGCTGAGCGTATCTGCCCTGGCATTCAAAGATCTTAACAGGTGGCTCACCACTAGGAAAATGAATTGATGGTCCAGCCCTTTCCAGAGACTTAGTGCCTCCAAGGAGGGTCCATGACTCCGACCTGTTCACTTTGAAAGCACATGACAATGGTGTTGTCCATAAGCACCTGTACCAGCCTCCCTTGATGGAAGGAAGGCTTTCAACTCCAAGCAGATGGCCCTCATCTCTAGAAGTATGATATGGAGCCTGGACTCTGCGAGGACCAGAGGGCTCTGATCTCCACCTCCATGTGCAGAATGACTCCAACGAAGGTGAGCATCAGATAAGGAGTCAGGTGTGACTTCAGCATGTTAATAGTGAATCTCAAACATGGCATGAGGTTCGCTGTTGTGTGGAAGTGGTCCATGCCTTCAACAGCCAGTTGCAGAGGTAGGTAAAGACTAGGACCCACCCTACCCTCCAAAGACGTGTTGGTACCACCACCATGACGTTTGTGAACACCTGAGGGGCAGTAGGGAGACCACAGGGGAGAAAAGCAGACTGAAAATGTTACTGTCCCGCCAGGAGCACAGGTACCACTGATGGGGCTGCAGGAGAGGTATATAGAAATATGAGTTCTGCAGATCCAATGCCACTGTCCAGTCTCCAGGGTGGACAGCAGACAAGACCTAGGCCAGGGAGAACACTTTGAAATTATGCTTCTGGAGGAAGGCTTTGAGAGGGCTTAAATCTAAAATAGGATGAAGGCCTCCGTCTGCACCAGAAATTAGTGGCAATAACAACCAAAATCTACTTTTGGTTCAGGCATCCTCTTGATAGCCAGTTTTGGCCACAAGGGCTTGTACTGCCTGCCTTAAAATGGACAGATGGTCTGCTGTCAGTTGTTCCGGGCACAGTGGAAGGTGTCTTGGAGTGGCAATGAATGGATAGACATATCCATTCCAGACAATCTGCAGAATCCATTTGTCTGATGTTATGGCCTGCCAACCCAGTAAAAATTGCTGGATCCTGCCTCCAACAGGGCCCTGCACCAGCTCCCTCCTCTGCTACAGGCTGAGCTTTCGCTCAAGCCTGTAACCACTGTCAGCCAAACACCTCGCCGCTGCTCTCAACCTCTCCCCATAACCTTGTTTTTCTTTCGACTAACTTTAAGCTTTTAGTCTCCATAAACATTTTTTTTGCCACCTAAACTTAACATTTCGCCTTCTTTCTGCCTCCATAACAGTCTTCTTTCCCGCCTAAATATAACCTTGTTGCCTCCATAAAGTTTTTTTTTGCTAAACTTAACCTTTTGCCTCCTTTGTGCCTCCATAAACAGTCTGTCTGCCCACCCAAACTTAACCTTTTACCTCCTTTTTGCATCCATAAACAGTCTTTTTTCCCTGCTAAATGTAACCTTTTGCCTCCATAAATCTTGTTTTAATAAAACATTTGCCTCTTTTTTGCCTCCACACGCTACTTTTTCTCGTGCCTATTTGTGACATTCTCCTGTTAATTGTGACTCTGTTTCCCCTGTTGTGACACATTACATATTTTTCCTGATTGTGTTTTCTGCATTCTGCCTCAACATCTAACCACTCATAGCTACCCCAGAGCTGAATTAAAAGCCCTGAGGTAAGGACCTCGCAAGAGACCTCATATCCCCTTGTTCAATGGTCGGACCCTTCTCCTGCCGACATTGTCGATTCTCCAGCAACATCAACCAACCCCCATCTCAGAACCCAGTCCACACCCACTCACAAAAGAAAAATCCAATGCCTCCTGATCAACATCCGATCACTCCACAAACATGTCACAGAAATCTGGGATCCCATCACCTCCCTCACCCATGTCATCTTTCACAGCTGTGCACCCATCCAAATTAACTATCTTTCACACCGAGACATGGCTCAACCACGCTTCTGCACCAGACATCACCACCGCCACTTCCAGGGGCTACGACATCATACATTGAGGTAGTCAACACACATGGAGGTCGTATAGCCATCATCCACTAACAGTGCCTCCACTGCACAGCAGCCGCTGACACCATCGCCATTATGAGATGCCTCAATTTCAAACTCAACACTGACCGCAAGTCCACCATGAGGGGCACCCTGGCATACAGACCACCAGGGCCCTGCCCCCCTTATGCAAGGACATCTCCGACTTCCCAGCCACCCTGGTCGTCTGCTCCGAGAACTTCACCTTCCTCTGAGGCCCCAATTTCCACAACTGCGACCCAAGCAACACCAACACAGCAAACTTAATAGAAAGTATGACCAACTTCAGGCTCACCAAAAAGTCACCTACCCCACGCACATAGCTGAACACACTCTGGATCTGATCTTCACAGCCAGCAACAGAATTAAATACAGCTCTACCTCAGAGCTCACCTGGTCCGACCACTCAATCGTCCACTTCTCAATCTCCAACACCACCCCGACCAGACCAGCACCACCTACAGGAGCTGGAGCAAGGTAACGGAAAATCTATAGACCAACAGCCTCAACACTTCACCCTATGGACACCACTTCCGACATAAAGATGGCCATCCAGAATTTCAACACCTGAACCACCCAATGCACAGACATAGTCGCACCCCTCAGACATGCAAAGCAAGGCAAACCCTCCAAACACACCTGCTGGTTCACTCCTAAACTAAAAGTTTCCAAATGCAATTGAAAACAACTTGAAAAAAATCTGATGCACCAACAAAACACCCAGCGACCAAGGCAACTTCAAAGTGGCTCTCAATAAATATTGCACACACCTGAAAAACACTAAAAAGGAAGTCCTAGCCACCCGCTTTGAAGCTAGCTTCAACCACAGCAAGGAATTCTGAAGCATCATCGATGAATTCACCAACCCCTCAGCAACCGAGAAAACAGTAATCCCCACTCAGGAGCTACACAACACCCTTGCAGACTTTAACAAAATCGCCACCATCTATGAACACTTTGACCTGCAACGAACCAGCAACATCTGCGACAAAGTTAACAGCAGTAACTCCACCTAAAACACGATAATAACTATGTGGGATTAACTAACCACACAAACCACTGCTACCATCATGGGCTCCATCCACTCAGGAATCCCCACCACATGTTGATCCTGGGGAGCAACTCACCTTCAAGAGAACAACGACCCACCAACACCAGCAACAGGCCGCCCACAGAAGCTGGAACAAGATCACAGCAGACCAGCTCGCCACCTCCCTGAGCCAGCACCCTCCTGCCAGCTCAGCGAACCCCAGCCAGGCCGCCGACAACCTCACGAAGTGGATCAGCAACTGCGCGGACGAACTCGCCCCACTGAGGACCCCGCCTAGCAGACCCGGCAGCAAGAAGGCTCCGTGGTTCACCGACGAACTCAAGAGCTCCAAGAAGAACTGCCGAGCCCTCGAGAAAGTCTGGAGAAAGGAACCGACACCGGACAACAGGACCTCCTTCAAACTTGCCACCCAGAAACACCACCAGCTGATCCGCGCCGCCAAGAAAACAGCATTCAAGGACCGGTTGGACAACAATGCACACAACTGCAAGGAACTCTTCAACATCGTGAAAGAGCTTTCCAACCCCAGCGCAGGAAACAACGACATCACCCCATCGCAAGACCTCTGCAACTCCCTCGCTTCATACTTCCACAACAAGATCGCGGACATACACAACAGCTTCTACAACCAACCAACGCACACCATGACCGAACAACCACACCCCTCCACCACCCTCCACGCCTGGACCCCGATCAGCACCGAAGACACCATCCGCACGATGAACTCCATCCACTCCGGATCACCGACCGACCCCTGCCCTCACCACGTCTTCAACAAGGCCGACGCTGTCATCGCACCCCACCTGCGAGACATCATCAACACATCCTTCGACACCACCATCTTCCCTGAGAGCTGGAAACACGCCAAACTCAGCGCTCTACTCAAGAAACCAACAGCGGACCCCACCGACCTCAAGAACTACCGCCCCATCTCGCTCCTCCCGTTTCCAGCCAAAGTCATCGAGAAGACCGTCAACAAGCAGATGGCCGCCTTCCTCGAGACGAACGGATCCCTCGACCCCTCACAGTCCGGCTTCCGAGCCAATCACAGCACCGAGACCGCCCTCATCGCCGCCACCGATGACATCCGAGCCCTGATGGACAATGGAGAAACAGCGGCCCTCATCCTCCTAGACCTCTCTGCGGCATTCGACACGGTCTGCCACCGCACCCTAGTACGGCGCCTCAGCAACATCGGAATCCAGGACAAGGTGCTGGAATGGATCATCTCCTTCCTCGACGGAAGAACTCAGAGAGTCCGCCTACCACCGTACAAGTCAGAGGCCTCCGAAGTCATCTGCGGCGTCCCTCAAGGATCATCTCTGAGCCCCACCCTCTTCAACGTCTACATGAGCCCCCTCGCGGCCATCGTACGCAAACACAACCTCAGCATAATCTCCTACGCCGACGACACCCAGCTGATCCTCTCCCTGACCAACGACCCCACCGCCGCCAGAGCCAACCTGCACGAAGGGATGAAAGAGGTAGCCGAGTGGATGACGACCAGCCGCCTGAAACTGAACTCGGACAAGACGGAGGTCCTCATCCTGGGCCCCTCACCCTCCGCCTGGGACGACTCCTGGTGGCCTCCCGCCCTGGGCACCGCACCCAAACCGACAGACCATGCACGCAACCTGGGCTTCATCCTGGACTCCTCCCTCTCCATGACCAGGTAAGTCAACAACGTCTCCTCGGCGTGCTTCAACACCCTACGCATGCTACGGAAGATCTTCTGGTGGATCCCCACCGAGACCAGGAAGACCGTCACCCAGGCCCTCGTCACCAGCCGACTGGACTACGGCAACGCCCTCTACGCCGGTACCACCGCCAAGCTCCAGAAGAGACTCCAGCGGATCCAGAACGCCTCAGCCAGACTCATCCTCGACATCCCACGAACCAGCCACATCTCCGGACATCTGAGAGACCTTCACTGGCTCCCCGTCAACCAAAGAATCACCTTCCGCCTCCTCACCCACGCACACAAAGCCCTACACGACCAAGGCCCGAGCTACCTCAACAGCCGAGTCAACTTCTACGCTCCCAAACGCCACCTCCGATCAGCCAACCACGCCCTCGCAGCCGTCCCCCGCATCCGAAGAGCGACTACAGGAGGAAGGTCCTTCTCCTACCTGGCCGCCAAGACCTGGAACTCCCTTCCGACCGACCTGCGCCTGACCCAAAACCACCTCTCCTTCAGGAAGAAGCTGAAGACTTGGCTGTTCGAGCAGTAGCGCCCCTCCCCCCCCCCCCCAGCGCCTTGAGACCCTACGGGTATGTAGCGCGCTTTACAAGTGTCATTGATTGATTGATTGATTATCAGTAAGGAACTCACCACCATCCTCAACTCGTCCTTCACCTCTACCTCTTTCCCAGAAGGATGGAAACATGCAGAAGTAAAACATCTGCTAAAAAACCTACCGCTGACCCAGAAGAACCCAAGAAATACTGGTTTATCTCCCTGCTAAAGTACCGGAGAAAGCAATCAACAGACAATTCTCCAACCACCTAGTTATCAACAACCTCCTGGATCCATCCCAATTGGGAGTCTGCACAGAAACTGCTAATTGCAGCCACAGATGACATCAGATTTCTCCTAGACCAGGGAGAGACCGCAGACTTCAACACAGTGCCACACTACACCCTCCTACACAGACCCAATCAGATGGGGATTCAAGGAAATGGCCTTAAATGGATTGTTCCCTTTCCTCACCAGAAGAACACAGAGCATCTGCCTCACACCCCAGCCATCAAGAACGTCATTTGCGGTGTTCCCAAAGGGTCCTAACTGAGTCCAACCCCGTTCAATACATACATACATACATCCCCTGGCCACGCTGGTCAAATCCTAGGGTATGAACATTATATCATAGGCTGATGACACTCAGATACTCTTCTCCCAATCCTCAAACCCCGCTAACACCAAAACAAAATGGTGCATGGCCAGCATAGCCAACTGGATGCAAAAAAATGCCTCAAACTCAACACCGACAAAACAGAGGTCCTCATCTTCGGGAGCAACACCTCCCCATGGGACAACTCTTGGTGGCCAGCCGAACTGGTCACCTCACCCACTCCACAGACACCGCCAAAAACCCCGGGATCATACTCCACAACAAGCGCACCATGAAGTGGCAGCGGAACGCCGTCTCTTCAGCCTGCTTCCTCACTGTCTGCATGCTCTGGAAAATTTTCAAAAGGATACCCATCAACACCAGACGTACCGTCACCCAAGTCTTCAACATCAGCTGCCTGGACTTCAGAAACTCCCTCTAAGTGGGCATCACCTTACAACTACTGAGCAGACTGCAAACCATCCAAAATTCTGCAGCAAGGCTCATCCTTGACCTCCTGAGAAAAGTCCACATCACCCCACACCTCAGAGTGCACCACTGGCTCCCCGTCTGCCTACACGGCCCTGCAAGTCAAAGGACCAGCCTACCTCAAGTACAGGCTGATCTGCCACCAACCCGGCAGACCACTACACTACCTCCCTCTCCCTCTCCCACATGCCCTGCTTCCACAAAAGCAGAAATGGCAGCCGCACCTTCTCCTACCTGGCCGCCAAGACTTGGAATGGCATCCCACTGCACCTCTGGACTGCATTCACCCTACAGAAGTTGAGAGATGTTCTAAAAACCTGGATGTTCGACTGACAACTCCCAGCAGCAGCCCCTCACCCAGCACCTGGATACCCTCACGGGTGATATGCAGTGCTCCAAAAAACTTGTTGACTTGATTAAACTGGGTGGCTGTGCTCCACCAAGGGCACACTAAAAGGGTTTGGCAAAAGTGGGGGATGTGAGATTGGGCCGGGGGGGGGGGGGTTCAGTGGAATTATTGGTGTGTTGTCCCTGACCGCGAGGTTTGTGGTTGCCAGGCTCTAAACCACAAAGCTGCTGGGCACCTTGCTGAGGCTTAAGTGGTTGGCAGTATGCAGCACCTCTGCTGGAACTGCAAAAGGAATAGATGGGTTGATGTGGGTGGTGAGGCGAGACCGAGAAGCCCAGGTTGTGCTCCTTGGCCCTGATCTCCTTGAAGCACTCCAGGGCAGAATCATCAGCATTGTCCCTAAAAAGGGGAGTCCAGTCCAAGCATATCCATAAAGGATGACTGGATATTATTTTTAAAAATGATCAGGCGCATCCAGGCGTGGCAACGCTAGAGCAATGGCCTGCCTGATTGAATCAGTAGTATCCAGGCCTCAACTAATTGTAGTTTGGCTGTGCGACGGCTGTCAAGACAGGGAGGATAAGTTTCCTGGGACACTTGGGGGGGATGGGGGGGATGGGGGGGGGGGGGGGGGGGGACATGTGCAACCGAAACCCAGAGAACATGGGAATAGCGACCCAGCAGGCAACTGGCTTGGACCGACTTGATAGCCAAACTAGAAAAAGAAAATGAACTCCTCCCAAAGGTCTTCACTCTCTTGGACTCTATTCATGGGAATAGCTGGAAAATGATCTTGATTCGTCTGACTGGTGGAAGCCTACACTAACTAGCTTTCATTTGAGCGATGCAGAGACAAAAAGGCAGGGTCAAGAGGGATGGTTGGTGGTGTCTTGCAATTACCTGGGAGACCAGAACAGAGTTTGGTACAGGCCCCTAGAGGGTATCAGTGAATGCCTCATTGAAAGGAAGTAGGGGCTTAGTAGTGGTAGGCCCCAGATGGAGCACTTTGGTCAGAACATTGGTTTCAACCTCTAACGTAGGGAGCTGGAGGTCAGGGACTTCAGCTGCCTTCTGCATAACCACCCCAAGAGAAGCACTCTCTTCCATGGCAGATTCAGAAGTGAGAGAATACTGGAATCAGGAGAGGTGGAAATGGACAGTGGCCTTGGTCAAGGTCAGAGCAGCACAGACTCGGAAAGACAAAGGGCACTTGGTCTTACGGCACTGATTAAGTCAGCATCAGTGTTAACACTCCGGGAACGGTCATGAATCATGGAACTAGAGGTGGAGCCGGTGTCAGAGACAGGAGAGGTCCAGTGATGGACTCGGAGGGTTCAACTGGTGCAGGAAGCGAACCCACCAGCGGTATCCATGGTGGAGGGCCATTTGTCTCCTTGGAGTCCCTGGGAGTCTCAGAGGGAGTCATGAGGGAACAAAGAGTTAGAGTTTGGTTTTGTGGAACTCTTTTATCCGCTTGGTGTTGCACGCAGCCCTGGAAACTTTGGTTGTGCTGGAATAAGTTGCAGGTTTGGCTCGGACGTTGACCGACACCAGAAGCAATAATGCGGGAATTAGCAGCGCCCTCGTGCCTTCTCAGGAGTATGAGAGTGGAGGGAATGAGCGGAGTGGCGCTCAGACTTTTTGTAATGTTTGTTCTTCGACTTACTCAAAGATTTGGGGTACGAAGACGATCGACCTCAGGATCGACTCCTGCGGTTTCTGGACTAAGAACGGGACTTGAAGGTCTAAAAATGAGGAATCCTGTGATGCTTGGCGACGTAGAGTTTCACTTCACGGTTCATCAACACGCAGTCACTGCAGGCCTGGAGTTGTGAACCCAGGCTCCAGAGACAAACCTGATAGGGATCAATGGATCAGTCACAGACATTTTCTTGCAGAGGTGACGTTTCCCTTGCACACAGTAACACTTGTGAGGAAAGGGTCTCGGAGATAAGAGGCAGCTCTGGATCAGTGTCTGGTGGCACAGAAAAGGGACTGACATCAGCTCGCAGGAGTGGTGCTATATAGGAACCACATATCTCTGGAGCAGAACGGCGTCAGTGCGGAGCTTACTGCACCACCTTCTGGCCCTAGACACTGCTGAAAATGTTTCTGAATCTAGTATGACACCTCGGGAACAAGAAGAATGCAGGATACCATTGAGCCCAGAGGTGATGATATTTGGAAGGCCTTCTGCTGTCTTCCTAAGAGCTTCTAACTTTTCAGATGGTTTGAAGATAACCTCTCCTCTGTACTCTTGCGGATTTTGTGTCTAGGGTATTTCCAGATATTGGTTGAACTGAACTCGGACAACTGCAGTTTGGAGTCATTGACTCAGACTCAAGAGCTAAAGGACAGAGAGTGTTATGTTTAAGTGATGTTGGGCCTTTTGAGAGGATTTTAAAAGCCTATTGTCCAAATTGGGATAAACAAAAATGTTCATGTTCCTAATGTGAAAAGGGACTAATGCCATGCACTTTGAAAATGTTCAAGTTGTTGGCTTGATACCGAAATGAAGACTTTGTATTAACAGTGCATACTGCCCACCAGACATCATCAATGTTTCTGTATCATGGGGGCTGTCTAAGCAGGCATTTTGAAGATCTATGGCACATACAATCTCCTTGATGGAAGTGGGGGCATATTTTATGTAATGCCAACATGCAAAACCTCTTTTTCTTCACATATTTGTTCACTGACCACAGATTGCAAACGAAAAGATATTTGCTGTAGTCCCTTGTATCAACCCAGAATGTAACTAGGGTAAACACCCTTTCTTTTTTAAATGAGGGACCAGTTACACTGCCCTTTTGATCAGCAGGATGCAGACTTCCAGTTTGAGTAACTCTTGATGGTACGGAGATGTTTTTTGTGGAGAGATGGATGGTAGAGCTAAACCTCAGGGGGAGGAAGGGCTTCCTCTCTGATGTTAAGCATCTAACATGTCTTTCTTAGGTGCAGGGAAGCAGAGGACTCAGACGCATGGAGAATGGACCAGGTTTTTTCCAGGCAAGTACTTTTCCCATTCCTGTACTCCTTTTTCTCAAGGTCAACAGCTTTGAGCATCTTCAATTCAGCTTTTCATTGCATTTCGCCCTCCACATGGGCTACAAACAGAATGGTTAAAAGAAAGAGCCGTTTTTTTAATTCTCTGTGTGCCTTCGGTTTCAAAACGGTGCGAGGAAGCCATGATGAGCAACGAAGAGCCAGGCATTGACAGAATCCATTGGCAGCTATATCAGCTTAGTGAGCAGCAGCATTTCTAATTTGGTGGGAGACGGTCATGATCCCCCTCTTGTAACAACTCAGGAAAATCCTTTCAGTCTTTACAAGGTAGTGTCCTCCGGAAATGATGGAAGGTCTCAGCATAATGCCAGAGTCGGGCAGCAGCAAGCATGGTCTTCATGGCAGTTGCTAAGGTTCCAGAGAACTTTTTTGCTACAATGTCCATTTTTTTTCTCTCCTTTTTACGAGGTACTGTTGCCTACGGTGAAGGATCTACATGCCTCAAACATCTTGGTTAAGTGGTTTGTATTTTTTCTGCAAGTGCGCTAGACTGCACTTTGCTGCAGCGGGAGTAAGGAACCGCTGTCCTGCAGGTTCTAATAGACCTTGAATCAAATAAAGCAATAATCAGAAGAATGGTGGGGAAGGGTCTCAAAGATCACTGAAGCCTTGAGGTGGGGTGATGGTCGGAGTATGTTAAGTTTAGCAGCAGCAGCTCATGTGGAGAAGTGTGGCTCACTGGTTAGAGGAGGCAGACCTGGAAGCAGAGGTCAGCCCGGGACCAGGGTTCAATTCCCGGCTCCGCGGGGTCTTGAGTCCTAATATGTCCATGGACTCGACAATTCTCTCGCTCCGGTGCCTACTCGATTCACGGGTTCACACTCTGCGACTCTGGGCAATAGCTTGCTTAATCTCCACCACGGCCCCTCGCGGCAGGATGCCTGGCTTTCACCTTGCGGATACCCTGCCAGGGTTATCTCACAGGGGAATACCAGGACGGGTTCCCTAAGCAAGCGCTTAGAAACAGCTTGGTGATTTGCGCTATATAAATTCCTGTACATTTACATCTTACAAAGGCTCTGTTGAAAGTTGTGATATCTCATATCTGGAGGTGAACTGGACTTGGAGAATACTGCCTCACTGAAGAGAACGAAGAATATCACGAGTATGTATGACAAGGAGATCTAGAGCAACGTGTTGGTCTTGATCGATGAGTAGATCATGAAGAGAGCAATCTTGAATGCTGATGAAGAGAGCAGTGAGGGTTTTGAGGACCTTGACGAGCTAGGACACCTGAATGGAGATAAAGGTGCCTCGGTATGCAGATAGTAGCAGCAAAGCAGGCTGGGGAGGCAGCAGAGATTGAGGATATACAGTTGGTATATGCTTCAGTTTGAACAGGCGTAAAAGAACCTGGAAAACCCTCTGCAGACAGATTTGTGAGCTGTGGTAAAGAATATCTTCAAGACTGGTGGGGTTCCAATATATCCTATAATAGTACGAGTCTGGTGTACACAGTACTCTCCTTTTCTACATCTTGTTACCCATTCCATATTCAATAAATCAAAGGGGGAGGGAAGAGGTAGAATCGTCCTCTCAATACGGTTATACAACACAAAGATTTGCGTCAGACAAGAGAAATATATCACTGTGGTAGTCAGCACAATACTTTCCACATGATGGTGATGTGAATACAATGTGTGATAAATAATGAGCTATGTTGTTTATCCCTTGTGTTTTCCATTTCAGAGATCTACAAACAATATACAATTGGTATAGGTTTTTGATCGCCTTAGTGAGGCGTACAGAGAACAGTACTTTTGACCGGCAGGCATACGTACAACAATATTATTATATCACCAATTAAGGTGATGTAGGGATCGTTCTTTTTTGGTCCTGAGGAAGAAAGCCAGGGGGATGGCTCCTGAAACATGTCGACCCTGTAGACAGTGACCCATTATAGTACACCACCTACACCTTCCCATTTTTTACTATTTACAGCTAGGGAAGGCAATAAAGTTATTTTTTCCACTAGCCAGGGAATTTTTAAACTATTTCACACATCTTTCACGACCCTACCACCTCACGCACTACACAATCACAAATGAAAGGGCTCCCGCGTCTACGTAGGTGGTAGCACGCCCCGTCCCATAGAGGGACGGGAAGACAATAATGATGAAGCATGACACTAAATCAGGTTTCAGTGTGTGAGGGGTATTTTACAATTTTGAAAGTATTGCCCTTCTAATACAAAAGAGAAGGCGCTTGTATTTTCACACCATCTTTTATTTATTGGTTTAGAATCTGACCTTGATTAGAACAATTACATTCACTAAATTACTTATAGCATAAGTTACTACTTGTTTAACGATATATCTGTAAGACACATTAGTTAGTGATAGATTCCTTACCTTAGAATATCCCCAGGCGTCAGACTGAATCTGGAAAGTTTTGCTAGCAGTACCCCTGTGCGTCAGTAGGTGGCGTCGTGCAGCTCCGCGTCCGTCGCTGGCATCGCATGCACCGAGATGACGTCACGGAGACTACTTAGGTGCCACCCATGGGCAATCACGTCAGTTCTGTGCAGGACTTTCCGCGCCAGGAACGCTGAGCCATGCAGGAAACCGACCACTGGTGCCATGAAACTAAGGCCCTGAAAGGGATGACCTTAACCCTAGTAATCAGTTCGCAGAACGGGGAGGTCGGGTGGGGCGGTAAGGAATCTTTCACTAACTAATTCTCTTACAGATATATCGTTACACAAGTAGTAACTTGTGCATCTGAAAGAGACACGTTAGTGATCGATTCTTTACCTTAGAATAGATACCCCAGCAATACCAACCCCCGTGGTAGGTCGGCGAATAAGATTACACCAGAAAGTCACGGAGAACAGAACGACCAAAGAAGCCGTCTCTCCGGACTTCACTGTCAAGGCAGTAATGCTTCGTAAACGTGTGCAGCGAGGTCCACGTAGCTGCCTGACAAATGTCCTGCAAGGGAATGACGTGTCCCAAGGCAGTTTCCCTGGTGGAATAAGCACGCAGCCCCACAGGAGACTCCTTAGCCAACGAGTAACAGGCCTTGATGCAGAGAATGACCCACGAGAGCTGGTCTGCTTGTGCACGGCCCACGTAGCCAACAAAGAGCTGGTCATCCACCCGGAACTGTTGTGTGCGGCTCAGGTAGAAGGAGAGCGCACGTTTTGGGTCCAGACGGTGGGGCCTCTCATCCTCTGTGGAAGAATGCGGAGGCGGATGGAAGGTGGGCAAAGTGATGGTCTGCCCAATGTGGAAGGGTGTGACAACCTTTGGCAAGAAGGACGGGTCCCCAGAACCACCTTGTCCGGATGAACAGAAAGGAAAGGAGGTTTTAGAAGAAAGAGCCTGGGGCTCACTCACTCTTCTTGCAGAGGTGATATCTACCAGGAAAGCAGTCTTGAGAGTGAGAAGACGTAAAGGACAGTTATGAAGGGGCTTGAAGGGAACGCATATCAGATATGTCAAGACAAGGTTCAAGTCCCATTGAGGCATGATGAACGGCACGGGAGGAAACGTGTGCGTAATGCCTTTCAGAAAACGGTTAACAACCGGGGAATTAAAAAGAGGAGGCTGATCTGGAAACCGTAGAAAGGCGGTAATGGCCGAAAGATAACTTTTGATAGTGCCCAGAGCAGAGCCCTGCTGGGCTAACGAAAGAAGGAACAAAAGAAACTCGGAAAGATGGGCAGAAAGGGGATCCACAGCCTTCGCTTTGCACCATGCCACAAACTTGTTCCACCTGCAGGCGTATACAGTCTTAGTGGAGGGACGCCTGGCTGCCAGAAAGACATCACAGACTTTGTGAGGAAGATCGAAAGCTGTCAGCTGTCGCCGCTCAATCTCTACGCATGGAGGTGGAGGCTGGAGAGGTTCGGGTGGAGGACCGTCCCCTGCTGCTGCGACAGAAGATCCTCCCGAAGAGGCAGTCAGATCGGGGGATCGATCTCCATGCTGAGGGCTCGGGATACCAGTATCTCCGAGCCCAATCCGGAGCCACAAGAATGACTTGGGCCCGGTCGCGCCGAATCTTCTTCAGCACTCTGGGCAGAAGTGGTATAGGCGGAAAGGCGTACAACAGACCGCAGCTCCACTCGCCACAAAAAGCATCGCCGAGCGAGTGCCGCCTTGGAAAATCCGACGCGCAGAACTGATGACATTGCTCGCTCTATTTGGTGGCGAATGGATCTAACCAAGGCTCTCCTCACTGCAGAAAGAGACCTTGCGCCAAGTCAGAGTTCAGACATCATTCGTGATCCATCATGCACTAGCGGCTGAGTTCATCCATCCTGGTGTTCGGAGAACCTGCCAGGTGTTGAACCACCAAGGTAATGCCTTGATGTTCCAGCTATGTCCAGAGGCGCAGAGCCTCCTGACATAGGGTCCACGACCACACGCCGCTGGTTTGTTGCAAAACCATATGGCGGTGGTATTGTCCGTGAACACCTGCACTACACTTCCCCGGACAGAGGGAAGGTATGCTTTCAGTGCAAGTCGGATTGCTCAAAGCGCCAAAAGGTTGATATGGAGCCTGGACTCTACAGGAGACCAGAGGCATCTGATCTCCGCCTCTCCCAAGTGGCCTCCCCATCCCAGGAGGGACGCATCCGTCACCACTGTGTGCTCTGGTTGGGGAAGGGAGAGGGATCTGCCATTAACCCAATAGCGATTCGTGACCCACCACAGCAATTGTCGTACAGTGCCCTCCAAGATCTGGACGTGATCGGACAGGTTGCCCTGATGCTGCTCCCTCTGGAACTTCAGGTACCACTGCAGAGCCTGCATATGCCATCTGGCATGTTGCAGTAGCAGGCTGCAGGAGGCCAACAGGCCCAGGAGCCGGAGGGTCATCCTGACTGAAACCCAGGATGGAGGCTGAAAGATCAGATACATAGCCTGAATATCCTGAACTCGCTGCTCGGGAGGATAAACCCGAAACTGCGTCGAATCCAGAACCGCTCCGATGAAGGGGAGCTTCTGAGAGGGACTCACGTGCGACTTCGACACATGGATGGAGAACCCCAGTAAATGCAGGAGGTCGGCCGTAGTCTGAAGGTGGGTGACGACTGCCTGGGGCGAGCCCGCCTGCAACAACCAGTCGTCGAGGTAGGGGGAAGACTGATAACCCTGACCAGCACAGATGAGCTGCGACCACCGCCATCACTTTCGTGAACACCTGAGGGGTGCTGGTAAGGCCGAAGGGGAGCACAGCAAACTGAAAATGCTCCTGGCCTACCCTGAACTGCAGGTAACGCTGGTGGGCCGGAAGGACGGGGATTTGAAAAGAGGCGTCCTGCAAGTCCAACTTTACCATCCAGTCTCCATGGTTGTGGGCATTCAAGACCTGAGCCAGAGTCAACATCTTGAACTTCTCCTTCCGGAGTAAGCGATTGACGTTCCTGAGGTCCAAGATGGAGCGCAAGCCCCCCTTGTCCTTCTTGGGGACCAGAAAGTAGTGGGAATAACAACCACGCCATACTTCTGGCCCAGGAACGTGCTCAATGGCCCCCTTGGCCATGAGGGCCCTGACTTCCTGCTGAAAAGCGCTATGTGATCCTCCGACATGTGGTGGAACTGAGGTGGCAAGGCCGGGGGGGGCAGACTCGAAGGGGAGGAAGTAACCTCTCCGTACAAGTTGCAGCACCCACCTGTCGGCAGTGACAGAACGCCAGTGGGGAAGGTGATGACGAATCCTGCCACCCACAGGCGTGGGGTGCGCCCGAAGCACAGACTAGGAAGCCTTTGAGGTGGATGTCGCGGGCGGAGGTGGACTGGCCCTCACGGCGGCCTCCACGCCCACGGCCCTGCGGAGTCTGGTTCTGCGCAGGCTTTTGACTGAACAAACGGGCAGGGAGTGCCCCTTCCCTGGCCACGAAAGGAGTGAAAAGTTGACGTGGTCGGGCGCATGGCGGAAAAGCCCAAGGACTTGGCTGTAGCTCGAGAGTCCTTAAAACGCTCCAGCGCACTGTCGGCCTCATCACTAAACACGCGAGTGCCATTGAAATACATGTCCATGAACGAGCTCTGGACATCCGGAGAGAACCCAGTAGACCTCAACCAGGCGTGACGACAAAGTGCCACAGTCGTGGAAATCGCCCTACAGAGAGAGTCTGTGGTATCTAAGCCACAACAAATGGCAAATATAGCCGTGTCCTTACCCTTGGCCACAGCCGGGTCAGCACGGCCTGGACATCTTCAGGACATCTCAGCAACACCTCAGCAACTGTATCCCACACCGTATTAGAATAGCGATCCCAATAGACATGCAGTGTTCACCGAACGCAGCCCCAGCTGGCTGAAGAGAACAACCGCTTAGAGTCCTTATCCAGCGGCGCCTAGGTAAAGGCAGACTGTGGACTTCGAACCTGGAATGACCAGGCTCTCGGGAGTAGAATGAGTGGTCAGAAAGGCAGGATCACCCGGCGCTGGGCAATGACGCCTGGCGACGTTCTTATCCACACCCCTGTGGCCGGCCGCAACCAAGTGCCCCACAAGACATCCGTGAGGGTGTCATTGAATGGCAGCAGTGGCTCTGATGAAGTGGCTGCCGATTGGAACACTTCAGTGAGGAGATCCGTTTTTTTTTTTAATAAAAGACCTTTATTCTTTATGAAACAGAACATGCTTTGCACAGCACATATTCTCGCATGTTCAGTCTTAACAGTGCAACTGGATCGCTTAGCTTAATTATGTTGGACACAGCCATTTAGCCGGCATCCCGGAGGCCCGGAGGCGTACAAGGCAGCAATCCACCAAAGTCAACATTGTTTAGTCACAACCAATCAGCAGAGTATATAGGACCACAAGCGCTTGCAAGCATCTGGTGTTCGCTTGTGTCTAAGGCCTTAGGAATACGAAGACAGTCCAGAAACAAACTAACTACCCCAACCAACCCTCCCCCTCCCCCGTGTGCCTGCAATAATGTTCCTAGTGGTGTACTCCTATCGGAGGTGACAGTGTGCTCATATTTCACTACCTACAGTCAATACCCCGGGAACCCTTCTCCCCAACCTAGGCCACCCGGACGGAACCCTGCTCATTCTATCACTAATCACCGCACGCCCCCTCCCCACAGCCCCCCCCCCCCCCAAGGAAAACTATGTCAACTGTACCACCTGACCCTCCGGGGATTCCGGGAGGTCCAGCGCCTCGGCGCCATCTGAGTTCTCCTCCTCACCCTGCTGCACGTATGCCTGGTAGAGACCCCAGAAGTTTTTAGGCCTACTTCTAGGGGGGAGTAGCTCACTATAAAGTTCTGACTGAGTGCAGCAGTAGAGTAAATCACCCGCCCATCTCTTCTTGGTGGGGAGAGGCCCCCTCATCCAGCACTGGGCCACCACCCTCCTAGCGATCAGTAGAGACATATCAACTAGTCGACGCTGAGACGCCGGGAGTGGCTTAGAGTACCCCAGCAGAGCCAACGCTGGACCATTAGTCAGCTCCGAGCCCAGAATCGCATTGAGCCCCGAGAAAACCTCCGACCAGAATTTCTGAATGTCAGGGCAGTACCACGCCATGTGGATAAAGTCTGCAACCGGCGTGTGGCATCGTTCACACTCCGCCGACTGCCTAAGTCCGTACCGGTGAAGCCTCTCCGGAGTATAGTATACCCGCTGAAGAAACTTAAAGTGCACCAGTCTATGCCTTCCGTTAAGAGAAAGTCTTCTTGTACTGGAGCAGCAATACTTCCACATGTCGTCATCAATCGGTGACTGCAAATCACTTTGCCACGCCTCTCTAGCCTTGGGGTGCTGGATCTCTTGGTGTGCAACACCCAGCTTGTTTAGGTTAGATATTAGTTTACTGGGAGACTTGTTTTTAATAACATAGGTGAGCTCAGGGACCTCCGGGGGTTCCTCCATTTCAGGGCCCAATACTTCCTTGAACGCAGACCGGAGTCTATGGAACTGGAACCGCTGCAGTAGCGTAGTCCCCGACGGAGTGGGGAGGACCTGTTCCCAGGTCTTCAAGACCCCTGCCGCAAACAGATCTTCCATTTTCGTGAGCCCCAGCGCACGTAGCGCCTCCGTAACTCCCTTTTCCCTAAGTGGGTCCAGCCACAACACCCAGTCAATCTGCATTTGCGGCGAATACAAGAATCGACAGTCACGCGCACGGGTCAACGCATGCCATGTGTGATTGGTAGACTTGAGGGAGTCCAATTGGCCAATAGAGCGATCTTCCGGGAGACAGACGGTGGCCAGAAGGGGGAGAGGCTCCGCAAACAGGCGCTCCAACGTCACATGTGGTATGCGCGGGTCCCCATGGGTCGACGAGTGTAAATGGGACGCTTGCGCAATACGGTAGTACCTTTCCATATCAGGGGCCCCCAGGCCCCCCATTTCACAAAGGAGCATAAGTGTCGCCCATTGAACTCTAGGCTGTTTGCCCCCCCATGCCAGCCTGATAAGCACTTGCGTAAGCTGTTTGAAGAAAGCCTTCGACAGGACCGCATCCACATCCTCTACAAGTTTAGTGTATGCTACGCCATAATTGTCCCCGACTAAAACATCCGGGTCAGTGTGCAGTTGTATGCCTAGGTATCGGACAGAATCAGTGGTCCATTTCAGGTGGTACTCTATGTCAAAGGGCTGCGTCACGGGCGTCAGCGGGAAGGCAATTGATTTATCCCAGTTCACTTTCAGCCCGGAGAGAGCGCCAAAGCGTACGACCTCTCGCAGAACGGTTCGATTCCGGGTCGCGGACATACAGGAGGGTATCATCAGCATACGTTGAGATGCCTATTTTATATGTTGGAAAGCTGATACCTTCCAAACTGTGATATTCTCTAATAGCACAAGCCAGTGGCTCCGCAACCAGTGTATATAGAAGGGGCGAGAGAGGACACCCCTGCCTGGTACCTCTACTGATGTCAAACGGGTCCGCAACTCTATTCCCTATCTTCAGCCTCGCCGTGGGCTGGTAGTACAGGGCTCCCAGCATCTGCAAGAACGGCTCTCCCAGGCCCAGCTTCCTAAGGACTCTGATCATGAAAGGCCACTCCACAGAGTCAAAGGCCTTTTCCATATCCAGGAAAACTGTTAAGGCGGTGTTTTCCTGACGCACGTGCTGCATTGTCCCTAGCACTGTGCGGATATTATATGTCAGGTTCCTATTGGGGACGAAGCCTGCCTGTTCAGGGGCTACCAGGTCCGGCACCAATAGCGCCAAGCGGTTGGCCAGTACTTTAGCAAAGAGTTTCGCGTCCACATTTAACAGGGAGAGCGGCCTGTATGAACTGCAGGACTCCGGGGGCTTCCCTGGCTTTAAAATGGTGACGAGTAGGGCCTCCCTCATTGAGAGGGGCATAGTACCCTCCTCGCAAATATCATCGAAGAGGGTGATCAGGTGCGGGACCAGCTTGTCTTTAAACGACTTATAAAAGCCTACTGCCAATCCGTCCGAGCCCGTGCACTACCTGATCGCATGCTCGTCAGTGCCTCCAGTATCTCGTCCTCCTGTATGGGGGACATCAAGAATTCTCTGTCTGAGTCCGGCAAGAATGGCATGGCAATATGCTCGAGGTAGTCATCTATCTCTTCCTCAACTCGCAGAGATCTGGATTTGTACAGCTCGGCATAGTACTGCCGAAATGTTTGAAGGATCTCCTTGTCCGAGATTACCTCTCCCTCTGGCGTGTGTAGTTCGTCCACCACAAGGGGTCTTCTGGTACCGCGTACCATTCTAGCCAGAAGTGCCCCTGGTCTTTGCCCCTCCCCGTAAGTTCGTGCCGTCGCGTATTTGCCCATGTGTAGTACCTCCCTGTCGGCTAGCTCATGGTATTCCGTCAGCAGGTGTTTAAGTTGGGAATCAGTGTTAGTCTCAGGATCACCCAATAGTTGTCCCTCCAAGTCAGACAGTTGGAATTCAAGTGTTGTCAAGTCCCGTCTAATAGACCTAAGCACACTCGAGTGTTTGGACATCGCCATGCCCCGTATGTAGGCCTTAAACGCGTCCCATATAGTCTGAAAACTGTCTACAGTCCCCAAGTTTGTTTCAAAAAACATATCAATATCGTCCGCCAGTTCGCCCCGGGAAGCATCATCCAGCAGGGAATAAGGGGGAAATCTCCAGGTAAAGGGGGGAATAGTCCTCCTTGGGGTCACTAGGTGCAGCAGTATGGGGGAGTGGTTCGAGAGAGTACGGGGAAGCACCTCGCACCTCCGAATGCTATCTATCATAGCCTGTGACACTAGCCAGTAATCGATTCTGGTGTGTATATTGTGGAATGCAGAGTAGTGAGTGAAGCCACCTTTCGTGGGGTGCCTACTTCTCCACACGTCCACCAGGTCCAATTTAATTAATTCCGCCTTCATGTGCCTCCGAGCAGGCCCCGACGACCTATCCAGGGCAGGGTCAAATACGAAGTTAAAGTCACCTCCCCACAGTACTCTAGTGGAAACGTGCGTTCTGCATTGTGCCGATAGATATGTGTAGAAGTCAGGGCTATCATAATTTGGTCCGTAGACATTAACCACCAACAGATCAAGGCCCCTACCCACACACCTAGCAATAACAAACCGACCCTCCGGGACAGATACCAGTGGAACCACTTTTGGTTGAGAGGTAGGGCTGACCCAGGTAAGCACGCCTCTGGAGTGTGTCGTGAACCCTGCCGCCACAACATGTCCCCCTAGCCCCCTGGCCTGCAACATCCTGCTAGTGAGTGGGAGGTGGGTCTCCTGGAGGAGAGCAAGGTCAACATGATGTCTGTGCAAGTAACTTAGAACCTTACGTAATTTACGGTAATCATTAAGCCCTCGCACATTCCACGTCAACATCTTTAATTCCAGCGGGGTGTATGCGGTGTTTCCTCCATTAGCACTAGTCATCCCAACGGTGAACACCATAGGTCGCAGAAAGCAATTCTGTCATGGCATGCTCTCATGCTAGTCTTATAATCAGGCAACACATTTCTTGGCATTGATTTCAAAACCCCACAATCTAAACAGCAATAACAATCCCCAACATGGCTCCCCCCCTGCACAAAGTCGGCCTCCCCCAACCCGGCCAGCCAATCCCCAACCCACCCACAGACGACCACCCCCAACCAGGTCAGACAGAGCCCATAACCACCCCCCTTCATCCCAGAAAAAACGAACTCAAACCAGCCCCTTAACTGGCTCACACCGGAGCCTTACAGCCAAAAGCGCCGGGGCAGACATTGCCAGTCATAATCAGTTCCCCAACTGCACAACACTACAAAGCTAGCGCGCCCCTGTGCCTAGCCCCAGCCGGAAGTTCAGTGCCATAATCGAGACCCAGAACAACAAGTCCAATGGTATGATCTACCTCACCCCCCGTGACCCAGGGCTCCCCGGGATCCTCTGTATCCCAAACCACCCTCTAATTTAATGTGATCCTCGACGTGGAGCAGCAGCTCAGGGTGAGGATTCCTCCCAGCTATTCCAAACACAGAGATAAAGCAGCGCATTTTCACCCACCAGTGTGCCCGCTGGGCTCCTCCAGCACCTGGTCGAGTGGGAGCCGTCAATACAGATCAAGGCTGCCGCTTACCGCCCCTAGTGCTGCGCGAGCCCACAAGAAGGGAATGTTTCAAACATAAGAGTCTCGCCCAAAGCACACTGTCACTGCATGTTCAGTCTTGCTCATCCATTTGCGAGGAAACATTAGTGTCGTCGCGGTGGTTCCTCTGTTCGTCCCTGCGCTCTCTGGACCATTCCTTCAAAGACTTCTGGAGTTCCCTAGGATCCGTAAAGAAGTGGGAGTGCCCCTGTTTGTTGATCCGGAGCTTTGCGGGATACATCATGGCGTAGTCCAATCCCAGTTCACGCAGCTGTTTTTTGTAAGGAGTGAATTGCCTCCTTTCCTCCTGTACTTTAGCGGTGAAATCCGGGTAAAGGGAGATGTCCATGCCTCAATACTGCAGCCTGCCTTTGTCCCTGGCCAAGCGAAGCGCCGTGTCCCTATCTCGATAGTTCAGAAGTTTCGCTATTATGGGGCGGGGGAGTGCGCCTGGCTTCGGTTTAGGACCCAGGGCGCGGTGGGCCCTCTCAACTATGAACATGGGTGAAAAGACATCCTCTCCAAGTAGCACCTTCAAGAGTTTCGACGAAGAGCTCCATTTTACCGGTCTGTGTGGTCTCCGCCACTCCCGTGATGCGAATGTTGGATCTCCGTGACCTCGCCTCCAAATCTTCTGACTTGTCTTGGATCACCTGCAGAAGTCTGCCAAACTGCTTTCGGTCTTTGTCCCACTCCGACTGCGCCTCCTCCGCCTCCGTCAGCCGTCTTTCCGCCATGTCGAGACGTTCAGCATGCTTGTCAACACGTTCCGTTCTAGTGGTGTGCCGCGTGTTTCGGAGGTCTACACGCTCCCCGCGTCTGAGACCAGATCACCCGTGAGGAGACCCAGTAGCAGGGACGGCGATTCCTGGAATCCTGTGTCGCTCTTCACCAGATTGGTGCCCAGCGGCGGTCAGCCCTGGCTCTGCCCCACCGAACTCGCAAGGTCTATACTGCGCAACGCAGCCCCTCTGCTTCGAGCCTCTTACGTCAGGGATCCAGCCTAGTATTGAGATTGTCTAAGTGTAGGGAACCCACTTCTCCTCGAGGTTCCAGGGGTCAAGCTGCCCTCGTCAGGGCTCGCAGCTGCAGTCGCCACTATCACCGTCGCTGCCTAGGTCAACACGGCCCAGCGCCGCTGTAGGTCTATACCTGGGTCTAGCCGCTGTCGCAGTTCGCATCACCCCGAGCCAGGTCAGCTTCCAGGGTAGCCAGATCTCAAAATGGCAGCTAGCGTGAGGGCCTGCAGTCAGCTACTGGTCACTGTCGAAGGCCGCCTCCACACGCACCCACTACGTCGCTCACTATCGCGTCCACTCGGTTGAGAACCGGGCTCAACAGCGGGGGTCCGCAGCGAGCGCTGTCCCAAACTATTGCTCCACCGAGCCGCCGGATCCCCGCTGTGTACTCACAGCTGATGCTCAGGGCGGCGGCGAATATCGGGCAGTGTACCCGTTTTGCCCGTCGGCAGCACCAAGCCCCAGGCAGCACTTCTCCTGTCGGGCCCCTGCCTGGCGCGTATGCTCCCTTGCCGCCAAGTACTCCGTCAATTGCGGACCGGGCCGAAGCCCCAGGCAGCACTTCTCCTGTCGGGCCCCTGCCTGGCGCGTATGCTCCCTTGCCGCCAAGTACTCCGTCAATTGCGGACCGGGCCGGGGGTGGCCCACCAGTGCCTGTCTCCCGGGGTGCACCTCAATCCACAGCTCGTCTTCGCCACTGGGCAGCCAGCGAGGGCACCGCTGGTTACAATGCCCCCATATCCGAGGCGCAGTAGTCTCGGGGGGGGGGGGGTTTAGGGGGGAAGAGCGCTGGCCACCGCCTTCAAAATTTTCCGGATTCGCCGGAGGATCCGAGCCCCCGGCGCGTGCAGCGCAGCCCCAGCCGCACGTCGGGTGACGTCGCTCGGCTGGCAATTCAGGGCAGGCCGCGGCTTCAGGCCTGGTCCGCCGCCGCCGGGGCACTCTCTCTGTGTCGCTAAGAGCCGCAGTCGGCCAGGTCACCAAACACCTCCTCAAGGTCCCGGGGGCCACCGGGGGGTGCACAGAGTAATTAGGGCCAGGCTAGGCACTTTCAAGGATGTATTTTCAGGATATTAAAGGGGCATAGGCGAGGAGCCAAGCGCTCACGCGTCCACCATTGACGCCGGCAAGCTCCGCCCCCGAGGAGATTCGTTTTTAGGGTCACCGAGGGGAAGGTTAAGGACCTCAGCAGCCCGGCGGAGCAACACCGTATACGAGGCACCTTCCTCCATAGTGGACGGGGAGAGGCAAACCCCGGGTTAGAGGAGACATCGAGGCCCCCGGCCTCCTCCAAGTCGTCCGCCCAATCCTGCTCTGAGTCGCACTGACGTGCAAGAGGGTCATCGGACCCCTCCCAGTAGTCCTTAGCCCCCGCCATGTGTAGTGCAGACCGTGGCGGCAAGGCAGGGACCGGGGGAGGAACACACGTGTCGGAAACTGTCGGGAACGGCGCGGGTCGGGCCGAACCGGCGCCATGTCCCAATTCAGATCCCAAGCGGGGACAAGCCAGTCTGGGAACTGGGGCAGAAGCGAAACCAACGGCATCCACTGTAGCGTCACAGGTGGAGCCGAGGGCGGCACTGGGGCCGGAGCCGGCAGCGGGTCCGGAACAGGCGGTCTATGGCAGCAAGAAACTCTTGCACCTGTGCGGGAGTCGCCGACAGACCAGGGTAAGGCGGGTAGGCCGCGGGACAATCAGCCTCCTTAGGAGCTGCGGGGGTGGAACCCCTGTCCCGCTTGTCCGCATCAGAGGACCGACTGGGGGCGTCGGAGAGCGACAATGCTTAATCGACCTCTTTTTATGTTGTCTCTTACCCGAATCAGAGGGTGAAGACTTTGAGCCAGAGGAGCGTTGATCGTGGCCCTGCGAGCGTTCACAAGAGCAGCCCCTTGACTGCGAGCGGCGCTGGAGCGAGTGCCGAACTTCAAGCAACTTCCGGCGCTGCTCCCTCAAGGCCTTCGGGCCATGGCCCGACAGTCTAGACAGGACCGGGAGTCGTGGTCTCACTCCAGGCAGTAGAGACAGACGTCATGGGGGTCCACCACCGACATATTGCGATGGCAGGCCCCACAGGACTTAAAACCAGGCATCCCTACGCACCAGAGAAGACCAACAAGAGACAAAAAGTTCCAAAAAAAGATAGTGACTAGGGTACGTGCTTACTGGTGCGGAAAAAGAAAGAACTGACGTAAGCACGCATGGGTGGCGCCTAAGTAGTCTCCGTGACATCATCTCGGCGCATACGACGCCAGCGACGGACGCGGAGCCGCACAAAGCCGCCTACTGATGCACAGGGTTACTGCTAGCAAAAATTTCCGGATCCAGTCTGATGCCTGGGGATATTCTAAGGTAAGGAAGCTATCACTAACGTGTCTCTCAGATAGAAAAGGCGGTAGAATCTTTGTGTTGTATATCCATTCCATAGACAAACAGAACAATCTGCATAATAATGTATCCCTCGGCATCTAGCAGGATATTACCTTTTAAGTTCTGGATCTTATTGCTGAACAGATGCATTCCCATTTGATTATTTCCATGGACTCTTCTTGTGTGGTGTCTTGGGATACAGTGAAAGGAGCCATGGTGGAGGGAGCACACTTCTCAATGCCCCTCAAATCTTCAATACACTGCTTCACATGTGCACTGGCCCTCCTGCATCCCACAAAGCCTGATCTTTTCCCTCTCCCTAAAAGTCTTCCCGGATATATTTTGTCAAAATAGGCAGGGTTGTGCAGACAATAGGAAATGTGAAGGCAAACAATACAGACAGCTTGAGTGTCTGTCTAGGCCTTCTTTCTCACAAGGAGCACTTCACAAAAAGTGATAACATTTTGTGAAGAAAAACAAAATATTTCCATCAGAAAACAGAAAACGTATATCGAACGATAGAAACATCAAGCTAAAATGCTTATCAGAGGTTTAGAAAGGTCTCCAAGACAAAAAATCTGTCTCAGGATGCTATCACCAGGAGCCTGAAAAAGCTAGCTAACCTGCCCCTGGGCATGATCGAATTCTGGTGGTATGCTATTCATTACAAAAACAGTGGGCTAGTTTTTTAGTATTTCAGGTTTAAGGCTATTGAGCTTCAGTGTCCCTTTTTCCAGCTGTCCTATTAAAAGGTTTGTGAAAGAGCTGTCTTGTAACTATGTTATTTTTTCTAAACAAACAGACTAACATTTGTCACAAATCTTCTTATAGACTGTCAATCTACTTTTTGAAATTTAAAAGATAATTGGCTTTTCAAAATAAAAGCATATTATATATAATTCTGTAAAACATGCCTTGTAATCCTGCATGTAGATTGGACAGTTCAGTACTGGTCTGACTACAGCCTCCATCCTGAGGATCCTTCTTGAGATGATCATTTCTTATAGGAGGCTGTGGCCAATACTCAAGGGTAAAAGACCCAAAGACAGCCCTCTTTGTAAATCTCATCTCAAATCTTTTTGCTTTTTTAATATTAAAGATCTGGCATGTCGGAGGAGCCTAGCTCGACGCCGTGATGGCCGCACGGTAGCTCGGCTCCGCCGGCCTCCCTGCCCAAACTAATCTATCCGGTCGCCCATCCTGCCCAAAAAAGACAACATTTTACAGATGAAGGTCTGCTGACACTTACCACCCATCCTGGTAGCTCCGGAGAACAGTGGGCCCGCAGCGGCGTCCTCCCAGGAAGTGCGGCCTCTGTTGAGTGGAGACCGGGGCCTTGCCTTCAGCGAGTAGCCGGCGGAGACGAGTCGGCGGCGGCCTCGGGTGGAGGACGGATGCCGGCCGGAGGAGGCCGTTGTGCGAAAGAGCCGAAGGCAACTGAACGCGCCTGGGTCTACCTTCCGGTGGTCCAGAGGTGAGGTGCGGCAAGTTGTGTGTGGGTACGCCATGCTGGTGGCTCCCCCCCTTGTTACCTCGCTCGGCCATCCCGATTTCCATCGCTCGGTGGTGGAGAGTTGCTCCGGCGGAGCGTTGGCGCCGGCGGGTCCCGCTTTTTCGGCGGCCCTCATCTTTGCACCGAGGCTGCTGTGTGGACGATTGAGGGGGATCCCGCGTGGGCCCCGCTTGTGAGCCCACCCCAGGAGTCGGTCTCGAAAAGACTGCGCAATAATCACAAAATGGCGGCTGATGCCGCAAGCTGTGGGACACCCTGGGATGCTGGTGCTGTACCTCTGTGCTGTGATGGGACCTGCACCGGGGAGTGTGAGCCCACGATTGGCGACGTCCTGCGGGCGCTAAGGATTTGGCAGGCGACCCTGGTTCGGGATTTTTGTGTGCAGGTCGATGTGGGGATCGCCATTGCTTCCGAGCCGTCTCCCAGGGATGCGGATGGGCCTGAGGTGGTTACTTTTTGTTTCCCGTACTTCTGCGGGGGCGGCGACGGCTTGAACCGCATGCGGGAAGAACTGCGGGCGATCAGTGCAACTGATTTACATGGCTGCCGTGAACGGCTCTTGCATTGCCTTCGGCGGTGGAGATCCAGTGGGTGGCTTCCATTGACTGTCCAGCGGTGGTTCCATGACCTCTTCTCACTGCTTTGTTTTATGCTTGCTACCTTTTCATACACCGAGGCGATGGCTAAGAAAGGACTGGGATGAACCCGGGGGTTTTTCACCCGGAGGACTGCTGTTTGATGCACGGACTTATGGACTGCCACAAATTGAGATAACTTGTCGAACCCTTAACATGTATGGCTACTTGAAACCATGCCAGTTTCGTTTTGGGCTACACTAGAATGTTTGTATGGGCGGGGGGTGGGGGCCGTGCGCCTTGTTACATGGTATCCTCCCCCCTTGACTTTTCTTTTTTCCTTTTTATCTGTTTTCTTCTCCTTTCCCTACATTATCTCATTCTATATTTCGGGTTCACGCTTCGGGCGAAAGGCACGCTGCTGGGAGGGGTAGGCCATAGCCTTCTGCAGGGGTGCAGGGTGGGGCGGGTGGATGGGGGTCTATTAGATAGTTCTTTGTTTCTATGGCTCTTATCTGTCCTTTTCTTGGGTCTCCATTGCCGTGCGTGATCCCCGCGGGATGAGTGCTCGGGGGGGAGGGGGAGAGGTTTGGGTATTCCCATATGGTATGGTACTTTCGGGTTTTTGCTTTTCCTGACTTAGCCTCCCCGCCCCTAAGAATGTTTGCTGTCTGGATTGTGGATCGCCATTATCGCCATGGGGCGGGTACAGTAACGTGGACTCCCCCTTCCCTTTCCCCCTTTTTTCTAACATTTTCGTTTTCTTTTACTCTCCGGGTTGGGTTGTATAGTGATTGCACCTTTTTCCGTCTCATTGATGATTCGATTATCATGAGTGATGTTTTGCTGGTCTCTGGGCACATGAGGTTGCGGGTGGACGCTGACTGAAGAAGAATAGCAAGGGCATCGATGGCTTGACTGCTTTGGACTATTTTGATAACTGACTTACGGATTCCCTATTATAATGATGTTGATTCTGTTCCCCGTCATGTGTACCAAGACGATTATTATACGACCGATCCTTTATTTTTATATATATAAAATTAACCTTCAGTGATCCTTTACCAGGGGGGGGGGGGGGGGGGGGGGGGGGGTTACGCTCAGTTAGCATTACAGACTCAGCATTGGGTAGTATTGCGTGACCATTCCGTACTTTTTATTGCTATTGGTGTCTTCCAGTTTGTTCCGTGGCCGGCCTCTGGGTTGTAGGCCCGTATTTGTACGTCACCATCTACACAAATAAAGGTTTTCAAAAATTTAAAAAAAATAAAATAAAAAAAAAAACAAAAAAAAAGATCTGGCATGTCTCTAAAAAACAACATGGAAACATATCACAAATACATTACTTGAGAGGTTTTAGAAAAAACATTGTTGAAGAAACTATTTTATAGCTTCAGATGAACTTTTTTTTGTTAGTCTTTCATGGTGAACTAGTGTGAACAGTCTAAGCTTCTTGTTGGCCTTTGAATAGATGAGCAGCGCTGGGGAAAGTAGGTGGAAGGAAAATGCTACTTACCCAGTATTAATCTGTTCTTGGCATGTAAAGCTGTAGATTCATATGCTTTGCATAAGCCTGCCATCTAGTGTTGGGTCCGGATGTTTGCACTTTATTTTTCTTCGAAGAAGTCTTTTCCGGTCACGAGGTAGGCGACTCCTCCTTTCGGTGATTATGCGCATGGGCATCGACTCCATTGTTAGATTGTTTTCCCGCAGAGGGTGAGAATGCAGTTAATAAGAGTAGAACAGAGATGTCCATGTGTATGTATCTAAGTAAGATATTAGTGCAACAGGCATAGGTACCCAGGGAGGCGGGTGGGCGCATGTGAATCTACAGCTCTACATGCCAAAAACAGATGCATACTGGGTAAGAAGCATTTTCCGTTCGTGGCATGTGAGCTGTAGATTCACATGCTTTGCATAGACTATACAGCAGTAATCTCCCAAAAGAAGTGGCTAACCTGTAGCTGTTGCAGTAGACAATGTTGCAGCTTTGTCGATGTCAGCTTTGGGGATGTTTCCTAAGAAAGCCAAGGACGCCACAAGCTTGCGAGTGGAATGCGCTCTAGGGGGAACTGTTAAAGTTCTTTTTCCTTTTGCATAGCATGTCTGAATACAGTGGACTATCCACCTTGCAATACCTGAATTTGAAATGGGATTGCCTTTATGTGGTAGAGCAAAAGCAACAAAGTTGTTTAGTCTTACGAAAAGGTTTTGCCCTTTCTATGTAATAGAGTAATGCTCTTTTCACATCTACTGTGTGTAAGGCTCGTTCAACAGATTGGTTGATGTGGAAGGCAGATACTACAACTTTGTTGTGGTGTATTTGTAAAAATTGTTCTTCTATGGTTAGGGCCTGAAGCTCATTCACTCTGCTAAGTAAAGTAATAGCAATGAGGAAAGCCACTTTCCAAGTGAGAAATTGTAATTCACATTCATGCAATGGCTCAAAGGGTGGACCCATCAATCTGGTGAGGATAATATTAAGATTCCATACTGGGGCATGTGGAAGTCTAGGGGGGAATAACTCTTGACTCCATCCATAAAGGACTTAATAACAGGCACTCTGATAAGAGACAGATATCGGTTTTGACGGTATGCAGCTATTGCAGCGAGATGTAAGAGTATGGATGTGTACGCTAAATTTGAGCGTTGAAAATGCAGTAAATAGCAAATGATGTTTTGAACTGAAGCATCAAACAGGTTGATATTATTACAGTAAATGCCCGTTCCTTTTGTTGCGGGACCGTGTTGTTAGACGGAACGTCGAAACAAGGCTCTTTGGATGAAAGAGGAGGCGGTTTGGTTTTTGGAGCCGGAATTATCAAAAGTTTCGGATCCGAAGATTTAGTTTTCGGTGCCGAAGGGATGGTCACTAGTACATGCTTGAATTTCGTTGCTTAAGATTTCAGATCGGTGCCTGAATGGGGCCGACTCGATTCAGAGCCGGAAAGCTTTGCTGTATGATTTAGTGCCGAGACGGAGGGCGGGCGTTGAAAACCTTTTCTCTGTGCAGACCTTGGCCCGAGGGCAGAGGAAGGACCGGAGATTTTTTCTTCGGTAAGTATTGGGGCAGGGGAGTGTCAGTACTCACTGTACGCTGACCGGGTGTTAATTGCTCTTCTGTTTAGGAGTAGGCTTCGGACACTGAGATGTGTTCTTCCTCGGCTCCTTGTGAGTGTAATTCTTCCTGGTCGGATTCTTCCCCGAAGATGTCCGGTGTGGAGCCGCTTTGTTGATACAATTTGTGACGTCGAGCCCGACGGTCATGGAGCATCTTCTTGGATCAAAATGATCGGCACACGTCGCAGTCCTGTTTGTCGTGTTCCAGGGATATACACAAGTTGCACACTTCGTGCAAGTGGGTGTGCGAAAACTAAGCGCGACACCCGGGACAGAATTGAAATGGAGTCCGTACCATCGAATGCTACCGTGCCCGATACTGGTAGGCCCAACGGCTCGCCACGAATCTTCCGATCAAAGAATTTGAATGGTAACAATACGCAGATGGGAATTGCAATCGAGAAATAATACAGTCAAGGGTAGTGGATTGCACGCAGAGGGGAACTGAGAAACGGTGTTGAACCAGAGTGCAGCGCTTCACGTCCGACCCTATGGTGGAAAGAAACAATCTGACAATGGAGTCCATGCCCCAAGTGCACTATCACCGAAAGGAGTCTCCACCTACCTCATGACTGGAAGTGCAAACATCCAGACCCAACACTAGATGGTAGGCTTTTGGAAAGCATGTGATCTACAGCTCACATGCCTCAAACAAAACCTTTCCATAAAGATGTTCTCATCTGGGGCTGAAGCGTTGTTGAAACACCCTTTTTACAGGATCTTTTAAGTAATTCTTTCAAAATCTCACAAGAGACCAGAGCTAAACCAGGCAGCTCACAGCACAGAGGTTGCAGTAAGATTCTGAAGACCGTTTGTGGTGTGCAGCTTAGCTTATCCATTTCACTGGACAGTAAAAAGGTCAAAACGTATAAGTGGAAAGGTTACTGTCTTAAAAGTGGCTATTTAAGCATGCAATAACAGGCATTCTGATTACCAGTCTGATAGGCAATAATTCAAAGTTGGTAATCAATGAAAGATCAATGTTGTCATCAACCTGAAAAAAGGATTAACTTAATCTGGGAGTTAGCAGGCAAATGGAAGGAAAATGCTACTTACCAGTATGCATTTGTTCTTGGCATGTAGGGCTGCAGATTCACACACTAGTGCATAGATCGCCATATGGTGGTGGGCCCAGATGATTACACTTTGTTGTTGTCCTGGAAGAGTCTTTGTATGGTAGAGGACTCGTCCTCTGGAGCATAGTGCACATGGGCATCGACTCCATCTTTAGATTGTTTTTTGCCATTAGGGAAAATGGAGTTGTGTGAGAACAGGAAAAGATGTCCATGTACAGTGTATCTAATTAAGATATTACTGGAACAAATAAAGGTAGCCGGGGAGGCGGGTGGGCATGTGTGAATCTGCAGCCCTACATGCCAATAACAGATGTATACTGGTAAGTAGCATTTTCCGTTCGAGGCATATGGGCTGCAGATCACACACTAGGGCATTGATTGCATAGCAGTTCTCTCCCATAGCGGCGAGTACCAGTATCTGTTGCAGTGGTTTGGAATAGTGTTTTGAGTACAGCCTGGCCCACACTAGCTTGTTGTTTTGCTTGCACAGCTACACAGTAGTGCTTTGTGAATATGTGCATTGTAGATCATGTAGCTGCTTTGCAGATATCATCTAAGGGAATATTGCCTAAAAATGCCATAGATGCCGCTAGTTTACGGGTGGTGAGCCCTAGGGGGAATGGATAGAGTGTGTTTTGCTTTCTGGTAGCAAATTTGAATGCATTTAACAATCCATCTTGTAATCCCAGTTTTTGAGATGGGATTACCTTTATGTGGAGGACAAAAGGACACAAAAAGCTGTTTTGTTTTACGAAATGGGTTTGTCCTATCAATATAGTAGAGGAGAGCTCTTTTGACATCTAATGTATGGCGAGCTCCTTCAGCAACTGTTTGAGGTTGGGAGAAGAATATTGGCAACTCAGTAGATTGAGATGGAATGGTGAAATGACTTTTGGAAGGAATTTGTCCTTAGAACCACTTTTTTTGTGATGGAGTTGCAAGAATGGTTCTTGAAGCACAAGTTACTACTTGTGTAACAATATATCTGTAAGAGACATTAGTTAGTGATAGATTCCTTACCTTAGAATATCCCCAGGCGTCAGACTGGATCCGGAAAGTTTTGCGTAGCAGTACCCTTGCGCGTCGGTAGGCGTCGTCTGCGGCTCCGCGTCCGTCGTCGGCGCCGTGATGACGTAGGAGTATTTAGACGCCGCCTCCGCGTGCTGACGTCAGTTCTTAGCCACAGCTTTTCCGCGCCAGAAGCGCAGAGCCATGACAAAAAACCGACACTGGTGCCAAGAAACTAGGGCCCTGAAAGGGGATGACCTTAACCCTAGATATCGGTTCGCAGAACGGGGAGGATGGGTGGGTCGGTAAGGAATCTATCACTAACTAATGTCTCTTACAGATATATCGTTACACAAGTAGTAACTTGTGCATCTGAAAGACACGTTAGTGATAGATTCCTTACCTTAGAATAGATACCCCAGCAATACCATCCCCGCGGTGGTGGGTCTGCGAACCAACATTTACACCAGAAAGTCCTGGAGAACGGAGCGGCCAAAGTAGCCGTCCCTCCGGACTTGACTGTCCAGGCAGTATTGCCTAGCAAACGTGTGCAACGAGGCCCACGTAGCTGCCTGGCAAATGTCCTGCAAGGGCACACCGCGGCCCAAGGCAGTTGTAGTGGCCG
Organism: Lissotriton vulgaris; assembly: GCF_964263255.1. Lineage (NCBI taxonomy): Eukaryota > Metazoa > Chordata > Amphibia > Caudata > Salamandridae > Lissotriton > Lissotriton vulgaris. The sequence goes on from NC_141699.1 coordinate 67,000,924, forward strand.
TGGCTCGAGTGGAATGAGCCCGCAGCCCAACAGGTGGTTCCTTCTTAGCCAAGGAGTAACACGCCTGAATGCACATGATAATCCATCGAGAGATGGTCCTCTTGTGCACCGCTTTCCCTTTCTTAGCGCCCGCGTACCCAACAAAGAGTTGATCATCCACCCGGAACTGGTGTGTGCGATCCAGATAGAACGAGAGCGCACGTTTTGGGTCCAGACGGTGGAGCCTCTCCTCCTCTCTCGAGGGGTGCGGAGGCGGAAAGAAGGTGGGCAACGTGATGGACTGCCCAATGTGGAAGGCCGTGACCACCTTTGGCAAGAAGGAGGGCCTAGTCCTCAAAACAACCTTGTCCGTATGGACTGAAAGGAAAGGAGGCTTACAAGAGAGGGCCTGGAGCTCACTCACTCTCCTGGCAGAGGTGATGGCTACCAGGAAGGCAGTCTTCAAAGAAAGAAGACGAAGTGGACAGTTATGAAGTGGCTCAAAGGGAGCGCACATCAGAAAGGTTAGAACCAGGTTCAAGTCCCACTGAGGCATCACGAAAGGAACAGGAGGAAAGGTATGAGTGATGCCTTTCAGAAATCTGTTAACAATAGGGGACTTGAACAAAGAAGGCTGGTCAGGCAGCCTCAGAAAGGCTGAAAGAGCCGAAAGATAGCCCTTGATAGTGCCCAGAGCAGAGCCCTGCTGGGCAAGAGAAAGAAGGAAGAGAAGAACCTCAGAGAGGGGGGCATTGAGGGGATCCACAGCCTTTGCTGTGCACCATGCCACAAATCTGTTCCACCTGCAGGCGTATACCGTTTTTGTGGAGGGACGCCTGGCTGCCAGAATGATGTTGCAAACTTCAGGAGGCAAGTCAAATGGCCTCAACTGTCGCCGCTCAATCTCCAAGCATGGAGGTGGAGACTGGACAGGTTCGGGTGGAGGACCGTCCCCTGCTGCTGCGACAGAAGGTCCTCCTGAAGAGGCAGACAAATCGGGGGATCGACTGACATGCTGAGAAGCTCGGGATACCAGTACCTTCGAGCCCAGTCCGGAGCCACAAGGATGACTTGTTCCCGGTCGCGCTTGATCTTCTTCAGCACTCTGGGCAGAAGAGGTATAGGCGAAAAGGCGTACAACAGACCGCAGCTCCACTCGCGACGAAAAGCGTCTCCGAGCGAGTGCCGCCTTGGAAATTCCAACGCGCAGAACTGATGACATTGAGCGTTCTCTTCGGTGGCGAATAGATCTAACCAAGGCTCTCCCCATCGCAGAAAGAGGCCTTGCGCCACGTCCGAGTTCAGACGCCATTCGTGATCCATCGAGCACCGACGGCTGAGTTCGTCCGCCCTGGCGTTCAGAGAACCGGCCAGGTGTTGAACCACCAGAGTCACGCCCTGATGTTCCAGCCATTGCCAGAGACGCAGAGCCTCCTGGCAAAGGGTCCACGACCCCACCCCGCCTTGTTTGTTGCAGTACCACATGGCGGTGGTGTTGTCGGTGAACACCTGCACTGCACTCCATCGGACAGACGGGAGGAATGCTTTCAGTGCCAGACGAATCGCCCGCAGCTCCAACAGGTTGATATGGAGCCGGGACTCCGCCGGAGACCAGAGTCCTCTGATCTCCGCCTCTCCCAAGTGGCCTCCCCAGCCCTGGAGGGACGCGTCCGTCACAACTACGTGCTCCGGTTCGGGAAGGGAGAGGGATCTGCCGTTGACCCAATCGCGGTCCGTGAGCCACCACTGCAGCTGTCTCGCAGTGCCCTTCGAGATCAGGACATGGTCGGACAGGTTGCCCCGGTGCTGGGCCCACTGAAACTTCAGGTCCCACTGCAGAGCCCGCATCCGCCACCGTGCGTGATGCACCAGAAGGATGCAGGAGGCCATCAGCCCCAGAAGCCGCAGCGTCAACCTGACCGAAACCCGGGATAACGGCCGAAAGACCGGAATCAGAGCCTGTATATCCCGGACCCACTGCTCGGGCGGGTAAACCCGAAACTGCGCCGAGTCGAGAACCGCTCCGATGAAAAGGAGCTTCTGAAAGGGGCACAGGTGTGACTTCGGCACATTGATGGAAAATCCCAGCTGGTGCAGGAGATCCGCCGTAGTCTGGAGGTGGCTGACGACTGCCTGGGGCGAGCCCGCCTTCAACAACCAGTCGTCTAGGTAGGGGAAGACTGAGACCCCTAACCTGCGCAGATGAGCTGCGACCACCGCCATCACTTTCGTGAACACCCGTGGGGCGCTGGTAAGGCCGAAGGGGAGCGCGGTAAACTGAAAGTGCTCGAGGCCTACCGTGAACCGCAGGTAACGCCGGTGGGCCGGCAGGACGGGGATGTGGAAATATGCGTCCTGCAAGTCGAATGCTACCATCCAGTCTCCTGGGTCTAGGGCAGCCAAGACCTGAGCCAGTGTCAGCATTTTGAACTTCTCCTTCCGGAGGAAGCCGTTGACGTTCCTCAGATTCAAGATAGGGCGTAGGCCCCCTTTGCCCTTCTTGGGTACCAGGAAGTAGTGGGAGTAGCAACCATGTCCTACTTCTGGCCCAGGAACGCGCTCGATGGCAACATTGGCCAAGAGGGGTGAAACTTCCTCCTGCAGGAGCCGCAAGTGTCCCCCGACACGCGGTGGTGTTGCGGTGGCATGGCTTGAGGGGTCGTCTCGAAGGGGAGGGAGTAGCCCCTTCGGACGATCTGCAGCACCCACCTGTCCGAAGTGACTGTGCGCCAGTGAGAGTGGTGATGGCGAACCCTGCCTCCCACTCGCGTCACATGGGCCGAAAAGCACGGACTAGGAGGGTTTAGAGGCGAATGCTGCGGGGGCAGGTGTGGACTGGCTCCGCTTGTTTCCCCGACCGCCTCCACGGCGGATTCCACGGCCACCGCCGCGCTGGACGACAGTTCGCGGCGAGTGGCTGGCGGCACGTGTGGGGACGCCCCTTCCTTGGCCACGAAAGGAGCGAAAGGCACCCATTTGCTGGTGCGGGGCCCGAGAGGCCCAAGGACTTGGCCGTAGCCCTGGAGTCCTTAAAGCGCTCAAGCGCGTGGTCTGCCTTGTCGCCAAAGAGGCGATGGCCATCGGACAGCATGTCCATGAGTGTATTCTGGACATCAGCCGAGAAGTTGGCGGATCTCAGCCAGGCGTGGAGTCGTATCGCCACCGTCGTAGCCATCGCTCTGCCCAGCGAGTCAGTAGTATCCAGTCCGCACCTGATCGAATACTTCGCTGCGTCCCGGCCCTCCACTAGGGCTTGGCCGAGTTTGGCCCGTACCTCCAACGGACACTCTGGCAATTCCGCCACCTTTTCCCATATAGAATGGGTGTAACGGCCCAAGAGGCATGCGGTGTTGGAAGACCGCAGTCCCAAGCTAAGGGACGAGAACACCTTTTTGCCAAAGGCCTCGTACCTCTTGGATTCCCGATCGGGGGGAGCCGTCGGGAAGGTGGTCTGGGAGTTAGAGGCCTGGATAACCAGACTCTCGGGGGTGGGGTGGGTGGACAGGAAACATGGGTCGCCCGGGGCAGGGCGGTGGCGTCTGGCCACGTTCCTATCTACAGGCGAACCTGTAGCGGGCCTGGACCAAGTGCCCAAAAGAACGTCCGTCAAGGCCTCATTAAACGGCAGCAGAGGCTCCATGGAGCATGACTGCGGCTTAAGGACCTCAGTGAGGAGGTTAGTCCTCACGGCCGCGACGGGGAGCTCAAGGCCCAATGCCTTAGCAGCCCTCATCAACACCACACCATATGTTGCGCCCTCCTCCGAAGCCACGGTATGAGGAGAGACGAATCCAGTGTCTGGAGAGGTGTCCAGGCCACTGGCTTCCCCAAGGTCTCCTGTCCAGTCCATGTTAGACTGACATTCCCTCGTCAGAGGGTCCTCAGACCCCTCCCAATCCTCCTCTTCCCCCATCTCCTGAGACTCAGGGTCATAAGTGAATGAGGACGGTTCATAGGGATGGAAATCCCCGAACGGCGTCGAGATCGGCGCCGACAGGCGTCGTCCCGACGTCGGAACCGATTGAGAGGAGGCATCGGCCGACGCCGGAGGGGACACCACACGGACCGACCCCGGGGGGGGTCGTAAGGTCCACCGGGGACGATCCAGCGCCCGACGAGTGCCGAACGGTGCCCTGCGGCGTCGGGCCCGAAGGCACCGACGACGCCGGGACCGCTGTACCCTGCGGCGCCGAGCCCGAGGGCAGCGGCGGCGTCGGGATCGTGGGGCCCTGCGGCGCCGGAGCCGAAGGCGCCGGCGAGGCCGAAGCACCAGACGGCGTCGGGGTCGTAGCCCCCGACCCACTAGGGCCCCCAGACGGGTTCACTGGGCCCGAAGGCGCCGCGGAACCCGTCGGAGAAAGGGACCTCATGGCCATGAGGAAGCGCTCTATCTCCTCCGGCGTCGCGTTCAGCCCAGGGACCGGGGGGTATGGAGCCGAACGCGGCGCCCGCGACTCACGAGGAGCCGCGTGGGCGGTGTCACCCGAACCCCCGGCCGCGTCGCGCGAGCATCGGGGGGGGGGGGTGGGGGGGGGGTCAGAAGAGCGATGATGTCTCTTCGACTTCTTATGCTTCTTACCTGACGACTTGGACCCGGAGGCGTGGCGCCGACTCCCGGAGCTGTGACGGCTCCACCCCCGCGACCTGTCCCTCGACCTCCCGTGGGACCGGGACCTCACACGGCGCGGGGCCGACTGGAGGATCTCGAGTCGCCTGCGGGACCGCTCCCGCCTGGCCTTCCTCGAGAGGGCCCGACAGTCGGAGCAGGCCTCGTCGTCATGGTCGACGCCCAAACACATCAGGCACAAGCGGTGGGGATCCGTGACCGACATGGTACGGTCGCACTCGTCGCAATGCTTGAAGCCGGGCATCCCTAACGGCACCGTCGGAGTCGTAAAGACTTCGAAATAGATCAAAAAGATCAAAAAGTTTAGTCAAAAAATGACTAGGGAACTGCTCTTTCCAGATCTGCGCTGGCTGGCGCGGAAAAAAGAAGAACTGATGTCAGCACGCGGAGGCGGCGTCTAAGTACTCCGACGACGTCATCACGGTGCCCACGACGGACGCGGAGCCGCAGACGCCGCTTACCGACGCGCAAGGGTACTGCTACGCAAAACTTTCCGGATCCAGTCTGACGCCTGGGGATATTCTAAGGTAAGGAATCTATCACTAACGTGTCTCTTTCAGATTTGTTAATGCCTGGACCTCACTTACTCTTCTGAGTGAAGTAATATCAATTAAAAAGGCATCAATTAAAAACGCAACTTTCCATGAAATAAATTGGAAGTCCCACTTATGCAAGGGATCTATTGGAGGACGCATAAGTCTTGTGAGAACAACGTTTAGATTCCATACAAGGGAGGGTGGTACCCTGGGAGTAATTATTCTTTTGAGGCTTTCCATGAAGGCTTTAATGGCAGGAACTGTGAATAATGACAGATGCAGTCTGTTTTGAAGGTAAGCTGCTATAGCAGCAAGATGTAAGCTGATTGAGGAGTATGCTAAACTAAATGTTTGTAGATGTAGCAAGTAGCATATGATGTTTTGAATAGAAACATCTAGTGGGTTAATATTATTGTTGCAATATATAACAAACCTTTTCCACTTGGCTGCAAAGCAAGCCCTAGTGGTGGGACGTCTAGCTTCTTTCACAACATTCATGCAATCAGGCGGGAGATTAAGACATCCAAATTCTAAGACCTCAGGAGCCAAATCGCTAGGTTGAGCTGCATGGGGTCTGGATGCATGATCTCTCCATGGTTCTGTGTTAGCAGGTGTTGAGAGAGTTTTAGTTTGTGATGTGGTATCACTGAGAGTTCTAGTAGTGTGGTGTACCATGGTTGCCTTGCCCACGTTGGTGCAAGGAGAATCAATGTGAGGGAGTGTTGCTGCAGCTTGCGCACCACTAACTGAATGAGTGGGAGAGGTGGAAAAGTGTACACAAATCTGTCTGACCAACTCATCCATATCGCATTGCCTTTAGACAATGAATGTGGATACCTGGCAGCGGAGCTTGGGCATTTGGAGTTGAGGTGTGTGGCGAACAGATCTATTTCAGGCTGTCCCCACTGTTGAAAGAAAGGTTGAAGAACTTGAGGATGAAGTTCCCACTCGTGAATCTGTTGGCTCTGACGACTTAACAGATCCACAACCTGATTGTGAACTCCTTGTAGTTGTTGTGCTAATAGGAAGATTTTCAGAAGAATGGTCCACCTCCATATGCTCTGCTCCAGCCGGGAGAGCTGTAAGGAGTGTGTTCCTCCCTGTTTTTGGCTGTAGTACATGACTGTCATATTGTCGGTGCGGACTAAGACAGCCTTGTGTGATAGGTGATGTTGAAGAGACTTTAGAGCTAGAAAAATGGCTAGCAACTCCAGATGGTTTATGTGGAGCAGCTTTTGCTGTGGTGCCCACCTGCCCTGTACTGTGTGCTCTGCCAAATGAGCTCCCCAGCCGGTGAGGGATGCGTCCGTGATTAGCACCACCTGTGGAACTGGCTCTATGAACGGCCATACTTTGGAAAAGTTTTTGGTGTTCCACCATTGCAGAGAGCGATGGGTTCGGTCGTCCACCACCACCAGATCTGTTAATTGACCTTGAGCCTGGTTCCATTGGCTTGCTAAGCACTCTTGCAGGGGGCATATTCGGAGTCTTGCATGTGGTACTACGAAGATGCAAGACGCCATCATCCCAATTAGTTGCATGAACACTCGAGCTGGTAGGGAGTGTTGCAGTTTTTGTAGAATAGCTTGCACACTTTGTATTCTTGCTGGATTGGGGGATGCAAGTGCTTTGGAGGTATCTATTGTGGCGAGCATATACTGTTGACAGGGATGGTTGGAGATGTGACTTTGTTTGGTTTAGAGTGAACCAGAGTTTGTGTAACAGGTGAATGGTCTGGTGTGTGTGCTTCACGCACTGGTGGTATGACTTGGCTTTTATTAAACAACTGTCGAGATATGGGAAGACATGGATGTTTTCCCTTCTCAAGTGTGCTGCTACTACTGCAAGACACTTTGTGAAAACTCTAGGTGCTGTAGTCACCCCCAAAGGAAGGACTTTGAACTGGTAATGCTGACCGTCCAGTACAAACTGAAGGTACTTTCTGTCAGCTTGGTGGATGGGAATGTGGAAGTAGGCGTCCTTGAGATCTGGGGTAGTAAGGTATTCACTGTGTTTTAACAGAGGAAGGACCTGCTGTAATGTGACAATATGGAAGTAGTCGGCCTGTATGTAAAGATTTAGGGGTTTCAGGTCTACTATAGGTGTGAGGGAGCCATCCTTTTTGGGAATAAGGAAATATAGGGAGTAAACTCCTGTGTTTTGATGGTGTACGGGAACTGGTTCTATTGCATTTTTCTGAAGTAGAGTGGCAACTTCTTGTTTTAGAAGTGTTAGATGCCCTTGTGACATGGGAAGCTGTCTGGGTGGTATTGTTGGAGGAGTGGAAGTGAGCTCCAGGCAATAACCTGACTGAACTATTTGTCTCACCCACCTGTCTGTTGTGATGGAGTTCCAGACAGGTAGGAACTGTTGTAATCTTCCCCCGACATGAGTGGAATAGTCTGGAGGGAGGGGAGGGAAGTCCCTGTTTGGGAGTGGAGGCAGTACAGTTGTTGTTACCTCTGCCTCTACCTTTAGTGTTGTTGCCTCTATATCCTCCTCTGTAATAACCTCTATTGGGAGAGGATTGGATGGGTGCTTTGTAATAAGAGGAGGGGGTATCCGTTGGAAAATTTCTGGAGGCGCCCCTTTATAGAGGAGCAACAAAGGACGCTTTGGGAATTTGAGTTTGTAAAGCTCCTATGGACTTTGCAGTGTCAGTATCTTTCTTAATTTTTTCTAGTGCAGTATCCACTTTTGGACCAAAAAGATGTTGCTGGTCAAAAGGTTGATTGAGAATACTGGTTTGTACCTCTGGTTTGAAACCAGAAATGCACAACCAGGCATGCCTACTGAAAGGTATGCCAGTATTTATTGCCCTTAAGGCTGTATCAGCAGTATCCAAAGCGCAACGGATGAAAGTATTAGTAATGACCTTACCTTCTTGTATTAAGTCAGAAGCCCTGGTCTTATATTTGTCTGGCAAATGTTGTATAAGGGTTTCAAGCTCATCGTAGTGAGCCCATCATACCTTGCCAATATAGCTTGGGTGTTGGCAATTCTCCAGACGTTGGCTGCCTAAGAGATTATGCATTTACCTGAAGCATCTAGAAGTTTGGACTCTTTATCTGGGGGTGGAGCATCCCCTGCTGTCTGTGAATTAGCTCTTTTCCTGGCATTTGAGACTACTAATGAGTCTAATGGCAGCTGACCTTTGATATAGGCTGGGTCAATTGGAGCCGCTTTGTACTTTTTTTCCCAACCTGGGATTAATTACCCTGGCCCTGACGAGGTATTTAAATACCTCAGGTGCGTGCTTTACAACCCCTTTAAGCAATGGTAAAATGGTTGTGGTTTTATGTGATGGTAATAATGTGTCCACAAGGAAGTTGTCATCTACTGGATCAGTGTGAAGATCAACCCCATGAAAAGTTGCTGCTCTATGAATGAGTTGTGTAAACCCTATAGTGTCATCTGGAGTAGATGACCTAGAAGAGAATGATCATCTTGTGGGAGATCTGGGGCATCTGGTGCATTATAATCTTCCCAAGGATCATCTGATGGTCCCGGAATATTATCTGGGTCATCTAGTGGCTGGTCATCGTCTACCCCACCCTGAGTAATCATACTCCTCATCTGCTGGTGCAGGGCTGTGTGGGATGAATGGTGAATGTACAGGGGAAATGTCAAGGTCTAGTTTCTCTAGAAGCGGTGAAGGTACGCTTATAGGAGAAGTCTGAGCTTGCTTTTAGAGGGGGGATGGAGGTGTGGTAAGAAGGTCCTGCTTCTTTTTAGCAGGCGCAGTAATGACACGTCCAGTCTTAAGATGAATAAGAAGAGTCTTTTGTTTTGGATCTGGATGGAAAAGCTCTTCTGTGGAAGCAACCTTCAGCACTGACCTTTCTTGCTTGGGGCCGAGTTGTTTAGAGGTTTTATTAGTGTCTACCACAGTTTTTGGTTTTGTTTCCGAAGACTTGAGGTCAGAAGCTTTTTCTTCGACTGGTGCTTTTTATTCAGATCGGATGTTTTCAGATCCGGAGTTTTTGGTTCCGAAGCTCGTTTCGGATCGACCGCTTTAGGTGCCGAAGTCTGTTTCGGTGCCGAAGTGGACTTTAGTTCAACTTTTTTCGGTACCGGAGTTGGCTTCGGTTCGATAGTTTTTGGTGCAGAGCTTGTTTTCGGCTCGACCGATTTGGGTACCGAGGTTTGCTTCAGTGCCAGAGTTAAATTTGGTTTAAGGACTTTTTGTTTCTCGAGACAGACAGGCTGACTCAAGCCCGAGTCGCCTAGAGGCTTTCTGGTAGTCTTCGTTGCCGAGCCAAAAGGCGGGGCGTCGGAAGTTTGTAATCGGTGTGCACCTGGACCCGGAGGTGGAACCGAAGCCTGGCCCGGTATGGGGGTGTGAACAGGGTCGACGTTTGTACTCACGACCTGTTGACCAGCTGGAAGGGTATTGTCAACGTCTGCTTGCTCTTCGGCTCCAAAAGCGGAATCCTCTGCTCTGGAAACAACGACTTCTTCCGACTCTAGATCTACTGGAGTCTTAGACGATGAGGTCTTGTGCCGATGAAGAGGATTGTGCGATGACTCTTCGTGCTCTACGGTCTCTGATAGTTTTCTTGGACCGGGACGAAGCACAGGCCTCGCAATCTCTGCTCTCGTGCTCTGGAGACAATCACAGATTGCGCACCTCATGTAGATCAGTGTGGAGAAATTTGTGTTCACACTGAGGGCACTTTTTGAAGGGTGTTCTTTCCATGAGCCGAAGGCCCAATGGCGCACTTGGGCCCAACGGCCCCGACGATCGCCGGAATTGAGAAGTGCAGGCTTTTTCAAAACGAGTATGATGGAAATCGCGATCGAAAACGATAGACGGTAGAAATCAAGGAATGGGCATCAAAGGAGATCGTTAACGCGACCGAGTGACAAACACATCCGAGCCCGATGGCGGAAAAAAAGAATCTGAAGATGGAGTTGATGCCCATGCGCACTATGCTCCAGAGGAGGAGTCATCTACCATACAAAGACTCTTCCAGGACAACAACAAAGTGAAATCATCCGGCCCACCACCAGATGGTGAACTATGGACTAGTGTGTGTTCTGCAGCCCATATTCCTCGAACAAGTGGTTATCTATTGCTTCACTACACCACCAATTTTCCCCCCACAGTTGAGCACAGCATTTGTCCCAAATACAACTCATAACGAAAGTTTATGAGAGGAAAATAAGACTATGTAATGAATGGAAGCCAAAAGGCACCAGAAACAAGGGACTACAAATATTTGGTTTATGTTTATAATTGTACTTCTTTCTTCACACTATTCAGGATTAGCACATGATTCATTATCATAAATTATACATTGTTATCTAATTTCAGTACATAAAATGTTAAGGATAATATATTTGAAAAGTGGCACAAAGTATCTCCATTTGCATTCTCTCAACAAAAACAGAAAACAAAACAGTACTTTGAGCTGAGGCAGCAGGTCCTTCAGCCTGTAGTGAGCTCTGATATGCAGTCTGAAAGCAGAGCAGGATGACGGTGTGAAACATGATGCAGCAATCAAGAAAACAGAATGGGTAGGAATATGCAACCCTTGCCTCCTGACAAGAGGTTGGCCAAGAACTTCAAGCACTAGCGTATAATAAGAATCTCCCAGGCAAACCTTGAATAGCTTTCAGTGTCATGGCACTCTTCTCACCAGAGTCATCAACATGAAATGCAAGGGACGACAATATTCTGCATGCCTACCAATGATAAAAAGTCCTGACCACATGCTTGTTTTCACTCTAAAGACACCAGATGAGCAATTTATAGGGGCTCTCTTGGATAACATACCCTTGCCTGTAAAGATTCACACCCTGCCCTCCTCCAAGTAAGACACCTTTTTCTTAGGGAGTCTACTAAAGCCACTGGGTCCCTAGATAATCCATGAAAACGTATGCCCGATTACAGTCCAGGTAGAAGGTCTGTGTTGTCCAACTTAGATACACTTTCATTCAAGTACTTCTAATTGCTCAGTTTTTCGAGTCATACACCAACAAGCATGTGGTCACGTGAGCATGCAGTTAAGGACACACACGTGCATGTAGCCTTGGGCAGACACTCAAGTTCATCCGAAACTCTGAGGATAACAATATGGTAGGCAGGCGTACAGGAACCAGAAAAAGCCAACAGACAAAAGGACAGGCAGAAAAAGAGGACATTTAGACAGATAAGACGGAGGCGAGCACACAATCACAGGGCCAGGCAGGCAAAGGGAAGTACGCTAGACAACTCAAACGGACGAACAAACACACGCTAGCAAGGAGATTAAATAAACCAACATACAAACAGACGCACATAGGTAAGCAGACACACTCCAAAAGCCAAACACACAAATGAGGTCGAGGAAACAGTCATATCCAACATTTGCCCTTTCTTTGTTCCTTCAGTACCGGCCAATACTTCTGAGATATCAATGAGATGGTTCATCAAACAAAAAAATTGCAATAGCCAAGTCTGTTCACTGAAACAAACCAGAATTAGGCGTAACTCAGTAACCAAAGACAAGTGGCATCAAAACGTTAAACATGTTTACAACCCCCACAGCTTGTCCAACAATCATTACATGGCACAGGCAAAGGAGCAGGAGGAAGCAGCTGTGGGTCCATACTGTAGCATAGTAAGAGCCAAGATTCACTGTGATGCAGCAGCAGACAGCATAGCTGAGAAACCTGGTTAAGTAGCAGAAAACTAGCACAGAAAAGACAAAATAATGCCTGGGTCATGCCTTTGAAAGAAGAAACAGCTCAGCCTTTGCAGAGTGAGGCGACTAAACCAGGAAGGCGTGGGGGAAAGGACAGCATACCTGTGCCATATTTTCTAAGTCCATACAGGTATAAAGTAAATCACAACTCCCCAGACTGCTAAAGGTCAGGCACAGAGGACAAGGAGAACGGAGCATATAAGAATTCTCTACATTAGAGGATTAGCAGGTGTCATATACTAAACAGAGGCTAGGGAAACGGGTGGCATCAAAGAGAATCTTGCCCCATGGCTTGGTCCAAGCTCTTGAGAAGCAGAAGGGGCACAGGAAAAGCCACCACCTCAGTCCTTTTGTCAATACTGGCTACCACAAATCAGGCCTCCAATGTGCACATGCGTCACATGTAAGATCAGCCAGAATGAGATGGCTGAATCACGAATTCCTTCCCTCCCTCAATCAACATGCTGCCGCTTGCTCAGTAGTTGGGCTTCAGAGCTAACACAAGGTGGAGTTTGCGGATTGCCTCCGTCGCACGACTGAATCTGTGCCTTCTGGTTTCTATTACAAAAACGACACAGGGTTTCCTGCTGCAAAGCCAAAATAATAGCAGAGACACACAGGAGACTCCTTTGAAGGTCTAAAATGCAACAGTTCATTAATAATAAATATCAGTGAGCAGAGTCCACTGGCGACCTCCTTCATGTCCCACGAAGGCCGTGTGGTGAGCAGAAGAAGCTGCTTTGTGCCGCTGGGTTCCTTGCACGCTTCTCGCAGAGGTGATTCGAGGGGGAATGGGGAACACTTGGTCACATGGAAGAATCTACATGTTGAAACCATATGCAGGTGGAGGTGCTGCAGCCGGCTGGGCGAATCCTGGTGGTGCGGTGTAACCATATGGGAAATTAGCCTGGGGTGGAACAGCATTAGTGCCCGCTGTCAACATCAGTTGTTGGCCTGGAGAATGAGAGAGGGAAAAGTTGATGTTAGCAAATAATACCACTAATGGTGCTTATAGTCCATTGACAAACACCAATTATTGGCTTGGGTAAATGCCTCAAGCCGCATTGTGACTTATCTGTACTGGCTTAAGAGTGTCTGACACAGACGATGCAGCCATTGCTTGCTTGTTGTTCAGCAGCATCTGGTTTGTGGGACGATTGTATGTCAGAATATCGAGGTAAAAAATCTCAACCTAAAAGAAAAACTGACTGCAAAATATAGACTTCTACTAAGTCAAAGGTTTGTGTAGGTAAATATTCTATTTTCATTTTTTGTAAACTTTGTTTTGCTTTTCATATCCAACAGACAAAAGGCAGTACACATATAAATCTAGGTTTCAAAGATAGGCAGCAAATACATTCAAATACAACCTTGACATCTCACTCAGTGGATGACAAACCACATCTCCTGTGGTGTGCCTCACAATAATGTCAAATTCATCATCACTTAAATACATTAGCCACGACTCATAACACACTTCCTCCCTTTATGGGACCCAGCAAGTATCCTTGTATAGTCTTTTACTGAATTGCATTGTTTGGTTCATCAGAACTCAAACCATAAAACCCTTTCCACCTTTTCCAAATTTTAAGTTTCCTTAACTCCACACACACTTTTTGGGAGAATAGGAATAGTAAGAAAACAAGTTACTTACCTGTAACTACGGTTATCCAGTATTGGTATCTTTCATAGATTCACATGACTGAATCATTCCCTGTCGCAGAGGTGGGAGTCCCACGGTAATATATACAAAAGCAGTGCCTTAGAAACATTTTGTAGTAGGCTGACAAGACTATAGGCCTCAAAAGGCCCAAAACATAGCAGCCTATCTACCTCATATGAAAATCACTGAAAAAGGAGTTCCAACCAATCAGCTGTCAGCACCCTCTAGAACCTTCCCAGCAAGAGCAGTTCTCCTCAGATTTTCCCAGCACAAGTGAGAAGTATGTATCCCTAATAAAGAACTGCTCTGCCGGGGAGGAGAGTGGGTGCATGTGAATCTATGAAAGATACCAATACTGGATAACTGTAGTTACAAGTTAGTAACTTGCTTTCTTATCCAGTATTGGGGTATCCTTCATAGATTCACATGCCTGAATCAAAATAGCAAGCAGTTAAACCATATCTGTCGTTTGCAGAAGGTGGGAGACCAAGCGTAATTCTACATATCCCCCACTCAACCGTAAGATTATAGAGCACTCAAAATGTAACTATACATATATGCAGAAACCTTCTGAAAGAAAATTATATTCAGATAAAATAGTACATATGAAAGACAGCATTTGACAAGCAAAACATTACAGTATATCATGCATACTCTTATGTCATGAATATAATGTGAGAGATCTTGTAAAAGTCTAATCTTAATGAAGATGCTGCAGCACAGCTTGTCCCACTGCTGTATCATCTTGTAATGCCGACTGCAAGCAGTAATGCTTTGTAAATGTATGGACACTCTTCCATGTAGCAGCTCGGCAAATGTCCTCCAGCGTGACCCCAGCAAATAAGGCTGTCGACACCGACATCATTCTGGTGGAATGTGCTTTAACCTTTCTGACTAAAGGTCTGTTAGCTTTTTCGTGACAGAACTGTATTACTGAGGATAACCACCTGGCTATCGTTGCTTTCGTCACGGCCTGTCCCCGCGTGACCTGACCAGAAGCAATAAATAACTGGTTAGATTTTTATGTCTTTAGTTTTTTGAAGGTAGAACTTTAGACATCGTTTCACATCAAGAGAGTGCAGGGCCTTTTCTGCCAGTGTGACAGGATCTGTGAAAAAAGTATTTAACTTTACCGGCTGGTTTATATGAAATTGAGATGGTACTTTAGGGATGAACTTCGGATTGGTTCTCAGGGTGACATAGTCCTTAGAGAAATGAAGGAAAGGCGCTGAAATCGTGAAAGCTTGAATCTCACACTCTCCGGCCCGAAGTGAGAGCTAGTAAAATAGCCACTTTCCAGGTTAAAAAACTCTAGTTCAGCTCAGTGAATAGGTTCGAAGGGCCTCCTCATTAACTGAGACAAAACGATATTGAGAACCCATTCAGGAGGTGGAGGTCGGATTGGAGGAAAAGCCCAAAATAATCCTTTGAGAAATTGCTTTATCAATGAGGAAGAACAAAGTGATGGTTTGTTTGAACTTTTTCTGAATCTGGATATAGCGGCCAGATGTACTTTGATAGAAGAGAATACTAGACCTACTTTGGCTAGCGATCGCAAGTAAGGAAGGATATCCTTCAGGTGGAGCCTGGAGAGGATGAATATTATTTGCTTCACACCAACCACAGAATCGTCTCCATTTAAAATGGTACGTTCTGATAGTACTCCGAGCACGGGCTTGAGACAGAATCTCTCTACAGTCTGCAGAAATCTTGAGATCCTTAAACTCTAAGAAGTCAGGAGCCAGGCGTGCAAGTGACGCAATTGAGGATCCAGGTGTAAAATCTGACCCCCTTCCCTTATCAACATTGAAATTGTCGGTCTGAGACGAATTGGAGGCTGCTGAGATAGCATGAGCAGTTCTTGGATCCAGTACTGCCTCGGCCAGCGAGGAACAATGAGGAGAAGAGTGCAATGTTCCCTCTTCATCTTTTGCAGTATCCTTAGTATTAAAGGAATCGGGGGGGGGAAGCGTACGCATAGATTCCTGACCATCTCATGGACAGGGCATTTCCTCTTGACCCCTGTTGAGGAAATCTGCTGGCGTAGTACAGGCATTTGCTGTTCTGTCACGTCGCAAACCGATCTAGAGTTGGCGAGCCCCTTCTCCGAAAGATCCTGTTCACCTGATCCTGTTCCAGTTCCCATTCGTGGCAACCTGTGAGAGATCTGCTGAGGTTGTCGACTAGAGAGTTTTGAAGCCCCTTCACATGCTCCGCTCTGAGGGTTATGCCGTGTTGTATAACTCACTCCCACATCTCCTGAGCCTCCTGCGAGAGGGAGAGAGATCTCGTCCACCCCCTTGCTTGTTGATGTAGAACATGCTGGTGGTATTGTCCGTACGCACCAGCACTGAGGAATTTGCAATTCTCGGCAGGAATGCTTGCAGAGACAGGAAAATGGCTCTTAACTCTAGACTGTTGATGTGTCTCTGCCGAAATTGGTGAGACCATCGCCCTTGGATCTGGAGATCCTGGAGATGACCTCCCCAACCCTCCATAGATGCGTCCGTGGTCAGGATGAACTCCGGAAGGGTTTGGAGAAACATGAGGCCCGGTGACAGATTGTTTTCTTTTGACCACCATTGAAGAGCTTGCCTCATTCTGGATGAATGAATGAATGAATGAATAAATGAACAATTTGTAAGGCGCAACTTAACCCGAAGGCATCAAGGCGCATCTGATGGAAAAAAAGAAAACAGCTCAGAAGTCGAAGGCATCTGGAAGAAGCAGGTGTTACAAGAAGGATTCTGCGAATAGCCAGGTTTTTAGATTTTTCCGAAACAGGGCAAGAGATGGCTGGCCCTTAAGGTCCGCTGGAAGCGTGTTCCACAGATTGGGGGCGAGGGAGACAAAAGCCCTCCCTCCCCACCTGGCCTTGGAGATCCGGGGAATCGTCAGAAGATTCTTATGAGCCGATCTAAGGGCCCTGGCCGGAGAATAGAAGGATACGAGGGACCCAATGTCCTCAGCACCCAGGCCATGAAGAGCACGGTAAGTCAAAACCAGAACCTTAAAGTTTATCCTGGCCTGAACAGGCAACCAGTGAAGATTTTTCCCGATTCCTGTGACCGAAACACGTCTGGGGGCATTCACCACGAACCTGGCTGCAGCGTTCTGGAAAATCTGGAGGCGGTGAATAAGCTTTTTGCAAATGCCAAGGTAGAGGGCATTGCAATAGTCCAGGCGAGGTGAAATGAGGGCCACAACAACCTGTTTTCGAGCATCGGGGAGAGGAAGTGTACTACTTTCCTGAGGATCCTCAAAACCCCACAGCAGGTTGAGACAGTTCTGTTCACCTGTTTATCAAACGCCAGTGAGGTGTCAAAAGTGACCCCCAAATTTCTGGCAACCAGAGACGGCTTGGGACAGGTTCCAAGGTAGGGTGGCCACCAATCATCCGACCAGAGATCTTGTTTGCCACCAAAGATGAGGATCTCGGTTTTTTCCCCATTGAGCTTGAGGAAATTTGAGGACATCCAACCTGCCACTGCTTCCATGCATTTCTTAACATTAAGGGCCGTGGACTCCACAGAATGGGATAGGGAGACAAATGATCTGGGTATCGTCAGCGTACGATAGGACTTCCAATCCATAAGATCTAACAAGCCTTGCAAGTGGGGCCACATATATGTTGAACAATGTGAGGCTCAAGGATGAGCCCTGTGGGACCCCACAGTGCAAAGGCTTAGCAGAGGAAAGGAAGTCACCCAGTGTGACCTTTTGGGCACGTTGGTTAAGGAAGGATGTCAAGAGGCCAAGGGCCGGTCCTTCCACTCCAATTTCACCGAGCCGCCTAGATAAGATGGAAGGAGACAGGGTGTCAAAGGATGACACCTTTATGCGATCTATGAAAGACCCTCCTATTTGTCGCCATTGTTGGTGCAATTCTTCTTGCAGTGGCCTCAACCTGAGTCTTGCCAATGGGACCAGACTGATCGCTGAAGAGCACCTCCCCAGAAAAGATGCATATGTTCGGAAAGTAGTGGCTTTTTTGGAGATTAGTTTTGCTAGTTTTTGAAGTTTGTTCTGTTGTTCCTGAGACAAGAACGCCTTGCATTGTTGGGTGTCTAGTAAAGCTCCCAGAAAGGTTAACACTTGAAGGGGTTGCAGTTGTGATTTCTTTGCACTGAGGGTGAGCCCCAGGATTGAGAATAGACGGAGGGAGCTTTTGACCGCTTGCCTTGTAGCCTGTTTTGATGGTCCTTTGAGCAGCCAGTCGTCGATGTATGGGAAGACTTGTATTCCCTGCGACCTCAGTGCTGCAGAAACTGGGGGTAAACATTTGGTAAATATTCTTGGTGCCGATTTCAGCCCGAATTGGAGCACCTTGAATTGAAAGTGGATGCCAGCCATTGTGAATTGCAGGTATTTGCGATGTTTGGGGTGTATAGGGATATGGAAGTAAGCGTCTTCCAAGTTCAAAGAAGCCATAAAATCTCCTTCGTCGAGACAATTAAGCACATCTGCCAACATCACCATGCGAAAAAGTTTCTGCAAGAATTTGTTGAGTTTGCGCAGATCCAAAATCTGGCGCCACTCTACCGATTTCTTCTTTATGAGGAAGAAGAGAGAGTAGAATCCCTTTCCTTTTTGCGAGATGGGAACCTTCTCTATCGCATTCTGGCGAAACATGTTTAAGGCTTCTTTGAACAGTAAGTGAAGACGAGGGGGAGGGGGACCCTTGGGCGGGGTTGTAGGCAGTTTCTTTAAGAACTCCAGAGTGTGTCCTTTTTCTACTAGGTCGAGGACCCACTGATCCGATGTAATGTTCCGCCATTGCTGGTAAAAGGCGAAGATCTTTGCGCCCACAGGGAGGGGAGGATGTTGGACTGGCGTCCGGCATAGCTCATTGACGTTTGTTGGAATCTCGTCCCTGATTATTTGATCTTCGTGTTCCTCCCTAACGAGAGAAATTGCTGGAGGTAGATTGCCTGTATGAAGACTGGTAATACGACGGGGCTGACGTCGATGGATTCTTCGTCGACGGGGCTCTTCGTCAACGGGGCTCTTCGTCAACGGGGCTCTTCGTCAACGGGGCTCTTCGTCAACGGGGCTCTTCGTCGTCGATGACTTCGATGGGGCTTTCGTCAACGATGACTTCGTCGATGATGGAATAGTCGTCGACGATGATTTTGAGGAGATTGAAGAAATGTCCTTAGCCCCAGAAGATTTCTTTGAGGAAACCTTGGATGACACAATAGGTGAGGTGATAGAAGACGTAGACACCGTAGCAGAAGAGCTTGAGGTGGTAGAAGTCACAGATACTGTGTGAGAAGACACCAGAGAGACAGTTTTTGCCTGTTCTTTACTCACAATTTTAGATGAAGATCCTGAGGGCGGAGAAGATGGAGATCCAAGAGGAGGAGACGATGACCTCCTTGTGGGCTCTGTAGCTCTGAGAGGATTTGAGATGTTTTTTCCTCTCAGGAGAAGAACTATCTCTGGATCTGGCTCTTTTGCTGGAAGTAGAAGCTCTGTTATCATCTGTAGAAGATGGTTTGAGCCATAGAAGAACCCTTGCCTCCCTGTCCCTGATGGTCTTAGCAGGGAAGGTGCGGCCAATCCTGCAATCCTTCACAATGTGAGTGGGATGCAGACAGTAGATGCAGTCTAAGTGCGGATCATCTATATGGACCCTCTTTTTATCACAGGTCCTGCAGGCCTTTTAAGGGCTTTCTTCTCAGACATTCTGAAGAGAAAAGTAGAAAACTGAGTAGGCACTCAGGAAGACTCCCTTCCACACGACGTGCGGTGAAAATCTGAGGATAACTGCCTCTGCTGGGAAGGTTCTAGAGGGTGCTGACAGCTGATTGGTTGGAACTCCTTTTTCAGTTCTTTTCATATAATGAGGTAGATAGGCTGCTAAGTTTTGGGCCTTTTGAGGCCTATAGTCTTGTCAGCCTACTACAAAAAAATTCTGTGGCACTGCTTTTGTATATATTATTACCGTGGGACTCCCGGCTCAGCGACGGGGAATGATTCAGGCATGTGAATCTATGAAAGATACCCCAATACTGGATAAATCTACATTTACCCAAATATGCTCATCTTCACAATATAGTTTGAGCCGATATACTGGAGTTGATATTCTTGCAGATCAATATTAAAAACCCAATACAGTGGTAGAACACTTTGTGAGACTGGATTCATTGTCAATAACTAACCTTTCTACATGTAACTTATCCACAGCAGGTTCAGCTCTTAAGCAGGAGACATGCTTATAATTATGAGAAAACTTTTAGGGGTATTTTTATTCTTTTATTTCCTTCTGGTGGACTGATGAGTAAACCTGAAAGATATCTCCAAGATTCCCCAGGCCACTGTAGTATTGCTCTTGGATTTTACAAAATGACAAGACATTGCCTTTGAAAGACTAGTTGGGTCGGAGAAGAATTAATCAGCTCAGGAAACACTGATGTGTCATTGATTCCGTCCTACTCCTGCTGAATTATCTAAGGCATGAGACTATGATGGGCTGTAGGACAGAAGGATTCTCTGCTTGAGCCTGGTGAAGGTAAGGAGGTAGTCAAATGTGAGCAAAGTGAAAGGTTGGGCTGGGAAATGGATTAATGTGAAATTTAAACCATTTTGTAATTTACAAAATATTCCACTCTTATGTACCTACTTTCTAGAGATCAGGTCTCTTAGCACCACAGGTTGATCGAAGACCCTTATTTTGTCCCCTTTATTTTGTTTAACAATATCTTCCCTCATTTTTCTTTGACAGTACATTTACCTGGTCTGTCTATTGGGTAACAAACACCATGGCTACAGACAACAATTTTAATTTAACTGTACTTAAATGTTACGATTAAACCATCAATATGCTGTTGGCAAATACAGCATTTTACTGCTTATTTTCAAGTTCGGACGAGTATTAAAGTAAATAATTTAAACTAATTAAAATGAATTCGGATTAGTGTTACAATAGTGTTACTTTTTAGGTTATATTTTATTGAAAATACACCAGGAACATTAATTTAGGGTAGAAATTAAATAATTAAACAAAATGTAATCAACAATGTATTTAATCAATCATAAGCTTAGTGTTAAAATTTGTATTAGAATAAGTTTAAAATGATTTTACTTTAATTTATGGTTGGTGTAAAAAATAATCTTCTACAACAAACAGGTTTCTTATCTTCGAAGGCGGATACTCTATCACACCACAGATTTCTTTCCTTAGCATACTTGCCAGAGGCAAGACTGGATCCATTTACTTTTCTTCAGCAGAGAACCCACTACCTCATTGATGGCACTGTGCGGCTCTGTACCTCCCCGGAAGTGTTAGAGCGGAGCCGCATAAAAGTATCATGCCCATCTGCACAGACGTCCATTTCTAAATGTTTCCCTTTCCATGCCCTCGGATGCAGAGTGTGAACAGATGTCATCACCAGTGTGCGGACGACTAACTTGAAACTTGTTTAGATCCTAAAAAGAGGACACTCCACAGAAAGGGGAGGTGGGAGGGCAGTGCCGAGTCAGCGGTTAGAGTATTAACCAGAGGAAAATGTTACTTACCCCGTAAGCATTTGTTCATAGCATGTAGACATGTAGATTCACATGCCCTGCTTAATCCTCTCAACTAGTGTTGGGCTTGGACGCTGCAAGTTGTTTTTCTATTTCGAGTCACAGGATGTGGAGTGGCTTCCCCCATAGATTGTTTTTCTCCATCATCGGGTTCAGACGTGTACCGATGGGACACCTGGACTTGACCTGTTCCATTTTCTTATTTCGGGCCCTCGAAGTTTAACCTTCCACTCCCACCTTTGAGAAACACTTTTACGCCTGTGGTAGCTCTTCTTCATCTTCATTCCTCTCCATGCTGACACTTTGGAAAACTCCACAACATCGAAGAGGCTCAGTCGCCTTCCACTGATAGCGGCCTTCACACTAAGTCCCCCTCACCAGAGCCATTAGTATGGTCATGGTGCAAGTTCACCATATGCTCCACAAGAGGCTGCACACGGAAGCAGAGTGTCGCTTATGAAAGAGTTAGGAATTCAGACCTGTGCAAAAAAATGTGCCACTTCCTTCCGGCTTCAGTCGGCACAGAGTAAAGGCAGCGGAGTTAAAACCAAATCTGTCAACGGGCATTGTCCCTTATCAGCCTTCAAGGCCCAAGAGGCTTGTGTTTTGGCCAGCGGGTGACCATAAGAAAGGAGTTGTGAGTGACGTCAGTATGGTAATCATGCAGTACACAAAGGAATAAATGTTCAGACTAAAGTATTATCTACTGCAATCTCTGCCTGCAAAAGGCGAGTGAGTGCATGGTACCCTACAACATTAAACGCTACGAACAGACAATTAAGGGGGTAACATTTCCCATTTGTAGCATGCGTGGTTGTAGATACATATGCTCTGCAAACACTAAGGCAGTGCTCCCCTACAGGGGTGATCAGTCAGTGGATATTGCAGATGTCGGAATAGTGTGCTCAAAACTGTTTGGCCAACTCTAACCTTCTGATAAGCTAGGAAATTCTCACAATAATGTTTTGTGGAAGTATGTGAAGATGACCATGTAGCTGTGGTGCAATGGCTATGGGAATGTTTACAAAGAAAGCCACTGGAGTAGTCTTCTGATGGGTAGAATTAGCCCTATGAAGGATAGGCAGGATCATTTTAGCTTTGATGTAGCAGGTTAGGATGCATTTAACAATCCACCTGGCTATGTCCACTTGGATATTTGGTGATCTTTAGGTGGTTTATCAAAAGCATTAAAAAGTTTCTGAGATTTATATACTCGGCTCTGTTAATGTAGCACAGTTGAGCGTGTTTAACATCTACTGAATGAAGAGCCATTTCTGCCAAAGTCAGGCGGAGGGTGTTGGTGCACATGTAAAACACTGCAGCTGCTTTTGTTATAGGGGGTTGATATTGCAAAACCGGCCCCCCTGTAACAAAAACAGCAGCCCAGGGGTCCAAAGCTGGCCCCCACCCTGGCGGCCCACTGGGGAGATGCCCGGTGCCCACTCCGGCCAGTCCGGCCTTTAAGAGTCATTGGACCCAAACAAGGATGACGCCAACTTCAGCACGGAAGGAGAGGCATGCATACCTTGTTTTCGGCTGCAAAGGGTGTTTGGGCTTTTCAGCGCTGGAAGCACAAACTGCTTAGGAGCGATCATGCATTAAAAGTTTAATAAATCTCATCACAGCAGGTGATTTAACCAAGAACAGTTTGTGAGTTTATGTTGGAAGTTCAAAATGGCAAACATAAACCTTTAATAGTGCCCACTTCAACGCATTGCTGGTCCACAGATAAAACAAACAAAAGGACACCCAACAACTTTGCTTGTATAGGACCAGTCACACCTGAACACAAATTTGTCCAATAACCCGGCATAAATGGATTTTCTGCAAGGGAGCCTGCCAACAAGGATGACAGCCACTTCTGGCTTCAGATCAAATACAGTCAGTTGCTACTGCTCAATTTATGTCTGGATTACACAGTTTCAGGTGGAGGACCCTGCCCTGTTGCTGCAACAGAAGATCCTCGCAAAGTGGCAACCTCATCAATGGACAGATACTCAAGCCCAGAATTTTCGGGTACCACACGGTCTTGACTCAATCCAGGACACTAGGATAACATGGACCTAGTCTTTTCTTGATGTTTTTCAGAACTTGGGGCAAAAGAAGCAGGGGTGGGAACGCCTACAGGAGCTTGTGTTCCATTCCAGCAAGAACACATCAGTTCTAGAGGAAGCTCCAACGCACAAAAGGTTTGACATCACCAAGATCTAACAGGGCTCCCACCACTGAGGAAAGATGCGCCCTGAGCCACTGGATGTAAATGCCACTTGTGATCTTCTAGATGTCACCTGCTCAGTTCATCAGCTCTGACAGCCTCTCCAGGTGGTTCGCGGATAGGGAAATGTCCTGGCACTACAACTAACCCTAAGGCACACAACCTCCTGGCACAGTACTTGAGACCCCACTCAGACTTGTTGGTTGCAACATCACATGGCAGTGGATTTGTCTAGGAGAACCTGCAACAGCCTCCTCTTGATGGACAGCGGGAGGACTTTCAGAGTAAGATAATGGACTAGCAACTCCAACAGGATGATATGGAGGTTAGTTGATGAAGGTGACCTTCCTAGCCCAGCAGGGACACATCAATCACAACCATCAGCTCTGGGTGGGAAAAGGAGGTTCCGTAAGAGCAATTTTTGTCAAACCACCACCACCACCATCACCACCACCACCACAGAACATGAGCGGTCTCCTCTAATATCTGGGTAACCCCTGTCAGATTTCCTTAATGCTGTCGCCACTGGAGCTTGAGATAAGAGCCCAGGAAGCTTCAGAGCGGCTTTCACCATGATCTAGGCCCGAGGCTGAACCATCAGGATTCATAGCCTGAATGTCCTGGACTCACTGTGGAGCGAATGTCTGAATCTGTACTGTGTCCAAGAGACTGTCAATAAATATATAAGCCTTTGTGAAGGAGCCCGGTGTGACTTCAGCTCACTGATAAAGAACTGCAACAATGTCAGGAGGGTCACTATCGTCTGGAGATGGTTTAAAACGGACCATGGCAAGCCCAAATACTTGTCAAGGTAGAGGAAGACGGTTATCCCTGACCTAAGAAGACTCTCTTACAACAGAATGGACAGGTGCTCGTTTGACATTCATTCTCAGGTGGTGGAATATTTGGTGGGGCAAAAGCAAAAAGAAAAAGCAGGGCAAAGACATGTTCAATGATTTGTAGGACCCATCTGTCAGACACAATGGCTCTCTAACCAGGGAGGAAATGACAGATCCTGCCCAACTGGGTTGGCATTCACCACTAAGGGCAAACTAAAGTGGACTGGTGGGTTTTGCGGCAGGGAAAGCAGAATGGGAGTACTAATCTGCCTTCTGGTCTATGCGCTGTCTGCCAGGCCAAGTCCATGGCCTTGAAAGGATTGAGGTGACTGCTGTACTGGGTGGTGACACGGTATATGCACTTGCCATCTGGAATAGCCTGTGAACTTTACAAACTGGTGTGGTATCCGTTTGGGAGGGATAAACAGATCTAAGGAACAAGCAGTAGCTCTACTTTCCTGAATACACTCCAATGCAGAGTGTCTTCTCATAAAAAAGGAATGGCCCATCAAAGGGTAAGTCCATAGGGGAGTACACTGCTGGAACATACTGTGGAACGCATCCATGCATGTCAGAAAAAGTACAAGTCTGGTGCCGATTGCCCTCCCAGACAATAAGTAGTATCCAGACCATTGCGCATAACATATTTGATGGTGTCTTCTCCATCCAGACAGACTGTTGCGGTGGCCCTAGTCACATCCAGAATGGACTACTGCAACAGCCTTTATGCACTCACAAATAAGTGAGTACTTCACAAGCTTCAGAAGGTTCGACATGCAGCAGCTTGTTTAGTGCTGAAACGGCCTTGGAGGTCAGCTTTGGAAACACTCCACTGGCTGCCAATTCACAAGAGTCCTATTTAAGATCCTAATAATTACTTTCAGGATGTTTCACTCCAAAGGCCCCCATTCTCTCCAAACGGAATTCTTGCGCTATATACCCTCGCGAAGTCTTCGGTCGTCCAACGTCAACTTCTTTTTAAATTTATTGCATTTCAAGTAACAGTACATCAATTTGCAATCTCAATCCCAAACAAAGACCCTCTCCCCCCCCCCCCCCCCCATCCGACTATAGCTGATAATAGTCCTACATTTAGCACCATAACATTAGATTTACCATCAATATACACAGCCAATCAGCCAACAACCCTTGCAGGGGGCAGACAGCGCCACTCCTCATTTATCTATCTCATGGTTGGTAGGAGACACCGTAATAGGCGTGCAATCATAGCATGCAAGTGACTGCTAGATATGTCCCAGCCCTTCCAAACCACACATCACCCCACTCCCTGTGGCGGTGCTGGTGCGTCATCTCTATTGCTCATAAAGTACGTGTGGTAGAGACTCCAGAAATTTTTGGGCCTGCTGGTGGGGGGCTGCAGTTCGCTATAATTTTCGGATTGAGTGCAGCAGTAGAGCATGTCGTGCTCCCAGCGTTTTAACGTTCGTAATGGACCTCTCATCCAGCAGCAGGCCAGCACTCTGCGGGCCATCAAAAGACCCTTATCAACCAGCCGTCTAACTGCTCTAGGTAGTTTTTTTTAGTGTAGCCCAATATAGCGATCAGGGGATCCGGTGTAATCTCGACCTCCGTTAGTACGCTTATTTCAGCAAACATTTTTTCCCAAAACCCCCAGATTCCTGGACATTGCCAAGCGAGGTGCAGTAAATTCGCATCAGACGCACCACACTGTTCATAACTTGCCGATTCCCGCAGGCCATATTTCAAAAGTCGCGCAGGGGTGTAGTAAACTCTATTTAGGAACTTGAAGTGAATTAATCTGTGTCTGCCGTTTAGGGAGACCTTCTTAGTGACTGTGCAGCAGTAGCGCCATGTGTCATCATCTAGTGCCAGGCCCAGGTCAGTCTGCCATGTTAGCCGGGTAGGAGTTTGTGTGAGTTTGTATAGGCTAGACAGCAGCCCTTTGGGTGTTGTGGTTTTGAGCACATGCGTAAGCTCAGGGACCTCTGGGGGTTCCGCCATGTCTCCACCCAATAGGTCACCCAGAGTGCTGCGCACCCTGTGGAACTGAAAGCGCGTTAGTAGTGGAGGCGGTGCGCTGGAATCCAGGACCTGTTCCCATTTGAATTTAAAGGTATTTATTAAGCGCTCGTTTACCTAGCGGTTTCATGGCGCTATGAGGGTAAAATCCTAAAACAGGTGGCAAAGTGGTTTAGATGGTAAAAGCCTGTGAGAACAGAAGGGTTTTCAAGGGACTGCGAAGCTCCAAATAAGATGCTGTCGTTCTAATGGAAAGAGGAAGGGAGTTCCAAAACAAAGGGGCGAGAACAGAGAACTTGGAACCTCCCCTTGTACTTTTCCTGAACTGGGGCACCACCAAGAGGGACAAAGAAGAGGAGCGCAATTGTCTACTGGGGATGTAGGGTTCAATTTTGGACTTAATAAAAACCAGGGCTGTCCCAGCAAGAGCCTGGAACGTCATGTAGCCCATCTTAAAAAGGGCTCTTTCTCTGATAGGAAGCCAATGGAGAGAGGAAAGGAGAGGAGTAACATGATGTGATTTAGATAGGCCATAAACCAAGCCATTGTACAGTACGTTACCGTAATCTAAACGGGAAAGAACCATAGCCATAAGAATCAGCTTAAGCGCTGAAAAAGAAAAAAAAACATGATATCTTTCGGATGGTGCGCAAAATAAAAAAACAAGAAGAGACCACCGTGCTGATCTGAGAGTGTAGAGTGAGGTGTTGGTTAAGAGTAATCCCCAGTGTCTTGGCAGAGGAGGAAGGGGAGGGAGGAAGACCAAGAGAAGGGGGCCAAAAAGTAGGAGACCAAGGATTGAGTTTACCACCAATGAGGACAAGCTCGGTTTTGTCAGGGTTGAGTTTAAGATGGTTGAAATTCATCCAATCCCTGATAAAAACCATCACCGACTGGAAATTGTGATTAGAGTGAGGAGAATCAGAAAGATTGAAAATGAGCTGGAGGTCCTCGGTGTAATTGAACACCGTGACCTCCATCTTCTGTAAAGCAAAAATAAGTGAGAAGATATATAAATTAAAAAGAAGAGGAGAAAGAGAAGATCCCTGAGGGACACCACATTGCACTTTATGTGCAGGGGCGGAGAAATCCGCCAAATGGACAGCCTGTGTGCGGTCCTTCAGGAATGAGCTGAGCCAGGCCAAGGCAGAGCCTCCAATGCCTGCCGCCTCGACACGGGAAAGGAGGATGGTATAATCCACCATGTCGAAAGCGGCCGACAGATCAAGGAGGACCAATGCCTGTGGGAGATTGACATCTAACCCCTCTCTAAGTGTGTCCATAACGGAGACCACCACTTTTTCGGTGGAATGGAGAGGGCGAATCCCTGCTTGGCACAGAGCAAGGTAACCGCTGTCCTCAATGAAGGAACTGAGGACTTTGGTGGTGTGGCGTTCAAGGACTTTGGCCAGATAAGGGAGAAGGGAAATAGGCCGATAGTTTACTAATGCTGTGGGGTCTGCACCTGGTTTTTTCAAGATTGGTATAATAGTAGCTGATTTATGGGAAGAAGGGACAATTCCTGATTTAAGGGACTCATTAAGAAAGATAAGAGGAGGAGAAGGGCAAGTCAGGAAGATGTCACGTAAAATATTTGCCGGGCAGATACCAGAGGGGGATCCAGACTTGGCACAGGGAAGCAGGGAGAGAAATGTGTCCTTAGACAAGGGAGTTATGTGATCTAAGTGATGAGTATTGAGTGGCGGGTCAGAATTCGAAAAAGCTGGAGAAGGAGGGGGGGTTATTGGCCTTAATGTCTACTATTTTATTAATGAAAAAGTTGTTCAGTGAGTCACACAGAGATTGGGAGGGTACCGGCTTAGAAGTGGTCCTGTCCGAAAAGGCCAGTTCAAAAACTGTAGCAAAGATTTCCCTGGGTTGACTCTCTGCCCGGAGAATCTTGTTGGAGAAATAGCTGGTTTTAGCGTCGAGGATGGCTTTCTTGTACTCAGCCTGGATGGAAGTATACAATAATTTAGAAACAGTGCAATAAGTGCGTCTCCAGGCACGCTCTGCTCGACGGACCGCCAGTTTTTTCTCCTTAAGCTCCGGACTGAACCATTTATTAGCATCGTGGGCGCACCTTACCCTAAATGCGCCTTAAAGGGGCCACCTGGTCGCAGGCGCTAGACAGCCATTTATTTATGGCCTCTGCTTGAAGTGGTGTGGAAAGTTCCTCTATTGCTGGACTAGAAGCTGACAGAGGAGCAGAGGGAGGAGATGTCAACTTTGCCCGATTATGTGCCCAAGTATTCTTAGGAAAGGAAGGTTTTATGGCTAAACTTAAATCCAGGAAAAAGGAAATCAAATAATGGTCGGACTACAAGCAGGGTGTAACAGTAGGGACAGGGATAGGGATGTTAAGAGACCAGACTTAGTCCAAAGTGTGGCCCTGAACGTGGGTTGAGTATGAATGTGTGATATGAAATTCAAACTGTGAAGTAATTCGGTGCAATCTCTAGAGGGGGCGTCTTCAGCCGGATCAGAGGGCCAAAAATTAAAATCTCCAAGTACCAGGACCGCCGAATTGTTCACTGCAAGTGTGGCTAGCAACTCCTGAAAGGCCGAGAGAAAGTGAGGCATGTACACAGGTGATTGGGGTTTGAAAGGAAGCAGAGCGTACTACCAAGTAGTCGACTGCTGGAATGAGTGGTTAGGATAGTAATTGAAAGTGAAGGCCAGAACGGATAATTAGTGCCAAAATCCCATTCCCCCCCTCCCCCTGCTTTACCAGGAGGCCGACCTGCCCGTAGAACATAGTACGAGGCAGGCAGAGCTGCAAGTAAGTTGGGCAGGGAGTCCTGGCCTAGCCAGGTTTCTGTGAGAAACATTAGGTCCGGTTTATGGGTGTCCAGAAAAATGAACAGGTCCAGGTGGTGTTTGACAACGGACCGTGTGTTTAGCAGAACGGCCGAAATGGTCAATGTTACACTCACTTGGGGGAGGGGGAGAGTAGGACTGATAGTGAGGGCAAATTAGGTGGAAGGAAGGGCAGAGGATGGACGCGTGCAATACCCACATCCATAACATGCCCCAACGTGGCTTGATTTAATTCCCACGGGCCTTGATAGGGGCAGAGTCGGCCGGGGGGGGGGGGGGTCGGAAACAAAATTGGCAGAACCCTGTGCCCCTGGCCCCGTCTGGCCGCGGACGGGCGCAGACGGGCTTACCCTAGGCGCACCTTCGGCGCGCAAAAGGCGTGCCCGCACCGGGGCCTGGGAAGGCCAAACAGTGAGTAAATACTATTACAGCAATGGAATGCAAAGGGAGATACGAGGTAGCAATGTGCTAGCTGCTAGAGGCAAAATATAAAACTTAGAATAAAGGTTAAAATTTCGTCAGTAGCGCTCACTGCACATGTAAAATATGCCAAAATGCTACAATGCTGTCTTTTGATTGCAATGCCCCCAATGGGATCCAGGAGCTGCCACCACCTGTATAACCCACCAGGAACCCTGCGTGATTTGTCGCTTTATGTGGAGCAGCCTCGGGCCGCTAGACCGCTGCCTGCGGTGTAAGCGCCCTTCAGGCTACTCCCAAGATGGCGCCCGCACTTCAGCCGACCGGCACGAGAAGCCGCGGTGAAGGAGCTACCCTCCACGCAATTGGCACAGAGAGCCGTGCGGGACCGGGGCAGGGAAGGCCAAAGAGTGAGTAAATACTATTACAGCAATGGAATGCAAAGGGAGATACGAGGTAGCAATGTGCTAGCTGCTAGAGGCAAAATATAAAACTTAGAATAAAGGTTAAAAATTCGGCAGTATCTCTCACTGCACATGTAAAATATGCCAAAATGCTACAATGCTGTCTTTGGATTGCAATGCAATTTTCAATGGGATCCAGGAGCTGGCACCACCTGTATAACCCACCCACCATCCCAGGTCTTAACCACTCCATCTGCAAACAAGTCTCCTGCCGTGTGTATGTTCAGAGCTGCAATTACTCCCTTCTCCGTGAGCGGCGGAAGCCACATAGCCCAATCAACTGGAATAATCGGTGAGTATAGCAGTACCCCTCCCTGCATACGTAAGAGGCTGTGCCATGCGTGATTGGTGGCTGTTAGGGAGTCAAGTATGCCTGTTCTGCGATCAATAGCCCTGAAAACAGTGTGGGGAAGTTTATCTGGTTGTGCGAAAATGGTCTCCATGCGCACATGAGGTATGTTTCTATCTCCGTGCATCCATGTGTGCAAATGTGACGCTTGTGCTGCTCTGTAATACGCTTCCATGTCCGGAGCCCCCAACCCGCCCATCGCATAAGGCATAATAAGTGTCGTCCATCTGACGCGTGGCTGGCCGCCCGCCCAAGCTAGTTTTGTCATCTGTTGTAGTCGTGCAAAAAAATGATTTGGGGAGGACCATTGGGAAGGTAAGGAACAGGAACAATAATCTCGGGAGAACCACTATTTTCATTAAGGATATGCGTCCCATCAGGGATAGTGGAAGTTTATTCCACCGTGCCACATCATCCTCCAATCTACTCACCGCAGTGCCATAGTTGGCCCTAAAGAGAATTT
Organism: Lissotriton vulgaris; assembly: GCF_964263255.1. Taxonomy (NCBI): domain Eukaryota; kingdom Metazoa; phylum Chordata; class Amphibia; order Caudata; family Salamandridae; genus Lissotriton; species Lissotriton vulgaris. Next base: position 67,031,519 of record NC_141699.1, read on the forward strand.
CCGAATCTGTGTGCAGTTGTATCCCTAAATATCGAATCATATCTGTGGTCCAATGGAGGGGATACACCATTTGTGTTTGTTGCGTGTGCGGCGTGAGCGGGAAGGATAGTGACTTGGTCCAGTTGACCCGAAGCCCTGAGAGCGCCCTGAATTGCACCACTTCCCTAAGCACGGACGATAAGTTGTCTGGGTCACGGATGTACAGCAATGTATCGTCAGCGTACATTGAAACTATTATCCTGTAGTCCGGAAAGCCTATGCCTTCGTTTCCGTGATATTCCCGCAACGCGCAGGCTAGCGGTTCAGCCACCAGGGCATATAAGAGGGGCGAGAGGGGGCATCCCTGTCTAGTGCCTCTGCTAATGGGGAATGGGTCCGTAACCAGGTCCCCTATGCGGAGCCTCGCTTTCAGTCCATGATACAGTGCCCCCAGCATCTGCAGAAAAGGCTGTCCCAGACCCATACACTGCAGTACCATACGCATGAAGGGCCATTCCACGGAGTCAAAGGCTTTCTCCATATCAAGGAAGACAGCCAGTGCTTTAACTTCCGGTCTGACATGTTGAATCACTCCCAAGACCGTACGTATGTTATAAACTAGGTTTCTGCCAGGGACAAACCCCGCCTGTTCTGGGGCGACCAGTCCGTCCATGAGCAGGGCTAGCTGAGTGGCCAGTACCTTGGCAAACAGCTTGGTATCGACATTAAGCAGCGACAGGGGCCTATACGAACTGCACTCTTCTTGGGGTTTACCCGGCTTCAGTATGGTAACCAGGAGTGCCTCTCTCATTGAGTGCGGCATGCTGCCCTCGACGCATATATCGTCAAATAGGGCCGATATGTGTGGTAGTAGTTGGTCTTTGAATGCTTTGTAGAAGCCCACCGTTTGGCCGTCAGCTCCTGGTGCGCTGCTAGATTTCATACTGGCTAGCGCTTCTAATATATCGTCCTTCTCAATCGGTTGCATAAGGAATTCTCTGTCATGGACAGCCAGTGAAGGAATGTCTATATGACTGAGATAGTCATCTATTTCCTCTTCCATGCCCTCCACTTTCGAGGAGTACAAATCCAAATAATAAGACTTGAAAGTCTCAGCTATTTCACTCTCGTCTGTAGAAGGAATTCCCGCAGCGGTGTGTATCATAGAAATGTGTTGGCGCCGTCGCGTCCCCTTCACAAGGTTGGCCAATACTGCGCTCGGGCGCTCCCCTTCACCATACACCCGTGCCGTGTAGTATTTGCTCATGTGGCGGATCTCTGTCCGCCTCCTCATGATACTCCGCTAGTAGTGTCTTAATTTCCGCGCTCACTGCATCATCTGTGAAGAGGCACTGTCTGCCCCCCAGTTCTTCAGCTTCCCCTCTAGGTCTGTCAGTCTCTGTCTAATTGCTTTAAGAATGCCCGAGTGCTTTGACATTGCAACTCCTCAAATATAAACCTTAAAGGCTTCCCACACTACCTGGAAGCTCTCGACTGAGCCTATGTTCTTTTCGAAGAACAAGTCTATGGCCTCGGCTAGTTCTCCCTTAAACTCTGGATCTAGCAATGAGTTTGGTTGGAACCTGTAGGTAAATGGTGGTATGTGTTTGCCCGGTACGCGAATGTCTATGAGGACCGGTGAGTGATCAGACCGGGTTCTAGGCAAAACCCTGCAGTCCCCAACTCTGTTTAGGAGGGAGGAGGAAGCCAGTAGGTAATCTATCCTAGTATGGATATTGCGAAATGCGGAGAAGTGCGTGTAGCCCCCCCCCTGCTGCGGATTCCTGGACCGCCACACATCCCCCAGATCGAGGCAGGTGATTGCGCTCTGCAGCTCTAGGGCAGCAGCTGCAGATCGGCAGGGAGGGCCGGAGGATCTATCTAAGGCCGGGTCAATAGGGAGATTGAAATCGCCCCCCCCATAACAGAAGGTTCCCACAGTCCAATCTTCTGATCTTGACCTTGAGAGATCTGTAGAAGTCTGGTGAGTCAAAGTTAGGGCCATATGTGTTCACTACTATCATGTCTGTGGCTGGGCTGAAGCATCTGGATATAACAAATCACCCATCAGGATCAGCTTCCAGTGTTTGGATCTGCAGTTTGGATTTTGGGTTAACCCATGCCAAGACCCCTCTGGCGCTAGTGGTGAATCCCGCCACTGAGATACTGCCCTCTAACCCTCTGCAACGGAGCATGTGATTATGTGTCGGGAGATGTGTCTCCTGCAGCAAAGCTACGTCGACGTGCTGGCGCTGCAGATAGCCAACGACCTTTCTAACCTTGCGGTGGTCGTTCAGGCCGCAGACATTCCAGGTAAGAACAGTCAGTTTGGGTGCGTGTGTTGGTGTCTCTTCTATGCTGGCATCAGCCATTACTCCTTGGTGGTGAATAGTAAGCGCGCATATGGGTAACCGTGTAAAGCATGGTCATATTGTGCAAAGTCAGATCGTGTAATTTCCCCAACATAACAGTACTAACTTCTGCAAAATGAAATATCTCTGTTAAATAGTTCCCCATGACCCCTCCCTTCCCCTCCCACAGCAGAGCAACCCCAACTTGGCCCAGCATGTTAACGTCCCCCTCCAGATTCTACCCAATTACGCTCAAACAATCCCGGAGTGGGATCAACAGTGCACACAGCACGGGGGCCAATGTTGCCAGATGGGATGGCCGTTACTCCCGGCAGTGACTATACAGGTGCCACCCCTGTCTCTAACACCCATAAGAGGTGGCGCTAGTGAGAGCCATTAGGGCCCAGATAGGTCGCCATGACATGCGCATAGACCCGCGCTCCCCCCAACCAGAGGGTATCAATTTCGAAGTCCAGAGCCGCCCTAGGTACCTGCACATATACCATGGCCGACTAGACGTGCAGACTCTAAGCCCAGCGGGGACATGCTGGTCAAAACAGTCTCACCAAAATCTTGAAGTTTCAGGATTCCTTAGGTCTGCTCTCAGAGGCGTAGGCAGGAAAGACCCAAGTGTCGGAGTGGTCCATGTGACTGTGTCAGGACTCCAGGTTGCGGCCAGCCACACCGCCAGCGGCCAAGTGTCCCATAAGTAGCCAACCCCCTGTTCAGCGAAGTCTTTCTAGTCCTGTTTATCCAGCTGTCTGCCTGTGTCCTCCTCGCCATTCTGACTCCTAGGTCTGCCCCTGCGTTCCTTTGTCCAAACTTTCAACGCCTTGTGCAGGTCTTTAGGGTCCGTGAAAATGTGAGAGTGGCCTTGTCGATTGATTCTTAATTTCGCAGGGTAAAGCATCGCGTAGTTCAAGCCTAGATCACGGAGTTGTCTCTTATACGGGGCAAAGTGTCTGCGTTCTTCTTGCACCTTCGCGGTAAAGTCCGGGTACAGAGAAATGTCGGAGCCCTCGTAGCGCAGAGTCCCTTTCTCTTGAGCTGTCCGCAAGGCCGTGTCTCTATCTCTGTAATTTAGTAGTTTAACTATGATTGGCCTCGGGGGTGCTCCCGGCTTTGGGCGCGGGCCCAGCGTGTGGTGTGCTAGTTCCACTATGAACATCGGCGAGAACACCTCCGCTACCAGCAGCGTTTTAAGCAGTTTCTCGACGAAGAGCTCCATTTTACCTGTTTGTGTGGTCTCCGGCACTCCCGTGATTCGTATGTTCGATCTTCGAGAGCGGGCTTCCAAGTCCTCTGAATTTTAAATAATTCTCCTCCTGAGCAATTACCAAAGCATTATCTTAGAATCAGTTCACAAGAAGCATCCAAATAATATCAAAACAAGTCAGAAGAAATCAATCCAGTGTATTTCAAAAACTTCTTCTTTATTTTTTCTTCTTTTCCAGTCACTCAGTACTTTTTCTTTTCTTTTCCTTTGCCAACACGTGTTTCGTCCTAACTAAATATAGTTAACGGACTTCGTAAGGGCAATGAATATCTTTAATCTATGGTATTGGCGAGACCTCAGGTGATCACAACTTGAAAATTCCTTCGTAAGTTATCATGTCCACTAGGTTCCATATATTCTCATAATCTTCAATATCAAGGTCAAGTCACTCAGAATCGGATAAAACGTGCATGTGCCTCGATTTACGGGGGTCCTGATGTAATCGGCGTCTAGTCCTCTGACTTGTCTTGTAGGACTTGCAGTATTTTGTCATGTTGCTTTTGAAATTTGTCTTGTTCTGTTTGTTCCTCTTCTTTCTCAGTTATGCGCCTCTCCGCCATGTCTATTCTCTCTGCGTGCTTGTCTACCCTCTCGGTCATGCAGTAAGATAGGGCATCTATTTTGGAACCTAACAACGCTATGCTCTCTTGGAGGCCCTTTTCCATCGAGACCAGCATCGTTTTAATGTCTGCGTAGAACGTGCCATCAGCTCCTTTTGACTGAGTCCGATTCCATTGTTTGCGCCTCCGGGGCTCTGGAGCGTCGCTGCTCGAATGGCAACTTGGTTTGGGTCTTGTCGCCTTTGCCCATTCTGCACCCAGGTCTCCGGGTGGTTCCCTCCACATACTTTCGCTGTATCTTGGTGATGTGTTGCTATGAGATTATGCCGTTCGTTCTTCCAGCACAAATCCGCCACAATTCAGGACCTGCACGCCAGCACTGGCCCCCCGAGGGAAGGGTACAGGGCAATCTCTCTCACCGGGCTACTCACACTGCAATCACCGCTCTTCTAGTTCCCAATTCCGTCACGCCACTCGATCAGCAACCGAGTTCGCCACTACCTATTGTGATGGTAGCTCCCGCTCACCGCTCGTGAGCATACACCGCCTGGAGTTCTCACCACAATGCCGTCGTAGTGGCCGCTCCGGGGGGCGTTCCAAGTCGCCACTAGTATCCGGGCCCCGGGGGGACTCCGTGCCTCTCTCTTCGTGCTTGGTATTGTATGCGGGGGCACCACAGGCCCACTACAGGTATTTCTCTCTGAGCGAGTGGTAGCTGCAGGGGTTCCGAAAAGTCTGACTCTAGGGCCCAAGAGTAATGTTCTCAGGATGGGTCGGCTGGGGGCTCTGCCAGTAGTTCAGCGGTCGTGCAGGACGAGTTGTAGCTTCCCGCGACTCCGCAGGGGGGCCGCAGTGTCTTCCACGTCTTTAGCAGCCCTCCGTCATCTGAAGTCGTCGGGGCTGGCCGCACATCCTATCACGCACAGCGGCTGACACAGTAACCTTAGGACGGGGATGAGCGGCCTAGGGGACCAGCCCTCTCCGACTCATCGCGCGGGCCGCCTCGGCTCGCAGCGGCTCCGTTCCTCTGGGTCCCGGCTGCGGAGGTCTCCGGTCTTGTGTGGCGACCTCCGGGACCCGTTTAAGCCCTCACTAGCAGGATATTCGACGAATAATTAGGGTGTTAGTGCGGAGCGTCTTGATCACGCGTCCCCCATCAGCCGTGGCAAGCTCCGCCCCGTCCAACGTCAACTTGCTGAGGGTCCCTGCTTTTAGACTTGTGTCAAAAGGAGGGAAATTGCTTGCAGTAATTGGTGCTAAGGCTTGGAACAAACTTTCCAATAAGCTGTGCCAGATCCAATCTGAGACCCTCTTCAGAAGGGCTCTAAAAACTTGGATTTTCACAATATCGGATGCTGTTTGCAGAAATTTAATGTAATCACTTCTCTTTAGCGTATACCAGTCTTCCAGCATGTGTTCATCAGCTGTTTTGCTTTCCACTTAGCGCCATGATGCTCTTCAGAGTGATAGTAATGCTTTATAAATGCATAATTACATTTACATCATTAATTGTCTGAGCCAAAGAGGCTGTAAGGTCTTCTGGGACCGCTGGTAAGATCTCGCTGGTCATGTCCTAGAAGGCATGTGTATAGCGACTAAGTTGACAGCGGTTACAGAACAAAATGCCAGACTAGCAGAAGAGAATCTAATCCTGCTATTGGACTCATTTCTGTGTGGTTCTCTTTTCGGAGGAGTTGTGAAGAGGAGTTGGGATTCACCTTACTCATTGAGGCTTGAACCACGAGGCTCTCTGGAATTGGATGTATGGCAAGGAAACCGGAGTTTCCAGGAGCTGGTCTGTGACATCTGGCCACCTGCCTATTTATAGGTAAGCAGGAAAATGTATGAACAGGTAGCCATCAAGGTATCAGTGAGAGCCTCGTTAAAAGCAAGGGCTCAGTAGTAGATGGCCCAGGTTGAAAATTTGTCAGAACTTTCGTCTTGCTCTTAACTGAAGGAAGCTGCAAATCCAGAGCTTTCAGCTGCCCTACAGACCGCTACTGCAAAGGAGGCACTTTCTTCTCTTGCTGGCCCAAGTGGCGAGTCAAGGCTTACCTCAGGATAGGTGTCAATCCCACTGGCCTCTTGCAAATCCATGTAGTAGGGTTCATCTGTGTAGCTAGAGGCTCATGATCAGCTACATCCTGGGGTCTCCCTTCCTGTGAGTCAGAGCCAAAATGATAATGGAGTCACTGCTACAGTGTATGCCCTGGTAGGTGCATTGACTACATGATGACAGGTTGTGTTTTTTTGATTTCGTAGGACGACAGTTGACAAGATTGAGCCAAAGTCAGTTAGGTATTCAAGATCAGAATCAGTACTGGATCGTCTTCTGGCACTAGTGCATCCAGTTACACACAATAGCAACTGGCGTTATCAATGAGATAGGATGAAGAAAGAAACTGGATCCTACTGTCACATGGCTCATGGGGACATTGCCGTCTCCCCTAAGTTAGCATGAGCACGCAGCTTTGCACACGTTCCTACAGGAGTTTATTTTGCAAATGCTTCTTTTGATACTTTCAAATGAGAACTTGCTGTCATGTTAATGCTTTGCAGGTTCCCGGGATTTAGTCTGAACATTGTGAACAAGGTCGAACAACAACCCCTTGCTATTCGGTTCTGTTCTGGTCAAGCCCTCGCACCTAGACAAAACATACAGATGCAGCTGTTTGGGAATACGTACTTTGGTCTTATTGGAATACACAGACTTGGAGAGGGACCTTTCCAGGAGCCTGACAGCACCTATAATGTAGAACTACTGTCTATAGACTGAGGTACAGTGTCTGCAGAGAAAACCCAGAGCTCTTCTAATATATAGTCATCCTGAGGCTGTGCAAGGGGAGGAAGGTTAGGCTATTCTGTCTCCAACTACGACAGCTCCTTTTATAATCTACGGATTATTTGCTATGCTGACCGTATATGTGTTATGCATTTGTCGGCTTCTTTTTGTGGCACGTATACTGCATAATAGAGCCCATTAGTTAAAATAAATATTTTAAACTTGTTCGTGTCTGTCAGGTCTTATTGTGGGCAAGTACAAGAGTGAGCAAAAGGGTGCGTGTTGTAACCGCAATTCCTGAGAGTCAGGAGTGTTGTGTTCTTGGGTGTCTAATCACTTGTTCCTCTGTAAGTGAGTAGGAGGGCAAGTGAGACACTTTAGCTAGACGGTCCTGGGCTTATGTGTTCTAAGGTGGTAGAATGACGCAGTCCCTATACACTAAGGCCTTATATTCCAACGCGTAGTTTGCAAAGTTCTGTGTTTGCGCAGAATCCCTGCAACACTACCATAAGCGGAGATGTTCTGTCTTAACCTCTTGAATATCCAGAGATGTTGGATTAGAGACCTCACTCACTTATCATAACATGGTGCGTCTGCGGCGCCTTTCCACACCCTGGTAGAATGATACCATGAGGGCGGACCCAATCAAAGATGGAATGGGAGTTCTTAAATTAAATCAAGCTAGACTAACAGGGATCCAGGAAAAAGATTATTTAAATATGCCTACAGGTGTACCCAAAGACTTTCCTTTATTGATAGGGTACCTGGGGTATGGATAAAAACTTATTTTTGGGGATATTTTATTGAAAATAATTGTTCAATTGTACCCCTTATGTCTATGCCAACATGTTTCGGTCCGCTCTAAGAGCCCGGTATGATCTGAGCCCTTCATCAGGGCTTTTTATGTGTGTCCCTGCTTTTCTGTGCATGCCACCATACACATGAGAGGCCTAAAGCTCTCTCCGGTCTCGATCTTCAATCCAGTGGATAGTCCTATAATCTGGATTTTCAAGGGTCATGCGGTTCCTAAGAGTGGTGCCATCTTTAAGTCACACTTTCATCATAGAATGAGCACCATGGGAATACCTAGTGCCATCTAGCAGACCGCCGCAGGTGGTGGTGGTAGAAGATGATCCAGTACTGATTCGGATGGTGAATACCTAACTGACTCTGGCTTAATCTCATCAAGTATCATGCTATGATGAAACTGGTGCATTAAGTGAGGACAGCGGTCAACAGGTTTCATGCCCTGTGAGGTCTTGAAGATCGTGGCATTTCACTCAGGACCTAGAGCGACTGAACTACTCTTAAGAGGGTGGTTTACAACTAGGTGTAGGAATAGGAAGCGATGCCCTCACTAAATACGCCAACACCTTCAGGGGCCCTCCCAGTTCGAGACCTGGGCAAGAGCGGTTGAGGGAGCCTGAATCGACGGAGAGTAGGTTACCCGCCGTTAGCGGAACCATACCACTGAGTCAGTCTCGACGCTACTACGCGTCTCGTTACTCCCGAACAGCACGCCCTACTACTCACAGCATGCTTATCACACAACTCTGGATCGATTGAGAGAGAGTCTGGAACCGCATCGGAAGGTGCTGAAAAACAGAAATGGACGTCGGGTGGCAGGGGTAGCGTTTTTACATAGGCTCTGTTCCATCACTACTGGGGCAGTACAGAAACAAAACTGAACCACACAACGCTATTTAGTGGTGCGCCAGAGCACTGCTGAAGAAAGTTTTCCAGATCCAGTCTGGCGCCTGAGAGTATTCGAAGGTTAGAAACCTGTGATTAGAAATATACATCAGAAAAACAAATTTAATTGTGATTCCACGAAGGTGGTGGGTACCTGAGCTTCACAAGCGAAGACCACCATTTTGCCCCAGATTCTAAGTCCGGATAGGAGATCGTGCTTCTACTGTTGTGAGATGCAGCCGACAAGCAACAGATTTCACCAGTGAGAATAGTCCTAAGGTATACACAAGAAATTGTGTTGCTTCAGTTTTCCCAATCGCCCCCGTAAAATAGCAAGAGTCATCCTCCCCCTTCAACTGCCAGGACCTCAGCCGGTATAAGCGCAAGGGCCTTTGATACATAGCAGTTTGGACGGCTGCAGCTGGTGCAAAAGGGTCACTGCCAAATAGACAGAGTAGAATGTACCCTGAGGCTGTTGTGAGGCAGTGCATCAGTAGATTAGGAGAAATTATCGAAGCACACCTTCCCCATATGACCCCCCCCCCACCTCCAAGCTGGCGAGGCATGATTTAGTGTTTCAAGATTGGTGGAAATCTCCCTCGCAGTCAGAAGACAAAAAGGGGGGCAACCCTAATTTACCTGCGGAAGGTGGATAGAAAGGAGTTGCTTCTTTAGAAGGTATTGAAGGGATAACTTGTGATAGTGTTTTGAGGCAACTCCTGAGGCATGCAGAGCTTCGGAGTGCTATGCAGTAATCTGGACAATTCCCATGGAACTAACCTTTGGTGAAAGCATCATCTGGATCTTATTGCAAACGGTTTCTCACAATTGTGCCTGCCTCTGGCCATGGAACTGTCCCTTTGCAACACCCCTAATGGTTGAACTTCCTCGCCTCCCATAAGGTACCCAGAGAAGCCACTGAGCCTTCGTTGGTGAGAAAGTAGAGCTTGAGTTCCGTCTCCACCACCTTTTTGAATTCCTTATCTTGGAGGAACCATGCATTCATTCGCCATGATTGGCGGGTGAACGGAGGGGGAGCCCCGTGCGAAGGAGCACTGGAGAGTGGTCGGAAATACCGCGAGGCAGGATGCGGACATCTATAATCTCTGAGCATTCAGGTACAGGGACAAAGATCGCATCAATGCGCGCCTGTGTATGGTGGAGGTGTGTGTAAATTGCATGGTGCGGGGGTGCCATGTGCGCCATGTATCACGAAGGCCCAGTGACTCGGACCAGTTCTTGAGCTGCTTCGCTTGCAGAGAGCCAGTGGATCTGCATTAGAACCAAAAATTAAACTTAGAAGTCTACCAATGTCAAAGAGCTCCATCTCGGGGGTGACCGGCCCCAATAGTCAATGGATAGCATATCGAGCCAAACAGTCCCTCAAAGAGTTGATGTGCGAGAAAGATAAGAGTCTGGTCTGGGTGAGCCCACCCGGGATGGCGAAGTCGGCCCAGTTATGTCCTCTGTAGAACGGTGCCTGTTGCAAGGCGGAGAGCCCAACTGGTTGGAGGAGTCTCGGGATCCAGTGGCCGCCACGCTTAAGGATCTGGGTGCTGTTTGTGGTTGGCACCCCCTACGAGACTGCGTGCGGCGCCGGCGTCCCGTGACCTTGGCCTCTTGGGCTGGGAGCCTGCGGGCCCTGGGGAAGGGGCACGCCCCTGGCGGCTGGGATGTTCCTCCATCAGCCATGCCCACGCTGCTTGGGGTGTATCAAAGAACTGCGTTTGATTTTGGAAAATAACTTGCAGGCGTGCAGGGAACTGGAGCGGATATTGCAAGCCAAGGGCCCGCAGCTTCTGTTTAACATTTGTATAGGATCGCGGGGGTTCTTGCACCTCCCTAGTGAAGTCCGGGAAGACTATAATGGCATGGTTTTGAAATTTGAGTGGACCCGTAACTCGTGTGGCTGGCAGGATGGCGTCCCAGTCCTTGAAGTTGAGAACTTTTAAGATGATAGAGCGAGGCGGAGCACCCGGAGGCGGCCCTGGGCACAAGGAACCTGTGGGCCCTCTTCACCACAAACCAGGACGAGAGGGTATCCTTAAGCATCCAGGATGTGAACCAAGCCTCGAAGAAGGTGGCCACCTGTCCAGTCTCCACCCCCTCAGGAAATCACACCAGGCGGAGGTTTTTTGCGACGGGCACGGTTTTCAGCATCTTCGGCCCACCGGTGAAGCTCCCTGGTGTGAGTGTGGAAGTGGGCCACTTGTTCTTTCAACTGCAAGATGCCATCCTCTGCGGTGGATATACGACATTCAGCCTCAGTCAGCCTCACAGACATAGGTCTGGAGGAGAGCATACAAAACCACACACGCCACTGCCCGGTCAGACAGCCGGTCCCCACCAGGCGCGGCAAGCAGACAGGCCCAGCTTCGCCTCCACTGCAAGTTGCATTGCAGGCCTCCCTGCCCTTCACACAGTGGTAGAGGCAGGAATCTCCAAGGCCCACCGGTCTCAGAGGCACCCACCCCACAGCGAGTTGGTGTCGCTTGGCCCACAGCTCCAGGCCTGAGGGGGAAGGGGGAGAGCGTCTCCATGCGTGCGTCGCTGCCCGGGCTCACAACTAGTACCCACCGCACCCCCGCGGTTGGTTGCACCTTCAAACCCGGCTGGAGAACCACGCCGTCCCATCAATGTAGATGCGGGGCAGAGCTAGCAGTGGAGGGGGGGCAGAGCGATCACCTCACCAGACTTGAGGGGGAGTGGGGGGATCTGCCCAATTACCCGCCTCGCTGCCCGAGCTGACAGCCAGTCCCGCTCGCCACGGGAGTTTAGTCGAAGCCCGCAGCCTGGTGTCAACCTGATGGAGGGATTCGCAGGCGCCCGCACCACCACCAGTATGCTGCACCGCACGCCAGCCGAGACGCTGGCCGATCACCCAGGGACGCAGGTCTCGATGACGCCACCACCAGCTCCACAGGTAGCCAGACTCTCGGAGCTCCTCCGGGTTGGTCCCGCCAGTCGCCGGTATTCCGCCCAAGATCGGGGCACCAGCAGCAGGTCGGCCGTCACCGCCTACAGGTCTGCCACCCCCTCTAGCACTCAAGAGACGCTGCTGCAGGATGGGCAGGCCGCAGGTCGCCACCGAATCCAGGGCCTCGCACCAAAATGCCGGACTCAGGAGGACGACGCCACCACCGTTAAGACTCTTGGATGGCGGCCGATACTCTTAGAGTGCGACCGCCATCTTAACGCCTCAGGCCACGTCCCCGATAATTATGCTTATTTCGATCTTTCAGAGGCACACACAGGACATTGGAATGCTATTAAACTGTCTCACTTAACTAGATTTATGTTATTTTTCTGTTTTAGTCAGGGGGAACAGCAGATGAGGAGGACCCCATGTGACCCTTGCAGGCTGCTGACACAATGACAGAGTCCGGTGGTGGATCAGATCTCAGAAAAAGTGTATCCTGCTCTCGGGCTCTGTACTTCTTCAGAGTCCGTGACGGTGCTGCTCCCACTGAAGCTGGAGTCAGAATGGTGTGAAGAGCCAACTCCAGTAACCCAGGCACCAAAGGAAGAAGAGGTCTATTGGAGGACCTGTGATGCAGCATCTCAAATATAACGAATGCAGAAGGCACAGATGCAGGCATTTAAATGTTGAGCTTTGTAGCCCCTCTACACAGTACCTCATTAAAAGTGACAATATCATCCACTGGCTGGCGATACTCTAGTTGGTGGAGTAGATGACATAGTTGGAGAGTAGTCGGCCTTCGATGACCTGGAGTCAGATGACCATGAAGGAGACCTACGTCTTCACTCTCTAGGCGAACAGTGCAGAGATCTTGACCTAGAGCGGCTACGAGGAGAATTTGATCTGGGTCTCCTCGAGGCTGTGGACTTTTGAGGTGTGGCATGTCGCACTTGCCTATCAGGAGAATGAGAAGGTGAATACACTGGAGAGTATTCTGAGCCAGGGGTAATTTTCTGCATCCTCCTGTCCTTAATACTCTCCAACCATCTTGGCGAGAGGTTAGTCGGAGGTGTATGGTGTTCTGGAGCCGGGGAGCCGTCTGGCATGACCTGAACGATCCGTAGTTCCAAAGAGGATGAAGCACTCTTCGACATCAGACCTTCAGAAGTCAGATCAAGAATACACCTCGAAGTAGACGGATCCCACTACGTCGGCACTGGTGAGCAATCTGTTCTCAGTCTCTTAGCAGAGACCTGTGGGTGGAAGTAGGTCGACATCGACCTCCTCGACTGCAACCCCATCGCCGATGTTCACCCTGCCGTCGGCGACGAAGCAGCCGATCGACCGTGAACCAAGCCCACCAACATCGAAGTCTTTTGCGTCTGGCTTGTTGTCGATGTTTGAGGTGCCCTTGACGGCGACAGCACATGTCAGTGATGTGTCTTCAACATCAAGCATCTGCCCTCCACCATCGTAGGCGAGCTGGACTCAGACCACCTTAGAAAAGGGTGTGGAGGTTGGCCGATTGGAAGATGACACATACTTAGTTGTACCTAGAGTAGTCCGCTCCGATGGCGATATTGTCTTTGACGCCAACCTTGGCACCGGAGATTCAGAAGCTGAAGAAGAGCACATGGGTATTTTTGACATCTATATTTCCCTCGACTGCAAATTCGACAGGTATCTTCATTCTTCCCCCTTTTTCTTGTGCTCTGATCTTCGAGGGGAGGGTCTTTAGAGAGATGTCCTTCCCTGCCACTTACAGACTCCTTTCCTCTCTCCTGCATGGCATGCAGCTTGATCTTTCTTTCACGAAGGGTTCTTCTAAAAAAACTGGTGGCAGTACAAGCACTTATCAGGTCTGTGTGTAGATGGTAAGCACACAATACAGACCAAGTGCAGATCTGACTTAGCAGTTTTCTTCCCACAGGAAGGGAATTTATTAAATAATGCTGGCATTCCGACAGGGAAAATAGCTGGGAAGTCAGAAAAATGACAGAATTAGTAAAATAAGTACTTAAAATGTCGAGTGATGACAGAAAATCTCACTTGAAAAGACCAATTAGTGACAAAATTACACTGACTAGCTCAATGCTCCAGGATCCTCACAGAAGGAGCCGGAAAAAAGAACTGACCTAACTGTCACCTGTGGGGCATGATGGGAGCCTGGAAGTCCTGGAGGTCTTACAGACACGGCGCCAGTTTTTCTCCGAGTGTAGTGTATGCAGCCTTCTAGGGTAATGTGGGGCTTGTTAATTAAAAAGTCGGAAATGAACAATAAAGTGTTTCCCAAGTGTCACCTTTGCAGCCTCTGAAGACGGGGTCTTTGACCCTGAAACGCGTGAGGCACACTAATCTAAGTGGAGCTGGAAGGCATGCTTGTAAATGAAGGCTGGATGGTCCGAGAAATGTCGAGTGCTTTGGCAAATGCTAAAGGCATTTTGGTAAACGATATATATATTTGCATATACTTATTTGTTAATGCTCCGGGGTCCTCACACGAGGGCGGGACTGTTCAGTGCTCAGGACTATGGACGAGTAACCCATGGAAGAGAATAACAGTCTACGGTTCTTTATTATATGCTATTTACTTGTAATGTTTCACATTAACATGTAGCATTACGTTAAAGCCAGAACTACTGGCATTGCCAATGCTTGTTAAATAACATGTTGTCTCTTCCCTTGAAATCTAATGTTTGATGCGCGCTTGCAAGGCAGCTAAGTGTGTTAAGTATTTTTTACTGAGATGCGTGATAACCAGGTTGTCCAATGGGTTACGCAGCCTTTCCTCCTTCAAATGCCCAGCCGTTGAGGGGAACTATGAAATGCAAACAGAAACCAGTATAACAAGCATTTGCAATGCAATAGGTCTCTGTTGGACCCGGCCCGTTGGGCAGGTTCACCCCTAGACTTTTTGCTTTTTCCTAGCCTGTTTATGGAACCTGGTGTTGGTGATTTTAGGCCTCTGCGCACTTTTTCACTGTGGTACAGTGTAAAGTGCTTGAGCTCTCTGTATGTGTGGTGAGTGACCTGCCCTCCCATAGGAATGAATGGGGAATATGTATGCCCATGGTAGTTCCTGATGTGTGGGGAGTGCAGGGGCGAGTTTGGTATGTATGAACTCGTTAGAGTGAATGCTGCAAAATGGTGTATGCGGCATGACTGTGTCTAGTCTAGAAGTACTACTTTTGGAAGTTGGCATATTTGTGTAAGTTGTTGCTAGCGTGTGATTGGCTGGTGAGCCTGGCCCAGAGTGCCAGGGCCTGCTTGTGGATTGACTGTCTGGTTTGAGGATGACAGGGGCTGGAGAGCCCAGGAGGTTGTCTGAGTCAGCCCATGGATGAAAGGCAGCATCTGCTGCCAGGGAAGTGGGAGGAGATGGCACCTGATAGTGAAGGGCTGTGCCTGCCTGACTACAAAGCTGGCTCCACCTCCCGCTGGGCGACTGGCACCTCTGTCCCTGATACTGAAGGGACTTCCCTGTAACCAGTTCTGGCTGGTTCTCAAACTGCCTGCTTCAAAGGACTTCCAAGGACTTCAAAGGCTTTTCTGTGTATAAGAAGGGGCTGTGTCCCCTTCCAAAATGTACTTATTTCTAACTTGAATCTGCCAGGGGCATGCTGCTGCTGGGGCTCAGGGGAATCCCTGGGCCCTGCCCATCCCCTGGACCTCTGGTGGACATTCCTGGACTCCTGGGGGACCCCTCTGCCTTGCTGGGCTGAGGGGGGGACTTTGCTTGCCCCCTTGGGATCACTGGGACCTTGTTGCAGCATGGAGGAGCTGCATTTGTCTGCAAGAAGCGCTGTGCTTCCCCCTGAGCGCCTGGGAGCGCTCTGCCTGTTTTCTAGCGCTATAGAGCGCTTTATTTGGATTATGGCGCTGGGAGCGCTTTATTTACATTGCGAGTGCCCACCTCGCTTATTTGTGCTTTTATTTAATTTCGGCTGCCCACGCCGATATCTTTATTGCCTGCCAGCCTGCCTGTCTGAAAACGGGCTGCCGCGCTGCCCCGGAAGTACCTGGCCGGCCGGCCAATCCCTTCGCGGCCCCTGCCGGAAGTCCCGCCCCGGAGCCTGGGAGGCGGGAGAAAGGAGAGAAGCATAGCGGCGGGGCGGCCGGGCTCCCGTGAGCTGAGGGAGCCCGGCGGCATCTGAGGCGGAGCGGAGCGGCAGCGGTAGCGAGGCACATTGTCGGTGCCTGCCCCCGCCGCGAAGAGAAGAAAGGAGAGGCGTCGTCTTGAGCAGGGCTCCCGTGTCTCCTGAGGGAGCCCTGCGTATGCGAGCGCTGCAGCGGGAAGAGCGGAGGGGGCGCGAGGCACATTGTCGGTGCCTGCCCCCACCGCGAACACCGAAGGTGTTCTGCTGTCTGCCCGGAGGAGCCCCGCCCAAGAAAACAGCCCGGTGAGTTAAGAGGGCTGGGGGGGCTCCGTAAGGGTGCTGGCGGTGCCGGTTGTGTGCTGCAGAGCCAGGGCGGCCCCGGATGGCAGTGGGCCGCCCCACCGTAATGGGCATTTCGTATTTAGAGCCACAAGTTGTTGGTGGGAGATAGGGCGGCCCCGGATGGCAGTGGGCCGCCCCAGCGTTGTGTAGAGCCGGTGGAGGTTCAGTGGACATTGCGTTCTCGAGCCCATGAGTGGCTCAGGCAGCATTTTTGGTTTAAAGCCCAGAGAGTGATGTCGAGGCCCAGAGGGGGGCTCCAACGACCCCGCCGTCATTTTCAAGAGCCTGCTAGGCTCAGGGGGCATTTTCTGTGGCCAGAGCCTGAGAGCTCCTACGCTGGGGGCACGTGTTGCGACAGAGCCTTTGTTGCTCCAACCCTGGTGCAGTTTGTCTAGGGGCTAGTGAGAGCCCCCAGCCGCAGTGTTGATGATCTCTCCAGCAGCCCAGCAATTAGTGGGCGGCTGCACCGTTTAGGCGCAATTTTAAGAGAGTCCCTGTGTGGGACAGAGAGGGCACAGTGGTGCCCGGCCTTCACAGCTGCGCAGCACTTGGTGCCAGCTGCCACGTTTAGGCATTTTTGTACCTTGTGACTGGCGCTGCATGGCAGCGCGCCCTGACATTTGGACCCAGGGCATCTTAGCCCCAACAAGGCCAGTTGGCCTAGGGACTGCCACAGGGAGTGGCTTATGTAGTGTTGGCGCAATGTGATTCCTATGTTTTTAATAGTGATTGCCTACTGTGTGTTTTTGCGCTATTCTGTTGTTCTGGCACCGCTGAATGTTTAGTCATCATGTGTCTTCTTGCGCTGCACCGCTGAATGTTTAGTCATCATGTGTCTTCTTGCGCTGCACCTCTGAATGTTTAGTCATCATGTGTCTTCTTGCGCTGCACCCCTGAATGTAATTTTATTGCATCATGTGCTTTATTCTTAACACCTCTGAATGTTTTAGGCACCATGTGTTTCTCTTTATTACTCCTCTGAATGTGTTCATGCATCATGAGTAAGGTGTTCTGGTTGATACCCCTAAATGTGTTTATTCTTAGGTGGTTGTCCTTATTACTCCTCTGAATGTAGGTTATTGCATCATGGGTAACATGTTCTTTTCCTAGACCCCTAAACGCTGAGTGATACTTAGGTGGTTGTCTTTTCTACTCCTCTGAATGTAGGTTTATTACATCATGAGTAATGTATTCTTTCTTAGACCCCTAAATGCTGTGTGATACTTAGGTGGTTCTTCTTTTTCTAGTACAGGTGGTCCTAGTAAGGTCCTGGTTCCTGTTACCAGTGGTTACTGGTTGTTATCTTTGATTATTATTTTATGTTACATTTATTCTAGAAGTGATTTTATATTCTACATTTTATCTAGAAGTACTATATCTGATTCTGACAGGCGCCCATGTGGCCCTGTCTGGTGTACATAATCCCTGTGAATATTGCCTGTGCCAGTAGGCACAATGTATAGGTGTGATTTTATCTGATATGTTTTTACAATACAAAAGTTATTTTTATAATAACCTTGTGTGGAGTCTCTTTTGTGGTGTGCCTAGTATGTTGTTGCTGTTGTGCGCTGGCGCAAATGCTTTACACATTGCCTCCGAGTTTAGCCTTACTGCTTGAGCCAAGCTACCAAGGGGGTGAGCAGAGGTTATCTTGGCGTGTGACTTCCTTGCCCTGACTAGAATGGTGGTTTCTGCCTGGCTTTGGCATCAGCCTTAGCCTACCAGAAATAGCCAGTTCTAACAGTCTCGCAATAGGAAATTTTGAGCTATTGGTATTGTAAATGACAAATATATTATTTATGTGTTTGTTTTGAAAAAAGCTAAATTAATAGCTTTGTCATTTACAATGCCAATAGTTGTAACTTTTGAAAACGTGACATCTATAGCATTTGTAATGCAATATGTGTTGTATTTACATGACTTAGATGTATTAATATTACAAATAACAATTGCTTTTATTTTTTTGGATAATTAATACTTAAATAAAAGTTATTGTAATTTATGTCAATAGCTTAAACTTTTGTAAATAACTTTTTAGGAAAATTATGTTCAGTGTATTTTATTGTGATAAAAATCCAAGAACAGCAGTGAAATATTAACATATTTTTGTGACATTTGTAATAAAGCTTGAAACATTGAGAGAACATATTAGAACCAGTTGTTGTTGAATGGTTGCACAGAGTGATGCTGTGGCCTTGAGGGGTGCTGTGGCCTTGAGGGATGCTGTGGCCTTGAGGGATGCTGTGGCCTTGAGGGATGCTGTGGCCTTGAGGGATGCTGTGGCCTTGAGGGATGCTGTGGCCTTGAGGGATGCTGTGGCGTTGAGGGATGCTGTGGCATTCAGTGGTGCAGAGTGATGCTGTGCCGCTGAGTGATGATAGTGGTGGCATCATGACGCCAGATGTAAGGGACTAGCTATCGATGATCGAGCTATGACACTCCTACGTTGGTTAAAAATGGACCTTGTTAGCAAGTGATGGAATTCTGGCCTTTACGTTGTGGACAGTTGTCAGCTTTTCGAAGCGGCTGAACCGCCGGCTTTATTTAGAGCCCTTCGAAATCCCCCTGTATGCAGTACCTGTTCCTCACGTGCAGGGGTGCAGAGAGAGAGGGGTGCAGAGAGAGAGGGGTGCAGAGAGAGAGGGGTGCAGAGAGAGAGGGGTGCAGAGAGAGAGGGGTGCAGAGAGAGAGGGGTGCAGAGAGAGAGGGGTGCAGAGAGAGAGGGGTGCAGAGAGAGAGGGGTGCAGAGAGAGAGGGGTGCAGAGAGAGGGGGTGCAGAGAGAGGGGGTGCAGAGAGAGGGGGTGCAGAGAGAGGGGGTGCAGAGAGAGGGGGTGCAGAGAGAGGGGGGTGCAGAGAGAGGGGGGTGCAGAGAGAGGGGGGTGCAGAGAGAGGGGGGTGCAGAGAGAGAGGGGTGCACAGAGAGAGGGGCGCAGAGAGAGGGGCGCAGAGAGAGGGGCGCAGAGAGAGGGGCGCAGAGAGAGGGGTGCAGAGAGAGGGGTGCAGAGAGAGGGGTGCAGAGAGAGGGGTGTAGAGAGAGGGGTGTAGAGAGAGGGGTGTAGAGAGAGGGGTGTAGAGAGAGGGGTGTAGAGAGAGGGGTGTAGAGAGAGGGGTGTAGAGAGAGGGGTGTAGAGAGAGGGGTGTAGAGAGGGGTGCAGAGAGAGGAGTGCAGAGAGAGGAGTGCAGAGAGAGGGGTGCAGAGAGAGGGGTGCAGAGAGAGAGGGGTGCAGAGAGAGGGGTGCAGAGAGAGAGGGGTGCAGAGAGAGAGGGGTGCAGAGAGAGAGGGGTGCAGAGAGAGAGGGGTGCAGAGATAGAGGGGGTGCAGAGATAGAGGGGGTGCAGAGATAGAGAGGGGGGTGCAGAGAGAGGGGTGCAGAGATAGAGAGGGGGTGCAGAGATAGAGAGGGGGGTGCAGAGATAGAGAGGGGGTGCAGAGATAGAGAGGGGGGTGCAGAGATAGAGAGGGGGGTGCAGAGATAGAGAGGGGGGTGCAGAGATAGAGAGGGGGGTGCAGAGATAGAGAGGGGGGTGCAGAGATAGAGAGGGGGGTGCAGCGATAGAGAGGGGGTGCAGAGATAGAGAGGGGGTGCAGAGATAGAGAGGGGGTGCAGAGATAGAGAGGGGGTGCAGAGATAGAGAGGGGGTGCAGAGATAGAGAGGGGGGTGCAGAGAGAGAGGGGGGTGCAGAGAGAGAGGGGGGTGCAGAGAGAGAGAGGGGGGTGCAGAGATAGAGAGGGGGTGCAGAGATAGAGAGGGGGTGCAGAGATAGAGAGGGGGTGCAGAGATAGAGAGGGGGGTGCAGAGAGAGAGAGGGGGTGCAGAGAGAGAGGGGGGGTGCAGAGAGAGAGGGGGTGCAGAGAGAGAGGGGGGTGCAGAGAGAGAGAGAGGGGTGGAGAGAGAGGGGTGGAGAGAGAGGGGTGGAGAGAGGGGTGGAGAGAGAGGGGTGGAGAGAGAGGGGTAGAGAGAGAGGGGTAGAGAGAGAGGGGTAGAGAGAGAGGGGTAGAGAGAGAGGGGTAGAGAGAGAGGGGTAGCGAGAGAGGGGTAGCGAGAGAGGGGTAGAGAGAGAGGGGTAGAGAGAGAGGGGTAGAGAGGTGTAGAGAGGGATGTAGAGAGAGAGGGATGTAGAGAGAGAGAGGGATGTAGAGAGAGAGGGATGTAGAGAGAGAGAGAGGGGGGTGGAGAGAGGGGTGGAGTGAGAGGGGTGGAGTGAGAGGTGTGGAGTGAGAGGGGTGGAGAGAGAGGGGTGGAGAGAGAGGGGTGGAGAGAGAGGGGTGGAGAGAGAGGGGTGGAGAGAGAGGGGTGGAGAGAGAGATGGGTGGAGAGAGAGGGGAGTGGAGAGAGAGAGAGTGGAGTGAGAGAGAGAGGGGTGTAGAGAGAGAACCTGACAGACCCCACACAGAGAGACAAACCCCACTGACGGTACACCACACAAAGAAACAAGTTTTCCAGAGGGGCAGTGATCCTACTGCACAAGTCCTTCCCTTAAGGAGTTTTGAGTGTCCAAACGGATGATTTGGGCAGGTTTTTAGTAACAGAGGGTGCTAGAAATATGGTGAGTCCATATTCTATTAACTTCTGAATAATCCACCGTACTTCTCAAAAAGCCCCTATGAACTCTGAAGCACCAACCATCACAACAAAATTATAGAAAACGCTCACTTGATCATATATGCAAGAGGGCATGTTGGTCAAACGTGTAATGCATAATAGGAGAACAGAGAAAGAGAAAAACCCTATCTCAGTTGGGGACCATCTAGGCCGACAAACAGAAATGCGCCATTTAGTGCTCTTATTTTGACCATGCGCGGGAAGCCTTTTCCGTTCACCTTCTGTTAAATGATTGAGATGGTTCTTCATTTAATGTTTCATTCCCGCAATCCGAGGCCACAGGCAAATCCAATTTGTCAGATGTTGCAGAGTCATACATATTCTTACCCTTCCAAAAAAGTATTTTAGTTCTGCTGATTTCCATAAAGTTTTTGGTTTTAAGGAGTTTTGGAAGAAATTGTACTGGTCTTGTTTTTACGCCTTCTGCGATAATGTATCTTAAATGCAATTCATACTTAAGTAACTTGCTTTTGCACAGTTTCATTTGTAACTTCAGTATGTCTGTGCGTTGCAAATAACATTGACTAGATGGAAAGCCAAGTAGAACTTGCTAGAATTTCACTCTTAACCTAAGGATCACTGCATATTTCAACAGCAAGCGTTTAATTTAAAGCACTATCATGTCCGGAGCACTGGATGAGCATTCAACTTTGATGATTTTATTTCTTAAATATTGAGAAGAATGGTACTAAACGTTTAGGAGCCAGAAAGCTCCTTCACAATTGCCATGTATACACAACAAAGAATAAAGACAATTGTCCATACGTTGGGCTGTAAATTAGTACATTTGGGCGCATTCGTAAAGGCAAGTGTTTTTTTGTGTTATGCAGGGTTTTAAGTGGAAGGAAAAAACTGCGC
The DNA here is from genome assembly GCF_964263255.1 of Lissotriton vulgaris. NCBI lineage: Eukaryota > Metazoa > Chordata > Amphibia > Caudata > Salamandridae > Lissotriton > Lissotriton vulgaris. Next base: position 67,052,982 of record NC_141699.1, read on the forward strand.
GGGGGGCTCTCAACAGGGCGTGGCCGCAGTAATTAAGGCACGGCTTAAAAACACGCATGCCAAAATTGTGTGCTTAGCATAGTTTGCCCCCTGCCTGGCATTTTGCTGTTTCGGTCATTACATCCAGCTTTAGGATACAAGCAACATTATACCTACAAGCCAGGACTATTGGCTTTATCAATGGTTCTTACTTAGTTGCCTAAGATAATTATGCAACAGCTATGGTTTTGTTGTATATAATATTGAAAATGTTTGCGTTCCGAGATGAGACTGTGAAAGAACTAAAACGAGTCTGTTTGAAGTTGCATCAAAGGCTTTGGACAGTGGTACGGCTGCAGAGTTGAGATTTTTTTTTGTACCCTGAGGGTGAGGGCAAAAATGGAGAGCCCGATAGGGGTCCGTCTCTGCACCTGTTTTTAGGAACTGCCATGGCTGAGCACCGGCAAGACCCGGCCCACTTAAAGCCATGGTCTTGTGGCCAGTGCAAAAGTTATTTACTTTTGCTTTCGGGGTTCTCTAGGACAGGAAACCACAAACTAGCTGATCCAACTGCAGCTTCCATGCGCCGCTTGCACTCGTGTAATGAAAGTACGTTTAGTGCAGCTTAAGGCAGCGCTCATTAGGCCATTTGAAAAAAAAACACCCATTTCAAACAATTAGCACAGCCAAATACTCCTGATCACAGAAATAAGAGCTTTCGTTATGATATGAATGCGTGCTATAAGCAATAGTTGTTAATTAACGGGGACCAATGTGCCTAGAGAACAAGTTACTTACCTTCGGTAACGATATATCTGTAAGAAACATTAGTTAGTATTAGATTCCTTACCTTAGAATATCCCCAGGCGTCAGTCTGGATCCGGAAACTTTTGCGTAGCAGTACCCCTGCGCGTCGGTAGGCGTCGTCTGCAGGCGTCCCCTGCGGCTCCGCGTCTGTCGTTGGCGTCGTGCGCCGTGATGACGTCGCCGGGGTATATAGACGCCGCCTCCGCGCGCTGACGTCAGTTCTTTGCACACAGCTTTTCCGCACCAGAACACACAGAGCCATGTGAGAACCAACACTGGTGCCATTTGAAACTAGGGCCCTGAAAGGGATGTCCTTAACCCTAGGTATCAGTTCGCAGAACGGGGAGGATAGGTGGGTCGGTAAGGAATCTAATACTAACTAATGTTTCTTACAGATATATCGTTACCGAAGGTAAGTAACTTGTTCATCTGAAAGAAACACGTTAGTATTAGATTCCTTACCTTAGAATAGATACCCCAGCAATACCAACCCCGGTGGAGGGTCTGCGAACCAATACATTCCTACACCAGAAAGTCCTGGAGGACAGAACGGCCAAAGAAGTCATCCCTCCGGACTTGACTGTCCAGGCAGTAGTGCCTCGCAAAGGTGTGCAGCGAGGCCCACGTAGCCGCCTGGCAAATGTCCTGCAAGGGGACTCCCCGGCCAAGGGCAGTAGTAGCCGCCGTGGCCCGAGTGGAATGGGCCCTCAGCCCAACAGGAGGCTCCTTCCGAGCCAAAGAGTAGCACGCTTTGATGCACAGAACGACCCACCGAGAGATGGTCCGTTTATGTACCGCCCGTCCCTTCTTCGCACCCACGTAGCCAACAAACAGTTGGTCATCCACCCGGAACTGGCGTGTGCGATCCATATAAAATGAAAGCGCACGTTCTGGGTCCAGACGATGGAGCCGCTCTTCATCCTTCGAAGGATGCGGAGGCGGGAAGAAGGAAGGGAGGGTGATGGACTGCCCGATGTGAAAAGCAGAGACAACTTTGGGCAGGAAAGAAGGCCTATTTCTCAGAACCACCTTATCTGGATGAATGGACATGAAGAGGTTTGACAGAAAGAGCCTGGAGCTCACTCACCCTTCTGGCAGAGGTGATGGCAACCAGGAAGGCCGTCTTTAAAGTCAGGAGACGGAGAGGACAAGAATGAAGCGGCTCAAAGGGAGCACACATCAAGAACGTTAGAACCAGGTTCAAGTCCCACTGAGGCATCACAAACGGAACAGGTGGATACATGTGTGTGATGCCCTTCAAGAATCTCGTTACAATGGGGGACTTGAACAAAGAAGGTTGATCAGGCAGCCTCAGAAAGGCCGAAAGGGCAGAAAGGTAGCCCTTGATAGTGCCCAGAGCAGAGCCCTGCTGGGCAAGAGAAAGAAGGAAGAGAAGAACCTCAGAAAGAGGGGCAGAGAGAGGATCCACAGCCTTTGCTGTGCACCGATTTCGTGGAGGAACGCCTGGCTGCCAGAATCACATCACATACTTCAGGAGGCAAGTCAAATGGCCTCAACTGCCGCCGCTCAATCTCCACGCATGGAGGTGGAGGCTGGACAGGTTCGGGTGGAGGACCGTCCCCTGTTGCTGCGACAGAAGGTCCTCCTGAAGGGGCAGGCGGATCGGGGGACCGACTGACATGCTGAGTAGCTCGGGATACCAGTACCTTCGAGCCCAGTCCGGAGCCACAAGGATGACTTGGGCCCGGTCGCGCCTGATCTTCTTCAGCACTCTGGGCAGAAGTGGTATAGACGGAAAGGCGTATAACAGACCGCAACTCCACTCGCGCCGAAAGGCGTCGCCGTGCGAGTGCCGTCTTGGAAACGCCAACGCGCAGAACTGATGACATTGCGCGTTCTCTTCTGTGGCGAATAGATCTAACCAAGGCTCTCCCTATTGCCGAAAGAGGCCTTGCGCCACGTCCGAGTTCAGACGCCATTCGTGATCCATCTAGCACCGACGGCTGAGTTCGTCCGCCCTGGCGTTCAGAGAACCTGCCAGGTGTTGAACCGTCAGAGTCACGCCCTGACGTTCCAGCCATTGCCAGAGGCGCAGAGCCTCCTGGCAAAGGGTCCACGACCCCACCCCGCCCTGTTTGTTGCAGTACCACATGGCGGTGGTGTTGTCCGTGAACACCTGCACTACACTCTCGTTGACAAAGGGGAGGAACGCTTTCAGTGCCAAACGAATCGCCACAGCTCCAGCAGGTTTATATGGAGCCGGGACTCCGCCGGAGACCAGATGCCTCTGATCTCTGCCTCTCCCAAGTGGCCTCCCCAGCCCTGGAGGGACGCGTCCGTCACAACAACGTGCTCCGGTTGGGGAAGGGAGAGGGATCTGCCTCTGACCCAATCGCGGTCCGTAAGCCACCACTGCAGTTGTCTTGCAGTGCCCTCTGAGATCAAGACATGGTCGGACAGGTTGCCCTGATGCTGGGCCCACTGAAACTTCAGGTCCCACTGCAGAGCCCGCATCCGCTACCGGGCGTGATGCACCAGAAGGATGCAGGAAGCCATCAGCCCCAGCAGCGTCAACCTGACCGAAACCCGGGAGAACGGCTGAGAGATGGGAATCAAAGCCTGTATATCCTGGACTCGCCGTTCCGGAGGATAGACCCGAAACTGCGCCGAGTTGAGAACCGCTCCGATGAAAAGGAGCTTTTGAGAGGGACACAGGTGTGATTTCGGCACATTGATGGAGAACCCCAGCTCGTGCAGGAGGTCTGCCGTCATCTGAAGGTGGTGGACAACTGTCTGGGGCGAGCCCGCCTTCAACAACCAGTCGTCTAGATAGGGGAAGACTAAAACCCCCAATCTGCGCAGATGAGCTGCGACCACCGCCATCACCTTGGTGAACACCCGTGGGGCGCTGGTAAGGCCGAAGGGGAGCACGATAAACTGAAAATGCTCGAGGCCTACCGTGAACCGCAGGTAACGCCGGTGGGCCGGCAGGACGGGGATGTGAAAATACGCATCCTGCAAGTCCAACGCTACCATCCAGTCTTGCGGGTCTAGAGCAGCCAAGACCTGAGCCAAAGTCAACATCTTGAACTTCTCCTTCCGGAGGAAGCCGTTGACGTTCCTTAGATCCAAGTTAGGACGTAGGCCCTCTTTGTCCTTCTTGGGTACCAGAAAGTAGTGGGAATAGCAACCACATCCTACTTCTGGCCCAGGAACGCGCTCGATGGCCCCCTTGGCCAGGAGGGCCGTAACTTCCTCCCTCAGAAGTGCCAAGTGATCCCCCGACACACGGAGGTTCTGCGGTGGCATGGCTGGAGGAGTTGTCTCGAAGGGGAGGGAGTAGCCCCTTCGGACGAGCTGCAGCACCCACCTGTCCGATGTTATTGTGCGCCAGTGGGAGAGGTGATGGCGAACCCTGCCTCCCACCGGTGTCACATGGGCCTGAAAGCACGGACTAGGAGGATTTAGTGGCAGATGCTGCGGGGGGAGGTGTGGCCTGACCTCGCCGCTGTCCCCGACCGCCACCACGGCGGTTTCCACGGCCGCCACCGCGTTGATAAGTCTGTTGTGGCGCGTGGCTGGCAGCACGTGTGGGACCGCCCCTTCCTTGGCCACGAAAGGAGCGAAACGAACCCGTTTGCTGGCGCTGGGTCGAGAGACTTAAGGACTTGGCCGTGACCCTGGAGTCCTTGAAGCGCTCCAGCGCGTGGTCCGCTTTGTCGCCAAACAGGCGACTGCCATCAAACGGCATGTCCATCAATGCATTCTGGACATCAGCCTAGAAGTTGGCGGATCTCAGCCAGGCGTGGCGACGAATCGCCACCGTCGTGGACATCGCTCTGCCCAGCGAGTCGGTCGTATCAAGACCACACCTGATGGAATATCTTGCTGCGTCTCGGCCTTCAATCATAGCCTTGCCGAGCTTAGCCCGTACCTCCGGGGGGCATTCAGGCAGCAGGTCCGCGACCGTGTCCCACAGGGAGTGGGTGTAACGGCCCAAGAGGCACGCGGTGTTGCAAGACCGCAGTCCCAGACTCAGGGACGAGAAGACCTTTTTGCCATACTGGTCGTACCTCTTTGATTCCCTGTCGGGCGGGGCCGACGGGAATGCGGTCTGGGAGGTGGAGGCCTGGATCACCAGACTCTCAGGGGTGGGGTGGGTGGACAGAAACTTGGGGTCGTCCGCACACGGACGGTGGCGTCTGGCCACGTTCCTATCAACAGGCGAACCTGAAGCGGGCCTGGACCACGTGCCCAAAAGAACGTCCGTTAAGGCCTCGTTAAACGGAAGCAGTGGCTCCTGTGGGCATGACTGCGGTTTGAGGACCTTGGTGAGGATGTTAGTCCTCACGGCCGCGACGGGGAGCTCAAGGTGTATGGCCTTGGCAGCCCTCATCAACACCACTGAATAGGCAGCCCCCTCCTCCGTAGCCACGGTAGGAGGCAAGACAAAGCCAGGGTTGGTGGAGTCATCCAGACCACTGGCGTCACCCAAGTCACCTGTCCAGTCCATGTCATACTGACACTCGCGTGTCAGAGGGTCCTTAGACCCCTCCGACCCCTCTCCGTATTCTACATCCTCACCATACTCTGAGTCAACAATGTAGACCGGCTCCTCGGGGTTCACAGGCCCCATCGGCGTCGGGCCCGGCGTCAATCGACGCCGGTCCGACTCCGCGTCCGGATTCGGAGAGGGAATGGGGATGGCGCCGCGCGGGGGCGGCGCCAGGGGTTGCCTCGATGGAATCGGCGCCGGAGAGGCGGGTTGACCAGCCGGCATCGACCCAGAGGGCCCCTGCGGCGCCGGGGCCGGAGCACCCGACGTCGAGGCAGGGTCACCCGAGCCGCTAGGGCCCCCAGACGGGTTCACAGGGCCCGAAGGCACCGCGGAACCCGCCGGAGGAGAAAGAGCCCTCATGGCCACGAGGAACGCCTCTATCTCCTCGGGGGACGCGCCTTGCCCAGGGACCGCAGGGTATGGAGCAGGCCGCGTCGGCGACTCACACGGAGCCGCGGGGGTGGGGCCACCCAAACCCCCGGCCGCCTCGTGCGAGCGTCGGGGGGAGTCGGGGGTACGATGATGACGCCCCGACTTTTTGTGCTTCCTACCTGAGGAACCAGAAGAATGGTGATGACTCCCGGAGCGCCCGTGATGGCTCCGCGACTGCTCCCTCGATCGCTCCCTTGACCTCCGGCCGGACCGGGACCGCTCTCGACGCGGGGCCGACACCCGGAGCTCGAGCATCTTGCGGGACCGCTCCCGCCTAGCTTTATTAGTCAAGGTCCGGCAGTCGACGCAGGCGTCCACGTCGTGGTCGGGCCCAGGCACCGGAGGCAGAGTCGGTGATGATCCGTGACCGACATCGTCCGGTCACAGTCGTCACAGTTCTTAAAACTGGGCATCCTACCGGCACCGTAGAAGATTCAGAGATCAAAAAAGATCAAAAAACTTGGTCAAAGACCGGAGTACTGCTCTTCGGATCTGCGCTAACTGGCGCGGAAAAAAGAAGAACTGACGTCAGCGCGCGGAGGCGGCGTCTATATACTCCGGCGACGTCATCACGGCGCACGACGCCAACGACAGACGCGGAGCCGCAGGGGACGCCTGCAGACTACGCCTACCGACACGCAGGGGTACTGCTACGCAAAAGTTTCCGGATCCAGACTGACGCCTGGGGATATTCTAAGGTAAGGAATCTAATACAAACGTGTTTCTTTCAGATTTTATTGACGCCAACACGGATAGTGAGAGTGTGGGAATTAGTGGGAAGAAGTCAGACGACAGCTGGAGGATGGGGACTGGAAGGGAAAAATCAAATTAGGCAACGAGAAGGTGTGAGGGAGGCATGGACAACAGGGAGGAATAAAAAAATAAACTAGCAGGTTCACGCTCTGTCACAATTCCAGGGTGTTTCTCAATGTCAGTGTATCGTTACCTAGGGTGACCAGATTCTCAAAACAACAGGGGGAAAAACAGCCCCATAAGCAGGAGGGAGGAGGAGGCAGCCCGAGAGGGAGCGAAGAGCAGCTGTTAAGAATAACAAGAAAGAAGCTCGGCTCAGGATAAAAAGAAAATCGCTAACGCTAAATAAGCAAAACCAACAAGCAGCACAGGGAAATCTGCTGGAGTCGGCCCCAATGTAAGAGAAGGATGGGGAAGCCTGCTGCCGATGGCTGCTTTACCTGAAGGTGGGAAGTGCAGGGCTGGTCGAGGTCGCACAATCATGGGAGGCCCCTGGGTGACCAGTGATGAAAGAAAGGGGGGAGGAGAAAACCGAGTAAGGCTGTGTCCGGGGAGAGAGGAACAGATGGCCATGAAGCAGTGGGCGGGGCAGCGGAACCCTTTGATGTGGCCTGGCGGCCGTGAAAGGAGAAATGCTGCTGCCAGGGGGAAGGCTCGTGCATGAGAGCAGGTCACGTGATTGTGATTCACGTGAACTGTCCAAAATCCTCTGGAGGAAAGCCCTTGGCCTGAAGTACTGGTTTAGCTGCATTAGGGCTCTTTTTCCTATTCCTCCGGAATAGGAAAGGGGTGAGCCCTAAAAAGGCATTTTGGGAGTTTAAGAAACTCCTATAGTGAGCTTTCCAAATCTTGCTCAATACTGGGGAGTATCAGCCAACACACAAAATGCACTAAATGATAATTATTAGCATCATTAGCGGTAGTTTTATGAATATTATTGAAAGACACAGGTAATGCTTCTCTATCAGAGAAAAATCTTCTGCAGTGCACAAAAGGTTGAAAACTGACTCATAGGGAACCGTACAATCTATTATGGAAACAGTGCCTGCTCTTTTTAAAGTACATTGGTTCGCTGCAATAGTAAATTGGTCAGAAAAGCTCCCACACATCCAGAAAATGTAGAAAAAGTGGTCACAAGCGATAGGTGAATCTTGCCACCCTGTTGTAGTGGTTGTGATATTAATGAAAATCTATCACGAGTTGTATATCTATACTATACACCAAGGGTCACATGTATCAACATTAGGATTAGCGATCATTTAATTAAGATTTTCTGTGACTCGCAATTAGGTCATTGATATTCCTAATGTATGAAACGCCAGGAGTTTTATTTAATGATTCGCCGGGGGTCACAGATTGAGCTACCTAATGAAGATTAATGAGGTTGGTCTCAATTTGTGACCCATTAAGAATTGCTAAAATCACGGGGATGGTGGCCTGCTGGGGTCAGCAGTCCACTATGTCCATGATTGCTTTTAAATAAAGAGATATATATATATTTTATTTATTTATTTTTTTTTTTTAATGAAGACTGTTTTCCTTAAAGGAAAACAGGTTGCGCTTAAAAAAGAAAAACAAAGTTTTCTTTTAATTTTTTGAGAGCAGGCAGTGACCACTGCCTGCTCGGATAAAAAAATGTCGGTACCATTCCCAAGGGGGAAAGGGGCCCTAGGGGACCCATTCACATTTGCGAATGAATGACCACCTACTTGAAATAGGTGGTAAAATGCATATGTTTTGCAACCGCATTTCGGTCACAAAACATTCCTACAAACCGCTGCAATTCAGTATTAGGAAGTGACGCCCTAAACACAACCCTTCTAAATGACAGATAGGTATCTATTCGCAATTCCTAATTACGATTCGTTAACATGCTACTGAATCGCTAATTGGAATTCATACATACCAAAATGCACTTTACTGCTCGCAAACAGCCTGATTTTGCGAATCGGGATGTTTGCGACCGGTAAAATGCATGATACGTGTGGCCCCAAACGTACACTACAATCCTGTCTACACTGACATTATTGTAAGACCCAGAATTCATTCCCATGGTCACAAGCCACCCTGGTAAGATGGAGCAGTTGAAACTCATCTAAGCAGCACAGGTGCAGCTACACAGTCTACCTTCAAGGTGCTGCTGGGTCAGTAAAGCAGCCTCATTACTTGACAACAGAACGTCAACCATTACCTGCTGTTTTGACCTTAAAGTGCTAGAACTGAAGTTTCGCCTGCCGAAGAACAGTAACGGCTAGCTGACTTAATGCTGTCTATCCACCTGTCAGTCACTGTGATGGGGAGGGGGTGGTGATGTACCTGCCGACACTAAGTTTGGCACAAACATTCTGATCTTTTCAGTCTTTTTGTATCTGGGCTTGTGGCTGCAGAGGAGCACCGTGTGGCACATTTCCACAACTAAAAATCAGAATGATATAAAACCCCGTGTATTAATAGAGTTCCACCTGAGAGGTTCATATTTTCAGGAGAAAACAAGCTGTCAGCCAAGTAGGGAACCAGGATTTAAATGATGTATATTTTCTGCAGAAAGCACACACAGAACATTACCTTCTTGTCTCGATGACATACGACGATGGTCAAGGTATGATTGGTTTTCGAAAAACAAGGCCATTAATAGTGATATATGCTGTAACTTTGAAAATGCCAGCAGAGAAGGTTTTTCTGCACTATTAAAAGGTGCATACATCACTGTACGTAAAGGGTTAGAGGAATCAATCAATGTAGGTGTATAATAGGGCCTTTGGATACAAACACAGTGGCAAAATGGTTTGGCAACTACTGTTAGCAATGAATTATAAGTCTACTTTCACCCCATCCTCTTTTATTGTGTGGCAGCAGATATGTCCAGGACAATAGAGATCACTGAAAAGGACCTATAGTGGGGAATGACTGTTGAACTGTCTGAATTCCTCCTGAAATAGGCATGCACTGTTCAGCTTACTGATGCTTCCAATAAGCAGTGACACTTAATGCACTGGGGCACCGGTGGTAAATGACGATGTCTTTGTGACTAATGCCAAATGCAATAAACCCAGACTAAACGCCTTTTTGCTTTTACTTGTTAAGAGAAAAATACTCCGGTTTAGTGCAAAACAAAATGACAGAGCCAACTAAAAACAGAGAATGAAAAGGGAACACGAGGAAAAAAAATGAAGCCAAAAAACACACCAAATCCCACTTTTTACCTCTGTACGTCAATTCTAGAGGAGAATACTTATAACCTTCAGATTGGGTCTGGTCTTGTGAGGCAAAAGTCAACAGAGCCAATACTACCACTGGGTGAAAGGGTGAATTTTGATAGTAAACAAATATAACCACAGTTAAGCTCGGATATTGGAGTCAGAGACACCAAACTCTGATGGGCTGATGGGACAGCAAAAAGCTCTACTTGCAGTGAGACTTACGTCCGACACGGGGCCGCAGCTGAAACGGGGCCGCAGCTGAAACGGGGCCGAAACGGGGCAGCGTCTGACAGACAGCTGAAACAAGGACGCGCCCGACAGCTGAAACAAGGACGCGCCCGACAGCTGAAACAAGGACGCGCCCGACAGCTGAAACAAGGACGCGCCCGACAACTTTAACAAGGACGCGCCAGACAACTGAAACAAGGACGCGCCAGACAACTGAAACAAGGACGCGCCAGACAACTGAAACAAGGACGCGCCAGACAACTGAAACAAGGACGCGCCCGACAACTGAAACAAGGACGCGCCCGACAACTGAAACAAGGACGCGCCCGACAACTGAAACAAGGACGCGCCCGACAACTGAAACAAGGACGCGCCCGACAACTGAAACAAGGACGCGCCCGACAACTGAAACAAGGACGCGCCCGACAACTGAAACAAGGACGCGCCCGACAACTGAAACAAGGACGCGCCCGACAACTGAAACAAGGACGCGCCCGACAACTGAAACAAGGACGCGCCCGATAACTGAAACAGGGAGCCATGGACAAGCCACAAAGCAGGTGGCAACAGAACACAAGTTGACCTGTTACAGATGTTTCTATGAATCGTAATCGCTCATTGCATTTCAGTCAATTTTATAAACAATGACAGCATGTATAGTTTACTAAAGCGCCACTATCACGTACACTCAATGCATGGTCTGCCAAGATCGACAAGCAATTGCAAGGGCCTAACCTTTGATGATTTCCAGAAGTGAAGTCTGGAACCAATGCAGCTGCCTCAAAGACTACAATGAAGCTACTGATTTAGCACCTATGGTATCTGGGGGTTACCAGTTTAAGCCCCCGCTGAACCCTCTTACAGTATACACCCTACATGGCTAAACAGAAATAAAAGTTAGACACTCTGGTCAGGTACTTACCAAAGACTATGGGCGTGGGCTCTGCTACCTGCTCCTCCTCTTTCCTTAGACTTTCAGCAGCATCAAGTTTGTCCACCTGTTTTGGAATAGGCAAAGAGTTCAAATCAAAAAAAAGAGGGCAACGAGGAAGGCAGATGGATGCTAAAGTGCCAGAGAGAACATGCCACGCCGAACAAACCATTCATCCTAGATGGAGCATGACATGCAAATTATACAAGTCAGGCACATATTCTACCACTTAGGTGCATAACTCAGATGAATAAGTTACTTACCTTCGGTAACACTTTTTCTGGTAGAGACTCTTTCTAACCACAGATTCCTCAACATGGTACATTCCCTAGGTGCCAGAGCGGGTCTGGGAAATCTTGAGCAGTACCCCTGCGTGACGGTATGTGGTGTCTTTCAGCTCTATGTCTGTGTCATGGTTTTAATTTTTTTTGTGGAGTTTTATATAGCGTGAACTAGACCCGAAGGTATCAGAGCTTTACATGAGCATCGATTTCCTTATAGATGGACACATTATTTTTTTTTTGTTAGGCACGGGGAGAATAAGTGATTTTCGCAGAATCACAGAATGTTGAGCGTCCGTGTCGAGACTCGAACCCGGGTCTCCTGCTCAGAGGTCCACCGCCCTCTCTGTAGGCCACATTCTCACCTCATCAGCACTGGAAGAGACGTTACAGTGCTCACATATGTGCCACCTAGAACGCTGACATCCGTTTCTTTAGTCTGAGTGGTGAGGATCTTCTGCTAGAGACTTCTAACAGCAGATTACTCACCTTATATTATATACACAAGCAATACCTCAATGATGGTGGGTCTGCAAATTGGCGAAATGCCCAACACAAAGGCGCAAGCAGTAGTGCTTTGTGATTGTATGGAGGGATGTCCACGGGGCAGCTTGGTAAGATGTCCAGGACAGGTACTCAGAGTGCTAACGCAGTAGTGGTGGCTTTGGCCCTGGTGGAGTGAGCCCGCAAGCCTTTCGCCGGTGCATAGCAGATTTTATATAGAATAGTATCCATCTGGAGATTGTTAGTTTCTACACAGCCTTTTCCATCTTCACTCTGGTGAACCCAATGAAGAGCTTATTGTCTACCCGATGATCTTTGATGCAACCAATATAGAATGACAGAGCTCTTTTAGGATCTAAACAATGGAATCGCTCCTCCTCCTTGGACGGAAAGCAGGCAGTGATGCTCTGGCGATTATGAAAGGGATGATCATCTTCAGAAACAAAGAAGCACACGTCCGAAGGACCAGTTTGTCAGGGTAGAAGTTGGTGTATGGGGGGTGGACTGACAAAGACTGAAGCTCAATGACCATCTTGGCCAATATTATGGCCACCAGGAACACTGTTTTTATAGTCAAGAGCCGCATAGAACAACTATGGTGGGGCTCAAAGGGACACCCCGTGAGAAAAGTAAGGATCAAATTAAGAACACAATGGGGCATCACAAGGGAGCAAGTAAGAACAAATGTAGGAAACCTTTCAAAAACCAAGTCACAATGGGCAATTTAACAGGGAGGTTTCACCTGGCAGCTGCAAGAAAGTGGCTGACAAGTAACCTTTAAAAAGGGTCAGAGCAAGGCCTTGCTGGGCTAAAAAAAGAACAAAACCAAACCTCCAAAAGAGGTACAAGAAGGGGATTCACAAGGTGTTAGGAATAGAAAGCCACAAACCTGTTCCAACAGCAGGCACAGATAGTTTTAGGGGAGGGACACCACGCAGCCAAGATGACATCACAAACTTCAGGATGGAGATTAAAACCCCCCCCGCTGTCCCTGCTCAATTTCTATGCAAGAAGGCGGAGGGTATGCAGATTCTGGTGTAGTTCCCTGCCCTGTTGCTGTGACAGGAGATCCAAGTCAATACAGATTCTAAAGCTCTCAAAGAGGCATGGATGCCATATTCTGTCCAATCCAGAGCCACGAGAAGGACTTGGGGCCTGTAAGACCCGATCTTCCTAACTCTGGGCAGGAGTAGAGTCTGTGGAAAGGCAGGACTCCTGAGATCCACGTGAGGCAGAGCGAGTCTCAAAGCGACAGCCGCTTTGGAAACTCCACTGCATAGAAGTGCTGAAATTCCACGTTCTCTGTGGTGGCGAACAGATTGAGCCAAGGTTCTCCACACTCTCAAAGAAACCTTGCGCCACCTCAGGATTTTGAAACCATTCGTAATCTGCAAGGCATCAATGGGGGAGTTCGTCCACCCTGGCGTTCACAGATGACATCAAGTGTTGAACGACCCAGAAAATTTCCTGACTTTCCAGCCATGTTCAGAGATGCACAGGGTTCTGAGACAGAGTCCACAACCCCACCCAGCCCCGTTTGTTAAAAAACTACATGGCAGCGGTGTTGTCCACGAACACTCTAAACAGCCTTCTTTAATGGAAAGAAGGCTTTCAATGCGAGGTGAACAGCTCTCACCTCCAACTAGTTAATCTGGAGCTAAATTTCAGCTAGAGATAAGAATTCTCTGATCTCCACCTCTCCCAGATGGTCGCCCCAACCCAGGAGTGATGCATCTGTCACTACTGTGAACTCTGGGTGTGGAACGGGGAGGGACCTGCCACTTACCCGATCGCAGTTTGTAAGCCACCACTGCAGATCTTTCACAGTTTCCTCCAATATTACAAATCCACAGTAGGGGCTAAAGGAATGCTGTTGCGGCCAGGTCGAGAGTAAAAGGCCAAGGGATCTTGCAGAAACCCTGCTCTCGTGAAAGCGCTTGAGCGCCGCATCAGCCTTGTCGCCAAATAGGCAGGAGCCATTGAAGGGCATGTTAACCAGTAATGACTGGACACCCCCATAGAGTCCAGTGGAAAGGTAAGCAGGCGTGGCGTGGTGAAGCAGCGCCACTGAGGAAGCCAAGGCTTTACCCAGGGAGTCAGTTGTGTCCAGTCTGCACCAGATTATGAACTTCACTTCGGACACCAAAGCTTGGTTGAGGATAGTCTGGTCTTCCTCGGGCAGCATGGGAAGCAGCTGTGCAACCGAATCCCACAATGCATGGGACTATATGCCCAAGAAAAATGCGGTGTTGACCAATCGCAGGGCAAGGCTGGTGAAAGAATAAATGTACTTCCTTAAGGTGTCCAGCCTTTTGGATTTCCTATACGGTGGTGTGGTAGGGAATGCGCTTGGTTTGACCTTTGTTGCGGAGGCCTGCAGCACCAGGCTCTGGGAGGAAGGGTCCTGGTAGAGGACGGCTGGGTCTCCCAGGACGGAACGGTGTAAATGGGCAATCATTAGGTGCACAGGAGCCACTGATCAAGGTTTTGCCCAGGCCCCCAGGAGCAGGTTGGTGAGGGCTACATTAAAGGGGAGCATGGGCTCCGACAAGCCCAGCACATGCTGAAGGACATCTGCCAAGACATTCATATTGACCTCGATGACTGCCTGCACATCACGGTGGCCAAAGATGTGCTTTGCTCTGTGACCTGGCCTGGAAGGGAAATCATGTCAGAATCTGGTGAGTTATCCAGTCACTGGCTTCACCCAGCTCCTCATAACATGACACAGGCCTTGGGGTCATGTCCCAACCTCAGGCACCAGAGACAATCCAAGTGGAGAACGGACATAGATATCTGCCTCTGGAAATTCCCGATAGGCTTGAAATCCGAAGGTTTTGCAGTGGACATGATGTCCTAGCACACTGGGAGCAAACCTCAAAAAGGTCTACAAAAGTTGAGAAAAGTTGGTCAAAAAGGACCAAGGTAGCTCCTCGGATTGGTACTGTTGACGTCGAACAAAAGAACTTGATGTCAGCAGACCAGGGTGTTGCCTAAATAGGCCCTCACTTCCAACACAGGTACCGATGAGCCAAAAGATGCCATCTAACAGTGTGCAGCGGTACTGCCCAAGATCATGACACCTGGGGAATCTGCGGTTAGAAGTCTATCAGAAAGCAGAATTAAACACTAACCCAGAAATGGCATAATCGCTAGCCCTCAACAAAGCACAACAACAGGAGCATGCGTACACAAACAGTAATATTTTTCTGCAGCCAAGCACACAGTAATCCAACTATATGAGTACTAATATTCTGCCAGGTGCAGTACACAACAGTCTTGTGGACTAGGGATCAGCGGTGGGGGCAAAAATACCTCCTGGCATTAGCAGAAAGTAAGGGGGATCTTGGGGGCACAGGGTGAAGATTAAATACGAGTCAAGGGGGGTGGGGGGGGGGGGGGGAATACTTAAGCCTAAGCCATGAGAGCTGACACTAGGCAAGAGAAACCACCAACCCCCTTCCCAAGTAACCTTTCCAAAAATGGAACAAGGATATCTGCAGACTACATAATTCTGTAAGATCTGTGACACAACCAAACCTGCACTTGTGTACTGGTTAAGCAAGTCTACATAACCTTTTAGTCGTTCACATATATGCAGTATAAAGCATATGTAAAGACAATACTGGATTCACAATGCTGCCTTAATACCGGACTGTAGATTAGTGTGAAGGGTAAGATGTGGATCTTCAAACAGCGTACGATGTTTGGAACCCCAGCGTACAGAATTGTGCCGAACTCTGAAATTAACCATTAACTGCACATCTCCAGTGTAAAATATGCCACAACAATGGAAGTGACGTGCCAATAGTTTTCAGATTGCAAAACTGCACAGGACAATTCCTACAGACCCTGTGAGTCAGACCAGTAACAGGCAGCCAATGCTGTATGTGATAGGCTTGAAGAGCACACCAATTTAGTGCACCAAAGCAAACAAATATGAGGGATACAATGTGAGACAGCCCCATTTCCTTATTCAAACACCACACGATATATGTGCCCTTCATTATACTGAGCCTTTACAAGGGCTGCGAACCCTCCACATATGGCCATTACCATTCTACTGTGCTCGGCTACGTAAGCCACTTTTCATTTCTCTGCACTGATTCCCTGTTAGTACCCTTCATCGCATGCTCCCATGTTTACATGCACTTACATCGTGTTTACCTCCCACTTCGTTTTAAATCTTTTTATTCAATTTACAAAACAATATACACAACAAAAACAGTGCAGTAGCGGGTTATGTATCATCTCAACATTAGTAGGAAAGTCAATAAAAAAAAGTTGGGTCAGGGGGCCCCAGGTGGAGGTCAAGGAACAAGAGGCTCAGACCAACATCAGGTAGACACACTCACTTCAGTTTCTCAGGATTACTGTGATGAGGGGATATGTCCATAACTCTTAAGGGGACCCACTGGGAGTTTAGGTCAGCGGTTGCCTGTTCATCTAGCTCGGTCATATTCCAGGATATCACAGAGGGATCAGCATCGTCAGCCGCTGGTGCGTCAGTCTGAGTCGTCACCCAGGTCTGTGCCCTAATTACCCAACTTGTCCAAGATGTTACCCCAATTCTCAAGATCACGCGCTGCTTTGTAATCCATGCAGACATTCTGAAACCTATATCCTTTTGCTGCTTTACATTCCAAGAAGTCAGCGAACCATTTATACACAGTCGGAAGGGTCTGGCAATGCATTGTCTCGCCAGCACTAGTCCTAACCCCACTTCTAGTGTTTGCACCCCCTTACCCTTCCATGAGCCACTCAACATTTCAATATGCAACTCATCACTACTGAATACCTTTTCCATTGCCATTTCCTATTACCTTGCACCGCAGCCCACCCGTGCCCTTCCCCATTCTGACTTTCAATTTGTTATTTCTAAACTTTCACAATCTATCGATTAATTGAAAAACTGCCTATCTGCCTCAGTGAATTGTTAACAAACACAATTAACAGTTGTGCCTGCATCAATGTCATGACTGCCTGAACTAATATTACAAATAGTGCACACAGACTGACTTGCTGATGCAACAGTATAAAAACACAAGCATTGCCTAATCTTCTTCAAAACACACTGCAAATGAATGGCCTCAAAGCTTGAAGGAGAATTTGTGCTTATTGTGTGAAAATATGAACACTGAAAGCCAAAACCAACTTTAGCAATGCCATGACCAAAGTATCCGAATGGATTAGAGACAACTGCCTCCTACTCAACTCGGACTAAACTGAAATACTTCTCTTCGGGAAAAACACCTCAGCATGAGACCACAGCTGGTGGCCTGCAGAACTCGGACACCCCCCCAACGCCCCCACCCTCCCCCTCCCCCTCCCCACGACCATGCATGCAACCTCAGCACCATCCTCGACGAACCAACAGACAATGAAACAATAGGTTAATACAATTGCCTCCTCCTGCTCCACACACTTCGAATGCTCTGCAGAATCTTCAGATTGATCCCAACCAACACCAGAAAGACTGCCACTGAGACCCTCGTCATCAACCGCCTCAACTACGGCAACGCCATCTATGCTGGAATCTCCACCCAGCTCCTCAGAAGACTCCAGACCAAACAAAACTCATTCTGAACCTCCCCAAATGAACCTACATCGCTCCTCGCCTGAGATGCCTTCACTGGCTCCCCATACAGAAGAGATGCCGGTTAAAGTTCCTCACACACACCTCACACACACCTACAAAGCCAAGCAACACCTAGGACCGGCCTACCTCAACCATCGACTGAACTTCCACCAACACGCTTGACACCTGCGATCCTCTTCACTTGCCCACGCACCTCCCCCACATCCGTTGCAGCGGTGGATGCTCCTTCTCCTACATCGCTGCCAAGAGCTGGACCGACCTTTCCCTCTAGCACCGTACGGCCCCCTCGCTGGCAGACCTGGATCTTCGATGGAGACATAGCATCCAGATACCCCTAGGGGTGACAGTGCTGCGCTCTACAAATGCAGATTGATTGAGAAGTCCTCCATAACCAAACCAAGCCAACCAGAGGATACCATTTTGAACAACGTGTGGGCATTCAGACTCCGTATTCACTTAGTATGTGATGCATCTGCAAAGCGAACACGTGTGCAACCGTGTGAATAATGGCAATTGCTTTATATGAAACAGAGAGGGAGACAAAATACAGGAAAATGTAAACTAGTGGTGGTTGGACTTATGACAAATCTAGAATAGCTTCCAGTCCATCCTCAACAAAAACTACAAGGGTGTTTTTTCATGGGTGGAATCCGTACTCACAAACACTCACTTCTTCTACATCACTCACCTGGCATTCGATAATTACACACCACAGCTCTTTGTCTAAACTTTAAATCCTCAGACACGAAAATCTAACCCTGCACCATTTATTTTTGCCCTCACAGATGCAATACTTGCTTCGCACCATCTGCCGACTAACTCATCTGTCTTCACATATAGTCCAATACACCTTGAGACGAGCAACAGAAATAAAGACGTCAAGAGCATTACCCCCAGTCTCAACACAAATTCTATTTCAAACACTCAATCAATGCTATGAGCTGAGCCAACTCCCGTTCTTCCAACTTCAAACATTATCAACACATGTCACCTCTCTAAACCCTGACATTCACTGGCTACAAACAGCGACAACACCTCAATATATGTGCCTCTGACTTTGGCACACTCAGCCGCACTGTTGTCCTCAATTTTGGATACCATAAGATTTTTTTTATTTTTTTTATTAAAACTGCCTGCCTGCAGGTTCTATAGGTTATCTGGTCACTCATAAGGGCAAATCACATCAGGAACACGGTTAATCTAAAGACAGAGAATCACTCGATAGAGTACCTATATAGAAAGGAGTTGTACCCTCACAATGCACCCATCTCTTCATTAAACAATACATGAGCCTCAGCCAACAGATTTATTGGCATATTCTCTATCTCAATTAGTGAACAACACCCTACCCAGACAGTGGCCTTGAATGTAAACATTGTGGTTGGCATTCTTCAATTGACCTGGTCCTTTGTCAAACAATTGGTTGTTTCATGTCTGGTTTAGATGCAAAGAGACAAGCAGAACAATAACTGGTTTCCCAGATCAGACAGACCTTGCAATTAAGTAAACAAATGTCATTTTGTTCTGCACTTCATACAAATAGTTATTTTCTTCATTGGCCCCATCAAGAAAAGGATGTAATGTCCATTTTATTGGGAGCAAAGTCCCAGCGGGTTGAACATGTTCAATTGAATTTGCGGACTCCTGCCAGGTGACAGAATCCCAGAAGAATTCCAAAAGAAGAGAAGAAGGGGCGTCTGCAGGAGGGCCAGAGGAACTGCAGCTCAACCAGGAAACACCTGCCTCTGGAACGCCCAGAGGCAGAGGTCAATCCTGAACTCTACTGTGGTACCTTCCATCTTCTATGTGGTATCTATACAGATCGTAATAAAAGCAGTTCAACTGTCTGATGTGAGTAACACTATATTCAAATTATTCTCCAATTAGAATTTGCCTTTTTAAACCTGACGAAGTGACACATTTCTAATACGCTCAGACTTTTTCAATATCACAGTTGGGGTAACTCAAGAGGAACTCATATGCTGGTTAACAGATGCTGAGAAAATAATGTGGTCAAAGATTATCATACCTTCACAAAACAAGTGTGAAAATGTTTTAGACACCAAAGATATTAAGTGAAAGGAAAAGCTGGTTCACTAAACCAGTATAATTCCACAGGACCAAGAAGAAGGAACCTGGAACCAAACTATCTGTAATCAAAAAGGCTTCAGCATCTCCTACTTTCAATGTGGTTTCTGTGAAGCGCAATTGGCGGTTTATTGGCTCATTTTCCACAGTAACAGGTGCACACAGGAAGCTAGGAAGATATTCCCCAACATCTGGCCTCATGATCATCATTTTCTCCCAAAGAGCATAGACTAGGCCACGGGCATGATTCTCTGGGAGAAGAGACAAAGGGAGACAGACACGTGCACAGCAGTGGTGAAGAGCAGCACTTTATTCAGGGTGCTGTGATTACTGCCAACAATAAATCTTGCCTCTCATTGAACATCTGCAGACACACAAGTTACTTACCTTCGGTAACGATATATCTGTAAGAAACAGTAGTTAGTACTAAGACTCCTTACCTTAGAATATCCCCAGGCGTCAGTCTGGATCCGGAAACTTTTGCATAGCAGTACACCTGCGCGTCGGTAGGCGTCGTCTGCGGCAGTCGGCGGCGGCATTGGCGCCGGGATGACGTCGCCGGAGTATTTAGACGCCGCCCTTGCGCGCTGACGTCATTTCTTATACACAGCTTTTCCGCGCCAGAAACGCAGAGCCATGATAAAAACCAACACTGGTGCCATGAAACTAGAGCCCTCAAAGGGATGACCTTAACCATAGATATCGGTTCGCAGAACGGGGAGGAAAGGTGGGGAGGTAAGGAATCTAATACTAACTACAGTTTCTTACAGATATATCGTTACCGAAGGCAAGTAACTTGTGAATCTGAAAGAAACAGGTTAGTATTAGATTCCTTACCTTAGAATAGATACCCCATGAATACCAACCCCGGTGGTGGGTCTGCGAACCAATAATCACACCAAAAAGTCCTGGAGAATGGAACGGCCGAAAAAGCCATCTCTCCGGACTTGGCTGTCCAGGCAGTAGTGTCTTGCGAACGTGTGCAGCGAGGCCCACGTAGCTGCCTGACAGATGTCCTGCAATGGGACTCCCCGACCCAGGGCAGTAGTAGCCGCCATGGCCCGAGTGGAATGGGCACGCAGCCCCACAGGAGGATCCTTTTTAGCCAGAGAATAGTAATCCTTGATGCACAAGACGACCCAACGAGAAATGGTTTGTTTGTTGTGCATCGCCAGACCTTTCTTAGCCCCCACGTAACCAACAAAGAATTGGTCATCCACCCGGAACTGGCGTGTGCGATCCAGACAGTATGAGAGCACACGTTTTGGGTCCAGACGGTGGAGCCTCTTCCTCTTTCGAGGGATGCGGAGGCGGAAAGCAGGTGGGCAAGGTGATGGACTGCCCGATGTGGAAGGCTGTGACTACCTTGGGCAGGAAAGAGGGTGGCGTCCGCAACACAACTTTGTCCGGGTGGACAGAATGGAAGGGAGGTTTAGAAGAAAGGACCTGGAGTTTACTCACTCTACTGGCAGAGGTGTTGGCAACCAGGAATGCAGTCTTGAGAGTAAGAAGACGAAGAGGAGAGTTATGAAGTGGCTCGAAGGGAGCGCACATCAGATAAGTCAGAACAAGGTTCAAGTCCCACTGCGGCCTCACGAAAGGAACAGGGGGAAACATATGAGCGATGCCTTTCAAGAATCTATTTAAAACCGGGGACTTGAACAAGAGGGCTGATCAGGAAGCCTTAAGAAGGCAGAAATGGCAGAGAGGTAGCCCTTAAGAGTGCCCAGAGCAGAGCCCTGCTGGGCAAGAGAAAGAAGAAAGAGGAGAACCTCAGAGAGGGGAGCAGAGTGGATCCACAGCCTTTGCTGTGCACCATGCCACAAATGTGTTCCACGTGCAGGCGTATACCGATTTTGTGGAGGGACGCCTGGCTGGCAGAATTACATCGCAGACTTCAGGAGGCAAGTCAAATGGCCTCAACTTCGCCGCTCAACCTCCACGCATGGAGGTGGAGACTGGACAGGTTCGGGTGGAGGACCGTCCCATGCCGCTGTGACAGAAGGTCCTCCTGAAGAGGCAGACTAATCGGGGGATCGACTGACATGCTGAGTAGCTCGGGATACCAGTATCTTCGTGCCTAGTCCGGAGCCACAAAGATGACTTGGGCCCGGTCGCGCCTGATCTTCAGCACTCTGGGCAGAAGTGGTATAGGCGAAAAGGAGTATAACAGACCGCAACTCCACTCGCGACGAAAAGCGTCTCAGAGCGAGTGTCGCCTTGGAAATTCCAACGCGCAGAACTGATGACATTGCGCGTTCTCTTCTGTGGCGAATAGATCTAACCAAGGATCTCCCCACTGCTGAAAGAGACCTTGCACCCCGTCCAAGTTCAGACGCCATTCGTGATTCATCATGCACCGACGGCTGAGTCGTCTGCCCTGGCGTTCAGGGAACCTGCCAGGCGTTTAACCACCTGGGTCACACCCTGATGTTCCAGCCACTGCCAGAGGCGCAGAGCCTCCTGGCACAGGGTCCACGACCCCACCCCGCCCTGTTTGTTGGAGTACCACATGGCAGTGGTGTTGTCCGTGAACACCTGCACTACACTCCCCCGGACAGAGGGGAGGAATGCTTTCAGTGCAAGCCCGATCGCCCGCAGCTCCAGAAGGTTGATGTGGAGCCGGGACTCTGCGGGAGACCAGAGGCCTCTGATCTCCGCCTCTTCCATGTGGCCTCCCCCAGCCCAGGAGGGACGCGTCCGTCACAACTACATGCTCCGGTTGGGGTAGGGAGAGGGATCTGCCGCTGACCCAATCTCGGTACGTGAGCCACCACTGCAACTGTCTTGCAGTGCCCTCCGAGATCAGGACATGGTCGGACAAGTTGCCCTGATGCTGGGCCCACTGAAACTTCAGGTCCCACTGCAGAGCCCGCATCCGCCACCTGGAGAAATGCACCAGAAGGATGAAGGAGGCCATCAGCCCCAGAAGCCCCAACGTCAACCTGACCGAGACTCAGGATAAAGGCTGAAAGATCGGAATCTGAGCCTGAATATCCTGAACCTGCTGTTCGGGAGGATAAACCGAAACCGCGCAGAGTCTAGAACCGCTCTGCTGAAGAGGAGCTTCTGAGAGGGGCACAGGTGTGACTTCGGCACATTGATGGAGAACCCCAGCAGGTGCAGGAGGTTGGCCGTAGTCTGGAGGTGGTTGACGACCGTCTGGGCGAGCCCGCCTTTAACAACCAGTCGTCAAGATAGGGGAAGACTGACAGCCCATATCTTCGCAGATGAGCTGTGACCACCGCCATCACTTTCGTGAACACCCGAGGGGCGCTGGTAAGGCCGAAGGGGAGCACAGTAAACTGAAAGTGCTTGTGGCCTACCGTGAACCGTAGGTAGCGCCGGTGGGCTGGCAGGACGGGGATGTGAAAATAAGAGTCCTGCAAGTCCAACGCTACCATCCAGTCTCCCGGGTCTAGGGCAGCCAAGACCTGAGCCAGAGTCAGCATCTTGAACTTCTCCTCCTACTTCTGCCCAGGAACGCGCTAGATGCCCCCCTTGGCCAAGAGGGCCGTAACTTCCTCTAGCAGAAGTTGCAAGTGATCCCCGACACACAACGGTATTGAGGTGGCATGGCTGGAGTGGTCGCCTCGAACGGGAGGGAGTAGCCCCTTCGGACAATTTGCAGCCCCCACCTGTCCAATGTGATGTCGCGCCAGTGGAGGAGGTGATGGCGAACCCTGCCCCCCACTGGCATTAAATGGGCCTGAAAGCTCGGACTAGGAAGGCTTTGAGGCGGATGCTGCAGGGTGGATGTGGATTGGCCTCGCCGTTGTCCCCTGGAACCGCCACGGCGGTTACCACATTCGCCACCCCGCTGGATGTTAGTCTGCGGCCCGTAGCAGGCAGGACGTGTGGGGGTGCCCCTTCCTTGGCCACAAAAGGAGCGAAAGGCAGCAGTTTACTGGTGCGGGCCGACGGGCCCAAGGACTTGGCCGTAGCCCTGGAGTCAAAGCGCTCAAGCACACTGTCTGCCTTGTCGCCAAAGAGGCAACGGCTATCAAACGGCATGTCCATAAGGGTGTTCTGGACATCAGCCGAAAAGTTGGCGGGCCTCAGCCAGGCGAACCGCCACAGTCGTTGCAATCACCCTGCCTAGCGAGTCTGTGGTATCAAGTCCACATCGAATGAAATACCGTGCCCATCTTGCCCCTCCGCAAGGGCTTGGGCGAGTTTAACCCGGGCCTCCTCCTGGCACTGTGGCAGCACGTCCGCGTCCCACAGAGAGTGTGTATAACGGCCCAAAAGGCAAGCGGTGTTGACCGACCGCAACCCCAAACTAAGTGAGAACATCTTTTTTACGTACTGTTCATACCTTTTGGATTCCTGATCAGGGGGAGCTGTCGGGAATGTGGTCTGGGAATTAGAGGCCTGGATAACCAGCCTCTCGGGGGTGGAGTGGGTGGACAGGAATCAAGGGTCGCCCGGGGCCGGGCAGTGGTGTCTGGCCACATTCTTATCTACAGGGGGACCTGTAGCGGGCCTGGACCAAGTGCCCAACAGAACATCAGTTAAGGCCTCATTGAACAGCAGTAGAGGCTCCAAAGAGCTAGCCTGCGGTTTGACGACCTCAGTGAGGAGGCTAGTCCTCACGGCCGCGGCGGGGAGCTCAAGAGACAAGGCCTTGGCTGCCCTCGTCAACACCACACTGTAGGCAGCCCCCTCCTCCGTAGCCACGGTAGGAGGGGAGACAAATCCAGTGTCGGGCGAAGTGTGCAAACCACTGGCCTCCCCTAGTCCACCTGCTCAGTCGTGAAAAGACTGGCACTCAGGTGCCAGAGGGTCCTCAGAACCCTCCCTATCTGCCTCGCCCTCCATCTCCTGGTATTCAGGTACAAATGATGGGGCCGGATCATAGAAGTATTGCACTTCTCTCTATGTCGAATGCAGCGTCGGTAGACGCCGTTCCGATGCCTGAACCGGATCAGGGGGGGGGGGGGGGGGGGGGGCGGCGGCATCGGGGGCGACACCCTAGGAGTAGTCGCCGGCGGAGGGGTCGTTAGGTTGACCAGCGTCAACCCGGATATGACTGATCCAGCGGGGCCCTGCGGCGTCAGGACCGAAGTCGCCGACAGCGCCGGGACCGGCCACAATGACAAGTCGTGCCCCGACTGCCGAGCCTTGACGCCGAAAGCTAGATGGGAGCGGTCCCGTAAGCGCCTCGAGCTCCGGCAGTCGGCCCCGCACCTGACGGCGCCGGGGCGGTAGCACCCGGCCCGCTTGGGCTCCCAGTCAGGACCGCGGAACCCGACGGAGGAGTGAGCGACCTCATGGCGATAAGGAAGGAATCGATCTCCTCCGGAGTGGAGTTCTGCCCAGGGACCGGTGGGTATGGAGCAGGCCGCAACGTCTGTGGCTCCGGTGGAGCCGCGTGGGCAGTGTCGCCCGAACCCCCAGCCGCATCGTGCGAGTGTCGGGAGGAGTCAGAAGAGCGGTGTCGCTTCTTCAACTTCTTGGGCCTCTTACCGGAGGACTTTGAGCCCGACGAGTGGTGTAGACTCGCTGAGCTGTGATGACTTCGGTGATGACTTCGGCCCCGCGACCGGTCCCTGGACTTCCTCCTGGACCGGGACCTTGAGCGGCGCAGGGCTGACTGCCGGAGCTCGAGGCGCTTACGGGACCGCTCCCGCCTAGCTTTCGACGTCAAGGCCTGGCAGTCGGGGCACGACTTGTCATCGGGGTCGGCCCCTAAGCAATACAGGCACCGGCGATGGGGGTCGGCACAGGTCTTGAACCCGGGCATCCCTACCGGCACCGATGGAGTCATTCGACTCGAAAAACAGATCAAAAGGATCGAAAAAGTTTAGTAAAAAAATGACTAAACGGTACCACTTTCTCCAGATCGCCGCTTGCTGGCGCGGAAAAAAGAAGAACTGACGTCAGTGCGCAAGGGCGGCGTCTAAGTACTCCGGCGACGTCATCCCAGGACCAACGGCGCCGACGATGGATGCGGAGCGGCAAACGGCGCCTACCGACGCGCAGGGGTACTGCTACGCAAAAGTTTCCAGATCCAGACTGACGCCTGGGTATATTCTAAGGTAAGGAATCTAATACTAACCAGTTTCTTTCAGATATGTTTTTTAGCACCTATGCCTTAAAACTACTAAATCACAGACCCAAATAAATACATATATTATCTGTAGTATCTCACCCTGAAGTTGCCACCAATGTCAATTCAACTACAAAATACATCATTCAGTGTGTCTGTGGCCAAATGTTTTGATACAAAATATTTTCTCACACAAACATAGGCCATTCCAAAAGGGGGGAGCACCCTGTTTGCCATACCAGCACACACTTCCGAAGAGCAGACCACAGCTTCAAAAGTGACTATTTCATATTAATGACCATACATGTAGGTTCATCTCCAGCAACCAAAGTACAGCTAAGTTCCCAGCAGGCGTCTGTTATTACTCTTCTGAGAAAATCCCTTCTGGCAGCAATGGGAATACCTACACTTGACCACTAATTCTGTAAACCTCCTGTTTGACTGAACGTTTGGGAAAGGGTTGTGATTGCTAGCCAGAAATGGAATTTCAATTAAGTTCCCCAGACTTTGGCGGCAATTAATATCATTAACACAAATGCTCCACTGCTTTGGAGGCTAGATTCGAACAACATTCTAGTCTAGACCTTACTCAAAGGAAGAATTAAAATATATTTTAAGATTCTCTTTACTGGTGTCAGAATTCGAAAAGCTATATATTGCTTCAGTCAGATGCAGGTACTCAATACTGACAGGGAGAGAGTTTAGGGAGAAAATCAATAATATAACAGACTGGGATGCAAGGCATAATTCAGCAGTAAATATGCCCCTCATGACAAAGGAACAGGCACACAAGTACAGGCAGCTGAAAAAAAACAAATCCGAATCAAAACCCACTCCACTCTTCGATGGGCTTAAAGCGGCTTCTGGTAGACATTTAACACAGACTTGAATGATTGGCTTCATACAGAAGTCCTTATTCTCCCTGACAGAAAACAACAATAGACAAGACTGTTTTGTTAGGGTTCACATAGGAGCAGCAGCACACAGTGCTTGGTGTAACAATCACTATCTAGAACTCAACTTGTGACAAATTTGGACCAGTTTTAGGGTTCAAGCACCATAATAAAACCAACATGCAGCAGCTCTGGATGCAGGATTAGGCAAACAGGTATGCTACGTGCCATACAAAAAGAACAGTACACACTACCAAGGCTAACAAGTGCCTTAAGATAAATAGAAAAGTGACTTACTACTAATAGTTATAGTGATCTTTCTTGAACATTAACATTTCCTCCTACAAGGATCCAGAAATGTACACAATGGAACATTTTCCCATTCTTAAATGAATTTTTACTGAGAAAACATGCAAATCCACAAGTTGTGGGTACTGTTATTAAAAATCCAATTAAAATCACACTTTGATGGTAAAGAGCCTAAAAGATGAAAAATAAACCGGAAATAAATTCTATTCTAATGAGAAAAATGTGTATTTGCCACTTTAAAGCACCAATGAGTACCACTGTACCAGAATACAGAGTGGTATCAGTTTAGCCAGTTCATAAGGTCAGAGTGGGGTAAAAACTACTAATTTTGTGCAAGCTTCCACTTGAATGGGGAGTTGGGCGGTGTGCTTGTGAATTCAAAGAAAATACCCATAAAGAGAACGCTAGTATTACAAGTACACGTTGTCTTCATCATGGTTGTCTTCATCATGGGGTCTTCTCTGATTGATAATCATGCATATCAAATAAGTGCAGCTAGCTTTGTCTGGTAAGATAAGGGTAAAACAAAGCCACATGACAATAAGCGAGAAATCAATTAAGCAAATAAGCTGAGCAGAGAGATCCGACCGGAACAGCTGCTAGCCTTAAACCGGGAATCCAAACAATAACTAGCCTCTTCATATTTTGTGGGAAGGAAAATTCCTCAAGCGAGCAAGGACTGTCTCACCTCTCATGCAATGAGCTCTGGGTATTCCCAAATGTGCGCCTCACGGTTTTACAACTATATGTGATGCAGGACCCTATCCATCTAATCATGGATATAGTTCAATGGGCCAAAACAGAAAAGATAGTGGATAACTAATTTTACATATTCCTTTGGTGTTATCAAGATGAAATTGTAAAGGCTACTTCACAGAATAGGATGTAATCTCTTATCTGGGAAGGATGTATTTGGGCAGACTAGGGTAACAAAATAGTCTCGTTTACAATAACGAACTGGCATAAGAAACCGTTTAACGAGAGATGCTGCAAATCAGACTTGTTCACACGCTCAATAAGAGCCCCACTGATTCTTAAAGGGCTGTGCTCAATTTGTTGGAAGGAGAGTGTGTCCAGAAGAGAAGTAGGGATTTTAAAAATATTTTTTAACAAAATCTTTATTCACAGAGAAATTGGAAGAAAATGCCTGAAAAGAACATTTTTAAACAATGCTAGCTACCAACAGTTGTTTCCTAATGGATAAAAAAAACTCTTTAAAACATGGCTGATCTAATTCCCTAAGTACCAAAGAAAAGCTAATTTTCCATTTTAGGCATAAAGGACTTGGCATTTGGACGCCTATAATCCTTTCAGATGCCTCATTTCTCATACACTGAGCACTTCAAACATTACTCACTTTTACAACAGATACCACAGCAGTACCTTGCGAAGGGTACAGGGTCTGAGGAGTGGATTCAGAAGTCTTGCAGGACCGAGCAGATAAAATGACTCTTCCATCAGACCTGGCTGTCAAGGTAGTAGTGTTTTGTAAACTTGCGCACCAATGCCCACATCGCAGCCAGCCAGATATCAAGACTCAGCATCCCTCTTGTCGTAATCTTCAAAAGCTATAGTGAGCAACGGTATGGGATTGAATGTTGTGCACATAAGAAATGTCAGGACTAGATTTAGATCCCACAAAGTCATGATGAATGGTAGTCTGGGCGTTCAGTAAAAACACTACCAGTGATTTAAAGAGAGGGTTGATCAGACCAACAAATAAAGGTCATAAGGGTCAAGAAATAGCTCTTAACTGTTCCCACTGCAAGGTTGTGCTAGGCCAACGGCAAAACAAATAGAGGTTTGCAAGTAGAGCATCTAGATGGCGTACACCAGGCCACAAACGTTTCCAGGCACCCAGAAAAAATGCACTTTGTGGATGGGTATCTGGCTTAAAGAATGAAATCTACCACTTCAGACCGTAAATCAAAATAATGTAACTGTCACCAGCCAATCGTGGTGGAAGAGGCTGTGGTGGGAACGCGTATACTGCAGATAGAAGGCATCTCCAAAGGAACGTCTTTGACATTGTGGCAAATCCCTGCAAAGTCTGTTTGCTACCGCTGAATGAACAATGTTCAAAGATGCTCTATGACACCTCAGGAAGGAGACGCTTCTCGTGTCCAGCCAGACGACGTCTGCCCAGCTCGTCTGCTCAGGTATTTGGAGATCCAGTAGGTGGTTGGCTACCAAAAATATCTTCTGCAGGTCTAGTCACTTTCAGAGAGCGTTCTTTGAGACTCCAATTAGCAGACATTTTGACACTGCGCATTTGACAGTGGTGTAAAAAGCTGGCCAGGGCTCTCCCCAATGTTGGAAGACGCCCAGCGCCACCTCGGTATGCAACTGCCTAAGTGCTCTTGCAGGAGATACCCTGACATTCCAGCCAACTCCAGCGGTGCAGTGCCACTTGGCACAGGATCCAAGACACTACCCTGCCATGTTTGTTGCAGGCCACAGAAATTGTTATGTTATCCGTTAAGATCTGCACCAGTCTTCCCTTGATGGTCAGGATCAACGTTTCAGGGCGAGGCAGATCGCCCAGGGCTCCAAAAGCTTGTTGTGGAGCAGGCTCTCTGCCAGAGGTCCCCTGGTCACCACCTACCCTGCATTGTCTCCCCAACCAAGTAACGAGGCAATCGGTTAGAACACATCTGAGGGGGCAAGTGTTCGTTTGCCACCACATAAGGTCCTGAGCCATTTCAACTCAGAAACCAGGACAGAGTGTAGAGGCAGCCATGATGCTGGGCCCATTTAAACCCTAGGTTCCATTTTAGGGTAATGCATGTGCCATCTAGCGTATGGAATGAAGAGTGTGCATGATGGCAGTGTGTCCAGATCTACCATAGATTGTGGCTATGGATGCATTCTATCTATAGGAAGAACCCATAACAAAATCAATTGTGAAGAAGACAACAGCAAACATGGACTTTTTCAGGGTAAAGTTCTTCTCTATGATGGTGTAAGTAAAGTCTCTTCCTTGGTGTACAGCGGAATACAAAATACTGTCTCGAGGGGTTAGTATTCAACGCACTCAGGGTCCACTGGTACAACCCCAAAGCCAACCAAATTGTACGTTTTATTTAAAATGTAAATGCTCCAACAATCAGAAATCAACATCATTCATAGTCATGGTATACAATTTGTCCTTCAAAGGATAGATACACTTTATCAACCCTGAATACAACACCGTTCCCCGTTATGTCTGCACTGGTGCACTTGTGCCTCGAGTACAATTTAGGAGGAGATCCAGTCCTTCATGCAATAACCAGTTTTGCAGAGTCAATCCTTTTGAGTATGGGAGTTATGGGGAAAAGGTCAGTCTTTTTAGGAAGAATGACATCGCAGTCATGCCCTCAGAGAACGCTTGTGGGTCATTCTTCATTTAGAATGGTAGATTTTTTTTTAAACTATAAAACTTTTGTATGCTGAAGGTAAGTTCAAATCCACGAGTCAAACCCCATGTTCTGTACTTCTTTTTCACTTATTTGCTTGCCATCTTAAGGTCTATAGGAGTAGCAGGCCGATTTCAAAAGCATAGAAGATCTCTCTTGAAATCTTTTGGGAAAGCATTTAATTTAGTTTCGTTGTGGTACAATAAAATGAATAATAGGAGTTAGAGGTCATCATTAGAAAATGATTAATGCAATGAATAGTGAGCCATTCGGGTTTCTGAGAATGGACAGGTTGTGATACATGGAGTGATGTCTAGGCAGTTCGCAGACACATTAAAATGAAATTAAGGCAAAGGGACATGTGACAGAGTAGGGTAAGGATATATTGAGAGGGTAGGTAAAGAGAAAGGGTCATTCGATAGCAAAGGAGAGGAAACGTTAGATAGTAGTAGCTCAAGGTCAAATTTTCATTCAGGAAAATACAAATATTTCCTTTTGAAATAGTGCTTTTATTATGTGCTTTAAAAAGCTCCTCTAAAGTCGACAGAGGGGGTGGATTTCATCTTGCTACTCACATCTTTATAAAGATGATGCATCAAGGACTCTATTGTGGTCAGGTTGGGAAAACAGTTTTTAATCACCAGTATGAATTGCAGGCAGTTGTAAATGGCCCTTATTTTTGCAGGCTGGCAGCGCCATAGCTTAGCAGCATGTACAAAGAACATAGTGCCTTTTTGATAAGGGAGAACAACTAATCGCAAATCTAGCCTGGAACTCAAGTCCCTAGATTGAGAGTGTTTGTTAATTTTCATCTGGAGGAATTACAAACCTTCACAGTTTAGAACCTTTTGCTTGATAGGCAAAAGTTTGACTATCTTATTGTAACCGGTAGCCAGGGAAACAGACTTCAGGTATATGTTCCTGCAACTTTACATGTAAAACCAGTCTTGTGGCTGCGTTCTAAATTCTCTTGAGTCTTTTCATGGTTGAGAGCAGAGTTCCGTGATATAGCTTCTTTGCATAAAGCACTTTTGAGAGAATGAATGACGTTGCTTAATCCTTTTGTTGAAATCCAAGATGTGGAAAAATGTGACAAAGTGTTCCTGGACAGTAGAAAGACCATTTAGTTTTACCGTCTACTTGAGAATGTATAGTGAGAGCAGAGTCCATGGTAATTACAAAATTTGGTACGTCCTCTAATTTTTTGGGTGGTGGGCTTCGTTCCCTCAGTCAGAGGGCTAACGAATCTAACTTTCCATTCACTACAGGCGGGGAATTCTATTTCGGATATATTTAGTTTGACATGGTTCCACCAACTCATCTATTAGTATACAGCTTTGAGACGGCTGTTGAGTTTTGAGTTTCCCCAAGTTGTCAGGGTTTTTATACTGGAGTATTATTTGTGCCATCTGCATAGTTGTAGCAAGTAAGAGCAACGCTGTTGATTAGTTTTGGTTTCATGTGTACACTGAAAAAGAGAGGAGAGATGACAGATGCTTGGGGAGCTCCTGCTTTTATGTAATAGAGTCAAAGATTAGGGAATCATATATATTCTGTTAGTTCTGTTCTGCAGATAGGTGGCATCCCTGGCAAGAATTCTACCATAATGCGGATGAGAGTCTGAAAAACAAGTATTAACGATAAACTTAACCCATAAAAAATTGAATATATTCTCAGCCATATGTGATATCCTGACAACAAATATCTGAAAAGGACGAGGATTCTCCTAGATCTGGAGCCTGGACAAGCCATGCCATATTGTGCAGAAGCATTTCCAGCATGTATACTGAAACCTCTCTGGATGGACTCTGGATCACAGAACTGGTGGGCAGCCACAGACTTCAAAGCATTTTTACTGCAGAAGCCCAATGAGGTTTTTAATGCAGCAGGGTCAAAACCCAGTCCCCTTAAAGAAGCACATCTCTAGGGCTAGTAATCCTTTGCTGATGAGGGAAACTACTATAAGCTATCTTCTCACACAGGAAACCATCAACATTGAAGTACCCACAACATTGGTGAATTAATGGTGGAGGCACTTAGGAGGATTGTGCCAAAGCCCTCAGGGAGGCAGTGATGACTAACTGTGCAGTCCCCTCCATGCTCCTTTCATGAGCAGCCTCGGTCCTAGATTAGAGGAATATGAGAGGAGAAATAAAGCCCAGTGTTGATAATATGTTTTACTCCCAAAGGCCCTTCACCATCCAGAATCGTTAGCAGGAAAAGCAACATTCACAGAGAGGAGGTTAAAGGAAAGCTTTATCACTGGCAGGCTCACAACAAGAGTAATCTTGTCCTTCTTTCTAAACTAAAAATATCACCAAAACTGAACTAAAAGAAAAGGCATGTAGTGCCCCAAAAAAAAACACTAGTTTGCATTCGGCTAACAAAATCAAGCTGAAACTGCCTGATTTCAGGATCTTAACTCTGCAGATTGGAAAAATGAATGCACTGACTGACACTGCTCTGCAATCTGATATAGTGAACTGCTTGAAGCCTGAATGAGCCAATTTATAAATTACCTTTTGTAAGTGAGTGTTTATCTGCATCCTTTCTGGTTTACTTTTTAAAGCGCATTTAAAAGGGATTCTTGCTGTGCTAGGGCTCGCTCGTCAGAATGTGATTTTGATTGGATTTCAATAAAAGTAAACACAAAATGCTACCTGTAATTTGCCATGTTTACACTGTAAAAAAAATTAACACAATTACTTACTCACTTAAAATGGGCTTTGGGATTAGTCCTACGGAAGGAAATATTCTAATGCACAGGAATATCAAAGATCCCATGATGGAGAATTAGACTACATTTTCAATGTCAACAAGACAAAAGTGTAGTAGTTCTGGACGTACGAACAGGTAATGTTAAGTTTCACTCGGCAGTACCTATGCACACTGCTAGGAGTAACAATGACAACTAGATACAAATAACTTCATGTATGTTAGGTTTGACTCAGGCACAGTCACCCACATCCCTATTTAAGAGCCAGGCTTCTGCAAGACTTGGGTGAGGTTTTGCTCAGCAACAGCTGCTCAAGTAACTAGATGTATGCAAAGGAATCCTAGGGCCGGCATACCGACATATCAAAGGAAACAAGATCTGGAAACAGTCACCTTCACAAAGCGCTCGTCTATCTGCAAAAAAAGGCAAAGGATGAAGGGATGACAAGGTAGCCCCAGGAGATAGCAATAACAGGAACACTTCAGGAAACCACAAAACAAGCAAACATTAGTAGAAGGAGAAATGCTTCAATTGTAATCAAAGTGTCCTGGAAATACTCAACGGTTAGAATGGCTGCACAACTTGGTTAAACGAGAAAGAGAGGCGGCTGTGTGAAGACATTAGGCTAATGTGTACGTTTGCTAATAAGACATCGCATATATAATATGGTGATGTTTAATATGGAGTAGTTTCTTACCTGTAACTCCAGTTCTGTAGTTGGGGTATCTCTGTTATAGTCCTAATCTAGTGAATAGCCCCGCTCATGTGCTGGGACCCCGGAGCAATACAAAAATAGGATATTCCGTCAACATCATTTTCAACAGTCTGCCAAGTTTCACCCATAGAGAAACTTCCCCCTTCACAAAATCCTTGGAGTCATAGAGAGGAAGGGATGGACAGACAAGCCCCCTATAGGCTGCCATTATGTGGCTTAAAAAGGGATACTATGCCTTTAAGAAACTTTCAAGAACTTTCGGTATCCCAGAATGCACAGCACTTTCCTCCACTTTCAGTTCTTTTTGGAGGTGTATAATGCTAGACCTGTAGCATTCATTACATTATCATTTTCTCCACCGGGGAGTAGGGCGGGCGCTTATGACTATATATAGAACTGGAGTTACAGGTAAGAAACTACTCCTTCTGTAGTAGGGGATCTCTGTGTATAGTCATAATCTAGTGAATAGAATGGCAAGCCCATCCCCACAACCAAACCGGCGGTGGCGGATAATGACAACACCACTACTGTGCAAACAGATTTCGTAAAGAAGCCTGCCCAACCTGAGCATCAGCTCTGGCATCAGAGTCCAGACAGTAATGCTTCGCAAAGGTATGGACAGATTTCCACGTGGCAGCCCTGCAGATGTCTGCAACGGGAACATTACGGAGCAAAGCTGTTGTAGCTGCTTTGCCCCTGGTGGAATGAGCCTTAGGCTTACCCCCTAATGTCTTATTAGCCTTTTGATAACAACTGGATACAGGACACAATCCACCTAGAGATGGACTGTTTAGAGGTAGCAAGACCAGTCCTAACCGACCCATAATTGATAAACAATTGGTCTGAACCAAGAATATCCTTGGTCTTATCCAGATAGAATTTCAACACCCTTCTGACATCCAGGGAATGAAGAGACCTTTCCACTGGAGTGGAAGGATTCTGAAAATACGTAGGTAAAGTTATGGTCTGGTTTACATGAAAATCAGAAATCACCTTAGGAAGGAACTTAGGGTGAGTACGCATCACAACCGTAGCAGCATGAAAAACAGTATAAGGTTCC
Source organism: Lissotriton vulgaris (assembly GCF_964263255.1). Classification (NCBI taxonomy): domain Eukaryota; kingdom Metazoa; phylum Chordata; class Amphibia; order Caudata; family Salamandridae; genus Lissotriton; species Lissotriton vulgaris. The sequence continues at coordinate 67,087,443 of NC_141699.1, forward strand.
TGGCAACACAATGCCTGAATTTCACTCACCCTGTGGGCCGATGTGATGGCCACGAGGAACGCCGCCTTCCATGACAGGTGCTGCAGCGAGGCCTTATGAATGGGCTCGAAAGGTTCCTTCATCAACCTGGTCAGCACCACATTCAGTTCCCATGAAGGCAAAGGAAGCTGAACAGGAGGAAACACCTTCTTCCAGCCTTCCAAGAAGTCCTTTATCACAGGGATCTGGAAGAAGGACATCTGTAAAGGGCATTTCCTGTAGACAGGCAGTGCAGCAAGATGCACCTTAATGGAATGGAAATTAAGGCCAGACTGCGCCAAATGCAAAAGGTATGGAAGGATGACGTCTTCCTTGCATGCCGTTGGATCATAGTTCTTGGACTTGCACCATATACAGAACCTCTTCCACTTGTAAGCATAGGAAGTCCTAGTGGAAGATCGCTTAGCCTCCTTCAGTATGTCCATACAATCTTCAGGAAGATTCAAATGGCCACATTGCACTATCTCAGGAGCCATGCCACCAAACTCAAAGACAAGAGGTTGGGGTGCGCCATCTGCCCCCCGAACTTCGCAAGAAGGTCCGGCCTGCATGGCAGCCGCATGTGAGGAAGGAGAGACCGGTGAAGCAGGTCCGTGAACCACCACTGTCTGGGCCATTCCGGAGCAATGAGGATCATCCGCTCCCTGGACTGGGACAGTTTGATGAGCACCGCCGGAATCTGGGGAATGGGTGGAAAAGCGTACAGAAAGCTGTTCGACCAGTTGATCCATAACGCATTCCTCAGAGTCCCCTGCTGGTAATACCTGGATGCGAAGTCTGGGCATTTCCTGTTTTCGGAGGTGGCGAACAGATCTACGTCTGGAGTGCCCCACCTGCGAAGACGCCTTAGAGTACTTCGTCGTTTATGACCCACTTGTGGTTTTCCTGAATCAGTCTGCTGAGGGCGTCCGCTTGAGCATCCTGCACACCTGGCAGGATGGGTGGCCGTTATCGTCAATCCTCTGGCTAGCAGCCAGTGCCAAATCGCCTGCTCTTCCGAAGACAATGTGCGCAATCTCGATCCCCCTTGCTTGTTGAGACAATACATTATGGTCGCATTGTCCGTCTGTACAAGCAGAGAGTTGGTCCTCAAGGACGGATGAAAGGCCTTCAGTGCCAAGTGAACAGCTCTGAGTTCCAGGAAATTGATGTGGTAAGTGGACACTGTCCGGAATGCGCTCCCCATCCGTGTAGAGAAGCATCCGTCACGATAGTCTGAGAGGGAATGTCCTTGTGGAACGGAGCCCCCTTGAGGAGGTTCTCGGGCGAACACCACCATCTCAGGGACTGCTGAGCATGTCGAGACAACCGTATCTTGCCGTCCCAGGTCCTTCGTCTCTGGTCCCACTGATCCTCCAGACATTCCTGAGGGGGCCTCATGTGCAGGCGTGCATATGGAGTGAGGAAGATACAAGAGTCCATCGACCTCAGTAGAGAAGACACCGTCCTCACTGTTGTAGATAGCACAGTCGTGAGAGCCTGAGCCTTCCGAAGGATCGATAAGCGTCTCTCCCCCGAAGGAGACACACTTGCTGACAACGTATCGATCGATGCCCTCTGGTATTGTAGGCACTGGACAGGAGTCGGGACCGACTTGGACATGTTTATGTGCAAACCCAGCTGGCTCAACAGAGCTGCCATCCTGTTGAAGTGCAGTTGTGCTTCCTGGAAGGTGGAGGCTTTAATCAGCCAATCGTCCAGCTACTGGTAGACAAACACCTTGTTCTTTCTCAGGTGTGCCGCCACCACTGCCATGCACTTTGAAAAAGTCCTTGGAGCAGACTTCAGTCCAAACCAAACGGTAGTACGGTGTACTGATAGTGATTGGTGCCGACCAGGAAGTGCAGGAACTTCCAGTGTTTCCGTGCAATGGGCACATGGAAGCACGCATCTTGCAGATCTATCGCGCAGAGCCAGTCTCCCCTTTGCAGCTGAGGGTAAATCTGGTGCATAGATAGCATGCAGAACTTCTCCCTGCAAATCCATTTGTTTGTCGCTAATCCAGAATGGGCCTGAACTCGTTCTTGTCTTTCTTGCGCACCAGAAAGAAGCGCAAGAAAAGACCCTTTCCCCTTTGAGACAGAGGGACGTCTTCCATCGCCCTTTTTCCTCATCAGGTTATCGGCCTCCGCCTGGAGCTCGCGTAGTTGGAACTGCGAGCAAACCGGTGGAATCGCTGGAGGCGAAGACTGTATCCATTGCAAACAATATTTAGCACCCACTTGTCCCGAGTAATTTTTCTCCACTCTGCCAAGTAATGTTGTATGCTTCCCCCCACCGGAGCGGGTAACGGACGAGGGGGAAGTAGCACCTCAGGGATTAGACCCGGCCGGGCCCTTATTCGCTGAGGAGGACTGCTGCCCACCTCTGTGCCTCTGGCGCTTCTGAAACGGTCGCCGCTGGTATTGCTGCTGCTGCTGTTGCTGCTGTCCAGCCTGCCGACCATGTTCTCTGCCCTGCGCACCGTACCGCCTCTGGAACGGGCGATCGGTCTTCCTTTGTTCCTTCAGCTTCTCTAACCAGACAGCCATCAGGGTCTCAGCCTCCGCCTTCATGCGGGCCATCTCCTCATCTGCATGTCTGCCGAACAGGGTCGCTCCAGAAAAGGGCAGATTGGCGACCCTCTGTTGAGCTTCGGGCTTTAGCGACGTTAGACGCAGCCAGGTGTGTCGGCGCAGGTTAATACCATGGCAGTACCCGTGGGCTGCCAACAGCGAGGAATCCGCCGCGGAGCTGATTATCTGGTTAGAGACAATCATCCCCTCCGTGATGATTTCCTTGAAGTCCTCTCTGCGTTCACTGGGAAGATGTTCTACGAACTGCTGCAGGGACTCCCACAATGCTCTATCGTACCGCCCCAACAACGCCGAGGCACTGGCGGCCTTCATGGACGTGGAGGCCGTACCACATCATTTCCTGCCCACTGAGTCCATTACTCGACTCTCCTTGTCAGGAGGCACCGTTGATGATGGCGCTGTGGAATGTTGTTTCCTGGCTGCTGTCACTATCACTTTGTCCGGTACAGGGTCCGAACGCAGAAAGACAGGGTCCGACTCAGGGGCCTTGTACTTCTTTTGTAGCCTTGACAGTGCAGACTTCGTAGAGGCAGGCGTGAGGAAGAGGTCCATGGCTGGTTCTTCTAGCCCTGGCACCAAAGGCAGTAGGGGACGACACAGCTGTTTCTTATGCAGGGTCTCAAATATAACGGAGGTTGAGGGCGTGGGTACCGTCAGCGTGATGCCCAGTTTTACCGCTCCTCGCAACAAGACCTCCTGAAAGGAGGCAATGTCATCTACCGGAGACACCCTCGTCCGAGGGGAATCCGAAAGCGTCGGTGAATAGTCCCTGGCACTGGATGACTCCGTGTGACGGGACCTGGACCTGTCTCTCCTGTGACGTCGTCTGGATCTAGTAGACGACCGATGATCATCTCTGGACCTGCTCCGTCCGGAGCGGGACCTCGGCCTCCTTGGTCTTGGCTGATCCACTGGCCGTACAGGCGCGGGTTGTGGAGGCTGAGTCGGCAGCCTAGGCCTTGGAGGGCCTGAGGGTGGCATAGGTAGATGTAACGAGTAAGACCTCGGAGGAGGAGGTGGAGGAGGAGGAGGAGGAGTTGGAATCCACGGAGGCGGTGGAGGTGTAGGCGCCCTCGGAAAAAGGCCCCTAGGTAACGGAGGAGGCGGTGTTCCATGCCTAGAGGGTGAGTAGGCTTGTGAGTACTCCGAGCCCGGAGACTGTTTCACCCTCTTTCTCTTTGGATTCCGTACCCTTGAAGGGGACCTAGAGGCCGACCGCTTCTGTGACGAGCGACGGCGCCGCTGCGACCGTGAGCTCGTGGTCGAAGAAAAAAGGCTGCTAACGGAGACTTGGGACTCTGTCCTGGACTTAGAACGGCTTTGGGACCTGGACTCTCCTTCTCAACTCCAATCTGTTCCTCGACGTCTAACGCATCGACGCCGACCTCTTAGACTTCGAAGATCTTTCTCGACGTTGATGAACGCGTCCTCGAAGACGAACGTCGAGTCGACGACCGACGGTGTCGCCTCGACAGCGAGCACCAGTACCTGCTAGGACACCTCTCGACGTCAGTGGTACCTCGACGACGAAGTTGTCTTAGACGTCGACCTAGTCGGAGGTCTCGACGTCAATCCCCTCGACGTCGAACAGCGCCGCCGCTTCGTCCCAGAGCCTTGGGGAGACGGGAAACACACCGTGGTCATCTCTCGACGACCGACGTCGAGGCCATCGACGTCGACGGAGAACAATGTCGTTTTCTGTCCTTTTCTTTACTGGGGAGCCCCCCAGAGGCCTCAGCATCGGCAGAGGAAGGAGCCCCTTCATGCCCAGACCCACCTTGGTCACTCTGTCTTTGCTTCTCCAATCCTTGAAGCAGAGTCTTCTCCCCGTCCCTTAGGGTCCTATTGGAGAACTGTTGGCAGATCTCGCAATCCTCTGGGACATGAGAAGGGGGCAGACAATGAATGCACACCCTGTGCTTGTCTGATTTGGCCTTCTTTCCAGCACACTCTGGACACCTATCAAATAGGGATGGCATATTTGATAAAAAAAGAGTGGCTAAACTTACTAGAAAAACACCAGCAAGAGCAGAAAGGGCCAAAGGGCGTCGAGTGAAACACTCTGAACACTTTAAAAGTGCAAAAAGATTAGATAAACACCCAAAAAGGGAGAACTTAATGCTCCAGGGTCCTGCTAGCAGGAGCCGGAAAAAAACTGAAAGTGGAGGGAAGTGCCGTGCATTCTGGGATACTGAAAGTTCTGGAAAGTTTCTTAAAGGCACGGTATCCCTTTTTAAGCCACATAATGGCAGCCTATGGGGGGCTTGTCTGTCCATCCCTTCCTCTCTATGATTCCAAGGATTTTGTGAAGGGGAAAGTTTCTCTATGGGTGAAACTTGGCAGACTGTGTTGAAAATGATGTTGATGGAATATCGTTTGCATTTCTAGTTGAAGTACTGGACAGCGTAGTCTTTAAAGTCTTTTAAGTATAGGCTGCATTATTTGTCTTTAATTCTCTCTTAAGTGTCTATGCAGGATTGCAATGAAGACAGCTTATGAGATTATTTTTGATTGCTCCGGGGTCCCCGCACATGAGCTGGACTATTCACTAGATTATGACTATACACAGAGATCCCCTACTACAGAAGCTTTATTAAACTTACTCTCTGTAAATTACTGAAGTTAAATAGGTGGTGTGTAGAAAGAAAATGAATATAAAACATTCTGCTTACTAATAAAACCCACAAACAATACGCTTTTAAAAATAGATATGTGAGGTTCTGCAAATGGACATTAACAAATCGGGATCAGACAAGTGGCTTAGAAATGTAATACTGTTAAAAATACATTTCACTATTTGTGTTACAACAGCTTGCCATAACTCCACCTGTTGAAGTGACCTACCTTGGTCAGGTACTCCCGCATCACTTGGATGAAGTAAGGCATGGCAAAGTCCATTATGTTGTGCCTCCAGGCCAGCTCCAGAACTACGTCTGGATGCAGCAAGTCATAGCAGGTGAAAAGAGATGCTGCAAAGCATTCCTGCTTGCCCTGCTCCAGGAACCACTGCAGCAATGTCTCCGCAAGCTCCATGTCCTTTGACTCTGCGGCATACTGCATAGCATCCTAGAAAGAGACCCAAAAGAGATTATACATGGCATGCAAAAGACCAATGAGTTACAATATATATTTTACCAACAAACAATGAAACACTGGGTAAAATAAAGTGGGTGGAAAAGAAAGCAGAAATAGTCCAATTGTGAGAAAGTGCCTCTTCTGACATGGTTAGCGCCTACTTTTTGCCTGATATTTTATGTGGTTTCAATTGTAGTGCACAGGGTCCCTGCAAACCAGGTCCCCTGTGCCAGTGCTTTTCTCTAAAAACTATTCCACAATTGGCCCTTCAGACCCCCTGCAAGTCCCTAGTAAATTGCACCTGTGTACCCAGGGCTTGGGGACAGAAGAGGGTCCCCTAGGGACCCATCACCTAGGCCATGCAGACTGCTACTGCAGCATGCATGGCCTAGTGCAAACTAAACAACAGTCAATATGGCATACTGCCGGTGTGCCATGCCAACTCGCACTGCCCAAGGTATAGGTATGTCACCTCTCTAGCAGGCCTTCCAGCTCGAAGGCAGGGTGTACCATACCACAGATGTAGGCATATCTGCATGGGCAGATATGCCCCTATAATATTTAGGGCCATTCTTAGATATTGTAAGTGCTAGGGAAGCCATAGACAGTACAGGGGCTGGAAACTGGACAACTCTAGTTACCCAGCACCATGATGGCTTCTCTGAACGACTAAACTACTCCTCTCAAACCCACAGTGATGCCAATGTGGGATTTATTGAATGTGCCGCTTTTGTAATGAAACCCCCTAGCATCTGCTGCTAGCAGCCCCTTGTGTACATCTCCACTTTAGGCTGGAAACATAGAAGAATAGGATGTATGCCCACCTGTGCCAATTCCCCCCCTAAGGTGGGGTAGGCGAGATGAAGCACATCTTTCAGTCCCCGCAATGTTGAAGATAGGATCATGCCCTCTCCCCCAGGAGGGTGGCATAATTGAGGGTGTAGTCACCCCACGTAACCTGCTATTCCCCTAAAACACCGCCAAGTGTAGTATTTAGGGGGCTCCCCCAGACCTGTAAACTAGTTCCTGTCAACCTAAGGAAGAGGTAGATACGCCGTGCAGTGACACCTGAGATGCCTATTGACTTAGCCCCAGCATGTCTCTAGCTTTCTAGACCCTGCAAAAAGAAACAACGCCTGTCCTACAGCCAGTGACTTCCAGAACCCGAGGAGGACTGCCTGCTCTTCGACAAAGACTAGAGACTCCTGAGGACAGCTGATCTGTCCCCAAGAAATCTACCCAAAGGACTCAGGTGCCCTCGGACCTCAAATCCAGTGCTGGCTGACACCTCCTGGACTTCACGACATCTGCAGCCTGAACAACAGAGGCTCCCCCTGACCACAACCGTCTCTGGTAAGAAGAATCCAACTTCTAAGGATACCCCTGCACCTGAAGCACCTGGGCTGTGGGTAGCTAAAGCGACGGTAGCCCTACGACACCTGCCCCTCTACATACCTCTGCTGTCGCTGGTCTCCGTCCTGCTGTCTACGGTACGATGCCTGCAGCCTGTTTGTCCGAAGCAAGTTCTCAGTTGAAAAGCAAAGGGAGCCCATTGCTGCATTTGCACCCTGCCACCACTGCACAGTTGGTGGTCTATTGTTGGTGCTGCTTGGTGACCCCCGTGCTTGCTCTAACCCCCAAAGCTTGGCCCCTGCAACCGATTTACATACCTGCAAGCAGTGAGCTACAAGCGCCCCCAGTCTCCACTGAAAGGCACAACAAATTTGACCTCTGAAGCCGGCCGTCCCTGTGCCACTGGTGGTGCAGACTTTGTGCTTACCTGAACCTTGCCCTCTGCTGATCTTAACCCCTCAAGTGTGAAACTGTAAGTTGGGCACTTACCCATAAAAGTACATTGTTGTCTTCCTCCATAGGAGAACGCTGACCTGGTGGAAAATTGAACTAAGTGTCGACTTTTAAAACTTACATACCATTTTTTTTTTTAGATCTTGGTCATAAAACTTGAACAAAGCTCATTTTTCGAAAATTGGTGTGGATCCCCTTTTTAGGTCGAGTTTACTCGAACCTATTACTGCTAAACCAGAAAATTTCTAACAGGCGGATTTCTAACAGTTCACGAGAATAGAATCACGTGACAAGCTCCTCATGCACGAGCCTTCCCCCTGCCAGCAGCATTTCTCCTGCACTCGGCCCACCCCCCCTCCCTCTCCATGGTGCGCTCTGCCTCAGGCCAGCATCTCTCCTCCCATAATTATTCACTGCAGGGCCTGCATCTCGTCACCCTTCCTCCCCCTGCCAGCAGACTTCAAAGGCTCCCCCAGCGTGCGCTCGGCCGGCCTCACACCCCATCACCATATGCTTGTTCTAGTCCTCATTAGCTGCATTGTTTGGTCGCCCGATCCTGTGCCTGTATTCTGTTAATTGCTTTTCCTTCTCCGCTCCGTATTTGCAGATCAACCAAAGCCAAGCAACGGTGCTGGAAGAAGGCTCCGGGTCAGACCCCACCCCTCCTCCTCGCACTATGTACCGAAACTTCTTTTTCCATGAAGTGAATGAAGGTGCTTTGAAGGCTGACTGGAATCTTTAAGTACACATGTGAGCAGATGGTTTAAATGCTCTATGAAGGCCATGTCTAAAATATAAGAGCACACGTATCCTCGATGGCTTCCTTCAATGCGTGGCACTGCGCTCACATGAGTCTGTTCTGTGCGTCGGTGGATAAATTACGCTATTTTCACCCTGCTCTGCTTTAATAAACATGAATGGAGTGAACGCTCGCTAAATCACAACACAGCCACGCGAAACATGATTATATTTTAAAATAATGTGTTTTATAAGCTCCATCGTTTTGAACTCTATCTTGGCTTCTCTGTGCACGGTGTTACAGTTAACATGCTTGGTCGGTGCGTCATCGCGCACGTGTTACTTCCAGGGATTTATTTACAAGTATGTTTCCCAGCCCGTCTGCTTGTTTGATCTGGTGTATTGACTGCCTGGACTTTAATTACGGAGCTTCCATTCTTAATAAAGGAACGATCTATGTTAAGCAGAACAAGCCCGGGGCAGATACATTCGTCGAGGAGTCCTGGACACCACTCATCCTCCAAGGGCCCAGGTTTAGGGAGCATGACTGCAGCCTGTAAAACGCAACCGTATCTCACAAAGAACTACTGTTTTATCTGTCCACTGCGCCCTCTCTGCTGTTGACGTACCGCCTGTCGCACGTCAGTCACATCTTGTTTTCATATAGAGCTGCAGCACTTCCCAGCTGTTCCCGGCACTCCCACCTCACCGGGACCCTGACGTCCCCCCGCCCCCTCAAAACCACCCCTCTTTTACCCACAGATGCGAGCTTTCGCCCCCAAACGGTATCCTTTCTGCGGGGGGCGCCCCCACCCCTGGATCATGGCTTCGTTGACTGAATGGGACACACTCAGCAGCAGCAGGGACAGATTCAGCACAGATATAGGATATAGCAGGATATCACTGTGCACACAACAGTGCACCTCTCCGTGCACCATTAAATTAAATTTAATAATTTAATTTGAGCTTGTAAAGCGCACTGCTACCCGTAGGTTTCCTTGCGCTGTATAACGCTGGGGAACCCGTCCTGGCTTTCCCTGTGAGATGGTCCCTGTTGGGCACCCCCAAGGTGAAACCAGGCATCCCCGGCGTTGATGGGGCAGTTTGTGGAGATTAAGCAAGCTATTGCCCAGAGTTGCTGAGTGGAACCCATGGTTAGAGTGGCACCGAAGGTGAGATTTATCGAGCCCGCTGACATTGGCCCAAGATCCTGCCGCATCGGGAATTGAACCCTGGTCCCGGGCCGACCTCTGCTTCTGGGTCTGCCGCCTCTAACCAGTGAGCCACACTACTCCACTTATTAAACAACAGTGCACAACTTTAACTTTCACCTCATACTGTCAATTGTTTTACCCACCCACGCACCCTCCAAGTCCCCTCCCTCGTGTCCTGCATTGCGGTGGTTCACTGCATGTAACGCCCTCGCACGCATCCTGTAAAGTGAGGCACCAAACACAAGGCTCAACAAAGGCTCGGACATGCACAGCAATCTCAGCTTCGTCACAGGTTTATGCGCATTTATCACAGTGCACATCTCTGTGCACCATTATACAACAGTGCAAAACCCCATGCACAACTTTGACTTTCACCTCATACTGTCAATTGTTTTACCCACCGACGCACCCTCCCTCATGTCCGCTTCCTCCCCCCTCATGTCCTTCACCAGTTCAAAGGGTTCACTGGAGTGAACTGCTTTGTAATGAGCTGGCTCAGTGTAAGTACAACTTGCCTCAAGGTCAATTTAAGAAAGGGTGGATATCAAGTGATTAATTTTTTAATTTTTATAAATGTGGACACGTGACATACCTATTATGCTTTCCTAAAGGCCCGTGAGACCTCAGCAACAACGCCTTTAAAGTTGATAATTCTCCTAGCATGCTTCCAGCATCAGCAGTATCCAGAGTTTCCCATCTGGACCGACACATGCGTCCTCATTTTCTCACAATAGGTGCAAAATGCACAGTTGACGGGAGAGTCGCGTGGCGCTTCTCGTGGGCTTGTGTCAATTAATGGGCGTTGGCTCCTCCATCCAGACAGCACCCTCCTCTATTAGCACTGGGTAATGCCTAATTAAAAGCTTTTTTTGGGAGCTGGCCCATAACGGCTCTTTTTTACTGTAAACCCTTCCCGGAGCAGTCAAGCACATGTAACTCCCCAGGTATTGTTAATCCATGCCTCTGTTTCCGATTTAATGTGTCTCATTGTGTGCTGTACACAATTTGAAAACCAGTTTGAGGCCAAAGCCAGCGTGATTAAAGTGCGTGTAATACACACCAGAGAGAGGGTTTTTTGGTACACAACTTGAGTTTTAGGGATTTAATGTGTGGCCCTTTCTCATGAGTGAAAAGATTTGCGCACGTTAATAACGAAGCCTCTCAAAGTTCTAAAACCGCATTTTTGGCAGAAAAGAAAATAAGGGGGCATTTTTGGCAGAAAAGAAAATTAGGGGGCATATGCGGAATCCTATCTATGCAAAACTCACATCCAACTATCTGCAGAGCTCAGGGGCGGCCAGCTTCCTTTCCATCATGTTTGCTATTTGCATACATCTGTGTCTTGCTGCCTCCGAGCCTCCACAACTTACCTTTGGCACTGTAATATTGTTAAATGCTAATACTTTTGTGGGATCAGCAGCTCTGATTTTAAAAACGTAATTGTGTTTGTGTGTCAGTTTTAAACTGCATTTAATTCAACAAAACTGCTAAATCTGAACCAATCTTCATTTGAAGTGGAGAAAAGAAATGGTGCATGGCTACACACGTATAAGGTCCCAAAGGCAAGACCTATTGGCTATGCCAATGCTTCTGCTGCCTGCTCCTTTACCTATTTTGCATTGCTTTTACTGCTAACACCCCACACTCACCACCTTAAACAGCAGACATTATCTTAAATCACAGGTCCCGATATCCTGCAAAGCGATTCCAACTGGCGCCACCTACATTTACATATTAAAGTGGAGGAAAAGACGCAAGAATTTACTGGATCAACTGTCGCTGCCTTCCCCTCGCCTGCAGCCACATGTACCAGCCGCCTAGTGATGCCACAGAAGGATTTGTGAACCCGAAATCTGTACCAGAGAAGTGTGCAGTACCGCTAGCCCCTTCACTTCACTATGTGTGTGGCCTTACTTGGTGCTCCTGCCAGCGCTCACACAGTTATTCAGGGGCTTTATTTGTACTGGTGCCACGCCATATCTATCTATCTATCGCCCTCCCTCTATCTATCTGTCACCCTCCCTCTATCTATTGCCCTCACTCTATCGCACTCACTCTATCTATCATTTGCACCACCACAGCATCACTCAAGGGCACCACTATGTACTACCACAGCATCACTGAACGCCAAAGCATCACTCGTCGCCACCGCAACATCACTCAGCGCCACCACAGCATCAATCTGTGCAACCATTCAACAACAACTGGTTCAAATTGGTCCTCTCAATCTTTAAGCTTTATTACAAATGTCACAAAAAGAGGTTAATATTTCACTTCTGATCTTCACAATAAAATACACTGAACATAATATTAACAAAAGTTATTTACAAAAGTTTAAGCTATTGCCATTATAAATTACAATAACTTATTTAAGTATTAATTATTGAAAAAAATTAAAAGACGCTGTTATTTGTAATATCAATACATCTAAGTCACATAAATACAACACATTGCATTACAAATGCTATAGGTGTCACGTTTGCGAAAGTTAAAACTATTGGCATTGTAAATGACAAAGCTATTAATTTCGCCATTTTCAAAACCAACACATAAATAAAAAAATTGTCATTTACAATACCAATAGCTCAAACTTTCCTACTGCAAGACCTATTGCATTGCAAATGCTTGTTGAGTTGTGTGTCCCTTATTGGTCTATGTGTGTGCAATAAAGGTCTTACACTCCTCTATGTTAGGCCAAAGGCTGCTCACCCACACTACCACTAATAGAACACTTTGGGTTTACATGGAGCCCTGAACAATCTTGGGGAATCTCTGGACTCTGGGCACAGTATAAACACCTAGTGGGATACCATATACAGAGCCAGCTTCCTACACCAATGTGCAGACAGTCTTGGGGAGAGCAGCTGGTAGACACTAGGGAGGAATGGAAAAAAATGAAAATGCCATTGGCGAGGAAGTTTAAGTTAACTATTATAGTAACACAATTTAAATCCAAAGCCACCTAAATTCACCAATATGGGAACGGCCAAACACTATTAGAAAGTGCCCCTAGATGCCCCAGAAGGATAAGTTACTTACCTGTAATCCTAGTTCTCTTCCAGGGGTATCCTCATCAAAGTCATAAGCACTGAATATTCCCGCCCATGTACGGGGACCCCGGAAATAATATTAAATTATATATGGAATTCACATATATCTAGCTCCACATATATGTATGTGCATATATCATTTTTTCTCACACCAATGCAGCCCCCAAAACTGAGGCTAAACAATGTAATTACCCATACGAACAAGTTACTTACCTTCGGTAACGATATATCTGTAAGAAACATTAGTTAGTGTTAGATTCCTTACCTTAGAACAGTGGTTCCCAAACTTTTGACTCCTGAGGACCCCCATTGAGTCACCACTGGAAGCGGGGACCCCCAAAAAATTTGTAGGATTTACATTTCAAACATTAAAACAGTAATGCGAAAAAACATACGTGTGCAAACAAAACAAATCCCCGAATTACTAATAATTTTAGGAAAATATTTACAATCCCCTATCACCATGGAAAATCAATGTTTGCGACGTTCCCGTGGCGATAGGGGCTTCACCTTATTTACAAGGCAGCGTTAAGCCACTTAACCTGGCTTAACTCTGCCTTGTAAATAAGACCCCCTTTCACCTAATGCTTAGCGTTAAAGGGGTGGGCAGTGGGTGTTGCGGTGGGCGTTTCCCCTGCAACACCCATTGATTTTGACGCTGCCCCCTATTTACAAGGGCAGCGTAAATGGGAGGCAGCGCCAAAATTGAGACCAGGGACAACCAGGTCTTAACTTGGCGAAACAAGGAGAAATGCTTAATTTCTACTCGTTTTTGCAAAACGCCTTGGATTGTTTATCTTCAGGAAGGTGACCATTCCTGCACCTCAACAATCTTTTTTTTTAAAAAATGCCATTTTATAACTTTCATGTGTGCTGCATTAAGCAGCACTCATAGAAGTGACAAAACAACACTTCAAGATTGTTTATGTGCAGGAAGGGGAACCTTCCTGTACATAAACAATCTCCCCCTGTTAAGTGTAGTGCCAGCGCAGGGGAATCGCAGGGCTGCACCATATTCTTGTAAATATGGTGCAGCCCTGCATTTCTGAAGTGGCGGAGTGTGTTGTTGAGCCAAGGAGGCTAACAACACTCTTCGCTACTTCTGTTGTATTTTATATTGAAAGAATTTGCAAGAAAACAAAAAAAGTTAATGGGAAGTTTGGTGCTGCGTCTCCGTGACTGACTTTTCCATGGTTGGCTATATTTTGCAGTACGAGTCTCCTGCTCCTGCCAGGGCCAGACTGGAAACCCAAAGCAGCCCTTGGCAAATGATTTCAGACCAGTCCCCATACGGTGCACACAGAGTGCAGTGAGTGAGTCCGACCACTACAAAGGGGACTTTGGGTGTCTCTCCCCCCAAGCAATTTAGGAAACAATGGTGCAGTCTACAACACATATCATTATATATTGGATTGTAGTAGCTTTTAACGAATAGTAATGAAGACCTGACTTTGCACCAGAATACACCAATCTTTCTGGGGGTTCTTCAATGATTCCCCCACTATCACCCTCCAACAGTGCTTCTCATCTCTCCATAGCCCCGCTCTGTCATGTGTATTTATTTTTTTATAGCATCTCTCATACCATTGTAGGATGTCAGAGCACTTTACATCACACACATATAGAGACAGTGAATCATACATGTAATTCAGTGTATAGAAAATGTTACATAAGGCAAAGGGGACTACGAGGTGTAGAATTCACATGTCATTCATACAGGTAGGCATTATTAAAGAGTGCTTGTTCTGGAGAAGCACAAACCCAGGATTCAAAAATAACACAGTGGTTAGCATTGACTTTAACAATAAAAATGTATTTCCACCCAAATAAACCTTTTTGGCAGCATCAGGATAATGAAAGACTGGGAAAAAACATAAGTTACTAACTTGTACCTTACAGTTTGCAAGCAGCTCTTTGATGACAGTTTATAGGCATATTTGCTAGATTAAGACTGTCACTTATGAACTGCCGAGTAATAAAAGAATCCCTGTGACAAAAGCAGTAACCCACTGACCTTTGCACATAAAATACTGTTTCTTTATATTCCTGGTACACTTCCTTGCAGTAGGCATATTAACCCTCTGTGCTACATTGGATAAGTCAAAGCTGCCACCAGAAAAAATTCTCATCTCTCTCCAGCAGGAACATTAATCACTGGTGTTATTCTGGACACTTTTATTGTTCTTTGAAAACTGCTAATTAAACAAGATACTTTGAGTTGCTTTTAAAACTGCTGCCTGCGGACCCCCTGGGAATGTGTCAGGGACCCCTGGGGGTCCGCGGACCACAGTTTGGGAAACACTGCCTTAGAATATCCCCAGGCGTCAGTCTGGATCCGGAAACTTTTGCGTAGCAGTACCCCTGCGCGTCGGTAGGCGTCGTCTGCAGGCGTCCCCTGCGGCTCCGGGTCCGTCGTCGGCGTCGTGCGCCGTGATGACGTCGCTGGAGTATATAGACGCCGCCTCCGCGCGCTGACGTCAGTTCTTTGTACACAGCTTTTCCGCGCCAGGAGACGCAGAGCCATGAGAGAACCAACACTGGTGCCATGTGAAACTAGGGCCCTGAAAGGGATGTCCTTAACCCTAGGTATCAGTTCGCAGAACGGGGAGGATGGGTGGGTTCGGTAAGGAATCTAACACTAACTAATGTTTCTTACAGATATATCGTTACCGAAGGTAAGTAACTTGTTCATCTGAAAGAAACACGTTAGTGTTAGATTCCTTACCTTAGAATACATACCCCAGCAATACCAACCCCGGTGGTGGGTCTGCGAACCAATACAATACTACACCAGAAAGTCCTGGAGGACAGAACGGCCAAAGAAGCCATCCCTCCGGACTGGACTGTCCAGGCAGTAGTGCCTCGCAAAGGTGTGCAGCAAGGCCCACGTAGCCGCTTGGCAAATGTCCTGCAAGGGGACTCCCCGGCCCAGGGCAGTAGTAGCCGCCGTGGCCCGAGTGGAATGGGCCCTCAGCCCAACAGGAGGCTCCTTCCGAGCCAAAGAGTAGCACGCTTTGATGCAGAGAACGACCCATCGAGAGATGGTTCGTTTACAGACCCTTCTTCGCACCCACGTAGCCCACAAACAGTTGGTCATCCACCCGGAACTGGCGTGTGCGATCCATGTAAAATGAAAGCGCACGTTTTGGGTCCAGACGATGGAGCCGCTCTTCATCCTTTGAAGGATGCGGAGGCGGGAAGAAGGAAGGGAGGGTGATGGACTGCCCGATGTGAAAGGCCGAAACAACCTTGGGCAGGAAAGAAGGTCTAGTCCTCAGAACCACCTTGTCAGGATGAATGGACAGGAAAGGAGGTTGGACAGAAAGAGCCTGGAGCTCACTCACCCTTCTGGCAGAGGTGATGGCAACCAGGAAGGCCGTCTTTAAAGTCAGGAGACGGAGAGGACAAGAATGAAGGGGCTCAAAGGGAGCACACATCAGAAAGGTTAGAACCAGGTTCAAATCCCACTGGGGCATCACAAACGGAACAGGTGGAAACATGTGAGTGATGCCCTTCAAGAATCGAGTTACAATCGGGGATTTGAACAAAGAAGGCTGATCAGGAAGCCTCAAAAAGGCTGAAAGGGCAGAAAGGTAGCCCTTGATAGTGCCCAGAGCAGAGCCCTGCTGGGCAAGAGAAAGAAGAAACAGAAGAACCTCCGAAAGAGAGGCAGACAGAGGATCCACAGCCTTTGCTTTGCACCATGCCACAAATCTGTTCCACCGACAGGCGTATACCGACTTAGTGGAGGGACGCCTGGCTGCCAGAATAACGTCACAGACTTCAGGAGGCAAGTCAAATGGCCTCAACTGCCGCCGCTCAATCTCCAAGCATGGAGGTGGAGACTGGACAGGTTCGGGTGGAGGACCGTCCCCTGCTGCTGCGACAGAAGGTCCTCCTGAAGGGGCAGGCGGATCGGGGGACCGACTGACATGCTGAGTAGCTCGGGATACCAGTACCTTCGAGCCCAGTCCGGAGCCACAAGGATAACTTGGGCCCGGTCGCGCCTGATCTTCTTCAGCACTCTGGGCAGAAGTGGTATAGGCGGAAAGGCGTATAACAGACCGCAACTCCACTCGCGCCGAAAGGAGTCGCCGTGCGAGTGCCGTCTTGGAAACTCCAACGCGCAGAACTGATGACATTGCGCGTTCTCTTCTGTGGCGAATAGATCTAACCAAGGCTCTCCCTATTGCAGAAAGATGCCTTGCGCCACGTCCGAGTCCAGACGCCATTCGTGATCCATCGAGCACCGACGGCTGAGTTCGTCCGCCCTGGCGTTCAGGGAACCTGCCAGGTGTTGAACCTTCAGAGTCACGCCCTGACGTTCCAGCCATTGCCAGAGGCGCAGAGCCTCCTGGCAAAGGGTCCACGACCCCACTCCGCCCTGTTTGTTGCAGTACCACATGGCGGTGGTGTTGTCGGTGAACACCTGCACTACACTCCCGTTGACAAAGGGGAGGAATGCCTTCAGTGCCAGACGAATCGCCCGCAGCTCCAACAGGTTGATATGGAGCCGGGACTCCGCCGGAGACCAGATGCCTCTGATCTCTGCCTCTCCCAAGTGGCCACCCCAGCCCTGGAGGGACGCGTCCGTCACGACAACGTGCTCCGGTTGGGGAAGGGAGAGGGATCTGCCTCTGACCCAATCGCGGTCCGTAAGCCACCACTGCAGTTGTCTCGCAGTGCCCTCCGAGATCAAGACGTGGTCGGACAAGTTGCTCTGATGCTGGGCCCACTGAAACTTCAGGTCCCACTGCAGAGCCCGCATCCGCCACCGGGCGTGATGCACCAGAAGGATGCAGGAAGCCATCAGTCCCAGCAGCCGCAGCGTCAACCTGACCGAAACCCGGGATAGCGGCTGAAAGATGGGAATCAAAGCCTGAATATCCCGAACCCGCCGTTCCGGAGGATAAACCCGAAACTGCGCCGAGTCCAGAACGGCTCCGATGAAAAGGAGCTTTTGAGAGGGACACAGGTGTGATTTCGGCACATTGATGGAGAACCCCAGGTCGTGCAAGATGTCTGCCGTCATCTGAAGGTGGTGGACGACTGTCTGGGGCGAGCCCGCCTTCAACAACCAGTCGTCTAGGTAGGGGAAGACTGAAACCCCCAACCTGCGCAGATGGGCTGCGACCACCGCCATCACCTTTGTGAACACCCGTGGGGCGCTGGTAAGGCCGAAGGGAAGCACGATAAACTGAAAGTGCTCCTGGCCTACCGTGAACCGCAAGTAACGCCGGTGGGCCGGCAGGACGGGGATGTGAAAATAGGCATCCTGCAAGTCCAACGCTACCATCCAGTCTTGTGGGTCTAGAGCAGCCAAGACCTGAGCCAACGTCAACATCTTGAACTTCTCCTTCCGGAGGAAGCCGTTGACGTTCCTTAGATCCAAGATAGGACGTAGGCCCCCCTTGTCCTTCTTGGGTACCAGAAAGTAGTGGGAATAACAACCACGCCCTACTTCTGGCCCAGGAACGCGCTCGATGGCCCCCTTGGCCAAGAGGGCCGTAACTTCCTCCTGCAGAAGTGTCAAGTGGTCCCCCGACACACGGTGGTTCTGCGGTGGCATGGCTGGAGGAGTGGTCTCGAAGGGGAGGGAGTAGCCCCTTCGGACGATTTGCAGCACCCACCTGTCCGAAGTGATCGTGCGCCAGTGAGCGTGGTGATGGCGAACCCTGCCACCCACTGGCGTCACATGGGGCCGAAAGCACGGACTAGGAGGATTTTGAGGCAGATGCTGCGGGGGGAGGTGTGGTCTGACCCCGCCGTTGTCCCCGACCGCCACCACGGCGGTTTCCACGGCCGCCACCGCGTTGAAAGGATTGTTGCGGCACGTGGCTGGCAGCACGTGTGGGGGCGCCCCTTCCTTGGCCACGAAAGGGAACGAAACAAACCCGGTTGCTGACGCTGGGTCGAGAGACCCAAGGACTTGGCCGTGACCCTGGAGTCCTTGAAGCGTTCCAGCGCGTGGTCCGCCTTGTCACCGAACAGGTGACAGCCACCGAACGGCATATCCATCAATGTATTCTGGACATCTGCCGAAAAGTTGGCGGATCTCAGCCAGGCGTGGCGACGAATCGCCACCGTCGTTGACATAGCTCTGCCCAGCGAGTCGGTCGTATCAAGACCACACCGTATCGAATATTTCGCTGCATCTCGGCCCTCAGCCACAGCCTGACCGAGTTTTGCCCGCACCTCCATGGGGCATTCTGGCAGCAGTTCCGCGACCGTATCCCACACAGAGTGGGTGTAGCGGCCCAAGAGGCAAGCGGTGTTGCAAGACCGCAGGCCCAATCTAATGGACGAGAAGACCTTCTTGCCAAACTGGTCATACCTCTTGGATTCCCGGTCGGGCGGGGCCGACGGGAATACGGACTGGGAGGTCGAGGCCTGGATCACCAGACTCTCAGGAGTGGGGTGGGTAGACAGGAACTTGGGGTCATCCGGACAAGGACGGTGGCGCCTGGCCACGTTCCGATCAACAGGCGCACCTGAAGCGGGCCTGGACCACGTGCCCAACAGAACGTCTGACAAGGCTTCATTAAACGGCAGCAGTGGCTCCTGTGGGCATGACTGCGGTTTGAAGACCTCAGTGAGGATGTTAGGCCTCACGGCCGCGACGGGGAGCTCAAGGTGTAAGGCCTTGGCAGCCCTCATCAGCACCACAGAATATGCAGCTCCCTCCACCGATGCCACGGAAGGAGGAGAGATCAAACCAGGGTTAGGAGAGTCGTCCAGACCACTGGCATCCCCCAAGTCACCTGTCCAGTCCGGGTCATACTGGCACTCGCGTGACAGAGGGTCCTCGGACCCCTCCCAACCTTCACCGAACTCTTCATCTTCTCCGTATTCGGAGTCAACGATGTAGACCGGCTCCTCGGGGTTCATGGACCCCATCGGCGCCGAGCCCGGCGTCGAGCGACACCGGTCCGACTCCGCGTCCGGCGTCGGGGAAGGTAAGGGGACAGCGCCGCCCGGAGCCGGCGTCGGAGCCCCGTTGCCGGCCGGAGCCGGCACCGGAGAACCGGCGCCGCGCGGGGACGGCGTCGGGGGTAACCCCGATGGTAACGGCGCCGGAGAGGCCGGAAGACCAGCCGGCGCCGATCCCGAAGGCCCTTGCAGCGCCGGGGTCGGAGCCGTCGGCGGCGCCGGGGCCGGAGCACCCGACGGCGCCGAGGCAGGGACACCCGAACCGCTAGGGCCCCCAGACGGTGGCACTGGGCCCGAAGGCGCCGTAGGCCCCGTCGGAGAACCGAGCGCCCTCATGGCCATGAGGAACGCATCGATCTCCTCAGGCGTCGCGCCGTGCCCAGGGACCGGAGGGTATGAGGCAGGCCGTGCCGGCGACTCTCGCGGAGCCGCGGGGTTGGGGTCACCCGAGCCCACGGCCGCATCGCGCGAGCGTCGGGGTGAGTCGGGGGTACGATGACGACGCCCCGACTTCTTGTGCTTCTTACCTGATGAGCCCGACGAGTGGTGTCGACTTCCGGAGCGCTCGGCGCGGCTCCGCGACCGCTCCCTCGAACGCTCTCTCGACCTCCGGTCGGACCGGGACCGCTCCCGGTCCCGACGTGGGGCCGACACCCGGAGCTCCAGTAGCTTGCGGGACCGCTCCCGCCTAGCCTTGTTGGTGAGGGCCTGGCAGTCGACACAGGAGTCCACGTCGTGGTCGGGGCCCAGACACCGGAGACAGAGGCGGTGATGATCCGTGACCGACATTGTGCGCTCACAGTCATCACAGTGCTTGAACCCAGGCATCCTAACAGGCACAATAGTGAAATAACAATTCGAAAAACTTGGTCAAAGACCGGAGTAC
This sequence comes from Lissotriton vulgaris, assembly GCF_964263255.1. Lineage (NCBI taxonomy): Eukaryota > Metazoa > Chordata > Amphibia > Caudata > Salamandridae > Lissotriton > Lissotriton vulgaris. Next base: position 67,107,757 of record NC_141699.1, read on the forward strand.
TGCTCTTCAGATCTGCGTCCACTGGCGCGGAAAAAAGAAGAACTGACGTCAGCGCGCGGAGGCGGCGTCTATATACTCCAGCGACGTCATCACGGCGCACAACGCCGACGACGGACGCGGAGCCGCAGGGGACGCCTGCAGACGACGCCTACCGACGCGCAGGGGTACTGCTACGCAAAAGTTTCCGGATCCAGACTGACGCCTGGGGATATTCTAAGGTAAGGAATCTAACACCAACGTGTTTCTTTCAGATATAGACTGTATTTGCAAGCATATAAAAAACACATTAGGTCGAATAGCACGTGAACTCTGTTTTAATAACTAAAACACTCATATTATGAAAATTGCTAATAAGTAGACATTGTTGGCCCACAGACTGCATTATAAAGCAATAGCATAGAAAATGAAAGCATTTTCAACAAAAAGTGGCACTGTGCCTTTAAGGCAGCCATGACCCCTGGCTTCCCATCATGCCTCAGGGGTAACAGTTAGGTCAGTTCTTTGCATAACCCTGAAAGTCAGGTCTCAACAATAAACTATAAACACTTTGACAACGTCTCATTTACCTGGGGACGCGGGTGGGTTGCTTATGACTTTGATGAGGATACCCCTGGAAGAGAACTAGGATTACAGGTAAGTAACTTATCCTTCTCTTCCAGGGGATCCTCATCAATAGTCATAAGCACTGAATAAAATAGCAAGCCCACCAACCACCTGCAGGTAAATGAGAAAACACATGACCCAACCAAAGGTTGTAACAGCCAAAAATCAGCCGTTAAACAGATTCCGCAAGGAGGCCTGGCCTACCTGGGTATCTGCTCTAGTGTCTGAATCTAGACAGTAGTGTCTTGGAAATGTATGGACGGACCTTCAGGTCGCCGCCTTACAAATCTCAGACATGGGCACATTATTAAGAAATGCTGTAGTAGCCGCTTTCCCTCTGGTGGAATGTGCTTTGTGAGAAAACCCCAGGGTCTGACAAACAGTTGATCAGACTTGCGTATAGATAGAAATTTAAAACCCTTTTCAGGTCCAAAGAATGCAAGGCCCTCTCAGCTGGAGTGGAGGGATTGGGAAACAAGCATTTTCAATGCAATAGGTCTCGCATTAGGAAAGTGTGAGCTATTGGTATTGTAAATGACAATTTTTTTTAATATGTGTTGGCTTTGAAAAAATATAAATTAATAGCATTGTTATTTACAAAGCCAATATCTTACACTTTCCTAATGCGAGTCCTATTGGCTATGGCAATGCTTGTTGGTAGCAAGCAAGGACAGTTCTGTTGTGGTGCTGAGTGATGCTGATGTGGTTGGGCTGAGTGATGTGGTGGTGTCCCAGAGTGATGTGGTGGTGTCCCAGAGTGATGTGGTGGTGTCCCAGAGTGATGTGGTGGTGTCCCAGAGTGATGTGGTGGTGTCCCAGTGATGTGGTGGTGTCCCAGAGTGATGTGGTGGTGTCCCAGAGTGATGTGGTGGTGTCCCAGAGTGATGTGGTGGTGTCCCAGAGTGATGTGGTGGTGTCCGTGCAGTTAAGTAGTTTGTTTCCTCAGTGCCAGGATGCCTGGAATTCTTGGGGCATCGTGGCTCTCTATAAAGCTAATATTCATTGAACTGGGAAATTGCTATTGAGGAAATACATATGAAGCGAGTGTGGAGTGGCCACTGTGGAGCCAATTAAGCATTGCATGTAGAAGGAGCACCGTAGGCTCATATGGTGGGGCCTCTAGAGACACCTTTTGAAGACCATGAGGTGTGGGCACAGTGAGAAGAGGCATTTGGAACAACGTTCTGGCTTGTAGTGAGAAATAAATTGTGGGAGAACATGAGTAATGGGGGCTAAAAATAATTAAGTCACCTGGGGTTAACTTGGACAACTGTAGGTGAGAAAATATGGGGCACGTCACTGGGGACAATTGGTGTTGGGAATGCGAAGGAGGAATCTGAGACTAGGGGGCTTGGAGTGGTTGATTTGGGGTGCACTAAAAGTTTTTGTTTCAACAGTGGGTGTGAAGAATCTTTTTCCACATAATATACTTCAACAACAACAAAACTCGTTATTTTTCCATGGTAGAGAATTGACATTTCAAAATCAATGTCTGTTCCTGTAGGGTGAACCGGCATGCTCAGCTACAGATGGCCATTTGTCTTGAGTAAATGGCCTGTTAAGTTTACGGTCAACTCCTAGAATGGAAATAGCATTTTTAAATGAAAAGGTTAATTTTCATCCAAAAAATAAGGCTTATACTGAAATCCAACATATTAACCTCCCCTGAGAACTAACTTGAGCTTCAAATCATGCTAATTCCTATGAGATAAGATGGCATATAACATTCAAGTACGTTTCCTGAAAGAGAAGAGTGCACATGATGTCCAAGAATCGCCATTGCTCTTATGGGAACAAGTATACTTGGCTTAGTACGTGATCCAAGTTACTTTGAAAATAATTCTGGTCACCACAAGGGCCCAAAGTTATTTGAGACCTAGGCCTTTGTTACGATTTTGTCAGTAAAGGCAACTCAGACGGAAATGGGTGTTCATGTCTGAACTGGTATCACGAGTTGTGCAGAATGTATAAAGACCTGGCTGATAAGGTGGAAAAGTGCACTATTATAGTATCCCGCATTTCAAGCAATGAAACCGAGAATAAGGGATGTAATGGTGCGCGAACCTGTGGGGCGGTCAAACCACGAGTTATGTTATTCTCCCCCCCACGCCCCCCCCGATTACGAGCATTTTCCGTGGCAATGCCAGTTACCAGTAGAATACCTGACAAACAGAAAACACTTGGCAACTGTAGGTCATTAGTCTTATAGGTATTTACGGCTTTTAAAGGGCATGTAGTTAACTGCAAATTTTGGGCTACGTAAAAAACGAAATTAAATGTTATAACAATCTCGTTATTGCAGTTGATCTGCCTAAAAAAACTCAAGTACTTTCATTACCTAATATGATTCGAAAAGTGTGAAATGCCTGCTTTACACACACAAAAAATACATATATTAAGCGTTAGTTCGACTACAGTTGGCAAAATGGAACATAAAATATTAAGGGCCGTTCCATTGTCGCAGAAGTGGCTGCAATGCCCTCAGACAGCTTTTACGCCTTCGGTGTAGAAGCAGAACTCAGTCTGTGGGAAATTGAGCGTATACCACAAGAGGACCCCCAAAAAATCGCATCTTCACTGGAAAATATCTGTCGTAGGACACTGGGCAGAATTCCTCCTCCAAAGTAAAAAAAACTCAAAGTAGTAATGTGCCTATAAACAAGATGCTGAACCAAGGACGATTATTAATGGAAACAACGAACAGGTGCTGTTTGTTACTTGCTGGGTAAAGGGCATTACTTGAGCGGAATGCTAAACAGGAAGCGAACCTGGGTCTCGGTCTCACGGAGCCTAAGAAGAGAAAACAGCATGTAGGCGTCATCGAACAGGCGCTTTCATCCCCTCCATCCATGGATTCCCACCGTCTAGTGCTCCTTCGTGGCTTCCTTCCTCGCCTCCCAAGTCATTCATTATCTCCTCACTCTCTTCTGGAGACATGAGTTGCGTAGATGTTTGAAGACCCTCGTATCCATCTTCGTTCTTCGGCTCTCTGCTGTGGGATATATGTGTCACCTCCGCCTTTTCATCACCCACTCCTTTCGGGCTTGCAACCGCCATTTCCACCCCAAGTTCTCGGTTCCTGACCTGGTAGGCTGCCCGATCAGATTCGTTCTTTTTCCGGAGGGCTGCGGCACGGATCTCGAATGGTCGCCGGTGTTCCGGGCTCAGCTTCGCCCAATACTCGCCCATCTTCTTGAGGGCTTCGGCGTAGTTTAGACTGGGCCATTCGGATCGCACCTGATTTTTATGCTCCGCCGAGTATAGTAAACAAGAAAGCAGAGGGCGGCGTGTGTATGCGTGCGTGTCTGTGCAAACTCACCTTGTAACTACAGACATGTTGTGCAACTTGCGCAGAGCGTGAACAGGACTTCCAGAATCAACAGGGGCTGCTGGAGGGAGGAGCAAGGTTAGGGGATCCAATAGCCTGGCACTGGGAGGACTTCGAGGGACGTCACTGCTTATCCGCCGAAGGCGCCTGGGTGCTCAGCGGGAAAATAAGTTACGGAAGGCGATGAGCTGACTCAGAGGCAAGTGAACTTTGGAATAATACCAAGAAAGCAGAGGGCGGCGTGTGTATGCGTGCGTGTCTGTGTGTGTGCAGGGGGGTTGGGGGGGGGCGGCAGCGTGTGTATGTGTGCACGCGCCTGCGTGTGTATGCGCGCGTGTCAGTGTGTGTGCGGGGGGGGGGTGGCAGCGTGTGTATGTGTGCACACGCCTGAGTGTGTGTGTGTGTATGCAGAGGGGTGGGGGCTGGCTGTGTCTGTGCGCCGTTAATGCATGCGAGAGCAGGGGCTGAGTGTTTGTCTGCGCAAGTGCGGGTCAGAAGCGCGCTCCTGCGGTCAAAACAGACTGCAAAAGCGCGCGTCCGACCCGTGTCTTCATTCCTAAATACGGGCGACAATAGGTCTAAAGCAGACACCATCAATGCTTATGCATTGAATGTACGTCTGCTCGACCTAAAAAGGTGGGTAGAGAGATGGTCTGGTTTATATGGAAATCTGACACCACCTTAGGTAGAAAAGACCTACCCTATTCAGATGGAACACTGTATAAGGCTCTTTGGAACAGAGAGCTTGAATTTCGCTCACCCTACGGGCTGACTTGATTGCTACCAAAAAAGCAGCCTCCCAAGAAATATGCTGAAAGGTTGCTTTATGAATGGGTTCTAAAGGAGGACCCGTCAATTTCGATAACACTAGGTTCAACTCCAAGGGGGAGACTGAGGGCATACCGGAGGGTAGACCTTCAAGCCCTGTAGAAAATCTTTCACAGACAGCCTGTAACTGGAAAAAAGAAGGTTGGGAAGGTGACCGCCTATAAGTTGTTATAGCTGCTAAGTGCACCTTAATGGAATTACATTTCAACCCTGTTTTAGCCAGATATAATAGGTGAGGGAGAATGACCTCTTCCTGACCTTTGATAGGATGACAATTGTTCTGCATACACCACATGTAGAAACGCTTCCACTGGCATGCCTATGAATGCCTTGTGGAAGGCCGTCTCGCTTCTTTCAAAATGGACATGCAGTCTTGCTGCAGTCCTAGTTGGCCGTATTGTATGACCTCAGGAGCCATGCTGCCAAGTTCAGTGACGGAAGGTTGGGATGATGAATCCTCCCCTTGGATAGCAGGTCCGGCCTGCACGGCAGTCTCCTGTGAGGACAGATGTAGAAGGTCCGTGTACCACCACTGTCTCGGCCAATCGGGGGCATTAAGAATCCTCCTTGTGTACGAGTGAGTTAGCTTGCTCACCACCTTCGGGATCAGCGGAAGGGGTGGAAAGGCATACACAAATTCCCCTGACCAGTCTATCAAAAGGGCATTCCCTTTCGATCCTGGTCGGTAGAATCTTGAGGCGAAGTCTCGGCATTTGGTGTTTGTCGTCCGCGAAGAGATCTATTGTGGGACGACCCCATGACTGGAAGATGCTTTCGACTACCTCGTCGTTGAGAACCCAGTCCTCTTTGTCTTCGAAATGCCGGCTTAGAGCATCCGCTCTCAAGTTCTGTTCTCCTGGGAGATGGACTGCTGTGACTGACAGATTCCGAGCCAGAAGGCAATGCCACAGATTTTGTGCTTCCAGGGAGAGGGTGCGTGGGCGTGTTCCACCCTGCTTGTTCAGGTAGTACATGGTGGTGGTGGTGTCTGTTTGTACTAACACTGATGATGTTTGAATCGAGGGCAGGAAAGCTTTGAGATCTAGATGGACTGCCCTCAGCTCCAACATGTTGATGTGGTAGGAGCGATCTTTGGGAGACCACAGTCCTTGCGTCTGGAGATGACCCATGTGTGCCCCCCAGCCTTGTAGAGAGGCATCTGTTATCAGTGTCTGGGAAGGTGGAGGTTGATGGAACGGAATGCAGACTTGCATATTTCGCCTTTTCATCCACCAAGGTATGGATGCTCGCGCTGTGTTTGACAAAGTTATCTTGTCGTCCCAGCGAGCTGGCTGCTGGTCCCACTTGTTCTCCAGATCCTGCTGAGGAGGACGCATCCGTAGTCTGGCATTGGGGACCAGAAACATGCAGGATGCCATCGACCCTAGTAGGGAGGCAATCCTTCGCACTGTCAGATCCCTGTTTCGTAGAACCAGTTGGCATTTTTAAGTGATGGAAGACCGTCTCTCCTCTGAAGGAAACACTTTTCCTGCCTCGGAGTCTGGTAGAGCTCCTAGGAAATGTATTTGCTGCGTCGGCTGTGAAGTTGACTTGTTGAAATTCACATGCAGACCCAACCGATGGCATAAATCGATGCAGCTCAGAAAGTTGTTCCTTACACTGTCCCTGGAAGGACCTTTCAACAGCCAGTCGTCCAGATATGGGTACACAAAGACACCCTTCGGCGTAGAGCCGCTGCTACCACTGCGATACACTTTGTGAACACTCTGGGAGCGGACTTCAACCCGAATGGGAGGACTTTGAACTGGTGATGAGGTCCCCACCCGGAAACGGAGGAATTTCCTGTGACTAAGTTATTGGTACATGAAAGTATGCATCTTGTAGGTCCAGCGAACACATCCAGCCTGAGATGTGGATATATTTGATGAAGCGCCAACATGCGAAACTTTTCTTTTTTGATGTAAAGATTGAGTGTCCGCAAGTCCAGAATGGGTCTGTATTTTGCTTTCTGGCCTTTTTTCTTGACCAGAAAGAATCTCGAATAAACTCCTTTCCCTCTTTGAGACCTTGGTACCCTCTCGATAGCTGATTTTGTGAGAAGGGCGGCTACCTCTTTTTGTAGGGGTTTTAACCGATGACTATGTTGGAGGGATAGAAGGAGGTTGATGTTGACACCGAAGAGAGTAACCATTCTAAAGCATAGCGAACACCCAGTGATCGTTTGTAATGGCCCGCCACTCTTCCATATGATACGCGATGCTTCTCCCCACTGGAGTGGTGAACGGCGCTGGGGGAAGGAAGGACTCATCGTTTGGATTGCGCCTTGTTGGAGTTATTGCCTTGGCGCCGATTACCTCCCCCTCTTGAGGAGCGCCTGCCTCTGTACTGGGATTTTTGCTGCCCCTGTTGGTCTTGACCCTTCTGCCACTGAGGGGTTTGAACCCTCTGTTGGGATGATCGCTTATTGTAGGGGCAGAACCTTTTACGGAATTCTTTTTTCTTTTCAAGCCCCACGGCTTTTAGAGTGTCCAATTCCGTCTTCATACACTGCATTTCCTCATCGGTGTGTGAACCGAATAAAGATGATCCAGAGAAAGGCAGGTTCATGATTTGTGTCTGAGCTTCTGGCTTTAGGGCGGTAAGGAGCAACCACGAAAACCTCCTTGCGCATACCCCAAGAGCATATCCATGCGCCGACAGGGTAGCTCCGTCCGCTGCAGCGCTAATAATCTGGTTGGAGACCTGGCTGCCCTCCGTAAGGCTCACTTTGAAATCCCTGCGATCTTCCTGAGGGAGTTTTTCGATGAAGCGCTGTAGGGAATCCCACAGGTATCTATCATAGCGTCCCAATAGCGCCTCCGCATTGGAAACCTTCAGCAAGGAGGCAGAGGTGCCGCATACTCTTCTTCCCCAGGAGTCTTGCGTCTTGCTCTCCTTGTCTGGAGGTAGTGGAGGAAGATGCCACGGCATGGGTCTTTTTTGCCGCTGCAATAATCACGGAATCCGGGGGGAGGGTCGGCTCTGAGGAATAGTGGGTCCTCCTCTGGTGACTGATATTTTTTGAGAATCCTCGCCGTTATTGATTTTATGGTCGCAGGCGTGAGGAATACGTCCATGACTGGTTCTATTATCCCTGGAACTGAGGGAAGCAGAGGTTTGGCCGCTGTCTTAAAAAATCACAGAAGACTTGGTCAAGCGCTGTCATGGGAATCCCCAGCTTAAGCGCCCCTCTGACTAAGATGTCGACCATTTCAGAGATTCTCAACGGTGGGCTGTCGGTTAGTGTGGGAGAATACTCTCTATGTGAGCGAGTAGACTATGAGGAAGAAGTAGGAGATCTGCGCTCCCTTCTCCTGCTCCTTGACCTGGATCTCCGCCTGCATGAGCGCACCGGGGTGCACGTTCGCTCTCTAGGCCTGGAAGGAGGTCAATCCCGATTCACCTGCTGCGTTAACCGAGCTGTTGTGTCTTTGTCGGGGGCCCAGTGGTGTAATGGTCTACCACCTAGGTGACAGCCTGATGGAAGGCGACTTCCGCCTTTCTCCCCTCTCAGGGGAACGTGCCGGAGGAGATGGATTCACCTCTTCGTGTAGTGATCTAGCCAGTGAATGTTCTGAGGCACTTTCAGAAGAATAGATTACAACATCCTAGGTCTTAGCTGCTGATTCACGGTGAGAGACATGAGAGCCTGAGGGAGAGGACAATAGGCTCACTGGAGGAGAGACCTCTCCTAAAGGAGATCTAGAGCGAGATCTAGAGCGACTCTGTGATGCCTGGTGTCTTGGCGGAGACTGCCCTGAAGAAAATCTCTTCTTTTTTGAAGGTGGGCTCGAGCGTACAGGAGAACGTCCCCTTGACCTTGAACGCCTCTCCGGGGTTAATTCCTCTTCCCTTCTCGCCGTCTACTTTGGAGATCTCTGCTTTGAGGCTGGCCGGTGACCCAGTGACAGAGTTCGCAAACTATACGTCAACCTTACAGGGGTCTTCTGTCTCGACGTTGGGCCCAACGCCGGTCTCGACACTGAAGGTGAGGGCTGGTGTCTCGACGCCGGGGAAAGATGAACCAACCTTGGCGGAGACCTGTGGCGCGACGTCGAACGCCGAAGGAGCAACCTGTTTTGACTTCGAACCCGGTGATGAGCCGTCAACGAAGGGTGTCTCGACGTTGAACGCCAGTGATGAGCCGTCAACGAAGCGTGCCTCGACAGCTAATGCCTGTTCCTCGACGTCGATCTCTGGTGTGACGGAGCGCTGGGCCTAGACGTCGATCGCTGTGGCGACGACGAAATGATATGCCTCGACGTCGTATGCCCACCTGGCGACGACGGAGGCCTGCCTCTCGACGTTGAACACCACCTAGTTGACGTCAACTGGGTTACCTGAGTTTTCGACGTCGAAGTCTTTGCCGTCGAAGAATGATGAGCTGTCTTCGAAGATGTCTTCGTCGTCGCAGGCAGTTTCGCCGCCGATCCCTACGCCAACGGAGAACAGGTCGGGATTTCTCTCGACATCGACCGCGTTCTCCTCTTCTGCTTCCTTTTAGGAGACCTACCTCTTTCAGAGAGGCCATAAATACAAATTCTCTCTCTGTCCTTGAGGGTTCTCCTTGATACGTTCTTACAATGTTGACAGCTGTCTGCATTATGTGTCTCAGGGAGACAAAGGATACACACGGTGTGCGTCAGTCCTGGCCTTCTTTTTGCCATAGGAGGGGCAAGGTTCGAAAATGAAGGCATTTTGACAAAAATAAACCTTTTCTGAAAAACAAAAAAAAGGCAGCACCAGCACTCCGAAGTCAAAAGACGTCGAGTAAAGGTGAAAAAATTGAAGAATTTCAAGATATTTTTGACAGAAAGTCAAAAAAGGTAGGAGTTGTAAAACCAGGGTCCTGACTGAAGGAGCCGGAAAGAACAACTGAGCTAACTGTCACCCCTGAGGCATGATGGGAAGCCAGGGGTCATGGCTGCCTTAAAGGCACGGTGCCAGTTTTTGTTGAAAATGCTTTCATTTTCAATGCTATTGCTTTACAATGCAGCCTGTGGGCTAACAATGTAAATTTATTAGCAATTTTTATAATATATGAGTGTTTTGCTCATTAAAACACAGAGTTCAAGTGCTATTTGACCTAATGTGCTTTTTATATGCTTGCAAATACAGTCCATGTATGAGTAATTACATTGTTTAGCCTCAGTCTTGGGGCTGCATTAGTGTGAGAAAAAATGATATATGTACATAGATATATGTGGAGCTGGATATATGTGATTTCCATATATAATTTTATATTATTTCCAGGGTCCCCACACATGGGAGGGAATATTCAGTGCTTAGGACAATTGATGAGGATCCCCTGGAAGAGAATTGACATCTTTAACAACCAACCAGTATGACCTATGATACGGACCTGATCTATGGATTGTTGTTAACAAAGGTGCTTAATGTAGGAAGCTGGCTCTTACAGTATAGCAAAAAGGTGTACTGTGCAAAGAGTTCAGGTACCCCATATAAGTTAACAGGGGCTTGCTCTAGCAATCTAAAGGTGCTCTTCAAGGGGGTAGTGTAGTTGAGCAGCCTAAGGCTAATTAGAGAGGAGTGTTGGAAATCTGCTGCATGCACACAGTCAATAAACGATACACAACTCAATAAGGAGATCCATACCAATTTATAAAAACAACATCTATCTTTATATAAATGTTGGCACAAAGATTAACACAATCAGGTAAGTATGTTTTGAGTTACTACTTCTTAGTTTGTTTTTTTTTAAAGTCGATACTTAGTGCAATTTCTGGAGTGGTAACGCTATCCTAAAGCAAAAAAGTGGTACTTGAAAAGCAAGCTATGGAAGCATAGAAGCCAGCTTTTTAAGGAGGATGGTAAAGGGGCTAGGCTTCACGGGAGCGACAAGCACAAGACTGACAAAATCGGACATGAATTAGAAGTAGGGAAATAAAAGAGACTGAAAAGCAAACAAATGGTAATCAATAGGAGGAATCCAAACCCCTCTATGATCTTGATTAGGCGACACATAACAAATAAAGGTAAATATTTATGTAAGAAAATAGCCTCCAGAGTAAATAGTACACTGCAAAAACACTAACTGCCTTAAAAAGACAATTCCATTATGCAGCACTATAAGAAGAGGTCCCACATTCTATTTTGATAGTCTACCTAAAGATGAAGGATCTAAAACTAAAGGATGTGATTCGATTCTTTTAGTTTTATAGTTTTATTTGAAAGGAGGTAGTTCTTTCAAATGAATCAACTCGCCCAACATCCTTGGACACAGCAGGGACAGGGAAGGTGGTGGAGAGATCACAATGACCCCCCCCCCCCCCCCCCCCCCCCACCAACCACTGCCATTGGGCAAGCCGAAAGGGGGCAGAGGCTAAAAAATGTTGAGGTGCAACAGAATCACTACTATACTAGGTCCAGGTGTGGGAGGACAGGGAATGACATACCTTCATGCTTGGATGGAAACAAAGAAGTGCAAACAGGTGGGCAAAAAGGATGACTATCTTTGGGCAAAGTGGGGAGTTAATGCCATTGAGTGCTCCTCATCTGGGAGAGTTAGGGGGAAAACTGACTACCCCACTTCCCCGGCATTTGGTTAAAAGCACTGGGGCTAATCAAAGACTATATTCTGACCCAGCATATACTCGAGCGAACAGGGTGCCAGGGCAGGCGTTAACAGTCCCGGTGTCTTTGGCCTTTACTATTTGTCAGCTCATGGAGGCCTGGTACAGGTGATTTCGCTGCACCATCTCTGTGCCCAATCATGAAGCGACTATCAAGCTAGATGTCGGCTGTATTGGCATCTTTCTCCCTCAAAATAATTCCGGTGAATGAAGTTCAGAAGTATACTAAACCATACCATACAATATCACATTACACAATCTATCCTATCAGGAATTCCATCTCTATTGGTTAAACAGGGATGTAATCAAAGTTTGCAAAAACAACTAACCCTGTTATACAATTCCCAAAGAACAAGTTACTTACCTTCGGTAATGATATATCTGTAAGAAACATTAGTTAGTATTAGATTCCTTACCTTAGAATATCCCAAGGCCTCAGTCTGGATCCGGAAACTTTTGCATAGCAGTACCCCTGCGGGTCGGTAGGAGTCGTCTGCAGGCGTCCCCTGCGGCTCCGCGCCGGTCGTTGGCGTCGTGCGCCGTGATGACGTCGCTGGAGTATACAGACGCCGCCTCCGCGCGCTGACGTCAGTTCTTTGCACACAGCTTTTCCGCGCCAGAACACGCAGAGCCATGTGAGAACCAACACTGGTGCCATTTGAAACTAGGGCCCTGAAAGGGATGTCCTTAACCCTAGGTATCAGTTCGCAGAACGGGGAGGATGGGTGGGGCGGTAAGGAATCTAATACTAACTAATGTTTCTTACAGATATATCGTTACCGAAGGTAAGTAACTTGTTCATCTGAAAGAAACACGTTAGTATTAGATTCCTTACCTTAGAATAGATACCCCAGCAATACCAACCCCGGTGGTGGGTCTGCGAACCAATACAATCCTACACCAGAAAGTCCTGGAGGACAGAACGGCCAAAGAAGCCATCCCTCCGGACTTGACTGTCCAGGCAGTAGTGCCTCGCAAAGGTGTGCAGCGAGGCCCACGTAGCCGCCTGGCAAATGTCCTGCAAGGGGACTCCCCGACCCAGGGCAGTAGTAGCCGCCGTGGCCCGAGTGGAATGGGCCCTCAGATGGTCCGTTTATGTACCGCCCGTCCCTTCTTCGCAACCACGTAGCCAACAAACAGTTGGTCATCCACCCGGAACTGGCGTGTGCGATCCATATAAAATGAAAGCGCACGTTCTGGGTCCAGACGATGGAGCCGTTCTTCATCCTTTGAAGGATGCGGAGGCGGGAAGAAGGAAGGGAGGGTGATGGACTGCCCAATGTGAAAAGCAGAGACAACTTTGGGCAGGAAAGAAGGTCTAGTTCTCCGAACCACCTTGTCTGGATGAATGGACATGAAAGGAGGTTTGACAGAAAGAGCCTGGAGCTCACTCACCCTCCTGGCAGAGGTGATGGCAACCAGGAAGGCCGTCTTTAAAGTCAGGAGACGGAGAGGACAAGAGTGAAGTGGCTCAAAGGGAGCACACATCAAGAAGGTTAGAACCAGGTTCAAGTCCCACTGAGGCATCACAAACGGAACAGGTGGATACATGTGTGTGATGCCCTTCAAGAATCTCGTTACCATGGGGGACTTTAACAAAGAAGGTTGATCAGGTAGCCTTAGAAAGGCCGAAAGGGCAGAAAGGTAGCCCTTGATAGTGCCCAGAGCAGAGCCCTGCTGGACAAGAGAAAGAAGGAAGAGAAGAACCTCAGAAAGAGGGGCAGAGAGAGGATCCACAGCCTTTGCTGTGCACCATGCCACAAACTTGTTCCACCGACAGGCGTATACCGATTTCGTGGAGGAACGCCTGGCTGCCAGAATCACATCACAGACTTCAGGAGGCAAGTCAAATGGCCTCAACTGCTGCTGCTCAATCTCCACGCATGGAGGTGGAGGCTGGACAGGTTCGGGTGGAGGACCGTCCCCTGCTGCTGCGACAGAAGGTCCTCCTGATGGGGCAGGCGGATCGGACCAACCGACTGACATGCTGAGTAGCTCGGGATACCAGTACCTTCGAGCCCATTCCGGAGCCACAAGGATGACTTGGACCCGGTCGCGCCTGATCTTCTTCAGCACTCTGGGCAGAAGTGGTATAGGCGGAAAGGCGTATAACAGACCGCAACTCCACTCGCGCCGAAAGGCGTCGCCGTGCGAGTGCCGTCTTGGAAACTCCAACGCGCAGAACAGATGACATTGCGCGTTCTCTTCTGTGGCGAATAGATCTAACCAAGGCTCTCCCCATTGCCGAAAGAGGCCTTGCGCCACGTCCGAGTTCAGACGCCATTCGTGATCCATCGAGCACCGACGGCTGAGTTCGTCCGCCCTGGCGTTCAGAGAACCTGGCAGGTGTTGAACCGTCAGAGTCACGCCCTGACGTTCCAGCCATTGCCAGAGGCGCAGAGCCTCCTGGCAGAGGGTCCACGACCCCACCCCGCCCTGGTGGTTGCAGTACCACATGGCGGTGGTGTTGTCCGTGAACACCTGCACTACACTCCCGTTGACAAAGGGGAGGAATGCTTTCAGTGCCAAACGAATCGCCCTGAGATCCAACAAGTTTATATGGAGCCGGGACTCCGCCGGAGACCAGATGCCTCTGATCTCCGCCTCTCCCAGGTGGCCTCCCCAGCCCTGGAGGGACGCGTCCGTCACAACAACGTGCTCCGGTTGGGGAAGGGAGAGGGATCTGCCTCTGACCCAATCGCTGTCCGTAAGCCACCACTGCAGTTGTCTTGCAGTGCCCTCCGAGATCAGGAAATGGTCGGACAGATTGCCCTGATGCCGGGCCCACTGAAACTTCAGGTCTCACTGCAGAGCCCGCATCCGCCACCGGGCGTGATGCACCAGAAGGATGCAGGAAGCCATCAGCCCCAGTAGCCGCAGCATCAGCCTGACCGAAACCCGGGATAACGGCTGAAAGATGGGAATCAAAGCCTGTATATCCTGGACTCGCCGTTCCGGAGGATAGACCCGAAACTGCGCCGAGTCGAGAACCGCTCAGATGAAAAGGAGCTTCTGAGAGGGACACAGGTGTGATTTCGGCACGTAGATGGAGAACCCCAGCTCGTGCAGGAGGTCTGCCGTCATCTGAAGGTGGTGGACGACTGTCTGGGGCGAGCCTGCCTTCAACAACCAGTCGTCTAGATAGGGGAAGACTGAGACCCCCAATCTGCGCAGATAAGCTGCGATCACCGCCATCACCTTGGTGAACACCCGTGGGGCGCTGGTAAGGCCGAAGGGGAGCACGTTAAACTGAAAATGCTCCAGGCCTACCGTGAACCGCAGGTAACGCCGGTGGGCCGGCAGGACAGGGATGTGAAAATACGCATCCTGCAAGTCCAACGCTACCATCCAGTCTTGCGGGTCGAGAGCAGCCAAGACCTGAGCTAAAGTCAACATCTTGAACTTCTCCTTCCGGAGGAAGCCGTTGACGTTCCTTAGATCCAAGATAGGACGTAGGCCCCCTTTGTCCTTCTTGGGTACCAGAAAGTAGTGGGAATAGCAACCACGTCCTACTTCTGGCCCAGGAACGCGCTCGATGGCCCCCTTGGCCAAGAGGGCCGTAACTTCCTCCCTTAGAAGTGCCAAGTGGTCCCCCGACACACGGTGGTTCTGCGGTGGCATGGCTGGAGGAGTTGTCTCGAAGGGGAGGGAGTAGCCCCTTCGGACAAGCTGCAGCACCCACCTGTCCGATGTTATTGTGCGCCAGTGGGAGAGGTGATGGCGAACCCTGCCTCCCACCGGTGTCACATGGGCCTGAAAGCTCGGACTAGGAGGATTTAGTGGCAGATGCTGCGGGCGGAGGTGTGGCCTGACCTCGCCGCTGTTCCCGACCGCCACCACGGCGGTTTCCACGGCCGCCACCGCGTTGATAGGTCTGTTGCGGTGCGTGGCTGGCAGCACGTGTGGGACCGCCCCTTCCTTGGCCACGAAAGGAGCGAAACGAACCCGTTTGCTGGCGCTGGGTCGAGAGACCTAAGGACTTGGCCGTGACCCTGGTGTCCTTGAAGCGCTCCAGCGCGTGGTCCGCTTTGTCGCCAAACAGGCGACTGCCATCAAACGGCATGTCCATTAAGGCATTCTGGACATCAGCCGAGAAGTTGGCGGATCTCAGCCAGGCCTGGCGACTAATCGCCACCGTCGTGGACATCACTCTGCCCAGCGAGTCGGTCGTATCAAGACCACACCTGATGGAGTATCTTGCTGCGTCTCGGCCTTCAATCATAGCCTTGCCGAGCTTAGCCCGTACCTCCGGCCGGCATTCAGGCAGCAGGTCCGCGACCGTATCCCACAGAGAGTGGGTGTAACGGCCCAAGAGGCACGCGGTGTTGCAAGACCGCAGTCCCAGACTCCGGGACGAGAAGACTTTTTTGCCATACTGGTCGTACCTCTTTGATTCCCTGTCGGGCGGGGCCGACGGGAATGCAGTCTGGGAGGTGGAGGCCTGGATCACCAGACTCTCAGGGGTGAGGTGGGTGGACAGAAACTTGGGGTCGTCCGAACACGGACGGTGGCGTCTGGCCACGTTTTTATCAACAGCCGAACCTGAAGCGGGCCTGGACCACATGCCCAAAAGAACGTCCGTGGCTCCTGTGGGCATGACTGCGGTTTGAGTACCTCAGTGAGGATGTTAGTCCTCACGGCCGCGACGGGGAGCACAAGGTTTAAGGCCTTGGCAGCCCTCATCAACACCACTGAGTAGGCAGCCCCCTCCTCCGTAGCCATGGTAGGAGGCGAAACAAAGCCAGGGTTGGGGGAGTCATCCTGACCACTGGCGTCACCCAAGTCACCTGTCCAGTCCATGTCGTACTGACACTCGCGTGTCAGAGGGTCCTCAGACCCTTCCCACCCCTCTCCGTATTCTACATCCTCACCATACTCTGAGTCAACAATGTAGACACACCCGACGGCATCGAGGCAGGGTCACCCGAGCCGCTAGGGCCCCCGGACGGGTTCACAGGGCCCGAAGGTGCCGCGGAACCCGCCGGAGGAGAAAGAGCCCTCATGGCCACGAGGAAAGCCTCTATCTCCTCGGGCGACGCGCCTTGCCCAGGGACCACAGGGTATGGAGCAGGCCGCGTCGGGGACTCACGCGGAGCCGCGGGGGTGGGGCCACCCGAACCCCCGGCCGCGTCGGGGGGGGAGTCGGGGGTACGATGACGACGCCCCGACTTTTTGTGCTTCCTACCGGAGGAACCAGAAGAATGATGACGACTCCCGGAGCGCCCGTGACGGCTCCGCGACCGCTCCCTCGATCGCTCCCTTGACCTCCGGCCGGACCGGGACCGCTCTCGACGCGGGGCCGACACCCGGAGCTCGAGCAGTTTGCGGGACCGCTCCCGCCTAGCCATATTCGTCAAGGCCCGGCAATCGACACAGGCGTCCACGTCGTGGTCGGGGCCCAGGCACCGGAGGCAGAGTCGGTGATGATCTGTGACCGACATCGTCCGGTCACAGTCGTCACAGTTCTTAAAACCGGGCATCCTACCGGCACCGTAGAAAAGACAAGAGATCAAAAAAGATCAAAAAACTTGGTCAAAAGACCGGAGTACTGCTCTTCGGATCTGCGCTAACTGGCGCGGAAAAAAGAAGAAGAACTGACGTCAGCGTGCGGAGGCGGCGTCTATATACTCCAGCGACGTCATCACGGCACACGACGCCAACGACGGACGCGGAGCCGCAAGGGGACGCCTGCAGACGGCGCCTACCGGCGCGCAGGGGTACTGCTACGCAAAAGTTTCCGGATCCAGACTGACGCCTGGGGATATTCTAAGGTAAGGAATCTAATACTAACGTGTTTCTTTCAGATGTACTGTCACATTTAAGGGGCATTTAATAAATCACCCTAAAACGCGATAAACATAACAAACCAACCAATCTTATTTTCAATGTCAGACGTCCTTGCAAAATAGCAACCTTTGCTGAATTAACAAAGCTAGACACAAAATAAAAAAAACTAGTGATCAGCACTTTAATTCATGTCCCTTCAGCTGCTCAGTGACGCAATCATACAAACTAACTCATGTACATGCACCTTGATGGAGTAACTCACAATAAATTAAAAATTATATTAACTGAAAAACTCGCATATCATTTTCACTTTTTAAAATTAATGAAGGGGATTGAATTGAGTTTAATTTAGCATGGCAGGGTGGCAAAAAAGGTGAAACCAGTGCCATAACTTTTGAATTTAAAGTACTTTTAGGTTTACACTCGACGCTAATAATAATGTCTGCTGTTTCTAGCATTGCAAATAGGCCTTGTCACTTTCTGATCTAGTAGTACCCCCTTGTAGAAAATTTCCCATGCATTTTCTTAATACATCTGCCAGAACATTTAATTATCCTGGCCGATAGTTGTAAGAAAGTGGCTCTGTATATACTGGACCAAAGTAAGGTACAGTGTGCACAGAGTCCACAGTCCCCAGAGGTATGGCAGAGGCTAAAGTTAGATATAACGTTACTCTCTAAAGTGGTAGCTTGGTCGAGCAGTAAGGGAGTATCAGATGACAGTGTAAAGCATTTGTTGTACGCACTCAAGTCAGCAAATGGTCTCAAACACTCACGAACTGAACTCTAGGCCACTTGTTTTGTATCTAAAAATATATTGTTGTTTTATTTTAGAACCACAAGTAGGTATAAAAATACTATCTCAGAATGAGATGTTGCAATTGAATACTTTCAAATAGCAATAGACTTTAGAATGCAATAGTTACAGTTGTTGTAATATGCACAAAATAACATTTAGCTCAATGGGAAGTTTTAAGTGAATGCAATAAATTCACTTTACAAATGTTTTTCTTACTCCGGGCTGGATCCTGGATTCAGCCCTGGAGCATTTCCTGTAAACAGTTGAAAGAAATCGTTTTTGTTACACAGGCGATTTTTAAGGAATACTTGTAAGTTTTGAAAATCGACAGAAGAAATTCTGGCAAAAACCAGGCAATGTATTCCTACGGAGGAAAACTGGATTAACAGTAAATCACAGTTATAATTACTTTTGAGGGTCAGTGCTGGGCGCAAAGATCCAGCACTAGGGTCTTTCCTGAAAGCAGGAGAGTAGGAAAATGCTACCTACCAGAATGCATCTGTTCTTGGCATGTAGAGTTGCATACTGTGCTTAGATCGCCACCTAGTGTTGGGCCCGGATGTTTGCAGTTTGTTTTTGTCCTGAAAAGTTGTTTGGAAGTCACGAGATAGGGGACTCCTCCTTTGGACCATATTGCGCATGGGCATCGGCTCAATCTCCAGATTGTTTTTTGCCATTAGGGAAATGATGGAGCTTTGCAAGAAAAAGTAGAATGTCCACGTAAGCTGAATCTAATTAAGATAATACTGGAACAGACAAGGGTAGCCGGGGAGGGGGGTGGGCGTGTGCAACTCTGCAGCTCTACATGCCAAGAACAGATGCATACTGGGATGGAGTGAGACTGCCTGCCTATCTCACAAAACCTGTGATAAAATGTTTCTGAGATTGCCAGCAAGGGCCCACTACAGTGGTATTGATTAATCCCTGGCTGCACCCTTCTTTCTTGTCACAGGCTGGGGGTCAACGCGTTTCGAACCGTAGATATTGAAGGTTCTCCTCAGGACGGGGACTGGGTATGAACTTCTCTGCACAACGAGCACAAGGGCTGCAGGAGTGGAGGTTGACTGCACATCGAGTAAATTTGTCTGTGGTAGGTTGAGGATGCAGAGGAGTCATAGATCGAGGCGCCCGCAGAACGGTGCGCGGTCGAACAGTGGAACGGCTCACATTCTTTAATAGGTTGCGCACAAGTACAAATGCAGGTAGACGGAAGCACCCAGGAGAGAACCTTCAATATCTACGGTTCGAAACGCGTTGACCCCCAGCCTGTGACAAGAAAGAAGGGTGCAGCCAGGGATTAATCAATACCACTGTAGTGGGCCCTTGCTGGCAATCTCAAAAACATTTTATCACCGGTTTTGTGAGATAGGCAGGCAGTCTCATTCCATCCTTAGTTCCGCCTGTCCACTGGTATTCAAGTTAAAGGACTGGTTCTTTTTGCGTAGTATTTTTCTTTGTTTAAATATCTTTCATGTTGCAATTTGTTTTGAATGTAATGACTATGTATTAAGTTCTATTTTGGTGTTGTGATTTCTGAGTATCCATTGTGAACTTCTGTACATCTGTATATATTGCGCACACAATTGTATGTTATTGATTCGATTGTTTGGACAGGATTTTCCTTTGAAGACATTTGGATGAATTAATGAAACTCAATTATAAATGAAAATAAATTCTTTGTAATACAAAACGTCTGGGTCACGCAGCACAAATTGGCTGTGTGTGTCCTAATTCATCTTAAAACAAACCTGACTAGCCATCTTGTTCTGTTTAGTAATTGTTGAGGTCCAGGCTGGTCAGTTGTAGGATCCAATACCTTCTTTTGTGTATGAAATGGTGAGGATTGCGCGCCCAAGGAAACAGATTCCAAACTGGAGCGTTGGAAATGACATCTGAGCCCGGTAGCACAAAAAAACCATCTGGAGATGGAGCCGATGCTCATGCGCAATATGGTCCAAAGGGAGAGTCACCTATCTCGTGACTTCCAAACAACTTTTCAGGACAAAAACAAACTGCAAACATCCAGGCCCAACACGAGGTGGCAATCTATGAACAGTGTGCAATCCGCAACTCATATGCCTCGAATACTTAGTTTTCATTGATCGGAAGATTTTTAAGGAATATTTCAATGTTGCAAATGTCGACACTTAGAAGAATTTCCAAGTGAAAACCAGCCAATGTTACCCTATGGAGAAAATAAAGTTATCAGTATGTGGGTAAGTACTCGACTGGCAGAGTTAAGGTTCTGAGGGTAGACTCAGGGGTCCCCCAGGGTCAGGTAAGTACAGTAGTTACACCCTCAGCGGCACTGGGGCAGCTGGGTGCAGAGTGGGTAGGCCAAATGTTATCCTACGGAGGATAGGAGGCCTGCTAGCAGGCAGACCACGAGGCTGTGGGAGCTGAGCTCCTGGTCCGTTACACAGGGCAAGGGGGAAGTAAGATAGGATAGTTACTGCACTTCCAGTGGCACTCGGGTGGCTCGGTGCAAGGTGCTTTTGGGCTGGCGGGTGCCCAAAGTATTTCAATGGGAAAGCTGGAAGTTGAACAAAGGCTGCAGGCTCGGGTACGGAGATTCTTCAGGTGCGACCACCACTTCAAGATTTAAGTTTGGATGTTGTAGAATAGGTAGACACCCAGGAGCTGGGCACAGGGGGCCATGGGGCACCGGGTGCAAGGGTGTCTTTTGGTGTCGGGAAATCTTACCCTCAGCTGGTCGTAGTTGGAGGGGTCCCTGGTTGTGAGGCTGCAGGCGTAGTCTGGAGCGTCGAGGAGGGTCCTTGGGTGCTGGATTCCGGGACACAGTCGCCGGGGGACATCCTCGTGGTCTTTGTCCACTTAGGCACGGGCCGAGCTCGGCGGGTGCAGAGTGTGCTGGATTCGTGGTTCCTGGCTGGCAACAGGGGTTGTTACTGTTTGAGCAGGACCACTGCTCGTGGGAGTCCCAATCTTTAGATGAGCAAGGCAGTCCGGTCCTCTGGGATTTTCGAGGTTGCTGACCACAGGAGACGCCGGTATTTGGCAGGATTAGGTTCAAGGATCGACAAGCTGGTAGGGCTGGGGCCAAGTCAGTTGGTGTTGTCCTCTTGTTAGCAGCTGCACTGCAAGTCTTCTTTGTTCTTGTTTCAAAATCGGGATCTGAGGAAGGAAGGTTCAGGGTGCCCCTAAATACTAAATTTAGGGGCGTTACAGGTAGGGCAAGGGCAGGGGCCAATGGGTTCCTGTCCTGGGGTGAGTACACCTCCTATCCTGCCACTCAACAGTGGGAGGGGGCAGGAGCCTAGATCGGATTGGAAAGGGCTCCCCATCCTTAAGATCGCAGCAGCCCGGAGTTGTGCTTCACGTCGCCTCCCCCACCTGAGGGGTGGGGTTAGCAGAGGCTGGCACACCCCTTCTCTCACTTAGGTTTTCCCGCCGTTCTTCCTGCCAGGTTGGGGGCCAGAACTGGTGGGGACCAGTTGCTGAGTATAGCAAGTGGCCTGGAGAAGCTCACATAGGCGGCATGCCTTTGAAGCTTCCCCTGCCCATCCTGGGGGAGGAGACCTAGCACCTCGTCTCAGGATGTGCATTGTTGCAGGCCCAAGAGAGCAGATGGCTCTTTACCCAGGGGTCCAGCAACATGTGTGCTAGGTGGCTAGGCAGCCTCTCAGTCTGGACACAGGATGTGGGTTGGTCTCAGGGGGCAACTCTAAGTTGCCCTCTGTCGTGCATTTTACAATAAATCCCACACTGGCTTCAGTGTGGATTTAATGTACTGAGACCAGCACTGCGGAAACTTCATTGGCTCCCCATTTCAGCCAGGATACAGTTTAAGGCTATGTGCCTGGCTCATAAAGCCATCTGGAAGACTGGTCCGACGATTATGCACTCTCTGGTCACTTCCCATCTTCCTCAAAGAACCCTGTGCTCCAGTTCCTTGCGCCTGGACACCACCAAGAAGATACGGAAAGCGAGATGGGGCGGACGCTCCTTCTCGTTTAATGCTGCAAAAATTTGGAATTGCCTCCCCCTTGCCCTTCAAGGAAACGACAATCTTATGGCCTTCCGGAGGCTCCTAAAAACCCATCCGTTCGGGACGCATCCATAGCACTGTGGCTGTTCCTCTCTGTCTTTCTATTATTCAGCGCTGGGAGGCCTCAGGGTAGCCATGCGCTGTACAAATTGAACTTCATACCAAACTTCTCAGTCTTCGGTGTAGCCATTATGGTGCTGTGTAATGACAACTTCCCAGCACCATATACTCTTAATGGCATCACTGCACTTACAGTGCCCAGGAATGGCCCTGGGTACTGCAGGGGCGTAGGGCTCATGCACCTGTGCCCACACCACTGGCATAGGCACCCAGCTAGAGGGGTGACTGAGCATGCCAGGGCAGTGTGTTTGTGGGCATGGCACACAGGGATGTGTGCCATGTCAACTCGCTGTTTAGTTCTGCACCAAGACACTCAGCCTGCAAAGGCAGTGTGTGTGTGTGTGTGTGTGTGTGTGTGTGTGTGTGTGTGTGTGTGTGTGTGTGTGTGTGTGTCAGGGTACAGGGCCTCTAAGGGAGGCACAATAAGTGCTGCAGCCCTTAGGGGCCTTCTCTGGTCACAGTGCCCTGGGTAACATTTACTAGGGGCTGACCTGTGGCCAGTGATGCCAATTGGGTTTAGGCTTCAATGTAGTTTTAGAGAAGAAACACGGGCCCTGGGTACCTGATTGGCAGGAACCCAGGGCACACTCAGTCAAAGTACATTAGCAATTCAGCAAAAAGTTGTGGCATACCATGCAAGAAAGATGGCACTTTCTTACAATGGTGTGACACCAAATTAACTTTTCTGACAAGTGCTAGGCTAGATGCTAAACCTTCAATGCCACTTCACTGTGCTGAGCCCCATGCTTCCCTGGTTAGTTGACATAAAACAGGAGTGGTATTGTCTGCATCATGTGCCACTGCATCAGGCTTGGAAAGACCTTAAGTGCAAAGTATACCGTCTTCAAATTTGAGTAAATGTCTATGTTTGACCGCTTCTTTCAAATTTCAAAGACCTTTTACTAGTAGAACGTTTGAACAAGGCCCCCATCCTTCTGAGTTTATTATTTTCCTTGTGGGGAACGTTCATTTGATTTTAGAAAAAAAGGCATTTGTGGGTAACGTACTGTACTCCATTCTGAGTCCCCACATGGTTCAATATGCTCAAAATGTTAAAAAGGTGCATTATTTACAATAGTCCCAAAAAAGAGACACCGCCACCTGAGGCTCTTCATGTAAAACCACCCAGGCAGGTAGGTCAAAGCATCAAGCATAAATACGGTACAACCACAGGTTTTGGGTTACACTCAGACTTCAAATCGAATAAAAACTATATAAGCTCAGCTATAAAAATAAATATCCCTGGAGCGAATAAATACCTAATAATCAAAGACCTCTTCAGACTTGAATTCAAAATTATGAAAATCAAATTAGCCAAGGTAATATTTCTTGGGAGCAGCTCACACCCTCTGGAAATCTCTCCCTGCTGAAATGCGATGACAAGACAACCTACAAATTTTCTGAAAGAATCTAAAAGCCTTCCTTTTTAACTGCTCTGTGAGTTATCTTTAAACGACTCTTAACCTCGCAACAAAAATACTCCTGCCATGCTCTTTTCTTACCTTAATTCTTTACTCCCTTATGATTCATCTTTGCTGCCAATGTTATTTTCTACTTTCCGCCTGTCCTCCCACTCTCCACTTAATCCTTTTATCCCCCTGCCACTTAACTTTTTCGCCGCGTCCCCTCAAGTATTCCTCTTCTTTATCCCCTCACCTTTGCTACACTTTCTCTCCCTCCACCTGAATGTTATTCGACCTCCCAAATTCATCCCTCAATCCTTTCTTTTCCCCCTCCCTACCCTGCTGAAATTACTCTTCCTCTACCCAACTTCACTCTAACCCCATTTTATACCCCTCCACTCATAATCCAGTCCGGTTCCCACTCACTCAACTAGCTCTTTCCACAGTCTTGCTTTTTCCCAGTTCTCTTATTTCATCCCTAGCTCTGATGGCTCTCTATTGATACATTTTATCAATGTTACTACAAGGTACCCCGAGACATCACTCTTTAATGTTGTTACCATATAAAGCAAGTCAACACCCTTGGGTAGAGCAGCGCTATAGAAACATAAAAAAATAAAATAAATGTAATGTATTCTTACACGTCCTTTTATTTAAGGAGCTGTAATAATTACGTTTCAACACTTTTTTGCATATGTTGAATCTGGTAATATAAATTGGATTTCATATTTTTTTCAAAAAAAAAAAAAATCACAAGACTTTTTGTGGAAAAATATTTAGCAATTATGATAATTCCTCAAAATGGAGTTTTATTGGACAGGTTTCATCATGGCTGGCATCCACCATTTTAAGAGTTTGTTATAATGAGCCATGGACCTTATTACAATCGTGCTGGTGTCTCTGTATTTTGCACTGGAAGGTGTATACATTTTCCTTCACCTTTTCAAGCATCAGCGATTTTTTACATCAATAATGGCGTTTTACCTTTGGAGTCCTATCTTTTTGACTCAGAAAGCTCATCAGCAACAGCAATTGTAGAGTTTGCCCATTTTTGGAGTTAAAAAGATCCCCATTAGAACAATCTTTTTATTTTTAGAAAGTCCCTGTTCCCTCAATGTCTGAGCTGGAAAATTCTTTCTCCTTTCCTTCTTCTGCACCTTCATCATCTGAGCCCCAAGCCCCCACAGCTCAATACTCATCTCCAGCACAGCGAGTTCTCTTTGTTACATCCTTAGGTCAATTTCTGATCCTAAACACGGAGAGCCCACCCCCCATGGCTTATTGTTTCTCTATTTTTCACACTTTTTCCTTCAGTTTTGAACATGAGTAACATTTTTCCGTCTTAGGATCTAGCGGAAAACAATTTACATGCAGTGCTCAGGTCTTTTAGGCAAATTTTCTATGGCACTATTGGCAGAACCTGAATAGTGCTCCACCATCTCCGAAAAATCCATACATATGTAAGTAAATAGATGCAAGTAAACATATGTAACTAAACAGACACTCCTTGAACTGGACTATGGTCAATTGTCTCGAGAAAACCAATTTAATTCCCCAGCTGATATTGAATTTGATGCCCCAGTCATGCTCAATCTTATAATTTCCTTCAGAAGTGAAGGCAAACCCTTAGCTTTTGGTAGAAACGCAAAGAATTAAAAACCATCAGCAACATATCTGCTTGCTTCATAACTTACCACCGAAAAAGTCTAAAGATGGTAGTGCACGTACTGGGGTATTGCAAACTTACAGTTTATGTAATACTAGCTCGAACTATGGTCGACGACTAACAGAAAACGTTTTGTTTTTTAAAAAAAATCTCCGAACCCATCTCCTAGGTAATAAATAATACAAAGCATGTGAACTCAGAATAGGTTCACAATGCAAAACTCCCTTATCTCTTCCCGTTAATCTCCAAATTCAGATTAATGAATATACTGCAAACAAATTATAAACATTTTACAAGGAGGGATGTTGTGTACAGCTTCTTCTGTAGCCTTTTCTGCAAAAGAGAGAAGGATACCGGCCTACAGAGAAACACACTTTTATAAGTAAAAGCCAGTTTGAAAGAACAATTTGTGTTTTGTGAACAAAATAAACAAGGCAAGAGGTTTCATGGGCCCAAAGTATTTAACATGGGAATCTTGGAATTCAGACACTAGGTTTGGACTATAGCATGACCCAGCTTTTAATTTGCATCTCTGGCATGAACTGGCTGCTAAAGAAAGTACGGGAGAATGATGGAGTAATGTGTTGTGGAAAACAAATAATAGTATGTTTAACACTGCACTACACTATGCTATGCTCTTAGAAGGCATTACAGTGGCATAGATTGTGTATGTTCAAGTTGCTAGAGAATTAAGAACTAGGGATGCAAGGCTCAGCCAGGTGATATGCTGGGGGATTATGTATTTTCCTATCCACATAGCTGTGGAGTGTATCCTGTTCCAGTGACAAGACGGTGATAGCACTACATGATATGAAGGGAGGAAGGAAATGCTATAAAAAAAATCTTTTTATTGAACATGATGATAACATATAATACAACTATGTGCATTACATTAGATTAGAAACTGGATATTCCATGTTGATTATTCAGAAAACAATTCCATCCCCCCCTCCAACCACCAGAAATACATCATATTTGTAACACAGCCGGTCCATGTCTACGTTTTGAGGGGGGAAGTGCAAATATTACATCGGTACGCATTCAGTTTCCCCCCATATCTTATCCCACTTCTTGGGGCAACACCTATTCGTGTAGACTGCTCGTTCCGCCAGCATACACCCATCGCCATCCCGCTCCCATTCCAATATCGTTGGTAGATCTGAGACGTCCCACTTACATGTAATGTTGCATTTTGCAAGTACAAACCCATTAGCTACCCACAGCTGGTCCATGCGGCTAAAATCGGTAGTGTCCCAGATGTTAAGAAGGTAGGCAGATAACCAGGGACAGTGTTAAAGCAAACCCAAACACCTCACCCACTGTTTGAGTAACTGTTTCCCAGAAAATCTGTATCAAGGGGCATTCCCATATCGTGTGGTAGAATGTACCCACCTCACCGCAACCCCGCCTGCAATCCTCCGAACCACTACGACCCATCTTGACCAATGTTGTGCAGGTGATATATGTTCGATGTAACACTTTTAATTGAACCAGTCTTATTCGCGATGGTATGGCCACCAGAGGAAATGCTTTTAAGGGCAGTGTCATGAGAGTTGAATGGGAAATGTAAACCGTTGGCACAACTGACAACAGGTCAAAAGAAACAGCTGATTTGGGCAATGGTTGCTCTCCAAAATAGACCTTCTCTGTAAATATCTACAACTGTTAATTGTTGCAAATATGTATTGAGATGTTCTCATGCATAAGAAGTCATACAAGATGCACATATACTGCTGGTGGTGGCAGTAATAAAGTTAATGCCCCTAAATGGAACTTACCTTGTAAAGACGATCTTTCTTGCAAAGCTCGACACTCTGTTTCCAGCGGTTGTTGCCTTTGTACAAATAAGCTGCAATTCGGCGGAACTCTATCAGCTCGTGCTTCTCAAGGCGCTGCGCCAGGCTAATGTTGTCAAAGTTATCGTAAGCATCAATGGAAGCCCGCAGACCCTGAAAAAGTCAAGCACACCATCACACCTTTCATGGAGAACAGGTAGAGAGTGACTCACTGTAACAACCACCTTCAGTTTGTCCCCCAAAGTAATACATGGTCCATAAAAAATTGGGCACTAAAATGCGGAATGAAAACAAATCAAATATTTCACATGTAAATGTCAAACTAATTAGCCTAGTTTAGAGTTTAACTAGTTGGATTTCAGGGAGCTGCAAAAAGTATAGAAATGTAGCAGGGGAATAGATGCATGCCTTGATTAAAAGATACAATCTAAAATGTCAAACAACTGATTTGTAAATAGGTCAACAGTGGTCTTTAAAAAGATGGCTGTGGGGTCCATTGACAGCACCAGTGCTTGGAAATGAAATTAAAGATTCTGATGAAGGGGACACGTGTTTAACCAGTATGGCAGCAGAGCTGACATACAGAGGTCATGAGTGGACAATCCACTGTTTAAGTGCTATTCTATCCTCTCTGCCTACAGGGGAGGCTCAGGAAGTTAAAATGTGTGTGTACAGCTGTGGAATCCTGACAATTGATGCGAGGTTGCTGAATGTTAAGACTCTGGTAAAAAGGAAACCCAAAAATGCATTCCTTGTCTGCTTCAGGTGGGTCAGGTTATCCTACACAATGTATTCAGCCTCGTCTGTGATTGCTGGGCGTAAAGCCCCCATGACACCAGGCTTTATTAAGTTTATCATCTAGAGTCTGTGACTAGTCTACTTTCCCTGCCACATCTCGTATCACACTAATGGCTGCATCCTGCACCTCTCCTCACCTGATAATCCTCCTCCTCTGTCAGCAGATTGTTCAAGGCCTCATTGACACCTTTGTTGTTGTGGTTCTGCACCGAACGCAAGTATGGTTTCACAAGTGGTAACTGGTTCACCTAGGAAGTCGAAAACAGGAGTAACTCCATTAAAAAAGGTACAGGTGGTCGAAAAGTAGGAAATACACTAAAATTACTGAACACAGCAGGCTGAATTTCCATGATAGCACAGCATGCAAACCTTATTCTGCAACTCTACTTTGGAGTCTTCGCTATCAGTGAAAGTTTTTGTTATTAAAAAAAATTAGAATAAGCATGTGCAAAGCCAAGAAATCTCAGTTTAATATGGGTAAACTTGGAGCGTTAGCACATTAGAGCACACAAAAGGAAACAAGTAGGATTAGACTGACAATAGCTGTAAAGTAATCACTTGTAATTCAATGAAAGCACCCGAATGGAGGTGGAAGGAGACGCCCAAAAAACAACCAGCATTATTGTAGCATCCTTTCTACCTAGGTTTAGCCTTGTACAGTGCGACATAGAACTAATGATGTAGCCACAGACATTAGAATGTATGTATTTGAAGTAGGGACTGTTATTGCTTTGGACTAGGCTGGGATCTGGATGTGTCTCTCTTTCCTGGAATAAACCTAAGCATCCTTTACAACTATAATCCTGAGTCTGCCTCATCCTTCTTTTAAACATGGATCTTACATTGGCGTAGTTGGCAGCTGAGGAATAGAGAGGCTCAACAAACTCAACTAGCGCTGTTTTCACTTTCAACTGGCTTCAAGGTACTGTTTCCATCGTCCTTTTGTGTTTAGATTGCACCAGCGGATTAAACAGCCGCTGGTGCATGAATCTCCCACTTGGTTGAAGCAAGCCTCGATTGACAAGGTCACAAGCCAATCTATGAAAATATTGGTCGAAGAAAGTAAAAGGCTGAATGGGGTAGACTCAAAACCCACTCTATGTATATGGTTAGAAATATGGCAATTGGACAGCTGCACTATCAAGAGCCAGAGACTCCGTTCTGCTGAAGCTGTAGGGGCTATTGTTAACGCAACTATGTAATGGACCTAGTTAACTTTTTTTCTGTTTCTACATTAAAATAGCCAAGTCAATCATAACATCCTACAAAGGTAAGAAGTTCAGCATTGAATGCTCACCTTAGAGAAGTAGCTGACCGTCCTCGTGTGGTCTAGTCTAGGCGATAACACTAACAGTAGGTCATTGATGAGGAGTGGTTTGAAGTCGAGGTAGTACTGCAGGGCTCTGTAATACAGCTCCACGTTGGCCACCTGTTGAAGAAAGAAGGAAGAAATAAACAGGTTGAGGGTCAGAAGAAGCATCACAATCAGTTTAAATGAGACAACTTATGAGGAAGCTGGAGACAGGATGAATCAGAACTGAAATAAGCTATTTTCCACTGGAAAAGGCACAATTCATATTCACTTCAATTCCAAAAGACGTGAGCAGAATGACCTTATTATAAACTATCTCGTGATCTTAGCAAGGACACTGCAATCATCAAGAGTCCACGGCGATGTGCATAATGATATAATCACAACGAACAGCCACTATTTCCCTTAACATCAAACTAGTACAACATTCTACTTCCATTGAAAAAACAGCTAACCAGTCAAACACTTAAATAGTTTGCAATGTTTTAGGGTCTGATTTAGATCTTGGCGGATAGGTTACTCCGTCACAATGGTGACGAATATCCCATCCGCAGAGAAATAAATCCAATAGGATTATTATTGGGATTTATATTTCAGTGGATGGGATATCCATCACCTCTGTGATGGAGTAACATGTCCACAAATATCTAAATCAGGCCCTTAGATGCCAGTCCCCAGATTCTTGCAACAGAAAAAAAAAACTTTTCACTAACCATGACCTAGTAATGAGACCATACTTAACTATACAGACACTTTCCAAGATTTGCACACTTTGTAAGCAAAAAAGACAGATACCAAGCAAAGGTACAAAGAAATTGTGCACTCATCCTATTGGTTGACTCCATACAACGCAGTATTATATACACAAGATTCTGTGAATACATTGATTCACAAAAATTAAGGCCAAGTAGTGATGTGCAGCTAAGACCATTTTCTCTACTTAAGAATGCTGGATTCTACCCCATCATGGTGGCATGCTTTACCACTGGATTCGCTCCCCAACCTGAATAAGGATGTCATTCTTATCCATAGAGGGCCAAATAGGTCCTATCTGTAACAGACCCGTAGTTTGTCAGACTCTTTTGAAGTGATTGTTTCTTTGTCTCAACCTCTGGCTGATCCCTAACTCTTTGCTCATCATGGATCACAGGGCACGTCAGAATTCGATCAAACTAACCTAGTGGTAGACCTAATTGGTCTTCCTGAAGACTCTGTATGGTAAGGTTAAAAAGGTGGTGGATGCTAGGGGGAGCATCCTGTGTCCCCTCTTCTTGTAAAGATGTGCCGCCAAATTCAAAGAGCCTCAGTCGGGATTGATGGCTTTTATCAGGACAGGGGTCACATTTTTTATTGTCCACTACATATCACTGAAGGTATTGATGTAAAGCGGTGTGTTAGGAATGTGTGTGGTTAGAAATAGCAAATACAAAACCAGTATATTTTTATTTTTTTCCTGCATAGGAAACAATCAAAATTCAACAACTTTGTATAACACATGAGCACAAGCCAAGACTCTCCTTTCTGTATGCGTAGAAAAACGTCACATTCCAAATCTTAACACAAGTACCAACTGTGCTGACATCATGCATTTATTTTGAAATTGTGTCGTTCTTCCTAGTAACAGTCGTCTACATAACTAGTGGCGCCTCAAAAGGGGAAGACCAGAGTGGTTCAATAAAGACATTTCTCTGCTAAAATTAAGTATTAAATCTATTTTGGTAAATAAAATGGCTACAAAAATGACTACAAGGTATCTTCATAATAATTTGAGAGAGAATTAGGTGGTCACTGGGTGAGAGTCCAGCGTCATTAAATGCAGATACCTGTCTAAGCTATAGATCAGTTACGTGCTTTGAATAAATGTATCAGAGGAATCATGCGTCTGTCATACAGTGTGGCGTGATGTGCTTTGTAAAGCAACACACAAGTTGCTAGATCATCCATATGCAGCTGGAGGTTGGAGACCAAATAACTAAATTCATGCAACAAATACAATGATTATTATACTGCAAGCAATTAAACTAAATAGGCCTACTGGGTCAAAGAGACTAAACACATGACTAATTGTGCTTCTCATTATATACAGAGAACAATACTAAATAAAAAGTTAATTACCCATAGGAGCAATCCTTTTGGATTACTCTACCTGCAGATTACTCACCTCTTGAATCAACTCCAGGCATCAGACGTGATCTGTAGGAGTTGAAATGGCAGGTGGTGCTCTGCTCCATCTCAACGCCAGGAAGCATCCTGCGCAAGACAGCACCAAAGGCATAAAAGTTCCACTCACATATGTGCCTTGTTCGTTTCTCCACAACCAAGAGTTAGAGACAAGGCAGACTATACTGAAAATTAGGACCTTACTAAGGGCCTAAACCACTTCTCAGGTGGGGAGGTAGGCGAGATTGGCGAGGAACCTGCAAGCAAATACAGTATCCACCACAAAGATAGTTACTAAAGGTAAGTAACGTATTCTTATGATAGATACGGATACATAATACTACCTGCAGATTTTTCACCTCTTGAATACATACCAGAGAAGTACCTCCATAGTGGTGAGTACAAAGAAAAGGTTAAACTAAGAAGTCCAACAGACAAGTTCAAGCAGAATTGACATCCCTTCAGACTTCTTAATCAAGACAGCAACGTCTTGTGATGGTGTGGACAGAAGTCCTTGTTGCAGCCGAGCAGATGAACAGAAAAGGAAAAACCCTGAAGAAGCTTTGGCACTGGAGGAAATTGACCTGATGCCCTCCGAATACTCTTTGCTTAACACAGCACAGCAGATTTTAATCACAGGCTTTTATGGCACCACACATTCAATGAAAAGCTGGTCATCAATCGAGCATTCAGGGGTCCAATCCACATAGAAACAAAGTATTGCAGAGATTCAGATGTTAGAGCTTTTTCTCCTTATTGGTTGGACAAGGACGTGGATAAAATGTAAGCAAGTAGGGCGATAGATTGGCCCACGTCAAACCGAATGACCAATTCAGGCAGGAATTATACTTTTGACCTCAGAACCAACTTTTCCAGAAAGAAAGATGTAAATTGATGACAGGCACACATAGACTGCAGCTCCCTAATATGTTGAGTCGATTTGCAGGCAATCCAGAAAACTTTCTATCGTCAACTATGCATGGGCTCGAACAGGTTAGGCATCAAATTAATGTCCCACTGAGACACAATGAAGTGTGAAGGAGTATACATGTATGTCAAATCTTGGGAAACCTCACAACCAGCTATTTAAATAACAAGTTGCTCTGTGTACAAAGTAAGGCCAAAAGTGCTTAGAGGGAACCTTTAACAGTGCCCACAGCATGGCCTGGCTAAAGAAAGCATAGCGCAACTGAAAGACACTTAACAGGAGCAACACTGTCCCTGGCCCACCAAGAAGAACGTCCACAGTACAGAAATGTAGTGGAAGGATGGGAAGCCTACAAAATGACACCTCGTTTGAAGGTACTCAAATTGCACCACTCACTCTCCAGGCATGAAGGCACTATGGAGAGTCAAGTAGAATAACTGTTCCTCTACCTGCGAGAGGAGATCTGCACAAAGT
The DNA here is from genome assembly GCF_964263255.1 of Lissotriton vulgaris. Lineage (NCBI taxonomy): Eukaryota > Metazoa > Chordata > Amphibia > Caudata > Salamandridae > Lissotriton > Lissotriton vulgaris. The sequence continues at coordinate 67,140,360 of NC_141699.1, forward strand.
GGAAGGGGGAATGGAGGGCACAAGTACAAACTGATCAGATATGCATACCACAGCCTCCGAACCCAGTCTGGTGCAATCAAAATCATCTGTGCCCAGATCGGACACCTCTCCCTCATACCATTAACAGGACAGGCAAGATGAGCGAGAAAGTCCTACGTCAAACAGAATGCATCTCATTGAGGTGCCTAAAGCAAAAAATGAAGAGCGTAAAACACCGAATAATGTGGGTTTACCAACACGGAGAAGAGTTACTCCAAACAGAGAAATCCTGAACCATCTGAGGGTGAAGCTGGCACTGGGGGTGTGGTAGGAGGCCTGGATGCTATGGTGCCTGGCAGATGAGTGTTTCCAGGCATCAAAATGCAAGGTGACCACCTAGGGATGAGACGCTGCCGTGGGGAGAAGGGCGCAATGCTGTATTTTGACCCTATTGTGAACATTCGGCGGATGCAGCATAAATATGCTGTGGCTGTCTGATTCGGGTGGAGGCACAATACTGACAATGTCTTGGTGCCACTATGTAGCTTTTTGGAGGTGCCGGAAGATGTGCATTGCCGCAGAGCCCAGCAACACACAGTAGAGGGGTGCCCAGAGGCTGGACCTGGACTGTGGGGACTATTTGCATTCCTCAAAGCCACATATAATGCACAGGCAATCAACAATAGGGGAGTGTATCTTGAGAATATTACTATTTCTTAGAGCCGGTGGAGAACCAAGCACCTGGTCTTTGGGGAAAATGATGCAACAAGATGGTGCATGACAAAACTGCGAAACTCACAGCAAGTCAACAGAATAGATGAAAGTTACATACCTTTGGTAATGCCTTATCTGAAGAGACGATCTATCCGCAGATTCCTTACCTTAGAATATTCGTCAGGTGTCCAATTGGATCTGGACATTTTCCAGCAGTAAACATGCGCACCGATGGGTGGTGTCATTAAGTTTGTATCTGTGTCATCCCCCGCTGTGATGTGCACCCGTGCATGCCGACGTCAATTCTTTTCACCCCACTCATGCTCATCTATTAAGAGCTACGGTCAGTCCTTTTCTGACTGACCTTTTCCCTCATCTTATTGTCAACACTTTGAGAAATTCTTCTGGTATGCTAAGGATGGCACTAAGAAACTAGAGTGTTTCAAGGCAAGTGGTGCCTGGCGTAGGTAGAGGTCTGTGGCAAACCACACTTGATTTGTCTTTAGTGCCTGGAACGGGACCACGACTATGACCTGTGAGAACTGTCATATTATACAATCGAAGGCTCTGAGGGAGCGCTCCGTCAAGCTCCTCCCCCCCCCCCCCCAACGTCATGCAGATGGCGTAGAACCACTCATGGAGCTGCTCCTAACGGTCTCTCCGATCTAATTGGATGGGTAAGCCCCACCATAAGTGCAAAAAATCAAAGCAGTCTTTGACTTCACCCAGCACATCCAAGTCCGCAGATATTGGCACTTTAGGCCTCGCTCCTCCGTGGAACCCTAGTCAGGGTGAGGTCCCCGCCTCCTTGACTTTCCCAGAGATGAAGCAACCCTCACCCAACTGAAAGAGTTATATGAGGTCATGAACCTCATATTTGGGTGACTCGGCCCCTCTGGTCCGCCTATGTGGCCCATGGGTGCGGGAGGGGCCCTCACTGGATTCACAATGGTGGGTTCGCCCTCAGCACCAGTCGAGCAGCTTGGATCTGGTGCTCAATCCAGAGCTGTGCCACTGGGGATATCAAGACCTTCCATGGTGCCCACCTCAGTAAGGAAGCTCCTTGCGCCGGCGAAGCCCAATGGCAGCGCCAATTCCTATTGCAAACCCCACCTGACATGGAGCCGGAAGGCATACCTTCAAACCCTACAAGTGACAGTGTGACAGTTGAAGGCCAGAGCCCACCAACTACATGCCATGTCCAAGGATGCCGAGCAATGACCAAGTGCAATAATGTGTGCCGGTTAGGAATACTAGAAAAAGCAGAGGGCACGAATGCTGAGCTCTTTGTGGAGAATTTGGTGCTACAGACAATCAAACAAAGAGACCTCTCACTGCATTTTATGGGCAAGTGAGCACATCGGATAACTGAGGCCCTGGCAAAACCTGGAGTCATCATGACCCCTCCTGGCCCGCATTCTCAACTTTAGGAACAGCAATGCAAACTTGAGGGCGGCTCGCTAGCATAGTCCCACACAATATGAAAATCACTCAACGATCTTCCCGGATTACACCCAGGAAGTTCAAGCCAGATGGAGTTCCTTCGATAAGGTGAAGGCACATCTTCAAAAGGCAGGCCTTGCAATACAAGATGATTTTCCTGGAGCACTTGAAGGTCTTGCCAGAGGGGAGCTCCTGGTTTTTTTGATCACCAGAGAAAGCCTGGGAGAGGCAGGAGGTCAGTGGAGAACAGATGAGGATGAAGGGGAAACGCATGAGGGAGGAGCCAGGGCAGAGGGACGACAAGGGGATGGTACCACCATCAGATGTAGTAGAGACCGCCCCAATTAAACTCTGGGGCTCACTGTACTTTGGGAGAGGGGATGGTAGTCCAACTATGGAGTGTTTAGAGGCAAGGAATGACAGATGCCATCTTAGACAGAGATATACAATAGGTGGGCAACCCAATATACCCTTGAGGGTTCGGGCAAACAAGTTCTTCTTCACGTTCACTCATCTCAGACAGAGACCAATTCCTGTTAGCAGAGTATGAGAGTTAAGGAGCCGAGGCAGAACCCAAAGGTTTGAGATTACGTAGGAGTGGGCAACAAGCATCCTGTGCATTAGGGTGGAGGGTAGTTTATGAACATGCAGCCCAGAGAAAGGAAGTTATGGGGGGGTGGGGGTTGGTATAGTCTGCTACAGCAGCCAGTAAAAACAGAGGCAGGAGGGGGAGCGGGGTCACACACGTTACTACAACCCAGCACGATTAGGATGCAGAAAAGACAAGGATCTAAGGGAACAACTCTTGAAATCCGTTTATGAAATGTAAATTGGCTGGCCCACAAGTTGAAGAGAGGGTTGGTGTCCCAGTTCCTATTCAGACACAACCCAGGCCGCATTTTGTAGCAAGAGACATACCTGGTGGAGAACCACTGCAAATACCTCAGGCGGCGAAGATACCAGACCCTGTTGAATTCAGGTTTCACCCAGGGGGTCTGCATCCTAGCTAGCAAATCCCTCCTCCTAACAATAACAGGCACATGAACAGACCGGGGTGGCTGCTTTGCACAGCTGATGTGCAGAAAGGAATGGATAGAAACTCATGGTTGCTTCATGATCTTGCCACTGTATTACTAACCAAAGGGCTGGGACAAATGGGAGATTGGCTGACAAGGACGCAAGACCACCTGACACTCATAGGGGAGACTTTAACCTCACCACCAGGGGAGACCAACCACAGAATTTCCATGGGCTCACACAGGGAAAGGGGGAGAGTTACAAGATTGATTTCCTTCACCACAGCCATGGATCTCGTAGACCTGTGGTGGAACGAGAATTCAGGGATCCGGCAGTACTTTAACACGTTGAGAAGCTCCAGTTCGATGTCCAAGTAAGATTAATTCCTAGCACCAGACACGCAGAGACAGATTCCATGATGCCAGATTCGTGTCCAGGAGAATATCAGAACAAGCCCGAATGTGCACACAGTTTGTCCCACTAGGGCCCCGACAATGGTAGGAGTGGAGATTAGAACCGTGGGAGCTTATGGACTGGAACACCAAAAAGTTCAAATCACGTCAGAGGGCACAGAGCATTATTTAAAGATAATGAAGCGAGTCTCATCTAGAATAGTAGTTTGGAATGCATAGAAAACCATTTAAGAGGGCTGTTGATTTCACATACCACAGGCAAAATGAGGGCCAGGGTGCGGGAGCTAAAGGAGTGCCCCCTCCCCCCCACCCCACCCCACCACCACACTACTCTAGCACCAGGTGCATGCAGCTAGAGAAGTTCAAATTACTACCAGAAGCTAAAGCACAGGCATTATAGAGAACACACCAACACAGACTGTCGAAGTCTAGAACAAGCCGGGGAAACTGTTGGCCTGGTTGGGAAAACGCAAAGAGGGACTAAGTGTCTCGGAATGCTGGAAACCATGGAGGAGGTGCTAGTTAGCAGGGTAGCAGAGATCGCTCACATTCACGATACATCTAGCCGAGCTCTACAAGTCATGGAGCAGGGAGGACCTGGAGGAGCAAGAGAAATTTATTGCAGATATTCCCACGCCTCTCCTAGAGAAAGACGATAGAGTGATGCGTGACGGCTAATTGGAGGAGGCACATATAGGGGAAGCAATTTCATAATTTAAGAGAGGGAAAGACCCCACGCCCAAATGGGTTTCCCCCGGTGTATTTTAAACATGGAGGGGGTAATTCCGACAGGCCTACTCCAGGACATGTTTTATGAGGCCATAGACAAGGGGACGACTTTTGATGGATCTATGATTCGCAACCGTAGTCCTTATACACAAACAGGGCAAGCTAGTGGAGCAATGCTCCTCCTTAAGGCCGATTACGCTGCTCAACACAAAGATTAAGATTCTGGTAAAGATCCTTGCGAACTACCTTCCCAACTCATTGATGAACTGGTAGCCCCTGACCAGTCCAGCTTTAAGCCCTTTAGGTCAACATTCCACAACCTTCAACGATTACTTGGATGCCTCACCGGGTGCCATTTAATACAATAAAACGTCGATCATCCTGTCCTTGGATGCTGAGAAGGCTGTTGACTCAACAATGTGGCTCTATCGGTTTGCTTCCTTGCAGAAGATGGGGATTGGCCCAAGCTTCTTGTCATGGATACACCTACTATCCAAGGATCCAGCAGCCATGGTGAGGACTAATGGTGCATTATCAGGTGTGCTCTGCCCAGAAATGGGGGTCAGACAGGGATGCCCTCTGTTTCCCCTGGTGCTCGAGCCTTTTGCTTGCTGGGTGAGGATAGAGGAGCAGATCAGGGGTCTATGTTGGAACCTAAACTGAGAAGATGTAATCCACCTATATGCAGATGATATACTGCTCTATCTGATTGACCAGAAAAAATCAATACTAAGAGTCTTGAAAATTAGAGACCTTCGGGGTATATTCTGGAGTCCAGATCAACAGACAAATCTGTGGTGTTCTCGATCACCCAGTGGAGGCCGCCAACAGACTGGGAGGTTCCCCTGGTATGGGCACTGAAAGGGTTTAGGCATCTGGGGGTCCAGGTAACACCTGACCCAGCTGAGTTCTAGAAGCAAAACCTAGGGCGGATTCTAGAGGAGTACAGGGGAGATGTGGAACATTGGAGAAGTTGCCCTCTTTCAATACTAGGCAGGGCCGCCCTTCATAAAATAGTGCTGCTGCCCGGGTTCCTCTACAGACCACAGAACATAATGTTTGAGGTCCCCAATTCCTTTTTTCGCTCATTAGAAACTGCGACACACACACTGCTCTGGAAGGGGGGCCTAGAAAACCACTGAGGCCTTATCAAGGGGTCAATACAACAGAGGAATCGCACTCATTCAACCTGCGGCCACATTACTGGTTGATCGAACTGCAAGTGGTTAATAAATGGATGTTCGCCGGCCAGCAGGGCAGGCAGACAGGTGAGCAAATGGACTTGGGGGATATATCCGTAGGTTGTACAGCACACAAAGACTGGCCAGACCGCTATCCCCGAGTGACTTATTAATTGCTATATGGAGGAGAGCAACATGCAGTAAATTTTGGGAGTGGAGTGTAAAGCTGGAAACGCCCACATGGAACTCAGATGAAAGAGCTCTGGTCTCTGGAGCCAATAGGATTTGCTGGGCTTTGCAGGGGCGTTGGACGTCTGGGTTCCCAGTGGATGCTCTTTTTACGGGAATTCCAGGGTCAAAACGAACTCAACAGCAGTCAACAATTCCTGAACACACAATTACGCCATGCTCCCACGAGATACAGGGATAAACTGTAAGACATTGAAGAGGAGACCCCTTGAGAACTTGCAGCCCCACTCAGGATGCATGTAATGTGCCAGATATAAAAGACACTTATAGCACACAGTAAAACCTTGCTGGCAGCACTGAAGTAGAGATGGGAAAGGGATCTAAGGAACTTAGAAGAGGGGGGGGGGGCTGGTATGAAGGATGCATATATCCCAGAGAGGCAGCCATGGGCTGGGTAACTTGTTGTACCTTGAGTCTGGACGCTATCAGCCTATTCCCCAGCCTCTTCTCCGAAAAGGCTGCAAAGCCTGTTGCTGCGGAGGTACATATTGGTGTTGACTCTGCTGGTATCTCAACTTTGTTGTGTCCTGACCATCCAAAATCAAACACTGTAATGGTGGTTGGATTTCCCCTGGGACAGCTGGTAAGATGTCCACTACACTGTCCCACAAAGTGTGGAAGTACCTGCACTGGAGGTAAAAGGTAATCATGGACCTGAGGGAGAGGCTGGGGGTGGTGAACATTCATTTGGTTAATGTCTCCATCTGTTTAAACTCTGTCTGCCAGTCTTGTGGGGAAAGAATTAGGGTTTAAGCGGATGATGGACTCTTGGACCACCAAGTTCTTTGAAGTGGTGTACTGGAGGAGAAAACTTCGATCTAAAGGAGTGGGTCTGGGTCTGGGTCTGGGTCTGGGTCCCTGGCCACTTGCCTATTCACTAAGGGGGCAAGATCCTGGTTTCGCTCAAGTGCCCATTAAGACATCAATCAGGGCTTTATTAAAGGGTAAAAGAGGCTCTTGGCTTGTTGGTCTAGGGTTGAGAACCTTAGTTAGTACCTTTAGTTTTCACCTCAGTGGTAGTTAAAGTGAGGTCCAAAACATTCTGATCCCCAAATGAGGCTGATGGTTCTGTTGCACAGCCTGGGTCAGGGATGAGGGGTCAATATCTGAGGATGTATTCAGACAGTGACATCCTAAAGGTCATCAGATAGATTACATTAGTCCTATTTTTCTTGGCCATTTCATTGTTCCTCTCGTCATAGTGGGAGACGCGGCAGATTCTAATTGGGCATATTGTCAAGGTCAGGGTGGAATGGGAGGGGTTTCTAAGTCTGATAAAATGATCTGCTTTGTTTCAGCCATCAATGCCCAAAACAGTGGCTTCTGCCGTGGCACCAGTGGTCATGGCACCGGGGCCTGAGTTGGCAGAGACAAACTGGGCTAGAAAACAAAAAAGTCTGACATTGAATCAAAACTGGAGGGGCACGAGGGAGGAGCTTCGCGGCCAACCAAGATGGCCGCGTGAGCTCGGAGCTCCGAGCTCCGAAGACCCTCCGATCCTCCACATTGATCCTGTTATCTATCCTGTCCCACGGTGGTGGGAATCAGTTGTTGAGCTGTTGCGGATGCGGGGCCCGTTCTCCGATTGAAGATCCGGGCTTCCTACGCCGAGCTATACCGTCGTGAAGTTTGGTGACGACGACGCCATACTGGTCTGGCATTGTGAGGCTGACGGCGGCGCTTCTACGCGTTGGCAGCCTGAGAGGGTATGGGCTGTCTTGCTCAGTATCGGTGACCTGACTGCCCTATCTGGTGGCCTGGAGCTTTACTGCAACGGTGGAGGCGATTGCTGACTTCGACCGCCTGGTGGTGGTAGTGTTGGCTTGACCCCGTCTCGGGTCGCACGATCCCCGTCGCCATCATGGCGGGCAGAGGAGACCCGGACAAGGGGAAGCCCCCGAGAGTCAGCAGGAAACCTTCCCTCTAGCAGAATACTATATCTGAGCGCTTCTCCCTTCCTAAGGGTTCGCCTGGTGCTTCGGGCCGCACCAAGGACTCACACCGAGATGTGTCTCCGGAAGATACTGAACCCACCCTCCGGGACGTGATGGGGGCCATTGCGGGCGTTAAGGCCGAAATGCATAAGCAGCACGAAGTGTTGTCGCACAAGGTGGATACCCTCACGATTGAACTCAACTTAATCAGAGGCGACCTCGGGAAGACTAACGACAGGGTCAAGTCGCTCGACATCAAGACGTCGAGCTTGACTACGGACATGTCTGATGTGCAGTCGTAGGTTCGGGACTTGAAGGCCGCTAATTCAATGCTTGCCCGCCGGCTTGATGATTTTGAGGGACGGGCACGGCGCCAAAACGTCCGCATTATTGGTGTACCGGAGGGTGCGGAGGAGGATGCTGCCGATTTATTTGTCGAGGACCTGGTGGTGAAGCACTTGGCACCGGGTGGCCTGAGCAAGTTTTTCTCGGTGGAGCGAGCGCATAGACTGCCTGGAGGCCAGCCGAAATTGGGAGCGCCTCCGCGCCCCATCATTGCCAGGCTCTTTAACTACAGGGACCGTGATGCGATCCTGCAGGCATCAAGGAGAGGTGGTCCGCTGAAATATCAAAACGCTGATGTGAACTTCTTTCCTGATTTTACCCAAGCGGTGCAGAAGTGCAGGCAGAGCTTCATGGGTGTTAAACGGAGACTGAGGGAGATGGGGCTGAAATACTCTATGCTCTACCCAGCGAAGCTTCGCATAGAACATGGTACTCGAGCGGTATTTTTTGACTTTCCGGAGGCAGCTGGGGACTGGTTGGACACTCTGCCCCAACATCGGACTACTTCTGAGGACCAGTCGGAGGGGGCGTCAGGTGGTCCTGGCTCTCAGGAATGAAGTTCCTTTTTTCCGGATCCCTTTCGGTGGAGGACCCTGCAGATGCGGCAGTTACTGACTTTTCTTTTCTTCTTTCATTTCTGTTGTTCTTTAACTTTGGAGGGTAACGGGGGGTGATAGGATGTCTCCATTCACCTCTGGGGGCTTTTCGTAGGTTAGTTTACTAGGGGCGACAGGCACACTGCTAGTTGGGGGGCTTTTTTAGTCTAATGCAGGGGTGCAGGGTGGTTGGTTTGTGTGTTCCTCTTTTACTTTTCCCTCTTTTCTCTTACTATGGCAAGGCTATTATTGTTCTGGTTGCAGCGTCGCAGTGGCCATTTTCTGGGGGTGGTGGGTGGGACGGGGCGTCTTCGATGATGGGGGGGTAGGACCTTAAATGTGTTGAGTTGGAATGTGAATGGGCTGGGGGATCGTATTAAAGGCGGGGTTGTGTTGCAAATGTTTAAGCGTTGTGTACCCGATGTTATTCTCCTGCAGGAGACGCATCTCATTGGAAATACTTGTCATGCACTTAACAGAAAGGGATTTAAAATGGTGGCTCATTCCGGGTTCTCCTCGGGGTCCCGAGGGGTTGGCATCATGGTGCGCATGTCCCTTCCTTTGGAGGTGGAGTCCACTGTTATTGACGATAGGGGCCGATATGTTGTTGTGGTGGGCAGGTGGGAGGGGCGCATCCTGGTTTTGGTTTCAGGTTACGTCCCCCCGGGATTGCAGACGACTACCTTCCATGATCTCGGAGGTGCCATTTTGGGCCTCCTGGAGGGTTCGCTTGTCTTGGTGGGGATTTTAATTCCGTGGTTTCAGGGACCATTGACCGTTCTCCGTCCAGAGATCTTCGCAGTGCGCAATCATGGCTCCCGAATTTCATAAATACATTGGGCCTTATCGACTGTTGGCGGCTTTTACACCCTACCCAGCGGCAGTACACCTTTCACTCGGGCGCACACAGTAGCCTTTCCAGAATTGATTACATCTTGATTCCTGCGGTCCAGGCATCGACTGTCTCTGGAGCCCGCCTTATGGCCAGAGGTATATCGGACCACTCCCCTGTTTGGGTGTCCTTTGACTTTGGTACTGCGGCGACGACCAGGGTGGCGCCGGTTAACCCGTGGTACTTCCGCAATCCCAAGACTCGAGACCTCCTAGCTAAAGCCATCGACCTGTATTTCACTGAGAATACGGGTACGGTGACGTCGGCCTTATCCCTCTGGGAGGCCTTTAAGACTGTCCTGAGAGGAGAAGCCTTCTCCCTGATAGCCGAGGTGCGCAGACGGAGGGATGAAGAGATGGTGCGGTTGGAATCAGATGTTGCAGACCTGGATTCCCAGTTGGCGTTAGACCCGGCGCCCGAACTGCTGCACGCTCTCTCCCTAAAGCAGTCGGAATATCGAGCCACTGCTACTGACGCCGCCAAGGCGATGAGCAGGGAACAGCAAGGGATGATTTACGATGCGGGGGACAAGGCGGGCAAGCTCCTTGCCTGGTTGGAAAGGAGGGAGTTGGCTTCCCGTGTGGTGCCTGAGATACTGGGCGAAGACGGGGTGGTGGTTACTGATCCCAGTGCTATCACCTCGGCCTTTGCCGATTATTTCGAGGTGGTTTACACCTCGGTTTCCACCCTGACTGAATCAGACTCTGCCTCCTTCCTGGAGGGGGTTGAGCTTCCTCGTCTGTCCGACACTGAGCGTGACGACATGGACCGGGGTATTACGGCAGACGAAGTGGCGCTTGCGCTAAGGTCCCTGAGATCTGGCAAGGCTCCTGGCCCTAATGGTCTTCCGGTGGAACTTTATAAGATTAAAGCTGATACGGTTGCAGTGCCCCTGCGGCGTATGTTCTTGGAGGCCCGGGAGGTTGGTGAGCTCCCTTTGGATCAGCGCCTGGCCACCATTGTGGTCATTCATAAGGAGGGGAAGCCCAGAGACCTTTGTAGGTCATATCGCCCGATTTCTTTGCTAAATGCCGAACCAAAGTTCTTGGCTAAGTTGCTGGCTAATCGGCTCGTGGGTGTGATCGCGGACTTGGTCCATCCAGACCAGTCGGGCTTTATACCCCACCGCAATACCACCCTTAACCTTCGGAGACTTCACGCAGTTATGGCGTGGGTGAACAAGCTTTGCGAGCCGACGGTCCTGGCTTCACTGGACGCAACGATGGCGTTTGATTCCCTTGAGTGGAATTATCTTTGGGCGGTACTGTCCAAGTTTGGGTTCGGCCCCGAATTCATAAGCTGGGTTCGGCTTCTCTCTATGCCTCCCCGTTGGCTAATGTAACGGTCAATGGCCGGGTGTCTGCTTCTTTCGCCTTACGCAGGGGTACTAGACAGGGTTGTCCGCTATCACCGCTCCTCTTCGCCTTGGCGCTTGAACCGCTGGCTGCCTGGATCCGCACTCACCCTGACATCTGTGGAATCAAGTGGTCGCCTGGCTTTGAGGATCGAGTCTCGCTGTATGCGGACGACATTCTGCTCTACCTTACCTCCCCCTGTCGGTCTTTGATTGTTATGTTTGACGTGCTGTGCACCTTTGGGGGGTACTCGGGCCTGGTTATCAACTGGTCCAAATCTTACCTTTATGTGCTTACCGGGGACACTCCACGCCTTCCTAGGGGCTGTGCGATACAGGTCTCGCAGCAGGGATTCAAGTACCTGGGTATCTACATTTCAAAGGATGCCCAGGTGCGCTACACCAACAACTTACTTCCCCCCCCTTGCGCGCCTTAGGTGCAACGTAGAGGGTTGGAAAAGATTGCCGCTGTCCCTGTTGGGCCGCGCGGCCTTATTCAAGATGATGTCCCTGCCGAGATTCTTATACGCGCTTCAAAACACGCAAGACCCCGTCCCTTCGAAGTATTTCAGGGAAATTGAAGGTCTACAGCGGGCCCTTTTGTGGGAAGGTAGGCCGCGTATTGCCGTAGTTAAGCTGACCATTCGGTTTTACGACGGCGGTATTGCCTTGCCTGATGTCCGCCGGTACTACTGGGCCTCCCAATTGGCTGCTCTTAATCATGGCTTTTATGGCCCGGCTGAAAGCCCGGGGTACGCCATGGACCGCTGGCTCATGAATGACGGGATGTATTACAGGGAGTTGTACTCTAGATCTCTGGACGGAAGATTGACTGGTCCCACCAAGACCACTGTTCATATATGGAGGGCCATTACGAAGGCACTGGGGTGGAAGGGCAAGCTTACTATGTCCACTCCCCTCTAGGACTCCGACCTGTTGGGTAGGTTGTGGCATTCGAAGGGGTTTGACCGTTGGGACCTCATTGGTATTTCCAAGGTATCTGATGTGATGGCCAGAGGAGAAATTGGATCTTTTGAGACTTTACAGACTGAATTCCAACTGGGTGCCACGGAATATTTTAGATATGCACAGTTGAGACATGCCCTTACGTCCGCCCTTCCTGTTGGTGAGAAGGTCCCAGAGTCGTCCCCGCTGGAGGATAGAGTGCTGGACGGCCACATGCCGGATAGCGCCATTTCCCTGACTTATAAAAAGCTAATAAACGTTCGGTCGGACCTGTTGTTGAAAGTGGGTGCGTGATGGGATTGAGTTGGATGATGAGGATTGGCAGTGTGCGGTGTCTTCCCCCAAGGAAGTAGCGATTTCGGCCAGGCTGCGCTTAGTTCAGCTTAAAATTCTCCACAGGGTTTATGTTACTGGCCCCAGATTAATTCACATGGAGCTCTCTCAGGATGGCCTTTGTAGGCGAGGATGCGGTGCACTGGCCACCTTTATGCATACTATTTGGGAGTGCCATGCCATTGCCTCTTATTGGGAGCGGGTGCATGCGGTTATGCGTGATGTGACTGGCGTTGATTTGTCAGCGGAAGCGCGACGTTGTTTGTTGAATGTGTGGGGTCCGACTGACTACAATAATGCGCAAACCCGTTGGGTCACGCTAGGGAACATGGTGGCCAAGCGCGATATTGCTTAAAAATGGGGCGCCCCGACCCCCCCCACTGTGAGTCTCTGGAAAACCAATATGGACTGGTGCATGCTCCGTGAGAAAACTGTTTATTTAGCTAGGGGTAAGCCCAGGATGTGGGGGCTGGTCTGGGGGGCATGGAATGCTTACAGGGGCAATATTTGTGTACCCCCTGATGCGGGCCCGCTGGAGGTTCGTCTTTCACCCTAGCCGTTCCTTCCACTCAATGTCTCATTCTAACGTAATCCTGTCCTTTCCTCCCCCTCACATTTGTATGCCTTGTTTGATATGCTTACGTTCAAGATGCTGTCAGGTCCCGCTCGCCCCCCTGGATTTATGCTTTACTGCTTTTACGTTTGCTTTGCCACTCTTTCCCCTTTTTTCCCTCTCCTCTTTTTCTTCTCTTTTTCACTTAGGTTTCCTTATGGTTCTTTCGGTTCTCGTTTCTATTATAAAATTAAACCTGATTATTCCTTTAATTGTTTTGTGCACACCTAACCTCCGTTTTTATTATGCTGCCTAGCCTCAGGGATGTAAGGCTGAATAGCTGTGTGCTTTGATTCATCAATAAAGGTTTTCCAAAAAAAAAAACAAAAAAAAAAAAACTGGAGGGGCACAGTCTGCTTTGGGGACAGATATTAGCCACGGTAACCCGAATGGGCCTCGGGGTCCTTGGGGCCTGAAGACATGCCTGAGTGACCCAGGTGTGGCACCAAAAAAGGGTGCCTAGAGCCTATTTCAGCTTCAAAGCTGTTGTGGCGTCGCTGATGGCCTGGGGAATTCAAGGCGCATTGAGACCAGAGCTGGAATTTGTTTTTGATAGGGAGGATCAACTCTGCAGCCTAGAGGCGCATGGGGAACCGTACAACTGAGTTGTGTGCCTGGACTATTTATGGTTCCTGGCCTTTTTCAGCTTACTTGAACCCTGTGACCTCAATGACGATTGGTTACAGGAGCAGTCTCAGGAGCAAAAGCGAGTTTGTGTGCTCGACAGATGATCTCTTTGGCTTTGACTTGCGAAGTTCAGAGCATTTCACTTCGTGGATAATCTAAAGATAGTTTTTACACACCAGTCATCTTTGTGGCTGAGGCACAAGAGACACATGTTGTTGCTTACGTTGTGGTTGTAAGTCAGCAACATTTTATGAGAACAGTCTAAACACAGCTTAAAACCAGTTGCTTTGTTGTAATTTCGGAGAGAAACAAGACTGTCAGAATGACAGGACTCTAAGATTTAGATTTGTGCTTGAAGGTGCAGAAAGAAATGAAATAACGCTAAGGGGTGGAAGTACAGCATATATGGGGGTGCTGACATGACCTCTGAGATGGGACCGATTTGTCTCAGAGCCACGTGATGCCTCCTGCCCGCATGTAAGGGAAATGCTAGCAAACGTTTCTGGATCCAGTCTGACGCAGATGGAAATTCACTAATTGAGAAATCTGCAGTTAAAAGTCTATCAGATGATGCAAAAGCTCATCTTTCTCTCGGGGTCCAAACAATGGAGTCTCTCTTTCAAGGGAAGAGGCGGAGAAAAGAAGAAAGATTCAAAGACGTGAGGAATCCGCAGCAAGGCAAGCAGGTTTCACACCCTAACTATCCAATATTTTGGAGGAGACAGATATGGAGGTCTGGAAAAGTATGTGTCTGGGAAAATATGAAGAATGAATAACAGGCAAGTGTGCAGTATAGTCCAATATTGCCACTGATGAGTTCTTGTGACATGGTGCACCACAACACCATAGACTGAGTACTTTGTAAATGTAACCAGAACCCAGAGATCTCGATTGGACCATACAGATGTTACGGGTTATGTGTTTAAGAATATATATATATATATTACATGTTATTTTTTGGATAGTTAGCTTGAAAAAGTGGCTGTCTTCAAAGGGCATCTAACAATGGGCACACGCTGAAATTAGATATTGTTTTGTTAACTTTTCTTGATTCATTTGTTGATAAAATAGTGAACAATGAGGAGGGCCAGTGGATTTGAGTGATTATGTGGCTGTAGCTTTCACTGCAAAAGTATGGCTTTGTTGGAACTAGCGATATTTGCGGATTTCACACAAATAAATCTAGCTCAAACGGATATCAGAGACTATGCCACATAATTTGTCTTTTTGCCACACTGTCAAATAATTTAGCTCTCCATCCCATATTATACTAGTGGCCCTAAAATTAGTAAAGCTCTTTTGAGCATTTTGCAACAGTCATATGATGATTGAACCTAAATTTCACAGGGATAACGTATATAAACTGTTGTCTTGATTAGCTACTTAGCTTTGGTCCCATGTGTGCCATTTTTATTGTTCTGTGCAACACTAGGACATGGCTTTAGGGGTACAATCTATCATTCAGTAGTGAAAAATCAAAAATAAAATCAACACATACCAGTTTCACGATGGCTCCAGTACTCTTACTAAAAGAGTGATCTCATGTTATCAATACTTGGAACAGGTGCCACCCTGTGGCGGGATCAGAGACTGAACATCACAAAGCTGGTAAAGGTGATGTAACAGAAAATGTGAAGAAGTTTCATCTTCTCCTATTTGGGTATGCGTGACCCTCATGAGTGTATCCTCAGCATCCAACTTTGTTTCCAGATCCTGAGCCAGGTGATAACTGAACAAATGCAGCACTGGAGAAGACAGGTAGGTATGATCTAAGCGCACCAAAGTCACCAAACAAATGTTGCGTCTATACTCCTCACAACGTGCTCCATTGCTTGCTTCACGTTTCTAATTTGTCAAAATGTTCTTTACTCACCTGCTTAATAAATTTTTACACAAACCTAGATGCATCCACTCTGGTTCTATTACCCAACCATTTTAAGCAAATGAGACAGTCGCACATACTCAACATTACTTCATTAGGGGAAAGAAACGCCTGTATGTCTTCCAGGAACCCTGCCATTTTCATATTCCACCCTGGAAGGAATTGGCATTGTGGCACAGGATGACAGCTTACTGTCCTAGTCTCTATCTACCTGTTGATAGCCTTTAACAATAAGGATCAGGACAGCCTTACCTACTATTGTGCTCCATTAGCATCAGAGGAAAAGCACAAACATTGTTTACGTCTTGCATCTCTGCCCACTAGTGGGCCATTTCCTTCTGGCCATGCTCACTTAAACTCAGGATCCCAGGCAGTCACATCTAGTGTCCCGCAGGGCTACCCACTGTCCCAGGTGTATTTAACATATTTACAGAGCTTCCAGTTCGTCCCACGGACTTCAATTCAACATGTCGTGATTACAGGCAGATCCTCCCTGGGCTGTAGGGTTGTTCCGGTTAAGTTGTTTAAGTATTTTAAGTACTACATAGTGAACAATGAAGACTGTATCCAGCTACCAAGTCTTAAATAATACAAATCACAAGCATGTTTGTGTTCATATGTTCTGGCCTCAGGACCTGGGCAGTTGCTTCATCTTTGATAAGATTCTGAAGAACAGTGGTTTCAAACCTGACCTGGAACGATCAATCTTGGGTCATGGATTAAAGCTGTATCATCTTGTTTTTAACAACCTCAAAATCTCACAGGAATCAGCCTGCTTGTTCCCGAGTGACCAGACGTCCGTGCTTACAGCCTTTGTGTGTCAAAGCATAGATTATGGGAATACTTTAGATACTAACTTCCTGCCTCAACCAGAACTTCATTGTAATTTTTTAGGCATTACATTAAAATCTTCTATGGATCTAGTTTGTACTTTGATAAAAATGTGCCTTTTTGAGCTCATTTGTTAGTACTTCCCTATTGGTTGCCGCTTCCTTTTTTAAATGTGAGCATTTGAAAGACCGGAACAAGTAAGCTGTGTTGTGGACCTCAATTCTGTATCTTTTCATGGACCTCCATTGATTCAACACCATCCACGGTAAGTCATCTGATGACTTAATATTGCAAGTAACAATGCGCAGGACTGCCACCACCCTTACCTTAGTGATAATGTCTTTAAACTGCCCTTCCTTCCAGGCATCAATAGGGTGATTCATCATGGTAATTATTGCATTGTCGTACTCTTCATACTTATCGTACAGGAAGACTAGCTCGCCCCACAGATGAGCCTGCTCGGCTGCTCTGAGAACCTAGAAAACACAACACACCACAGCATTTATCTCCTGGACAAGTCTGAGAGGGAAAAACATCAAAGCACAAAGATTAAGAGTACACTTATAGTACACAGCTATTTAGAGTAAACTTATGTCACAGCAGACAGTTACACAGGGTTTGCATATGGTGAACCAGAGAAAAGGGGTTTAATTAATGTACACCACTACTCTAGAACTAGGCAGAGGAATACATTGGTATATTATAAACCATCCATGAGAACACAGGCCATCAGCGTGCAGTACAGACTCAGTGGAATGTACTGAGCCCATGCACCCTTTCCCTACTGTCCACACTCTTCAACCAGTCCCCTCATGCACTCAGACACCAGCTGGAGGAATACAAACCTAATTTGAACGAGTAAAGCACACATTGTATCTGGTAATCTTATACCCTGCACCCTTAAACCATCATAATCTGGAGTCAAGAACTAAATCAGAATCCTGGACACCCTATGTAACCGGCGCATTAGTACCAAGAGCACGTGAAGCATCAGTGATGAAAGACAGGCGCTGAAAGAAATGTTAAACCTGGACAACTGACGACCCATATACAATACATAGAACAAAGTGTCAAACAAGACATACACCCTTGCTTTCCTTACCTTTGGAATATTTACTCGGGACCAGAAGAGCTCAAGATGCTCACGCATCTTCTGAGGTTTGAACTTCGAGTATAGGATGGCAAGCTCGGTGAACATACCCATGTGGGCACGCTCCAGGCCCAGAGCAGCCTCCAGCAGTGAAATCAGCTCCTCAAAGTAGCCACGATCCTATACAGAAAACCAGACAACAGAACACTTAGTAGGAGAAAGCATGAAGATGCATTCTTAGACATGGAAAATCTTTTCAATGTACACAACATATACCGTTCTTTCTTCACAACTTTTTAGGTGCAAATCAAGTCACAGCATCTTTTCAACCACAGAAGTGTGCGTTTAGGTACACACACTTAACGGATGTAAGAAAACACCACAGTCAGGACTTTTAGACTCTAAAATCCACACCCGCATGAAGTTCTAAAGAGATGTCTTCACAATATGTAAAGGGTAAACTTATTTATTACCGCACAAAGCTACTGTATGATGTAAGTGCTGCACAGAAGGAGTACGCCTGTCAATAGTGTTGCATCAATTTCACTGCTACACTCACTGACCATCTTTACCCACTGCTGCATTCTTTCACAACTTTTGCATTTGAGTACCTTCTAAGACAAAGAACAAAACTCATAAATGAATTTGTCCAGCACAAGTCTCTTTTCTAGGTCACAGTGAACCACTCTTGGCCTTGTCTCCATATTAAAGAACTTCGGCATCCCAGGATTGGAGATAGGAACGAAAACCTTAAATGACAATAATTCCTTTAGCTTTCCTTAAAACGGTTGTCCCTTTTATCTCTCCACCCTCACCCCTTTCTTCGTCTTGTAGGCCTTTCATAACCTAGATAGTGCTGTATGTGAAAACTTAAAATCTAATCTGATATCGTCCCTTATAGTCGGATACTCAAGCAGTGATGGGTCTCATCATTTTATCCCCATGGGGATTATAAAAGCATCTGCAGAAGTAAATGAGGCTGAATATAGGAAGTAAACACATAGCTAATCTGGGAAGAGAGAAATACTTGCATAACAGACTACATGGCTAGAGTATATATTATACCTTTGTCTTTCTTCAATGTCCAGAACTAAATTATAAGCATCAGAATCAAAGACCAACAAAATAAACAAAACTTCAATTAAAGGAGGCTGTCCCGCAGTCCCGCACCATTTACCAAGCAGCATAGTTGGCAGCCGTAGCGGAGACATGTTAAACAATGAAAGATCTGGAGTGCCATTGCCCTGGATTTGCAGTGCACCAAGTAATATGTGCTAATGACACACGCTTTATCCAGTGGCAAATCTGCAAACCTTACTGTACACTCACAAACAGCTACTACACATGTGCAAGGATGATCAGTGGGTAACCCTTGCACCAGGGATAAATAGTGTAGCCATATGCTTTGAAGTTTAGAGGAATAAATTATCTGGGAAGCTCTGACCACACCTTCCGTTTGAAAAGTATATCCTGAGACAGGGACAAACCTTCCGGTTAATGTTGGAGGAGGGTGGGGCTTGGGTGTTTTCAGGGTGGCGGCCGCAGGACTCTGGCATGGTGTTCGATGTGGCAGATTTCCTTTGATTGCTTGAGTATGTCCTCTGGAAGCTGAGTCGGCCCTCTTATGCTCCTATCTCCCTATTTTGATTAAAGATTGGAGCTAAAGGCTCATCTGTAAGCCTCTGTAAGAGGTGTGGCGCTGCGGCTAGGGCGACTGACGCTGGAATCTGGGGATCACGGTTCAATCCCTGGCAACGCCGGCAGATTAGACCAGCACCATGTGACTCTGGGCAATAGCTTGCTTAATCTTCCCGAAGGCCCCCAGCGCCTAGAGACCCTTACGGGTGATTGTGCGCTTTACAAATGTGGATTATTATTCTTTTTCTTCTTTTTGGAATGGTTGACAGTCTTCCCATTATTCTAGAGCAACCGTGCTTTCGAAGAGCCAGGAGAGCCTGATATATTCCAGATTTTAATGCTAAACATTGGCATTGTAAATAAGATCTATTTAGAGGAGTAGCACATATCTGTATCTGGTGTGAATATTGAATACGTCTGGCATCGGTATGAACCGGTTTGACCTAAACTGGACCGCTCTGGTGTGTAGGAATTGGTACACAGATGTCATAACATATGCGGCCGCTTCACAGACAACAACCAACCAGTCTGGTGTAGTCAGTGAGTGTCTTGTGAACAGAAGCTAGACCACGTATAGAAGGGGACTTGGACTTTTTACTTTTTGATGTGCAGAAAGGTGCCGGTTCCCTTCAGTGAGGAGAGAACTTTCCAGTAGTTTGGAGGAAGAAGTGCTGTTGGGCTAGAAATGTAACTTCCATGATCAAGTTGTGTCCTCGCACCTGCAATAAATAATGGCAACCTAATCACATTTAGGTTTCTCTGCTTAACTGGGGTGAGAGACCTCAAATTTCCCCTGTCTTTAAACCAACACCCTTTCGAAGAACCTGTAGACCCAGCTAATATTGACTTATCTTAGGGTGTGACATTCCTAAGCTTGAGCTGTTGCAGTTATTGTACACTAGCCAAAATAAGATGATGTGAGAATTCTCTGATCCTGGGCAGTGTTTCGTAAGCCACACAAGCTCCTGGATAAAATCCCTTCTACTAGCACCCCTCTCACTCCGAATGTGCTTCCTCTTCCATATTAACCATATCACTCCTTTTTCAGCAGAAAGTTTTAGAATAATCTCTGCCTCGTGAAACACCAACATGATTTAGCACGAAAGGTTATGTAAGAGAAAGTTGTAATCACCGTGGACTGTCTCGAAGTACGTATTAATTGAGCAAAGCTCTAACAACCACTCACTCCTCTGTGTTTTAGAAGTACACATGGACTATGCAACACGACTGGAGCCTCACTCTGGACCTCAAGGACAACATCAAACTCTTCCCAAACAGGTTTCCCACAACAGCAATACACTTTTCCAACCATGCACGCATTCCCTAACGAAGGTAATGGGACCAGGTAAGCACACTGCCTCAAAAGCACACAGATGATACAAAGGCAATACAGGTGTTTATGATATCTGAGGCAATGTCAGAGTCAAAGGTTTTTACTGAGAATGCTTCTTTCCACAGAAATGATTTCCTTGCGTGTTTTCACACCCCCAAATAGGACTTCCAAAAACTAGCTGGAAAAACACTCTGTGCAGGGGTTTCCAACTCACCGTCCCTTCCACCATTTTATATCACCCCGTCAATTGGTAGGCCGAGTAAAGGGAGCCATTATGTGACCCTCAGAGGCACATTGTGAGTGGGCAGATCTGATGTAGCCATGGTGTCAAGTAAGTACCTCAACTCACCGTCCCTTCCACCATTTTATATCACCCCGTCACTTGGTGGCCGAGTAAAGGGAGCCATTATGTGACCCTCAGAGGCACATTGTGAGTGGGCAGATCTGATGTAGCCATGGTGTCAAGTAAGTACCTCAGCCTGAACAGATTCATCTGAGCAATAAGGAATGGTGAGCAGACGCCATAATTGATTAGAAGTTCTGCTGAATCCATGGGGGAAGAGGTCTATCCGGAGACAGCCGTCATAGGGTGAGACATCATCTGATCTTTAGTCCTAAACTGTGGCATACGGCAAACTAGGACCAGAGCATAGACCGCTTTTGTTTTTCCCCCTTATCTGCACGCTAGAAGAAAGCAAAGGTAGCTATATAACCTTGGGCATAGAGCACAAGGTACACCTTTCTAAACCCTTCACTCTGACTCTTCACCCTCCACTTTACTCATCCCAAACCACCTCCTACTGCCATAAACTCCAAACAAACTTTCTAGACCCTTCTCTCTATCCCTTCACTATTCCCTTTCAATACTTTCAATCCGAATAAAAGACCAACATGTCCACTGCTCAAATTAATTTAATCTTTTCCTATACTAATTCCCCACTAATCCTGTTTGGGTTCTGAAGTAGTGTTCTAACATCCGAAAAGCATTTCAACACCTCATCATGGGTAGCAAGCGACATAAATGCAAACCTTTCACTCTTATCACTCGGCTATCCTTTTTGAGTACAAATAACAAACTCGCATGTCCACCGCTCAAATTAATTTCATATTCCCCACAAATCCCTTTTGGTTTCTGGAGCAGCGTGCTACTCGCTGAAAAGGGACTTCTTCACATAGTCAGAGGTAGTAAGCGCTATATAAATGCAATTAAAATTAATACGTTAAAAAAGGTCTGAAATGTGGCTTATGCCAACGACACCAGCAGTAATTGCAAATGCATTCCATTTAGGCCACTTTCTTTTGCACTGCTGTTACATGCACAACTGTATAAATGTGTAGGTGAGGGTAGTTTGGTAATATTGCCTACATAATGCTGCATTTGATACCTAAGCTATATTAACAGTAATTCTCTTAGTGCTGTGCTAGGTTATGCACACTGTTGGAATATAGTTTACTGTACCGAAATGTATCTTTAAAATTATTCCTTGTGTAAAGTGCTTCAACACTACTTGAATTTGTTTCATGCTAAAGAAGAAGACTGCTAATTCTTAAATACATTTCTGTGTGTGTTTTTGGTTGTTTTGTTTTCACTGTACTTACATTTTCAGTTAAAAGAACTGGCGCAATGAACTCAAGTGAGAACAACATGGCAGAGATTAAAGATTTATTATCCATCCTTCGAATATTGAGATATGGTAGGGTTAAGATACATATGTGTGGGTATGTCAGGGAAGCAGGAATGGCTCTTGCAGAAAATCACTTATGGTTTCAATAAAATAAATTAATGCCATCTCACCTGGTAGTAACTGATCAGCTCCTCTAGCTCATCAGCGTGGATCACAATGTGCAAACCACATATCTGAGCAAGCCTGAACTCTGTTCCGTCCACACAGGCGAAGCACACCTGCAACAAAGAGAGCGATGTTTCAGTCAGGGAGAGCATAACAAGGAGCTGCTTCAAAAGCACGATTCTATAAGAACCTGCAGCATCTCTCAAGATAGCCGGGTCTGGAATAACACTGAAAGCTTTCAACCTCAAACACATAATAGTATAACCAGACAACACTCCAGTAAATGTACTAAACTCAAATAAACGAGAAGACGCATCACGATGAGGCATGCAAGCATACGGGTCACCTATGTATTCAAAGATTTAATAAGGACTAACCAAAACCCACGCCAGTTATCACATTACTGAACCTTGTACATTCGGAAGGAACATAAGTTTGTGACTGTATGGGCAAAACATATGGCGCAACATGATGTAAAAAAAATAATGTGCCAAACATCAATGTTTATACACTTTCTTTGATTCATATTTGGTAGGTTCACTGCAGGATAGAAAGTCGTAACATTAAAACCACATTGTGTCATTCCACTTTCCTCTACAAATAGTCATACTCAGATAGGACACACTAGGCAGAACCCACTCACCAACCTGGACACTAAAACAAATGTAGGTGGCAAAGCATTGCCAAATTGATGGGAAGGGTCTTTCACCACACAAAAGTCATCACTAGAAACACTGAGACAAAACCTGGATAAACACAGCAATCTTGCACATTCATCGCATCATGTCACAACGACCTGTTTTGTGGCGCATATACATAAAGCACCATGCACTTGCCAAACCAGAGATAGTTGATTCCAGTCCCCAAGTGAGATAAAAAGTTATGTCCTTCAGCACACCCACCAAAATAAACCACCACAAAGATATTCCTAGATCAAATTAAATTTACTTTTATACTTGAGACCATTTCAAAACTCTCAAGTAACTTCACACAGCCAAACACCAGCAAAACAGACGCTATTAAAGGATGATTCCTCCATCCCATTGATGGTCTTCTTGGATACAGTTTGAAGGGTGCCCATGTACAGGGTGTGCTACGATAACATAATTGGAAGTGCTATACAACTGTGTATAAAAACACACTGGCCAAAAATAATTTTATGTAAAAGCAAAATCCAAAAACATGATCAAAAGTTTCAAAAGTTTTGGGACTTGAATCCCAAATGGATGAAGCAATATAAAATGAAAGCACAAATGTAATGAAACAATGCCGAACTGGATGTGTTTCACAAAAAGGCAAAATCAACTTTGATGGATATCTGTTCACTACAACTACTAACATTACGTTCACCTTCAATCAGCAAATTATACTAAGGGTAACTTTCTGCATTGAACTTTTAAAGAAACAAAATGATTTTATACTTAAATTCCTGCTTTTAACTGCTTATCGTAAAATTGCGCTGTTGCTACTGGTTTTAAATTGTTATGGTTTTAACTAACTAAACAATAAACATTACTTCATTACTAAGGGTTACACAGGGACATTTCAGCAACGGAGTAACAACCATTAGAGTTTGAATTACGTCAACTGACCGTCATCCAGTCTCTCCTAACTAAGTATTCAGGGGATAATGCCCACTCTATTCAAATCAAGTACACACAAATGTAGCTTACCTCTTTCCACGTCCTTGTGCTGTTGGCTTTTCGGGCACTGTCCACGGCCGCCTGGTACTCCCCCAGGTGCACTAACGTGGATGCCAAGCGGGCAAAATTGGACACATTATTATACAGTAGCTTTGCTGCATCATACATGCCTTCCTCGTAACAACGGTCACCAACCTGCAGATGAACAGAGTCCATGTCAAATGCAAAGAAAGAAGAAATCATGGTGGCTATTACGTGGCTGGTGTGCAAATGAGATTCCTTTATTGTGCAGGCTGCTCTCAAAAGAACAATATTTCAAAGTTGCTTTGCAGCATACATCAAGTGCCTGAAATTAAAAACTCTTAACCCTTTATCCATCCAAATTACATAAGAATGACAAAGATGTACAATACTAAGCATCATTTAGTTCCTAGCAACACTTTTGCGACAACTTTCATACACTTCTTGTGGTCTTCTTCAGATACAGCAAAACACAGGTAGGAAAATGCAATAGGCTTCATGTACCACATCATAATAAAGTCACGATTTATACAGCTACCTCCTGTTTGTTATGTTAAATCTGAAATCGTGATCTTTTAGAGGTCAAGAGATGCAAAAAGTACCAAACTATAAAAACAAAAAAGCTAGTGCATAGTTCCATCTACCAAGTTCTGTGCAGCAGGTGAAGGTGCGCCTAATTAAATAAGACCCTAAGTGTGGAGAATAGCTCTGCATTGTTTTGTTCAGCTGCCAACAAAGGCCACACAATAGGGAATGCACCAAGATGATCGTTATCCACTTACAAGGCCTCGAAGGGACAGTACCAGCCATGCAGAAGAAGCATTAGCAAATACAACTGCTCCACCTAAAATCCCCCAGAGAGGATTTGCATACCAAGGGCAAAATTACAGGCGCTAGATCATAACCACCTCCATCGACCTTGCGTCCTACATATTATCGTAGTCAAGAGGATTGTGACAGCAAGGAGACCTTCTACAGCTGAGCTGAGGAGAGGAGAGAGAGGAATGGATCTTCATAAGTTAATAAAAACTGGAACTCAACCCACAAAACAACTACTTAATTGGAATGGCAAAATGGAGGCTAGCAATAGAGCTAAACCAAATTGTCAAAGCAGGGGATCCACAACATTATCTTGCTAAGGGTATAAATTGAAAAGTATTAAAGATATCAGATAATTCATCCAGCCACAATGTACATTACTGCTGTGTGAGGAGGTCACGTCAGAAGGTAACGACTAACAAAAGAGAAAGTCCCTCTCACATTTAATCAAGAAACTGACACACACTACGACATAAAGAAAGTGTTTTCAACTGAAGAAACACTGCAGACAATAAAAAAAAGGAACAATGTCTGCAGAATGAGGCAACAAAGGTTACCCTTTTTGTAAGCTGAAGTTGGGCAACAAAAGATTTCAAGACGCAGAGCCCAGGTAGAACACCTTGATGATGGTTTTTCAAGTGTATAACACCTATATGGCAAATTAAGCACTCCCGGAAAAAGTAAACATGCCTGCAATAATGATACTGTTTCAGAATCATATGTGGTCCCTGTCATCCCACCTGGATTGACAAAGTACAAAAAGTTAAGACTATTAACCAAAGTTTGAAAAAAGGGTGTGGCATTGGAGGGCACAAAAACTGCATATTTGGGCAATCCAAAGAACAGTTAAGACTTTCTTTAGGCTAATTGTTCCCGTCTACAGCAGAGTGACATAGATGAGAAGACAAGAGAGGCAACATTTTAAGAAACTGATGGGACTGAAGGAAAATCTCCGTGGTACTTGGCCAAGTGACAAGAAGGTGTGTGTATTTAAAGAGAGGAAGAATACAAAAGCCGTTCTGGTCATGTTACTGAGAAGAACAGACTGAGAAAGCAGCACAAACTGAAAAGTTGATTTCCCTTTCATACTATCTTCGTATTTTTATACTTCTTTTTGGGCACATCAATTAAAATTTCAAGGGAGTACACATAGGGGATGAAATGCAACAAAATTGCCTCACTGTCCCATGCAGGTAATAGGATTTATTAAAAATGATTTGTAGACCTCATATTCATGTTTAAAATACACAAATAATTTCATTATACTTCTAGGTACAAAAGTAGAACATTCTGTCGAAGCTATGTTTCGGTGGAAATCAGGTTGGCTAACATTACCTTCTTTAGGACATACATATTAAAATCAAGAACTTCTAACTGATGGTCTCCAGGTGTATAGGAACCTTTATACCTGCTTAGAGATCGTGTGACGAAGCTTTGTGTAACAAGACTGCATTGGCCTTGGAGGCAGAAAATCCAACCGGGTCCAGGTGACTACCTATCAATTTAATTATATTCACAAGAAAACTGAATCCGTGGGTGGAATTATATCCAATAATTTGTATAAAGGAGAGTTTCAAGGTAGAACCAGAAGTACATGTGTATAAAAACAAAGAGGCCACAAACAATGTTCTTTGAAACAACAGATGCATTGTCTTACTCAAAGCAAGTAATTTTAACAAGTGGAGAACACAGTCCCGGTCATCCAATCAAGACACGTTTTACCAGGAGCAGACAAAGTGCCTGAATGCAGTTTATTCCTCCGAAACTATAGAGGTTCATATATACTTGGAGACCATCAGTTATAAGTTCTTATTTTTAATATGTATGTCCTGAAGAAGGTAGTGTGAACAAATCTGATTTCCACAGAAAGGAAGGGTAGGCAGATTTTGTACTTTTAGATGTAGAATGAAATGATTTATGCGTGCTTTCTGCATGTGTCTTTGGGTACTGAAAGAAATTAGGTAGCTGAATGGACTGGCGCACAAGGACCTTTGGGAGGAATTGAGTAGTTGCCCTCAAAATCACTCTGTCCTTGTGTATTTGCAAGTAACATTGCTCTGTAGTCAGCACTTGCAATTCACTCACTCTTCGCAGTGACATGATAGATCCTGAAAAGGCTGTATGTAGGATCAAAAAATTGAGTTCTCCCCCAATACATTGGTATAAAGTAATCTTATCAACATAGTGAGAACTAAGTTTAAATTGCATGTAGGCGCGGGTCCTGCCCATAGTGGACATAGTCTCTTCATTCCCTCTAGAAATCTCTTGATTACTGGACCAGTGTGAGGCGGGGGACGATGCGGGACACGATAAGACGACAACAGAGTGGACTCCTTGCCGTCCGCATGACGAAGAAGACAGGCTCCCTGATACTTCCATAACCGAGGCTCTTTTCCCCGCCCCACAGCGCGACCACAGTGACCCAGAAGCCAATCGTTCCGGAAGAACCAGCACGTCAAGCCCGACCGAGTGGAGGACGCCGCAACGCTTGGAGAGCACCCGAGGAGACCGCACCAGAGAGTCCAGAAGAACCAGACATCTGGACAGAAGATTGGTGGAGCCCGGGGGACACGCAGGAGCCGCCACAACTAAGGAGAGTTGTGGCTCAAACGGGTACGTGAACAAGTACTGCGGGAGCAGTGTGGGAGGGGAGTGACAGGGGAGCAACAAGGGTTTTAAATAGAACTGGGAGCACCAATTGAATTGATGTTTTTGTTATTATTAGTATCACTCCTCGACAACACCAGTTGCATGACCAGTTGTAGGAAACTCCTTGAGCACTTCCCTGCCTCTATCCTATCCGCTTCCTACTGAATCATATTTTTTCCTTTGTGCAATAAGAGTAAAGGAAACCCTTTTCGACCCCCCCTCTTCATACAACCCCAATTTCACATGGTGTGGTGACGGTAGATAAAATAAGAAAAGCAGGGCATGGGCAGTGACCCCCGTTTTCTTTTTTCTTCCATTTTCGAGCTGAACCCCGGGGGAAGCCACAACTCCAAGAGAGGACGAGGCAGTCTACAGATCATGACAAACCCCTTTGGATGACACCAGCCCAAGAGACTCATCGTTTTCCTACGTTCTAAGACCCTAGACTACATTATTCCAAGACTATCATTTTTTGTTCCATTTAAAGTCCTGCTACAGGGTTGATCTAATTCAATAAAACACTACAATATTCAACCCATACAGCCTCGTCGCTTCTGTTTCCGACCGTCCCTCCGACACCCAGTAAAGTAGTTTTTTCTTATATGAATCCGAGTGTATGCAACAAAGGCCACCAGATGGACCAATACTGATTTGTAGGGGAAGACCTCATTTAGAAGGTAGGTATGGCAGCTAATAACCTTACTGTCTTGTGTTCTACTGTCTAATAAATCATTGCTGTTGCACCAATAAACATATCTCTCCCACTTTGCAATGTAGCACGTTTTTGTTGGCCTTCTGGAGTCTCTTCTATTTCCATGCTTTTTTGTGGAAGACCTAAGTGTCCAAATTCTAAGTTCTCTGGAGCCACATCGCTAATATGAGGTTGCTGGCTCTGGGTGGCATACTTGCTTCGCCAGCATTGTCAGAAGGTGCTACAAATGTGTTCGTTTTAATACAGCTCTCAGTGACATATCCATGGGGTTATAGTAACTAGTCTACCTTCCCCATTATGGTTCCATCAAGATTTGAGTCATTGATGATTGCCTGCGCTTGCTTATTGCCAATAGGATAAGGCATGATGTGGGTAACTCTAAGCGAACTTTTGGCACTCCAGGTTTTCTGGCATTGCAAAAAGATCTGTGTGTTGTTCCCTATGTTCAAAACACTCCTTGCAGCTAGACCCCACTGACTCGGCCAGCTATAGGCCTATTGCTTGCCTACCTTTCCCGGCCAAAATATTTGAGTCGGTTATGAACCTGCAACGATCTGAGTTCATTGACCATCACGATCTTTTAGATGATACTCAGTTCGGGTTCAGGAAATATCATGGCACAGAAACGGCCTTGATAAAGGCTTCCGATGAGATCGGGACCATCATGGATCAGGGGGGGGGCGTGGTCCTGGTACTCCTTGATCTGTCCGCCGCCTTCGACACGGTCGACCACTCCATCCTGGTCGACCGTGTCGCATCCATGGGGGTAACTCATCGCGCAAAAGATCTCATTGCCTCGTTTCTGGCCAACCGAACTCAAGCGGTGAAACTGGGTAATTTCTACTTGCCCACTTTCACTCTTCTTTGCGGGGTCCCTCAGGGATCCTCACTAAGCCCCACATTATTCAATATATATGTGGCAGACTTGGCGAGGGTTATAAAAGCTCATGGGCTACGGCTAACCACCTATGCCGATGACACCCAACTGGTGCTGGCAGTTCAAAAAGATGGTCTCGCAGTCGCCGCTAGATTCCAGGAAGGGATGATGGCCATCAGCTCTTGGATGGCGGATAACAGTTTAAAATTGAACTCGGATAAGACCGAGGTGCTGACCTTCGGCAGGCTCTCTCCTGAGTGGTCTGCGACCTGGTGGCCCAGTGATATGGGTCCTCCCCCCCACACCAGTAACCAAGGTCAGGAATCTCGGCATCATGTTCGATGATAAACTGTCTTTTAAGCATCATGTCAACGCTGTGGCGGCATCCTCTTTCTATATGTTGAGGAAAATCAAGAAGTTGCTGCCGTATCTCCCCTCAACTGCAGGAAAAACCTTAATCACCACGCTTGTCTTCTCAAAAATGGACTACGGCAAGGCCCTTTTCCTCAATGCTCAGGAGCAGGTTATATCCAAGCTGTAATCAGTGCAGAACGCGGCAGCTAGAATACTGCTCGGCGTTCCAACTCGTCACCCCACTTCCGCAGCCATATACCACCTACACTGGCTGAGAGTAAAGAGTTGGATAAAGTTCAAGGCTCTTTGCATCGCCTATAAAGCCATTCATGATTCAGGACCTAGGTTCCTGAAGGACACCTTCCGAATCTATGTTCCCAAAAGATCTTTACGATCAGCCTCCACACACATGCTCCCGGTGCCACGCACCAGAACCACCACATGGGGAGACAGGCGCTTCTTGGTAGCAACCCCCAGGCTGTGGAACTCCCTCCCATTGGCTATAAAAACTTGCCCTACTCTCATCATGTTCCGCAAGCTCTTGTTATGTTATGTTACTGGGGGTTTTGTATAGCGCACAGCTGCTCCGAAGTGCGTCCCGGCGCTGCAGATCAAGAACAAACACCAGCAACCAACAAAGAATACCACCGGCGAAGGAAAGTGCTCAGAAGAAAAAAAGAATTATTGGGAAAAGAGAAAAGTCTTGAGCTCCTTTCTAAATGCGAGCAGGTTAGAGCTAGCGCGTAAGGTCAGAGGTAACTCGTTCCAAAGACGTGGAGCAAGGTAGTTAAAGGAACGTCCTCCACATCGTGCACGTCGAACTGCCGGCACGATTGCCTTGGCCAAGGCAGCTGACCTCAAGGGTCTGGATGGAAAGTAGAAGTTGACCCTTTTTTGTAGATACATTGCTCCGATGTTATGTAGAGCTTTAAACACCATCGTTAAGGTCTTGAAAGTGATGTGTTTATGAACCGGCAGCCAGTGCAACGCTCTAAGAAGGTCGCTGGCCCTAGCTCTTCTGGTTAGGCCATAAATGGCCCTGGCTGCCGAATTCTGGACAACCTGAAGACGAGTCAGGAGATACTCGGGGAGGCCTAGATAGAGGATGTTAGAGTAGTCTAAGCGCGATTCTATCAGCGCCTTCACCGTGATCTTTCTGTGCTCCAAGGATAGGAACGGCAAAAACTTCCTCAGCATCCTTAAGATGGCAAAACACTTCCCCGTAAGTCCTGCTACTTGAGCCTTAACCCCTTCCATGCTGCTGACGGAACGGTTCCGTCATGCACTACGGGTGAGCTGTGCGGATGACGGAACCGTTCCGTCATGACTCCGCCCGCGCAAGGCGGAGTCAGCATGGGCGGGGAAAACCGCCCGCACGGAAGGGGTTAAAGGAGAGAGTGTTATCCACCTGGATGCCCAGATTCTTTGCTGTTACAGAATCACCGGCTGGCGGGAACATGGCCGAAGAACACCATTCCTTCCATCTCAGGTCGGCGGGACAACCAAAGAAAAGGATCTCGGACTTGTCAGAGTTGCAATTGAGGCCGCTCTTCCCAAACCAACCAAACACAGCCTCAAGACACCTCCGAATGGCAGCCCTGTCGAAGTCACAGCCCTTGTCACATGTGAACAAGAGCTGAGTGTCATCCGCATAGAAGACTATCTGGGCCCCATGCTCCTCCGCTAGCGCAGCTAAGGGTGTCAGGAAGATATTAAAGAGGGAGGGGCTGAGTATAGAACCCTGCGGGACCCCTACCTCAAGCTGCGGCATCACGGCGGAGAAAGGGGGGGCCCAGATCGTTTGTCTGCGGTTGGCCAGAAAGGATTGGAACCATTTGAACACCGTTCCCCTAAGACCTATCTCCCAAAGTCTAGTAAGGAGAAGGTCATGGGGAACGGTGTCAAAGGCCGCCGACCGATCGAGCATGATAAGCATGGCCTTTCCACCCCTATCCAGAATTTCCTTCACAGCCTCAGTAACCTCGAGTAAAGCAGTTTCAGTACTCAGGTTAGATCTAAACCCGGACTGTGACTGATGAAGTAAGGAGTTAGACTCTAAAAAGTGGGATAGGGTGGTGTGTACATGCTTCTCTGCTATTTTCGCCAGAGCGGGCAGCAATGAGATTGGTCTATAATTAGAGTGAAGTTTCGGGTCCATGTTAGGCTTTTTAATAAGGGGAAGGACGAGGGCCTGCTTCCAGGGAGTGGGAACCTCGCCTGTGCTAAGAGACAGATTAATAATGGGGTTAATAATAGGGTTAAGAACGGGGGCCAAGGTCGCAAGAAATTTGGCGGGGCAAGGATCTAAGGGAGAACCGGATTTCAAATTAACCAGGAGGTCCAACGAGATATGGAGCTCCAAAGCTGGAAAACAGTCCAGGATAGGACCGGTAGTAGCTGTGACTGAGTCGGAATGGAATGACCAGGGGACGGGGGAATCACCAGGATTGGAGTTTGAATCAGAGATATTATCCGTTCCCTTCAAGGTCGCTTGGATCGTGAGAATTTTGTTGGTGAAAAATTCTGCTAGTTCAGTTATCCATGGTTCCGAAAAGGAAGACGTGGGGATACAGCAGGTGGGAGAAATAAACTCTTTAACAATCTTAAATATTTCTTTACAGGAGCTATCTGCTTCCTCAATCCTTCTAGCTAGATAGGATTTCTTTTCTGCTGTAATATCCTTATGATATTCTTTCACAGCTGCTCTGTAAGTCTGCTTGGAGGTTGAATCATACTGCTTCCGCCAATCTCTTTCGAGCTTCTTGCAGTACCTTCTTTTGCCCGCCAAGGCTGCAGAGAACCAGGGGGCAGAAGCTTTTGCCGGAAGTGGTCAAGCCTTCCGCGGCGGAGCGAGGGCTGCGAAACGTGCAGTAAGCCAGTCCTGAAAAAGGTTGACATCGTCACCCAGCTTGCCTGTGAGTACGCACGGATAGGTCTCTAAGGCCTGAGTGAGCATGGCTGGAGAGATTTTGTGAAAGGCTCTGGAAGTGCGAACCTCGCGCAACTGACCATCGCGTGGGGTCGCTGTGAGATGTGCAATCTGAAAATTGGCTAAAAAATGGTCTGACCAAAGGACTGGGGCGAGGGAGGATATGGTAACTGGTTCAGCAGAGAAGATTTGGTTTAAAATGTGCCCTTTGTCATGTGTAGGTGCCCGTAAGACTTGGTTATTCAACTAGTGATCCTTTTAGATGCCTTCTGTTATTAGGAAGTTCTGCATGCGCCGAGACACCCTAGGGTATTCGTGCGCAATAAAAATCTCAAAAACATAAACATAAACACCTAATTTTTTATTTCCCACTCATGTGAAGATCTCTCGTCTGCTTAGTCTTCTTGCTTCTACGTTGTATGCCCAAGGCAGGTGTCCCACCACCAGGGCTACAGCCTTTTGAAGGGCCCATTTCCAGATGTACTGGGTGATTTAAAAAGTACATATGATCTTGTTACTACTGCTTGTTGAGGTAGAACATTTTAGTTGTGTTTGCCTGTTTCTGGACTGTTTTTCCTTTTAGTATGTGAATGGTTCTCAGCACCAAGACGACTGTCTCCAGTTCTGATACATTTAGGAGTTCCACTGCTTCTGTAGGGCTCGATGTCCCTATGATATTGAGGTACATCAACCTCCTACACTTTGTGGATACATCCATCGTAATGGTCACCGTGGTAGTTGGATACGTGATTGGTCTTCCTATCATGATGTTTTTCATGTAACACTACTGTATCTCTTTCTGAACAGTCTGTGTGACAAGCACAAGATCCTTCCAACTCCATGAGGCCTGTGACCATTTGCTTAGACGACACTCCTGCATTGGGCATATAAGTAACCTGGCACGAGGAATAAGCGATATACAGGATGCCGTCAAGTCCATTCGTTTTTATCATACTTCTCTCTGTAAAGAGACTGTCCCCTCCACTAAAGGTGAGTTTGCTCATTGAATTCCAGAACTCGGTCATCTACTACTTCCCTTGAACTCAGTGTTGCACCCAGAAAGCCCTTCTCCTGGTCTGGTAATGGGAATGTTTACTCCAGATTTATATAGAATTTTAGTGTGTGAAGCAGGTGTGTTACTGTTTGGATGTCCTTCCGGAATTGTTGTTACAAGCTCGCCTTTACTAGTTGCTCATACATTAATTCCTTCAAGCACTTTATGAATAATCTGGGTGCAGATTTTATCCCAAATGGCAATACTCAGAATTGATATTGTACTTTGTCCGTAGCAAATCGGAGCAACTGCTTATCTTTGCTGCTCATTGGAATATGCAGGTACATGTCCGGGAGGTCTTTAGTGGGTATGAAGTCTCCCTTCGTTAATAGTGGAATGACCTCCTGCAATGAGGTCTTATTTAATCACTGTGTATGTTTTTGTTTAACAGTTGAAGGTCTAACATCAAAGATTTATCCTCATTTGGCAACAGGAAGTATGCAGAGTACATCTGCCCTTATTGACCTGCTCTCTGGGTACCTTTTCTATAGCTTTATTTTGCAAGAGTTCTTGCACATCTTGTTGAAAGCAGGAGTTAGTGTCTGCTGTGCCTCTTTGCCTTCGGTTGCACCTATAGTGGTCTTTTGATCAGTTTGATGCAATATCTGTTTCATATAATGTTGATAATCCACTCGTCTGAGGAGATTGCTCCTTACCTAGCAAGGAATCCCCCTATCATGCCCACAATGGCGGTGCTTGTGTAGGGGGCAGGAGAGGAGTGGGTGTGAGCGAGCTACTTCGCTGTGGAACCCAAGCCCATTCAGTTCTGACCTCTTGCCCTGCCACGAAAAAAGTTGCTGTGGTGTAGACTGGTACTGTCTTTAAGTTGTTGCTCTTGCAACCTTGAACTGACTGAAAGGCGCCACTGCCCAATGGTCTTCTGGTATGCAATTACCTCTCATAAAGGCACCTCATTGGTTTGGTAGTGTCATCTTTTGATTTGTTGCAAGGTCTTGTCAATATTTGGTACAAACAGGTGTTCCTCTGTGAATGGCATGTTGATGAAAGATGACGACTTCCAGTTCGAACCCCAAAACTCGAAATAGGATTGCCTCCTCAGTGTTTTGTCCAGTACACATCGGTCTACTTGCAGTGTCCGCAGCATAAGAACTGACTTGAGGCATGTCTGACATAATCCTATCCTCCAGTATGACTATTTTTGCCCCTTTCTAATACTGTTCCAGGAAATGCTGCATCAGATCTTCAATTTCCTCCAGGTTGCTGGTGGCCACACTGGATTGCAGCCATATGTCCCATTTTTAGGTCTAGCTTGGAGACCTGTTGTATATACTTTGTGGGCTTACAGTCCCATGTGACATTGTGATTAGATAGATATGTATTGACTCCTGTCCCGTGGGCATATAGGGTTGTCCTTATTGAATATATATATATAAATCTACACTTCTGTGAATTTTGCTTTTCCTATGACTATTACAGAGTATTGTCACTATCGTCGTTTCAATCTAGCTTTCAACATTTTTGACTGAAATTTGGTGCTGGCTTTGCAACCATCAGCGCTTAAATATTTCTTTAGGCACAAGTTGCAAACTTTGTGACTGTTTTACTGTGCGAACTTGTGATGGCAACACAAACAAACTCTAATGGGAGTGTTAACCATCTCCCCCAAAGGCCCGAGGTACCTGGATGCACATTCTCTGGCCACATGATCAATTCTTTGAAAGTAATCTTTCAATGGAAAACACATCACATCTGTATTCCTTCTGGTATTTTGTATTTCAAACCGGCTCTCTCCCTCATGGTTTCCCTCGACAATACGTCGATGTATCTTCCGAATATTGAAGCTCCTCCTGTCCTGCTTCCAGACTCAATGGTGGGAAAGAAATCTGAAAATATGCACCACTCACAAGGGTCTCCAGGCATACTTATGAAAAATAGACTACGAAGAATTCTGGACCCAATCACTAGATAGTGGAATAATGCAGAATATGTGAGATCAGAATATTCTCACATTGCAAAATAAAATAAGTATATCAATGTAAAGCCTACTCAGTAAAAACTGACTTAAACAAAGCAAAAAGATATATGTTTCTCCATTACAGAAGTTTTTGCAAGTAGACACCAGGACTATCCTACAACAAATATTTGTATGTGTCATTTTCAAAGGAATAACCTGTTAGGTTCTTAATCTATGAAAGGCGGAAAACACATATAGATCATGAGTTACAGTGTGCTGAAGACCAAGCTGGTCAGGCGGTCACAAAACTCGATGTACCTGCTGGATATGAGCATTGTTGGGTCCACTGACAAACTCCTGCAATTCTGCCAAGCGGTTGGTCTTTGCCAGAGCAAAGATGAGTTCGGTCTCCACGTAGGACTCTCTGGACTTTTTCCTTGCCATCTGCAAAAACTTAACCAGATCTTCCCAATTGCCTGCAGGAAAATACATTATTTAAATGTGAAATATATTTTTGTTTACAAAAAACCCACTGACGTGATCACAAGAGGATACACCAGCCCTATACAAAACACCTAAATAGATATACTTCTTTCCCTGCATGTTCAAATTCGATTCACCTATGATAAACTTTGATAAGCAGAAAAACGGGGCTGACGGCAATACTGTGAAAAGTCCTGGTGAGTAGAACTGGGATAAATTCATGGTGATCGAAACTGAAATGAAATAGTGGCATAAACAATTTTAAAAAAATCGGATAGCAAACAGAAGAGTAATTTATGTGTGGTATGCTGAACTACATTACATGAACAGCATGCTGAACTGTGATGAATTGATGCTGGGGAGAACAAAGACTTGATGCTGAGCAAAATTGTGATTAGATAGATATGTATTGACTCATGTCCCGTGGGCATATTGGGTTGTCCTTGTTCAAGCTGCATCAACGTCGTGCTAGACAGAACTCTATTAAATTACCAAGGTTAGGATTTTAGAAATTCATGGGGGGAAAGATTTGCATCCACTTATTTTGGGTAAATCTGAGGGTGTCTTGGGTAGGGAGAAAAGGTTGGAATTCATAAAGCTCAGGGAACGGACGCCCAGGGGAAGTCTTAAGTATGCACTGAAAGGAGTTTTTAAAACCCCACTATCTTTTAACTAATGTGAGAGGTCACATGAGTTTCCAAAATAAATACTTTTCAGAATTAAGCGCACTCTAGGTGTAAGCTACTGGAGCATCTCCTTCAAGATAAAGACTTACCAGGAGGTAGAACTTGGATTCAACTGCCTGTCATTAACGAACATATCCTTACATTTCCAAAGAAAAGCGGTCTTTTTATTACAATACAGGGATGTTAAAGCACCCATTTGGTGCCACTGAGGCACTCTGGTCCACTTAACGGAAATGAATGCGTAATCATCTTAAAGTAGAATTCAGATGACCTCCTCTAACAAAGAAAATGCAGCATGCTCGGTGCAGAACAAGCATCAGACAAGGTCACAGGAACATTGCATTTATGGATACTTGTTCTCTGACGCTCTTCTCCCTGCCCCCTTTGTTTGTGACCCATTTGCTCCTGGGAAAGCTTACTGTGGAGAGCAGAAAGTTAGTCTTCCTCATATGTGTACAGGTAAAAAGGCTAACACTCATGTTTTCACTAAAGAGGCTCAGTGGGGAGGTCGATTGACATTCGCAGTGTCAGGATGGGGGTATGTACACTTTTGGTGTAATAATACTAAAGCACAGGTCGATTTCTGAAAACAAAACAAACATGAAACACCTTCGGTAAATTCATATGACTGATCAACTCACTGGGGTAACATTACTTTAAGAAAGATTGTCAAACTTAAGCCCACATGAAAAGGTATGAGTACTTAAAGCCTACGTAGACTACTTTGTAACTATGTGAGGAAACTGAAGCTGATGGAACACGCTCAAATTCTAGGGCACAGGTACAGGTCACTGACTACATTTATATGTGAAATCTAGTCCAAAATGTAGATATGGCAAATCACTTCTTCAGAACAAAAAGATTTAAAGCTGGCTGGCTCAAATGGCGTAGTTGATGCCATGCAAGCTATGTGTCTTTCCCTAATCAGCAGGTATGACCAAAATTGCTGCTGCCACAGTCCCTTGGTAATAAGCATAATCAGATTGTCTGCATGTTTTAGTAGTGAATTGTGCTAAGTGTGGGTCTGAATCAGACAGTTTTATCAATGGGATTACATTTTCGGTTGCAGGGTATCAAACCAGAAATACATGCCCCTAAATCTTTACCCTCTAAACAAGTGAGACCAGAAGAACTAACATGAATAGCCACTTTAAGAGTCAGGTCTTAATGAGATGCCTCTAATGGTATATTGTCTCTGGCACTACAGGTAGAGCAGAACGATGATGAACTCAATAGCCTAAGAATGACAGGCTGCCTGAAAGCATGGGGTCCCAGATTTTTAGTAAAGCATTTGGAACTGTGTGTGCAGAAGGAAGACAATCTGAGTGGTTTCTTATAAATTAACAGAGACTCTGAGAGGAGTGACCTTAAACAAATGTTGTAAAAGGCAGCAACACTGATCCTTATGGGAGTTATGCAACACACGTGCAACACTGGCTGTGATAAGGTCTTGCACAGTTCAGTTTTAGGAGGAGGCTAGGACAGCACATGGTGGAAGCCAGATATCATCTCTCTTAATTAGGCTAACTGCATGATAAGCCGTAATCTGATTACAGTCTGCCAGGCACTGTCTGCTTGTTACCCAATAAGCTCATTATTGCAACCATGGAGCGTGCAGGACAGCTTACTGTTCTTGCTGGCAGCCTGAACCACCTCCATGTATGCTGAAGGATCATCCGCCTTTATGTAAGAGTCAATAGCTTCCTTCACAAGGTCTTTCTGGAGCTGTGCTCGCGCCAGCTGGCTCCACACCGCAGGCTCGTTGCACTTTTCAGCAAACTCGTATGCGCGGTCCAGGTTCCCGATATGTTCAATGAGAACCTGGCCAAGAGAAAGACAACAAAGATTCACACATGCCGGCACCACACTAACCCTTCACCTAAAGCTCATTGCAGAGAGATTCAGCTTCTATTAAATGGAAAGCACATTCAAAAAAATATTTGGCATAGTTTTCATAACTCACACAGAATGACAATTAATGTAATCTACAAACGTCTACTTTATGTATGCAGATCATCCACAACCTGGAGGATTAATCTGCTGTCCCAGTCTGTATAGACTATACACTACTATACCTAAAAAGATAATCGGTGTTAGCATGTAATATATCTTGTCAGTACACTACAGACACATTAACCATTCATTCTGGAAGTAATGCTTCACTTCCATCCTAAATGAGTGTTTTATGCCAAGATAAGGATCTTATTGAACCCCAAAAATTCTCAGACCTGCTGATCTACCTGTCCTGGGCTGTACCACTGCTACCACTCAGCACAGACAAGCCAGAA
This sequence comes from Lissotriton vulgaris, assembly GCF_964263255.1. Classification (NCBI taxonomy): domain Eukaryota; kingdom Metazoa; phylum Chordata; class Amphibia; order Caudata; family Salamandridae; genus Lissotriton; species Lissotriton vulgaris. The sequence continues at coordinate 67,178,739 of NC_141699.1, forward strand.
TAGCCAAAGTAACCAGTTCCTAAGCGGCAGCCCCTGCAAAGCTAACTCTCAACTTGTAATGTACCTCAGGCCTGTAAATCCAAAATGTTACTGTTTTGGTACATTTCCTAGAACAGTTTAGAAAAAGCAGATGAAAACTGTATGTAAACAACTCTCCAAACGTATTCTTCAGCTGCACAAACCATTGTAGTATAAACCTACATGCAGAGAAAGGCTAGAGAGCTACAAGTTCTGAGAGAGACATTTGAAAAAAGGGAAGAGAGTGGGTCTCATCAGCCAAGAAATCAGCGACAGTGTTTCTGATAAGTGCAGAAGGTTAGCCTTTCATTCCACATTTCTCAATGAAAGATTGTTTAACAGTATCTCCTCCTTGTGCTTACCTGTATGGCAGAGGTGTTGACATCAAACTTGCGGAAGATCGCAAAGGCCTCCTCAAACAGCTCATTACTGATGGCGATGTTAGCGATATCCGGGGCATCATAGTTGTCCAGGCGGTTGATGTACTCCATCACACGTGTGCGGTCAGCTTTAATTGCTGTCAAGATCAGAAGGTTCTGCAGGTTTCTGAAAATAGAAAAATGCACAAAATTAAGCCTCAGTAACAGAAAAAAGAACTGGCAACCCAGGGAGTATACAGAAACAACAGAGAAGAACATGGAAAGCGACTATCAAACATCCGGCTTTTCAGCAATGAAATTCACTGATACCACCTACAGCAGCAGCCATATGGTAAATGGCCATCTTTTGAAGATAAAAGCATCCAAGCATAGCTGCCAACGTGAAAACTTTCTAGGAGTGACGGACACGTCGGAAATGGTCACGTACTCTTAATCACAACCTATGGGATAACTCAGGATTGATGGGGATATTTTATACTGCCAATGAGCATCACAATACTTTCTAAATATCTGAATTACGGACATAATAATACAGTGGTCAGTGTGGTGGTCAGTGTGGATAGGACCTCGAGAATTTTATTACCAGGAACTTTATGATCATAGGCTATGAGCCCTGATGAAGGCATTAAGGCACACATCAGTGCATGACAAAACACGTGTTGGCTGCAAAGAGGAAGAATCTGGCTAAATCCTTTGGATCTTTTGGCAATTAATTTATAAGAACATATTGGATGACTGCACTGTTGGATCGTTTACATAAGAACAAACTGGATGTATCTACAACTTTGACAGAATAAAGGACTGATTATTTGAAGCAGGACATTACTTTTGAACTGACTTACCAGTACAATATTGTTGTTAAACAGATTGTTGTATGGCTGTATCTATTTTGAAACATTTGGTTGCCTAAATTAATGTTGTAATTTACTTTTTGGATAGTGCTCAGGGAGGAATTGCTAGTGAGTTAGTATAGTGCCCACCACGTGGGCGTTGTGGGGTTGTCTGGTAACAGACCTCTTTTCCACCCTTTGAGGCATGCAATTTACTTGAGATATTGTTACTAAACCCTTACTTACGGTAGTGCGCCCTATCTAAACCTGGTTACCAGGAGATTTGTGTTTAGTTAATGCTGCCAAAAGGCCCCATATTTGAGAGACATCTTTGGCCAGCTCTGGCTTTTTAACCGACCACACTTAAATATGCTGGAATTTTAATGGACCTGCATACAAGTAAAAGGAAACTTGCGGCCACAATGTAATAGATATTAATCCAAGCCTAGGTGGCACAGTCACACTTGTTAGTTAGGTATGTCGAAGGACACTTCTCTGGAAAATAACGGCAGAGAACAGAGACACAGCATTTCAGCAATGAGAGAGGCAGGTAAACAAAGCAGACAGCATCTTCTGCAAATGCTTCGATTGGAGGAAATAAAGTAAGGATAAAGACAATTATCAAACAAGGCAGAAGAAAACGGTGCTTCCCCTCTTCAGAGAAAATTGACTACTCTTGAATAAGAAAATATAGACATCAATGCTCCATATGCTAGAATGTGGCATGAGAGACTGTTAAACTTGTGTTCTGAAACATGGGAGCAGGCAGGTCAGCACTAACTGCAAGCTCTGGTTTAGGAAGGATTAGACAAGAAGGAACTAGTTCCATATTCTAAAGAGAGCAGGAACAAATGACCTTTCCCAGACTCCTGATCAGAGCACGAGATACAGACTTGCCACATTTTCCAATGAGGGAATGGAGCAGATGGCGTGGTTGCAAGTTCTAGGAAGGGAAATTACGAGTCCCATATTCTAGGAAAAAGGACTTGCCCCACTTGTTTGAGATTGAACAGAAGGAGATGAACTTATCAATCAGTTTAACAAACAAGCCTTCTATTCTACACAGCAGCAGAGATCACACATACCTCAGAGAGTAAAGGACAGTATATCGTGTGTAACAGAGGAACACATCATGTGGAGCTTGTGTACACGGGAATAGAAAGTCACTCCAGTCTTACATAGCACAGCACAGAAGATCTTCTGCTCGTTAAATAGAACACTAGTTGTCATCGGGCATGTGTGAGGTTAGGTTTAGCTTCAGCAAGAAAGAGGCCCAATCAGAGAACTGTGACATTAGAGGTTTACAGCAGCATGAACTCTTGGTAGCCGGTTCCCTGCTTCATCTGCTACTTGAACTGCCATCCTCATTTCTCTCCACAACTCAAGCTGCAGCCTCACCCTCACCCTCATCCAACAGAGGGAACTCCAAGCTTACCTGTGTTCACTAAACACCGAGTTCTCCAGCACAATCTTCTCCAGCAGCTCAATCAGCTCATTGGGCAGGTCAGCAGTCATGAAGGCTTTCACTGTGACCGACACCTCCTCAGGGTCCTGAGTCTCCGATAGGGCTGTCTGCACCACCTGCTTTCAGAGGCAGAAAGAGGAACCTCAGACATGGGTCCATGCATCCATTTCATCTGCCCACACCCTGGTCCACAGGAAAGAGGCCCAAGGCTGGAGGCTTCAGCTTACGTAGTGACCAACTCAGCAGTGTAAAGGGGTTTAAGGCTGGTGGGCTCAATTAATGTAGTGTAAAGTGGTCCAAGGATGGTTGTTTCAATGACTATGGACAATGGCTCAGAAGTGTACAGATGTGCAAGCCTTTGGCCTCCATGAACATGGACATTGACTCCAGAAGTGCACTGGCTGTCTCTGTGCATGTGCACAATGACTCGGAAGTGTAGAAAGGTGCAGGGCAAGTGGCTTCTGTGAATGTGGGGGTTAAAAATGTTCACTCCATTGCTCAGAAGTGTAGAGGTGCAAGGCTGGTGGTCTCCATGAACGTGGATAACTTGTGAGCGTACAGAGGTGTAAGGCTGGTGGCCTCTGTGCATGTAGACAATGACTATATAGTGTGCAGAAGCACAAGGCTAGTGGCCTACGTGAATACGGACAACGACTCAGCAGTGTACATAGGTGTAAGGCTGGTGGCCTCCCTGAATGGAGGCAATGGCTCATGATGGTAGAAAGGTGCAAGGCTGGTGGCTTCTAAAAATGTGCGAAATCATTAGCAGAATAAAATGACGCAAGAAGAATTATTTCAGAGAATGTGGACAATGACTCCGCAGTATAAACGGGAGCAAGGTTGGTGACCTCAGGGAACGTGGACACTGACTTAGCAGCTTAGAGGTGCAAGCCTGGTGGCCTTAGTGAACATTGACATTCTTTTAGTAGGGTAAAGAAGTGCACACACATGGGAGTCTCAGTGAACGTGGACACCGACTTTGCAGGAAAGGCAACTGAATGGTGCAACGAGATTTCTATGTAAATGTAACATGCACAATGTAGCACAGGCAGCAGACTGATGTTCCTGGAAACCAAGGCTTGTTTGCACACTTGTCACATTCTACACTGGCAGACTCACCTCACTGTGCATCCTACAGGAGGGGTTTCAAACAGGTTTGTTCAGTCTCCATGCAATTCCTTTGTGGCTTTTTTCCAAACAGCCAACCAGGGATAAAAAGTGAATGCTGGGAGAAGCTTTGATCTGATGAGTCACCAATAGTTTGTTACATATATTTATGTAGTGCTGAAAATATTCTGCTGTGGCTCTTCAAGGGCTTTGATATTAACTGGGTTACAAAGTGCATTTTGAAACCTGAAACTGGTTTCTCAGCCCTGAGAAATCACTCAATATATAAACATCCACTACTCTTGGTTAAGGGGGGATTATTCTTGTAGAAACGAAGTTTATATTTTGAACAGTGTCAATTTGTTGTTTTTCAGGTTCTGTGTCTTTAAATGATACATTTTAATACCCAATTCCACCGATTAAATTACGGTGCACTCTAGAGGTACTCCATGCATTGGCATCAATAGGAAGCTCTAGCCACACAGACCCAGCTATGGCTCCAACACTGTGTAGCACGCATTTAGTGTTGCATTACGTTTAAACGCTCCTGTGCAGCCAGACACTTTCTACCCCTGACCACAGTGGCTGCAGCACATTACCTGATCGATAAGCTGCCTCCGGAACGGGTTGCTCTCCTCCAGGACATTGGCCCAGAGTTCTGGGTCTTTCCGCCTCACCAAGTAGCGTGCTTCACTCTTAAACAGCGAGTTCTCATTGCAAACCTACAGAAAAGCAAGAAAAGTAATAAAGACAAACTGAAGGTAATTTCGATATGAGCTCTAGTATCCACACCGGACACAGTAGACAGTACTGATCAATGCCGTACCATCTGGAGCACATAGCGAACATAACAAGCAAAGTACACACAGGTGAAAAGACTCTAGGCGCTGGGTCTTCATGCTTCTTGAAGTTGGCAGGTTGACAAACTAGGTATTTATTTATTTTAAAAGTTTTATATAGCGCTGGCTTAACCCGGAGGTATCAGAGCGCTTTACATGAGCATCGGATCATAGTTACAGGTTAAATCGTTACAGAGGATACACAGTTCTTAGAGCATGGCAACATAGTTACTTGTAAGGTCGAGATGAACAATAAGCAAAAATACATAAGGGCAAAAGAAGGCAAGGTGAGAGACTCAGGGGAGGGGATTTGGAGTAGGGGGAATCCACGGCCCATCTCCCCCTATAGCTAAACCAAGTAGCTCCATCGGGCATCAGACAAAATAGGTGGTACCATACAAGACTTGGTGCCACAGATTACTTTGATGACTTTTCCATTTACAACTTGCTTAGGTGATTTTAATTGTACAAGCAGATTCAAAGATGGTTGCTGAAATGGAGAAGTAATTTTGGCATGCCTCTCCTACCCACTAAAGTAGGTCATTCTACGCAAGCACATAAAAGCTAGCACCAAAAAGGAGTAAAGGACAGGGTCAGTAGTGGTTGGTTGTTGATGGGAGATTGGGAATTTCAAGGAAGGGATGTTGATTGTAGGGATGTGGGAATGAGTGTGTTGGTGGTGCTGGGGATATTTCTATTTATTCTTATTGTGGTTGTGGGTCTTATTCTGGACGAGTGTAGAGATCTCACAGAACGCTAAAGTGGATGGGAGATTTTGTGCGCAGTTGAATTGACTTGTGGGAAACCTGTTTCAGGGCAGTTCTTTGTGCATTTTCTGTATGGTTTGGAAATGTGTCACAGAGTTTGTCTATTTTTCATCTGGTGTTACCCTTACCTTTGTGTATGGTGTCCGTGTGTTGAGGTTGTGGTATTTTTGGATGTTAATCATGTTCTTAGGAAGGAAAAGGGGGGTGTTATTTATTTAGGTAATAGATGTTCAGGAATGTTAGCTATGTCTTAGAATGATAGCTATATATTGGAATGTGACCAGTGGGTTTAGAGTGCTGTTGCTTCTGGTGCCTGGCTTCGGGTGTCACAGGGTTTGCTGCTGAGTAAACTTCTATGCAATCAACACCTTCAAGTGTCCAGGTCCGGTTGATTACAGTCAGCTTACCTTAATCAACTCGAGGTCACACTGTCCCCGCTCATAAGCCACACAGGCCAGGTGTGGGTCGCGTTTCTCGCAGTACTTGCCCACTACGCGGCTATCATAGAAAGGATTTTCCCGCAGGAAGCGCTCAGGGTTGTTGTTGCTGTCAATGTAAATTTTCGCCAGGGCATTGTGTGTGGCAGGCTCCTCGCAGCCCTCGTGTATTCGGGACTCTAGCCAGGGAAGAAGTAGCTTCAGCCTAAAACAGCAAATAAAAGGAGCATGTTAAGAGTATGTGCACTGTTAGAATTCTCTCGAAATGCAAGACAGAATGTATGAATAAAAGAACAAAAACCCAGCAAAGCATGCCAAAAGGAGTGAATATGTTGCTCAGTGAGTACACTGCAGTGGTTTGCTTTGTTTGATATTTATTAATTTGCTTTTACATGCACTGAATACGACATGGCTAGCGTCTCTGGGTTTAAGCAAGTTGAAAAGATGCACAAATAATTGGTGGCACATACAGGTACCAAAATGGGCAGGATTTGGTTTGAGAGGTTACAATCTGACAGGAGTCCTAACCGGTCATTGTGTTTTTGCCTCGTTGCGGGTGAATAGGAACAGGTAGCTTACTAGCATGAGGGCTGGCAAAGAAACTGGGACCAGAGGTATGTGTTCTTTAAAGCTATATGAGGCATGTACCAAAGAAGGATTTGGGAGAGGATTACTGTTGGTTAAATTATTTTAGCTTGTGTTCTGAAGATCAATGAGCAAGACAGGAAACATACATGGAGCGTATGAGATCGGCTGCTGCAGAGGCGAGAGACAGCAGGTTCAAATTGACCAACCGCAGATAAGAATAGATTGGTAGTGGTACAAACTGTGAAACACCAGCCTATGTTGAGTTGGTTTAGGGGTAGACAGTAGGGCAGTTGTGTAAGATCCTGTGGGGTGCTTAAGCAAGAGGTTAGGTTGCTTTGTGAGATATCTAGGGTTCAGCTGAAGAAAGGGTGTACGCATGTTACAAACTTTATTTAAAATCAGCCAGCGATTAAATGGCAAACAGTCTAATTATTTACCTCGCCTGAGACATATGGAAGCCCCCAAATAGGCTACTAAGTGAATTTGTGCTATTATTAAAACAAATGAATGGAACATGCATTCAAAGACGATATTTCCCCCATTTTCCAGCCCCACAGCACACCTTTAGGATACTTCCATTTTAAGGAGCCAGCCCATTATTCTCATGCTAGTAATAAGGCTGCAGGCAAGCACTGTAGGGTCTAGAACGAGTGCCACAGTAGTAGATGTGCATTCAAAAGCATTACAAAGTGTTTGCTTGAACTGCAGCATGCTGGGAATGGGGTCAGAGTCAACAAAAGTCACTTGCATGCAAATACCTGTTTCTTTTTTCCACTTCAGCCACTAGCTCATCCGTCGAGAACTGACCACGAACAATCATGATCAGATTCTTGATGACATCTTCAGAGCAATCCACATCAAGGAGACCCCCAATGACTGCTGGGATACGGCTGGGGTTCACCTGCAAGAGGAAAGGCAGAGCTTTGCAAGCAAGGACATAAAAGGAGAAGGAAAAGCATCTTACAGCTCACTCAGGGATGGTTTGGGCGCGCGCACTTGGGATCTAAGAACCAGAAGAGTACCCTAGACCCACTTTGAAAGACACAAAGGTTGCCCTTCTTGCACACCTACTGTGCACAGGACCATGATTGTCCTAAAGAAGTGGGATGAGCTTTTGTACTAAGTCATGCAGCCAGTGGTCCGTCTGACACGCACACTTGCTTCTCTCACTGCCACCACACAACCCAAGGATGAGGAGACGCGTAGGATCCCAGACTCACCTTCTGAACGTAGATCTCGATGTACTTCTGCAGGTTGTTACGGTACAGATACAGCACCAGGTCGTGAACGAAATCAAACCTGTCGCAGACAATGATCAGCGGGAGCTGGTCTGTTAACTTGGCCTCCTGAACAGTCCCAGGGAGAAGGAAAGAGAAGATTATGGCAGCAGCAGCACAGCTCATACTGCTACATGCATGCAATCACGCCAAAAAATTGGGGCCTCTGAGGTTCTCTCGCGGATCTTAATAACAAAAACACTACAGAAAATTCAAGGCATTTGGATGGAGCGCCTTCATGTGAAAAGACCCTTATCCCAAGAGCCTGTAACGGCCTCTAAAAAAGAAAATAATTCTGAGCAAAGGGTTGGGCTTGCCAGAGATCTAGGAGAAAGTCTTGGCTTTTCTCTCAAAAGGTTTGCTCACCTCTGATGACCAGTTCCAAGTCTACATGAAACATGATCCCAACGATTACAAATCACAGATGACTAACACCTGCAAGAAACTAGTTCAAAAGTAGCAAGCCCATAACTAGTAGTGCTGTGAGGATAATCTTAACCTTCTACACCAACTGAGGAGACAGACCACCCATCCAGTATTCTAGCATGTTTTCAGTGTCTTACTCAGTGAATGTGTACACAGATTAGCCCCAGCCCTAGCTGTGTCACTCAGTACAGATATACCAAAGGCCGCAGTGTGCACCAGATTCCATCAGCTTCTATGGCTTGATGGCTTGACTTCCCTCTATAGTTTCACACCTCGAAACAGGCTCTCCATTTCAACTACAAAAGCACTATGCTACAAGAATATGTACCACTTTTTATCAGTGTGCTCTGATCCCACTCATTGCTACTTGTTCACCTTCAAACCTCTGCTAAACCTTCTTTACACTCAGATATGCCTTTTAACGAATAATCTGTCTAATATCTCCTATGCCATCTAACTGGCACTCTAACCAACTAGACCTAACCTGATAACCCTAACTAGTACTTTAAACTAAGCATCTCTTTCTCAGTTTGTCCACTGTGCTAAGCCTTTTCTTAAAATTCGAAGGTACTAAGCAAAATCTTAACATGTCCTCACTATCCGCATCAGACAAGCTTTTTAACTCATTATTAGACCTCTGTACTAAACTTTCACTCATTCAAATCTTTATCTCTCTAAAAAGCCTGCCAACTCGTAAAATCTTCTAAACGCTGCACTCTAAATCCTTCTAATTCTCATCATCACCAGCCCAACTTTCTCATAACACTGAGATATCAATCTTTTTTTCCACCCCTAGCTTATTTCAAGATTTCTCTTTCCATTCTGCCAAGACATATACCCGCCCCCTGTTCCCAAGCTTCAATATTTCTATGGATGATATCAGTTGTGAGCTTCAGCTTGGTCATGTATGGAAAGATAACTTGTGTCCCATCTGGTTATCCTTCCTGTCACTTACAACAATTTCCATGAAAAAGGCCCGACCCTTAGCAGGAGCTACACCATCAGACATGAAAGAAAGCAGTTGTGCTTTCTAGACTGTCGCCAGCCTAGATGGTAAGAAAGCTGCGCTCACCTTTGCTTTTATTGCAAGCTTTAACTTTAGATCTTTATATTTAGCACTCTGTTTTTATGGCATAACATGAAGCAATAGACAAAGTAACAAAATAGGACAGTAGCAGCTGATTTGCGTTTCACAGTGTGTAAGCTTTGCGAAAAGGAGTCTCTACTCTGAGATCCTGCATTTATTTCTCATGTGAAATGCACCACCCTGCCCCTCCAAAACAAGACCTGCCTTGAGGAAGTTCTTGACACGCTCGGGATTGTAGCAGTTGCTTTCTCTGCAGATGCGTTCCACCTCCTTGATCTGTCCGGTCTTGCACGCAGCTTGGATGTACTTGAAGTGGACATCAGGGTCCTGGCTGAAGTTAACAATGGACCCCAGGAAGTAGAAGAGGCCTGGAGAGGGGTATAAATGCAAGTGCCCAGATATTATAAACGGCCTAATGAAGGGATAAATCTGTTTTATAATCTTCTCACTTTTAGGAGTTAAATGAACGGAGGTTCACTGAGATACCATTCCCTATGAAACAGTGTGGACACGTAAAGCAGTCAGCATTAGAAACTCAGTGCCTGGTTCCACAGCCAGCAGATCAAGTTGGCTTATGCAGCTTCATATGAGAGGAAGGCGCTCTACAGCAAGTTCTCTCACAAAACTGAGATGATGAGGTGTGATGGAAGTTTGATGAATTCCAAAGTCAGATCCAATGCTCCCAATTGAAAAAGATGACACTATTTGCTTTGAAGGTAACAAAATGGCACAAAGAAAAAAAGCAAAGTGTTAGACCTGTCGGCCCTAGGGTGGTCTTTCCCTATTTTTTTCGCCCTTGCCTCATTTTTCCCACCTTTTTGTTGGCCCTTAGGTCTCCGGGCACCTTTCCATGGCTAATCCATGTTAAGGTGCGGGTGCTCTCTACTCCAAACATGGCTGCCACTGGCCCCTGCAGAGTGGTCTTTTAGTGTAGCACCCTAGTTGCCAGGAGCTGGCTGGGACCCCATACATTGTTGCAATGCCAGCCTGCCATCGCCTGCCCATAGGTAGATTGGGGAAGCTCCTGGAACCTTCCAGAAGAAAGGCGGAGCCTATTTTTGCCGCCTTAGAGAGTGGTCACCTGACCTGGGCATATATAAGTAAGGGAGGGAACTTTTTTAGTCAGTTGGGGCATCACTGACCTGGGGGACCCACACAGGAGATTTAGGCAGGAGGGCCTAGTCAGGGACTTAATCCACTGGGTGCGACAGGATTTAGGTGCTGCCTCTTAAGTTGAGTGAGGTATCCTAGACTAGCCCCCTGATCTAGCCCAGCGGTAGGGGAACCCAGGGACCATCTTTAGTGACCTGAGGGAATTTGTAAGCCTCCAATTCAAGCCCCCCCCCTCTTCAAGAAACCACCTCATAAGGGCACAGAACCATCCAAGCGCCGAGAAGACTACTTGCCTTTCCTACAGAGACTTCTGGGGGATCAACCAGGTACTGGACTGTGCTGCCCCTGTGCACTCCCTGCCTCCATCTGGGCCTATGCTGGCCTGCCTGCCTGCCTCCCCCTGACTGAATTGCTCTGATTCCCATCCTGCCTGCATCCCCTCGAATTGCCTGAGAAGCACTGTAATCGGCTCCCCTGTTGAGCGCTGTGTCATAGACTGCCTGTCCTGTCAAGAATGGCTGGCTGTGCCCCCTTGTCATGCCTGCACCGAGCGCTAAAAAGTGGCCCCAAGCGGTAGATTGCCCCCACGTTTATGCCACGTGTGAAGCGCTTACCGAGACTGGCCTTGCACCGCTCTGAGGATCGAGTTGTTGGCCGGCGGACTCACCGCCACGGCCCGGAGCTGATCGTGCCCTCCTGAGGCGCCTAAGGAAACCCCTCCGCCATCGCAGCTCCAGCGCCGCATGCACAACACCCCCGAGGTGCTTCTGGCCTCCCAGCGCCACTGCTCCCCTTTCGCGCTGTGCCCTGCGGCCCCAGCGGGGCCAACGCCGTCTTCTTGCCCCCCTCGGCGGCCCCTGTATGTCAGGAGAAGGCCGCCGCACCGAGCGCACAAGGCCGCACTAGGCCTGAAGCCATCCCATGCCTGTATCACGTGACGGGGAGCGCCGCCGCGTCATCGGCCGCGCCCCCGCCAGAGCCGCGCAGCCATTGGATCGAGCCCCTTGCAGCGAGGCCCGGCACCCGGAGAAGCCCAGACTCGTCGCGAGGGAGCCGTGGAGCACGAGAGCCCCCTCCGATCTGCCCCACATGCTGGATCTGCCCCGCCACAGCGCCGGTGCCCCGCATCTGCCCCCTTCACAGCGCTTGGCCGAGTGAGGCCCACAGGAGGGCCGGAGCCCCTCCCCCATTTCCAGAGCCATCGCAAGGGCCCCGGAGGGCCGAAGATATAAGGTAACCCCCAGGGGAGGAGGGCGGAAAGCCGGACAAGGCCCAGAGTTCGCCCCTTCCCCGGGGAAACGGTGACTGGGCCCCGTTGGCCCCCAATGAACCTTCTGGTGACTGAGACCTTGCTTGACACCCGGGTTTATCGGGCCAATTAATTGTTCATGCCTGGGGGCAGGCTTATACTTAATTGACTGTTTACGCCCGATTCACTGTTTAGGCCCCGTTTGATAACCAGGTGATTCAGGCCTAATTGACTGTTCATGCCTGGTGACAGGCTTATATCTAACCAGTTGTTCATGCCTAATGACCCATTGATTCATCCTGAAGTGGTTAGCCCTGCACAAGGGAGTGGTCAGCCTCCAGGCAATGATTTAATGATTCCCCTGTAATGAACTGTTTATGCATATAAGAGGCAGTGCTCATACTCACTACATGAAATGCTGATGCATGATTGATGGAAGTACCCACTTTCCGTGATGAAAAGGTTATTGCGACAGGCTATGTTATTTGATGAATTGCTACCTTTTGCTCCCATGATGAAAAGGCTTTAGTGAAGTACTCTAGGAAATGTTGATGAATTGATTACCCTGATCTGAATCCTATATAAAAGCCATTGATTTTAATCAAAAGTACTGGTGTGGTCTCCATTATTGCGCCCACTTATTGTCTCAGTGGATGAGTGTGTTGTGTAGCTACTTTACACGTAAGCCCCTGGTTGCCTACCTGCTCGAGCCAAGCTACCCCCCGGGTAACTGGCGGTCCCAGTTATTACACAAAGCTTAGCAGTAATTAATATGCAATTACTGCCTCATGAGGTGCATTTCTAAACTACATGGAGCTGGAGGCTTCTTGTTTTTCTAAGCTAACTGAACTGAAATGTACCCATGCTGAAAATATTTAATATTAACTCAATGAAAATCTGCTGTACTTCTGCCTAAGGTCAATGTCAATGTCAATGATCTTAATTAGTGAAATCGGATGCAACACTCACATGGATGTAAAAAGAAAGACATTTGTCTTTACAATGTGTGATGGAAAGATTCTCCTGTCCTTTACGCTCAAGCACCAAACCCACCCCACACCATGGCATAGCAGCACCCTCTCAATAGCAGTGCAAGGTCCTCTCAAGATCATACCTTCATAACTCTTAAAAGACTCAAAGAGCTCCACCAGTGAATTTGTGCCCAGCTGTTCGTGGTACTTGGAGGCCACCTGAACACACAGCTGCAGGTTCTGGCGGATGTTAGCAGAGAGCATAGCGCGCAGGCACTCCACGGAATCCTCCACGGAGAGAGAACCGAAGAAGTTCACAAGCCACTGAGAAGAAGAAGCAGAGAACAGACATTAGCAAGCGTCATTTTGGTATCACTAAAACCCAGTTTTCACTGAACAGAGTAAATGCTTTGGATCCTATATCATGATTACATACTACCCCCCTTACTAATGCAGGCGTAAAGACAAAATAAGGCCAGAACCACATTACAAGCAGACCACCGCCAAACTACAGAAAAGACTCCAGCCCATCCAGAACGCCTCAGCACGACTTGTCTTGGACATCCCCCGACACAGCCACATCTCCGCCCACCTGAGGGACCTGCACTGGCGCCCCGTCAGCAAAAGGATCACGTTCAGACTCCTCACCCACGCACACAAGGCTCTCCACAACTTGGGCCCCGAATACCTCAACAACCGCCTCACGTTCTACACGCCAACCCGCCAGCTCCGCTCCACCAGCCTCGCCCTCGCCACCGTCCCACAGATCCGCAGAACCACCACTGGAGGAAGAACCTTCACCTACCTGGCGGCCAAGACCTGGAACACCCTCCCCAACCACCTACAACTCACCCAGGACCATCTCTCCTTCAGGAAGCAACTAAAGACCTGGCTTATCGAGCAGTAGCAGCCCCCCCCTTCCCCACCAGAGACCCTAGCGGGTGAGTAGCGCGCTTTACAAATACTCTTGATTGATTGATGTGCACCTTTCATACAAGAAGGAGCAAAGAACAGACATTAGCAAGCGTCATTTTGGTATCACTAAAATCCTGTTTTCACTGAACATAGTAAATGCTTTGGATCCTATATCCTGATTACATACTATCCCCTTTATTCATGCAGGCATACAGACAAAATAAGCCCAGAACCACATTAAAAGCAGATGTGCACCTTTCATACAGTTAGAATTCCCACTCCCATTGTAAATTCAATCATGCTTAAACTATGCACTGAAAAAAGGAGCTTTACCTCTGGGTTCAGCAGGTGTGTGTGGACAACAGCCCGCTTGATATCGTAAAGGTCAGTGTAATGCTCCAGCGCCCTCTGCAGCAGGCCAGCCTTTTCACACAGCTGGGCAATGTGGGCCCGGTCATAGTGCGTAAACATCTGGTTCCCAAGGATGGCATCAGCAACCTGAGAAAAGCCAAAGTGATCTTCTGATGGAATACTCATCACATTCTCAATCTACACACTTCTCGAAGCACTTTGAGATGATGTATGGGGCTAACCTCTTGGTGAAATACTGGTCATCTTACAAGTAAAATATCGGTCTTAACAAATGTTCTGAGACTGTAATCGACTAAGTAAGGCTGTGGTAGTCAATCAATGCCAAAATAGTAACATAGCAGAGAGTAGCAGTATGAAAAGTGGTGTCTAAAGTTCAAAATGGCAGCAAACTTGCCACAACATAAATTGACTGCGTCCACTCATCCCAATGCGGGTTTGTATATAGTGTAATAACTTTCTATAAGCAGTAGGGCTGGAGCTTAAGCGGAGATGTGGAGATAACCCATCAGCTCTGAGTGTAGGAACACCTCCATGAGATTTTGCCAGTATTCAGGTCATGAATATTTTGTATGGATTCATATGACCATTAAAGATTCCTTTTTTTCACTGAAACACTGAATGCCAATAACTCACAGTAGAATGAAAAGTTGCTTCCAAGAATGCCTAATTCATGTAATATTCTATGTAAATCCAAGAACAGCACGATACAAACCATGCCACATGATCTCTGTTGGTATAGTCTGACAAGTATTTGAATGCTGCAGACTATCATCTAATTTTATCATTGTGCCCCGAAAGCCTCTATATCTAATAGGGCTCATTTTTCAAGTACGTCGAGATTATGTTGAATATAATTTTGATCAACTGCTGTGGGTCAACTCCCCCTGCTTCGCATCAATACTCTGCCCAATTACTGTTTGTCACTGTAACCCGCTACTAGCTCATAATTGAGCTCATCCAATTAGTAGATGTGGCGTGAACACTACTGTTCAGCGTCTCAATAAATATCCCCCTGTGCACATTCAATTGCTGTTGTAGCAATTTGGACTCTGTATGAATGAAGGCCCCTATACCACTCCCCACTCACAAATTGCCACCACTTTATGTGCAGTCACAGGACTGTGCACATGCGCAGCTCTCCCGCTGGAACTCTTTATGCTGGTAACACTACGCTGCATTTCTAATATTGTCCTGGTCGTGCACGGATCATCCTGAACCTCCGTCTGCAGATGGATTGACACTCTATCCCGTCAGTATTGCAAGTGTTGTCATGCTGTCGTTGCAGATTCCGCATCGACCGCTACCCCTCGTGTGGGCTAATTGGTTTATCCCCTCAATACTGGAACTCATGACACTGTTTACGGCACCAGTTGCCACCATCCAGGTTTTTATTAGGAATTGGCTGTAAACAAGGAGGTCCTTCAATATTGGATCCTTACCAACTGGATGTTGACAATTGAATCACTACACGCCTCAGGTTATTCCTGATGCTTAGGGTAGCATAAGTCATTGATTCCCAGCCTGCGTCCCACACTGAATGATCACGGTCACACCAATTTTGTTTTAGGTGCATATTAATGCATCGCCTTTCTTTCATTAGGAATTACCGTACCGTAATTAGGAATTACCCTGGCCATCCCAGTCTAGCACTAATGGGATCCTTTACCGTACTGGTTACAGACTATTGCATCTAATGACACCTCCGGCATTTTTATAGTGCCTAGAGTTAGCGTTTATCAAGTTATCCCATTCTACCGCCCACACTGATCAATTATAGTCCATATTTATCCTATTTCCCGTAGCAGTCCCCAGAATCCCCGGTCCTGAAGAGACGCCGTACCCAGACAGGGTCGAAACGTCATTGACTATTGAGAAAAGGATAGACCCAGAATACTAAAAACATATTGAAGAACGAATGATTTAATCTGAAATCTAAAGGACATCCTCGTCACTCCAATAACCAACTCCCTGTTTTTAATATGGTCACTGCAGCTATCTTAATATAATTTTGTAAATGGTGTCAATACACAGAGGTAGTCTCATTTTCTATTTTCCCTTTTTGTAATTGCAAATAAAATACGCTCGCTTCGGCTGAAGTAAAAAAACTGTTTTGTGTGGTGCCGTTTTCTCCTGAGCCGTTTGGGTTCCCTATAATCAAGGAAATGCGATTACTGATTGATAAATGTAATACATAGTGATTCTACCAAATGCTAACTTCATCTAAATCGTGCAAGACTTTAATTCCTTGCTTAAATTTTAAAAAATTGTTGGCGTTAAATGAGTTCCTTGTGAACAACTATATTTTGGCTGCCCAATTTAACATGAGACAATTCAAATATTGCTGGATATGGTAGGATGTAGGACATAGATAACTGTGCTCTAAGCTGCAATGGTACAGGATGGGCAGGAATAAAGAAAGCTTGGTATCGATGGGCAACAGACTGCCCAGATGGCCTTACAAGCATTGAAAGGAAGAAGGCAATTGACCAAGTTAGGATCTCCCTAAATGCCAGTTTTAAATTTATACAATTTCATTACATACACAAAACATATAGAGCCCTTGCAAGCTGGCCTTGAGCTATACAGAGAAGCCATCCATTTGCAGCAGATGTGGTGCTCCGGAGGCTGACTTTTGCATATGCCATGGGTGTGCCTAGGGATGGAGGGCTTCTAGCGTGGGGTGATAGCCTACCTGGATGGAATCATAGGCCTCAAAACTATTAAACTTTGTGTGGAATGGCCACTTTTGCAGAATTACCCTCACATTTTGCTAGGTTTAGAGCTAATTTACTGACTCTTAAAACTGAGGCACAGACGTCCAGCACCCATTGATTGTGCTCTGACTCAAAGTATATTGGCTAGTACCGGATTGGCATATTTAACTTACCTAGAAGTGCCAAGTATTTGGTACTCTGTGTATCCAGGGCCTGTAACTTTAATGTCACTAATAAATTGCAGCACTCATTACACCATCACTAAGGTGGCAAGTGAAAACATGACTCTGGGCCTGCCAGTGCAGCCTAGCTGTGCAGTTTACGACCTGGTGTGGCATTACCCTTACTTTTAAAGCCTGGTAAGTCAACCCTAAGGTGGGTCTAATGTACCAACACCGCAGCGTGCACAGTACTTAAAAAAGGCAGGAGTATTTAATTTTTACAAGTTGTGGCAGTGAAAAATCTCCAACGTCTTTTTTCACTACAACAAGGCTGGTTCCCCCATATAAAGCACTGGGTTATATTCTAACAACTTATCCATTATAGCTTTGGACAGGAGATGAGGGACAAGGCATTGAAACTTTTCAGACACTCATACCCAGATCTGTGTCTTAGGATGAGTGTAGGAGAGTAGGGTCTGCAATCCTATGATAACCCAGATTTTTTGCTTTTGTTTCACTGGTTTACGACTTTCTCTGGCTGTGGGCCTGCCAATCAGACCCACAGCCTGGCTGTTCTCTTTCAAAATTACAACATGTACCCTAGGTGCATCTACCAATTGGTACTGGGCCACCTTATCAGACCCTGTAACTCAGGGCATAGGTGTACCCAGGGCTGCCAGGGGCTGCAGCATGTATTATGCCACCCCTGGCTGGCCTCCTAAATTTGACACAACTGGCTGCATGACAGCTGGGGCAAAGTCGTGTAATCACCCTTTGCTGTAGGTGTAGTATACCTATACCTAACCCTAAAATGGACACACAGATTCCTATCAGTCACTCCTATGGCAGGCCTTGACAATCCTGAAGGCAGAGTGCTTGGAATCGTGTGAGATGGTGCTCTGGCATGAGCTGAGCCTGTCTGCAGCTTGCGGAATCAAGTCCTAATAGCTGTTCCATGATATCGCATACCATATACTCTTAAGTGCATTATAATCCTCGCGGTTAAATGCTATCTTTGGTATTGCTTTATCAAAACATGTCGAGTAAGGTGTCATACGAATTGGAATACTAACCCCTCGCCAATTCTGGCGACGGGGTTAGCATTCCACCCTTCTAGAGGGACACGACATGTATGTAACTGTGAACCCCGGTTAAAGTTAACTGAAGCCTCAGCTCCACAAAATGGATGCTGCCACCACAGACACGAGTCTGACCTCCTGGTGCTGGGAGTCCTTCCAGCGAGGGAGGCCTGGACAAAGGGTTTCCTGTCCGGGGCGGTGCTAGCACCGTCCCAGACATGGTTTTGTGTATCCTGGGTAGGCAGGGCTTTTCAGGAAGGTGACTGCTGAGTGGCACCCCGGTGCTCACTACGCATAGGCCAGTCAGAACCAGTTCCAGGGGCACACCAGCCCCTGGCCTGGGGAAGTCCGGCAGGGGAGAGGGGTGTAACCACCCCCCTCCTGGTCCCACCCATAGGCAGGACCTAGTCACCGGGTCAGCCCCCTTTTTTAGTATAAAGATAGGAGCGGGCCCCCTGTTCAAATTAGATCTTTGGAATCAAGATACGACTTTCTTCGAAAGGACTTCACGATTTCTTCATCAAGATTCTCCCTTGTGGCTAAGGAGTAGTCACCCTGCATCAAGCGGGCACCATCCTAAGAAACACTGCGGTCTGCTGCAAGTCCTTCTTCAAGAATCCGACGACCCAGCTCGACGAGACCCGGCTTCCCTGGCACCTCTGACCTCTACTCACCTCTACAGCAAAGCTGAGAACCGTGAGTGCGACGAGACCTCGAGGGACCGACGATCGCCAAGACTGCACGACATCTTTACTGCAAGCCCACCGTGTCCTCCACTGGTGAGTGCTTTGGGGTCCGAGAAGCCCCGACCCTGCGCAGCTCCAGCACCCAAGGTCAGCCTCCCTGCATCTCCACGATCTGCGTGGGGCCCTTCTGCTGTTTGCTGTGCACCGCGTTGTTTGGCTACTAGCCGGCTGGCTTGTGGCCTTCTGAACGACGCCCGACGACATCACTGCTGCTGGTCTGGTTGCTCCAGACTGGCCCTTGCTTCCTTCTTGAAGAGAGGCACCCCGGACCCTCCTGGTCCACTCCCGACGCCATTTTGAGTCCACCGCGTGGGCTTGAATTTGCCAAGGCTTTGTTGCCCAATCCTGGGTCCAGCGACGCCGACAGCTTCTATCTTCGTGGGACAGCTCGATCCTCCATCCTGGTCGCCGACAACGCCTCCTGGTCCGTGAGATCTTCGAGCACAGCGTCACCCACTCACCTAGTCGAGGTGGCTACCATCCGGTGCCCTCCTGGTGCCCACTGACTACTGGCTAGTAGTCCCGAACTTGGTCCCCTCTGCTTTCAGGTGTCATCTTCCATCGATCCAGGCTTGGATCCACCGAACTTTCTTCACTGGTCGCCTGCCAGCAACTTCTTTCTTCCAGGCTCCTGGTCCGTCAACGAGGATTCCCGACGTCTTTTGAGTCCTATGCAGCTGCAGCCCCTGGGCTAGGTAACTTCGGCATTTCGGTGCCCCAGCATAGCCTCACTATCCAAGGGTCAGAATCTACTTTCGTTTTCCTCCTACCAGGTCGGGTTCGCCCGAGAACACTAACTTTTCAATTCCTAGCTACCATAGACTTTTGTCCGCATCTCGCGTGAGAGTGCACACACTGCACCCGAGTCCCCTAGGCCTCCTAGAAGTAATCTAACGATTCCCTAGTCAAGTCCTAGCGATTCCAAAAGCTATTAGTACTGTACTTACCTGCTAGTAATTTCACATTCCACTTTCAGAGTATATGGTTTTCCGTGCCCCTCGGGCATTTGTATATACGGTGCTAACTTAAGTATTTTTGTAAGAGTTTTGGTTTGTGCTTAGTACCCTGTCCTCATAAAGAGTACAGGGCTGTTGTGATACTTAATAAATAACTGTTTATTTTCATAACACTTGTGTGGTGTCCTTTCACTTGGTGTTCAAGGGGTATATGTGTGGTAAACAGCTGGCTTAACACGCCCTCTCGAGTCTTTAGCCTTAGACTGCTCGTATCCACGCTACTAGGATAGCTGGTCTATAAGGTTGACTTACAACCAATCATCAATAAGGGTTGCTGGACTGATACATAGTGTTCACTAGAATAGTGAGCACTGCATATCAGGCCACCTTCTCACAATGAGTGTCTGAAAAGTTTCAGCATCCTATTGTGTTTGCTATGTTCACCCTAAGTTAGCAAGGTATGCCCAGACACGAGTCTCTTGCTCACTTGGTTACTGGTTTCACGCTAGCCTGGCTGATGAGCGGTAAATAAAAAGAAAAGGTCTGAAAACAATGCTTTCTACAGGCATTATTTTGCATTTATTGCTTTTCATAAATACTGAACCTGGGGTCTTGTGCGTTGAAGAAATTGCTTTCGACAGTGTACCAGTGATTGCACGCATTAAAGCAATTGCTGTAGACTTATTACCCCCATCATCTCATATAATGACATACATTCTTTTTCCAACACCACTGAGTGCAGGTGAAAGTCCATTCCATAGATGAGCGTTCCCTTACTTTTCGTAGTTATCTTGAGTTGCTTTTGCTGACTTGCACTACAGACTGCTGGTTGTATACAGTGAATGTCACCATGTAAACACAGACCCTGCAGCCCTTCAAACAGTGAACATGAGAATGGTAAAGTCCCAACAAACCAAGAACTTAACTTATGAATGAGGTGTCCTCTAAAATGTGTCCTTGTGCAGCCTTAGTTTCCCCCACCATCCCTGGACAGCTTTACCTGAGATGTATAAATGAGGCGATGTGCCCTAAAACGGGTCATTGTGCAGCCTTAGCGTCCCCCACCCTCCCCAGACAGCTTTACTTGCGGTGCATGAATGAGGCGGTGTCCTCTAAAATGCGTCCTTGTGCAGCCTTAATTTCCCCCACCATCCCCGGACAGCTTTACCTGCGGTGCATGAATGAGGTTCATCTCTAACAGGCGCGTCTGCAGGTGCCCCTCAGCGGGGCGGTTATTCTTCAAAGCATCCAAAAGGAAGGAGGTGCACTGCTGGATGAGGCTGTTTTCCATGAACACATCCACGATCTGCAACAGAAGAACAAGACAAAGTCAGCAATCCTGATGCATCTGTTCTTCAGTCACCACAAGCTCTACTGCCACCCAAGTGATTTACGTTTTATAGTCTTGGGCACCGTCTAACATGGACAGGCTGATCAGCCTTCCCAGATATAAATTGGAGTTAAAAACGTCATCATCATGATTGTGCAACAGACTAAGGTGCAACAGAATGCCACAAGCACAGGAGTCTATTATGATGCACCCAAGCATTTCGAGAGGCTCGCCTTCTCCATCTCGGATGAACATCGTGTTGGGGAAGCCACTACTGATACGAATTCATAGAGGAGGTTTTGTGGCACCTGTGACAAATGTTTAAATAAAAGAAACAAAAATAACTGTCAATGCACCGGTCGCAATCTCAAGATGACAGGGCCACCACTCTCCTGCATGATATTCAAAATTATTTCTGACATTCTGGCCTTCAAACATACCTGATTAATGTTGGCCAATGGTTCCTCATCCTGCACCAGCATCTGGGAAAACTGCAGGCCCTGATCGGGGCTAACACGCATCACACTCCGAAGAAGGAAAATCCAATCTGGGGTGTAGGCAACCTAGAGCAGAAAATACAAGAGTAGTGGCAAAGCTCTTTTAGAAAATGTCAAACAGACAAGTCTCACTTCTTTAAAACCTCCTCTCATCCAGAACATCCCAACAGCCCTCTTTCCTCTAAATACTTGTATGACATCTTTCTGCCACAACCTTAAAACCCAGTACAAACATAACAGCCTATAGATATCTTTCACACTTAGGAGGAGGATTGTTTCCATCAGGAACCCAGACTTTTAAGCTGCCACAGTTTAACTCCAGCATGATAAATACAAACGTTTTGCTCACTGCTGTGACGTGTACATTTAAGGAAAACATCTTACAAAAAGAATTGGATGGCGAGTCAAATATGTGGACTCTTAAGTGCATGCTCTGCAAGTGAAATTTCTTTAAAGAAAGACAGATTACAGAGAAACACATTAACTGGTCTCTAATATGATCCATTTTATTACCAGAAATCACCTACTGGCATCAAATGAAAACACTGAAGTCAATCAGAGTGTGGTTTCACTTACATTGTCAAATCTGATACCCACCTTTTTGGCATAAAGCACAATCTTTTGAAACTGGCCAGTTTCCGCAAAGCACTGGATGACTTTGTTTGGCACATTGGCACGAAGGTACACACTCAGGGCCAGGGTGGGGTCCACGGCCTTCACCAGGTCTCCAAGCTCTTCTGAGCACTCCAGCTAGGGGGAGAAATGCGTTAGAATGGGCCTGACCAAGATACAAACCTATGCTTGGATGTTTTGTGCTACTGAAATGCTTGTGAATAAGTGCTCCTGTTAAACTAAGACTGTGTACACTCAGACATTTGTCATACACAAAAGCAATCTACCAGGACGCATTTCAGAAAATAAGATACCATCTCAAGAACTCGCTGCACAATTTGTAGGGTGTACAAGACTAGGTATCATTCCAAAGCAAAGGGGAACCACTTATTCCTAGTCGTTCTATGCCAACCTGCAATGCACACATCCTTATACCATAGGTGACTATTCTAATTTATCTGGCTGGATTCCTATCCTTTGCTCAAACTATTGTTCTAAACAAAAAGTGTACTGCTTTTACACTGGCTTTATTGCAGGCTTCTTTTAAAGAGACATCTGCCAGCTTGCTATAAGAAAGGTTTACATCAAGTGTTTGAAGTTTGAAATGTCTTTACAACCAGCTGGGTTCTCATTCAGGAAGGTCTGCTCGGCGATCACAAATGAATTAACTGATTGGGTCTCAATTACCCTACAGATGTGACTCACAAATATGCATGCACATTTTAGAAGCTTAAAGGTCTCATAGTGTTTATAAAAACGCATAACAGGGGGGGTGGGAGGGATACTTGGCAGAGGGTGTGATCATACACCAGCAGGTGAAGGCCTAATATTTATACGCCGTCTCGCGGTTCTTATGGGATATCGAGTTAAGCAGAAAACAAGCGATCACAGACATGTGATCCTATTTTAGATTCCACACCCAAAAAATAATGTTTGCTTAAAATAAACAGGCCTTCTCAAATGAAAGTGTGTTCTGTATTATTTTTACCAATACAGAAGGTCCCTCGACTGACAAAAGTTGCGGTACCAGTTTGTTAGCCGATTCAAAATGTGCTACAGTAGTCATCTTACTTCTTAGAAAATACGATTTACTTTCTGAAAACATGTTTGAGATTATTTCCACAGATATAACATTTGCTTGAAGAGTGCCTGCAGTAATGTTTATGGGACACTGTAGCATTCAGCAGGCAGACTCAACCAAGCTTTCACACTGAAAAACAAAGAAATCCTCATGTGTCTAAGTAGAATAAATCCAAGAACCACACTCCAACTTGCACTACTGAGAGCCTCATAAATATAAGATGACCTTAAGAGGCGGCAGCTTTCTTCAGCACATCCCAGACGCCCCATACCTTGTCTTCCTTCAGCCACTTCTCCAAAAGCTGCTTGCGCCCCTGCTGCAGAACCGGCCGGCAGAGCTCCAGGGACTCAAACTTGTTCAGCTGTCCTTGGTCCAGAAGGATCCCAAAGTACTGCAGAAGGGGAGAGGCCTGGCCAGTTTGGGCTGGAACTGTCTGGAACTTCCTGATGGTGTCTGCTGTGCGAAGGATTCCCTGAGAGGAGGAAGAGCAGAGTATGGCTTAACATCACAGGTTCCCTGAAGCAAAGTCAGGATCCCCAGAGTGTCCCTCATTGGAGACATTTAGCCCTGTTCCATTAGGTTCACAATATCTCCTACATCCAAAGGCAGCATCGGAGCTGCACACTGATAAGAATGGTGTATGCCAATAAGGCAAGAAGCATACTGTCAAACACCAGACAGCCCAGGGACACTGGAGGAGCAGAATCAATGTTCGGCATGAGCTGGATTCTGCTGTAAGAGGTGCTGTATCTTCTCCTTTCAGCCTATTTACATGTGCCTGAAGGAGCTCCCGGTCAGCTGATAAAGAGCTAAGCAGGCTATTGAGTTTGATAACCCACTACTGGCCCAGTGAGTAGCCCTAGAAGCCATTTTGTGATTCCTCTGTACTAACCAGGCTTTTCCAACCACTGCTCTTGAGCTACTGTAAGCTCTCCAGCTACCTGGAGGTCGCTCCCCTGTGAGCAGCCCAGCCTGCTTTTACTTAGTTTAAGTATTATAGTTCTACCAAAATGAAAAAACGTGCAAGTGAGACAAAAATGTATCTGTTTTTATAGGTCACATACCTTTTTTTGTGCGGGGGATCTCTGGATTTATAAAGATATATTTAAAATTGACATTTCAATGACAAATCACGTGGAACCGCAAAGACTTATTCCTAACTATCTTGGAGCCAGGTGCATTGCAGTTCTGGCCGTTTTGTATTATCCACAAACCTTTTTTATTCTTCATAACTGCTGGCAACATGCCTTATGAACAGAGTTGATTACTGCTGCCAATCTTGCATTCCGTGGCCAATAAGCTAATCTTTTCTAAACCCACATCCGGACCCCTACAGCTACCGTCAATCCACCGAACGCCGGCGAGCCAAAACCCCTGAGCTGCATCCTACTCAACTAATGCTCCCTACACAGGCACGTAGTTGTTATCTGGGACCTCCTCGACACCCTCTCGCCAGACGTCACCTTCATCACACAGAGCTAGACCAAAGCCAGCTCTGCACCAGACATTGCAACCACCATCCCAGACGGGGACATGATCCAGAGGAAAGATCGCCCCCACCCACCCTGGAGGTGGACTCACCATTGTACACAAAACCTCCCACCGACTCTCAACCGCCAGCTCGAACAAACCCTCGCCCCAATTGGAACACCTGCACTTCCAGATCAACCCTATAAGGACTCTGCGTGGAACCCTCACCTAGAGACCTCCCGGACCATGCGCCCCGTTCACCATCACCGACCTCATCGCGCTCCACACTCTACGCAATGCTTGGAGACCTACATTTTCACCTCGACAACCTCAGAGACCCAGTCTCCGCCACCCTCCTGGACAACCTCGGCAACATCGGACTGAAGCAGCCAGTCACTTGCCCCACCCACAAGGCAGAACACACCCTCGACTCCATCTTTGCAAGAGGAAACATTTGTTTCAGCCACACCACGCAATCCCACTGGACGGACCAGCACTGCATCCACTTATTCATGAAACCTACCGCACACAAGCCCACACCACACCTCCCACGCAGAAATTGGAGAAAAATTACCGAAGAGCACCTCAACTCCGCACTCAGCAGCACTCCTCCACCCACCACGACCAACGCCAACTGTTCAGCCAACGAACTCCGCAGGTGGATCACCGACTATGCTAACATGCTTGCCCCCCTCCAGATCCCAGACAAACAACATATCACGAAAGATACCTGGTTCACCACTGACCTCCGTTAATCAAAGCGCACGTGCAGACGAATCGAGAAAGCATGGAGGAACAGCAAAACCTTGGAAGCACGCACTGCCTACAAGACCACCAACTCATCAGATCTACAAAAAGGAACGTCATCAAGGACAGAATATTCTCCAACTCCCACAACTCTAAAAAAACTCTTCAGCTTCATACAGGAAACCCCACAGCGAAACCTCTGATGCCCCTGCCTTCCAAGACCTCTGCAACAAACGTGTCCTTCTTCCATCACAAGATCAGGACTCTCTAAGACAACTTTGACGAACTGAACCAAGGCACCGACACAACACCAGCTACCAACACCACCACCCAGCCGACCATCACCACCTGGACCCCTGTCACCACAGAAGACACCACATTGACCATGAGGAGCATACACTCAGGGGCTCCCACCGACCCCTGCCTGCCACACAACTTCCACAGATACGCCTCCGCCATAGCTCCTGAACTATGACCTACAATCAACTGCACCCTTGAAACAGGCACATTTCCTAACAACTGGGAATGCGCAGAAGTCAAACCCCTCCTCAAGAAGCCCTCCACAGACCCGGACCTCAAGAACTAGACATCTCTCTCCTCTCCTTCGCCGCCAAAGTCGCTGAGAAGATAGTCAACAACCAGCTCACAAACTTCATAGAATCCAATGCGATCCTCGACATTTCTCTATCAGGATTCTGCAGCAACCACAGCACCGAGACCGCCTTCCTAGCCACCACGGACGACCACCGCACTCTCCTCAACCAAGGCCACACAGCAGCCCTCATTCTACTAGACCTCTCAGCAGCCTTTGATACTGTCTCCCACTGCACTCTAGCCCCCAGACTCCACGACACCGGCGTACAAGGAACCTCCCTAGACTGGATCAGCTCTTTCCTCGCCGGACGAACTCAAAGAATGAAACTCCCGCCCTTCCTCTCCAAACCCACAGAGATCAGATGCTAGGAACCCCAAGGGTCCTCACTCAGCCCCTCGCTCTCCGACATCTACTTGGCCGCTCTCGCAACCATCGTCAGAAAACACTGACTCAGCATAGTATCCTACGCTGACGACACCCAGCTCATCCCTCCCTCACCAAGGGAACCCAGCATCACCAGACAGTTTCCAGGAAGGAATAAAGGATGTTGCATTCTGGCTGAACAGCAGCTGCCTGAAGCTCAACTCTGCTGAGAAAACGGAAGTCCTCGACCTCGGATCCACCCCCCTCCGCTTGGGAAGACACCTGGTGGCGCCCCGCCATCAGCAACCCTCCCACACCCCGATCACGCCCGAAACCTCAGCATCATACTCGACTCCTCCCTCACAATGAACCGACAGATCAACGCAGTATCTTCAACGTGCTTCAACACCCTTCGCATACTCCACAAGACCTTCAAATGGATCACCCCTGACTCCAGAAATACAGTCACCCACGCACTCAACCAGAAGACTGGACTTACGGAATACCTTCTACGCCGGAATCAACAAATCTCTGCTGCACATCTCCAGACAATCCAGAACGCTGCTGCCAGCCTCGTCCTCAGTATCCCATGACAAGACCACATCACCTAGCACCTACGAGACCTCCACTGGCTCCCTGACAAAAAAAAGTGTGACTTTCAAGCCGTCTACTCACACCTACAAATCCCTCCACAACATCGGATCCCCAATACCTCAACGAAAGATTCTCCTTCTCCGCCCCCATGAGAATAGTGCGCTTTTCAAATCCCAGATTGATTCATTGAATGTGGCCACAATTAAAATGCTAATAGTATTGGTAGCTCAGGATGAACTTCACTGAAAATCTGTAGATCTTATTACAGGAAAAGGCTGGAGACCCCAGGTACAAAATCATAATAAAGAAAAAATGCACTAAATTAAAATACAAAGAACAAGCAGGCAGATATTTTAAGTTACTAATACATTTTCCACAGCTTAGACATTTTGCTGAAATTCCATGGGCAATCTCAAATGAATTATTTTCCAGAATTCAAGAAGTACTCACAAATTTCCAGAAAACATGTTCAGAAAGTCCAATGTTTACAAGACGAAAACAAGTTACTTACCTGAAACTTTGGTTCCCCAGTATTGGTAACTTTCATAGATTCCCATGCTTTGTATCATTCCCAGTCGTCGGAATGAGAGCCTCGGTAAATAAAAAATACCATAGTAGTAAGCGCAAAGTGAAAAAAATAGGACTAGGCCTCATCTCATTTTGTAGCTTATCCACCTCTTTTTGTAAAAGACCAAATTCTTGCAATAGCCAATCAGAGCAGCCTCACCCCACAGAACCTTCCTGAGAGAGCCTCAGATTTTCGTAGCCGCTATGAACAGCAACATCATTGAACCATAAGGCTGAGCTTTCCCAGGGGAGGAGGGTGGGTGCATGGGAATCTATGAAAGTTACCAATACTGGGGAACCAAAGTTACAGGTAAGTAACTTGTTTTCTTGCCCCAGTATTGGAACTTTCATAGATTCCCATGCTTTGTATCCGAATAGCTAGCAGTAAAGAGAAAGCATATTTTGTCATCTGTATATCTGTAAATGTCATACATAATCCTGATAAGAAAACAGATACACATTGGCATCACAAAGCAGAACAACTACAAGTAATACAAAATATGCAATACAGGAAGGCGGGATAGAAAGGAAAGCTCACCGACTTATTGAAAAAGGTTCCTCAAAACCGCTTGGCCCACTGCCGCATCCTCTTTCACAGAAGAATCCAAGAAGTAGTGGCGAGTGAAGGTGTGGACACTGCTCCATGTCGCCGCTCTACATATGTCCTTGATCGGGACACCTGAGAATAGAGCCACCGATGAAGCCATTGACCTCGTAGAATGAGCACGAACTGCTCGCTGAAGTGGCTTTCCCGCTTCTCGATGGCAAAACTGGATAGCACCCGATATCCAGCGGGAAATGCAGGATTTAGAAATTGGACAACCCTTTCGCGGAGCACTGTATGAAACAAAAAGCTGGGAAGACTTCCGGAACAGTTTCGCCCGCTCTAAGTAGAACTTGAGACATCTATGAATGTCCAAAGAATGTAACGCCCTCTCTGCTGGCGTTGAGGGGCGCGGGAAGAAGGACTTTAAGATCACCAGCTCATTCAGATGAAAGTCTGAGGGGACCTTTGGAATAAATTTAGGATTTGTCCGCAGGATGAGAACATCATTCTTAAATTGTAGAAAGGGTTCCTCAATTGTGAAAGCCTGGAGCTCACTAACTCTTCTAGCCGATGTCAGAGCCAAGAGAAGAGCCAGTTTCCATGACACAAACTTCATGTCGGCCCTGTGAATAGGCTCAAACGGGGCCTTCATCAGATGTGACAGGACCAAATTCAGATGCAAGGCTGGTGGTGGAGGCCGGACTGGAGGAAAAGCCCTGAACAAACCTTTCAGGAACTGTTTAACGATCCTCGCAGACCAAAGGGAAGGACCGGATGATGATAGTCTAAATCTAGAAATGGCCACCAGATGTACCTTTACAGAAGAATGAGCCAATCCAGCATTTTGCAAGAGAAGGGATGTAAGGCAAGAGTTGGTGCGGTGCAGAAGTATATGGATGTAGACCTTGTCTCCGACACCAAAGGCAGAACCTCTTCCACTTCGCTCGATAGGTTTTATTAGTACTAGGCGCTCGGGCCTGGGCTAAAATGTCTCTACATTCCCCTGAAAGATTCAAACCCTGGAACTCTCTGAACTCAGGAGCCACCCTCCCAATTGGAGGGCCCTCAGGTCTGGATGTAGAACCTGTCAGTGAGCCATTGTTAATAGTGACGGAACAGGCCGCAGGAGAATCGGTTGATCTTGGGAGAGAAGAAGGAGTTCTGTGTACCAAAACTGCCTGGGCCATGCTGGTGCAATCAGAATCATTCTGCACGGCTCCGCCTTGAGCTTGCGGATCAGTCTCGGGATCAGAGGAATAGGTTGAAAGGCGTAAACAAATGCACCGTACCAGGCTATCAAAAGCGCATTCCCTAAGGATCCCTGATGGTGATCCCTGCTTGCGTAGCACTGGCATTTGGCGTTCTGAGGAGTCGCAAACAGATCGATGGTTGGGGTCCCCCAACGTGAAAACAGTTCCTCCAGAATGGTCTGATCCAATTCCCATTCGTGGCGGATAGTCTTTTGGCGACTCGGAGCGTCCGCTGTGGCATTGAGTGTGCCCGCAAGATGTTCCGCTGAAAGAGTGATATTGTGTTGGATCACCCAATTCCAAAGTCTCTGTGCTTCGTTCGAAAGGGTGCAGGATCTCGTCCCGCCCTGCTTGTTTATGTAGTGCATGGCTGTGGTGTTGTCTGTACGAACCAGCACTGAACGGTTGCGGATCCTTGGAAGGAAAGCCTGTACGGCTAGAGGGATGGCCATAAGTTCTAGTAGATTGATGTGGAACTTGCCCTGGACTGTGCTTCAATGACCACTGACTTTCAGTTCTTGTAGGACCGCTCCCCACCCCTCCATGAAAGCATCTGTTGTCAACACCATGGGAGGTGGTGGAAGTTGGAATGGCAAACCTACTGAAAGATTCTCTTTTAGCATCCACCAGATGCTTGCTTTTCGCATTCCCGATGTGATCATGATCTTGTCGTCGAAGGGGCCTGTTACCTGATGCCATTGCTTGTCCAGTTGTTCCTGCAGTGGACGCATTCGAAGCCTGCAGTGTGGTATCAATGGTATGCAGGATGATATCGATCCAAGAAGCAATTTGTATTGGTGAACTGACAGAAACGTTCTTGTTTGCAGGAGGCGAGCTGAGAGAATCAGTTTGGTCTGGCGCTCTTCCGAAGGGAAAGCCATGCAGCAATCCGTGTCTAGGATCACACCCAAAAACCTCGCTGTCTTGGAGGGGCGCAAAATCCATTTGTCCTTGTTGAGCCGAAGGCCCAGCTGCTCGAGCTCGTGACTGCCCTGGATGCTTCTTGGAACGAAGGAGCCTCTACCAGCCAATCGTCCAGATATGGGAAGACTTCGAAAGACTGCTTCCTGAGAAAAGCTGTCACAGGAGCCAGTACCTTTGTAAAGATCCTTGATGCGGACCGGAGACCAAAAGGCAGCACTCTGAATTGGAAATGGCTCTTGCCTACTGTGAATCGAAGATATTGCCTATGAGCTGGATGAATGGGCACATGGAAATATGCATCCTCCAAATCTAGGGTTGCCATGTAGTCCCCTGGATTGAGACGACGGAGAAAGTCCTGAAGGGTGACCATCCTGAAGGACAACTTGATGAGATAAGTGTTGAGCTCCCGTAGATCTATAATCGGACGCTACTTCTACTTAGTTTTCCGAACCAGGAAGAACCTGGAATAGAACCCTTTCCCCTTCTGGGAATGTGGTACAGGCTCGATTGCCCCCTTGATGAAGAGTGGGTGGGCCTCGAGACGAAGAAGTGCTAGATGTTTGGGTGTAATGGCGTTTGGAGCTCTCGTTGGAGGAAGATTTTGAAACTCCAATGTGTGTCCTCCCTTGATGATGTTCAGGACCCACTGGTCTGATGTTATGACCTTCCAGCTGTTTAGGCAATTGGCAATCCTGCCCCCCACTGGTGTTAACGAGGGTACAGGAACAGTAGAAAGAGCCACATGGCCGCTATTGTCTCTTAGTATTGCCTCTCCTCTGTTGTCCCCGACGCCCTCTCGGCTGCTGGCGAGAGAAAGATCCCGACTGACCCCCTCTGTGAATATTGGGGCTTGTATGACTGGCCAGGTTGGGAGTAGGAAGAGTAGCGTTGCTGATTGCCGCCTCTGTAGGATGAGAAACCTCTTCCTCTTGCCTCCTAAAAGGAACTTTGCGGTATTGTAATGTTCCCAAGGACTTAGCCGTGTCAGTATCTTTCTTTATGCCTTGTAGGGCGTCATCCACGTATTTACCGGATAACATCTCTCCATCATAAGGTAGGTCCAGAATCTTGTTCTGTACTTCCTGTCTAAACCACGTGGCTCGCAGCCAACCCTGGCATCTTAAAACAGCCGAGCCTGCTAGCGCTCGGAAGGCAGTAGTTGCTATATCCATAGCGCAGTCCATTACCTCCGAAGAGGCGCGCTCCCCTTCCATCAAGATTTTCCTGACCTCATCCTTAGAACCATCCTGAAGTTCTTCCACAAACGGGGAGAGGTCACACCACATCTGGCGATCATATCTCCCCAGAATCGCCAGCGCATTAGCCGCCCTAACGAGGAGGCTGGCCATTGTGGAGAATCTTTTTCCAACATTGTCCAGACGCCTGCCCTCTTTATCAGGTGGTGTCGTTAGCGGTGTGGATGGATTTTTGGATCTACTCTGTGCGGCCTGGGAGATAACCGAGTCCGGTTTTGGTTGACCCGTAAGAAATGCAGGGCTGCCCCCCGGCGCCCTATACTTTTTCTCCAGTCTGGGAAGCACTGGGAGGACCGTGGCTGGATATTGCATAGCCTTTATTCCTTCAGACCAAACATGTTCAATGATGGGGATTGAACGAACTGACTTCCGGAATGGTTCTTTGAAGTCGTACAAAAAACAGTCAGATTGAACTGTGGTAATTGGAAGACCAAATCTTTTGGACGCTCGTTCCATTAGGTTGTGAAAACCTCCAATATCTGCTGGAGGAGAGGTTGTGGTATCAGGCCCTGTAACATCTGAATCTTGAAGGCCATCTTGATTCCAGTCCATATTCTGATTTTGGTCAGGTTCCCCCTGCTGATCCGCATCTGATGAGGCATCATCATCATCATCATCCCGAATGGCAACCACCTCTTGAGGATGTTCTACAGGCTCTGGGTCATGCACCCGTAAGGGCAAAGAGGCGTCCGCCACTGTTTGCAATACTTGAGGCAGAGGTGTGGGAGGACGTATTTGTTGAACCTCCTGTTGCGTAGGAAACCGCCTCCAATAGTCCTGCAACATTAATTGCAGGTCAGAGATGAGAGAGGACGGCATCGCTACCATCTCCTGTTGAGACCGACGTGGAGATCTCTGTGAATGATCCTGCATGCAAGGCCTCTCTTGCTGGTCATAACAGTCTTGCGGAGCATAGTGGTGTTGCTCCATCTCGCCTTCTTCAGAACGGACATCCTGTAACCTGGCCCATAATTGCTATCATTTTCCTCCTCAGAGTCATCATCAAGTAATAAGGTAGGAGGCAACAGCGTAACCCGCCGTGGAGATGTCATTTCTGGTGTTATACGCCTCTTCCTTTGAGAAATGCAGATTTCCCCAGTCGTCGACCACGTCGTCGACGGGATCGTCATTGACGGTTGAATCTTCGTCGACTGTTTCGTCGACGGAAGCACCGACGAAAAGACTAGGCTAGTCGTCGAATGAGTCATCGACGGCGAGATGGTTTTCGTCGACGATGGCTGGATCGTCGACGGAGTCGTCTACGAGCTCGTCGTCAGAATCATGGTAGCTGGTGTCGTCGTCATCGCCGTCGACGCTACCCTAGTCGTCATCGTCGTCGAAGTTGAAAAAGTCAGCAACGAAGAACAGGAATCAGGCGTCTTAACCTCATAGATGCTATTAAACATTCCTCCCCAGTGCTGCGCTGTCCATTGGAACTAGTGCTGAATGGACGTCCAATGGTCGTGCGCAGCACTGGGGAGGTAGTGCTGCCGTCGGCCAATGCACCGAGGCAGCACTTAAGGGGTTAAAAACATAGTCGACGATTTAGATGCCGTCGTCGTAGCCATCGTCGACGAGGCCAATTTTAGAGACCAGTCTTTCTTGACAGGAATCGTCGAGGTACCAGTGGTTTTCACTGTCGACGAACGCTGTTTCTTGTCAGAAGCAATGTCCTGAGGCGTAGAAGAAGGCTTTATCTTAAAGAGACACGTTAGTGATAGACTCCTTACCTTAGAATATCCCCAGGCGTCAGACTGGATCCGGAAATTTTTGCATAGCAATACCCTTGCGCGTCAGTAGGCGTCGTCTGCGGCTCTGCGTCAGTCGTCGCCGTCGTTAGCGCCGGAATAACGTCGGTGTACTTAGACGCCGCCATGCGCACTGACGTCAGTTCTTCTTTTTTCCGCTCCAGCTAGCGCTGATCCGGAGCTCTACCCCTAGTCATTTTTTGACTAAAATTTTGATCTTTTTGATCATTTCTTTCTTCGAGTCTTCGACTATCGGTGCCTGTGGGGATGCCTGGGTTCAAACCCTGCTCGAAGTGCGATCGACTGATGTCGGTTACGGACCTCCAGCGCCGGTGCCTGAAGTGCTTAGTCCTCGATCACGACGACCGCACCTGCTCTGACAGCCGGGCTCTGACATCGAAGGCTAGGCGGGAGCGGTCCCGCAAGCGGCTCGAGCTTCGGCAGTCTGCCCTGCGCAGGTCCCGGTCCCGGTCCCGGTCCCGGTCCCACGGGAGGTCGAGGGACAGGTCGCGGGGTCGGAGTCATCGCAGCTCCGGGAGTGGACACCAGTCGTCAGGCTCCAAGTCCTCAGGTAAGGCATGTGAGGTCGGAGAGGCGTCATTGTTCCTCCGACCCACCCCGACGCTCGGCGCAGTTTCGGGTTTATCCGCCCGAACAGCGGGTTCGGGATATACAGGCTCTGATTCCGGTCTTCCGGCCTTTATCCCGAGTTTCGGTCAGGTTGACGCTGCAGCTTTTGGGGCCGATGGCCTCCTGCATCCTTCTCGTGCATCACGCCCGGTGGCGGATTCGGGCTCTGCAGTGGGACCTGAAGTTTCAGTGGGCCCAGCATCAGGGCAACCTGTCCGATCAGGTCTTGATCTCGGAGGGCACTGCGAGACAACTGCAGTGGTGGCTCACGGACCGCGATTGGGTCAGTGGCAGATCCCTCTCCCTACCCCACCCGGAGCACGTGGTTGTGACGGACGCGTCCCTCCAGGTCTGGGGTGGCCACATGGGAGAGGCGGAGATCAGAGGCCTCTGGTCTCAAGCGGAGTTTCAGTTCCATATCAACCTTTTGGAGCTGAGGGCGATTAGTCTAGCACTGAAGGCATTCCTCCCCTCTGTCCGGGGGAGTGTAGTGCAGGTGTTCACGGAAAACACCACTGTCATGTGGTACTGCAACAAACAGGGCGGGGTGGGGTCGTGGACCTTATGCCAGGAGGCTCTGCGCCTCTGGCAGTGACTGGAACGTCAGGGCGTGACCCTGGTGGTTCAACACCTGGCAGGCTCTCTGAATGCCAAGGTGGACGAACTCAGCCGTCGGCGCATGATGGATCACGAATGGCGTCTGAATTCGGACGTGGCGCAAGGTCTCTTTCTGCAGTGGGGAGAGCCTTGGTTAGATCTATTCGCCACCAAAGAGAACGCGCAATGTCATCAGTTCTGCGCGTTGGAATTTCCAAGGCGGCACTCGCTCAGAGACGCTTTTCGTCGTGAGTGGAGTTGCGGTCTATTGTACGCCTTTCTGCCTATACCACTTCTGCCCAGAGTGCTGAAGAAGATCAGGCGCGACCGGGTCCAGGTTATCCTTGTGGCTCCGGACTGGGCACGAAGATACTGGTATCCCGAGCTACTCAGCATGTCAGTCGATCCCCCGATTCGTCTGCCTCTTCGGGAGGACCTTCTGTCGCAGCAGCAGGGGACGGTCCTGCACCCGAACCTGTCCAGTCTCCACCTACAAGCTTGGAGATTGAGAGGCGGCAGTTGAGGCCATTTGACTTGACTTGCCTCCCGAAGTCTGTGATATCATTCTGCCAGCCAGGCGTCCCTCCACAAAGTTGGTATACGCCTGCAGGTGGAACAGATTTGTGGCATGGTGCACAGCAAAGGCTGTGGACCCACTCTCTGCACCCCTTTCTGAAGTTCTACTCTTGCTTCTTTCCCTTGCCCAGCAGGGCTCTGCTCTGGGCACTCTTAAGGGGTACCTTTCTGCTCTTTCCGCCTTCTTACGGCTACCTGATCAGCTTTCCTTATTCAAGTCCCCCATTGTAAATAGGTTTCTGAAGGGCATCACACACATGTTCCCTCCTGTTCCCTTCGTGATGCCCCAGTGGGACTTGAATCTTGTACTCACTTATCTAATGTGTGCTCCCTTTGAGCCGCTCCATAACTGTCCTCTCCGTCTTCTTACCCTGAAGACTGCTTTCCTGGTTGCCATCACCTCTGCCAGGAAAGTGAGTGAGCTCCTGGCTCTTTTTTCTACTCCACCTTTCCTCTCTGTTCATCCAGACAAGGTTGTGTTGCGGACAAGACCTTCCTTTCTGCCCAAGGTTGTCGTGGCCTTCCACATCGGGCAGTCTATTACCTTGCCCATCTTCTTTCCGCCTCCGCATCCCTCGAAAGAGGAAGAGAGGCTCCACCGTCTGGACCCAAAACGTGCGCTCTCTTATTACCTAGATCGCACACGCCAGTTCCGGGTGGATGACCAACTCTTTGTTGGTTACGTGGGCGCCTAAGCCTTAGCCTTTTTGTAGGTTGCAACTCTTCAGGCTGTCCCTGCTTTTCACCGGGGTGAGGAGATTTTAGGGAAGCAGGCCTATCAGACCTATCAGAGGTCCCAGGCAAGGCCTTCACATGGGGCTCATTAGATGTTGAAGGGGGAGACCTACCCCTCTTCTTTGATCTTTTTGATGATACAGCAGAGGAAGAGCCCTCACTGTCCGAAGACAGAACTTCCTTGCGATCCTTTGTTTTTTGCAACCAGGTCAGCAGGCGGCCTTCTCTGTCCCTCAAGGTCTTGGTGGAGAAGGTTCTGCAAATCTTGCAGTCAGTGGCCTTGTGGTCCGGGTATAAGCAGTATATGCAGTCTTCGTGTTTGTCTTCAACAAACAACCTCTTTTTTGAGCAAGTAGCACAGGCTCTAAAAACTGCTTTCTTCTCTTTGTCAGACATGACGAAAAAACAGGCAAAAAGTTCTAGAAATATACTCAGAAGTGAAGAAAATTGAGCAGAGCTCAATGGAGACTCCCTTGCACAACGTGCGGTAGAAAATCTGAGGCTCTCTCAGGAAGGTTCTGTGGGGTGAGGCTGCTCTGATTGGCTATTGCAAGAATTTGGTCTCTTTTACAAAAAGAGGTGGATAAGCTACAAAATGAGATGAGGCCTAGGCCTATTTTTTCACTTTGTGCTTACTACTATTGTATTTTTTATTTATAGTGGCTCCCATTCCGACGACGGGGAATGATACAAAGCATGGGAATCTATAAAAGTTCCAATACTGGGGCAACCAGAATTCAGCTTTCGGTAATGCATGCTTAGGCTGTGCAGATGAGAACAAACTGATGTTAGCAGATGGTGCTTGGTAGCAAACTCTCACATTCCAGGCGAACCCAGAACCCTTATGTATGTGTAGTATTACTACACAATCCATGATTTGCTGCAGGAATATACATTCATCACCACGTGTTAAGTGAGTGCTAAGTACTAGGCGGAAATAAACCTCTGGTTTCACTAATGGTGATCTACCTTGCACAGCTGGAAAGGGCACAGAAACCAATTGTCATTAGTCCTAGCAATTGCACAAAAAATGTCATGCGTTCACCCTAAAAACAGTACGTTTATTGTGCTCCAAAGTTCACTCTTAAGCACAGAAAGTACTGCTCTCTCCAAATGATGGGCAGGGCTCTGTTTCGAAGCAAACAAATGCCTGGAGCACGCTGTGCCATTTAAATCACTCTCACAGAAAACAATTTGAGTGTCATTTGTTCCTGGCATAGGCCGGAGGGGGGTGGGTCTGACAATAAGTGCCTGTTGGGGCTCTTTAAGGCAGGGCAGGCAGCTCGAGGCTGCAAGAGGCAGAGGTTTGCTGGCAGCCAGGAGATGGGCAGCAGCTCAGCCGAACATTTGATATTTGAGACAGAATAAATGTATTTTCCAGTCAGCATTTCTCCAAAGCGCGGCCACATTCCTGTGCAGCCAGACGCCCGCTGAGCGCTGCTTGTAATGAAACAGTTCTGAGTAAATACAGAGTTTAATCAAACTGCTTACATTCATTTGGAGGCTGTAGTGCACCTCACTCTTGAAGAGAAAGAAAACTTGTTACAAACATTCCACTTTTATCGACAACGGGCTTGTTTTTACAATGGACTAACTGAATATCACTTATCAGAAAAGCTGCGGTTGCCTAGATCAATGTTTGTTCTCCCTCAGCAGAGCACCCCGTGAGAACCGACCACACTATTGTTTACCTTGGAAAACATCCACACACACATTATTGGTTACTTCACACAGACCCTTGGCAAACAATATGCAATACTAGAAATAGAAATTTTTATTTACTGGGGCTCATTTTAGAGATCTCAAAGGTTCCTCAAAAATTAAAGGTTTGCGCCCATCTCATATGCTTCAGAAAAGGGGGTGGTGATGAACAGAGTGTCTGAATTAAGCAGACCACTCTTACCCAGTCCAAAGATCAGGGCTTGATCCATCACCGTTTTTTAGCTCACTGCACCATCCCAGCTCAGAACTTGGCTATATGCAAATTAGTCTGACCCTGGCCCAGTGCATCATAGGAACAGGGCAGACCAAACTACCAAGTCAATTCTTATACTGGGAAGGAAACAAGCTTCCGGGAGATCAAGCCCTGATCTTTGGACTGGGTAAGAGTGGTCTGCTTAATTCAGACACTCTGTTCATCACCACCCCCTTTTCTGAATCATTTCTCATATGCAGCACCTGTAAATCACGGGTTGTGCAGTTATTGCAACAGCACTAATAGTCAGTGGAGCCGTCTCTATGCTCAGTACATCTCAGTTTAGAAAGAAAGAGGGCACTTCTGCTCTTTGTTACACCATGAGGCGCTGCCATAAGCAGCCGGTCGTCTCATACACCTGCTGATGTCTTCAAAATGGACGGTTGTATTCTTATGTTATGTTAAACCGTCTTATATAACGAAACAGCTGCATCAGCAAAGAGGCGTCGCGGCGCTACCAGCAGTAAGAGCAGCGAAGCTTGAGCCTAAACCAGAGGGAAGAGATCTGTTTTAAGAACCTTCCGGAAGGCCAGATAGCGGTCCAAGCCGCGGATCTGTAAAGGGAGGGAGTTCCAAAGTTTGGCCACTAGATTGCGGAAGGAGCGCCCCGTCGCACGCAACCTTTTCACCCGGTTGACAATAACCAAGTGTTGCCCCATGGAGCGAAACTGGCGCGTAGGTACGTAAGGCACCAGCAGATTGACCAAAATGCCTGGAGAGGAGAGTTTCAATATTTTAAAGGCCAAGCAGAGGGTCTTGAATTTAATCAGCTGAGCCATTGTCAGACTTTAGCCGGCGAATGGCACCAGCTGTCGGGCATCTTCTAGCTTCTGGCTGCCGCGTTTTGGACCATCTGCAGACGCGTGCCCTTTGCCTTGTTTGCTTCCAGGTAGAGCGAACTGGCGTAGCCCAGCCTCGATAGAATTGAAGCCTGGACAATGATTTGCGGGGTGGACGGATCAAAGAACCTCAGCAGAGGTTTCAGCCCCCGAAGTAGGCCGAAACAGGTTCCTGCCATTCTCTTTGTATGATCCTGAAAACTAAGGGTTGAGTCCATCCACACCCCTAGATTTTTAACCAACGACTAGGGGGTGGGTGCACACCCGAGGGTAGTAGGCCACCATCGCTCACTCTAGAGCTCAAAGTCTCTCCCCACCAGCCACACATAAGATGTATTAGCTTTCACTGAAGACAGTTGGCGGTCATCCACTCCGCAACCGCCGCCAGACTGCTCCTAAATTTAGGGGCATCCTGCGAAGAATCGTCAGAGAGAGCCACCACAATTGCGTATCGTCAGCATAAGAGACAATGGGGAGTCTTCCATCCCTAGCCACCGCTGCCAGTGGTTGTACGTAAAGATTGAATGGAACATGACTAACTCCGGGCAGGGCCCTGTGGCACACCCGGTCTGATAGACTGAACGCTGGAGAGAAGAGATGGGGATGTCACCTGAAATGTTCTCTTGGAGAGGAAAGATCTAAACCATTCTAGAGCTGAGCCAACGATACCGGCCTCCTCCAGATGTAATAAAATCTGGTGGGAGACCGTATCGAATGCCGCACTTAGATCTAATAGGATTAGTGCTGCGGTGTGCCCAGCATCTAGAGCTGTCCGCAGGTGTTCAGTCACTGCAAGGAGGGCTGTCTCCGTGCTGTGACCCGGGTGGAAGCAATTCTTGGAGGGATCCAGGATACCATTGTCGTTCAAAAATTCCGTAAGGATAGTATTGATATGGGCCTCAGTAATCTTGGCTGTCCACGGTAAAAGTGATATAGGACGGAAGCTTTCTAGCTTGGCCGGGTCCAGTTTTGGTTTCTTAAGTAGGGGGACCACCATAGCCTGCTTCCATAGCCTATGGACAACAGCAGTAAGGAGAGAGAGTTGTTGATCACCTGACAAGGGTTCTAGGAGCACCTGCAGGGCGCCTAAGAACTGGTTGGGCTTAAGAGGGTCTGCAGGAGATCCAGATTTAACTTTGCTGCATAACAGACCGAGCTCATCCTGAAAGATTGATGGAAAAGCAGCCAGAGTACAGGCAGGGACTGGAGAAAAGGACTTATAAATAGTTTTCACTTTCTTAACAAAGAAAGTGGCAAGGTCC
The DNA here is from genome assembly GCF_964263255.1 of Lissotriton vulgaris. Taxonomy (NCBI): domain Eukaryota; kingdom Metazoa; phylum Chordata; class Amphibia; order Caudata; family Salamandridae; genus Lissotriton; species Lissotriton vulgaris. The sequence continues at coordinate 67,218,431 of NC_141699.1, forward strand.
TCGCAGTACTGAGCAGATGTAATCACCGTCGCTGTAGGAGTTTTCTTTGACTTAAGATCATTAAGTATAGCGAAGATACACTTAGTCGGGTTACTGCTAGACTTAATTTCATTTGCAAAGTAGGCAACCCGTTCCAATTGGATGGCCCTATGATACCTTTTAATAGCGGCCTGGTAGCATTCCTTTGCCGCTGAATCATAATCCCTTCTCCAGCCCTGTTCCAATTTTTTACAGGCTTTTTAGAGGCTTTACGCATAATGGCCAGTTTATCATTTAACCAGGTGATGGAGTTAGAGTTACGACACTTGGACCATTTAGCAGGAATGAGGGAATCCAGCGACTGAACAATCCAGTCACAGTGTTTTCTACACCATGTCTGGATCCCTCGGCAGATTGGGTTCTTCATCAAAAGAAGGGCATGAAATTGCTCAAGATTCAATTTGCGCCTTTGCAGAGGCTCAGAGACCGGAAGTGTCATGGAGATCGGAACATGATAAGACCAGCAAACAGGGGTAGGGATGCTGACTGATGACTTTGAAGGAGGGAAGGTTTGAGAAGACGGGATCTAGCAAATGGGCGGCAACATGGGTGGGACCTGAAACTAATTGAATTAGTTGACAGGCCGCAAGATCTGAAAGGAACCTGCTCATTTCTGTCTCCATATGACAGTCAAAGTGCAGGTTGAAGTCTCCAACAATGCTAAAGTTGGAGGCTCCCATTGCCAGAACACTGGCAGCTTCAATAAGTGTGGTCTTAAACTCGTTGGCAGGACCAGCGGGACAGTAGACCAAGAGCCCTGACATAGTTTGATTGGTACTGAAAGAAATCCCAAAGCGTGCGCATTCGCAGCCTGCCACAGGTTCTTTAACAAAAAAGATGGTTCAGCAACCATGTCAGAGAGCCATGTTTCTGTTAGAAAAACATCATCAGGGGATTTATCCTGCATCAGATCAAACACATCCAAATAATGTTTAGCCAGGGAGCAGCAGTTGAGGCTCAAACTTTTAACAGGAGTCCCCGAACATGGCAAAGGGAGTGGAAGTGGCAATTTAACCAATGAATCAAATCCACAACTAGTGCAACAAATGGCCCCTCCAGGGGACCAGGTAAGCAATGGTCACATGGATGTTCTAAAATGCTGACAGCCAGCAGCTCATCCTCAGAGTATGGTAAAACATTTCGTCTGCTGCCAGCAGCATTTCTGGTGTCTGGCAACGTCCAGGCTCAGACCGGCTTGCTATGGAGCGTCGGCGCCATGTTCTGCTTTTAAGTGGGGAGTCCGGACAAATGCGAGAAGACTAGACCGCCTCACCCTAAAAATGGCGATAGACACACAGCTTCCCGGAAGTGAGTCACTCCGGAGGCAGCTGCCAGGATCACCCTCCACACAAACAGCCCGCTAATGAATGCAGTGGACCAGGGAGAAAACCAACAAAGACCGCTCCGTTTCCGAGGCTCTCGCAATGGGGGGTACCACGTCAGTGTAACCAGCAATATAAATTGAAAGCATGCGGCGCAAAGCAGCAATTTAAACAGAAAGCAATGTAAAAAATACTGTTGAAAAGTGAGGCGCGATTAAAGCAAAGCAGCCACTCAGTGTGAGCACCTAGTCTTACAATACCATAAGAACTGCTAAGTCATCTAATGCGCTCCCGCGCCATGTCCTCCTTTTAAGTGGGACATCCGTACAAATTTACACAATTACAGGCTACCAGTCGTTTCAGGGCATGGCTCCATAAGGGCACAGCAAGCATTGCTTTTTACGACAGCCCGCCACATACAAATATTATCGACAAGGTTTCATGTGTTTCATCGTGAGGGGGTGAACTAACCAATCCAGTTCTAGCCACCTCCACGGCCACTGTGTATTCCACCTGCATGCCTATACACCTACCCAACGTAATCTAGTTCTGTAGTGCCCACAGTACAAGGACTCTACACATACATAACAAGACTCACAAGAGGCACAGAGGACTGCAGTGACCAGCAATAGTCCAAGGAGATCACTGCGGGCCAATAGGTTTGTAGAGGGTCACTGTGACCTCCAGAGATACTCCAGCGCCTGTGACCTGGAACACAGACCTGGGCGCACAGCATCCGTCCCCAGGTGTTACTGACAGAGTCCAGTCGGTCCCCCACCATCTAGTAAAACACGGGACTCCAGGTTTAACGTTAGTCTGCTGCCACAGGGTGCCAATCCCGGATTTGGTGAGCGCTGAGGAATTACTGAAACCCTACAGCCTCACGAGCATGACACAGATGAATGCGCCATGAATAGCCATCTATCAAAACATGTGCCAGAAGTGAAAAGTAAAACAATGTTTGCATTGACATCCTTTTCTGCCACGTTTATGTTTTACGCTCTACCCTAGACCCTCCCCGTCCCTGCATAGTCTATACAGCAAACCTCAGTGCAGGAGCGGACTAATAGGCCTGACTTTAGCAGTGTCTTAGGAGCAACGGGTAAAAGACAGATCGGGCCGCTCAATTAATTTCCTCTGATGGGATCACACTGCCTGAAGAGATGGTCATCAGCCCCCGGGGAAGGGATGGTCATCGGCCCCCGGGGAAGGGATGGTCAACGGCCCACGGGGAAGGGATGGTCAACGGCCCACGGGGAAGGGATGGTCAACGGCCCACGGGGAAGGGATGGTCAACGGCCCACGGGGAAGGGATGGTCAACGGCCCACGGGGAAGGGATGGTCAACGGCCCACGGGGAAGGGATGGTCATCGGCCCACGGGGAAGGGATGGTCATCGGTCCACGGGGAAGGGATGGTCATCGGTCCACGGGGAAGGGATGGTCATCGGTCCACGGGGAAGGGATGGTCATCGGTCCACGGGGAAGGGATGGTCATCGGTCCACGGGGAAGGGATGGTCATCGGTCCACGGGGAAGGGATGGTCATCGGTCCACGGGGAAGGGATGGTCATCGGTCCACGGGGAAGGGATGGTCATCGGTCCACGGGGAAGGGATGGTCATCGGTCCACGGGGAAGGGATGGTCATCGGTCCACGGGGAAGGGATGGTCAACAGCCCACGGGGAAGGGATGGTCAACAGCCCACGGGGAAGGGATGGTCAACAGCCCACGGGGAAGGGATGGTCAACAGCCCACGGGGAAGGGATGGTCAACAGCCCACGGGGAAGGGATGGTCAACAGCCCACGGGGAAGGGATGGTCAACAGCCCACGGGGAAGGGATGGTCAACAGCCCACGGGGAAGGGATGGTCAACAGCCCACGGGGAAGGGATGGTCAACAGCCCACGGGGAAGGGATGGTCAACAGCCCACGGGGAAGGGATGGTCAACAGCCCACGGGGAAGGGATGGTCAACAGCCCACGGGGAAGGGATGTCAACAGCCCACGGGGAAGGGATGGTCAACAGCCCACGGAGAAGGGATGGTCAACAGTCCACGGAGAAGGGATGGTCAACAGTCCACAACGTTGATAAGTTTCCCAATACCTTATGAGTCACCCATACAGAGCGCTCCTTACCTTGGGTGCAGATGCTGCGATCTTTGCTGCCTCAGAATAATTCCCCTGAGCGAAGAGGGTGTTAAACTTCCTTGCGAAAAGCTCCTCGGCGCCAGCCAGGTTGGAGCGCACGGCCATGCGCAGGGCGAGGTCTGGGTTCTGGAGTACACTGGTGGCATAGTTGACAATGTTCTCTTCCTCCACACAGACAGACAGCACCTAAGGAAGAGAGAATGAGGGACATGAGAGGATTAGCAGACCAGGGTGACCTTGAACTGAGCATGCGTGTAGAGACCTTTGGACCATGCATGGCCAGCACGGAGTAGGCTGCGCTGGAGTTCAATACATAGGTGATATAAGGCGGGTGATGGAGAAAATGCTGGGCTTTGCTAAGAAGACCATACTTAAAATAGTGGTTTGTGCCCAGGAGCGGATAAAGACTAACTTGGCAGTAGAGGGAGCCACGAAAGTTCAATCTCAATAAATGGGGAGTCTCACATGAAAGCGAACAGGCGTGAGCTGGGTATACAAAATACCAGATACACAGGCCCTCCTTAGCCCTAAAAAAGCTTGGCATGCCTAACCTCTAGCCGGACAGCTATAAACTGATGGGCGGTCAGACCCCTCTCAAAATGCAAACCTTGGCCGTCCAAGCTCTAAGTGTTCTGCAGAGGAGAGACCAGGGCCGACCATGATCATCTGGCACGGTCAAACGTGTGTGCGGAGGGCTGGGATGGAAGTTTCTCATCTCATTTGGGAGCAGCTGAATACACAAAACATTTAGTCTGATGGGGCTGTTCATTAAGAAAACTAGGAGGACCCAAAATGATAATTACCCTACCCAAGAGGGCGCAAAAGTGATCCATAACTGATTACACTGAAGCACAGTTTTTAACTGCTCAACTAGAGGATGAACTAGAAATTAGAAGATCATAGTGTAGTCTGCTCTGTCCCCAGGTGGACAGTACGGAGGGAAACTGGTGCCATTTATCAAAATGTAAACGCGGGCTCACTGATTTTCAATTAATGTTATGGAGTGTGCACGGGTAGACCCTGAATAGCAACGAATCCTTTCCGTGAATGATGGCAATGGTAGGAAGCGGACCCGAGGCTACAAGCTCATTTCTTTGAGATCTTGCACTGGCGCGCTGCAGGATGGCATTGGGATGACACAAAGTTAACTTACCTGCCCTTTCTTGTTCACACCGATGATGCCAGAGGTGGGCTCATGTGGCGCAGTCACAAAGATGGTGTCGGCACTTATGCGGTTCATGTAGATGCAAACCCCTGACTCCAAGTCATACATGTGAATATAGCCATACTTGGTGATGAGGTAAATCACACCGTGCTTTGTTCCAATCTAAAAAGGGGGGATGAAAATAATGCAGATTTAACTGAGTGCCAGTGAAAAAACACATCTCCTGCATCGTGTAGTGATGGGGGTAGCCGGGGTTAGCATAAGACACATACAGTCCCTAGTCATAAAGAAACGTAGAAGCAACTGTGCAATTAGTGCAGTGATAAATGCACAAACCTACTAAAGGTTTAATATGGTGGATAAAAAAAGTCAGCTGACACCACTGGAAGCTCTTATTTAATTCTTGGCTTCAAAATATTTCACAAAAACAGTGTTTGCAATCCTACTCCATATCTCACACACCTTTCCTAGGAATTATCTTACTATCTGATTTATGAAATCTATCTACCATCAAACACCACTTCACCAGTGAAAGGACATTAGATGAAAAGAGTGACGCTGCCTCCCTGCAGAGGGTGAAGTGATAAAAGTGACTACAGTCCTAAGAATAGAATATATGCGGAGGCGACAAGGGTGCACTTGTAAAAGCTTTCATAGCGCTGTTTTTACTGGAACTTAAGATGTGCAATCCTGGCTTGGAGATGAGCACAGTACACGTTTGAGGAATAACATAACACTTGACTCTTGCTCAAAGAGTCGGAAGATGTTGACCCCGTTATGCATCAAAGTGATGGACGCAGTTGACCATGATCCTAGACTCAACGGATGAATATCTTGGAGCATCTTAGGAGAACGGTTTCCAAATGATTGTGTATTTCTGAGTTTTTCTACTGCGCAACACCTCCCAGGCATATTTAGGGTTTGAGTTTGGCTGTCACAGCATAAGGGTTGCAATTCAATTAAAACAGGTCATACTACATGATCGTTAAATTCCACATCCAACATCTTCATTAGTCGCAAAAGGGAGGGAAAAAACATGAATGCAACTTATTACATTTTTGCTTGAGTCTGCTATAAGGGACCAACATGTTCAGCAGCATCACTATCGAAAGGGATTATTTAATGCTATGATGCAGTGCATATTTGATATAAATATATCCTATGTCGTAGTCAAAGCAGTGCAACTTTGAACCATAAATTAAGCTTTACAAGGAGGCTTTTCCCTTCCCTCCACTCTGTTCCCAGAACTATCCTCCCTACTTTCTTTTCCAAGGACAGAAACCCAAAGAGTAGAAAAGAAATGCTGAAGAAATCCATGAGTGAGTATCCATCGGTCCCCGCTCACCCTCCGCTGAGGAAGGGTCCAGTTATCCACCAGAGCCCTTCTTCAACAGTGGTATGAAGCGGCTCGAGTCACAAGCTTTGTAACACTTGAGCAAATAAGCGCAGGCCCTCATTAGATGGCTGTTCAAGGTGCGTGGGGCAGAGGGTGGACTCTTCAGAGACTATCGCAATTGTGGTACAAAGAGTGGAGGCTCTCAGAAGTCTGTTCAAGATGCATGGATGGAACATAGGGTGGCCTATTCGGAGACTATCGCAATGGTGGGACTAGGAGTGGAGGCTCTCATTAGAAGGCTGTTCAAGAAGCATGGATGTGAGAAAGTCAGTTTCTGTTGTAGTACCCCCCCTACTCCCTCTTTTTTGCTGGATTTCTGATGCACTCTGACTTTATGTGCCTTGGGTCCTGCCAATCAGGCTCCCAGGGCATGTGTTCTTTCTCCAAAACCAAAAACAAATTGGCATCTCAGGCCACAGGTCAGCCCCTGGTAAATGGTACCACAGGTATCCAGGGCACTGTGACCAGGGATGACCTATAAGGGCTGCAGCACTTATTGTGCCACCCTAACAGGCCCTGTGCCCTGACACACACACACACACACACTACCTTTGCAGGCTGAGTTTTGGTGCAGAACAAAGTGAAGAGTCGACATGGCACACATCCTTGTGTGCCATGCCCACAAAGCACTGCCCTGGCATACCTCAGTCACCCCTCTAGCTGGGTGCCCTATGCCAGTGGTGTGGGTGCAGGTGCATGAGCCCTGTACCCCTACAGTACCCAGGTCTATTCCTGGGCACTGTAAGTGCCATGCTGCCTTTAAAGAGTATATGGTCCTGGGCGGTTGTCATTACGAACTCCACAGCACCATAATTGCTACACTGAAGACTGAGAAGTTTAGTATCAAACTTCTCAGCACATTAAACCCACACTGAACTTAGAGTTGCCCCCTGAAACTAACCCACAACTCGCGTCCTGACAGAGGCTGCTTAGGCTGCCACCCAGCATACCTGTTTCTGGACCCCTGGGTAGAGAGCCATACGCTCGCGAGGGCCTGCAACAATGCACATCCTGGGGTGAGCTGCTAGGTCTCCTCCCCCAGCATGCCGCCTTTGTGGGCCTCTCCAGACCACTTGCTGTACTCAGCAACTGCCCCCACCGGTTCTGACCCCCACTCTGGCGGGAAAGCCCAAGTGAGGAAAGTGGGGTGTGCTAGCCTCCGCCAACCCCACCCCTCAGATTCATGGGGCAGAGGGTGGACTCTTCTGAGGCTATTGCAATGGTAGTACAAAAAGTAGAGGCTCTCATTAGAAGGCCGTTCAAGATGAGGGACGGACATAGGGTGGACTCTTCTGATACTATCACAATAGTGGTAGAAAGAGTGGAGGCTCTCAATAGAAGGATGTTCAAGATGCATGGATGGAGCAGAGGGTGGACAATTCGGAGACTATTGCAATGGTGTTACAAAGAGTGGAGACCATCATTAAAGGGCTGATCAAGATGCAGGGGGCAGAGAGTGGACTCTTCAGAGCCTATCGCAATGGTGGACCACCGAGTGGAGACCATCATTAAAGGGCTGATCAAGATGCATGGGGCAGAGAGTGGACTCTTCAGAGCCTATCGCAATGGTGGACCACCGAGTGGAGACCATCATTAAAGGGCTGATCAAGATGCATGGAGCAGAGAGTGGACTCTTCAGAGCCTATTGCAATGGTGGAACACGGAGTGGAGACCATCATTAAAGGGCTGATCAAGATGCATGGGGCAGAGAGTGGACTCTTCAGAGCCTATCGCAATGGTGGACCACCGAGTGGAGACCATCATTAAAGGGCTGATCAAGATGCATGGATTGGGCAGAGAGTGGACTCTTCAGAGCCTATTGCAATGGTGGAACACAGAGTGGATGTTCTCATTAGAAAGCTGTCCAAAATGCATGGATTGGGCAGAGAGTGGACTCTTCAGAGTATCACAATGGTGGTACAAGGAGTGGAGGCTCATTAGAAGGCTGTTTAAGATGCATGGGACAGGGAGTAAATGAGTGTCAATGCTGGCTGACTGCTTATGGTTCAATGCATGTGGACTGAACCTGGAATTTGGCATTGTAGACTACCAAAGCTGCAGAAGTGAGGTGACAGAAACAAAGAGCTAGAAAATGAAATTAAAGGAGGCAGGTGTTTACTGCCTGTTTGCTGGTATACACTTATAACCACCATCAATATTGGTATGGTTATCAGGCAGATCGCAGATGTAACATAAGCATAGGGCCACTGGAATTATCTGATTCTGGGGCTGGGACGTTTACGCATAATTATGGATTTGCCACATAATTGATCATCTGTGCATATTCAGTGGTTTCTTTTACAAATAAATTTTGTTTCCATCTCAAATGGATCAAAAGTTACTAAACACGCAGGAGCGTGTTGCCACACACTTGAGACCTTCACAAACATGGACTAGTCACCCATCATTTGCTTATTAAGATGTTTGGGTGTTAAACTGGTACTAATGAGATGAAACCAATACCCACACAGTGTTAATGTGTGTAATAACAAAATATTGAAGTAATTTTATCGCAGTGACGTGTTATGCCGTATAGTTAGGCTTTTCCTGGTGAAAAACCCTGCCTCATAATTCGGTACTCGGTTTCATAATTCCAGCAGGTATGAATAAGCAGAAACAACGGAATGTCCCAGCACGCCCACACAAAAGGCATCCTTATAAAGCCCAATACAGCCACTAGGGGGCTGAAAATTATCATTAACTAGAAACTGAGGGCAAAATACCAACTAACCACCCAAGCTTTGGTATGGCCCACCAGTATATACCAACACATGCCCACATATGCATGTAAATTGTAGACAATGTGTGTTCTAGAAACGAAAAACAGTGGTGGAACCTGGAGGGATTTTGCTCAATTGCAAAATTCGGAAGAATTACAGAAGTCTTTACGGTACATTGTAAGTGCTGCGCCCTACAAAGTCACAAAAGAAGCATGCATAAAAACACAATATACAAAACAGACAGGCCACAGCCCAAAGCTAGGCTGGAATAAACATTATAGCACGAGCAGACACTCAGAGTGCTGCAGCCGTGTACCACAAGGATTTCCCAGTACAAACCTGCATCAAAGATCACTAACCTGCAAAGGAAAAGTCCCATAAGCACAAAGAGCATGAAATATTAAAGCCCCATCAATAGGTAAATAGCAGAATGACGAGGAAACCACTTAATTTGGAGGTGAAAAGGGATCAATATTTTCAGACAAACCGTTTCTATTCCTATAGCTTCCAAAGGCAAGAAGTACTAATTGATTTACAATACTGACTAGATGTTTGCTTTTAGTTTCACGATACAGAATAAAGCGGGTCACAGTAAAAAAAAAAAAAAAAACAGAGTTCTCATTTGATCAACAAGTGTACTCTTCACAAATTAGATCTTCAGATCACCTAGTAAAAGTAAAATTAACTGTAGCGCTTTGGTGCTCTTCCAAAAATGGAATACTTTGTACTCAGACACATACTAATGTGATAACTCATGAACAGGCAGGCAATGCAGGGATGTGCATAACCATGCAGAGAACAGAAGTGCCTAAGAAATCAAACTTCTTTGAGAACAATGTCTGATGTGAACATAAATACGTGTTACAGTTAAATATAATTATAACGAAGACAATCATTTCAACCCTCCACCCCACTCCTTTTAATAGACATTTTAAGCATTTCAAATGCTTGTTTCCAGCTGAAGGCAAACTGTGCTCACAGTCAATTGAATGTGGGGGTTTCTACTACTTGGGCAACATTGCAGCTTCTTTAAGTGGCTCGTTACAGCAATCACCAGCCACTGGTTAACTCATAAAGTGTCATGCACCTCTTTTCCGTAACCTTACTACTGCCCTCTACACCAATGCTGCGCTAGATTGGCAGCAGTGGCAGCATCAGTAGCACCGGGCAGGCAGGCGGGGTGCAGAGGTATCAGAAGATCAGGAAGGAGAGGTGTTGCTGCACCAGGCTGGCAGGCAGGGAAGGGAAGGTATCACTGCACCAAAAGGCAGGCAGAGGAGTAGAGGTATCAGAAGAGAGGAGAGATGTCGTAGCATCGTGAGGGCAGGCGGTAAAAGAGTGGTTCCAGAAGACCAAGGAAGATAGGAGTTGTAGCACCAGGCAGGCAAGGTTTCAGAAGACTGGGGAGGAGAGGTCTCGCTGCACTGGGAAGGCCGGGGAAGAGAGGTGTTGTAGCACCGGGCACGGAAGGAAAGGAGAGGTGTGTCATAGACCGGGGAGGAGAGGTGTTGCTGCATTGGGAAGGTGGGCAGTAAAGGAGAGGAGTGTCGTAGACCGGGGAGGAGAGGTGTTGCTGCATTGGGAAGGTAGGCAGTAAAGGAGAGGAGTGTCGTAGACCGGGGAGGAGAGGTGTTGCTGCATTGGGAAGGTAGCAGTAAAGGAGAGGAGTGTCGTAGACCGGGGAGGAGAGGTGTTGCTGCATTGGGAAGGTAGGCAGTAAAGGAGAGGTGTGTCGTAGACCGGGGAGGAGAGGTGTTGCTGCATTGGGAAGGTAGGCAGTAAAGGAGAGGAGTGTCGTAGACCGGGGAGGAGAGGTGTTGCTGCATTGGGAAGGTAGGCAGTAAAGGAGAGGAGTGTCGTAGACCGGGGAGGAGAGGTGTTGCTGCATTGGGAAAGTAGGCAGTAAAGGAGAGGAGTGTCGTAGACCGGGGAGGAGAGGTGTTGCTGCATTGGGAAGGTAGGCAGTAAAGGAGAGGAGTGTCGTAGACCGGGGAGGAGAGGTGTTGCTGCATTGGGAAGGTAGGCAGTAAAGGAGAGGTGTGTCGTAGACCGGGGAGGAGAGGTGTTGCTGCATTGGGAAGGTAGGCAGTAAAGGAGAGGAGTGTCGTAGACCGGGGAGGAGAGGTGTTGCTGCATTGGGAAGGTAGGCAGTAAAGGAGAGGAGTGTCGTAGACCGGGGAGGAGAGGTGTTGCTGCATTGGGAAGGTAGGCAGTAAAGGAGAGGTGTGTCGTAGACCGGGGAGGAGAGGTGTTGCTGCATTGGGAAGGTGGACAGTAAAGGAGAGGTGTGTCGTAGACCGGGGAGGAGAGGTGTTGCTGCATTGGGAAGGTAGGAAAGGAGAGGAGTGTCGTAGACCGGGGAGGAGAGGCATCACTGCACTGGGAGGGCAGGTGGGAAAAGAGATGTGTTCTAGACCAGGGAGGAGAGGTGTTGCTGCATTGGGAAGGTAGGCAGTAAAGGAGAGGAGTGTCGTAGACCGGGGAGGAGAGGTGTTGCTGCATTGGGAAAGTAGGCAGTAAAGGAGAGGTGTGTCATAGACCGGGGAGGAGAGGTGTTGCTGCATTGGGAAGGTAGGCAGTAAAGGAGAGGAGTGTCGTAGACCGGGGAGGAGAGGTGTTGTAGCACCGGAAAGGCAGGAAAGGAGAGGTGTGTCGTAGACCGGGGAGGAGAGGTGTTGCTGCATTGGGAAGGTGGGCAGTAAAGGAGAGGAGTGTCGTAGACCGGGGAGGAGAGGTGTTGCTGCATTGGGAAGGTAGGCAGTAAAGGAGAGGAGTGTCATAGACCGGGGAGGAGAGGTGTTGCTGCATTGGGAAGGTAGGCAGTAAAGGAGAGGTGTGTCGTAGACCGGGGAGGAGAGGTGTTGTAGCACCGGAAAGGCAGGAACGGAGAGGTGTGTCTTAGACCGGGGAGGAGAGGTGTTGCTGCATTGGGAAGGTAGGCAGTAAAGGAGAGGTGTGTCGTAGACCCGGGAGGAGAGGTGTTGCTGCATTGGGAAGGTAGGCAGTAAAGGAGAGGAGTGTCGTAGACCGGGGAGGAGAGGTGTTGCTGCATTGGGAAGGTAGGCAGTAAAGGAGAGGTGTGTCGTAGACCGGGGAGGAGAGGTGTTGTATCAACGGAAAGGCAGGAAAGGAGAGGTGTGTCGTAGACCGGGGAGGAGAGGTGTTGCTGCATTGGGAAGGTAGGCAGTAAAGGAGAGGTGTGTCGTAGACCGGGCAGGAGAGGTGTTGATGCATTGGGAAGGTGGGCAGTAAAGGAGAGGAGTGTCTTAGACCGGGGAAGAGAGGTGTTGCTGCATTGGGAAGGTAGGCAGTAAAGGAGAGGAGTGTCGTAGACCGGGGAGGAGAGGTGTTGCTGCATTGGGAAGGTAGGCAGTAAAGGAGAGGTGTGTCATAGACCAGGGAGGAGAGGTGCTGTAGCAACGGAAAGGCAGGAAAGGAGAGGTGTGTCGTAGACCGGGGAGGAGAGGTGTTGCTGCATTGGGAAGGTAGGCAGTAAAGGAGAGGAGTGTCGTAGACCGGGGAAGAGAGGTGGTGCTGCATTGGGAAGGTAGGCAGTAAAGGAGAGGTGTGTCGTAGACCGGGGAGGAGAGGTGTTGTAGCACCGGAAAGGCAGGAAAGGAGAGGTGTGTCGTAGACCAGGGAGGAGAGGTGTTGCTGCATTGGGAAGGTAGGCAGTAAAGGAGAGGTGTGTCGTAGACCGGGGAGGAGAGGTGTTGTAGCACCGGAAAGGCAGGAAAGGAGAGGTGTGTCTTAGACCGGGGAGGAGAGGTGTTGCTGCATTGGGAAGGTAGGCAGTAAAGGAGAGGTGTGTCGTAGACCGGGGAGGAGAGGTGTTGTATCAACGGAAAGGCAGGAAAGGAGAGGTGTGTCGTAGACCGGAGAGGAGAGGTGTTGCTGCATTGGGAAGGTAGGCAGTAAAGGAGAGGTGTGTCGTAGACCGGGCAGGAGAGGTGTTGATGCATTGGGAAGGTGGGCAGTAAAGGAGAGGAGTGTCTTAGACCGGGGAAGAGAGGTGTTGCTGCATTGGGAAGGTAGGCAGTAAAGGAGAGGAGTGTCGTAGACCGGGGAGGAGAGGTGTTGCTGCATTGGGAAGGTAGGCAGTAAAGGAGAGGAGTGTCGTAGACCGGGGAGGAGAGGTGTTGCTGCATTGGGAAGGTAGGCAGTAAAGGAGAGGTGTGTCGTAGACCGGGGAGGAGAGGTGTTGTAGCATCGGAAAGGCAGGAAAGGAGAGGTGTGTCGTAGACCGGGGAGGAGAGGTGTTGCTGCATTGGGAAGGTAGGCAGTAAAGGAGAGGAGTGTCGTAGACCGGGGAGGAGAGGTGTTGCTGCATTGGGAAGGTAGGCAGTAAAGGAGAGGTGTGTCGTAGACCGGGGAGGAGAGGTGTTGTATCAACGGAAAGGCAGGAAAGGAGAGGTGTGTCGTAGACCGGGGAGGAGAGGTGTTGCTGCATTGGGAAGGTAGGCAGTAAAGGAGAGGTGTGTCGTAGACCGGGCAGGAGAGGTGTTGATGCATTGGGAAGGTGGGCAGTAAAGGAGAGGAGTGTCTTAGACCGGGGAAGAGAGGTGTTGCTGCATTGGGAAGGTAGGCAGTAAAGGAGAGGAGTGTCGTAGACCGGGGAGGAGAGGTGTTGCTGCATTGGGAAGGTAGGCAGTAAAGGAGAGGAGTGTCGTAGACCGGGGAGGAGAGGTGTTGCTGCATTGGGAAGGTAGGCAGTAAAGGAGAGGTGTGTCGTAGACCGGGGAGGAGAGGTGTCGCAGCACCAGACATGCAGGCGGGGGAGGAGAGGGCCTGTCAGGAAGGGAGGGGGGGGGGGCAAAGAAGGAGAAGTGTCAGAGGGCAAGGCTGGAAGGGTGACGGAGGACTGGGCAGGAAAAGACGCAGGCAAGAGCGCTGTCAGAGGACGCAGCTCACAAGGGAGTTCAGAGGGCTGGGCAGGAAGAAGCCAAGCAGGAGGGATTTCAGAGTACTGGTTATAAGTGGCCGAGACATGGGTCTAGCTTGACTCGTGAGAGACCACACAGGCGCCGTGCCCTGAAAATGTTGGAAAAGTACACCATACAAAAAACATTATATAAAATGTGATGAAGTCAAATTGCAATACAAAAAAGTGCATTACTTTCACATGTAGAACCTTTAACATTTATATTTCTATCATAACACTGCCGTGAAAAGTACTCTATAATATGCACTGCACTGAGAAGTACTTATAAACAGTTTTTAAACTTGAACTGCTAACCATTCGGACCCTGCCCCCAACCCTTACGACACTGCCATTAGTGAACTACGATGCAAGAAACTGTAGTCATATGAACCTTTTATGTGCCCCAGATTTTTGTAGCTACGGCAACATTATATAAGGGATAAAGTACCCCCTGTAGTACATTAAAACAATATTTCAAGCCACAGAGGAGCTCCGTGATCACAGTGAGTTCTGTGACCACATAGAGGAACAACGCCATAGGCCAAGTTCCTTTATAAGGTTATGGAATTTCAAGGTAACTTGCAATATCCTGATCATGTACCCCACGGAGTACTTTAGCCTCTATAATATCTGGTCACACCATCACATTACGCACAAACCACTTAAAACCTTGGTGTGTAGCTCTTTTATATGAAAATGCGAGCATGTTTCCAAAATTAAATGCATCAAAAACCTGTTAGGTATTTGTTGCAAACTGATATTAGTTACATTTCAATAGAAACCAGTTATTTTTTTTTAAACCTACATTAGCTCGGATTTTGCAGAATTCTTCAGAAATATTCTAGCTTTTCTCCATCAAGGAGAATAAAAAATAAACATTCTCTCTGCTTGTCACAGTAACCTATTAAAACAGAGCAGAAGACAGAAAAGCAATGTTCTGTTCTCATCGCTTCAAACAGATGCTTCAATTAGCTTTGTGACTTGACCCGCCTTTCACCTCAGCCGCTTGCTCTGGCGGCAGGCATTGTGATGTCGCAGACTGTAATAACTTACAATAGCCAAGTCTGGTGTCTTTTCTTTATAAATCGGAGCCTGAGTGCATTACTAGTTGCTGATTATAAAGAGATAAGAGACTTGCATTTATAGAGGGATTAACGAGCCCTATGCAATATAGTCTATTATATCACACGCAATACGTTTTTGTACAGCTAGTATTCAGCACTCGTGTATTTGAAGGTGCTTTTATTTGCAATTGTAAAGAAAAAGGAAGATGGGTAAAATAAAATATTTGACTAAGACCAATAAGATTAAGTTGGGAAGCCGCAATTAATTCAGATATTCTGGTTTCATTTTGTACAAATGGGCCACTAAAAGGGTATCCATTGGTCTCCTTTTTACCTCAAATGTCAATGCTTTGTTTTTACCTCTTGCTGCATAAAGGTAGAATAACGAGGGTAGCAGGCATAACCCATACGAAAGCTCAGCTTATTATGGGCTAAGGGTCCCAACAGGCCTTCAGGTTGAGCCAGAGACAGGCTTTAGGCTTGTGCCTGGCTCAAGATTTTTTACTGGTTCCTCAAAAGGACCCATCCTTCAAGTCAAAATACAAGCAAACAAAGCTTCTAAACCGTTGTCTGGTTTCCAAATGGAAATGTTAAACTTAAGCAGCTGCGATGAACATGTTACTTGCCTTCAGTAACACCATATCTGGTAGAGTCTATCAAGCCCCAGATTTAGAATTATCCCCAAGCGTCAGAATGACTCCAGAAATTTTTAATGAGCAGTACCCCTGCACACCAGTAGGTGGTGGCGTTCGGCTGCGCATGTCGCTATCTGCACCAGAAGTGACATACGTGGTGCTATATAGGAATCACTCCAGCGAGTGGATGTCAGTTTCTTTTCACAACCATCCACACCAGAAGTGGGGAGCCATAAAAAACACGGACCACTGTTGCGGAAAACTTGGCTCCTGAAGAAAAAGTTGCTTACCTTCAAGAACGTCTTATCTCGTAGAGACTATATCTAGCTGCATGCTTTGTGAACATGTGTAGACAAGACCAAGTCATTGCCTGATAGATATCCTGGACCAGAACTCTGTATACTAAAGCAGTGGTCACAGCCTTAGCTCTGGTGGAATGAGCATGCAAACTCGCACGGAGTTGCGTCTTGGCAGGTGCACAGTAGATCTTAATGCAGAGTACGAGCCATCAGGAGATGGTAAATTTCTGCACGGCCTTTCCCTTTTTCACTCTGTCATACCCCCTGAAGAATTGATTGTCCACCAAGAACTCTTTCGTGAGGTCAGGGTAGCACAACGCTCTTTCTAGGTCTAGTCAATGAAGTCGCTCCTGTTCCATAAATGGATGTGGCAAAGAGTAAAAGGTAGGCAAGGTGATGGAGTGGCCTACATGAAAAGGAGTGAGAACTTTAAGCAGAAAGGAAGCTCTAGTGCGAAGAACCAGCTTGTCTGGGTAGATGTTCACGTAAGGAGGTTTGGATGGCAAAGCCTGAAACTCACTGACCCTTTGGGCAGATGTTATTGCCACGAAGAAGGCTGTCCTGTAGGTAAGGAGCTTGAGAAGACAACTGTGCAATGGCTCAAAGGGAGAAAATTTCGGAATAATTAAGACCAGATTAAGGTCCAACTAAGGCATGATGAAGGGCAAAGAAGAAAATATGTGTTGCTAACCTTTCAAGAACCTAGTTACAACAGGGAATTTGAAGAGGGATGGCTGTTCAGGCAACTGCAGAAAGGCTGAGATGGCAGAAAGATAGCCCTTTAAGGTACCCAGAGCAGGGTCCAGCAGGGCAAGAGAAAGGATAAAAAGAAGGACCTAACAGAGGGGAGCAGAAAGAGGCTCAATCGGTTTCTCTGCACACCCTGCCACAAACTTGCTCAAATGGCAGGCATGTACATTCTTGGTGGAGAGACGCCTGGCTGCCAAGATAACAGTGCAGACTTCGGGCGGAAGGTCAAAAGCTGTCAACTGTTGCTGCTAAATTTCCACGCATGAAGGCAGAGCGTTGGCAGGTGAGAAGAAACGCGTTACTTACCTGTAACAGCAGTTATCCAGTATTGGTGTCTTTCATAGATTCACATGCCTGAATCATTCCCCGTCGTCGAGACGGGAGCCTCCGGTACATAGAAAAGTAATGTCCTATAGACATACATAGAGAAAATAGGCCTAAGGGCCTCACCTTAGTAGCCTATTATTGTCCTTATGTAAAAAGGACCAAACTCTTAGAGCCAGCCAATCAGCTATGACCTCCCTCTAGAACCTTCCTGGCAGGAGCCTCAGTCCCTCAGATTTTCGTACGCACCCAGCTAGGTAGGCGTAATACAGTTAGGAGTCCTTCCAGGGGAGGCGGGAGGGTTGCATGTGAATCTATGAAAGACACCAATACTGGATAACTGCTGTTACAGGTAAGTAACACGTTTCTTATCCAGTATTAGGGGTGTCTTTCATAGATTCACATGCCTGAATCAGAGTAGTCAGCAATACATTATGCACATTCCTGATGTAATCCTGCTATACAGTCATTTTAGATAATATACATATTACCATACGACTTTGAAACAATAGCATAAATCAATATATCATAAAGACAAGAAATGTGCATACCAGGATGGCGGGATGTTGGAAGGCTCACCTCACTGGAATAGATGGCGAAGCACCGCCTGGCCCACTGCTGCATCCTTCAGAAGTTCAGCATCCAGGCAGTAGTGTCTGGAGAAGGTGTGCGGGGACTTCCACGTCGCCGCTCTGCAGATGTCCAAAATCGGCACTCCAGCGAACAGCGCTGCGCTCTGGTGGAATGCGCTTTAACATTAGCACTCAAAGGCCGTCCGGCCCTGTCATGGCAGAATGCTATCGCTGAGGAGATCCACCTTGAGATGCTCTGTTTCGTTAGAGGCATACCCATCCTTGGCCTACTGTAGGCCACAAAAAGCTGTGATGACTTCCTGAAAGTCTTTGTTTTGTCTATGTAAAACTTTAGACCCCTTTTGAGGTTTAAGGAGTGTAGCGTCCTTTCTGCTGCAGTGGTAGGGTTTGCAAAGAAAGAACGTAGAACCATCGGTTCATTGAGGTGGAAGTCTGAAGGCACTTTCGGTATGAATTTAGGATTCGTCCTCAGCACCACCCTGTCCTGTTTGAACTGCATGAAGGGTTCCTGAATGGATAGAGCCTGTAGCTCGCTTACTCTCCTGGCAGATGTTAGAGCGAGTAGCAGAGCCGTCTTCCATGAGATGAACTTGATGGATGCTTGATGAATGGGCTCAAAAGGGTGCTTCATGAGTTGGTTGAGGACTAAATTGAGGTGCCATGTCGGAGGGACCCTTCTAAGTCTCAGGAAGGATCTACATAGTCCCTTTAGGAACTGCTTGATAAGCCTGTTGGACCAAAGAGATGGTCCTTTGAAAGTCCTAGTGAATCGTGAGATGGCCGCCAGATGCACCTTTATGGATGCATGCGCCAGTCCTGACTGTGCCAAATGCAGCAGATATGGCAATATCTGTTCGGGTGTGATATGTAGTGGTCTCAGGCCTTGCTCTGAACACAATATGCAGAATCGTTTTCATTTTAGAGAGTATGTTTTGTTGGTACTGTCCGCTCTTGCTTTTGCCAGTACTTCCCAGCTTCCTGCGGGATGTTCAAACTACAGAACTCTCTGTGCTCAGGAGCCAGGCCGATAACCTGAGTGATTGCAGGTTCGGGTGTTGTACCTGCCTGTTGGACATTGTCAGTAGGTTCGAGTGCTATTTCAGACGAATCGGTGTCCTGATGGAGAGGCGATGAAGATCCGAGAACCAGTGCTGCCTCGGCCAGAACAGGGCAATTAGGATCAGGGTATAAGGCTCTGCCTTCATCTTCCTGAGGACCCTGGGAATCATTGGAAATGGTGGAAAAGCGTACGCAAATACGCTGAACCAACCGATGGAAAAAGCATTTCCGAGTGACCCTGGTTGGGGACGCCAGCTTGCGTAGTTTGGGCATTTGGCGTTCCTCTTGGTGGCAAACAGGTCGATTCCTGGGACTCCCCATTCTGAGAATATGTGTTCCAGTGTACTCTTGTCGAGCTCCCATTCGTGGGAGAGGGATTTTTGTCTGCTTAGGGCGTCCGCAATGGTGTTGTCCTTGCCCGGGACATAGTCCGCCCTTAGCGTGATCCCATGGAGTACAAGCCAGTTCCAGACCTTCTGCGATTCGCGTGATAGAGTGAGCGAACGCGTTCCTCCCTGTTTGTTGAGATAGTGCATCGTCGTGGTGTTGTCCGTTCTGACGAGCACCTGGGAGTTCTGGATGCGTGGTAAAAAGGCTTGTAGTGCCAGATACACAGCCCTCAGTTCCAGAAGATTTATATGGAGTTGCTTCTCCTGATTTGTCCATTTGCCGCTTATTCGAAGGTCCTGGAGGACAGCTCCCCAGCCTTCCAGGGAGGCATCCGTGGTGATCACCAGAGGTGTTGCTGGAAGTAGGAATGGCAGTCCTATAGACAGATTCTTGTGACTCCTCCACCAGTCCAGACTCTTGGATATTTGTGGTGTTATCTTCACAATGTCCTCGAAGGAACCTGTACTCTGTGTCCATTGGTTCGTGAGGGCTTCTTGCAATGGGCGCATCCTGAGTCTGCAGTGAGGGATGAGGAGTATACAAGAAGACATCATTCCTAGGAGTGATTTGTAGGTTCGAACTTTTAGGGACTTCCTTGATGCCACAGCCGTGGCCAGAGATATTTTGTTTGTCCTCTCTTTTGAAGGGAATGCCCTTGCGCACTCCGTGTTCAAGGTTGCCCCGAGGAAGTTTGCAGGATTTCTCGAGATTGAGAGTTAATCCTAGCTGCTGAAAATGAGTGGTGCAGGCGTTGGAGGATTCGGTCACGCCTGCAGCTGAAAGGTGCCTTTACCAGCCAGTCGTCGAGGTAGGGGAAGACTTGGTGACCCATTTGACGCAGGAAAGCTGCCACCGGTGAAAGGCACTTGGTGAAAATCCGCGGAGCGGATTTGAGGCCAAACAGTAGGGCCTTGAATTGGTAATGCTGTCCTGCAACTTCGAATCTCAGGAATTTTCTGTGACACTTGAGGATTGGGATGTGGTAGTAGGCATCTTGGAGATCCAAAGATGTCATGAAATCTCCTTTTTCCAGTATGCCTAGTATTTCTTGGATTGTCACCATCCTGAACGACTGACTTTTCAGGAAAGAGTTGAGCGCCCTGAGGTCTAGAATGGGCCTCCATTTTTTCTCCTTCTTGCGAATAAGAAAGAAGCGGGAATAGAAACCTTTCCCTCTTAGAGACGATGGAACTCGTTAGATTGCTCCTTTCTTCAGCATCGCAGATATTTCCTGGAGGAGAAGGCGTAGATGTTTGTGTGGCAGTCTGCGGGGCGGTGTAGCAGGAGGGATGGTGGTGAATTCTAGGGAATGGCCGAATCTTATTAATTGAAGTACCCACCGATCTGTGGTGATGAGATGCCAATTGTTTAGGAAATGGGTCCATTTTCCTCCAATCTTTAATGAGGGATATAGTTGCTGGACTGGCTGGAGTAATTGGTCACTGGCGACCGCCAGTGCCCCTCTTCTGGTTCTTGCCCCTGAAGTTTGACCTTCCGTAAGAAGACTGACGACTCTGTTGCTGCTTCTGTTGGTACTGAGATTTATTCTGGTAGGAATACGAGGACCTATTTTGATAGGATCCTCTGTAGGAGGACTGTCCCCTAGATTTGTTGCCTCGAAAGGACTGGTTCCGTGCCTGTAAGGTACCCAGTGCTCTAGCAGTATCAGTGTCTTTCTTTATCGTTTGGAGTGCCTCGTCAATATTGTCACCAAAAAGGTGCTGGCCGTCGAAGGGCATGTCCAGCACTTTCGTCTGCACCTCGTCTGAACGACGTTGCCTTAAGCCATCCTTGACGGTGCAGGACTGCTGCCCCAGCTAGTTGACGAAAGCCAGTCATGGCTGCATCTATGGCACAATCAATGATTTTAGCTGCCGAGGTTTGACCCTCCGTAAGCAGTGCCTTGACTTCCCCCTGAACTGTGTCAGGCAGTTCAGTTAAATATGCGACTATATCTTCCCAGAGCTGGCGGTTGTAACGCCCCAACAGAGCTATGGAGTTGACCACTTTGATGGTCATGGCCGATGTTGTTGTAAACCATTTACCGATTGTGTCTAACTTCCTGCCTTCCTTGTCCGGAGGGGCCGACAGAGGAGAGGAAGGGTTGCGAGAGTTCTTTTGGGCCGCCTGAGTTACAACCGAATCCGGTCTCGGGTGCCCATTTAGGCAAGCTGCTGCTGTAAGTGGGGCCTTGTATTTTTTATCCAGGCGCGAAACAACCGCAGGTACAGAGGCTGGCGTCAGCATCAGTTTCTTTCCCTGGTCCCAGAGAAATTCTATTATTGGTATAGACTTCGTTGTTTTCTGTGTTTGCTCCTTGAAGTCATGTAAGAAGCACTCAGTCTCAGTCGATTCCATCACCATATGAAATCTCTTTGCCGCCCTTTCCACTATTTTATGGAAACCGCCAATATCCACTGGTGGTGAATCTGCCTGGCGTGGTTGGGGTGAAGCTGGGGAAGACGCTACATACTCTTCCTCCTCTTCATGGTCCGACTGGATTTCCTGGACTTCTCCCTCTTCCAGTTCCTCATCTTCTTCCTCATCTGATGACACTATCACCTGAGGTAGGACTTTCTCATGGCGGACCCGAGTAACTGGCCGAGTCTGTTTTGGGGCTGTCGCTGGAGTATTTAAAGCAGGCGCCTGGCCCCCTGTCTCAGTTGCCGGTGTTTACGGGAAACGTTGTTTGTAGTCCTGGATAAGGTATTTAAGGTCATTAACAATAGAAGCGGGAAGGCATACCATCGGGGTGACCTCCGTGCGAACATGAGTTTGGACAGAGTGTTCATGGTAACTCATTTCCTCCTGTTCCTCGTCCGTGCTTTGACATTTTACATGAAGGTCTGAAATGGAAGTAGCTTGATCCAGGAGTTCTACTTCTTCAGATTCTTCACTCTGGAAAATTTCTGAAGGCAAATGAGTTTGCACTTTACTTGGAGACGTTGTTTCCGGTGTAATTTGCTGCTTGTCTATCTTGCCAGACGCAGAGCCTGTTGCAGGAGCCCCTGCCGTCGTTTCTGGTGTCGTCGACGGTGGCAGGGTCAGAGACGACATTTCTACCAGCTTGGATTTCTTCCACGGCTCAGAAATGGCCAAAGTCGACGACGAATCCCCAGTCAACGGTGTCCTCATCGACGGTAAGGCCTTAGTCGACGGTGCCTCCGTAGACTATATTTTCATCGTCGACGATGTCTTCGACGTCGATGCGCTCGTCGACGATGCGCTCGTCGACGTTTCATTCCTCGTCGACGGTGAGCTCGTCGTCGACGTCTTAGTCGTCGACGCCTTCGTCGTCAACGTGATCATCGACGGTGGGCTCTTCATCGACGACGCCGTCGTCGACGGTGTAATCTTCGTCGTCGACGAGGTCGACGACGGTTTCAGTAGGATTATAGACGGAATAGGTTTACCTGCTGACGACGATGAAGTAGTTGTCGTCGTCGTCGTCGATGGGTAAACCGACGACGCTGTCGTCGTCGACACAGTCGTTGTCGCTGTGGTAACTCTTTTTTGCGTTGAGGACGACGTTGCATGCCTGCTGGACGACTGTGTAGGCTTCTTAAAAGTCTGGGCGTCCTTGGCAGACACTGAAGATGTCGTTGATCTTGCCTCTGAAGACTTCTTTTGTGCCTTCATAGGAGGAGTGTCTGAGGGGCCAGGGGAAGTTACCCTTGGCCTCTTTAGGGAGACTTCAGAGGTCATTGAAATGCTCCCCTCTGACGATTCCACATTCTCCCTCTCCTTGAGCCTGTCAAGCCAGATGAGCAGGCGACCTTCTCTGTCCCTCAAGGTTTTGTTGGGGAAAGACCTACATATTTTACAGTCTTTAGGGACGTGGTCTGGATAAAGGCAATATAAGCACAGGGCATGCTTATCCTCCACATGTAGCCTTTTCTTCCCACATGAAGAGCAGGCCCTGAAAAGGGCTTTCTTCTTGGGACTCAGACATGTCAGAATTCAGAAGAAATAAATCACTTACTGCAGTGATAAGTGGTTTGAAGTAATCCTTGTCGAGATGTAGAAGAAAGAAACCACCTTTAAAAGTTAAGTTGTTGTTTGAAGAAATCCTGAGAACTCAGGCTGGAGACTCCCTAGCACAACGTGCGGTAGAAAATCTGAGGGACTGAGGCTCCTGCCAGGAAGGTTCTAGAGGGAGGTCATAGCTGATTTGCTGGCTCTAAGAGTTTGGTCCTTTTTACATAAGGACAATAATAGGCTACTAAGGTGAGGCCCTTAGGCCTATTTTCTCTATGTATGTCTGTAGGACATTACTTTTCTATGTACCGGAGGCTCCCGTCTCGACGACGGGGAATGATTCAGGCATGTGAATCTATGAAAGACACCCCTAATACTGGATAACCCTACCCTGCTGCTGCAACAGAAGATCCTACCGAAAGGGAAGCCTGATTGGAGGACTGATGCCATGCTCAGGAGCGGTGAATACCAAAATGTCCAAGCCCAATCCAGAGTCACAAGAATGTGGGCCCAGTCGTTCCTGATCTTCTTGAGAACTCTAGACAGGAGTGGTATGGGTGGACAGGCGTACAGAAGGCCTGAGCTCCGTTCGAGATGTAAAGCAGCTCCGTTCGAGATGTAAAGCAGCTCCGTTCGAGATGTAAAGCAGCTCCGCGCGAGAGCCACCTTGGAAACTCCAACTTGCAGAACTGCTTACATCGGGCGTGCTCTGGGGTGGCAAACCGCTCTAACCAAGGCTCTCTCCATTGCTGAAAGATCACTTGCACCACCTCAGAATGGAGGCGCTATTTCTGATCCACTAGGTATCTTTGGCTGAGCTAGTCTGCCCTGGCGTTCAGAGAGCGCGCCAATATGTTCATCCACCAGGGATATACCCTGCTGTTTCAGTCATGTCCAGAGACGCTGACGCTTGGCACAGAGTACACAACCACACCCGATCCTGGTTGTTGCAGTACCACATTGCAGTGGTGTGGTCAGTGAACACCTACACTAGCCTTCTCTTGAACAAGGGTAGAAAGGCTTAGTGCCAGCCGGATCATCCGGAACTCCAGTAGGTTAATGTGGAGTCCAGATTCCACCAGAGACTAGAGTTCTCTGTCTCCACCTCTCCCAAGTGGCCACCCCATATGGATGTGTCACATCTGGCACCCCTGTCAGATCTGGTTGGGGAAGAGAGAGGGGTCTGCTGCTGAATAAACTGCAGTTTGTTAGCCACCACTGCAGATCTTTTGCAGTTCCCTTAGAGATAAGGATCATTTCGGAGAGAATCCCCTGATGCTGTGCCTACTGGAACTTCAGGTCCCACTGCAGAGCCCACAAATGCCAACGAGCACATGTCAGAAGCAGGATGCAAGAGGGCCATGAGTCCCAGCAGCCTCAGAGTCAGTCTCACTAAAATCTAGGATAGAGGCTGAAACATTGGTATCATAGACAATATCCTGGACTCGCCATTTGGGAGGATAGGCCCGAAACTGCACTGTGTCAAGAAAAGCACAGATGAAAGGAAGAGTCTGAGAGGGAGTCACGTGTGACATTGACATGTTGATAGTGCACTCCAGCAAGTGCAGGAGGTCAGTCGAAGTCTGTAGGTGGGAGACAACAGCCTGGATCGAGCACACTTTCAACAGCCATTCTTCTAGATAGGGGAAGACGAGCATCTCAAATCTTCACAGATGAGAATAAACCACCACCATCACCTTGGTGAACACCCAAGGGGCGCTGGTAAGGCCAAAAGGAAGCACAGCAAACTGAAAGTGCTTGTGGCGCACCATGAATAGCAGGTAGCATCTGTGGGCAGGCAAACTGGAATGTGAAAGCATGCCTCCTGCATGTCCAACACTGCCATCCAGTCTTCTGGGTCCAGGGCAGATAGGACTTGCTAGTTGACATCCTGCCACACAAGGAGAAAATGCTCAAAAAGTATTTGACAAAAAGTCTAAAATGTTCAGTCAGGAATTTATTGGGGGTATCTCTCTCTGGATCTGTGCTGACTGCTATGGAAAGAGAAGAACTGACGTCAGCACGCTGGGGTGGAGCTTATATAGGCATTGCGGATGTCACTTCCGGTGCGAATGAAGACACCAGGTGGAGCGGAAGAACAACGCCTACCAGCGAGCAGGGGCACTGCAAACTAAAAAATTTCAGATCCAGGCTGATGTCTGGGGATGATTCTAGGACAAAGAATCTGTAGCTAGAGGTTTCTATCAGATGTTTATTACCAGAGAGAAAGGAGCCATCAAGCGCCCACCCACTGCAAGGGCTATGATGTCAGTCTAGGGTGATATAAAGGCACTAGACACTAAAAGACTATTGTGTTCCTTTTTTACAGCCACAGCCAGTGCTGAGATATACGCGTAGAAGACATAAAAGGCACCAAGCAAGAAGAGGTCAGTAAATCACTGCTATACAGGCAGGATCAGTACAGTGGTCTGATGGGCAACGGTGATATAAACTTTACCAGGCATGAAGAGACCAGTAGATCCCTGTTGTACAGCCTGTGTCTGCCTAGGTTAGGGTGATATATATGGTTGGAGGCATGAAGAGGCCAACAGATCACTGTTACACTGCCAGGACCAGTGCTGCCTAGGCTAGGGTGATATGAACACTACCAGGATTGAAGAGGCCAGTAGATAATTTATATAAAGCCACTCCCAGTGTGGCGATGTCTGACTAGTGCAATAGAAACAGTATGAGGCATGAATAGGTCAGATCACTGTTCAATAGCCAGAGCTGTAATGTCTGATTAGGGTGATAAAAAACCTGCACGAAGAGGCCATATAGGTCGCCGTTACATAGCCAGAGCCAGCCTGATGATGTCTGACTATATACTGGTGATGTCTGACTATATATGCACTGTTGAGCCGCACTCTGCTGTTGGAGCTGTAATTCGCTGGGAGAGGCAGTAGCCCTTCGGACGTCTGCAAAGCACCAGTGCAACCAGAAGCCTTTGGGTGTGGAGAGTCTGCTTGGACACGAAAAATGGCACGAGCATGCATTAAGCTTGTGTTGAGTATTAAGATTAGAATATAGCTGTGCTTTGTGCAATGTTGCCCTTCGGTTAGGAAAAGAGCTCAGGGGTGTGTGCACGCGCTGCAGAATTTACCAAGTAACTTGAAGGTCAAAGGATACAATCCAAGCAGTCAACTCGGCACTTCATCCTTACACAGTTTATCTAGTTTCCGAAGTGCGCTATGTAAACGGCAAACATTATACTGGGACATTACAACACATCAGAGCCGGGTGTTTAGCAGATAGTGACACACATAGCGTGCAAGTCGAGGACAAACGCAGGCGTACAAATTAAATCCACTATTTTTAGGTCTAGCCTGCGGCAGGGCATACACTCTTGCTAGCGAGAGATATTGTAGACAAGAATGGGCTTGCAACCCGCCCACTACTCACCATTCTTTGGCTTTATTGTCACTATTTTCGGCCTCCTTATTGGGCAGTGTAAGCCAGCTTCACTTTTTGTTCTTTCCTCAGGACCATGGACCACATACAGATAGATTCATCCTAATTAGGGTCCTTCAGCTGCTGGCACTGTGATTGAGGTACTATTTTCACTTTTTTTTTTTATGAAAACAAAAATCTTCCTGCTGTGTTGCTTCGTTTTGCTTCTTCCCTCCCTACCCTTCGCCCACTACCAGAGTTGCTGCTTCTTTCCTACACCTCTCCCTCCCCCGTGCTGCTTTGGACTGGGTAAGAGTGGTCTGCTTAATTCAGACACTCTGTTCATCACCACCCCCTTTTCTGAATCGTTTTTGGCCACTATAGGTGTGGCAGGGTATACTCACACATGAGTCCCTTGCTCACTGCACCATCAGGATTCAAGCAAGCCGGGCCGACGACGGCTGAAATGCCAGAAACCGGTCCCCGGTAGCTTGTCTCCTTTCTGGTGAAGAATTGGCTTGGTAGTTTGGTCTGCCCTGTTCCCATGATGCACTGGGCCAGGGACAGACTAATTTGCATATAGCCAGGTTCTGAGCTGGGATGGTGCAGTGAGCTAAATAACGGTGATGGATCAAGCCCTGATCTTTGGACTGGGTAAGAGTGGTCTGCTTAATTCAGACACTCTGTTCATCACCACCCCCTTTTCTGAATCGCTTTTACTCTACCAGCCCCCGTTGCCTGTGTTGCCTCTTCTCTTCCCTCCCACTCCACACCCTCTTGTTGTCTCTGCTGCCGCCCCACCCGTCCACCAAAAGGGAAACAAGCATTTGCAATGCAATAGGTCTCGCATTAGGAAAGATTGAGCTATTGATCTTGCCAATGAAACATTTTTTATTTAGTTGTTGGTTTTGAAAATAGCTAAATTAATAGCTTTGTTATTTACAATGCCAATACTTTTATCTTTTGCAAATGTGACACCTATAGCATTTGTAATGCAACATGTTTTGTATTTACGCGACTTAGATGTATTGATATTACAAATAACAATGGCTTTTAATTTTTTTTAAATAATTAATACTTAAATAAAAGTTATTGTAATTTATAATGGCAATAGCTTAAACTTTTGCAAATAAATTTTGTGAAGATTATGTTCAGTGTATTTTATTGCGACGAAAATCCAAGAACAGAAGTGAAATATTAACATCTTTTTTGTGACATTTGTGATAAAGCTTGAAACATTGAGAGAACATATTTGAGCCAGTTGTTGTTGAATGGTTGCACAGATTAATGTTGTGGTGGCGACGAGTGATGCTGTGGCGTTCAGTGATGCTGTGGTGGCGACGAGTGATGCTGTGGCGTTCAGTGATGCTGTGGTGCCGCCGAGTGATGCTGTGGTGGGGCGATAGATAGATTGAGTGAGGGCGATAGATAGTTGAGTGAGGGCGATAGATAGGTTGAGTGAGGGCGATAGATAGGTTGAGTGAGGGCGATAGATAGGTTGAGTGAGGGCGATAGATAGGTTGAGTGAGGGCGATAGATAGGTTGAGTGTGTGTGTGGTTGTGTGTGTGTGGTTGGTTGTGGGTGTGTGGTTGGTTGTGGGTGTGTGGTTGTGGGTGTGTGGTTGTGGGTGTGTGGTTGTGGGTGTGTGGTTGTGGGTGTGTGGTTGTGGGTGTGTGGTTGTGGGTGTGTGGTTGTGGGTGTGTGGTTGTGGGTGTGTGGTTGTGGGTGTGTGGTTGTGGGTGTGTGGTTGTGGGTGTGTGGTTGTGGGTGTGTGGTTGTGGGTGTGTGGTTGTGGGTGTGTGGGTGTGTGGGTGTGTGGGTGTGGGTGTGTGGGTGTGTGGGTGTGGGTGTGTGGGTGTGGGTGTGTGGGTGTGGGTGTGTGGGTGTGTGGGTGTGGGTGTGGGTGTGGGTGTGTGGGTGTGGGTGTGGTTGGGTGTGGTTGGGAGTGGTTGGGAGTGGTTGGGAGTGGTTGTGTTTGTGTGGTTGAGTGGTTGAGTGGTTGTGTGTGTGGTTGAGTGGTTGTGTGTGTGGTTGAGTGGTTGTGTGTGTGGTTGAGTGGTTGTGTGTGTGGTTGAGTGGTTGTGTGTGTGGTTGAGTGGTTGTGTGTGTGGTTGAGTGGTTGTGTGTGTGGTTGAGTGGTTGTGTGTGTGGTTGAGTGGTTGTGTGTGTGGTTGAGTGGTTGTGTGTGTGGTTGAGTGGTTGTGTGTGTGGTTGAGTGGTTGTGTGTGTGGTTGAGTGGTTGTGTGTGTGGTTGAGTGGTTGCACAGATTAATGTTGTGGTGCCCCCGAGTGATGCTGTGGTGGGGCGATAGATAGATCGAGTGAGGGCGATAGATAGATCGAGTGAGGGCGATAGATAGATCGAGTGAGGGCGATAGATAGATAGGTGTGTGTGGTTGTGTGTGTGTGTGTGTGGTTGTGTGTGTGTGTGGTTGTGTGTGTGTGTGGTTGTGTGTGTGGTTGTGTGTGTGGTTGTGTGTGTGTGTGTGGTTGTGTGTGTGTGTGTGTGTGGTTGTGTGTGTGTGTGTGTGTGTGGTTGTGTGTGTGTGTGTGTGTGGTTGTGTGTGTGTGTGTGGTTGTGTGTGTGTGTGTGGTTGTGTGTGTGTGTGTGTGTGGTTGTGTGTGTGGTTGTGTGTGTGGTTGTGTGTGTGTGTGTGTGTGTGTGGTTGTGTGTGTGTGTGGTTGTATGTGTGGTTGTGTGTGTATGTGTGGTTGTGTGTGTATGTGTGGTTGTGTGTGTATGTGTGGTTGTGTGTGTATGTGTGGTTGTGTGTGTATGTGTGGTTGTGTGTGTATGTGTGGTTGTGTGTGTATGTGTATGTGGTTGTGTGTATGTGTGGCTGTGTGTATGTGGCTGTGTGTATGTGGTTATGTGTATGTGGTTGTGTGTATGTGGTTGTACGTGTGGTTGGGTGTGGTTGGGTGTGGTTGTACGTGTTGTTGGGTGTGGTTGTACGTGTTGTTGGGTGGTGTTGGGTGTGGTTGCACGTGTTGTTGGGTGTGGTTGCACGTGTTGTTGGGTGTGGTTGCACGT
The DNA here is from genome assembly GCF_964263255.1 of Lissotriton vulgaris. Lineage (NCBI taxonomy): Eukaryota > Metazoa > Chordata > Amphibia > Caudata > Salamandridae > Lissotriton > Lissotriton vulgaris. The sequence goes on from NC_141699.1 coordinate 67,247,656, forward strand.
GTTGTTGGGTGTGGTTGCACGTGTTGTTGGGTGTGGTTGCACGTGTTGTTGGGTGTGGTTGCACGTGTTGCTGGGTGTGGTTGCACGTGTTGCTGGGTGTGGTTGCACGTGTTGCTGGGTGTGGTTGCACGTGTTGCTGGGTGTGGTTGCACGTGTTGCTGGGTGTGGTTGCACGTGTTGCTGGGTGTGGTTGCACGTGTTGCTGGGTGTGGTTGCACGTGTTGCTGGGTGTGGTTGCACGTGTTGCTGGGTGTGGTTGTACGTGTGTATGGTTGTGTGTGTGAGGTTGTATGTGTGGCTGTCTGTGTGTGTGGTTGTGTGTGTGGTAGGGTGGTGTTTGTGTGTGTGGTTGGGTGTTGTATGTATGTGTTTGAGTGGTTGTGGTTGTGTGGTTGTGTGTGAGGTTGAGTGGTTGTGTGTGGTTGAGTGGTTGGTGTGTGGTTGAGTGGTTGGTGTGTGTGGTTGAGTGGTTGGTGTGTGTGGTTGAATGGTTGTGTGTGTGGTTGAATGGTTGTGTGTGGTTGAATGGTTGTGTGTGGTTGAATGGTTGTGTGTGTGGTTGAATGGTTGTGTGTGGTTGAATGGTTGTGTGTGTGGTTGAATGGTTGTGTGTGTGGTTGAGTGGTTGTGTGTGTGGTTGAGTGGTTCTGTGTGTGGTTGAGTGGTTGTGTGTGTGGTTGAGTGGTTGGTTGAGTGGTTGAGTGGTTGGTTGAGTGGTTGTGTGTGTGGTTGAGTGGTTGTGTGTGTGGTTGAGTGGTTGTGTGTGTGGTTGAGTGGTTGTGTGTGTGGTTGAGTGGTTGTGGGTGTGTGTGTGTGTGGTTGTATGTATGTGTGTGTGCGGTTACAGAGGATGTATGTGGAAGAGAGCAGCAGATTAGCACAGGAGAAGAGAACAGGGAGTTAGAGAAGGATGTGGGTGGGAGGGAGGGTGATAGAGTGAGTCAGGGCGGTAGATAGATCGAGTCAGGGCGGTAGATAGATCGAGTCAGGGCGGTAGATAGATCGAGTCAGGGCGGTAGATAGATCGAGTCAGGGCGGTAGATAGATCGAGTCAGGGCGGTAGATAGATCGAGTCAGGGCGGTAGATAGATCGAGTCAGGGCGGTAGATAGATCGAGTCAGGGCGGTAGATAGATCGAGTCAGGGCGGTAGATAGATCGAGTCAGGGCGGTAGATAGATCGAGTCAGGGCGGTAGATAGATCGAGTGAGGGCGGTAGATAGGTGTATGTGGTTGTGTGTATGTGGTTGTGTGTGTGTGTGGTTGTGTGTGTGGTTGTGTGTGTGTGGTTGTGTGTGTGTGTGTGGTTGTGTGTGTGTGTGTGTGGTTGTGTGTGTGTGTGGTTGTGTGTGTGTGTGGTTGTGTGTGTGTGTGGTTGTGTGTGTGTGTGTGGTTGTGTGTGTGTGTGTGGTTGTGTGTGTGTGGTTGTGTGTGTGTGTGGTTGTGTGTGTGTATGGTTGTGTGTATGGTTGTGTGTATGGTTGTGTGTATGGTTGTGTGTATGGTTGTGTGTATGGTTGTGTGTATGGTTGTGTGTATGGTTGTGTGTATGGTTGTGTGTATGGTTGTGTGTATGGTTGTGTGTATGGTTGTGTGTATGTGGCTGTGTGTATGTGGCTGTGTGTATGTGGCTGTGTGGGTGTGGTTGTACGTGTGGTTGGGTGTGTGTGAGGTTGGGTGTGAGGTTGGGTGTGTGGTTGGGTGTGTGGTTGGGTGTGTGGTTGGGTGTGTGGTTGGGTGTGTGGTTGGGTGTGTGGTTGGGTGTGTGGTTGGGTGTGTGGTTGGGTGTGTGGTTGGGTGTGTGGTTGGGTGTGTGGTTGGGTGTGTGGTTGGGTGTGTGGTTGGGTGTGTGGTTGGGTGTGTGGTTGGGTGTGTGGTTGGGTGTGTGGTTGGGTGTGTGGTTGGGTGTGTGGTTGGGTGTGTGGTTGGGTGTGTGGTTGGGTGTGTGGTTGGGTGTGTGGTTGGGTGTGTGGTTGGGTGTGTGGTTGGGTGTGTGGTTGGGTGTGAGGTTGGGTGTGAGGTTGGGTGTGAGGTTGGGTGTGAGGTTGGGTGTGAGGTTGGGTGTGAGGTTGGGTGTGAGGTTGGGTGTGAGGTTGGGTGTGTGGTTGTGTACGTGTGGTTGTGTACGTGTGGTTGTGTACGTGTGGTTGTGTACGTGTGGTTGTGTACGTGTGGTTGTGTACGTGTGGTTGTGTACGTGTGGTTGTGTACGTGTGGTTGTGTACGTGTGGTTGTACGTGTGGTTGTACGTGTGGTTGTACGTGTGGTTGTACGTGTGGTTGTACGTGTGGTTGTACGTGTGGTTGTACGTGTGGTTGTGTGTATGTGGTTGTACGTGTGGTTGTGTGTATGTGGTTGTACGTGTGGTTGGGTGTGGTTGTACGTGTGGTTGGGTGTGGTTGTACGTGTTGCTGGGTGTGGTTGTACGTGTTGTTGGGTGTGGTTGTACGTGTTGTTGGGTGTGGTTGCACGTGTTGGGTGTGGTTGCACGTGTTGTTGGGTGTGGTTGTACGTGTGTATGGTTGTGTGTGTGAGGTTGTATGTGTGGCTGTCTGTGTGTGTGGTTGTGTGTGTGGTAGGGTGTTTGTGTGTGTGGTTGGGTGTTGTATGTATGTGTTTGAGTGGTTGTGGTTGTGTGGTTGTGTGTGTGGTTGAGTGGTTGTGTGTGGTTGAGTGGTTGGTGTGTGTGGTTGAATGGTTGTGTGTGTGGTTGAATGGTTGTGTGTGTGGTTGAATGGTTGTGTGTGTGGTTGAATGGTTGTGTGTGGTTGAATGGTTGTGTGTGGTTGAATGGTTGTGTGTGTGGTTGAATGGTTGTGTGTGTGGTTGAATGGTTGTGTGTGTGTGTGGTTGTGTGTGTGGTTGTGTGTGTGTGTGGTTGTGTGTGTGTGTGTGTGTGTGTGGTTGTGTGTGTGTGTGGTTGTGTGTGTGTGTGGTTGTGTGTGTGTGGTTGTGTGTGTGTGGTTGTGTGTGGTTGTGTGTGTGTGGTTGTGTGTGTGTGGTTGTGTGTGTGTGGTTGTGTGTGTGTGTGGTTGTGTGTGTGTGGTTGTGTGTGTGTGGTTGTGTGTGTGTGTGGTTGTGTGTGTGTGTGTGGTTGTGTGTGTGTGTGGTTGTGTGTGGTTGTGTGTGTGTGGTTGTGTGTGTGTGGTTGTGTGTGTGGTTGTGTGTGTGTGGTTGTGTGTATGTGGTTGTGTGTATGTGGTTGTGTGTATGTGGTTGTGTGTATGTGGTTGTGTGTATGTGGTTGTGTGTATGTGGTTGTGTGTATGTGGTTGTGTGTGTGTGGTTGTACGTGTGGTTGGGTGTGGTTGGGTGTGGTTGGGTGTGGTTGTACGTGTTGTTGGGTGTGGTTGTACGTGTTGTTGGATGTGGTTGTACGTGTTGTTGGGTGTGGTTGTACGTGTTGTTGGGTGTGGTTGTACGTGTTGTTGGGTGTGGTTGTACGTGTTGTTGGGTGTGGTTGTACGTGTTGTTGGGTGTGGTTGTACGTGTTGTTGGGTGTGGTTGTACGTGTTGTTGGGTGTGGTTGTACGTGTTGTTGGGTGTGGTTGTACGTGTTGGGTGTGTGTGTGAGGTTGTATGTGGGGCTGTTTGTGGTTGTGTGTGGTTGGGTGTTGTTTGTGTGTGTGGTTGGGTGTTTGGGGGTGTGGTTGGGTGTATGTGTTTGTGTGGTTGAGTGGTTGTGGGGTTGTGTGTGGTTGTGTGGTTGTGTGTGTGGTTGTGTGGTTGTGTGTGTGGTTGTGAGGTTGTGTGTGTGGTTGTGAGGTTGTGTGTGTGGTTGAGTGGTTGCACAGATTAACGTTGTGGTGGCGACGAGTGATGCTGTGGCGTTCAGTGATGCTGTGGTGCCCCCGAGTGATGCTGTGGTGGGGCAATAGATAGATCGAGTGAGTGCGATAGATAGATAGAGTGAGTGCGATAGATAGATAGAGTGAGGGCGATAGATAGATCGAGTGAGGGCGATAGATAGATAGGTGTGTGTGGTTGTGTGTATGTGGTTGTGTGTGGTTGTGTGTATGTGGTTGTACGTGTGGTTGTACGTGTGGTTGTACGTGTGGTTGTACGTGTGGTTGTACGTGTGGTTGTACGTGTGGTTGTACGTGTGGTTGTACGTGTGGTTGTACGTGTGGTTGTACGTGTGGTTGTACGTGTGGTTGTACGTGTGGTTGGGTGTGGTTGTACGTGTGGTTGGGTGTGGTTGTACGTGTGGTTGGGTGTGGTTGCACGTGTGGTTGGGTGTGGTTGCACTTGTTGGGTGTGGTTGCACTTGTTGTTGGGTGTGGTTGCACTTGTTGTTGGGTGTGGTTGCACTTGTTGTTGGGTGTGGTTGCACTTGTTGTTGGGTGTGGTTGCACTTGTTGTTGGGTGTGGTTGCACTTGTTGTTGGGTGTGGTTGCACTTGTTGTTGGGTGTGGTTGCACTTGTTGGGTGTGGTTGTACGTGGGTGTGGTTGTACGTGTGAGAGAATGGGTAAGGGTGAGAGGGTGAGAGGGTGGGTAAGGGTGAGACGGTGGGTAAGGGTGAGTAAGGGTGAGAGGGTGGGTAAGGGTGAGAGGGTGGGTAAGGGTGAGAGGGTGGGTAAGGGTGAGTAAGGGTGAGGGGGGTGTGAGGGGGAGAGGGGGGTGTGAGGGGGAGAGGGGGGTGTGAGGGGGAGAGGGTGTGTGTGGGGGAGGATGAGGGTGTGTGTGTGGGGGAGGATGAGGGTGTGTGTGTGTGTGTGGGGGAGGATGAGGGTGTGTGGGGGGGAGGATGAGGGTGTGTGTGGGGGAGGATGAGGGTGTGTGTGGGGGAGGATGAGGGTGTGTGTGGGGGAGGATGAGGGTGTGTGTGGGGGAGGATGAGGGTGTGTGTGGGGGAGGATGAGGGTGTGTGTGGGGGAGGATGAAGGTGTGTGTGGGGGAGGATGAAGGGGTGTGAGGGGGAGGATGAAGGGGTGTGAGGGGGAGGATGAAGGGGTGTGAGGGGGAGGATGAAGGGGTGAGGGTGTGTGAGAATGAGGGGTGAGAGGGTGAAAGGGTGAGAGGGTGAGAGGGTGAGTAAGAGTGGGTAATGGTGAGAGGGTGGGTAATGGTGAGAGGGTGAGGGTGTGTGAGGGGATGTGAGGGAGAGGGGGTAATAGGGGGAGAGGATGTGTGAGGGGGAGGATGAAGGGTGTGAGGGGGGAGGATGAGGGGGTTTGAGGGGGGAGGATGAGGGGTGTGAGGGTGTGTGAGGGTGGGTGAGGAGAGTGTGTGTGAGGGTGGGATGAGGGTGTGTGAGGGTGTGTGAGGGTGAGATAGGGGGTGAGATAGGGGGTGTGAGGGTGGGATGAGGGGTGCGAGGGTGGGATGAGGGGTGCGAGGGTGGGATGAGGGGTGCGAGGGTGGGATGAGGGGTGCGAGGGTGGGATGAGGGGTGCGAGGGTGGGATGAGGGGTGCGAGGGTGGGATGAGGGGTGCGGGGGTGGGATGAGGGGTGCGGGGGTGGGATGAGGGGTGCGGGGGTGGGATGAGGGGTGCGGGGGTGGGATGAGGGGTGTGGGGGTGGGATGAGGGGTGTGGGGGGTGTGAGGGGGAGAGGATGTGTGAGGGGTGTGAGGGTGGGATGAGTGGGTGTGAGGGGGTGTGAGGGGGAGAGGATGTGTGAGGGGGAGAGGATGTGTGAGGGGGAGAGGATGTGTGAGGGGGAGGATCCGGTTGTGTGAGGGAGAGGATGAGGTATGAGGGGGTAAGGGGGTGTGAGGGGGAGGATGAGGGGGTGTGTGGGGGAGGATGAGGGGGTGTGTGGGGGGAGGATGAGAGGGTGTGAGGGGGAGGATGAGAGGGTGTGAGGGGGAGGATGAGAGGGTGTGAGGGGGAGGATGAGAGGGTGTGAGGGGGAGGATGAGAGGGTGTGAGGGGGAGAATGAGGGGGTGTGAGGGGGGAGGATGAGGGGGTGTGAGGGGGAGGATGAGGGGGTGTGAGGGGGAGGATGAGGGGGTGTGAGGGGGAGAATGAGGGGGTGTGAGGGGGAGAATGAGGGGGTGTGAGGGGGAGAATGAGGGGTTGTGAGGATGGGGGTGAGTGAGGGGGTGGGTGAGAGTGAGGGGGTGGGTGAGAGTGAGGGGGTGGGTGAGAGTGAGGGGGTGGGTGAGAGTGAGGGGGTGGGTGAGAGTGAGGGTGAGTGGGGGTGTGAGGGTGAGTGGGGGTGTGAGGGTGAGTGGGGGTGTGAGGGTGAGTGGGGGTGTGAGGGTGAGTGGGGGTGTGAGGGTGAGTGGGGGTGTGAGGGTGAGTGGGGTGTGAGGGTGAGAGGGTGAGTGGGGGTGTGAGGGTGAGTGGGGTGTGAGGGTGTGAGGGTGAGTGGGGGTGTGAGGGTGAGTGGGGGTGGGAGGGTGAGGGGATGTGAGGGGGAGGGGATGTGAGGGGGAGGGGATGTGAGGGGGAGGGGTGTGAGGGGGAGGGGATGTGAGGGGGAGGGGGTGTGAGGGGGAGGGGATGTGAGGGGGAGGGGATGTGAGGGGGAGGAGATGAGGGGGAGGAGATGAGGGGGAGGGGATGTGAGGGGGAGGGGATGTGAGGGGGAGAGGGTGAGAGAGTAAGTGCAGGTGAGAGGTTGGGTGAGGTTGGGTGAGGTTGGGTGAGGGGGGGTGAGGGGGGGTGAGGGGGGGTGAGGGTTAGGGGTGTGAGGGTCAGCTGTAAACTGTCATTTCTGCCCCGGCATTTTGTATATTTACAAGACTGTAGTAGGAGTCATTTTTACCGTGTTATAACTTGTATATTTATTATGAATGTGTTTCCGGTAAAATTCCTCCGCTACAGTGTTCTAATAACCCAAATAATGCCAAGGCAAACATTACAGTTCTGAGACAGCGTGCTCAAAATACGGCAATAACAACGAGTGACTATGTACAACGGTGCAAAACATTAGAACTGATATTCCGCTACATATATTTGCATAAAAGGCAAAATACATTAAAATTGTATTCTGCTGTACAGTAAAGATTTTGCTTTCTCCCTACAGTAACGTTCAAAACAACAGAAAGCATTATTAGCACCTGTTGCAGCACCCGCTTGGACCCGGCTCACTTAAAGCTGGTTAAGTAAAGTGTAGTGCTAATAATGTTTAGGGCAAATGGAAAGCGGGGCTGGGCTGAATCCTTTGCAGCCAAACGGCGTTACGTGAATAATTAGCAGCAAGTGTAGGATTTTTGGGGGGCAAAAACAAACAAGCATTTATAAGAAAAGTCAAATGACACATACAATCAGCCATAACTATTTCCTTTGTTGAATGGTTGCATTGCAAAAAATAAATGTAAAAAGCTAAGGATTTACAGTTCCAACAATAAAGTACTTTATTTTATAGGGGCAAAGTTGTAACGTAAAGAAAAAGTTGCCGAATTCAAAATGTACAAGGCCCCTGTCTGAAGTATAGCGCTGCCTTACGAAAAAGAACGCCCACAAGTGGCTATGAACAACGGTGCAATACATTAGGGTTTACATTCCGCGATATGTAATTGCATAAAAAGCAAAACATTAGTAAATCTTAATGTGCTGTAAAGTTAATTTTTTTTTCCTCCAATAGTAACGTAGCAACCTAAAGAGATTATTAATCACCTCAAGGTTGCCTCCCTGCGCTGTCACCTGGCCGTAGGTCAATCAGCCCGACAGAGGGAGCGCAGGAAACATGGCTGTGTGCAAACAACCCCTTTAAATGAGCACTAGCTCCGTGTCTCCTCCCAGACATAGCGCTTCGAGACAGTTACAGTGCTTCGAGACTCAGCTGAAGCGTCGTTCAACTCTATTAACTGAATGAGAGCGAGCCCTACGAGGGATGCTGAGCGCGGGCAGAGTCTGTGGTGGGTTTGTGTATTCATTTGAGGAGCATCGGTGGCTGTTACAGCAGGGATCCGTGGTCGGAACAGAAGTCCAGTGCGAGGGAAGAAAGGCGTTTATTAGTGTTAGGACTGGTCTAACACTAGTGTATCACACTCGTAGCGCTGCGCACAGTGAGGTACAGCTTTGGAGCGCAAACTGAGAAGGTGTAGCCACATAATGCACGACCCATTATGGGAAGAAAATCCCTCACAAAATTGCTTAGGAAATCTACAGAGGTGGCTTTTTCGGTGTTATGTAACTATACATGTATTAGTTTGCATAGTTCTGCATGTATGGGACCTTTCCGACCCAAGAATAAACAAAGTACAGGTGTTTGCAGACAACAAGTACCCACCTGTTAGGCCGCCAGTATTCTTGAGGTGGGGAAATTCTACATTGCATTCAGCGTGCGGTGTCTTCAGTCGGACACTAGATCAGTCTCCCCATATAGTGGCTGAAGCAGGTGTCGGCTGTCTCCATGCCTGTGCGTTTAATTTGCCTGTCTCGAGAGGGCAGCTTGCTTTCTGTTGTGTCAGATCACAGGCAAACGCGTCCACCCCACTGGTAATTGTGAAGCCTTTGAGGTTGTTTTGAAGTGAAAAGCTCTGGCATTGCGCGGAGGGGGGCGGGGGAAGCTCTGGCATTGCGCAGAGGGGGGCGGTGGAGAGCATGCCTTTGAAATCTGAAGCTCTCGGCATTGCTGTGGTGGGTCCGATGCGATGATGCAGGCGGCTCGGGGAACAAATGGCAAACGCGTGCACGGGCACGTGCAATCAGCGTAATCCGCCTGCCAAAGCCCTCTTGGTCAGCTTTCCTGTTCCGCCTCTATATGTCTCGACATCTGCAATGCGCAAATGGCAAGCGAGTGCATGGGCACGTACAATCAGCGTAATCCGCCTGCCAAAGCCCTCTTGGTCAGCTTTCCTGTTCCGCCTCTATATGTCTCGACATCTGCAATGCGCAAGCGCATTGGCAGAGGTCGAGACCTAAAAAGCGGTATGACACTGCCAGCGTAAGCAGCATCTGTTTTTTTTAACCTTTCTGCATTGTGCCCCCCCCCCATTTTTTTATTGACCTTATAGCGCTTTTCCCACCCACTTTTAGCTATACTGCACAGGAGCCATGCTGCTCTCCAAAGGCTAAAAGACATTGACAAAGCCAATAGCTCCCACAACATAAGCAAGGCCTTCTGGATTTACAAATGCTTGTTTTAGAAAGGGCCTACACTTAGCCCGAGGACCCATCCCAAATGAAGGTAGCTGCTGTGCTGGGACACAAGTGACACCTCGGGTCACCTTGTGCCCCAGACCTGCAGCGACCTGCATTTGCAAAGACTGCGAGTAACCTGCTCTGGCCAGCATCGCTTGTACTTGAAAGAATGGGGTGGAAAAGGGGATGTTTTATTCCCTTACTGAGGAACGGAGAGTGTCACACCATTAACCAGTCTGGTTTTATCTACAAATCTGAAGCCCTTTGTGCTTTGAAACGGAATAAAAAACATCAGCAGAAAGCGTGAATTTACAGCAAATTTTAAGTTAACCAAGAAAATGCTTTTTTGTATACTCACTAAAAGCCATTTAAACAAGCCATTACTGAGCACCACAGGTCTGTTTAAAAAGAGTCACGTTCACCCATTTCCGAGTCAGTCATGCATATTTATATGTCGAAAAATGCACAATTTAGAAAAGGGTAAAACTTTAAAAAAAAATATTGAGTATGTGAAAATGTATTGTTTAAAATAGGCCCTTTGCCTTCTAATTGAGTATTATTAAAAGACCATGAAATCACTTCGTACAGTCACTTCTGCGACGTCATTGTGAACTGCACATGATAATTAGTCTTGGTGTTTTCCGTCGGACTAGTGCCCTGAACATACATAACACGTGCGATAAAGTTAACTGTGGCTAGTTCGAATTTTGGATTCTTTATATTTAAGGTGTTTTTGATTCAACAAGGATATTGCCCAGCGCCGAGAGTTGGATCGCCGTGAAGCTGCCTTCATGCAGCACAGAGCAAACCTTCCTTTCCCCTGCAGGGGGCGCTCAGGTGCAGGGAGGGGCAACTGCAGTGATGAAGTTACGGAACCACACAAACACAGGAGCGGGATTTCAACGTACACACCAGAAGATGGCGGCCGGTCCTGAAAAACAGAGTGCACTGTGCACGCACGGCGATTCGAACGGATGTCAAAGTTTATTTTAAAGTACGGGCCGCGTGACAGTTTAAGGAACCTTTGAAGTACGAGCCGCGTGACTTTAAGGAAGCTTCGAGCAATAACCACACTCCAAGCTGTTATTGAAGAGTCAAAGGCCATTCATTAGGACAAGGCTGCAAACATTACCTTTATTAACAATGCATCACTGTAGAACAGATCGCTTAATCATGGCCATACTACTTCTCACTTTCCCCACCCATTCTCAAACCATCGCACCTGTTTCACTCCTCCCCTTTCACTCTGCGCCCTACTTAATAGCCCCTTTCACCCCTTCACTTGCCCTCCAAACAACCTCATGAATTTCTTTCATGTTCTTTGCATCCTGTGCCCCTCAGTCACCTGTGTACGGGAAAGTACGGGCTGCGTGCGTGCATGACTAAGGAACCTTTGAGGTACGGGCCGCGTGACAGTGTAAGGAACCTTTGAGGTACGGGCCGCGTGACAGTGTAAGGAAGCTTTGAGGTACGGGCCGCGTGACAGTGTAAGGAACCTTTGAGGTACGGGCCGCGTGACAGTGTAAGGAACCTTTGAGGTACGGGCCACTGAGTAAGAAACGGGCCGCGTGACAGTGTAAGGAACCTTTGAGGTACGGGCCGCGTGACAGTGTAAGGAACCTTTGAGGTACGGGCCGCGTGACAGTGTAAGGAACCTGTGAAGTACGGGCCGTCTGATAGCGCACCGAACCGTTGATTCAAAATCGTGGAGGTTTCGCTGCACACAAAATTCGCGTCAGAGAATGAACCGCAGCAGCGTGAGTAACCTGCAGTAGGACTAGACGCTGTATCTGGCGAGGTGCCCTCCCACTGGTGTCTGTGGGAGTACAGTGATGGATAGTCAGGGAGAAGGCACACGGAGGGCTGGACCAGCCCGGCTGTGACAATCATGAGGGAGGTTGACTCGCGTCGGGTAAGTCCGGCGCCTGCTCCCCGGTCTCCCCTGATGCTAAGGGCAGGAGACGGCGAGAGCCATCCTCGGGGGTCCAGCCTCCTCCCCTACTGGACAGGCCGTGCGGACACAGTGCCCTTGGCGGTCTCGGCGGGGCTCCTGCGCCATCCTCTGAGCGCTGCAGGCTTCTCCTACCGCGCCTCGAAGCGCTGCGCCAGCTCTTCAGCCGCGCACGGGGGCATAAAAGGAAACCTTTTAAAACATCGCTTCCGGCAGGGCCTGGCGAGAGCCGCGGATGCAAAGAATATTGCATAACACGCCTCGAAGGCGCCTCATTCGGACTCAGTGCGCACGGCTGCTTTACACAATCTCAGAGCCGCACTGAAACGAGGTACGCGGGAACACTGGGCGCATCGCCGTTCAGAAGAACGACGACTTTTTACACAGTGCACTTTACAAACCCAACGCAGCTCTGAGAGCGTAAATAACTGACGGCATTACCCAGCTGTGTGCAAACTTCAAAAGGATTAAGCACCGAGTCGGCCCCGCAGGAGTCCGTGTACATAATTGCAGGAGGCTCTCATGCAAGTGTATGCTGAAGGTAGGGTGACCAGACATCCCCGTGTTCCCAGGATGGTCCCCGTTTTTGGAGACGTGTCCCCGTGTCCAGACACTTTTCTCCAAGTGACTCAAATGTCCCTGTTTTCAAATAGTGTCCAGTTTAAACACAGAAATGTCCCAGTTTTTCATTGTTCCGGTTGAGCATGCACGCGCATGCTCTCTTTGCACAGGCGTTTGCTAGCCTGTGATGTCTTATTGATTTTTGGCAAATATATGCTATAGTGCTTAAAAGTGTAAATGTAATAAAAAGTACTAATGCTGCTGTGTAAAGGAGAGAGGTTCCAATAAAAGACCTCGGATTTGTTGTCTGTAATGCTTCATCTCGGTCTGTGGAGGGAGCTGTCATTGTAGTCCCTTTTCTATGTCTATGACCGCTGTCAAATAGTCCTACTTTTAAGTCGATGGTTACTGCAAACCGTAGTCCTACTTCTATGTCCATGACCTGTCCCCGTTTTTAGGTCGAGCTGACCTAGCTTGCAATGCGAAAGCATTGCAAGCTGTCAGCGAAGACAACTAATGTTGCCCATATTTGGGAGAGTGGACACGAGAGGGGCGCGGACGCGGATTTCACCTCGTGGGCGCGCACGTCGCCTTGCCCCTCTCGTGTCTCATTCCCTTGCGCAAACACACTCCACAGTCACGCATGCGCACATACACAGCCACACACACTGCATACACACACTGCATACACACACGCAGACCCACGCGCACACACGCAGACCCACGCGCACACACAGACACATTCGAACAGACACACACGCGTACACCCCCCTCCCCCCCCCTCCCACTCACCGGGCTCTTTCGGCGTGTTCCGTGTCTCCTCTGCAGCTCTGGTCGGAGTCGGCCGGCTTCACTGCTTCCTCGGCGGCGGTGGGCGGAACTTCCTGCTGGATTGCAGGCCCCGCCCCTGTCTCGGCCAAAAGTGCCTGACTTCCGGTTTTCACGGAGCAGGGCTGCGGCGGTGATTTCTTTTGGGGGCAAGAGCGGTAGGCACCCTCGAATTCACGCGGCCAATGCGTGTTAGGTTGTGTAATTGATGTTGGAATTAGTTAGACATATTGTAAGTTGATTCAATGGCACCCTAAAAATGACGACGGCGCTTTGAGCTACTATTTTTTAGGGTGGCCTGATAATGTTAGGGGTATGCGTTTGAATATCGTCTTTTTGGTGCCAGCGCATCATTGATTGATTAATGCTCATTTCTCAATTGCCGCTCACATCAATGATTACTTTTGTGAACTTCAACAATGTTTTTATTTCCCGGGTAGTTGGTGCTTGTTGCTATTGATGTTGCACGCCGGTGCTATTAGCAGGAAAATCCAATGTGATAGGTGGAAAGCTTGAATTTATCCCCGCCACTGGTAATTGCTGAGGCCACCTTCCGTTTTCTGATTGATATACCCTCGTGCAGATTCCTCCCCATAAGAATATCCAGAGGTGGTTCCTCCATTAACGTGGAGGAACGTCGCCCCACTGTTTTAAAGGCCCCCCAAGTTTCGGGACGTGGGTGGGGCCGCTGCTGACTGGGCGCAGCAGAAAGACGTGATGGGCAGGGCACACCCACAAGCTAGGGGATGCTGCTTTAAAGTGTTTGTTACCTCAGAACGATGAAAGGCTGAGTTGGACCTTTGGCATCCAAAGCGGTGTCCATGAGTCACACGCAGTTCTTAAGAAGGGTTGACTTAGCTCACGGAGTCATCAGGCATGGTGTTGGATTGGTCCCAGTTTTGTGAACAGAGTAAATCTCCCCGCCTCATTTCTCCACTGCAGGACAGGAAAGGGAAGCAGGGACCAGCCCTATGCAAAACCTTAGGGCCTTTTTCCCCTCTCCTGGAAACATTCTTCGGGGTCCACACATTTTTGTGTTCTTTGACAAGGGATAGTCAAACTGAACCACAACACAGTAGTCTTTGTCGCACACTTGGATGGGTATTCCTATCACTGCGCAAGGAATTCATCATCACTCAATAGCATGCAGGTGGGGCGTTCCCACCCTCCTCTCTGGGGCACCTAGTGTGTGGTGAGTTCAGAGCCAACAGCAAGCAGGCGAGGTGAAGTGCGATTTGTTCCCACCATAAACTCTGGGAAGCTTCATAACGGAGTAGTGAGTTTAAATATCCTGCCACGGAATATCATGAAGGTAAGCGAGAATACATAGACCAGTATGGATGCACTGTTCTTACCTCCAACTACATGTACCTTGACAATCTTCAAGGTACGTAGATATTAAGCATAATAAATATACAATTGCCTATACATACTTTCAGATTGTTTTCTTAGTCATATTGGTTTGGTAGTATGTATTTTATTCTGGCCGATATATTTTGTAGCAGAATCTGTGCATAATGTTCTTTCTGTCGACCCTTGTGATACCCGTCAGCCGCGCAGGGTCGGGGAGAGCAGTGTGCTCACAGAAGTCTTGCTAGACCCTTATCAGACAGGAGGAGCTGGGAAAAAAAAACGGTCATGGAAGAGAACTCATTCTGTACTCACAATGCAATATTAGTATTGGCAAAAATGTGTAACGAGTCGCCACAATAGTATTTATTTAAAACGTAACCTACCTGCATCTCAGAAGGGTTGTGTTCTTTTCCCTTTGCCTGTCTGTGCACGGTCAAGAAGTCTCTTTTGATCTATCTCACTGGCAGGAAGGAGCCTGGGCTCGAGGGCCGGATTGTGATTGCTTAACATGAAGTTGATAAACAACAAGCAAGTGTCTAGGGGGGGGGGGTGAGGGCTCGCCTCATGGTTTGGACCCTATGCAACACACTCCACACAATACCACTCAGTGCCACGATTATACGCTACATAATTACACTGCACTCAATGCAACACACACTCCACACAATACCACTCAGTGCCACGATTATATGCTACATAATTACACTGCACTCAATGCAACATACACTCCAAACAATACCACTCAGTGCCACATAATTGCACGCCACACAATTACACTCTACTGAATACATCATACACTCCACATAATTACACGCCACGTAATTACACTGCACTCAACGCAACATACACTCCAAATACCACTCGGTGCCACATAATTACACTGCACTCAATGCAACATACACTCCAAATACCACTCAGTGCCACATAATTACATGCCACATAGTTACATTGCACTCAATGCAAAATACACTCCAAATACCACTCAGTGCCACATAATTACACGCCACATAATTACACTCTACTGATTAGACTGTGTTCAATGCAACATACACTCCAAATACCACTCAGTGCCACATAATTACACGCCACATAATTACACTCTACTGATTAGACTGCGCTCAATGCAACATACACTCCAAATACAACTCAGTGCCACATAATTACACACCACATAATTACACTGCACTCAATGCAACATACACTCCAAATACAACTCAGTGCCACATAATTACACGCCACATAATTACACTGCACTCAATGCAACATGCACTCCAAATACCACTCAGTGCCACATAATTACACTGCACTCAACATCTAAGTCACGTAAATACAACACATATTGCATTACAAATGCTATAGGTGTCACATTTGCGAAAGTTAAAACTATTGGCATTGTAAATGACAAAGCTATTAATTTTGGTATTTTCAAAACCAACAGATAAATATAAAATTTGTCATTTACAATACCAACAGCTCAAACTTTCCTAATGCGAGACCTATTGCATTGCAAATGCTTGTTTGTTTTGAGAATCTGGTCACCCTAGCTGAAGGCCTGTACTGCACCGAGCTGCTGACAAGCGGGAAAGGGTGAGACAACTCGCCACGGCGGGTGGGGGGCGCACTAGTAGTTCGCCTCAGCCCCCTGAAGGCCCCACCGCTGCACCTTCCTCAGGTGACCCGACGTGCCAGCACACGAGTCAGCCTGTGGCAGGCCACGGCACAGCCAGAGACCCCTGGCACATCGAGGGAAGGGGCTTCAGCGGATGTCCCTGGAGTACACGGGGGCATGTGACACAGACTGCACCTACACACCCCAAAGGGTGGCAGCAGACAGGAACGGATCCAATCAGCAGCCTGCAGTGACCTCACTGGACTGCCCCGAGGGCGAAGGGTGCGCACACAGTCCATCTGAAGCACCCCCCCACCCCAGCAGCCCCCATCCTTGAAACGGGAAAGTGGGGGGAGGGGCGTTCGGCGGGGCTAGTAAATCCCAGGGGCAGTCACCGCTTATCTCAAATTCATGCCAGTGCGAAAACACGCGTGTTTAGCAATCACATTGTTAAATCGATTTACAGAGCACTGGATAGAACGACAATATTGGCCTGTTTAAGAGCGCTCAGCTTTTCAACCTCTGAAGGAAGAAAGGCTGAGTAGCCATTGTCTTAATTTACATTTCTAAACTGCATGTCCGACATTTCTTTCAGTTTCATGTAAAAGAGCCGTGCCTCGCACCAAGCAGCGGGGCAGGTCAGGCACAGTAAAGGCAGGTGGGTTATCATATGGTGCAGCGCCTTGAAGGACAGATAGCGCGCCCGGCAGACTTTTCTGTGCCTCGTTGCAGGTCCTCAATACACCTTGTACACTTTTCACAGCCAATAAGAAGCCTCTGTGAGCGGCTGGTGACAGGAGCAGCGCCAGTGGGCCTGGCTCTGTCATTCACCACATCCAGGATTCTAGGAGCTACATTCACGCCAGCGTGTGTCGTGTGCTATTCAGGCATTCATAGCGCGACATGTGACTATTTCTGCTCTTTACGACTTCTTTATGTGTAGAGGGTTACAAACCCTTAAAGCGCTGCGAGGCAACACCCGTTTAAACTCAACTTATGTTTATAATAATTATTATACTACCGGAGCAGGATTCGCTCGAAAGTTTAATTTAAATCAAACTGCTGCTCAAAAGGCTGAAAGAAAGATCGGGAAATTAATTTAAACAAAATACAAACCAACAAGGACTAGAAACACCCCGTCACTGAGAGGCTCCCAGACAGTGGGAGAGGTCACCAACGCCCCAAGAACAGAAGTCCCAGGGATGAGAAGAATTGACAAACCCACTGGGCCTTGCCTTTGCAAATGTCTTTTACCATGTTGTACAGTAACAAAGCTGTGCAGCAGGACTAAAAGTAAACCTAGGAAAACATAAGGGGTGGGGGAAGAATTCCACTCCGCCAGCAAAGTTCGCAGAGTTTTGCCCACTCTGACAAACTCTGCGAAGTGGCACGGAGGTTTTTTTTTGCGCAACTCACCCTCGTTAAGGGGGCGGGCGAGCAAAATCGCGCAGAAGACCTCCTGGCGAGATTTCTAAACATGGGAAGTTGCAGCAGTCACTACCGCTTGCGTTGAGGAAGCTGCCGCTCGAGTAGAATATCTACTCGAGCGGCAGAAAGAAGCAGCGACCTCTGGTGCGACACGTACGTCAGTTTGTACTAGTTTTACAGTGCAGGACAAACTTCTGGCGCTAAAACTCAGTGCGAGCAGCACAACTTCCCACACTCCACCACTTGGGGAACTCCGCGGAACATACGTTTTTTTGGCATTTTGCATAGTTTCGCAGAGCAGACCGCCGCCCAGACCTAAAAAACATGCTATGAAGCAGTTAGTGCTGGCCACAACATAACACATTTTTTACTTATGGCTGGTGAACGTGGGCAGCATGGAAAACAGGAGGGAGGGGACAGCAACAGGAGGATTACAACAAAAAAAAAACTGACACAGCCAGCACTGGCTACATCATATGCCACCAAGACAACGAGGGGAAATAATCAACACAGACAAGGGTGTGGGTTGGGAGGGGAAAAAGCAACAGACATTTTAGGAGAATAAGCAACATGGATGGAACACTACATAAAATAGTACAGAAGCACAGCAAGTCGTGGATGGAAAGCAGAATGACACTAATCAAAGCAAATCAATCAGTGCTTGGTCCAAGCTCTAAATGAAAGAACAGGAAGTGACATTGACAAGAGCAGGCCAATTAGGAGGCAGCAAATAAGAGTGGCAACCAAGCAAATGAATGGCAAGCAATGGGTGGGTTCCAAGTCCCTTAAAGTACGCAATACATCTTGCAGCGAAAGCAATCGTGCTGTAGGCAGGTAAGACCTAAAAACTCCTAAATGTCACGAACCAGAAAGAAAATAGTCCTACAAACAAAATTAAAAAAAGATGGCACATGAAATACAAATTGCAAACATTCCACTCACATTTTGACACATTGGGGCAGCAAGGCAATTTTCTTTGTGAATCTGGACACCAGCCACCAACCCAGTATCAAAAACCCAGTAAGACTGAGCATCACAGCAGGTGTAAGCCTCTTCTCTGCTAGAATGCTCTCGCCTACTACACTGCACATGCAGCACGCATGGGGCCTAGAGTATTTGGGGCCACCGTGTCTTACCTGCATGGCCACGGGGAAGTCGGTCTGTGCCTCCGGGGGGAAGAAGACATCCACAGCTTTCTTCACGAACGGCTGGTTCCCGGTGGCCGGCTGGCCCACCTCTATTATGTGAAGCTGTGGACAGGGAGAGAGACAGGAAAGGCACGTCACAAAACCAACCACGAAAGGTGCCGGGCACAGTGCAAGAGAGCTGGGAGACTCAAGGGTGCTACGCCTGGGCCTCTGGTCCCAGGCCACAGCCCACCAACAGCTGGAACCCAGGGCATCAGGACACCCTCTGCCTACCCACGAACCAGCAGCATAAAGGCACCCTCCAAAAATCCCCATTCCCTCACAGTCTTGCAGAATCAACCAGTAAGTGAATATCCCAGCCCAGGCTCACTGTCTTGCATAGGTAAAGTGAGGGCCTCTGCTTTTCAGCTCAGCTACCCTGGTCACTGTTGTCGACAGTGCTATGTGCTGCCTCTGAACCTGGTTACCACTTTGGCCAAATGCGTAAAGGGATTTTTGTTAAAAAGAACTAGCAAAATCTTTTACCGAGTCTTCAAACGGCTTCAAACTTTGCATCAGTAAACAGCAGGTCAGTGAAAGTGGGCCCACCCGGAGAACATTTCACCTAGAAATGAGCAGCAACTGCTTACCACCTGGATTTGCATTTTTTATGATATGGGTCAACATAGATAGCATGAAAATTTGGGCCAAAGCGGAGTATTGTTCCAACCGCAGGAAAGACACGGCAAGGGCGGCCCAGTGCATGGCATGCGGAACATTGCACAAGACCGCATGCACACTGCTGCAGATGGGGTTACAGCAGCTCTATAGAACCCATTCCAAAATAAAGCACCCTGGGAATTAAAGTGGGGAAAAGACAGACTGACTGGACACGAGTGAGAGTGCCCACAAAATCTTACTATAACATTGATTAAATGTATTTCTCCCAGGTATCACCTGCATAACAAAACAAACCCTTTTTAAAGATTAAAAAAACAAAAAAACAAACATGGATATAGTCCAAACTCATAGTTGTTTCTAAAGGTAGTTTTACAGGTTTCATTGTCTTAGTGTTGCTCATGCCAGTGTCGTGTACCAGCCCCCCACAGCCTTGCGGTGCGGGATGGGCTCCCAAGCTCCAGGGGGCCCCTCAGCATAATACTCTGTACTCTGTCTGGAGCGATCCTGACTCAGTTCAGAGGGGCACCCTTCACGTACCTTGCAAGGGGTCCTCAAGTTTCGTTCTGCCAGTGGCTCATGGCGCCTCAAGTTCATGCAAGAAAAGCTAGCACTACCCGAAGCATCACTTGTAATGCTTTGTTATGTGCATTTGTATAGTGCACAACTCACAGGCGGCGTTGAAGCAGAAGCAGTATGAGCAGAACCATGGCTGGGGCTAGGTGTTCTGGTCTTCTGCCCAATTCTTGCAGGATTCAAGAACTGAGAAGGAGGCTCTGATGTGCAGGGGGCAGGCCGCTCGAGGTTTTAGGGGTGAGATGGGAGAAGGCATGACCGCTTGATGAGGTTCGTGTTATTAGGGCTGAGTAAGAGTCCAGTTGAGTGGGGGTGTTTGGTAGGTTTGTGGAAGTTTATGCAGTGGTTGAGGTACGTAGGACCAATGTTGAGCACAGCAGCCTTGTATATGTGTGCAAGGAGTTTGAAGTTAGCTCGTTTGTTGATTGGAAGTCAGTGCAGCTTTTTGAACTCCAGGTGATTTGAGCGCGGGGTGGCAGGTTAGGGTGAGCCTGCACGTGGAGGTTTTTTTTTTTATTGTCAGGAGCAGCAGTTCTAAACCTCTTGACTTCCGTGGACCCCCACTTAATCGTGGCTGAATCCGGAGAAACCTACTCAATCATGAATTGAATCGTCAGACGCCCACTGAATCATTACTTGAATCTGGGGACCCTGAACAGAGAAATTCCGATGATTATTACAGCAAAATACACAAAAATACGGAAAGAAGCATCTACCAAACAAATACACATGATGAAATATTTTACTCAATTCACAAATAAGTTTACAAAATATCAACATTTTAATTTTGATGGGAAGTTTGGAGATTTTCTAAATTCAACTGATGCCACCCATTATCCATACCATATTCTGTTTGATCTGTGGGAGAAATGCAAATGCATCAATCCGAGGATACCAACTTACATTTTGGTCTCCAATTTCAAATTTCTTCACCTTTATAGAACAATTTAAAATTTGCAATTTTACAGTTTGCTTCTTTGTTTATACATACTTTAGTAATTTGTTAATATTATGTAATTTTCCCCAAAAATGGGACCACCACCTAAGTAGGCTTCGCTGACCCTCGGGGATCTGCAGACTTCAGGCCAGTTGAGTGCCGATTCCAGTATAGAGTACATTCCCGTAGTCCAGCTTACTGGTGATGAGGGCTTTGATGACGGTTCAGCGAGTGTTGGTTAGGAGCCATTCAAAGATCGAGCAGCCACTTCTATCACACAGAAATGCCTTATTAGCATTCCCCATCATCCATCTCTACAAATAGCGGCATCAATGCACTTCCGAGTCTTCCTCTGTACAACTTCCTGCTTTCTTCCTACATTAATCAACACCTCAGGGCATGCAACCGCCTTGGAGACTCCTGCAAAGGGCAGACACAGACAAGGGAACTGCTTGTTTAAACCGGTTAGTGCCAGGGCCCTGCACCACTGAACCCAAAGAAGTAATATATAATCATATGCTCACCCTGCACCTCATACAGGCAATCCGAACAATCGCATCAAGATCTAGAAGACACAAATGCTCGCAACATCCTTGAAACGCAGAGAGCCAACCTCATAAATCTCACTATCACACACCCTCAACATACAAAACACACATTCCCACTCATGCTCAGTAACATGAGCTCTGAAGTACTCCACACACCAGGCATTATATATATAATAATAGGTGATTATATATATATCACCTATTATAAGCCTGATGCTCTCTTCATCATAGAAACATCCACTAACACATTCTAGATGGCCTTCTACTCACAGCATCCGTAGTGTGGACTGCGCACATAAGAATGTAGGAGGCTTCACGGTCATACATAAATCCTACTCCTCCTGCACCGTAGACAAGCAAGTGACAACTCCATGCTCCCAACGTGCCACTACCCACTCTGCAACTCAGACTGCCACCTTCCATCTCATCTACAGGTCTTTAGGACAGAACAAGGACTTCATTAATTAATTCTTAGCTCTTCCTGCCACCCCATCCAATGGACACATTCCCACCACCCTATTAGATTACTTCAACTCCCAGACAACAGAAGCGTAAAAAAAAAAAAAAAAGAGCGCACACTCAATGAAGTACAGCGCATCACTCAACCACTGCATTGTAAAGGCCACATCCTCGGCTAGGCTTCTTAGCATGACCAACAATCTGATGGAAATCACCCATACCTGAACAACCGCCTGACCTTCTACACTCCCACCCTCCAAATGTGATCGACTCGCCATGGTGCCACGCATTCGAAGAGCCACCATGGGCGGAAGATCCTTCTCCTACCTGGCAGCCAAGACTTGGAAGTCCCTTCCCATCCACCTCCGCCGCACCCAAGACCACCTCTCCTTCAGGAAACAACTCAAGACCTGGCTGTTCGAGCAGTAGCGGACCCCTCTCCCCCAAGCGCCTTGAGACCCTCTGGGTGAGTAGCGCGCTATACAAATTTCTTGATTGATTGACCCTGGAATAGGATCAGCCACATTTCCATCTCCCTGCTCAACAGCCTACCAACAATTTGAGGTCAACCCGAAAGAGAAGAACGAGTCTTCAGATCCTTCAAAGAGACTGAAAATCTAAGGCTTGAATTCCTCTATTACTCTGCAAACATCACATTCAGTGTTAAACGACAAAACAACGTCAACAATTTTTGGGAAAATTATGTGAACATTCACGCGTCAACTGAAAAATAGAAATGCAAGCAAAAACCTCCAACACCCTAGCAATCTAAAAATCTCACTGACAATAAACACGCCATCCACAGACAAGGAATAAAATGGAAGAAAAACACACCGCCTGAAGACCTCATGATACTGAAGTCCCTCTCCACAAAATAGACAGCTTATAACATCAACCAAAGTAAGGTATTCTAACAACGAAGCCACCAATAGAAGCAGAAAGCGGCTTACAAAAATCACGCCCTACATCAACCCCTGCGTGACCCTCCTATGCTAAACTCCACAGAGCGATGCCATCAAACCATTCTTCAGGAAGAAAATACAGACAATCTGACAGCGCATCAACACTAAGCCAGCTTGTCCTCTTACAACCACTCCTTCTCATAGAATCTAACAATGGTCATCCTTCAAAGCTTTTGTCTTGCAGATCTCAACGACATACCCAAGTCCTTCAAAGTCACTTATGAAAATTATTTCTTACCCCTCGTCCTTCATTAAATCTCACTCGCACCCACTCGCCATTGTTCACACCTCAATCACTTAGGACATCTTCCCAGAAGCTCTCGAGACAGGCCAGGTCCTCTCATTTCTTAAGAAAACCACACTAAACCCTGATGACCTTGCCAACTACAGCCCATCACTCACATACCCTCCATCAGCAAGACGTTTGAAAAAGTAGTATACACGTAACTTAGAGAACACATCAATGCCAACAATCTCTTTCACCACCACTAGTCTTCCTTCACATCCTGCCACATTACCGAGGCTACTGGCTTACACCTCAGATGATGCCCTCCTGACCACAGATCAAGATGATCACTGCCTCTGAATATTGCTGGATCTCTCACATGCCTTCAACGCAGTCAGACCCTTACCCACACCCTGCAGGATTCTCCGGCAGTGTTCTTCACTGGGTCTCCTCATACCTTTCCAATTGACACCAGATCATGCACACGAGCCTCCAAGAGATACCAACAGAACCTGATCACTGAAGGTCCCTCAGGGTTCCATACGGTCTGCTGTGATCATCTACCTCTACATGGAGCCGGCTGGGAAGCTACTCGGAGATACCAGCATCAGGATTTACCAATAGGTCAGTGATGCACAACTCTACTTGAAAGCCTCTTCCACTCCAGACTTCCAACACCTTAATCACTGCTACTTCCTGACCTGGATCTACAGTGTCTCCCTGAAGCTCAAACCCACCAGGGCAGAATTCCTATTCGCCAAAAACAAAAAGCAAGACATCGTACAAACCTGGCTCAATGACAAGAACGCAGACCACTTCAAACCCCAACTTTCACCACATGCCAAATCACAATGATTTGCTGTGATCACCAACCATATCCTGGAGGAACTTGGTGCCAAAAACCAAAACAAAACGAGAACAAAAAAAAACAACAATGCTACCAGCTCTCTTCTGAAGAAAATGAAACTTTTTTTTTTTTTTAGAAAGTGACTTGAGTACAGCTGTTAAAGCCCTTTATCGATCATCTGAACAGTGCCAAAGCACAGCTCCACGGTCTCCAGAATCCCCCGTGAGGGCATCATACATGCCACACCACACCTCACCCAGAGCCGGAGGAAATATGATCACCCTCAGCCTGATGAAACTGCATTGGATCACCTTGCCACCCGCTCCTCTCCCCCACACTATATTCCAAACCAGTTTCATCTTTCACAAAGCTCATCTTGCAGACAAACTCATTATCTCTGCTGCCTCACGGCACACCCACACCCATGACATCAACAAACTAGAGGCTAAGTGGAGCAAAATAAAAACAAAACAAGGCATCTGGCTATTTCCATCTATGTACCCACAAGCTGGAACAACATCAGCGTAACCAACAGTGCTCCAATTTAGGAAAGAGTTTAAACACCACATCATCACAATGCCGTAACAGTACACGTCTGCTCCCAGAAGCCAGCTCACACTCCACTAACTCCTGAACTGTATCCTTACATTTGACCGTGTAAAGCACTACGCTGCTTTTTGGCTCGGTTTCTGATAGACAAACATCACACATAAACATACATAAATACCATCTTTAAGGGGCTAACATGGTCTCTATGCAGAGTACTAGAAGTTGCTCTGAAATGAGCCCTGAACCCCATTGCGCCAATGATGTCCGACTCCAATTTTATTCCAGTCGTTTTGAGTCTGGCAGCTCTGAGTGGACATTTGTAGAGATGCTACCCTCCTCTTCCTGCCAGTTTATGGTGGTCTCTTGCGTTCCCCTCCTGGGTGTCGCATCACGTTTCAGCTCCAAAACGGAGTTCTGCCCCCATTCCTTAAGTGGATGCTTGAGGTTGCACTTCTCGTCCTCATGATCAATTTGTCGTCTTGTTCAGATATTTCTGTCTGAATCCCTCGCCTGCAGAAAACGGCAATAAATGTTCTTCTCTTGCGCAGATAGCCACATCCCGATTTAGTTACAACTATTTCCAAGCCAAATTGTCTGGATTGCTGCATTTGTATTTTAGCCATACTTTTATTCTTTTTATTGGAACAAAAAAGGGCCACGGTAGGGTATTTCCTAATTTTAAGAAAGGTAAAGTTTTCCAAAACGGAGATTGTAAAGAAAAAGTTATTTGAACAATACACACTTCTCTGTGATACTCGATAGCAGATGGTGGATACAACCTTTATATGCTCTTTAAAAAGAGGCAACCCAATGGATCCCTGTTTGACCTAACAAGGCACATATTTTGTTTTCCAACGCCCGCTATCTGAAGCGGTTCTGGAAGCACTCTGGTAACTCCACGAGAATGAGCGAGGGGTGCGCTCCCTCCACCCAGGAAGGGCCAGGTCCCGAATTAGGACTTAAAGGATATTCAAAGCCATCAGCTCTTGGTCCAAGGGCTCTATGCTCTTTTCTCGTCTATCCCGATTTCACGTTTTCACTCACAGTGGATACAAACATTCACCTCCATCCTCCACATCCTTGTTATTGCACCTATTCCACTTATGGTTGCACATTCTTCCTCTACCTTTCATAATCTCTTCTATCAAACTGCCCAAGTATCCCTTTAAGTAGGATGCTGGTGTCCTGGGGGTAACAGCAGTCACATCCACTAGAGCAGCGGCAGCTAACCTGTGGTCCGGGTCCCCTCGGGTTCTAAAAAACCTTCTCAGGGGGTCCACGACTGCTCAGAAAACGAATATTAACAGACAGATAAAATATGCATAGTTAAAAAAGCATAACATAAAATTGAAAAATGCAAAAGCGTTTTGTAAATGTGAAGGAGTGCGAAATTGGAGGATAAAACTGAAGCTAGCAGCCTCAAGTTGATTCATGAGAGCAGTGCAAGTGCATCAAACAATACGGTACGTACGATGAGTAACCTCACTTGAATTCAGGAAAGCTCCAAACTTACCATTAAAATGTCATCATTTGTGTATTTGTTTTATGAACGCATGTTTCTGCAATATTTGTGTACATTCTTGAGGTTCAACCCATAGAAAGAGCTTAGGACAAGGTCCCCAACTCAGTGGGGGTCCCTGAATTCCAATTATGAAACAGTGGGAGTCCCCAGGTTCCAGTAATGATTAAGTGTGGGCCACAGAGGTCAAAGGGTTAAGGACCACTGCACTAGAGAGCTACCTATCCCCTCCCTTAATTCTCTTTTATTTAACACACTGTGCTTGAATCTTTATGGTTCTTTCTGGCTCATTATTCGGACTGCCTTAGTGAAGCAGAGAATCACCCTTTTCAGCCACGGCCGCCACCTATGGGCCACAGGTAGCAAAGAAAGCAATCCTCACTTAAATATGGCTGCTGGCCCGAGGCCTACTTCAGGCTTCCCCTCTGAGCATCAGAGCCACCAGGTCTATCCCCACAGAGGCAGAGTCGCCGTAGCAACAGTCTATTCCTTCAGATCCTTCCAGTCTTCCTCACAACCAGAAAGGACATATCGGACTCCCCGACAGCCCCGCCAGAACTGGAAAAGCCCAGATCCGCAACCACATCAGGAATAGACTGCTAGCCACAATCATGCGGCCCAACGGAATTTGAGTACTGGTACCGCCAGCAGTACCAACCACCATAGAGCACCGCCAAGTCTAGCACATGACTTGGGCAGAATGAACTCTTAAGCCTCATGACCCACTTGAAAGAAGATTGAGGCCTCTTCGATGTAGAAGATGATGGTACACTCTCGAAGACCAACTACTGCTTACAGGGGCTCATCGTACACACAAGGCAGAGCAGGAGCATTTTGTTCGACTGTGTAGCCTATTCCGAGGGATGGGGTTCTCAGGAAGTATAGCATCACGACAGAATGAAACCAAAGATGGCTGGAAAGCCAGAACACTCAACCATCTTGTTCGGATGTTGGTCACGGCCCTCTAGAGCTCTGGTCTGAATGCTCATGTTCCGGACTTTACCCCTTCCATTGTGGGTGGTGTACATACCTTGCCTCCACCTTGACCCCTGACAGCAAAGCAGAAGAGGGTGGAAGGCTTGGAGTTGCCCTCAATCTTGAAATCTGCAAACGCTGCTGCGTGGCCCTCAATTGGCTGCGAGACCTTCCTGTCCACAGAGTAGAGCTGCATGGCACCAACGACGCGATTTTGCTGCAAGTTAGAGAATAAAAGGGAGCAAGGTATTATATTCAGATGGAAAGGACCCCAAAAAGAATCCACATTTGTCACAGCGAAAAAGATGTCCTACCTACATACACTGACAAATTTTAAACCAAGTCAAACACCCAACACTATGCACCTACATAAATATTTACATGGTGTGATGCGAAGATTATGTTGTTTTAATGGAACAGAATATCACTCAAAATAGCGCAAGTCATTCTAACTAAAGTCTGCAGCCCCTCCACCAGGTCCAATAGTGGTCAATAACATGGGTGCCTTCAAGAAACAAGCATGTTGTCACAATGCTCCCTCAATATCAGGATGATTACTGATAGAGACCTGCAAGATGTCCTTGGCACGTTAATGATAACCCGCAAACGCCTTTTTCTATAATATCACAACACACGTTTCAGGACTACGACCACTACGTGGTGTACCATCCACCGCCATTATACGTTCGCTGAACACTTAGCTCAAGATCTATACATCATACGTAGAGGTTCAGCTAAAGGCACACCGAACTGAAATATTCGGACCTTCAGTTATTGCCAATGCCGCTCTTGCCACTTTGGAAAAAATGTAATTGGCGGGTTTAGGCAGAGACCCAAAGGAAGCTCCAAGGCCGTCAAAACCCAGGGAAGAAGAATGCCTGATCTGGGAAAGGGCAGAAAGTGGATACATTGGTAAATCACAGGTTCAAGGGCAGGATTTGCAACTGAAAAGAATAAGAGAGCACTTGCAAACTCACCCACCCTTCCCCCATCACCACCTTCACCACCAGAGAGGACCTTCTCCGGTGAAATCTACTTTTAAAGCGGCTGAATAGTTCGGTCCTTGCACCGAAATAAGCTCCTGCAGATGCACCAATCGGCCAACCTAATAATTTTGCACTGCAGGCATGGGGTAGCGAGCTGTCATTGCCCCTTACCTCCTGAACACTATTAAGGTTCAGAATAAAAGTCATGTGACCTGAGCCATAGAGCCCCCTTTCTGCCACGAATGGAGCGGGTCTGTTAGAGGAAACAAGGGCTGCAGAGAGCTACCCACACACTGCCTCACATTTTGAAGGTTTCGTGTGGACACCTGTGCAGAGATAGAGGACTGCACACAATACGGCCTTACTTGTGCGGAGATCCCGATCAGGAGTAGCCACTTCTGTTGCTCATCCGTGCGGTAGTTGATGATCTGGCAGCCGGCCAGGCTGGCGTGGCGGTCGAACATCTTTTGCGGCTGCGAGTCGCCCTCCATGCTCCAATGGTACACCGCCGTCTCCGTCACCAGAGCCACCGTGTTCACCGAGATCCACTTCCAGAAGATGACCTCCTCTGCCATGGTGTGAGCCTTCATCTTGCTCTTCATCTCGATGTTGAAGATCTGCAGGGTCTTACCCGCTGGCATTTGAGATGCAAGAAAAACCAACAAAAAAAAGCATCACAGAACTCTGCAAGGTACAGCGGTCTATTACCTTCATGGCCTAGACTTCAAGGAACCACTTGCGGGCAGTGCGACCACACTAGGCAGCTCACGTATGATACTGGGTGGCAAGTGACATCTAACACACATTCACATACATCAATCCATACATTACATTTCTACGAACATATGGACTACAGAACGGGCGAGGCGACGCTTAACAATGCATTATAAAAATGAGTGGTACAAAGGGTAAAGCTGATTTTCCAGTGAATAATGGGCAATTTTTAACTTTTGCTTGAGACCAGCCTCCGAAAGATGGACAGAAATTACTGGCATGAAGAGAAAGTGATTCCTGCATGCTCATCTCTGTGTCTTTGTAACATGATTTAAGCCCTCTACTCGGTTCAAGTTTTCACAATACCACACTCTGGTGTGCCTAATGCCGGACTTAGTAAACCGTGTTCTCGGTCTCATCTCACTTCCACTCTTTGCACCTCCTGACATTCAACAGTAAATAAAATGATGTTTGGCGTTAAGGTGGGTTCAAGAGGTCAACCCTATGATGTCACTAGAGGTTAAAAGGTGTGCGAGGTCTCTTCTGCTACCCTGGCACCCATTACTGCTCCCTTAGTCTGCATGATACGCCTCTCCTTGCCTGCTCTTATAACCCCAGCACGCACAAAATACCAGGAACAGGGGTCTCCATCCGTTTTAGAAAAAAGACCTACTTATGTTCAATGAAAACCATTGTGAGCTATTAATATTATGTTTGCAATAGTGACCACATCAGACAAGATGACATTAGTGACCGCCATGTCCAAGGTTACCAGCAGTGGTCCCCTCAGTGCACCAGAAGGGCTGCCAGCAGGAAGGTTAACAAGCATTTACAATGCAACGGTTTCGCCTTTTCAAAAGTCAGAGCTATTGGCATTGTAAATGACAACATTTTTATTTATGTGTTGGTTTTGAAAACGGATAAATAAATGGCATTGTCTTTTACATAGCCAATAGCTTAATCTCTCGCAAATGTGAGACCTATTGTACCCTACTGGACGAGCTCAGCAGACAGCAATTACTTGCAGACGAGTTCTATAACACAACAGTGACACTGCTAAATCCAGCGCTTCACAAAAGAAACAGAAATGATGCATGAGAAGATTACGAGTGAACAAATTACAAAAGCAGACGTTAAGTTACATGAGGCAAAAGTGACAATTATGAGCAAACAAAATACACGAGGTAGCAAAAGGTACATTACAGGAGGAATATACGAACTCAAAAGTTTAAAACTGGCATCCCGTAGCGGCCACGTCCGCTAGTTCAAGACAGCGGAAGGGAGACATCAACAAGCATTTACAATGCAATGGTTTTGCCTTTGTTAAAGTTAGAGCTATTGGCATTGCTCTTGACATTATTTTTATTTATGTTTTTTGTAAACATAAATAAATAATCTCTTGCCCCTCTTCATGAATGATGAGATTCTTTAAAAGATGTCGGTATTTGTCTAACAAGGTTCCTTTTAAAGTTAAACTGACTGCTTGGAGCTAAGGAGTGGGTGTTCCCCATTGAAGGCGATTCACTTCTGCGGTTCTGGGGAGAAGCCGTTCAATTACTGGTTGCAGGGCACCATTTATGTATTTTGTCATTTATGTTTCTGCTGCATGCAATGCTTAATTTGAACCAGTGGTTGACGGTGGGGCCCACAGGCTCATTTTTGCAGACCGGCACTTATTTTCTTGCATCAGACATTTACTGAGAGCAAGAGAGGGGAAAATTCACAAAAAGGAAAGAAGGAGGAAGAGAAAGAAAGAAAGAAAAACATTGCAAAGGGATAAAGCAGGAACCTGCAAGAGTTGCACTTTACAAATACTGACTAAGATACAGGGGGCGGGAGTGCCACGTGGTGGATTAGAGAGGCATGAGCTGGATTTAACACTACGAAGCCTTGGTATACACAAATTTCTTTGCGGCTTTCTGAATGGAGTTATTTGGAAAGGCAGGCAGGTAGGTGGCAGGCGTGGGGGTTGGGTTCATGCACAGGTGTGCACGCGCCTGCCCGTGTATAGTGACACCCACTGGATAATGTCCCGGTCAGCTGTGCAGGGAGGAGGAAACCCAGAAGGCTGTTGATGTGGAAGCTTATATGGACTCCATATTTCAGTTGCTAGACAGAATATTGTCAGATGGGGCAAATTAAATACAAATACTTTTGTTTTTTTGCTTGCACAGTATGAAATGCTCCACGTCACTCCTCCCATGGGGCCCCCGGATGTGCTGGTGAACAGTCCCGTGTCGGATGCTGGGGGCTGGGTGGATGTAAACAAGGAGACCCTGCAACACAAGAAGTATCCCAATGTGTTCGGAATTGGAGACTGCACCAACCTCCCAACATCGAAAACGGCGGCAGCTGTTGGTAATACTGAGCACTTATTAATCTTTTTAAAGTGTTGTTTTTACCTTTGTGGCCCACAGTCTGACACATTATGTGCAGAGCAAAGCATATCCACGCACAACCTGCCTATAGACGATTTGTTTATCTGTGGCAGCCATGCACGTGTCCTGGAACTGATAAAGATGGACGCAGGTTCTGAACTTGACGCCTTCCCTCTTCGCAGCACAGGGTGTACTTAACACTGAATGTTCTCATGTGACAGTGCAGAGACAATTTTTAAACGTCACCTGTTGTGTTTATTACAACTACTGTGACATCGTGGCTTTCGGGTTCATGTAGCAGAATGATCTTACTGAACATGTGCATGATATCAGATAATTCTGCGGCTGGCCTCGTGAGACCCCGCTGGTTCAAGAATATCAAATATGTGCCTTGATAATTTTTCGGAAGTAAGACTGTGGTTTCCTCTGCAAGTCTTTCTCCTGCTCGCACAGCAAACGAGTCAGTGACGTGGAAACGCCCCGTCCATCTTGACGTCACCTCGTTATACAACTCGCTTGGGTACAGCTGTCGCGCCTCTGCTATCACGCCGAGGAATCCAGGGTAGAGAAATCTAGGCTGAAAACGTTTTCTTGGCACCTTATCGGGTCGCGCGCTCAGCCTGTCTGCTGTGACATGGCAATTTCATGGGGCCTGGGCAGTGACACCTGCCTTTAAAAAGAAGCCAACAAACTTTGTGCTTACAACAATATCAAGAGGGCATAAGCGCTATACAAGCATCCAGCTCCCATAGTATCCCCCTCTTTTCCCGTTCCATAATTCAGCACAGCGCTTTGAAGCAGTATTAGTAATACACAACCACATGACCTAACAAAAACCGCGCTACTGCAACAAACATTCAGTTGTGTGCACCATAACGCAGGCGTAAGGCTTCATCAGCAGGTTTGCAAACACTCAAATCATATCTAAATGGAAATGAGGGCAAAGAGAGATACAATGCTTTGCCCAGTATCACACTGTGTGGTCAAGTGCTGGAGCCGGGAGTGTGAAAAGGATTGCCAGGTCCACATCTCGTCCAGGAGCGCCCTCCTGGGCCGTAACGCTGCCGTGCTAATCCGTATCTGAGACAGGATCACACCAATACATTCAGCCGCCCACGCCTCTTCCACCAGGATTCAAACTAACTACCACCACGGCAGGTGAAACGCAACAAGCGGGGCGAGGGGGTAGATCCGACCTATATTTCTGCCAGGCAAAAGCAGCCGAGAATTACGTACTTTCCACTCCCTCCGCTTGCATTCCCTCGACGTGGCCAAAATGCAGCTCTTCCCGAAAAAAAGATGTAATCCTTGGGGTAGGTTACGCTCCAAAGTCACTCACTAGTGCACACTCTCTAGTGCCATGCTCCACACAGCCTGACCGGCTTCCAGCACGGAGGTTCGAGGCAGACCACGTCGGGAGCTCACGCGACAGGTCCCTGGTGACTGCTCCACAGTGGGCGCATCCTTCCAGAGCGGCGCATCCCTGCCCGGCATGGCCTCACCTGGCCCCGGCCACGCCACCTGTCCAGACTCCAGTGGCCTGCGATGCCGCGTAAGGGTAGGTCGGAGGCAGACTGGTCCTCAGGGGGTGCACAGAGCCACCTTCACGGAGGCCACCGGTTGGTCGTCCCAGCGGTCGAGGGGGGGGGGGGGGGGGGGGGGGGGGGCGCACTGCAGCCCGGAGAAGCCCAGATCAGCGCGGAGGGGGCCAGGCGTCGCCGCGCTCCGGCAGAGCAGTAAACGTGTCCCGATCTCTTCCCTCGGGTGACCTGCGGGCTCCGCGCATCCGAATGTGACCTCCAGACGCAGCCAGCAGAGGACCGGCCCTGGCACCGGCCCAGGTTGACAAAGGGCGCGGCTGGCTTGGCACTGCTCGCCTTGCCTTTGCACTCTCTCGCCCTCTCCCTCCCTCCGTCTCACCGCCCTCCCTTCCCCTTATCTGAATGTCAGCCCAGTGAGTGATCCGGGAAAACAAAGCTTTCCATTTTCATTTGCTCTGAAGGAGCTATTCAAGTGTAGCAAAAAAGGATCCGTGCCTCCCTCCCCGCACCCCCGGCCGCCCGGCTTATTAAAGGGGCCACTGATAGATTAGCAGGTCCGAGTTACAGATACAAAAACGCCGACTCTGTGCCGCTTTTGTGTACAGTGAAAACTCATTTACTTCTGCAGCCGAGCCTTTTTATTAACCCATTGAGAGCACGTGCAGCCGAGACACGCGGATACCTTTCCAGGGAAGGTCTGGTCGATACACCGCCTGCTGTGCGGGAAGAAACTTTACAGCACGGCTCCTCGGCGATAATGAAGCCGTCATCACTGAACACGCGGTGTTCTTTTCATCGCGCCTAGAACTCTGCGAAGTTTGATTTCGAACCCCTATGAACCCGAGAGAAAGTACGCACTGTACCGCTTTCTAAGCAGGGAAAGGCTGAGCCGGGATTTGAACCCGTGACCCGCCGGTATAGGCCCCTCCGTCCAATTCCCTACAGTCCAATTCCCTACAGTGCCGGCAATGCCGGACCAGACACGGGGGCGTTCCCGGCGTCCCGTGACGTCAGCAAAAGCCAAAGAATGTCGGGAACGCCCCCGTGTCTGGTCCGGCATTGACGGACAGGCCCCTCGTCCAATGGCAAGGCTCCGTTTACGGAGCCAGCCAATCAAGGACGAGGGCCGAACCAAGCCACACTATGTAACTCATCAGGTTTTCGCCTGCGCCGAAAAGATGCGCAGAGCGCATCTTCGCCGAGGCAAAACCTAAAAAGGCTTTGTCAATTTGGAATGCCCATGCATAGGAAATACATACCAGACACAGCTGCAGCGCCCCTGGCAAGGAAGTCATCATATTAGTATTAAGTCTCCACGTTCGATTTATCACTCAAAAATCACCCTGAAATATATTTTGGAAATGCAAGCCATTTTTCTCCAAACATCAGCTTATAAGTTCTGAAAATACACATTCTCGTCAAGGATTACACAATGTTATCCTCATACGAATTGAATCAAACAAAAAGCTACAGGAGAGCTAAACTACAGACGGGTAGCTGGAGACCAATAAGTGACTCGCGAGCTACTTGTTGGAGAAGCCTGCAGTATAATAACCCCAAGATCCGTCTGCCGCCTGCTTGTCTGCAGTGACCCCCTCTTCTCTGCTCCCCAGGGGTTCTCCACCGCATCTGTACATAGCAGCATTTGTCTGCTATGGACCCCAGCGGTCACCTCGGTGGCTCACTATGGGAGTTCCTTTCAGGCATTGCGGAATGCATGGGCCATCAGCACCCGAGAATGTGGGGGCTCCCATGATTCGTGGCCCGCGTGTGACATGTCCTTGCACCCCTCCCTGCTCAAAGGCTGCACTCTCTGAGACTCTGAACTATCAACTGAGACACATGCAAGAGACACCCGCACGGAGGCACGCCTACATTCCCACGCCCGGTGCCAGGCCACTGATAAGGCACAGGGAAGGGTGGGTCACGGGGCCGAGGTGTGCGACCCCCAAGACGGCCCCCTGGGGAATCACACCATGGCTGCATAACTGGCCTGAGGCGTGAGACCCCCAGGACGGACCCCCGGGAGGATCACACCAAGGCTGCATCAATGGCCTGAGGTGTGCGACCCCCAGGACGTCCCCCTGGGGGGTCGAACCAAGGCTGCATCACTGGCCTGAGGTGTGCGACCCCCAGGACGGGGCCTGTGGGGTCAAACCAAGGCTGCATCACTGGCCTGAGTGAGACCCCCAGGATGGCCCCCCGGAGGATCACACCAAGCCTGCATCACTGGTCTGAGGCGTGAGACCACCAGGACGCCCCCCCCCCCCCGGAGGGTCACACCAAGGCTGCATCACTGGCCTGAGGTGTGCGACCCCCAGGGCGGCCCCCTGTGGGCTCACACCAAGGCTGCAACACCGGCCTGAGGTGTGAGACCGCCAGAACGGCCCCCCTGGGGGATCACACCAAGAAGGCTGCATCACTGGCCTGATGTGTGCGGCCCCCTGGGAGCTCACATCAAGGCTGAGGAGTTTCTTACGAGGCTTCAGTAAGGAACAGTGCAAAAGACATACCAGGGAGGGGAAACAAGCATTTACAATGCAATGGTCTCGGCAATATTATAGGTAGAGCTATTGGTATTGCTCATTATTTTTTTTTATCTTTTTTGTATCCCTAAATAAATGGCATTGTCATTTCTATCGGCATTAGCTTTTTTTGCATATGTGATACCTATTGCATTAGCGGAGAGAGAGTGAGGTAGTGAGAGAGAGAGAGTGAGGTATTGAAATAGAGAGAGAGTGAGGTAGTGAGAGAGTGAGGTAGATAGAGAGTGAGGGAGTGAAAGAGTGAGGGAGGGAGAGGGATGTTGTGAGGTAGTGGTATAAGCATAGAGTGATGTAGTGAGAGAGAGAGAGAGAGGTAGTGAAAGAGAGTGAAAGTGAGTTATGTTATTCTAAACTTTTTAAGCGCACAGACACCCAGGGGTTTCATGGCGAGTTAGTGAGATAGAAAGAGTGAGGTAGTGAGATAGAGAGTGATTGAGGTAGTGAGTTAGAGAGAGAGAGTGAAGTTGTGAGCTAGAGGGTGAGGTAGTAAGAGAGTGAGGTAGTGATGTTTTGAGAGAGAGAAGTTGTGAGATAGTGAGGTAGTGAGATAGAGTGGTGTAGTGAGGTAGAGAGAGTTATGTAATGAGAGAGAGGTAGATAGAGTGAGGTAGTGAGAGACAGAGACTGAGGTAGTGAAAGAGTGAGGTAGAGGGATGTTCTGAGGTAGTGAGATAGAAACAGGGAGTGAGTTTGTGAGGTAGTGAGATAGAGAGAGAGTGAGGTAGTGAAAGAGTGAAAGTGACTTAGTGAGATAGAAAGAGAGAGTGAGGTAGTGAGATAGAGAGAGAGTGAAGTTGTGAGGTAGTGAGATAGAGTGAGTTAGTGAATTTTTGAGGGAGTGAGTCGTGATATACTGAGGTAGTGAGAGTGAGATTGAGATAGAAATAGAAATAGAGTGAGCTAGTGAGATAGAGAGAGAGTGAGATAGAGAGTAAAGTTGTGAGGTAGTTGTGAGCCAAAAAGAGGGAGGGATAAAGCAGCCCTGGTTGTAATGCAGTGGTTGTAATGCATTCCTATATGAGCCACAGTATTGCCGCCTGATTGTCTGACTTTATATAATTGTGTAATCACTTCTCAGTGTTGGCAACTACTTTCTTGAACGTGTTTAGTTGAGAGCAGCTAGCATGACATTACTCCAAGGGGGTGGCAGAGCAGGACGACGGAGCTGCGGGCGGAGGGAAGGGGGGGCAGAGCAGGACGACGGAGCTGCGGGCGGAGGGAAGGGGGGCAGAGCAGGACGACGGAGCTGCGGGGGGAGGGAAGGGGGGGCAGAGCAGGACGACGGAGCTGCGGGCGGAGGGAAGGGGGGGGGCAGAGCAGGACGACGGAGCTGCGGGCAGAGTGAGGGGGGGGGCAGAGCAGGACGAAGGAGCTGCGGGCGGAGGGAGGGGGGGAGCGGGACCGGGGCGAAGAAGGGCTGCGGGCGGAGTGATGGGGGAGGGGGGCAGAGCTGGACGGAGCTGCGTGCGGAGGGAAGGACAGAGCTGGACTGTGAAAACTTATTATTGAAGTCTCCTACAACGGTTAGCATACTCCGAGTATTTGAGAGCAGGATCTGTATGGAAGAGAGCTGGAATGTCAATCTTAGGATCTAATCAAGAAATTCTGGTGACAATGGGAGGTATACATGTTTGGAAGCGTAAAGGGCAGATCCTACCATGAGCTTGTCACCTATTGACCCGCTTGATCTTGTGACGCCTAATCAATTGGCAAGAGAAGTGATTTTGTAAAAAAACGTAGCCACGCCCCTTAATCCACTTACGACCCGTGTGTGTTTCTAGAAAGTCACAAATACCTAAGAGATAGTGCTATGAGGTATGGTTTAGGTTGTCAAAGATAGTGAAAATTCCTCCTCTTAGTGTTGTCTCCTGGTTATTTACATTTCAGGTAGGGGCATTAGATCTGGGCACCCTCCCCTGTTCCGGCAGTAACTACCTAGCACTCCAGCGAACCCATCAACCAAGAGTGTGAGGTTTGTCATTTTGAGCTTGAAGCTTAGTAAACCTTGCGTGGATGGAAAATTTACCACCGGCCCTGTACTCACCTGGTTTTGACAATATTTTTGCAACCAAATGAAACAAAATTGATATTTTGACCTCACTTCGGAACACTTTTGTAGGTTCCACTGCCCTATCTTGCAAGATCTCCTTACTTTTATGTAATGCGCTAGTTCACAGTTTTGAGTCATTTTCAAGAGCTGTAAATGACACGTCTTACTATTGCCGCAAGTATTTAAAGCAGTTAATTTATGTGCCTTGGAAGGATGAAAGGCCGAGTTGATTATGCCATCTGCAAATCCCAACAACTGTCAATAGCAAGTGCTTAATTTGTGTAATCACTTCTCAGTGTTGGCAACTACTTTCTTGAACGTGTTTAGTTGAGAGCAGCTAGCATGACATTACTCCAAGGGGGGGGCAGAGCAGGACGACGGAGCTGCGGAGGGAAGGGGGGGCAGAGCAGGACGACGGAGCTGCGGGCGGAGGGAAGGGGGGCAGAGCAGGACGACGGAGCTGCGGGGGGAGGGAAGGGGGGGAAGAGCAGGACGACGGAGCTGCGGGCGGAGGGAAGGGGGGGGGCAGAGCAGGACGACGGAGCTGCGGGCGGAGGGAAGGGGGGGCAGAGCAGGACGACGACATTTCTTTTTTTTTCTTTAAATCACAAATAAATGGCATTGTCATTTACATTGCCAATACACAGCACTCTGCACTCAACAGCACTCTGCACTCAACAGCACACAGCACTCAACAGCACACAGCACTCAACAGCACACAGCACTCAACAGCACACAGCACTCAACAGCACACAGCACTCAACAGCACACAGCACTCACTGCTCTGCACCCTGTTGTGGTCCTCCCAGTCTAAAAGGGGCAGCGTCAAAATGTCCCAGTATGGATGAGAGCGTGTGAAAGAAATCAGGGGTATCCACATTAGGGACATACACATTCACTGGTAGTACACAGTGGTCAGCCAAATGACCAGCAAGGACAACATAACGGACCTCCTTATCAATGAAGTTATTGATAAGGCTGGAGGGGATGCTTTTATGAATGTACACCCCTCACCCCTGTGAATAAGTACTGTAGCTAGAAAAATATCTGTGAGATCCCAAGGTTTTTGTAAATCCGGGGGAGTCCTGTGGAGGGAGCTGTGTCTCCTGCAAGAAAGTAATTTTTGACCGATGTCTATTGAGATAAGCCAATACTTGCTTGCTTTTGCGGTGTTTATTTAAGCCTCTGACGTTCCAAGCCAGAAATGTTATCTCAGCAAAAGAAGATCGCCCTTTTGAAGTCACAGTTGTAATGGAATATGTATGATTTGCATAATAAAACAGCGAGAGTAATTCATTCCAGGCATTTGTTAAGTGCAAAAACAAAAGACAACAACAATCTACAAGTAAAATGAATACCAAACTGCTAGGTAGATCCCGAATAAACCAACAAGCAAATAAAAAACACACAAATTATGGTATGGTATTCACAAGAGTGGACAACTCTACGAAACGGAGCCCACAAGAATAAACATCTGATGTGATACATTATATGGCTACAGGCATATGTGTGATTGTCCTGTCTAAGACATTACTGTGAAGGTGAGTGTAAGAGACTGCTCAGCAGATGATCATCCAAGAATAACACTATTTAGAAACGGAGTACAAGCATCTCAGCCAGGGGGAAAAGGCCCACACTCTGCAAGTCCTGCAAATCTGCCAAGACACGATATGGAGTGGATAGCGGCGACCGGGCACTGCTAGATGGAAGGTCCTTACAGAAGGAAAGTTATTCAGCTGGGGAATCAAAGAACCTATCCTTTAAGTCTACATCCACCCAGAGCCAAGCAGGGTATAACATACCATATTTGAAGCCTTTTGTGCACAGGAGAGGTTTGACATCTTGATATAAGGATCTGGCAGATACTGTAATGGGCCCCACTCGTGAGCAAGACGGAGCACTGTATCTCTGGCCCCAAAGTTCAACAGGCAGACTTTCGTTCTTAGCAGCAACTGCTTTGAGAAGTCATTCCACCTTATCCAGACATTTATTAAGGAAGGTAGTGCTATCCTCCAGGCCTGCGATACGCTCCTCCGCCCCATAAAGTGAGTGCTGTGATGTTCAATTCCTTCTCCCATGCGATCTAGGCGGCTGGTTAATGTTTTGAAATAGCATCTGTTGAGTAGAATCCAGCCCGCAACTCTGCCATGATGGCATTTGTCCTTGTTAATTGCTTCACAGCTCCATGATCAGACACTTGCTCCTAGGAGTCTTACATGATCTTCGCTTTATCAGACTGTTTGTCTCTCTCAAATGGGAGCTTACATTGTTTAGGATCCCCCCTACCCATGGTGGCAATAGGGGATGATTAGCAGAGGCTTTTGCAGAGGAGGAGGTGTACAGGCCCAGTTCGAGGCACTGGATTGAAGCGCCCCACACACAGCAGTTCATCGTGGTCAAAAAAGGGGCACCACGAGGGCACTGGCTGGCAAAGTGCGTTAGAGTGGGAGTGATCCAGCACGTGTGGCGCATTGTCCCCCAAGGAGCCTCTAATGCAGTTCAGGAATGTAGGTACGTGGACCAGGGAGACGGGTCTGGTAGGCAGAGGTTTGTTTTATTGTCCGGTGATGCAGGGGTTTTAATGTGTGGAAGCTGGGCCAGTATGCTCCCAACAAGCAGGGCCCAGAGTGGCGAGTACGATGTGGCTAGAAGCGCTCCAGCACAGCTGGGGGCTCACCCCCCCCCCACCGCGCCCCCAGAGGGGAAACAGCAATGCCCAGTGCAGGGTATCCAGACCCCCGAGAGAAGCAGGGGTCTTAGGGCGGTAGCACACTAGAGCTGCAGGCAACGCACAGGCAGCAAGTGGTGGCCCGACCAAGGCCGCAGGATAATATAGCCTGGGATCTCCTAAAGGTATGGAGAAACTCACCCGCAGCCCTGAACTTGAACCCCCGTCGCACCCTACTACAGGGCGAAGGATGTCTCTGACGGGGGGGAAACCTCACTGTGTCTCCTCGCTGCACGGTCGCTAATGGAAAGCCATGGCGCCACCCAGCCCAGTCTCAGCTAGGCCACCCCGGAAGCGAGGCTGGTCAGTGTTCGGTCTCAGCAGCGCTGGATCAGGAGCCCAAAAACACAGACAACATCAAGGACCACCTACCTGATGCGATTTGTGATGCAGTGGCAGGCCCAGCAGGGCTCGACAGCCCAATCCTCAGGTTCACCCGGGCTCCTGTTGCTGCTGGATCTCCGAGGAAGGCCGGGTCGGCTTCGCGCATCAGGATGTGGCGGGGGGAGGAAGGGGTGGGGGCCGAGAGCTGCAGCAGAGGGAGGGGGGAGGGGGAAGAGGCGAGAGCACAACGGAGGAGGGCAGAGGGAGGGGGGAGGCGAGCGGATTCGAGCAGCTGCTAAAAGCAGCAGGGAAGGGAGGCGAGCAACTACGAAAACACGACCACGTCTCTCCGAGGCAAGGAGACAATGCCTCGGAGAAACGCACGGCCATTTTCGGGATCGGGGGCGTGTTTTTGCGCCCTGAGTGACAGACGACGTCACAGGGCTAAAGAATGCAAAAAATCACGCCCCCGAATCCGAAAAAGACGGAGCTTCTTTGGATGGACGGCTCTCTCCTTCAATGGCTGGCCTCCTTTTAGGAAGCCAGCCAATGGAGAACGAGCAAAAAGAGGGAGGGATAAATGCAGCACTCTAAGAATCATTAGATCTCCGACATCCGGTTTCTGCCTTACGGCAGAACCGATAGTCCTCGACCTAAAAAGAGAGAAAATGAGAGGCAGAGAGGGGAAAAAGAGAAAATGAGAGGCAGAGAGGGGAAAAAGAGAAAATGAGAGGCAGAGAGGGGAAAAAAGAGAAAATGAGAGGCAGAGAGGGGAAAAAGAGAGAAAATGAGAGGCAGAGAGGGGAAAAAGAAAACGGGAGGCAGCGAGGGGAAAAAGAGAAAACGGGAGGCAGCGAGGGGATAAAGAGGAAACGGGAGGCAGCGAGGGGATAAAGAGAAAACGGGAGGCAGCGAGGGGATAAAGAGGAAACGGGAGGCAGCGAGGGGAAACGGGAGGCAGCGAGGGGAAACGGGAGGCAGCGAGGGGAAACGGGAGGCAGAAATATGGAAAGACAAAGCAGGAGAGAGAGAGGGAGGGGAGAGAGAGAGAGAGAAAAAGATGACAGGCATCGAGAGATGGAGAGATCAGTGACAACAAGATACACCAGAGGAAATAGAGACAGCAAGACGAAGACACAGAGGTAGTGTCAGAATAATGTGATAGAGAAATATAGGGCGAGAAACACCAACAAGTGAGTTGGTATGCCTTGCATGCTCCGCCCATCTTTTTTTCTGGCTCCTGTTACAGTCCTTTCTAAATCGTTGCTTTTCATTCATGAATAGGCTTAGTAGTCCCTCCTTGGTACCGCCTTGTCTGCATTTGTCACCTTCCATGAGGATTGGACCTTTTACTTGCCCCGTTACACGGTCTGCTTTATCTAGTCTGTGAGCACTATTTTGTTTAATGAGTTGCCCCTGTGACACCCACTACGTGCTTTCCTGCAAGCAGCACGCCACCCACATTTATTTATTTTAGTTAGTGTGGTCCTCCAACTATAGCGGCGGTCTTTTTTCTTTATTTACTTTTGCAGCACAGTCCGCTTTACGTATAGCGGCCGTGCTAGGAAACATATTTTTTGCAGTGAAAGCCTCCATACCATGCTTTCACTTTGACAGTGGGCGCGCCCCTTTCTTAAGATGCTGTTGCCATACGGCGAACAGTGTTAAAGAAAGGGGTGCGGCCAATATGAAAGTGGCCTCGCATGTGCCAGAGTTTGAGCTATTGGCATTGGAAATGACAATGCCTTTTATATATGTGTTGGTTTTGAAAATACAAATAAAAGGCATGGTCATTTATAATGTCAATAACTTAAACTCTCGCAAATGCGAGACCTATTGCATTGCAAATGCGTGCTAAAATTATGGGTTTTTACTTAGGGAAGACGCTGCTCCTGAGGGCAGATAAGTGAGTAGATCAGTTGTGTTTTCACTTTTGCGACAACACCCGGCTGTTAACTAAGTCAGATATTCCTTGGGCACCGTTTCACTTATGAGTATTCGCTCCTCAGATCCCTTACGTGACAGACCCTCAATGTGTATTTTTTCTTTTTTTGTGGTGTCCTTCACTTGCATCCACATTCTCCATGTAAGGTGACGCACACACATTGTGCTTCTATCTGACAGCATGTTCTGCCTTCATCTTTCTAACTTGCCGCCATCAAAGAGCTCCTTTCTACATGAAATAAAAAACAAAAAAAATAATCAATGTGATTCAGATCATGCCCATATTGGTGCTTATTTTGTGAGGGGGGCAGGCTATGGTTTTCACTCGTCAGCACGGTTTGGGAGTTAGAGTAGTCCTACATAAGATACTTGTAAGTTATACTGGGTCGAGAAGCAGGGCAGGTGTTGGACGACGAGGGTCCCATGTGAGGGGCGAGGTCCCCTTTAACTTGTTCAAGAACCACAGACAGCCACACCCAATGTTAGCTTTAAACTTTCAAGAGACTGGGGCTGGGGAAGCCTAGTCTTGTGTTTTCCCTACTTGTTCTGCTGGTTTAGGCTTCTAAACTGGAGCCATGGTGCTGCTTCATGCAGGTGGAACTTGGTCAAAGTGCAAAGTTTGTCTGCCAGGGAGTCCATTGATGTAGCGGCTCTCAGGTAGAGCTGTGTCCGTGGCACAATGGTTTCAATGCAAAATCTTCACTCTACGCCTCAAAGATTCAGTGAAAGAACATGGCTAATAGTATACAAACCTAGGAGGACACTGCTGGCTACCTGGAGGGGGTCTTGATCTCACGTTGCCATCTCGGGATGTACCACCTAGGTACAGGAGGGCCAGAACCAGGTCACGTGCTCAGAACATGCATGTTCAGAAAAACTTACATGCAATGGATTTAACTAAAACACAACACAATGCAAGTGGTCATCTTGAGATACTGGCATGAAATTGGCCCAGGAGACATCTCCTTTCTGCCAAGACAACCTTGTGTCAGCTGGCTATGTGTCCGAAGCCAGTGTTTTCCAAATTCAACACTTTCTCTTTGGTAGTTTTCAGCTTATACACATGTATTAGACTACAGAAAGTTATGGTTTAAATTTGTTGGCAAGAGTAGGTGCTTGGTGATGGTGCTATTGACTGGGGGTGGGAGGGGGTAGGCTATCGGTATATCAAGTGACTGCTGCTGGAGCTCAAGGGGTGTGACAAGTAATCATGCAATTATTTTGTCATTTGCTTGATAAGATTATTCGCTGGTCAGTTCAGTGCGGAATTTAGGCATTTGGGTAGCTCAGTGAAGGTAAAGTCAAGGTGACTAGAACTGGTGTGTTGCACTTGGAATGTGCTGATGTGGGTTTATTGGGATGCGAGATTCATGGAGTTGACTAGTTTCATGAATGCTCTCTTGGGGGTACTGATAGGAGTATGGAACTTGTTAGTGCTGGCAATGAATGTGAATGAGGCAAATTTGTCGTAGGCGTTTTCGTTGTAGCTGCGTGATCTGTAAATAAGGCTGATGATGGTCGTAGGAACAATGTGAGGCAGGCTAAAGGAATCTGAATGATGTGTGTGGTCAGATGGGCTCTATGAACAGCAAGGTTTTGTGAATAATGGCAAGGTTACCGCTACAACCACATTAGCGGGATTGTGTTTTGTAAGGACGTTACCGGCCATCTACGATGAGCTAATATAAGATGGGAGATGAGTTGGGTGCGCACAAGGAAGCATTTGGATGATGAAGAAAGCACATGGGCAGTAGACAGTAACGAGCTCTGCCACGTCAGCTATATGTCAGAAATTGGTGCAGAAATTACGGAGCAGGAGTCATCTGGAGGATGTTAGTTCCACATTGTGAGAGATTTGCAGTGAGGAGCAAGAGGTTTTGTTGGCCAGACTAACTTGTACTCATCACCACAAATCACAGACAGCGTGACTAACATTTTTGAGTAAGGTCTAAGGTAGGAAAGCAAGAGAGGCTGTGGAAACACATGGAGACTTAGCCTGGAGGCGGGGGTGTAGGGATTCTTCTTTTGCCCCACCCTTAGCATGGCCAATTAGATAATGAACTTTGGAGTGTTTTAGCCCTTCTCAGTGACACCAGGCTGCAACACCCTGGGCA
Organism: Lissotriton vulgaris; assembly: GCF_964263255.1. NCBI lineage: Eukaryota > Metazoa > Chordata > Amphibia > Caudata > Salamandridae > Lissotriton > Lissotriton vulgaris. Next base: position 67,291,154 of record NC_141699.1, read on the forward strand.
ATCAGTTAAATGGTGTAGAGGGTTCCAACTGCACAAGACGTCGGGCACACCTACCTACTCCAGGTGATAGGAAGTCAGAGTGGCATTTAGTTGGATTTAGGGCACTACTCAAACTCCCATCAGTAATCATTATTTCAGGGCTGTCTTGCACGTTGACCACTAGGTCTCAATGATGTAGATACTGCTGGGCCAATCCACATGCTGGAGGATGTAGGGACTGCTGGGTGACAGTTCAGCAAGATGACTGGGAGCAAGCACTGCTGCATGGTTCATCCTCAGATGAGAATTAAGCTTTTCTGAGATTGATGTCAAATTGAGTGAATGACCCACCATCAGGATATTAACTATCATATCATGCATCCCACGGTCAATAATTGAAGCAACGTCTTCTGCCAATGAAACCACAAATAGCATCTAGATGACTTTAGGGAAGAAGGACACCTTCCATGCCTGTGTTATGTGGAGTCTATTGTGGGGTGGAGGAGGTACCGAGAGAGGACACTGCTGCTATCTTTTGGCATTTAGGGTCTGCTCAGGAGGGAATTAGATTAACTCTATTATAAAAGGAGTCTACAAGCAAAGCATGTAGAAGCATTAATTTGAGCTTAAGTGATGGAACTATTGACAGAGGAGCTGCAGACGTATCTAGATTCCCTTGAATTATTGTGGCTCAGGGGGCACACAGAGAATATCTCACCTAACCTTACACAGTGGAAGACATAATTTGTTTCATAAACAGCCTCCCTAACGATAAAGATCCTGGCTTGGATGGCCGGACCACTTCATTCTATAAAACATATAGAGAACTATTGGCCCGACACTTACTGGAAGCATACCAGGAATCACTTCAAACTGGTTGTGTTCCCACTACAATGCGTGAGGCAGTAATTCTGACATTTGGTAAAACCCGGAAAGGACCCAACCTGCTGTGATTACTACCGCCCCTTATCCCTTATCAACGTGGACAATAAGATCTACGCTAAATTAATAGCCCGGTGACTTCAGCCGTTGCTCCCTTTGATAGCGAGACCGGATCAGTCTGGTTTTATACCGGGCATATCGACGGCCCACAATCTGAGAACCTTTTTTGCTCTATTTCATTACCTACATCCAGAGATCCCTGCAGTAGCGGTGTTGCTTAACGCAATTAAAGTCTTCAATTCACTCGAATGGCCTTATTTATTCACCATATTAGGCAGACTGGGCCGAACTCCCCTACATTTATAGCACAGATCAGACTCTTATACGCAAGCCCTAATGCAAGGCTGCGTGTGAACGGGCTGTTATCAGAAAGGTTCCCTATTACCAGGGGCATGAGGCAAGGAGTTTCTCTCTTTCCACAACTTTTTGCCATAGCCATTGAGCCACTGGGGGCCCGGATCCAGCAACATCATGCTAATAGAGGAGTGGGGTTAACAACCAGAGGTCTCTTAATATTGCTTCACGCTGACGATATCATGCTTTCTATCAGCAACCCGTGGAGAACACTTCTCCCATACTACGCGAAATAAAGAAAATTGGCGGATTATCTGGGATCCAGATCAACTGGTCGAAATCTACGATGTTCCCCCTGACAGACTGTACTGCACCATTCCCTCTGGACTATCCACTAACCTGGAGATTTGGCTCAGTTGCGACATGCAGGTACTGTGGGAGATTAATCTTGGGTGGGCTGTCGGCTGGTTTGAAGGGAAAAACCTGGTCCCGACTGCCCTTATCCTGAGCGGGACATATAGCTAGAGCAAAGATGATTGATAAAGATGTACAAGAATTTTGGTAGCACAATCTACCAATTCCCCTGACGCTAGCCTTTTCAAGACTATGAAAGCCCTAATGGTACAATTGGTGTGGGCCAGAAAACAGGCGTGCACATCATGGGAACTTCTCACCCTACCTACGAGCCAAGGGGGACTGGGTGCTCCGGACATCCCTTTATACGCTTATTGCGCACAAGCTCAGTTCCTAAAACATTGGCTTTTCCCCACCCCATTTCAACCACATACAGCCATTGAACTGGATAGAACAGCGTCTATTCCATTAAACTGCTCTGTTTTTCCAAATTCAAAAGACCCAGACACGAAATTGCCACCACGGAGACACTGAGATGGGCTTAGAATAATATGTGGAGGGCAAAATATGAGCCGTTATAAGCCCAATCAGCCTCACTTGCACACACCTCCCAGATACCAGCGATGGCTAAGCGAGATGATATTATACACTCCAACAGGTTAGGGTGGAAGGCGTTTGGTGATCTCTACCCGGGGGATACATTCATCACACCTCCAGAGGCAACAGAGGACAACGCAAAACACTTTTCGGATTTATTCTGATACTACTGCATGAGGGCCAGAGGTCGTAATCCACATAGCTCCTTCCCCACACCCCCACCCACCCCGACAGCCCTGGAACACATGTACACAAACACTTCCCAGCGTAAGCGGATCACAAGACTTTATAACCCCATGCAACTTAACTATCAGATTATCCACACCAGGGCTCTTGAGGGCTGGAATGCAGTTACCCACGCCCCTCACCGAGGAACAGTGGAGGTTCTACTGCGGTCAGTTAGAGATGCTATCCCCGAATTACAAACTCAGTTTGATTCATTTTAAATTCTTACATAGGTACTACAGAACGCCAATTCAGCTTTTTAAGATGTGGCTATGAGAAGATAAGTGCTGGAGGTGTGGCTTTATACAGGCCTCCTTTCTACATATAGCCTGGCAATGTCCCAGCTTAGCAAAATACTGGATGGATACATCCGCTTCCATCAAGGAGATACTAGAGCGGAGGCTGGAGCCCCTCTCCTCGGTATATTAGGGTATACAAAAGACACCACTGATTAAGTCAGGCGACTCCTAGCGATGTTGTTGCTGTTGGCGAAGAGAGGGGTCGCTATGAGTTGGGGCAGGCCAGGAGCTCCGAAGTCTAAATCTTGGGTTCAGGATGTTGTCTATTGCCAGGAACAACTTAATACATTTTTGATACTAATGCCAGCTGTCTCTAGACCCCTTTCAAGATCTGTTTAGATCCCAAAATATAATTGATGTTCACACGACCGACCACTAGATCTTTACTGGCAGCTGGCCATGCCTGAACTTCCAGTCCATGATATCATGCTATCAAGTACAGAAAACACTATGCTCATTCTACTGGAATAACCCTTATTTTTTGTGGATTTGTTGTTACACGTTATGCCAAATGCTGCAGCCAACTGTTGCAACTGCTGTGCTGTTTAATTATCCAAAGTACTTATTCTATCTGCTGCACTGAGTTATTCCCCAAGTTGGGGCTGTTACTTCCTACCAAACCCTTCTCACCCTCTCGCTCCTTCCCCTTCTCACCTCCTATCATTCTTGTGTTGTATCCCCTCATCGCTTACTACCCTCCCCTCTCCCCTCCCCCCCCCATTTCCCTTTATCTTGTATCCACAAATTGTAACTGAAATGTATTTGCTGTCTTTATAATTTGGTATTGTACGAAATGTGGACTTATGTTCTTTAAAAATGTAAGAAATATATATATTTTTTTAAAGTGATGGAACTACACTGTATCTTTAGAAAAGAACCCCCCCAAAAGCAGAAGCTTGCCAGTCTCTGAATTCTCCAAGCCAAAAACCTTACCTAAATGCAAGATTCCCAGCTAGCAGCATCAGCTCACCTCTTATCTTAGCTTACTAGGAAGAGAAGATGCTCATATACTTTTGGCATGGGAGATAAACATCTGTGGTATGGTTGTACTTCTATTACACAAATCAGACCCCAGGTTAATCACTACGTGAAGCAGGGGAAGTCACACGCCTAGACCACCTCATTTGGTGTCCACTGCGCATGAGGGATCTATTTGATTAATTCAAACATTCTATAATCACACTGTGACAGTCAACTGGGTCATGAAATACTAGGTCACAAGGTCGGAAAAGATGATGGAACACTGGGCCTAGAACAACTAATTTGGGCAAGATGCTAGAGCACTTGGATTATACACAGGACTGATACCAGTGGCCAAAGCAACAGGCATGGTGCACCCGACTAGGCCAGAGGACCAGGGTACAGCCATGAAGACAGACCAGGTTACATGGGGAGGCTCAGCCAATAGAAGCAGCAGAGAGACCAACAAGAAGCAGGGCAGACCAGTACAGTGCCAGATGCTTGATCACTACAGAGCGGAATCATTGAATAAGACCACAGGGTAAAAAGACCAGCCCTTTATATTGTTTCTTTTCAATATTTTCAGACTGTATTCACATTAGCTGCCTAGGCTCCCTATCATAATACTTGCAGACCAGCCAGGATAGAAAGTTCCAGTAAAAAGAGCTCTTCCACCTAACACTGGTGGCATGAACAAATATGTTAAACAAAATTATTTTGGGGACTGTTCTTGAGGTTTGATGGACTCCAGAAACAGAACAGCCACACATTAATTTCCCCTTTACATTCTATTACTCAAGCAGTCTTTCCACTGCCTGTAGTGCCAACAATGAAACAGTCTGGAAAATAAGTTTTATGCGCCAAGAGGGGAGAGTGTTCTCTGTTTTGGACTGGCAGAGCTGCCAGCTCCTGCAGCAGAAAAGTGAGTGGGGAGCTCCAGCATGTGCACTTACACTAGCTCTGGGTGGCATATCCTAAACCTGGAAGGAAAAATCCTGGCTGCAGTAATCGCCAGAACAGTAGCTTAGCTCAAGAAAAGGGACTGATATATATATATTATGGAAAGCGCTATAGAATTACAAACCCCTTTCCTCTTCTATCCCTCCACTATCCTTCTCAATCAAGATAACAGACTAAGATATCCACCACTCAAATTACTTCTATTTCACTATATTAATTCACCACTAATCCTTTATGGGTTATGGAGTAGTGTTTTACTCACCGAAAAAGAGCTTCTGCACCTCATCAGGGGTAGCAACCGCTATATAAATGCAAACGTTTTCCTTCTTCTATCCCTATACTATTCTTCTCAATTCAAATAACTGACTAACATATCCACCACTCAAATGACTTTCATATTTCGCTATACTAATTCACCACTAATCCTTTACGGATTCCGGAGTAGCGTGCTACTCGCCGAATAAGTGCTTGGATGCCTCGTCCTTGTGTTTTTTCTGGCAATAGCATATAGAAAGGACTGGTAGCTTGGCTGCACAAGTTCAGTTGCAGATGAAGGGGACATCATTGCCTGCTACCTGTCTGGAGCAGGTCTGGTCTTAGGCAGATGACTAGGGTTAGCTGAGATATGTAACTGCTTGCTTTATGATAAACGTTTCAGGTGAGCAGTATGGTATTTGTGAGTGTGAGTTGAGATATTCCTACAGTGATGCTTGAGAAGAGTAACTGTTGGTGCACAGCTGATTTTAGAGGACGAGGGCACAGAGCTGCTGGCCACATCATAATGGTGTAGGTGGCAGAAAGAAGCCCGCTGAATTATTTCTTCAGGGTGTTGACGACATAGAAGCGCGGGAAGCAGCAATACTTATAAGGCAATTAGTGGCTAAAAGTTGCGCTTGATGGTACTCTAAAGAACGGATGTCATTATCTCACTGGCTTCCCATCAACAAGAGGATCGCCTTCAAGTTCCTCACCTACGCACACAAGGCACTCCACAACACCGGACCGGCACACCTCAACAGACGACTCGCCTTCTACACCCCGAACCGCCAGTTCCTCTCCGCCGACCTCACCACCGTCCCCCGCATCGGAAGAGCGACCACCGGCGGCAGATCGTTCTCCCACCTCGCCGCTAAGACCTGGAACACCCTCCCCATCCTCTTACGGCAGACCCAGGACCTACTAACTTTCAAGAGGCTACTCAAGACCTGGCTATTCGAGCAGTAGCAGCACCCCTCCCCCCCAGCGCTATGAGACCCTCATGGGTAGTGCGCTTTACAAATGCTTTGATTGATTGACTGATTATCTCAACTCACCAAAACAAACTTTATTAGATGGTAGTTTAGCAAACCGCATGATCTGAGCCTGTGACATACAAAATGAACACACATACATCTCAGGAGAAGACATTAGCTCACTAAGACAACTTAGTGGCACTGATTAAGGCTCAGTTGGAAAGACCCAACGAATCACTGTGTCCTACTAGCATGGAAGACATATCAGTTCGATGAATCTTCACTGCTGACAAATGCAATTTGCAAGTTCCAACCCCAGGAAGACCGACTCAGCCTTTCATCTCTTCGAGGTGCGAAATGAAGCACTATGTAAAAAACAAGTTATTATTTATTAACCGGCAGTGATTCAGGAACTGAAACCTCAACTATTGCAGGCATAACTTTATGAAGTTTTTGCCTTAATGCTTGCAAGCAGTTACCTCCCTCATAAAAGACAATAATGTAACAGTTCAGCTCTAAAGGTAATCACACCTAGCCCAGGACTCTGATGCACCTTGTACACCATTTTACACTTCTATCAGGTTGTGCTGTTTTTCAAAATCATCTTCATAAGTTCTTTCCTTTATACATCATTAAACTGCACTATTCTCTCAGTCTCCTTTATTAGAAACAATGGCCACTGCTCACTTTTCGTTTTTCTTCGTATGCAAATATTCTTTCTCTAGTTACTGCTGTTGTCCTTCACTAAAAACCTAAATGTATCCCTATGTAAAGGGTCAATAAAGAAATAAAACAAATTGGAACCTATGATAAAGGCCTGGAATGGTAAGAAAAACGTTAATGAATGTGATGTTCAGTTACTGTTGTTTCTAGAATATAACTAGGACTCGAGGTTTTAGATAGCTTTTTAAAAATATATTTCATAGGTATTAACCCATATTTTTTCCTAGTTCTCGTATTAGTGTTAATCCACATTCTTTTTGTTCCGTGCTAAAAGAAGTCCCAATTATTATTTTTCTTTAGTGGATGCATGATAGCCCTGGCATCCCTATCTTAACGGGAGGACTGCAGCCATAATGATAGTGTTTTCATTTTCTCAGATTTTTCTTATGTTCGTAAAAAAATAAGAACTTAACCTTAAACATGGCAGTCTATACGAAATATCAAAAATGGAGATATTAAAAAACAAAGTCCTCTGGTTCCAGCTACTCAGCCGAACACACCCATTTTTTTTTTTTTTTTACAACTAACACAGGGCAAGCATTCGCCTGGAAAATCAACTTTGAGGACTAATAAAACTATACAAAACCAAGCATAGACTTCGAATATTACCCAAAAAAATCGTTTAAAAATGCAGTTCGTCACTTACCAGAGCCAGATGCGTCCACTTAGTATATAACCACTATGCTTCCCTCCCAAAGATGAGATCAAGCATGATATCCACTCTCTCAGGTACAACTACAGAACAACTTGCCACAATGTATGAAGAAATCATGGAAGGAGCGGTGTACATCACGTTTGCTTTGGTTCCAAAACCCATCAAAGCAGTGAGTGTACTTATTGCTAAGCCCCAGCAACCAGGCAAATTTAGGGGAAGTATCAAATAGTCAACTTGGTCAGGAGTGCAATGTTGTTAAAAATGGGAGAAAGGATAAGCTACGTGGTCATATTTATATTTCTCTCTTTGCTCTCTCTCATTCACAACTGGTCCGGAATTGCTGGGGCTCGACATGCAGAACTAAAAAGCTTCTTTCAAAAGAGCTGCTGTATCATGATTTCTGAGTGGAGCTTCTCTTGCCCAAATGTCCAACCTTTCAAATGCACTGCCACACCACCACTGTGCCACAAACCATCTCGATCAAGCTTTGTGTGTTCTTTCCGATATGCAAGTATACAAGTACTGAATCTGCACTGAATGGACAGTTACTGTGACAAAGGGTCGACAAAGGCTTAGTAACGCTCTTGTCCTGCTTTACATTCTTCCAAATGATTGAAAAAGGGATTTCACATCCTTTAGCACAAGAATATTGCATATGCCGTACCAGGCTTATGTCCAAAGGCTGCATATGACCTAGATGGAGTACCGTCTGTGACTACTGTAGATGCCCTGCAAATGTCTACAATGAGAATGTGCCTTTGGAACGTCATTAATGGCGCACTTGCTAAGGCGAATGAACATGAATTGACAATACCCAAAGTCATACGATTTTCAGATAGAAGACACTGCCACCAAGCATTAGCAGTTTTATTTAAGTTCACCACTAGAAAATGTCCCCCATACGGTATCAAAGGATCCATCCAAATGACAACCTTCTATCTTTCGAAGATGAAGCATGACTCCTTATAGGAAAGAGCCTGACGCTTCCTGGATCATCTGTGGACATAAAGCAATGGACTTATTTCTTTGCTTTGCTTGCCTGTTCATTTAAAGAATGGAATCCAGTGGGTTCAGGAGCAGTATTGGACACTGGTTTAATTTCTAGAGCGTGCTCAACCAGGTCTCCTCGAAGTGAACATTGTTTGCACTAGAGGTAGGGTGGAACTTTCAGGAAGCTTAATAAAGCTAGATGATGCCAGGAAATGTAATTCGGATGAACAGGTAACAGTACATCTTAGGAAGACTGGATCAGCCTCTGACTAAGAAAGATGCACCGCAACCAGACAACTTCTTTAAAGGATGTGGCTCTATTTGCATGTTCAGCCCTGGAGTGCTCTGGTCAGGCTCGGTGTGGTTCCAAGGTAGAAACACCCCCTGTAGTACATCATATTAATAATATTTGTTTTTATGTAACACTGTTCTCCGGACCTCTATCTGTTAAAGCAACAAGTATTAATGGTAGTCCATTTACGGGTCTTGGGTGGAAAGGGATAGCTTGGCTTAGCCAGGATTTCAATTCATGGCCTGAAAACATCAGGGGTGTTTGATGAACGGCGGCATCTTGCCTGCATTCCGTACCAGATTCAATTGACAAAAGAATGACTAGTACTAAAGTATGCAAAGTATTGTGACTCTGTGCTTTCCATCCATGAAGTACTCACAACTGTCTGCTGCTGGATAAGCCTCACCTTAGTAGAGGGATGGTCAAGAGCCTCAGTATGGGCAAGATGATGACCAAGCCAGTGATGGCAGGCGCTTATGACCCAGAGGATCGCACCTGGATTTGAACCCCTCTTACATAAATAAAGGAGCTTCTGTAGAACTACAAAGATTAGGGACTCCCTGGGTACCAGTCAGTTCATCAAAACAGACAGACTGTTTCTCAGCAACCGCGGGTGAAATGACATTTAATGGGAAGAACTCACTGATTGGTAGTTACCTAAACCACCACCTAAGCTTTGTGTGGATCTGCCCCAGAGAACTGCCTGTAGTATTCAAATCACTGCTGTACAGCAGGGAAGAGGCAAAGTTGTTTTCAGCTGTAAAGCCAACCCTTTCAAGAAATTCAGTCAGCTAGAGAGGGAACTTGCCTTCCCTAAAGGGCAAAGCATCCAAGAAGCAAAAACCTACCTCCTGGTAGTGAAAAATTGCATCAGTCGTGCAGAGCAGTAGGAGGTGATCCCAGCAACAGAGGTACTAGTGAGAAGTACACCAAGGACTTCTTTCTTCAGGATTCTCTATACAGAGGGGAAGATGCCCTCACGCCCTGTGCTCTCTAGAGAGAGTCCAACTGAAGAAGCAGGGGCTGCGGAACACAAGTCAGGTATACATTTCCTCTGACTGTGGAGGCTCTCAAATATGTTGCAATCATACAAAGATAATTGCCCTGACAGTAGGAGATGGTATTTTCTAATAAGTATGGCCTATCTGCATCATATCATGGCTTGGGGAAAAGTTGTGTGGGCAGCCAATTTATTTGAACCAATCCAAGATAAACACCATTAATATTCTAGTTAGTAGCATTTTACCAACTCTAGATGGAACCTGATCGTTTTTCTGTGATGTAATTTCCTCTTATCCTCCTATATTAAATATCTCAATGCCCATTGCTGAATGCATTGCAAAGCATTCGAAGTCCATATTTTCACTGCATTCAGCATCCCCTTGGGCATTTTCTTCCTATTCTTGGACTAACCTAAGAAGATAACAGGAACTCTTTGAGTATTCAGTGCATGGTGCCACCCTGGTACATAGGAGCAGTCGCCATTTCCCTTATACAATCAAGAAAAGTGAAAGAGGGGGAGGAGCTACGATACCAACCAAGATGGCCGCATAGTCTCCCGGCTCCGCTGACCTCCGTCCTTCGTTTCATTATCCTGTTACTTATCCTGATTACCTGCACCGGATCCGTGTGTGTGATCCGACCCGCACTCCAGTGGTGCAATCCCGGAGTTTCTCCGCCGTTGTGGAGCGGAGCTACGTTGATGGTTGCATTGAGGCCTAACCCAGCAGAGAAGCCGGGGTCTCGAGTGCTGGCTCTGCCAGGTCCAAGTTGAATAACAACGGACTGCTGAGGGTGGTAGGGTCCGGTCTCTGGAACACCCGGACCTTTTTGCTTGTGCTGCTACTACCAGCTGCCTAGTGCCCTACAGAAGGTGAGGTGATGAGTGAAGCATGGTGCTGTGTCGCGGGGGTCCCTGACCGGGGGTCCGACATTCATATCGCCGATCCCCCTGGGTCGATGCCTCGCTGCGTACTACTGCTCGCTACCAGTCAGTCCCTCATGGCTTAATCCTGCTCCGCCTAATTTTGCCCCGGAGAAGGCGCCTCTCCGCGGGGACCACCATGTTGGAAGCCGAAGGGAATCTAGCGGAACAGGCTCGAACTGGCCCGTCACTGCGAACGGTGCTGGAAGCACTTATGGCGCTTAAGGGAACTATTGCAGTCCAGACTTGCAGTTTGTTGTCTGCGACGAATGGACTCACAGGCCTGAGACCGGATCCTGACTCGACGCCTGCAACCCGGCAGCCAGCCCGCTTTTCAATGGATGTCTGAGACTTATTATGACCCGGCGCTGGAAGCAGTGTTTGCCCCTATTGAAGAGGATCTACCCGACTGTACCCCTTGGAACATTTACATGTCATCCCCATTTTGGAACTCTCTACTTTCCATCATTTGCTGTTTCGAACCGTGTCGACTCCCCTCCACTGTCGGTCTTTCAAGATGGCGGATGGGGTAAAGCTTGGCTTCGGAGGCAGGGAGGGGCAACATTGGTACCAGCCATCTACATTGGGATCTGCCGTTCTTTTATCATCTGTATACTCCTGTTTTGCAGACTTTTGCAGTATTTTGTGGAAAGGGCTTTCTTTAATTGATGACTTCAGTGCATTTGATCGACGGGGCCAGGGTTGAGATTCTTATCTGGGTCTCTCATTGTGGTACTATGTTTAACGGGATTGTTTATTGACCCAACGGAGTCCGGGGCGGGACTGGCTACGACGGGGGAAGGAGACCAGGAGCCCATAGACCTATGCCCTCCTCCGATTTCCCTCATCGAGTGGGGTTCTTTGCCTTTTTCTTTCTTTCCCTTCCTTCTATATTTCGGGTTCTGGTTACTGGGCGACAGGCACGCTGCGAGGGGGGTGGCCGTAGTCATCAGCATGGGTGCAGGGTGGGGGGGTGTGGGGGTGGGTGTTTCGTTTTTATTTTTTGTTCTATGGCCTCTTTTCTTTCTTCTCTTCCCTTCCCTTTCTTTCTTTTCCTTTTCCGGGTTAGTGTAGGGGGTTCGGCTTTCCTTACATCCTTGTTTCTACATCAGTACCTTGACTTTTTTGAGGTTTTGGTGCTGTGGGGCGAACAATAATGATGGCGTAGACGAATAACAATGTGCTAATTTATCCTGATGTCGTATGTCTTCACGCCGCTGACCTACACGATAGCGAGCTTATTTCCGATGTGTTGTTCTTTTGCTCACCCCCCCCCCCTTTGTGATCCGTGACACTGTTCGACACCTGATCCTTTCTACTTTATATTTGTAAAATGAAAACCTTTTATCCTGTTTCCGAATTGAACTGCGTTGCAACTACTGCGCTTTGTGGATGGAGTTCCTATGCTCCCCAGGGAGGCTGGGTTTGAAATTTGATTGCAATAACGTACTGAAATGCTTAGCGGCCAGCCCTGGGGGTTGCAGGCCCGTGTCTGTATTTGATTGCAAATGTTCAATAAAGGTTTTAAAAGAAAAGGAAAAGTAAAAGAGAACACCATTACATCCAGCCCTGGACAGCAGGCGACACAGGTGCGGGCAGCATTGATGCAGCCAGAGGATGCTTCTACAAGAGAAGCGGTACAAAAGCGGGGTGGTGATGGACGGAGCATCTGAATCAATCAAACACTCACACCCAGTCAAAAGATCTGGGTTTAATTCATCACCGTTCTTTAGCCCACTTCGCCATCACCACCCCCTTTTGTACCTCTACAAGAGAAGAGCCACACCATTTTTTTTAAAGTAACCGCATACTTCTCAAGAAGCTTTCCTATCCTGCCTCCAGCTTGCCAGCAATTCAAAATACCATTTGGGAAGAAAGGAATGCACAGGAACAGTGTAACTGGCTTTAACGACCAATGACAAAATAAGCCATAATGTGAGGTCCAGAGGCAACAACTACCTAATCATGAGGGCCCTTTTATTTTAAATTCCCTTATTTCTATAATATGCTGCATATGGCAGGGTAGATCATAGATGGTTATTTTAACATTGACAAAAACCAATGTGAGTTTTAATCTGGCGCGTCGGATTGAGTCAAGGGCAAAATCGTGTCTATGGCAAACTTCAACTCTGATTGAATTAAACTGCTTTGGGTTTCACTCATTTCCAGGCGCTTCTAGTACAATCCAGCAATCCTTCCACAACTGTTTAAACATCTATTGGCCCTTTTTCAGAGGTCCTAGATTGTTAGGAACATGGGCTCTCATTCTGTCATTAGCTGCAATTGAAATCTAACTATCCATGAAATGATTCAACCATGGCCTGAGCGATGATGGGAGAGAGGTGGAATGCAGGGGACTCTTGACGCCCTCCTTTCTTACTACACAGACATGGCACATGATCTCATTATCCCAACATAATCTCATGGTTATAAACAATACCATTCAGACCACAAAACCAAACATATTCGCCAAGCAAATTTGAAATTTACTGTTGCTTAAAAGAGTGACCAATTGGCAACTGTGAAAAACACATACACATTATTAAATGCATAAAGAATAGACTCACATAGGCCGGTTGCACAGATGTATGAGATGGAATGACAGTCTTGGGATCTCATAAAAGTGATGCTGCACTGGGTTTTTCTTCCAGGTTTGCCCGTTTACGCCAGTGCATGTCTTCCATGGAAAACAGCATGGACATTATACCCATTGGGAGTTCCAGTTAATGCAAAACCATTAAAGTGGGATGAGAGCTATTTACCACTATCCAAAAGCCTCAACTGATTAAAAGAAGACTGGTAGTTTAATGTGTCCGCCATAAAACCCAACACTTGGTACTGGCACAGACTGGAATTTACTAATACACCTTTCAGACAAACATTAATTTCATTTAAATGCAGGCAGCTGGTGTGAAGGTGGCAGTCACAGACAGATTTGTAAGCCATCTAACCACACAATAACATATGAATGGCCACTGTGACATGCAACCCCCAGCCAAGCTGATAATTTATGTGGTTACACTACTGAAAAGCTAAGCAATCTATGGCATCACAGAGGAACACAGCAGGTTGACTAGTAGAATGGAAAGATACATTTAGGTTAAATATTTCCCTAAAAAGGTCCAAGGGGTCTCAATGGCAGTACTAGGAATTGCTTCAGCCCCAATCAGGGTACACCACTTGGAGCAAGGGGTGTCCTACAAGGCCCACTTGTGATGCAGGCAAGCGGACTAGAAGAACAACACCTTTTCAGATATGTGGCGCAAAGACCAGAAGGCATGTTTAGTTAATGTGCAGTTCAGTACTTCGTATGAGATCAGACTATATCAGGAACACACTACTCATGAAATGGGAACAGGCAAAAAAAAACTCACCGTCTGTACAGAAGTAGAAGAAAGCATGAGGAAAAGTAGAAGAATCAATAACAGAGAGAGGAAAAATAGAGCAAAGCAGTTTCATATGCAAACAGGGATGTGGCTGTGCATCAAGTTAAACAACAGTAAGATGAGCCAATGCGGTAACCTGTGCTTCACCCTGGGGAATGATGTTTGGTGGTAAATGTGTGCTATTCTAAGGCTAGAGGCAGCAAATAAAGAAGATATGAAGTAAAGGGCAGGAAGCGGTGTCTTCCTTGGGATGCCCATCGATTTTAATAGGACATTTATCCGCTACTTTGCTTTTTCAGATGTAGTCAGCACTGACATGTTGCATGGTAAAGTATGTGGGACATGTGAAAAAAGACTGATTAATATGATGCACTAACCGGAATTCTTCGATTGAGGATTTAAGTGAGAGAAGGGAAGCAGAATGCACTGCATTTCTGCTCTTCCAAGCGATCTGCTCAGGTTATGGGCAAGACAGGATAGAAATAGAATTTTACCCTGTTTGTCATTATCAGTAATTGTTTTTAATATAAACATCCCAAATGGGGAACAGTGGGCTAAAAAGGGCAGGCCTTCACACGTGTGGTGTAGGTATCACACTAATACACCTTAGTGCATCTAGCACACAAGCTTTGCCTTTAGGATTCAGGCTTGGGTAGGCTACCAGGAGGACTTAAAGGCTTTGAGTAAATCATATATAACTTAGAGCTCTGGAGCAATTAATAGGTACGCTTTTAACTAAAGATTCCAAAGCACAGTGCTTTACTAAAGATGCTAAGTCTAGGATACTCCATCGCATACCACATGCGCAGTGCTTCTGCACTTCATTCATAAGAATGAGTCATCTAGCTATTCTCAGGATTGAAGCAGCAATGCCTGGAGTAATTTTCCATCCAAGACAGGTTTCATATACAGAGTAGAACAAGTGGTCATGCTTACCTTTCAGAGCTATAACCTTGGAAGCAGGGTTCATGATAGCACTCTCCGCTGAGATGGGCCGGCGGATGGGGGTGTTTGGCTCGCTCATATCGATAATGACCACCTGGGCCTGCTCTCCCACTTTCTCCCGGATGCAGATGAACTTGTCAGACTCCATGGTGAGGGTGCTGAACCCAATGTTTGCAGGGTTAATGCCCAGGTTCTGGAGCTAGAGATGGACACAAACAGAATACATTAAAAAAATAAAAAATAAAGAAAATAATGAAGAAATGTATCTACTGATAGTTGAAAAGAATGCAATGTTTGCAAAAGGAGATACTTAATAGCACTGGTAAACATATCCCTAAGAGCATATCGAAAGGTTACACATAGGTACGTAAAGAAAGTGAACACAAGGTGGAAATCATAGCAAATAAATCACTAAAATCTGAAAGTTTTGCGTGACTAACATGATGCCTCATTAGCTCCACGCTAAAGACAAGAGCATTTCAAACCCTGCATGTTGGTTTCCAATAACAGCTTACAAAAAAGACATGGCTAACTCAACCAGTGGATACCTATTATTTCAGGCATACATCGCAAGCTATGTTAATATTTCAGCATCTGGGTATACAAGCTTGGATTAATATACTGTGAGGTAGGTTCTAGGGACCAAACTCCATTCACATCCAATAATCAGTCAACTAGGACAGACTGCACGGTGCAGGACTTTGGTCGCCCATATTAGTGCTTCCTCACTTGGAGGCCACAGCTCATTTAATAATGAGCCCCATTGTCGGGTCGTATTAAGCTCCCATGTTAAACATTATTTTGATTATAAAAATCAGTAGAAATTGTGGCAGTCAATTCCTTCACACAATCCCTAAGTCAGCCAGGTCCTTGATTTTTGGGACATGGCCATTCTTCTTTTTGCTAGCAACAATTCTCATCTTTCTTATTTAATCCCCCTCTTACGTCCCAGGATAAGCCCTAGAGTGCATATTTCTCATGAAACAGTCAACAGGTGGCACTGAATATATCCTCTCCAGTAAGCTCTGAATGAGAATCGAGTCTCAGGCCATTCAGATAATGTTGAAACGCTATGGTTAAACATCAAGGAGTCATAAGAGGAAACCAGCTGGTGTCAGACACTGATCATAGGGGGAGCAAAGCTGCTGAAGGACTGCAGTTTAAAGAAGTTGCATAGCAAAAAGCGGAGTAAGCTGCTTCACACAATTGGAGTCATATATCCCATTGTATCCTCAATGACATTTTTTTAGGTCAACGATTTACTCGCAATGTGGTACCATTTAAATTTAAAGCAGCATCAGAATAAAACTAAAGTAAATCACAAATATTGCATATATTCACATCTAAGAGGGACACTGCCACCCTTATATTGAGTCTGTCACCTCAGAGCTGAATTGTACAGCTGCGGAACTTTGAAACATATTCCTTTACATCTGGGACTATTGATCTCAAATTTCATGGTCACGCTGAATGCCCCTTTGATAGCCATGTTGGCAGATGCCACCACCCAAAATCAAGAGAGGCAATTCAATGCAGATCCTTTATATTTGTGGACTAACTCACAAGCAACGTTCACACATCCACATCTACGGCTCCAGGTGTCAATCTGCAATCAAGGGTGAATTGCCACAAGTGAAAAATACCTGCCCTGCAAACCATGTGGCGGGTCAGAATACACACAAACATGCACCAACCACCTGCTGTTCAATCACTTGACTGCCACTCATCCTTTGTTGGCAGGAAAACCTGTGCATTTGAGTCATTCCAAATGCATTCTATCACATCTGGAACTTCAAATGATTTTTCCAATGGAGTCTCTTGCAAGCCCCTACTAAGCATCAGTCACCAGATTCTCACTGTCTGGTGCTCCGTATTACCCTGCAATACATCTCCACGCGTGTCTTCAGCACCAGTTACAGCTTGCTCGGGTCTATATGAAGCCTCAATAAGGAACTAAAATGAAACCACGCAGCAGGAGGGAGGAAATGGGAAAATGTATTTAATACGATCACCACAATTAACAATTGGGACAATTATTCTAGGCAGGAACCATACTCCAGAGACTTCACATACGGATTATTTCCTGAAATGCAGTATCCAGCCTCCAAGCCTGGGCTTGTTCAGGGCCACAGTAGTGAGAACGAACAGGCCCCACATGCGCAGAATGTTCTCACAAGGGGTACTCCGTTAATATTCTCTTTAATGGATCCAACATCACACCTTCCAGAAACATCACCATACAAAGCTGACCCTCTGAAAACATCTTTTGAGTCAGAAAGACAAACTTGTGGCTAGTAATTCTGGGCACCCATTCTGATGTGTGTACTGTTACATACAGGTTATGAATGCAAGGACTAGAATTAAAAATATTCTGTAAGATACAACACGGAGCAGGATTAAACAACCTGTCGCCATCATGTTGCTCACATGAAACCCCAAACACTGCATTATACATATAAGCGTGTTTTAACAAGCATTTGCAACCCCAATAGATCTGGCTTATAAATGAAGTGCCTCTACAGGAAATTGTGGGCTTAGGTACTCATTAAGCAATGAAGTTATACATATATTTATTCACTTATTCTTGCACTTACGCATCCATTCCTCTACTTAACAACCACAATCTGACAAAAACACAAACTCAACAACTTATGCTAGGTAAATAATAAGAAATAAAGTAGAAAAAGAAAACATGCTGCAGTATAACATGGCAGGCATATGCTTGCAATAACAAAGTTAAACACAGCAAGGGGTGGCCATCTTGAAATGGTATTATAAAGTCTATCAGACTTTTAAAGTTCCAGCCTTAGCACCAGTGTATAGCCATCTTGGAATGGTAAAACATAGATACATTATGACTACCATTCCATGATGGATGCCTAGTTTAGAGACAGTGGCCATGCGGGATGGGGTTCAGTGCAGATGAAATTAGCGGAAAGCAAGTGGTCCAATAGCACTACCTGGGGAACTGTTGTGTATTCAAAAAAGGGAAATAAAAAGAGGAGAAGAAAAGAAATTAAAGGGAACCTATGAAAGAAGAAAAAGGGGAAACTAAAAGTACTCCCCCACCAGCCTTGGTACAGAAACGCACCGATTATCAAATGGACATGATCAGAGAAATGGCACCACTCACAGGGCAAGAGAGCCAATGGCTGAAGTAGTGCTACTCATTACACCATGTTGTATGTCGTCATGGGTGGAAGCATAGTGTAAATGACGCTCAGCGATACCAGTGACAGAATATGGTGAACCCAAAGCTTCTCTATGTACCACAATTTATGCATAAATATATATATATATGACAGACAAATATGAGTGTCAGGTATTTCGAAGACAAACAATACAGCAAGAATTATTACAGTGCAAATCTTTTACGCTTTATAAAAGGGGCAATCAGCACTGATATCTTTGCCTACAAAATAAATCTGAGATTTCATTCATCAAGATACATGTCTCCAGGCAGCAACACGGTGCAGTAATAATGCAATCTTAAAAGCCAATTTCCTTCAGCATATTCTGTTCACAATAAGTCCGGCCTACTGCCGTGGAATGTTTCCAATTAGATAGAAAAAAAAAATCAATATTTTCCCAAAGGACTGATAAAGCCGTTAGCTTGTACCACTGGCTTGACACCATAACCAGAACAGGCCTACTGAAGTGAGCCCAAGGTTTCACACGAGGCAACCATTAAGTATGCTGCAATAACAGTACAAATACATTCATAACTACAGTTGCCAAAACAATATAAAATTCCTTGAAAAGGGGTCTAACAAGGATTATCACTGTGCAAATCTAACTGCACGGTTTGTCAGAGAGGGTAACCCATCATCAAAACCCTTGCCTACCACAGTAATCAATGAGATTCCATGTAAGGACCTCTCTACAGACTTTAATACATAGCAATAACAATTCACCCTCAAATGCCTAATGACTAATATATAATTTTCACAATACATGCTACGGCCTACAGCCTAAACGCCGCTCCATAAATCACTGCCATAACCAACTCACTCCTGCTGCATTGCACATGCACGTTTGCAATCCACGCCCTCTGTCAGTGGACGAGCACAACTTCTGCTCAGTCATATGCTGTACTCAAGGAACCAATATATTGAGAGGACCAAAATCCCTCTCTCAGAACTACCTCTACAAGATCTTTTAATTTGGATCACATAAGGCCATTGACGCCTGAGCTGTCAAGCCAGACCTATAAAGAAAATGCCCAGATTCATCTGCACTCAAGACAAAATGCATCACAAGAAGCATGCTGACCGCGTTCGATCATGAGAAGATGCAGGGAGGGAGGAAAGGCGGCACCAGTTAACACAATCTGACACATGGGCATATAACAGCTGCAAGATAAATGGAACTTGAAGAGAAGAAAATTGGGGATATAAATTGTGCTGAGTCGCAAGTACACCAATTATTACCGTGATGTGTTCAACCACTAACAAACTGACTCAAGCTTCAAAACTGAAAAACAAGGAACTTAGAAGCCCATCGAAGCCAGAGTAAAAACTTCTAAACTGCAGTATAGTTTACGTGATTGGTGTGAACCTCTCACTGAGACTATTACACAAATCCACTTTACCCATCATACATATATACGCCTGGAAGTGTAACTAGTCATTAAAACGTTTATTATTTTAGATCCTTAGTGTCATGTTAGCCCGGACTTCTTTATTCTTCTGACCATGACCACTAAACCCGAAATTGTGACCACCAGATAAAGCAGAATAGCTCCTGAATCCACTGTTAGCCTGGATGTTATTGCAAGCACTGTGGGTAGCATCCATGCAACACAAACAGAAGAGGGCTGCCACCTCAGGATTCTAGGAGGCAAAAAATGAATTTCAATAATGTGTTTGGCGGACATAAGAACAATATAATACACACCGTTCAGCTAACGGATTCAATGGCTCTTTGCAGGTCCAAGCACAAATCACTCGAATTATGGGACACTCGAGGCACACAGGAGGTAGTCCCTTCAGAAAAACGAACAGGATCACATTGTTGGGCCTTTATCAATGAATTACATATTGCACCTTCCTACAGGCCCAAAACGAGTCATCTTCCCTTAAGTAAGCATCTTTCCGTTCCCCATGAAGGCCTCCTGCTAATGGCAAGGCCCTCAATGTTTGCTTTACAGGTGCTTTCTAGCTAACACTTACTTGTGGGACTGCTGATACTGCCCGTTGGAGTTATACATTGTCCGATGTGTGGCGGCACAGGGATGTCAAGATGTCAGCCCCAGGCT
This sequence comes from Lissotriton vulgaris, assembly GCF_964263255.1. Classification (NCBI taxonomy): domain Eukaryota; kingdom Metazoa; phylum Chordata; class Amphibia; order Caudata; family Salamandridae; genus Lissotriton; species Lissotriton vulgaris. The sequence goes on from NC_141699.1 coordinate 67,311,168, forward strand.
GCAGCCACGTCTCCGTGTAATGAGCCTATGCAAGATGTGAACTCCATCAAGTGGTATGCAGGTCGTGCCAATGGACACGTTACCCAGTCCCTTAATTATTTCACAACTGGTGTGGCAAAGCTAAAGGCACGCAGCAATGTGCGGGAATCCCCTTGGTGGAGGGCCTGATTCTCACTACAGAGCAGTCAGGACCAGCCCTCACCACGCGGGCACACAGTAATGTGCAGAACTCCCCTCCTTGGCTGAGGGCCTGAATCTCACTACGGAAGAGTCAGGATCAGCCCTCAACCAATGGCCTACCAAACACCTCTATTCCAAATGAACTTACAATACTTGTGTAACTATTCCCTCTGTAACGGTCTCTCGAACTTCAAATGACATTTTGATTCTTGATTTTAACTTCTAATTTTGTATGTATCTCCAGTTTAGTTTTATTATTCCTTTTCTTTAAAACTGCGGCATTTTATCTTTTGTAATGGTTTTTATTAACTATACAAATAAAGAAATTCATTCATTCATTCTATTCCGAATAACCCCATTCTTGTTGAATGGGCTTTCACTTGTGTCAGAAAGAGCTCCTCCCCCTTTGTGTTTTTCCAGGAGGTCTTGCAGCATGAAAAGAGCACCCAACCTTTGGCGAAGGTCAGATGTCCACATTCCAATGCGCGCCTGAGGAAATGCACGGGGAGTAAAGAGGAAGCAGGAAATGACGTAAATGCATTAAGTAACAGTTGGTAAAACAGACAGTAGACAGTGAATTGACTGCAGTCTGGATAAAGTAAGATTAAACAAATGATCCCAGAACAAACCTGCACCCAAGGTTCCATGGACTACATCAACTACTCTGAAGATGCAGAAAGGGATATGGGATAAGAGGAACAGCATAGGAGCCGGTCAGAAGAGGAGAGCATGAGTACTACCAAAATGCATGCAACAACAATAATGTCAAACAATGAGAATGCAGTAGATCGCTCAGTGGACACACGTGCCAACTGTGTGAAATCTTGGGCCCAAAATGTAGAATGCTGACAAAGATATTTCTTCTGGACTGTACCACCATCTCTTTTTGTAGAGGATATTTTCTAAACCTTTTAACTGAGTATACAGCATACACCATGTAATACAATGATAGGATAAAGCATCACATTAGTTGTTTGCCAATTCTCAATGGATAAATCAAATGCAACCAGTCCCCTGTCCACACACTTAGCCCCCCCTCCCACACCCTAAAAGACAAAGGCAACATCTGAAATATTCAGCTGAAACACCTCGACCTCAGGCGCCCCCCTCAACCTCATCTGCTTCCACAACCCATCTCTCCCTGCCCCCAATGCACTCAACAGAATATCCCAACGTGGAGGGTAAAGGCACATGGGCGTGCCCTCCACATAGTGCCCAAGCCCTGCTTCCCGCTGTCCCTCAAACATGAGGGGGTGCCCTCTAGATTGCCAATTAGTTTCTCCATAACAAGAATATTCCAGAACCACTGCTAGCACTGTGGATCGTGGGTGAGTTTACTTTTTTTCCATGCATCTTAATGTTTCATATCATTCGTTCTTGCCATATGCGTACAATTCTCTGGACAAAAGCCCCATTAGCAAAGTTCTTGAATCTAACAGCAGCGCGAACCCTAAAATGCTCCAGACAGTGACCGCCACTTCTCACCAAACGGTCTGGGGCATCCCTACCAGATATGAAATGTGCTTCTGCTATTCCACAGCCCCTCCAACAGAAGTCTTATGGGTCTGGATACATCTTACATATGAGGCCAGTCATTCCTCAAGCTGATGGTACTGTTATGTATGTCCCTTCCAGACGTTTCCCATCACCCTGTCTGATAGGGGTGTTCAAATATTTGTTCCAGCGCCCTCTGGCAGCCTGCCTGTCTGTTGGGTTGCTCCCAGTAAGATCTTATAAATGTTGGCAACTCCCCCTTCTACATTGAGGAGTTTGCCTATCATCCTACAACTTAACCTTTTAAGCAGCTCGCTCCAAGGAGAGGGCTTGGACACTGGCTTATCAGTCATGGCCAGCTTTTCAAATGGGTGTTGGCCTGAAAAAACAACAAGGGCATGAGTGCAAATATTTACTGCAGAAAAGAGGGTGCGATATGTGGGCAATGAAAAGAATTGAACACTAGGTTTTTAGAATGAAAAGACAAGCCAAATAAATTGTCCCACAATTCTGTCCTCAGTGCCCGCCGCTAACTCAGTGAAATTAATAAATTAGCGTCCATGGATTTGAAAGAACTGCATACAAAGGCATAGATTCCAGAGATTGGAGCCTTTCACATAAAGTAATTGTGCCGGTAAAGTAAACAGATGTACAATATTTATTGTGCAGGGTTTTTAGGACAGAGACCAAGCTTGAGTTTACTATGTACAGATGTCCTGTGCAAAACTTTGGGGGTACTGCTCCTGAAAACAAGTATTGGCAAAGCAAGCAGATCTCGCTTTGGCCATGTGGAAAAGCATCCCTCATGCTGTGCCACATGGTTAAAGAAAGAATACAAAAGTCTTCCGATGAGACTGGCCACAACATTTTGTAGATGTATGCACCAAGCATGCGCGCCTACAAAACGACATATTGAAGATCTTAATTTACACACAGCTATGCTGCCCGAAGCAATACACAACTGTGCCGCTGTAACCATAACCAGGCCTGGTATTCGAGCAACACAAAGCTGAGAGGCAGCGAGTCCCGCCTTCTCTTGTAGATACTCAGTAGAAGAGGACGATGCCTGGGCTGTAATGGGCTTCATCTGACTTCAGCAGCAGATTGTGGGAAGCAGCCAATCGAGATCAGAACTGAACACAAACATTTGGTGTATATGCAGTGATTTAAGTGGGCCGGGTCTGAGCACAGGCAGTTTTTAGGTCTCAACTATTCTATCCCGCAGGGATAGATAGGCAAGATTATAGTAAGCAGTTCAAAAACTCTACCAAACTGCGGATGACGTACAGTTCATGTGATCTATGCGCCTGCACGCCATCGCCAGCAACATAACACACCACCATTTGTCTGTGCCTCGGCATCAGACTGCAAAGGCTGCCGCTCCCCCGTCCCCCGCGTGCACATCGCGCACCACCATTTGTCTGTGCCTCGGCATCAGACTTCAAAGGCTGCCACTCCCCCGCGTGCACATTGCGCACCACAATTTGTCTGTGCCTCTGCATCAGACTTCAAAGGCTGCCGTTCCCCCGCCCCCTGCGTGCACATCGCGCACCGCCATTTCTCTGTGCCTCGACATCAGACTTCAAAGTCTAACGCTCCCCCGCGTGCACATCGCGCACCGCCATTTGTCTGTGCCTCAGCATCAGACTTCAAAGGCTGCAGCTCCCCCTTCCCTCCTACCCCCGCCACAGCAATGCCGAGAGCTTGTTGTTTTACCAGTGGCGCTATATCCCAGCAACCAACCTGCTCATTTCAGCGCGTTCCATCCTTGTACTTCAGCCCACAACCCCAACATTCACAAATCTACATATTCCTCTTTGGAGCCCCATTCAAGTATGCCCTACTCCATCAAGGACCCGCCTGCTTTCAATTTTCAATCCTTTACCCTAGCAGCCCCAACTTTGTTTCTCCCGTACAGAGCCTCTTTCTTCTTAAACTGTTGTTTTGCCGCTATCCGCAGCTGTTTCAGCTGCCACCCGTTTGATATACATTTCCACAGCCTTGTTTCAGCACTCATCCTGTTTTGCACCCCTGTTCTGGCACTTAACCACTCCCTTGGCTGCCTTCAGCGTCCGCCTCAAGCCAGCACCCCTCCTCTCCAACAAAATGTGTCCCAGCACTAACTTTCAGCAGTTTTACTAAGCACTCATCAGGCGCTTGCACAGCTACACCTTAGAACGGAGATTCAGTTTCAAACTGATAAATATTCCACCCCCAACACCTCAAAATATACTACGGGTTCAGTCCCCACAGATACAAGCACTGGCGTTGCCAATAGGTCTCGCAGTAGGAAAGTTGGAGCTATTGGTTTTGTAAATGACAAAGCACTATAGGTTTTTAAAATGAAAAACAAAAATAAAAGGCATTGTTATTTGCAATTGTAATAGCTCCAACTTTCCTACTGCGAGACCTATTGGCAACGCCAGTGCTTGTTTTGTTGAGGTCATCATCAGGGCGTAAAATTCAATCTGGCCAATAATATGAACAATAAATGGGAATTCGGATAATGGTCTTATTATAGGAACCATTTATTTTTCAAGAAACATGCTTTCCTTTACATCTATGGCAGACACACTGTCTTTATGGTGCCATGCCTATTTTGAAAATGCCAACAAATTGGTCCTAAAACTGAGACAATATCCTTATCGACTTTTGAAAAAAATCCATGAAAAAAGCATGATACATCCCCAGAGAGATTCTATTAGAACCTAAGATGAGAAAACCAACAGATAGACTAGTGTGTAGCCACATTTAATTCAGTTACAACAAATGTCAAAAAGGTAGGACAGAAACATTGACGAGCCATCTCCTTTCTGAATCCCCTCAAAGAGATTCCACTGTTTGGCCTGAAGAGGAATAAAAACCTCAGAAACAAGCTGATTCATTCTAATACAGAGACCCAACGCATACAGAGAACTATGCAAACCCTTATAGGTTTGCCAACCATAGTGGGACATCATAAATGTGGCACACGTGTGGCTTGTGCATCCACTTAAGAAGGTTCTACATTTACATATAAAAACATCACAATACAACACAAAGAGATTACAAACTGTAAATCCAAAAATGTAATCTACAGTGTACTATGCCCATGTGGGAAAGCCAGTGTAGGTGCAGAGAAAGGTTCCTATCGGGCTCCATTTTTGCACTTACTCTCAGGGTGAAAAAAAATTCTTAACTCTGGAGCAGTACCACTCTTTGCTGCCTTTGAGGTAACTTCAGAGAGAATCTTTATAGTTCTTTCGCTGTCTCATCATTTCAAAAATGAAGCATTTTCAATATTCTATAAAAACGAAGCCATAGTTGTTACTTATTTATCTTATGCCGCTAACATCCACTGACAAAGCCAATAGTCCTGGCTGGTAGATATAATGCTACTTGCTATATTATATGTGGATGTAACGACTGAAACTGACATTAATAGTCGGGTGGCACACAATGCTAAAGCAGAGGTTTTTAGCTTAGGTGTTTTAAGCCATGCCTCTAATTATATAAGCCACGCCCTGTTGAGGAGACCTCCCCACCCCCAGTGTTTTCATCCTTAAAGCCCTGTTCGGTGTGACGTGGTTCAATTACTCTAAATACCATGTTTTCCATTGGTCTATGGAATGGCATGACTGCATATGAAAAATTTTACTAAACCTCTGTGCTCGGATAATCTGATCTTTGAGTTTTAGGGCTGATAAGCTAAAAAAAAAACGACGACTGCCATAGCTTTAAAATCACACAAGGTTTGCTTAGAGACTTCCTCATAATAAAGAAAATCAACGCGAATCTTAGGAACATGCCCATATCAGCAAGGATTCGCCATTGTTTCTCACTCACACTTTTCTGAATAAGAGAAAATCTTTCATGATTCTTCACGTAACGTGAAACCATGTAGACTGATTCTTAGATGATGGATATAGTTTAGAGGTCGCTGGAATCATAAAAGAACGGTGTGATTTCTGCTCTTTGCAAAGTATGGCTAACATTTGGCAAGTGGACAAGCATAGTATAGTGATTTGGAAGTAGAGTAATGAATGCTAACACAGTAGTATTTAAATGTTGTTTTAAGTACGAGGCTGGTACAACTCCTAGATCGGCAAAATGTTCGAGGAAGATAACTGTTCGAAAATAAATATTTTATTTTGAAAACACCAATGTCCCGTGCCTTAAACACAGCAGCGCGGTATTCGTGAAAAGTAACTTACAGCTGAGACACGAGTTTAAGCGGCCACGCGTCCTGAGCAAAAGAGAGAGCGCCCAAAATACATCCTTTATTTCAAGCACCGTCGGGTTTATAAAGGGCGGAGCTTCCGGGATGACAACTCTAGCAGAAAAGACCCCGGCTGAAGCTTGGGAAAAGCGACCGCCATTAGAGAATAGTAGGCGTTTGGTTTCCCAACTACAGAGATCGGCATTAAAAACAGTAATTACTTGTGGCATGTTTCTTACAAACCTGGCCTTTTTAATGTGAACTATTTACAGTTCGTAAACACAATAAAAATAGAAGAGTAACTATTTCCATCCTGCCCGTATCACTGATTAATGCGATAAGTGATTTAATTCGAAAACGTCCCATTTTCGGAAGTTCGACTACGGAAACGACGATGTTTAGAGTAACATTTGATGTACCTCGTATGAAAGATATGCGAATAACTTCCACTATCAGGTTTAACAAATGATGTGTGATGGCCGTTTTAATAATAACTTGTTTTTAACAGCACTTAAAAGTATCTCCGTTAATTATTGTACGTTCGGAGAGCCCTTGCTGGAAACCTGATCTGTTCTTGTTCATTGAGGACCACGAGGTTAGTGCGCTGAGAGTCGGGAAGCACCCAGCTCTGACCGGATTAGTATTAGATTTATTTTAGTGAAGCTATTTGTATTGAAATGCAGATATATCGTGCCAAGAAACATTTTTTAGAAGAGGCTTAGAATTGAAAGGAAAAAAATAAAGACAAGTACGGGAAATGCAAGGGGGGGTGGGTTGGGTTCACAAGGGAGAGAACACCACGAGTTGTGGGGGAAAACCACGAGGGAGACGCACGCACGGAGACAAAGTGAAAAACAACACGTACCTGATAATGCAGAGCGGCCGGGAAACTGAAAGTACAGCCGGCCTGCGGCCGGCCATGAATAATTAGGGGAGGAGAAGCCCTTTGATGTGCTGTGCGGCCGTGAATGCGCGTGCTTGTTTGGTCACGTGATTCACGTGAACTTAAACAAAACCGCCCGAACTAAACCCTTGGTTTCACGAGCGTTTTGAGGACATGAATTCTCGCTACGCTCAATGCGCTTGCGCGCATTGATAGGTCACGAGACCTAAAAAGATCTTACGGCAGGAAGTGCATAACTTATTTTCCATTTGACTTGCAGTGAAGCTACGGATATTTTTCGAGAGAGGAAGTAAAACAAGGGGATATGCAAACTTTTTTATCAAAGGCAAGAGAGAATTATTTCTAAATAGCATCTTTATATGTGTGCTCTCGTTTAGTCCCCGCCGCCACACTTAACCCTATCGCTCTTAAATGCTCTCGACCCGTTTCAACACTCAAATCCCCACCCATCTTTCAACAGCCTCCTTTCTAAGGAACGCCTCAACCCCTGTGCCAGCCCATTCCGAAACTACTCTGCTGTTACTCCATACATACACGGACATCTGTGCATTGAAAAATATGGAATAGTCACAGCTGCTTGTACTGATACTTTTTTCTAATAAAACTGCAGTACCCAACTGCAGTATTGGACCAAATGTAAGCGATATTATTTTTCAACTTCCGGTAGACCCTTCAGTCACGCCCAGCACATACCCAGATTGTTCTTAACGTATTTCATGAGATCTTTGCTATATTTAGGTCGAGCTGGTGTGGCATTCATGCGAAGCATGAATGCATCAGCTCGACAACTTATGCTGCCCGTATTTAGGAGAGTGGACAGCTACCAGACGCGCGCTTTGACGAGGTCGGATTTCACCTCAGGAGCGAGCGTCTGATAGCTGCGCATGCGCGGTGCAAAGCCCCTGCTCACACACAGACACAGCCAGCCCCCACCCCTCTGCATGCACGCACACAATACACAGGCGCACACACACACACGCTGCCGCCCCCCACCCCCACCTGCATACACACAGACACGCAAGCACGGAGCCCCACTCACCGGGACACAGCCAGCCCCCACCCCTCTGCATGCACGCACACACAGGCGCACGCGCACACACACACACACACACACACACACACACACACACACGCTGCAGTCCCACTCACCGGGACTTCTACTCCGCAGGACTCTTCCGACGTCAACGGGCACAGGGACACCGGCACTCCTCTCCTTGGCTTCACGGGCGGACGCTGGCTGCACGCAGGGCTCTCCTCTCTCTGCACCGGAGCCATGCGCCAGCCACTGCAGCCTGCCTCCTGGAAAGCTCCGGTCGCGTGTCCGGCCCCGCCCCGACAAAGGTTGCCTGGCTTCCTGTTGAAGCCGGGCTGCGGCGGTGAGTTTGCTTGTTCTTTATGTGGCTATTTACCTACCTATACCTATCTTTGTCTAGCTCGGGGAAACTCTTTTGGGTAACGAGGCACTGTATACGGCTTTATAATAATGTTGGGGATGGTCACTTCAAAAAAAATCGCCGCTTTACACTGAAAACAGTTAAACGATAAGTTGTGGTTCTTCAGATAAGAGCCCTGAGAGCTATACACCGCCAACGGTAAACGGCTGATACTAGTACCGGGTGGCAGCCGAATTCAATGTGTCTCAGGGTAGGGTAATCTGCGGGTCACTGGTAAAGTAAATCCCATTAACCTGCAACACTGACCTGCGACTACCGCTCCCGCAAAGACAAACTTCCTCTTGTGCCGCTTCAAGAAACTCCACACGGACAGCATCTTCCGTGCGGCACAGGCAGGGGTGGCTCTAGCCTCGGACAGCAACAACTGCCTCGCACACAGAAGCTAGTGATGCGCACGCATGCGCTGACGCAGGTGGAGGTAAGCTCAGTAGAGTGACAAGGGTCCGGGGATGACCAGGACGCACACAACTGTGCGCTGGATCCAGGTGTCAGAAGCAAACGTCGCACCACCCAATCCGCTCCTCCGGAAACTACGAATAATTGTTCATGGTTCCAGGCGGTCCTGGACACGCGTAGACACAGATGTAGGACTAAAATTATGTTCTCACTCACTTGGCTGTTAGGAAAATAGATAACCATCTTTTTTTTTTATAACTATCTGCTGTTCTAAATCAGTGTAAACGTGGCAGTGCACTTAGCTTTCTCAAGCTCCCTTTCCTTTTAAGTGATACAACAACGTGGTCCTTTCTACGCCCCGTGTATTGTTGCACACTTCGGACCAAAGTCTGTCAGCGGCTGCCTTTCAATATGTCAGAATAATTCGCCATCATAATCACCAACGGCGTGGGCGGTTGAACGTGAATACCGAACTACGAAACCGCATTACATTTTCGGGATTGTTGGCGCCATCTTAGAATAGTAAATACTCGCAGCACATTGACAGTCACGTGTCTCCAACTGATCCCTGGCTTACATTTTACTAATTACATGTCAAATGGCACATTAATTGATAAACAGTAAACAATGGCTGCTCCTTGTATAAGAGAGTTTTCTGCACACTACGAACACCTTTTACTTTTGACAGCTGTCATAAACAGCTGGGAAAGCGGCACTACTATAATGCTTATTGGTGACACTGAAAAAGGACTAAAGTAAACACTTGCAGGCTGCAGAACCTGCGTGCGTGACATTTTATTTTGCCGGTTTGTTGGTGTTCTTCAACTGATTACCGCTGGACTTATGGACCTCGGAGAGAGCCCGGTGTGTGGGGAAGAAGTTGTTGCTGATGGGCTTAGCGGAGAGCAGAGGCACTGGATGCACAAAGCTTTTTTAATGGTAATCGAACACAGACTCTATTTCTTAGCTCAAAATGTTAATAGTTATCTACTTTTGCCCTTTCCTCTTAGAGCACAACCATCCACCATTCCAATGTCAAGGAGATATTTGGAATTTTTTTCCCTACAGGATTTGCAGGATTATTAATAGAGGCTGTCGAGCCAAGAAATTAACAGAAAGAGCCAAGTCAGAGCCGAGCAAAGGGGCAGATTTACAAGCCCCTTGCGTCTCCTTTACACTACAGTTGCGTCACTTTTGTGACACCGCGGTGGCGCAAAAGATGCGCCATGCTGCGGGGTATTTACAACGTGACGCATCTGGGATATGAGTCACGTTGTAAAGCCCTGCTCCAGAAAAGGTGTTCCTGCGCAGGGGGATGGGGGGCGTTCTGGTGTAGGAACGCCTTCCAAAAGTGGCTGAGTGAAATCTACAAGATTTCACTCAGCCACTTTTGAGCCCATGCTGCGTCAAAACCCTGCGCCTGCTTGAAGCCAGGTGTAAGGATTGACGCAGCATTGCAAAGATAGGGCTCCCAGAGATTGCTGGAGCTGCGTCGCGCCTCCCTCTATCTATCTGTCGCCCTCCCTCTATCTATCTGTCGCCCTCCCTCTATCTATCTGTCGCCCTCCCTCTATCTATCTGTCGCCCTCCCTCTATCTATCTGTCGCCCTCCCTCTATCTATCTGTCGCCCTCCCTCTATCTATCTGTCGCCCTCCCTCTATCTATCTATCTGTCGCCCTCCCTCTATCTATCTATCTGTCGCCCTCCCTCTATCTATCTGTCGCCCTCCCTCTATCTATCTGTCGCCCTCCCTCTATCTATCTGTCGCCCTCCCTCTATCCATCTGTCGCCCTCCCTCTATCCATCTATCGCCCTGCCTCTATCCATCTATCGCCCTGCCTCTATCCATCTATCGCCCTGCCTCTATCCATCTATCGCCCTGCCTCTATCCATCTATCGCCCTGCCTCTATCCATCTATCGCCCTGCCTCTATCCATCTATCGCCCTGCCTCTATCCATCTATCGCCCTGCCTCTATCCATCTATCGCCCTGCCTCTATCCATCTATCGCCCTGCCTCTATCCATCTATCGCCCTGCCTCTATCCATCTATCGCCCTGCCTCTATCCATCTGTCGCCCTGCCTCTATCCATCTGTCGCCCTGCCTCTATCCATCTGTCGCCCTGCCTCTATCCATCTGTCGCCCTGCCTCTATCCATCTGTCGCCCTGCCTCTATCCATCTGTCGCCCTGCCTCTATCTGTCGCCCTGCCTCTATCTGTCGCCCTGCCTCTATCTGTCGCCCTGCCTCTATCTGTCGCCCTGCCTCTATCTGTCGCCCTGCCTCTATCTGTCGCCCTCCCTCTATCTGTCGCCCTCCCTCTGTCTGTCGCCCTCCCTCTATCTATCGCCCTCCCTCTATCTATCGCCCTCCCTCTATCTATCGCCCTCCCTCTATCTATCGCCCTCCCTCTATCTATCGCCCTCCCTCTATCTATCGCCCTCCCTCTATCTATCGCCCTCCCTCTATCTATTGCATCACCACAGCAACACTCAGCACCACCACAGCATCACTCAGGGACATCACTGCGCTACCACAGCATCATCGAACGCCACAGTATCACTCGTTGCCACCACATAATCACTCCGCGCCACCACAGCATCAATCTGTGCAACCATTCAACAACAACTGGTTCAAATATGTTCTCTCAATGTTCCAAGCTTTATTACAAATGTCACAAAAAGATGTTAATATTTCACTTCTGTTCTTGGATTTTCGTCACAATAAAAATACTCTGAACATAATCTTCACAAAAGTTATTTACAAAAGTTTAAGCTATTGCCGTTATAAATTACAATAACTTATTTAAGTTCATCTAAGTCACGTAAATACAACACATATGCATTGCAAATGATATAGGTGTCACATTTGCGAAAGTTAAAACTATTGGCATTGTAAATGACAAAGCTATTAATTTCCCTATTTTCAAAACCAACACATAAATAAATTTGTCATTTACAATACCAATAGCTCAAACTTTCCTAATGCGAGACCTATTGCATTGCAAATGCTTGTTTTGTAAGTTGTCAAACACTATTCCACAGGTCGTTTCTAGCTGAACAGCTTTGAGGGATGTTTCTTATTATAGAACTAACTGTACTTCTGTCTTCATTTAGTTTGAAAACACATTTTCTACAGGTATAAATTATATTTTAAATCCAACTCCCCGCTTTTGTTTATTTAATTTATTGGCATAGCAATGCGTATCCAACTTTAAGTGTTTTACTTGAAATAATATTTCAGTGTGCCCACAAGTTCTTAAACAGTTCCAGTAATTACTATTGTTGGTGAGTGAAACTGGCGTGTTCATTTATGCAAGCTCTGAAAACATTTATTAAATTGTGTGTAATGTGCCCGGCTGGTTTCATGTTGTGCAAAATGGTGTTATTGCACTCCAGAACAAAACAAGCATTTGCAATGCAATAGGTCTCGCATTTGCGAGAGTTTGAGCTATTGGCATTGTAAATGACCATGCCTTTTATTTAGGCGTTTGAAAACCTGCAAGCTGTGCCTAAACAAGCACTTTGTGCTTCTAGTCCTTGCTTAAGAGAGGCAAGGCCGACCGTCTCCTTTACTGCAAGCCTTGCTTCTTGTAAGCAAGGACTATAAATACCAAGTCCGTGTTTATTCGACGCTTGCAGGTTTTCAAAACAAATGAATAAAAGGCATTGTCATTTACAATGCCAATAGCTCCAACTTTCCCAAATTCGAGACCTATTGCATTGCAAATGCTTGTTTAAAGGGGGCCTCAAAACGGGTCTCTATTGGGCTCTGTTTTGTACCCTGGCACAGGCATTCCGTTTTTTTTCCCCCCGATTGCAGTGACAGCAGGCACATCGATGTGCGCGTGCTCACTGCGCACTAGGATGTGCGTCTGCTCACACTGTTGACTTTTCACAAGGGTGTGCGCGTGCTCACACTGTTCACTTCTCACTAGTGGAGAAGTTACAGTTGGGTGTCACGCCAGGTGAACGTTGTAGGGAAGGGAAATCCTTTAAAGAGAATGATTTTCTCTCTGGATTTCCCTTCTCTTTTTGAAACTCGGGAGCAGCAACATCGTCGTAATGTCACCAGGACTTTAAGTGGAAGCTTTTTCAATATTATATACAAGCCATAGTTGCTGCTTATTTATCTTATGCAACTAACAACCATTGACAAAGCCAATAGTCCTGACTTCTTGTAGATGTTACTTGTATCATATCTAGATGCAATGACCGAAACAGCAAAATACAAGTCGGGCGGCACATTATGATGAGCACAGATTTTTAACTTACGTGTTTTAAGCCATGCCCTTAATCATATTGACCACGCCCCTTTGAGAGATGCCCACACCCCAGTTTTTAAATCCCATTAATTTTTATTTATTTAATGCATTTTTATAAAGCGCAGACTTTACCCGAAGGGGTCAGAGTACTGTACAATAGAACCAGTTACGTTACATGAGAGAACTGATACAAAAATGGAACAAACAAAATAGCAGGCCATAGAATGAAAACAACTCCGGCAAAAGGAACACAATATCAAACACAGCAAGCACAGAAGGTACAAAACAAAAATATAAATATATATGACAAATTTACAATGACTAAAGAACTTCTTGGCGAAAAAAAGCAGGCCATAGAGTCAAAACAACGCAGGCAAATGGAACACAATATCAAACACAGCAAGCACAGAATGTACAAACAAAAATATAAATATATATGACAAATTTACAATGACTAAAGAACTTCCTGGCGGGGTCTGAGAAGGAGGGAATTAGTTCTGAAAGTGTCTTTGGAATAGAAGAGATATGAGGTCCGCTTTGAAGATCTGGATGGAGGTGATGGCACAGAGCAAAGGAGGAAGCGAGTTCCAGATTCTCACCGCAATACCTGAGAACGATTGCGCCATCAATTTGTCCCTTTTGAAGGAGGGGGGCTCAAGCAGGAACTTTTCCGCATTCCGAAACGGTCTTGAGCCTCCAGACAATTTCAGTTTATTCGCCAGATAGCGAGGGGAGAAAGAGTGCAAAGCTTTGTGGATGGTGCACGCCGTTTTGTAAATCGCTCTAGCCTTGATGGGAAGCCATCGGAGAGAGGACAGGATAGGAGTGATGTGGTCACTTCGTTGGGACCCTGAAATTAAACGGGCTGCTGAATGAAGGACTGATTTGAGGGGGGAGAGGTGAGATTTGGGAAGGCCAGTCAGAAGAGAATTACAATAATCCAGTCTAGAGAGAACTAGTGATTGGACCAAGGTTTTTAGGTCATTCTCTGGGAAGAAGCGACGAATCCCCCATAGAAGGCGCAGCTGATAACGTGCGCTCTTGGTAATTGAGTTGATGTGTGAGATTAGGTTGAGTCTTGTCAAGTATGACACCTAAGGATTTAGCGCAGTCAACAATTACGGGTTTACTGTGGAGTAAATTCAACTGATCCATCCAGGATTGAACAGGAGGCGGGGAGAGAAAGCTAGATAAAAGGAGGAACTCTGTTTTGGTGGGATTGAGAATGAGTTGGTGAACTAAAACAGTTGTGAATAGAGTTGAGAGTAGAGTTGAGTAGTGAGAGATCATGAGAGGAAGACACCTTGAGGTAGATTTGGGTGTCATCCGCATTGAGATGGTAGAGGATTCCAGATTTGCTTAGGAGGTTCCCTAATGGTTCCAGATAGAGATTCACGAGGATCAGAGCTAAAGACAAGGAACACGAGACAAATGTACAGCATTAATGAGACAGTTTGTGTAGGGTGAACACACCAGGCCCTCGACAGTGGGGCACAGTAGGTGATCGTTGATTGGAGGGGTCGGCAGAACAATGGCTGTATCACGTCAGTGAGGAGAAGAGCCTCGCTTTACATACTCCTATTCATGCAGAACAACAAGCCCTGCTTTGCATACCGCAGCAGGGCACGGAGCTCAGAGTACACCTCGAGCTCCTAGAAGCCCTCCCTGTGTTTGGGAGATCAGGGAGCTAAAGCACATGGACGTTATTGGTGCAGTGGGGTGGGGCAAACGAACCAACAAATCCTCGTTATATCAGTTCAAATAACTTCATTTCGGCAACTAAGGCCATAAAAGTATAGAAACGTACATTTAAAACATAATAAATAGCTAAAACTGAAAATGTAGACATTCATTTTGCAGATTTGTTCCCAAAAAAGTAATGCAAATTCCAAATGATCCAAGGCAGAGAGAAATTAAAAAAGAGCCAATACAACAGTAAAACATATGAAATAATCAAAAAATCAATTAAATAAGCATCTTGGCAGAAGCAGCATTGTAGCAGAGTACTAAAGTGTCCGGCCCTGCTACAGGACACGACGCTTCGGGGGAAAGTAGAGCCTTTCTTCTCACAAGCCACACTGCACCCAGAAATGTGACACCCGCACAAGCATGCAACTGCCGATAGTCCATTGTTCGTATTCGAAGAGCAGTGCAGTAACTGCACACCTGTCTGCAGACAGCAGCAGCCAGGCAAGGCGTGGACAGACAGGCAGCAGCCAGGTAAGGCGCGGACAGACAGACAGACAGGCAGCCAGGTAAAGCTTGCACAGACAGACAGGCAGGCAGGCAGCCAGCCAGGTAAGGCGTAGACAAACTGGCAGGCAGGCAGCCAGGTGAGGCGTTGACAGACAGGCAGCCAGGTGAGGCGTGGACAGACAGGCAGGCAGCCAGGTAAGGCATGGACAGACAGGCAGGCAGCCAGGTAAGGCATGGACAGATAGGCAGGCAGCCAGGTAAGGCGTGGACAGGCAGGCAGGCAGCCAGCTAGGTAAGGCGTGGACAGACAGGCAGCAGCCAGGTATCAGCAGCCAGGTAAGGCGTGGACAGACAGGCAGCAGCCAGGTAAGGCATGGACAGACAGGCAGCAGCCAGGTAAGGCATGGACAGACAGGCAGCAGACAGGTAAGGCGTGCACAGACAGGCAGGCAGGCAGCCAGGTAAAGCGTGCACAGACAGGCAGGCAGGCAGCTAGGTAAGGTGAAGACAGACAGGCAGGCAGGCATGCAGGCAGGCAGCCAGGTGAGGCCCCACTAGCCTTCACCAACACCTGCAGTACACCCTCGGCCTCAGTATTGTGGTGTTGATTAGTCTCAGGGATGTCCACTAAGGTCTGCAGTGGGCTGCGATGATCACTGGCTGTGGCGTGTCTGGCTTCAGATGCTGCCAGGAGTTGTACCATCTGCGGTTGTCCCTTCAGTGCCTTACTAACACCAGCAGTACACTATTGGACTTAGTACTGTGGTGTCTCGGTCAATCCAGGGATGTCCTCCACTGGGGTGTGCAGTGGGCTGCAATGACCACTGGCTATGGAATGCATGGCTCTAGATGCTGTTAAAAGTGGTAACCTCTGCTGTGGTCCCACCATCTTTCACCAACACTTGCAGTACACTCTTGGCCTCAGTACTGTGGTGTCACGATCAATCTCAGGGATGTACTCCGCTGGGTTCTGCAGAGGGCTGCGATGACCACCAACTATGGCGTGCATGACTTCAGATGCTGCCAGGAGCCATATACTCTGCTGTGATCCCTCCAGTGCTTTACCAACACCAGCAACACACCCTTGGCCTCAGTACTGTGGTGTCAATTAGTCTCAGGGATGCCCTGCACTGGGGTCTGCAGTGGGCTGCGATGGCCACCAACTATGGCGTGCATGGCTTCAGATGCTGCCAGGAGTTGTACTATCTGCTGTGGTCCATCCAGTGCTTTACCAACACCAGCAGTACACTCTTGGCCTCAGTACTTTGCCTCAGGGATGTCCTCTGCTGTGGTCTGCGATGACCACTGGCTGTGGTGTGCATGGCTTCTGATGACCCTTCTCTGGGTTAGGCACTTGTAGTAGGCAGTTCTACATGCTCTTCTCTCCGGTCCGCCTCCGTGCACTATTCTGAGGTGGCTGTACAGGAGGCAGGTACCAGGCCGGATATCCCACTTGAGGGTGCAGATTCCATAAATACAGAAACAAAGAGCTTGTGGTCTGCAGCAACCGCCCAGCCATGCTGGGCAGAAGTGTCGGCACCCCACATAACAGCGAAGGTCCTCTCCAGATATCAGTGTGAGTGTGGCCTCAGCTGTAGAAGACTAAGGTGTGCCCTGCTTGGCTTCATACCGCAATCCCACCCCTAGACCACAGTGGCAGCAAACACTGCAAGCTCCATTTTTTTCATTGGTCCTAGGAGACCCTTCTTATGTTGGCAAACACTGTGCTGGATGTTCGCATGGATGGACCCTGGGAGTGTCCATGCTCATACGCACCTGAAGCATGTATGATGTGCTGCCCTGGTCATGTCACAACGAGCCCTAGTTATTGGACGTTTCAATTCTTGTGCAGCTGGCAATCACAGCGAGGTCTAGTCCCACCATCGTCGAGGTGGCTCAATAAAAAATGGTGCAGCAGCACCTGGCACGCAGTGGCTTCGGCAGAGTTGTCACCACATCACTCACATCTGTATTTTGCAGTCGTAGGGTACTGGAGACCCAGCTCTTCGCAGTTGTGTAGGGTGCAGCAAGGTTCCGTAGGAATGCATACCAACAGGAGCCACAGACAGGTGCATCTTGGCATAGAGGCACCGCAGTACCCCCTCTTTTCTCAGCATTGGGGATGTTTGGTGTGTGCCCGAAAGGATACAGTGTGACAGCAAAAATTTAGAAGGAGAATGTGATGAGACTTAGTGAGACACTGCGAGTTAACCTATCTTAAATGGGCCGAATTGAGGACAAACCCGCAGGATACACCACTGTAAGCTAGCTCCTTCCTTCCTGTAGTGAGGGGTGGAAGCTCCTTCAGTGGTACAGGAAAAGGGCACTTCCGGGTCATGTGCTCTTGCCCTTAACCATGCTAACAGAATAATGCTAATATATTGCGGAAACGCAGTTTTGTCCCAGAGGCATTGTACTGATGATTGTTGTAAAAAAATAAAACTGTTTTTTTTTTTTTTAAGTAGGCTCCAAAAATATAAAGCATGACTTTACAGGGCAAATTTGACACTTGAGATACATCCCTTTCTCAGTGGAGATTTGATAGCAAAGAATGACTTTTTGTATCATCCATTATACATGATTAAACGTAGTGGAATGCACCGCTGAAGGAAGCTTGTTCAGCCGAGATTTGCAAGCCAACAGAACCAAAATGCTTTACTTTTAGCCTAAGCGTGAGGATTGCTTTTCTTTTTATCAAGGCCACTGTGTACTATGTTTAAGTCTGGCTACATAAAACTTTAACTGTTGTCAAACTCCTATCTACAATACAGGATACATAGCTTGGACTTGAGGGCTAGCCCCTTGCTCATAACTTGATGGCTTTCTCATCTTTCTCAGTTCCTGCTCCTTATTTAATTGTTTCCCTTCCTATATTTGCGTTTGTCCCATTCGGGCATTATTGTTTTCTGACCGGGTGACTTGTATTCTTCCACCACTGATGTGAGGACACTGCTTTTAGAGACAGCCAGAGGCAGCCTTTCCCTGTTTATTCTTGAAAGAGCTCTAGTGATCCACACCAAAACTTACAGGAGCTCTGGGCCTTCCATCTGCTTACGACTCGTAAGCTGCCTTGCCACTAATTTGCTTGCTTAATCAAAGACTTTCTTTCTTTTTCTTGAGTTTGAACCTTCAATAGAGCATAGCATCATTTTGAAACCATCCTTATAATTGGATGATTTGTATCCATCCACTACTCACATTCGGGTAACTATTTTTTCTTTCTGCACTTCATAACTGCATGTGTTTTCTTGCTCTCTCTCGGGTGCTGCTTCCCACCTCAAATCGCCCTCCTTCCCCACTAGTCCCATGTTGCTCCCTCCTCTCGCACCCCCAGTTTGTCCACTGCTTCCAGCTTTTACCTTTTTACGCCCCCCACCCTCCACTTTCCAAGCTATTCCGTTGCATGCCCGCCCACTCCCTGTCCTCTCCTACAAAGCTAACTTCTCCCCCAAGCACTCCTTCAGTCTTCACCTACCACTCTTGTCGTGGTCCTTTAAAATAAAACTGTACCTCCTCTCTTTTTTTGCAGATAATGTACCGGAAGGACAAAAAAAAGACAGAAATGAACAGATAGTAAGGCATGAAGTAGCAAAAAAAGAAAAGGAAACAAGCATTGGAAATGCAATAGGTCTCGCAGCATTAGAGTTAGTGCTTTTAGAATTGTTTATGGGTTTTTTTGTAAATCTTTAGCATTTTTGTTTCCTGTAGCCAATGCTAAAGAATTAAAAAAAAAGCCATAAACATTTCTAAAAGCTCTAACTCAAATGCTCCGAGACCTATTGCACTGTGTGAGGGTGAGGGGTTGAGGGTGAGTGAGGGTGAGGGTGGGTGAGGGTGAGTGAGGGTGAGGGTGGGTGAGGGTGAGTGAGGGGTTGAGGGTGAGAGGGGTTGAGTGAGAGTGAGTGAGAGAGAGTGAGTGAGAGTGAGAGTGAGTGAGTGAGAGTGAGAGTGAGTGAGTGAGAGTGAGTGAGAGTGAGTGAGAGTGAGTGAGAGTGAGTGAGAGTGAGTGAGAGTGAGTGAGAGTGAGTGAGAGAGAGTGAGAGTGAGTGAGAGTGAGTGAGAGTGAGTGAGAGTGAGTGAGAGTGAGTGAGAGTGAGTGAGAGTGAGTGAGAGTGAGAGTGAGTGAGAGTGAGTGAGAGTGAGTGAGAGTGAGTGAGAGAGTGAGTGAGAGTGAGTGAGAGTGAGTGAGAGTGAGTGAGAGTGAGTGAGAGTGAGTGAGAGTGAGTGAGAGTGAGTGAGAGTGAGTGAGAGTGAGTGAGAGTGAGTGAGAGTGAGTGAGAGTGAGTGAGAGAGAGTGAGAGTGAGAGTGAGTGAGAGTGAGTGAGAGTGAGTGAGAGTGAGAGTGAGTGAGAGTGAGTGAGAGTGAGTGAGAGTGAGTGAGAGTGAGTGAGAGTGAGTGAGAGTGAGTGAGAGTGAGTGAGAGTGAGTGAGAGTGAGTGAGAGTGAGTGAGTGAGAGTGAGAGTGAGTGAGAGTGAGTGAGAGTGAGTGAGAGTGAGTGAGTGAGAGAGAGTGAGAGTGAGTGAGAGTGAGTGAGAGTGAGTGAGAGTGAGTGAGAGTGAGTGAGAGTGAGTGAGAGTGAGTGAGAGTGAGTGAGAGTGAGTGAGAGTGAGTGAGAGAGAGTGAGAGTGAGTGAGAGTGAGTGAGTGAGAGTGAGTGAGTGAGAGTGAGTGAGTGAGTGAGAGTGAGTGAGAGTGAGGGTGAGGGTGAGTGAGAGTGAGTGAGAGTGAGTGAGAGTGAGTGAGTGAGAGTGAGGGTGAGGGTGAGTGAGGGTGGGTGAGGGTGAGTGAGGGTGGGTGAGGGTGGGTGAGGGTGGGTGAGGGTGAGTGAGGGTGGGTGAGGGTGAGTGAGGGTGAGTGAGGGTGAGTGAGGGTGAGTGAGGGTGAGTGAGGGTGAGTGAGGGTGAGTGAGGGTGAGTGAGGGTGAGTGAGGGTGAGTGAGGGTGAGTGAGGGTGAGTGAGGGTGAGTGAGGGTGAGTGAGGGTGGGTGAGGGTGAGTGAGGGTGGGTGAGGGTGGGTGAGGGTGAGTGAGGGTGAGTGAGGGTGAGTGAGGGTGAGTGAGGGTGAGTGAGGGTGAGTGAGGGTGAGTGAGGGTGAGTGAGGGTGAGTGAGGGTGAGTGAGGGTGGGTGAGGGTGAGGGTGAGTGAGGGTGAGGGTGAGGGTGAGGGTAAGTGAGGGTAAGTGAGGGTGAGGGTGAGTGAGGGTGAGTGAGGGTGAGTGAGTGAGAGTGAGTGAGAGTGAGTGAGAGTGAGTGAGAGTGAGTGAGAGTGAGTGAGTGAGGGTGAGGGTGAGTGAGGGTGAGTGAGGGTGGGTGAGGGTGAGTGAGGGTGGGTGAGGGTGAGTGAGGGTGAGTGAGGGTGAGTGAGGGTGAGTGAGGGTGAGTGAGGGTGAGTGAGGGTGAGTGAGGGTGAGTGAGGGTGAGTGAGGGTGAGGGTGAGTGAGGGTGAGTGAGGGTGAGGGTGAGGGTGAGTGAGGGTAAGTGAGGGTAAGTGAGGGTAAGTGAGGGTAAGTGAGGGTAAGTGAGGGTGAGGGTGAGTGAGGGTGAGTGAGGGTGAGTGAGGGTGAGTGAGGGTGAGTGAGGGTGAGTGAGGGTGAGTGAGGGTGAGTGAGGGTGAGTGAGGGTGAGTGAGGGTGAGTGAGGGTGAGTGAGGGTGAGTGAGGGTGAGTGAGGGTGAGTGAGGGTGGGTGAGGGTGAGTGAGGGTGGGTGAGGGTGGGTGAGGGTGAGTGAGGGTGAGTGAGGGTGAGTGAGGGTGAGTGAGGGTGAGTGAGGGTGAGTGAGGGTGAGTGAGGGTGGGTGAGGGTGAGGGTGAGTGAGGGTGAGGGTGAGGGTGAGGGTAAGTGAGGGTAAGTGAGGGTGAGGGTGAGTGAGGGTGAGTGAGGGTGAGTGAGTGAGAGTGAGTGAGAGTGAGTGAGAGTGAGTGAGAGTGAGTGAGAGTGAGTGAGTGAGGGTGAGGGTGAGTGAGGGTGAGTGAGGGTGGGTGAGGGTGAGTGAGGGTGGGTGAGGGTGAGTGAGGGTGAGTGAGGGTGAGTGAGGGTGAGTGAGGGTGAGTGAGGGTGAGTGAGGGTGAGTGAGGGTGAGTGAGGGTGAGTGAGGGTGAGTGAGGGTGAGGGTGAGTGAGGGTGAGTGAGGGTGAGGGTGAGGGTGAGTGAGGGTAAGTGAGGGTAAGTGAGGGTAAGTGAGGGTAAGTGAGGGTAAGTGAGGGTGAGGGTGAGTGAGGGTGAGTGAGGGTGAGTGAGGGTGAGTGAGGGTGAGGGTGAGGGTGAGTGAGGGTGAGTGAGGGTGAGGGTGAGTGAGGGTGAGTGAGGGTGAGGGGTTGATGTTGAGGGGTTGAGGGTGAGTGAGGGTGAGTGAGGGGTTGAGGGTGAGTGAGGGTGAGGGTGAGTGAGGGTGAGTGAGGGTGAGTGAGGGTGAGTGAGGGTGAGTGAGGGTGAGTGAGGGTGAGTGAGGGTGAGTGAGGGTGAGTGAGGGTGAGTGAGGGTGAGTGAGGGTGAGTGAGGGTGAGGGTGAGTGAGGGTGAGTGAGGGTGAGGGTGAGGGTGAGTGAGGGTGAGTGAGGGGTTGAGGGTGAGTGAGGGTGAGTGAGGGTGAGGGGTTGAGTGTGAGTGAGGGTGAGGGGTTGAGGGTGAGTGAGGGTGAGGGGTTGAGGGTGAGTGAGGGTGAGGGGGAGTGAGAGTGAGGGTGAGTGAGGGGTTGAGGGTGAGGGGTTGAGGGTGAGTGAGGGTGAGGGGTTGAGGGTGAGTGAGGAGTTGAGGGTGAGGGTGAGTGAAGGGCGCCAAAGGGATTGGGGGGATGGGGCACCAACGCAGGCAGCCACAGAAGACCCGGCGTAAGGGGTAAGTGGTAGGAAATAGGGGTCGGCAGAGTAAAGGAATTGGTAAGACAAGGATATCCTGCACAAGTATATAAATAAGTCCAGACAGGCCACTCTGGATGCACACCTTCCCCCTCGCACGGCGCATGCTCATAGAGACAAGAAGCCGGACATGTAGGGGAAAGGTTTTGTGCACTCCCGGGGTGGGTACCGATCGTGAGCATTTCTTTAAGTAGGGAGGAGGGAGGAAGCATGTCATGGTCCAAGAGGGCAATTAAGGGGTCTAGCAGCAAGGAATGTCCCACGCGGCCTCCCGTCCTCCAGCCGAGCAGGAAGTGGGCCGGGCACAACAACCGAGGCGCTGGGAACAATATGATGGGGAAACAGGGGGGCTTCCTCTCACCCCAGGAGCAGGGCCGGCTCTATTACAGAAGAAGTGCTGAGCACTTGACTGACTCCTGCCATGCATGCCTTCGCGCCCGGGCTGCGTTGCCAAGGGGGAGGCGGTTGCTGGGGTGTAGCGGGGACGGACATGGAAGCGATGCCTTGGGAGGTACCGATCCGTGACCACGGAGGGGCCCGTGGAGGGGACACGGAGCGCTGTCCTGGCAAATCCGCAGTGAGGGCTCAATATACAGTACCGGCGGCGCCCCTTCCACCTGCCCTGACACTGGAGGCCAGGCAGGCGGATTTATGCCCCGTGGGGCAGCAGAGATAAATTTCCCGGTGGCGCCAGATCAATATGATGAGTGTTTCGCCAACACGCAAGGTGTTTTATGAGCCTGAAAGAACAGAGCGCGATCACTGATAATTAAATAAAGCCGGCCTATTAAGCTTATTAGGGGACAGAGCCAGTGAGGAGCGCACCATGCAGGGAGAGATAAGACAGGGAGGAAATGTACATACGGAGAAGTATCTGCAGCAGCGAGCCGGCGAGAGAAAAGGCAACAGTGAAGGAGAAAAACACAAGAGGCAGGAGAGAAAGAAAACAAGACGGACGGACGGAAGAGAGGGGAGGGGGGAGGAGAAATGCGACACGGCGGGAAGGGGAGGGGGCGGAGCGGGTTAAATTAAACAAACAAACAAGACGGACGGACGGAGGAGAGGGGAGGGGAGGGGGGAGGAGAAATGCGACACGGCGGGAAGGGGAGGGGGCGGAGCGGGTAAACAAAGACGGACGTGCACGCGCTTTTAAGCTCAATGCGCATGCGCATTGAGCTTAAAAGTCACGGGCACTGCAAGGAATCGCCACGATTCCTTGCAGTGTGGATAAAGAGCGGATAAGTCCCAATACTCTCGCCTTGCTCGATGCGCATGCGCATCGACAGGCGAGACCTAAAAAGTAATCTGTGGGAATAAAACGGAGGAGGAAGAAAAAAATAAGGTAAAAAAGTCAAAAGTCAAAACAAAAAGTGAGAGATGCAGAGTGCACAGGTGTGCAGTGACACTTGATAGAATATGAATCAGTCTATGTACAATTTATAGGACCAAGAAACATTTTGAAAAAGTTTGAACTAACCAATGGCAGCAAGAGCAGGGAAACGCTGTAGACTAAATAAGGTATGTAAATTCACTAACCAAGAGGAATAGTGCTTGCTTCATGGATCCATTAGAATATTTCTTACGTCCAACCCCCCTCACTCGTGTGCGGGGAGAAGAGGGAGTGGGAGATATGCAACACTTGAAGCAAAAAAGAGGGACGTAAGAATTACCAGAGTACTCCAATATTACTGTCAAGTAGTTTCACATCGTAAGAGGCGCAGGTATCATAAAACATTTGGACACAATACGAGAAAGGACAAGAGTACTTTCAGCTGAATAAGGCCCTTTTTCTTTGGAGACCGGTAGACGCGAGTTAAGTTGTCAACCAGAGATCTGAAGAAGTGAGGGCTTTAGAACCTGGGAAAACTACAGTGGACCTTTAGCTGTGGACACAGACCATCACGAAGAACAGGAAGTAAACAACTTTTTGTTAACTCCCACATTTTCCAATCAGGGACATTTGTGCAGCGCACACAACTCGGAAGTCTCATGGTGCTTGCAGAACGGCTCTGATGGAATACTTGGCTAATTGTCAAATAGCCATGTCTTCAGCTTCTTGTGAAAAGGTTTGATCGGAGATGGTGCGCAAATTTAAGGGGATTTTGTTCCAGGATGTCGGGGCGAGAATGGAAAAGGATCTACCTCCTTTCCTAGCAGTACGAATTCTGAGAGTAGTAAGCAGTGATTAGTTGCTAAATCTTAACATACTACAAGGCTGGTACCAACATGGTTTTTTGGACCAATATCCCGGACCTTTGCCATACATATGTTTATGTGTTAGACAGAGGATCTTGAATAAAGTTTGTTTTCTGACAGGGAGCCAGTGTAGGGATTTTAAACAGGTGGCAGAGGGAGATCTAAGAGGAAGATTTAGGACAAGCCTGGCCGCTGTGTTCTGCAAGATTTGAAGTCTGTTAAGAGGACATTCATTAATTGAGAACAGGGCATTTCCATAGTCCATCAGATTTATTATTAATCCCTGGACTAATGGTTCTCTGGACTAATGGTTTCCTGGCCTCAACAGGGATCCATTTAAAGACCTTCCGTAGGCTATGCAGTACTCCAAAACATGTACCAATTATATGGTTGATTTGATTTTTCATGGACAATTGTTTGTCCATATAAAATCCCAAATTTCGTACAGTTTGTTTGGGAGTTGGGCAAAGGCCAAGGTGAGCGGGCCACCAGTTGTTGGTCCAGTGCTCCTGAGCCTTACCAAAGAGCATAATCTCCAATTAGGCTCCATTCAATTGCAGATGGTTGGAACTCATCCATCTGTCAATATAGGACATGCATTTTTTAAAGCACTGCTTTGTTTCTACAGGGTCTGGCCCAAGAGTGACCAAAATCTGCGTGTCGTCCGCGTAAGATAGGATATCGAAACCGTAGGACAAGATCACCTTGGCCAGCGGCGTCATATAAAGATTGAAAAGAGTCGGGCTTACAATAGAGCCCTCTGACACTCCCATCCTGACCGATCTTTCACATGAAACAACGTTACCCATTTGTACGGTAGTGTTTCGCTCGGTAAGGTAACTCTTGAACCACTTGAGGGCATTCCCCCTGACACCAATCTCCCAGAGCCGATGTTCTAAGATGCTATGGGAGATGGTGTCAAAGGCGGTGGACAAATCAAGGAGGACAAGAATGACAGACTAACGTCTGTCCAAAGCCAGCCTGATATTATCCGTTACCTTGACCAGAGCTGTCTCTGTACTATGTGCCGTCCTAAAACCGGACTGTGACGGATCCAACAGTCCATGATTTTCCAGGTGACTGACAAGCTGTTGATTCATAAGAGATTCCAGCATTTTTCTGAGTAGTGAGATAGGACGGTAGTTTGGAAGAAGTTTAGGGTCCGCAGTGGATTTTTTTTAGAATGGGTCTGACCCTCGCAGCTTTCCATGTTTTAGGAAACACAGCTTCCACAAGTGATTTATTAAATAGGTCTGTTAGGTTTCCTAATGGTACCGGTGCAATAATAGAAAATAATTGTGGTGGTACTGGGTCAGTGGGAGAACCAGATTTCATTTTCTGCATGACGGTTGTTACTGTCTTGAGGTCACATTTGACAAATTAGTCCAGGATAAGGGGAGGATCAGGAGACATACTGGGCACATCTTCAGAATTCGGGTTGTTTTGTTTAGGCGGGAAGGAATGATGGATTGTTATAATTGTCTCTTCAAAAAACTGAGAAAGAGAGTTGGTCCATTCTTGAGAGTCAAGGATGGATAGCTGATTTCTGGGAGTTGTGAATTCTTTCAGAATTTTATAAAGTTCCTTACATGAACTTTCTGCCTGATCAATTCGATTGAAAAGGAATCTTTTTTTGCTAGTTTAATGTCCAGCATGTAATGATTGTGAATTTTTTTTTAGATTTCACGGTCTGCCGTATTTTTGTTTTTCCTCCACTTTCGTTCTGCTGTCCTACACAAATGTTTTGTTATCTTTAATTGCGCTGTAAAACAGGGAGCGACCCTGTGCTTAATTTTAGCCTCGGTAAGGGGAGCGATTTTATCAAGTGCAGCCGTGATGGCTTTGTCAAAGGCATGTGCCACTTGGTTGATGTTATCATCTTGATCTAGATGGTCAAGATAAAGGTATTTTGAGAAAAGGGGCGATGTAAAAAAGAAAAAGTTCATTTCTGTGGTCATTATTAATCGAGTGGGCTGAATAGAAAAATGTTAATAGATAGTGATCTGACCATAGAGATGGGGTGGGGGATTCAACAGTAATGCCTGCGGAGTTTGTACCTGCCATGACGACCGCTGCCACTACGACGCCAGCACTCTGCACGTTCTCAACCCCGGACGGACCCACAACTGCTTCAAGGCCACCCAGAAACACACACACAGTCACTTCACCTGCCGGAACTGCAGCTACACCAGCCACAGAACCGACGAACCACCCGCCAAGAAAGACCTCAATCACCTCAGATGCATACTACTGAACACCCCCTCCGCACGCAAACACGCCGTCGAGCTCTGGGACCTGCTCAACGCAACCTCCCCGGATGTCGCCTTCCTGACAGAGACCTGGTTGAACAACTCCTCCGCACCAGACATCGCCATAGCCATCCAAGACGGCTACAAGATCACCCGCAGAGACCGCACCAACGGAGTCGGAGGAGGAATCGCCATCGTCCACAAGAACAGCATCAGGGTCTCGACTAGCACAGACAACTCGCTCAGCACCGCCTAACACATGCATTTCCAAATCCACACAGACCCCCAACTCCACCCTCACAGGCACCCTTGTCTACCGACCCCCCGGTTCCCGCCCCCAGTTCAGCAACTACGTCGCCGACTCCATCAGCATGCAGGCCCAGGCCTCCACCGACTACATCCTCCTGGGAGACCAGAACTTTCACCTTGAGAACAATGACAACAACGCCACAACCCTGATCGATAACCTCGCCAACCTCGGACTGACACAAGTCGTCACAACGCCCCCCCACTCTGCCGGCCACACGCTCGACCCAGTCTTCTTCTCAAGCCCGCACGTCTCCGTCAGCCACACCACCAAACTCCTCTGGACTGGCCACCGCTGCATCCACTTCACCTTTCAGAAACCCACCACACACCACCGCACCCATCAAATTTCCAGCCGCCGCTGGAGCAAAATCACCTAAGACCAACTACATGCAAACCTCGCTCTCAGCCCACCTACTGAACCCACCAACACAGACATCGCTGCCCACAACCTCAGACGCTGGATCGAGGACTGCGCCAACACCCTCGCCCCGCTGAAGAAACCCCCCCACAAAGACAACAGCAAGAGGGCCAGCTGGTTCACAGCAGAACTCCTAGATTCCAAGCAGGCTTGCCAGAAACTAGAGAAGAAATGGCACAGTGAACAAACTCCGGACAGCCGCGCAGCACACAAAGATGCAGTCTGCAACCACCACCACCTCATCAGGGCTGCCAAGAAGACATCCTTCAAAGACCGCCTTAACAACAACGCACGCGACAGCAAGGAGCTCTTCTACATCGTGAAGGAACTCTCCAACCCCAGCTCCAAAACCAAAGACATCCCGCCATAGCAAACCCTGTGCGACTCTCACCACCTTCTTCCACCGCAAGGTAGAAGACATCCACGATAGCTTCAACACCCAGACAACCCCAACAAACAGCAGCACAACACACCCTCCGCACACCATCGACCACATCCCCTTGCTAGCCTGGAACAGCGGCAACGTCGATGACACCATCAAAACCATGAGCACAATCCAACAAAGCAAGCAGCTCCATCGCACCCCACCTACGCAACGTCATCAATCTCTCCCTTGAGACCGCGACCTTCCCAGGGAGCTGGAAACACGCCGAGATCAACGCCCTACTCAAAAAACCCAAGGCAGACCCAAGAGACCTCAAGAACTTCCGACTCATCTCTCTGCTCCCCTTCCCGGCCAAGGTTATCGAGAAAATCGTTAACAGACAGCTAACCCGAGACCTCAAAGAGAACAGAATCCTGGACCCTTCCCAGTCAGGGTTCCGCAGCCACCACAGCACCGAGACCACCCTCATCGCCGCCACCGACATCAGGACCCTGCTAGACAACAGGGAGACTGCAGCACTCATCCTCCTAGACCTCTCTGCCGCCTTCGACACCGTCTGCCACTGCACACTACGCGCACGCCGCAGGGATCCAGGACAAGGCTCTGGAATGGACCACCTCCTTCCTCTCCAGCAGAACCCAGAGCGACCGCCTCCCCCTTTTCCGTTCCGAAGCATCAGAGATCATCTGCGGTGTACCCCAAGGATCCTCCCTCAGCCCAACACTGTTCAACATTTACATGGCCCCGCTTGCACAAGTCACCCAACAGTACAAACTCAACATAATCTCCTATGCCGACAACACTCAACTGATCCTCTCCCTCTCTAAGGACCCCATCACCGCTAAAGCCAACCTCCATGAAGGAATGAAGGCCGTCACCGACTGGATGAAGATCAGCCGTCTGAAGCTGAACTGGGACAAGACGAAGGTCCTCATCCTCGGCTCCAACCCGTCACCCTGGGACGAATAATGGTGGCCAACGGCACTGGGGGCAACCCTGACCCCCACCGACCACGCACGCAACCTGGGAATCATCATCGACTCAACGCTCTCAATGACAAAGCAAATCCCGGCGTCTCCTCCTCCTGCCTCAACACACTCCGTATGATCTACAGATGGATCCAGACAGATACAAGAAAGACATTCACCCAGGCCTTCGTCAGCAGCAGACTACTACGGAAACGCCCTCTACGCGGGAGCCTCGACCAAGCTCAATCGACTACAACGCATCCAAAACGCCTCGGCATGACTGATCCTCGATGTACCACGACACTGCCACATCACCCCCTACCTGAGAAACCTGCACTGGCTCCCCGTCAACAAGAGGATATCCTTCATACTCCTCATCCACGCACACAAGGCACTCCACAAGATCGGCCCAGCCTACTTCAACAGACGGCTCTCCTTCTACACCCCCATCCGCCACCTTCGCTCCGCTGACCTCTCACTCTTCACCGCCCCGCGCATCCGAAGAACAACCACCGGCGGGAGATCCTTCCCCCACCTCGCCGCCAAGACATGGAACACCCTCCCACTGAGCCTACGACACACCCAAGACCTGCTGACCTTCAGGAGGACACTAAAGACCTGGCTGTTCGATCAGTAGCGGCCTCCAGGTCTATGAGGCTCCATATCTCTACTGAATGTTTAGGAATTGACCGGGCATTAAAGTAGATGGCACTTAGTTGCTTGAGGGTACTGGATTGATTTAGATCATGGCACACTGGGACTTTATTTGAATTTATCGATCCTGATAAACAAGATCTACCTTGGCTACCAGGCACTTTCCCTTCAAGTGATTCCATAGGGCCAGGGTGAGGTTTATTTAGATCTTTGAGCTCTTTACTGGGGTATTTAAGGAGTGTCATAATGCCTCTACCCGTTTATGAGTGAGCCGGATACGAATTCAGAAAAGGAGGGACGAGGCAGCTGTCTTAGCATGTGGCATCTGTCCGCCAGACAGGCCCGTCTGAGCCTGTCTGGTGGACAGGAACAGACGGGCTGGCCTTTGGCGCGCCGATGCGCGAGTCTGCGCCTTGCCCTTATTTAAGAAGGGTAGTGATGGAATAAAGAGTGGAGACTGGAGAGCTAACTGCGGCTTCCGGTCGTCAAGCCGGAAGTGGTCTTGTTGCCTAAGCGACCTTCCGTGCAATCGCCACGAGCCGCGACGGACCAGGGTCTTCATGCAACTGACTAAGAAACAGGTGTGGTGAAGAAGAATAGGTACGGCGCAATTTAAAAGACATTAAAAATTACAATCTAGTTAAATAGATGTCGGTGTTAAAAAATGTGGTATTTAATCAAGCAGCCTTGCTATTCAAGGCTAATTCAAGTTTATACAGGGTTTTGTTTGTAAATTTGATCTCACTTACAACTAGCGG
The DNA here is from genome assembly GCF_964263255.1 of Lissotriton vulgaris. Lineage (NCBI taxonomy): Eukaryota > Metazoa > Chordata > Amphibia > Caudata > Salamandridae > Lissotriton > Lissotriton vulgaris. The sequence goes on from NC_141699.1 coordinate 67,341,041, forward strand.
TGAGAGCAAGTCTCTGAATCAAGATGCTAGGAGCTGGTAGTTGACGTTGCGCCGCTTTCAGGAACCTAAAAGGCGATAATTTACACATTTGGTGGTTATAATTAAAATGTTTGTGGGCATGGCCCTCTGGGGCCAACGTTAAAGACCCAGGCCATAAAATAAGTAGGAAAATTGAGCAGTCTGGGTAGGCTTGTTGATAAAAACCAGCCATCACCTTCAACATTTTCATGCCCATAAGGAATTCAAGTTAAACCACTAGTAACCCGTAAAAAAAAGGCACTTGCCTAAAGAGCTCTTTATATCACTTCTGGCCGAATTTAGTAATCTACTCTAAAGTGAACAACTTATGCAACCAGAGCTTTCCTGCGCAACCCCTGTGGTTTTGTGAAGCTGGTCAAATGCACAAGGTGGAATCAGAAAAGGGAAGAAACAGCGATGAATGGATGATGAGAACGGAGTGGATAAATCACTTCAATAAATAAGTTGAAGACTCTACAGCTCCACTGTGCCACTCATTCTACAAGATTCAACATTTAATGAAAGTGCAATTAACGAAGAACACTATTACCAACTGATTGCCATAAGAAACACTACACCTTCAAGAACATGTTCCTGGAAAAAATTCAAATCAGATTGTTGTCTATCTGGAACAGGCTTCCCCAATGGTAGCTTGTGGGTTACGGGTAGGTCGTGAGTTACTGGTAGCCCTCTAGCTACCTGTAAGAAGCCCTCCTGTATGCAGCCCAGCCTAATAAATTAGAAGCTTTTGCTTGGCTGAATTCATGTATGTATAATAAAGTGGAGTGTGTATACAAGGCGAAAATGTGTGCGTTTTTAGAATTCATACGGTGATCTTGGGAGGAAAATTATTTAGTTTCCAAAATATATTAAAAACTGACATTTGGGCGTGGCTAGCGGCCGACTGAAATGGCAGGTGCCTGAGGAAATTCCGGTGAGAAAGCAGCCTACCACACCAATCCGGGCATAAATCCGCACAATAAATGCACCCTGGGGACTCGGCCTGAAGCCTAGAGCCAAGAGGCAGCTACAGGAGAAACTCCGGCCGCGATCCGACGCCGGGTTCGTGCGCAGCGAGAAACGACTGCCGGAGGCCTACAGAGCGAGCGGCTGCTGGGGACTCGAATACAGCCTACACCTGGATCCATCGCGACGGCAGAGGTGGGCCGGACGACACAGGGGCATGGCTGAGGGCGCTTCCGGGCAAGACACAGCGAGGCGCGGCATGCAGAGACTGCCGCCACCGACTCTGGGGCCCGCAGTTGGGTCCTTGGAAGAGCTGATACCGAGGTGAGAACTGCTGCTGGAGGGACAACCGGGGACTGGAGTGGCTGGGTCCCCCAGGGCCTCACCGGAACAAGGACACAGCGGCCCGCACCCCTGCGGGGGTCGGGAGAGGCGGCGCTTACGCCAGTGGTGGTGGTGCCGACAGGACGACACCCCCCCTTATCCCCCTCACTGGTCATGGGGATGGCACCTCGACATCGATGGGGGGGGGGGGGGGGGGGGGGGGGGGAAGAGGCCTGGCTGCCAATAGTGACCGGCCTAAACATCAAAGGATGCCCCCACCTCCTACCGGCAACACTCCATCCAGGAGGCGGCTTCGCCCTCCATAGAGACCTTGAGTTACTGACTGGGCTGCGGGGGCCAATTATTCCAAGACCAACACAGCGCGTCATGACAGAGTGCCCCACCACACGCTGACGGTGCCATGGCGGGCAGAGACCCACTTAAACAGAACACGCAAACAAGACTGGACAAATACGCCTATAACAAAGACTTTCCGCCTCTGCCGGAGAAGAGTGATTCCTCAGAGAAAGTCTCCAGGGGAGGTGGCTCCAAAAAAGTTACATTAGAGGACATTATGGCAGCCCTTACAAGCGTCCATACCACGGTGGGCACGATCTCCACAAATGTCTCCCTCTTACGAGCTGATTTTCAGAAAAGGTCAGCCCGCGTCACGGAAGTCGAGCAAGTCACCAAAATCCTGACGTCCGACACTGCTTCTCTGCGAAAGACAGTATCCCGGCTCAAAACTGAGAATAAATTAATGGGGGAGAAGCTGGACGACCAAGAAGGATGCTCACAAAGAAATAACGTCCGAATCCTCGGAATTCCGGAAAGTGAAGGGAATCAGGCCATGGATCTCTATGTGGAGGACCTTATTAAGACTCGGCTACAACCAAAAGGGCTATCAGCCTTCTTCTCGGTGGAAAGGGCCCACCGGGTGCCAGGGGGACGACCCAAGCCGCGAGTACCCCCCAGACCAGTGCTTGCCCGCTTAGTTAATTTTCGCTATCGCGACGCCATATTGCAAACGGCCAGAGTGGCCCCGCCGATCCGATTCCAGAACTCAGCAGTATCCTTTTTCCCTGACTACACGACGGCGGTCTCCAAACGTCGCTGCAGTTTCTTAGAAGTTAAGAAAGAACTATGAACCAAAGGTCTTCCCTACGCAATGCTATTCCCAGCAAAACTTAAGAGTGGTGGCGGAGGGCAAAACATGGTTTTTTCGAGACACCGGAGGAGGCGTCCGACTGACTGGAGGTCTGGCGTCAAGCAGAGGGACCACGACGCGTGACTGGGAACCATTGCCACCGCAGAGAGAGTGAAGACATGAGCGGGCGGGAACAGCGACGGTCGGACGAAGACAATCTGCAGCACACCCAAGACGAGGGCACGCAGTCATGGGTAACACTGGCAGCTCGAGAACACTTGGAACTTAGAGCACGAACCTGGACTAAGATGCAGCTTGACCGTTTTTGAACACTGGGCTGAGCCAGTCTAAGGGGGAAGGGGACGGACTGCACTTTTCACTGGACCTCCTACCCCCTCACGCAAGTACACTGTTCGGGGTTGGGATTGAGCACTCTGCTATGTTGGGGTGGCAGGCAGTTCGAAGTCCGTAGGGCAGGGAGGCGGGGGGGGGGGCACAAGGTTGGGGGGTTTGGGTTTTGAATCTCTTTTTGGTTTTTGTATGTTATGGCAATGACCTACGCACATCACACCCACTGGCTGATAAGACGTCCACACTACATGGATATAGTAAAATACACACCCCCTGCTTATTACACCCATGGCGACACTAACCCCATTTAAAAGCACTCCTGGAGTGACCCCTGGTGCGCCGATTGCCCCCCTGATGTTGCTCACGTGCAACGTACACGGCCTAGGAGATAAAATCAAGCGGGGTCTGGTACTGCAGGCTCTCAAACGTCAGACCCCAATGTTAGCACTCCTGCAAGAAACGCATCTCACAGGCACGGCGTGTAAAGCATTGGACAGGTGGGGATATAAAATGGCAGTACACTCAGTTTTCCTCCGGCTCCAGGGGAGTAGGCATACTGATACGGAAGTCTTCCTCCTTCATAATACTACAGACAAAAAAGGATGATCAAGGGAGGTTTGCAGCGGTGCGGGGTCAGTGGGAGGGAAGGACTATTAACGTAGTATCTGTATATATCCCCCGGCGCTGCATACAGTGGCGCTTCCAGCCCTTAGTGAATTTTTACTTGCACTGTCGGAGGGAGACCCGATTATTGGGGAAGGGGGAGGGGGGGGGGGACTTCAATGCCACGATGAACGCTGACTTGGACAGACACCCGGTGAGAACAAGGACACCTGGCATCTCCCGCCTCCAGAGTTTCACGGAGGCACTTGGGCTGTTTGACATCTGGAGGCACCAACACTGCACAACACGACAATTCAAATTTCATTTGAATGCCCACAACAGTCTCTCCAGAACAGACTATTTCCTGACTTCCGCTACTACCCTGCACAACATTGTATATGTAACGATCAAGCCTAGAGGCATCTCTGACAATTCCCCAGTAATGCTGACTTTTTCATTACATCATATGGCTCACAGGCGGCCATATCCCATTTATCCCGGATATCTACATGTTCCAAAAATACGTAAGGAAATCAGTAAATCTATGAAATATTTCTTCACAGAAAATACTAGATCCGCCAGCTCCCTGTTAATCAATGGATACACGCCCCGCAGGACGACCCAGCCTAAAGGGCGGACAGGGCCCAGCTGGGAACGGGAGCTATGCTTTCGGTGCTCTACAATAAGGACCAGGTTAGGAAGTTATTAGGACCGACAAAACACACAGCTACGCTGTGGCATGCAGTGCAGGCGCAACTTGGGTGGAGAGGGACCCTAACCCGACTCACCCCACTATGGGATACCAAAAAAATTGGGAAGCTGGCGTAACAGCAAGGGATTCGACCAATGGGACAACATGGGTATCTCCCCGACAGGTGACCTAAGAAATAAGGGAAATGTGATTTCGTTTGCCCAGCTTCGACAACAATATGGCCTTGCCCCCTCTGAGGTCTTCCGATACACACAGGTCAGACACGCACTGCTGGCGGCACTGCCGCAGGGTACGGAGGTCCCTGAGGCTTCCCCACTGGAAGATCTGCTGCTAACAGACTACCTGCAGTAACGCACCACGTCGTTCACTAACCGCAAATTAATCAATAACCTACCGGACCCTACAACACTGATGAGAGAAAAATGGGTGGACGACGTAGGGGACATAGATGAGTCGGAATGGCAGGAAGCACTGGCCTCTCCCAAAGAGGTAGGGATACCAGCACAGCTACGGCTAGTTCAATTAAAAATCCTACACCGCACATACCACACTCGAAGCACCCTGCATAAAATGGGCAGAATACAACATCCATACTGCCTTAGGGGTTGTGGGGAGGAGGGATCCTATCATACACTGTGGGACTGCCCACGGATAGCTGATTTCTGGAGTGGGATACTGAGAACACTATCGCAAGTCACAGGTGTATCAATGGTTCCAGAGTCCCGAAAGAGCCTGCTAAACATATGGGAACCCAAGGACCTCACATGCCTGAAGCAAACATGGGTTACGCTGGGATTCATGGTGGCAAAGTGCAACATAGCGCAGAAAAGGGGAGCCGAGGACTTGCCTACACTAACGACCTGATGTAAAGATATAGATTTAGCCATGATGGCAGAAAGGACGGTCTACATTACTCAGGGCTGTCCTCAAAAATGGACCAAAATATGGACAGCATGGAACATTTATCGGGGAAACATATGTGAGCCTGTACCCGAACATGACGAAGAAAGTTCTGACGAAGATCTATGAGAAATGTGGGGGCGAGGAGTTAAATCCAATGTTTGCAGTCGACTGGGCTACTGTGAGATTTCTTGCTGATTTTCTAGAACAAATGTACACGATAATTGTCATAACTGATATTTTATGTTTTGATTTATTTGCCACTGTTCTGAATGCAAACAATAAAAACTGATTATTTTTTTTAAACGGACATTTGCCTGATAAATTATGTGGCACTAGACAGACGGAACTAGAAACATGCGGAACTCAGCGCCCTCCTGACCCCACCGAACTCAAAAACTACCGCCCTATCTCACTCCTTCCATTCCCGGCCAAAGTCATCGAAAAAGCAGTCAACAACCAGCTCGCCGCCTTCCTCGAAACCAACAAATCCCTCGACTCCTCACAATCCGGCTTCCGAGCCAAGCACAGCACTGAAACCGCCCTCATCGCAGCAACAGACGACATCCGAACTCTACTGGACAATGGAGACACAGTCGCCCTCATCCTCCTCGACCTCTCCGCAGCCTTCGACACAGTCTGCCATAGCACCCTTCTACAGCACCTCAGAAACATCTGAATCCAAGGAAAAGCACTGGAATGGATCACCTCGTTCCTCACCGGAAGAACCCAGAGAGTCCGCCTACCACCATTCAAGTCAGAGGCCACTGAAGTCATCTGCGGCGTACCACAAGGATCTTCACTCAGCCCCACCCTCTTCAACGTATACATGAGCCCCCTCGCGGTCATCGCACGCCAACACAACCTCAACATCATCTCCTACGCTGACGACACTCAACTGATCCTCTCACTCACCAAAGACCCGAACACTGCCAAAACCAACCTGCATGAAGGAATGAAAGAAGTAGCCGAATGGATGAAGCACAGCCGTCTGAAACTGAACTCAGACAAAACAGAAGTCCTCATCCTAGGCACCTCCCCCTCCGCCTGGGATGACTCTTGGTGGCCAGAGGCCCTTGGAAAAGCACCCATCCCGACGGACCACGCACGGAACCTGGGCGTCATCCTGGATTCCTCTCTCTCGATGAACAGGCAAGTCAACGCCGTTTCTTCATCTTGTTTCAACATTCTTCGCATGCTCAAAAAAACATTTTGCTGGATCCCCACCGAAACTAGAAAAACGGTCACCCACTCTCTGGTCACGAGCCGACTGGACTACGGAAACACCCTTTACGCCGGTACCACCGCAAAACTCCAGAAAAAACTCCAACGCATCCAGAACGCTTCAGCCAGGCTCGTATTAGACATCCCGCGTAAAGAACACATCTCTGGTCACCTGAAAAACCTCCACTGGCTCCCCGTCAATAAGAGGATTACTTTCCGGCTCCTAACCCACGCACACAAAGCACTCTACGAAATCGGACCCGAATGCCTCAACTCACGACTGTCCTTCTACACCCCCCCCCCCCGCCAGCTACGATCCTCCAACCAAGCCCTTGCCACTGTACCCCGCATCAACAAAACCACCATGGGAGGTAGATCCTTCTCCTACCTGGCAGCTAAAACCTGGAATTCACTTCCCACTCACCTTCGCCTTACTCAGAACCACCTAGCATTCAGAAAACAACTTAAAACGTGGATATTCGACAAGTAATTCCCCACCCGTCTTCAAGCGCCTTGAGACCCTCTGGGTATGTAGCGCGCTATACAAATTTTTTGACTTTGACTTTAGACTTATTATTGATACTACAACCTTGGTGCTAGGGGCAATGGCTTGCGTATTGCCCATGTAGAGGGATTTGACATTGTCAACACTTTTTTTAAATAACTGCTGTAAACCCTGCCTGATGCACCGAGGAGATCAACTGCTAGTAATCGTGAATATGGTGCACACTAATGTTCCCTTGTCTGGACTGGTCACGATTTAAACACTAATATTTGTAGTTCTGGATGATTTTCCCTGAACATAAATAGCTCTTAATGCAGAAAAGGTTGGAGACCCTGTGGGAAAGCTCATTTTGACCACATTTAAATGCTATTAACCCAGTGAATTCTACTAGAATTACATTTTAAAAGGTCGCTGACAAACGAAATGCACAAGAATAAAATACATTTGGCGCTGGCAACTGGAAGAGAACACAGAGGCCGGTTAAGGCCAGAGCTAATCACCTAGACAGATCTTCTTTTAGAATGAGGTTTTCATGTTATGAAATGTCGACTGAGTCCCACAGTAACTGACGACTATTGCATTTGTGTCATGTAATGAAACACAAGGCATCCAGTGTGATGAAAAAACAAATATGCCTTTAAAATAAACAACAACGTTTACCTTAGTTTAAAGCTACGAGTTTTCACAATCAAGAACCAGGACAAATTGAACTCAATCACATTTGAAATGTTTCGCATCATCTAATTATTTTTTTTTTAACATGTTTTTATTGGTTTTAATACATAAAACAGAATGACTGTAGGCATGAGGAAATTTCAAGGTTACAATCAAATAGTATTTGCACAGTTGATTCATTTCTCTCCAAACTCCTACTTCTTTTACCATTGTATCTATTTTGTATAACCCTCCCCCCCTGATTTATCAATCTCCCTCGGAGTCAATCTAAATTTTAAGATGTCCCCCATGCCAGGGCCAGAGAAAGATACCCAAAAAAGCTCCAGAAGAGGTTTAGGAAGATTACCAACACAGAAGATTGTCATCAAAGCACCAAAGGCGATAAGAAAATGGTTACACACCATAAAATAATATAACGCATCACTTTCTGGTAGTATGCTTGGAAATTCAGCAAATCATCATACTTATCTAAAACACCAGGAAGAATAAGGATCTCCACACCTGCCAACCCTGAGTATATGAAATATACCCGGGGAAGGTTGATATTTTTCTGCATATTTTGAAAGTAATTTGCATTCCAGTTCGTTGGCCCCATTTCTGAGCAGGAGGCCCAGATTTGGCCACTTGACTTGCTTCTGCCGCCATCCATCCATCCATCCATCCATCCACCCACCCACCCACAGAAAGTCTTCCCTCCAAGCCCTGAGCTGCAGCACAATCCTTGGTCAACGCCTTGTCCTACCGTCGGTAGTTGAGGACTCGCTAGCTTCACATAAGGATGTGCAGGTGTAATGTCTTGGCCAAAACAAATAGTTATTTTGGCCCCAGCCTGAAACAGTGACAAATAAGGCTGTTCTAATGAAGCTCTCCTGCCCTGGCGCAGACAGCCCAATTGTGCATGCCATCTGCACAAGGCAGGGTAAGGCCAAGACCTCTACACTTCTGCCAACTGCTACACCCCAAAAAAAAGCAGAGGGTTGCGCCCTTGACAGAGATTATCGCTCTAAAAGATATATTGTGGACAGCAAGAAATGGGTAAATACTGATAGTACAGAGATTGGGAAGGGGGCAGGAATACCATATGTAGATGCTATGGAAGGGAGAAAAGGAGTTAGCTTGACGAGTAGGGATTGTGAGAACACAGGATGAATAAACACCCTGTTCCCCTACAACTATGAACCACTTTTCCAAAGAGGGAGTCCCATTTTTTACAGAAAACATTTTACTATTTAACAATTTTCTCTCATTACCCTTCTCAATCAAAGAGTGACTCCTTATACCTTTCCTTTGTCACCCAGATATTTCTCATCTTCATCCTTTGGCCTTTAAAGTCTCCGCACTACCACATAGAAACAAATCAGTTCATTGTGCGCATATCAAGCAACTAACTTAACACTTACAATGAAGATGTATGATTGACCAAAAGAGGTTCAGTTTAGTTATCCACCAGTTTTTAGTAACGAAAGGGAGTAACCCCTAACTAAGATTCGTTTAACAGTTTAAAACGGAGTCTTGGTTTTCATGCAGGTTATTGATTTTGACATTCAGCACTTTTAGGTAATACAGGTCGGAATTCTATTCTGTTTATGGAGTGATCCATTTCATTTAACATCAATTATTAACACTAAGTAGCTTGGTTCAACTACAATCAAGCTAGGTTATTCCCCAACATGTTGCACGAGACTGCTTATTTTAATATATTGAAGGTGGCCTCCACTGTCTCTCACAACAGGATCCAACCTGCAAGGAAAGAACGAGTAGTGTGCTCTGGGCTTATTGAGGGCAAAGACACTCCCTGAACAGTGATATTCCCAGACTGGCACACACTATTAAACCATACCACACACTATTAAACCATAGCACTGAGTAAAATACTGCAGGCGCCTTTATTCAAAACACACTGGTTATTTTCAAGAACGCGCTATCGCAAGTGAACGCCAATGCAAACAAACTGAATTTAGATGCAATGAAATGAAATTCCTTAAGCATACCGTAATCCGATAAGTCCTTGGCTAGCAACCGGTGTTCTTTTAAAGAAGTATTTGTGCCCCCTTTGTCTTTGTATGATGGCTTGCAGGGGGGGGGGGGCGGTCAAGAAGTGCTCCAACACTTATCGGGTTGAAGTCATTTATTGCATTCACCTCAAGCCAACACTGTGCACAGCCTCAGGTCAAAATCTTCTCTTCAGCGGCTGCGCCCGGAATCTATCTGATGACACCTTGCAGTTATGGGACAGCAGGCTAAGAACAATAGGTTACAACACAATCCCTTTCAAGGACACTGCTCGCTCCTCTGCTGGACTTCCACGCGCACCCCTCTGCTGCCCTTCAATGTACCTTTGGAAATCACACTCCTGTGTCCAGTGTTTTGTCGAATGTAAACTGCGGGTGTCAATACAGCCTAGGAGAGATCTACAGTCTTGTGCAGTGCCGCGCCAGCTGCAGCAGTGTTGTCGCGCACAAGTATGTGAAATAATCAGAATGATAAAATAGTTTAAGCTGTCAGATTTATCTGAAAGCTGCGGGTTCGTTACTATGGGTCCTAAGCACAGACTCCCAGCCCTGCACTGAACACACATTTCAAGCCCGAATTGGAAAGCGTCCAAGTCTTGCAAAGCAGTGAGGAAACTTCTAACCTCCAGGCTACATTTGAAAAGGCAGCCGGCCTGTCTGTGCCAGCTCAGAATAATGCAGGCGGATGTTATTATGAGCTGGAAAACAGAAGAGCAGGATTGGCACATAGATGCCAACCTGCGGGCTCGTATTTCACACAGTAGTCAGGTTGACGTTGGGCAGACAAGGAGCTGGTCGTTTGGCCCTTTGTTGACTTCAGATCTCACATTTGTTCCAAACCCCAAAGCATCAGAAAGGCACCAAGTCCAGGTGATGTGTTCTGAAGTGCTATGAAATAAAGAGGCAGCACGCATTTCGACACTACAGACCTGTCCAAGGCCGGTCCAGAACGCACTTGGAGATTCTACAAAGCCACGACCTTTAGGTAATGCAGAGGCCAAAACACCTGCAGGATGGATGGAATACAACAACAAAAAGCTGAAACCTCCACTTGGACAGATGCATGGAGCTCTAACACATGGGAAACAGCCTTTACACCGTAGCTCCAGCCACTATGTGCCTCAATAGTGCAGTCCGAACCACGGATGCGTCTTTACAACGCATTTCTTTACCACACAAGTTGTTATGACTTGCCTTAAGTAAGGCATTGTTGGGTTGATGTTGGACTGAAGTTCAACTCTTTCCCTACTGTTGCACAGACTGGAGTTGGAATAGTAAATTATACTATTCCAACTCCAGTGTTTTCCCAAAAGCAAGTTGTTGTAACGACGTGCATAATAACAGAATGCATTGTGAAGAAGCAATTGTTGTTCAGACCACATTATTAAGGCAGGTGTGATTAACGCCTGCGCGGTTCTCAAAACACAACCCTACCCCATCATGCATGGAGCTCTACCACAAAGTGACCCATGGTTCTATCTCTGGAGGCCTCCGCAGCCACCACCGCTAGGTAATTTTTTTCAATGACCCAATAAACACCATTTCAGCATATTAGAATATATCATATAATGGCATGCAAACCAATCGGCAGTTTTAGGGGCATCATGGATTGTTGTCAGACACGTTTAACACCCAGTTTTGCCATTTGGCTTTGCAATCTTTGTTTCAAGCCTAGGATATCTTTCTGGCAAACAACAATGATCATGCATCAGTAACCAAGATGTGCTAGGTGCTGAGACACCACCACAAGGTGCTTGGTTTGTAGAGGGAACCAAGGCTAGTAACTGAGGAGCCAAACGCTTTCATAGGTCTAGTCATCCCCATGGGGTATTTGATTTGTAGTAAGGGCTTAGGATCATAACCCTGAGTGGTGAGCTGTTCCAAGGGATCCTGCCATCCTGAGCGATGGCAGATGTCAGCTTCCAGATATGAACAGTTGAAAAATTGTTTTCTTGACTCGTGTTTTCACCAGAGGACTTTAACAAAGTTCCCAGCTAACAATTACGCCTGGGATTAAAACCCATGGGGCAAACTGCCCCCAAGATTTCTAAGCAAAATAAGCACTGGCACTGAGACAATTGTTCTGGCAACATTGAATTGTAGCGCCACCCCAATAACTTTTAATCTTAACGTGCACTATGAGTGGTGCTAAGCAACCAACATTTTTCCAAGGTAAGATAAAAGATGAAAACCACAAGCAATCTGAACTAGTCAGCTTATCAACAATGTGCCAACAATTCATCAAACTTTATCCCTGGCGAACACTGGCCATAGAAGAAACTTACAGATTAGCTTCTTACCATTTCTTCTCCGTTGAGGCTAGCCTTAAGCTGTGCTCACTTTTTCTGCCATTGATGCTCCTCTTAGGCCCTTGCAGTTTACCATCTCATGGTCAAGGACTGGTCATCTCCAGACCAAGGGGATTTGTTCCTCTTTAACAGAGGAATGAGCCTTGTGAGACCTATCTGCCATCCCCAACAGTTTCCCTCCACCCTTGCATCTGGGATCAGATCACTGTCTGAAGGTACTTCCCTCTAGTCAGCACAATACATCCTACTATTGAGAAAGTCAAATATGGGCACCTGGTTAAGGATTCAATGTAGCTGTGGGAACTGCCATGTGTGGTCACTGCTATGCCAGACAATAAACAGCTGAAGAGGCCCACACTGAAGTACTGTGGCAGCTTTTGTATGGTCTGGCCCCATATGCCCCTCCATGAAAAACTTATCATAAGGAGTATTTCCTGATGGCTAGAAGAGCAGCACTGGTAAGCCAACTCCTCCGACTACACATCATTCCCGATACATGGAAAGGAAAGCATATGCTGCCTACATAAAAGGGGTTCATGTAGTGACCCTAGCAGTTATCATCCAAAATTTTCTGGGGGTACATTTTGGATGGCTAACATTCTGGATTACTGATAATATACTTGGTCATCTGCAGGCAGGGTTCTCGGTGGGCACTAGCATGGTGGAGCAAACCTATTGATAAAATGGAATGTGGTGGGTTTTGATGGAGGAAGCCTGTACGTAGACTTCGTTGGTCGCTGTGCAGCATTTCAAATGGTACTATTTGCGCAGGTTAGGTGGGGTCGTAATGGAGAATTGAAAAAGAAAATCATGGTACACAGAGGGGTTCAGCTCTGAAAGTGTAAGACCTGCACTCCTTCTTTAATCTTCAATGTAAAATGTGTAATCTGGTTTAAATCTATAAGGGAGTGCCCCGCTGAAGGTTGTCCCCACAACCCTATATGATAAACTGCTCTGTCAAGGCCTGGATTCATCCAGGTCTGCAGGGTGCTCTACCACAGTCCCTAGGGTTTCTGAACTACTATTGTCTTGTTTACACTAATTAATTCGAAAACCAGTGGTATGGTAATCAAATCAACAAAAACTCAATCGAACTTCTTTGTATTCTGAATAGAGTTATTTACTCACTCCAAATCATATTCAAAAAATTCATTGTGACAGGATAACAATAACTGTGATTTACAAAAACAATCGTAATAAATCCCAATGCATTTCGGGTTCAACTGAACCCTTCGTCAGGGGTTTACAATTTAAAAAAAATATACTTCGTAGCTTGAAGTTCCAAGGCGTGGCTCTTTTGTTGATGTATGTAGAACCAGAAGAGGATAACCGTTGAAAAAAAGATTTATCGTGGGCGTCTGTATTATCGAAGAAAACAGCCTTCATGAAGTGGCTCCGGAAGATTCCGTTTTCGGCGTAAGCCGTCTGTATGCGTCTGGATTTTATCAACCGTGCTCCTGTGTGTTACGGCACTCCCAGTGTCCCCATCTCACTGTCATCCGGTGTCATCTTCAGGAAGGGTTCTCAGAGGGCACAAGCATGGTGGAGCAAGCCTTCTATTATCCGGTCTGCTTTCTAGGTAGGCTGTCTTACACTTCTTTTGCCAAAATGGGAGTATATATTTGAATATTATTTAGATCAGCTACAACCCCAGACAGTGCGGTCGGTTTACATAATGTAAAGATTGGGGACTTGGCCACTTAGATGGAAGAGGCAGTTGGCAAACTCTGGGTGGAGGTAATAATGTCTGTCCAACCTGCAGGTTATGTGAAGAGGCTGAGACCATCTCTCATTCTTCTGGAAATCCTAGATCAGGCAGAGTTCTAAATGGCTAAAACCATTGTGTAAGCTAGTAGGCACATGACATCATTTAACTGCATTCTGTTTTTTCCAAGACAAATACCACTTTGGACGTTGTATGTGCAATTTCCAAATTTCTAGATGCTGCTCAGTGCGTCAGGAACAAGTTGAATACTAGAAGCGAAGATATCATGCTGAGGCGATATGGCATAGCTGCTCATTTTATACACGAAAGGGGAGGGCATTTCATTATTAGTTGATTTTAAGTATTACAAAATGTGGTTTTACATTTTTATTTGTTTTATTAATTGTGTATAATGTCATGTCAATGGATCATTGTAAATAAACAATCTATGTACAAGCAAAGAAACTAAATGAGGGTCGTAAGAATTTTTATTGCAGCATAGTCAAAAGTGAACGAGTCAATTCCCAGGTCCGTGCATCTTCTTATAGACCATCACAATAATGTCATTCATAAAACAGGGAGCTAACATAACCACATCAACATAATCCGAGGTCAATCACAAGCAGCAACAACACCACCACCACCATGAGTCTAGCCACAACAAACGCTTCGGCATCGCAAACCTGATAATGCACGACATACAGACGTAGCTGACTGTTCTCTAAGGCCACTCCACTGACAATGCTGTTATGTTGAGGTTTACTTATTCAGTGCATCACTCACATATCCAACTTGGCACTACAAATTAAACAATTACAAGGTGTTTGAAAAATAAAATACTTACTTGACTTTACTACAGAGTAAACAGCCGGGTATTTAAGGGTTTGCCTGGCTCTAGCTCCAACAACCAAAACTCCTTGGCACCAAACCTCACATAATTGTTTTTGGCAGGGACATAAGTGCTAACTTAGCAGAACGACGAGAACAATTCAGGGAGAGTCCGGTAAACATTGAGGCAAAGAAGTTAAGGAGAAATGTGGTACTCAGTTTTGTGGATTCTCGTCATTGCTTAAATCACACATTATAGTGAGTCAACCATTGCAGTGATTAGAGGGTGGAAGAGGTTTTTTCCACATTTTGAGAGACCACAAATACTTATCAGGAGTAGCGGCATTTTGCACCAGTTTCATGAGGTTTAGAACACTCCCCAAAGAATCCAGACAAGATTAAGTACGGGCATTTAATACCGAGATATACAAATGGTGTACAAAAAGTTGTAGGATACTCTTCATCAGTTTTTGCTGAAAGAAAACGTAGTTGCTTCCCTGGATGCTTGTAAATCAAGAGAAATATTTTGATCAATGTGGATGCACAAGGAACAGACCCACGGGCAAGATCACGCATTGGCCCACAACCACAGGGCAAGCATCGTTATCGAAGGTTGCAGATTTGGTTTTGGTTGGATTCAACCTTAAAACGTTGCTTAACATCCATCTGTTATCTAATGTGATCCAGGGTAACAATGAAAGGTGGCTGTGGCCATTAGGTAGTCCGCTGGTATATACTGGAACTTTGTTAGGACACCAGTGAGGTGTCCTCAGCACAAATGTGGACGTGGGCTAAGATCAAAGCATGGGGCTACATACACACAATAAAAGGTAGTCTTGGAGGACACAAGGAATGAGGGTTTGCAGATGGGAGGCAGGAGAAGAAATACTTGCAGACTTCGTTTAGATAAGAAATAATACAACCATTTATACACATAGCTGCCAAAATCAAAAGACTTCGTCAATGAGTGCATGCTCATGATGCACCTGTGTTGAAAGCATTCGAAAAGTCCAAAACAACTAATAAGCTAACACCATCATTGTGCAGCACACAGCCAAGGTAGTCAATCACCAATAAGACTATCAATTATATACTTCTGCCAAGTAAAATCTTATTACAGAGCCCTTATTTCACTAATCCTCCCAAAACATCATGGACCTCCTACTTCCAATTTTGAGAAGGCCTCATTTTCATATATATGCCCCTAGGGCTCAGGTGGGCCTGCTCCTTACAACACTAGGAACACAAGGACTTATTCATCAGAGCACTATGCATTGTTAAATCGATCTTGTACAGCATAATGTCTGGATAAACATCCACTATGGGACAAGATGCAGGGGGGCGCACAGGTTGAGTGTGTTTTACATGAGGCGGTCCATTGCAGTACAGAATAGAAGAGGATCTGAACCTTACAGCATAGGGATCGGATGGCTCTGCCCCTTACATTACATCAGTGATGCAGAACCCTGTTTCAGCAGTGTCAGTAATATCAGACTCTGCCAGAGACTGGTCAACCTGGTCCTATAATAAGTTGTAACTGATACTACCATTCACCACATTTGGTGAAAAAATGCTATATCTAGACCTGGCCATACATCTTCCACACCTGTCCTCACAGTTCCGACAGATTCTGCATTTATTGACAGTGGCATAAACAATTGGATGGCCAAAGCCATTAACTATTTTAATTAAAATAAGTTGCTACTACTTTTTAACCATATCCGGACCCATCGCACTCCATTATTTTACGACACACACTTTCGCAACCCACAGGCGCCCACCCAAGACCATGCAGGGAAGTGAGGCCTAGGGTGAGTGTGAGCCACCGATCTGCATCACAGATCAGGCCATTTTTTTTCTCGTCTAGAGCTCCACTTTTGTGGTCCTTTCCAGTCGATGCCACCAGTGTCAGACAAGGGATTGCAAGCTTCTGTGTGCAAAACTCTGTTTTTGATGCTTTGTGGGTGTGAGGGCAGGAATGTGGTGGTACATGAATCTACTTCCCCATAAGCAACGCTAACCAACCCAATAAAACCATGATTGCGGCCTACATTTAATGTGCAACTATCGCACACATGAAGTGCCCTGCAGCAGTTGACTTAGGCTTCCAGAAATAAGAATCTAACAGGGGTGGGAGCTTTGCAAGGGAGAGCGCCTGAAGAAGACATCAGATGAGTAGCATGCCAACATAAAGGACACTGCCTCAACACCCCAATTTCTCCTTCGCTTAGGCGCACATGCAAAAAAAAGAAGGTACCCCGTTATATTCTGCTTAGGCAGCGTCTGTTATGCGGCGGCTGAGAAGGTTCTTAGGACATAGCAACATTCTATGATGACATCAATGTATTTTGTATTTAAACCTGTCAGTTGAACTGTTGGTTGTGCCTGGCCTAACTGTATACGGGATTGTGTCTCTGATTAAATAAACTGCTTCAATGTCTCATGGTCGCGAGATTCACCTCTTTAATTACAACAATTTTGGCGACGAGGCATCCACAGACCTACGCTGTACGTGAAGCAAGCTGCGATTTATAGCGTAGTTGATTTGTAGGAGGCTTCTGCAGCAGCTGTTTTAACACTCAGGGCACCACACCATGAAACAAGGCGACGAACGAGGCATTGACACCCACACACAAACACCAAAGGAGACAGAATAATTATTCCACGCATCGCCTCCCTTTAAAAACTGCAAAGTTCAGCAGTCCCGCATGGGAAGAAATGCAATCAATACACTTGCTGCAACGCCCCGGGTACGTGGCTGTGAGTCACCAGGCCCAGCCCTTACACCAGACCCACATTTCATCAGCATTTCCCTGAACAGCACAGTGATCGCACTGCACAAGCATGGCCAGCTACTGGGAGTAACTGTAAGAGGGGAAATGATTCAACTATTCCAAGAAGGAAAGAGAAAAGGTCAAGGCAGCCTTTCAGCCCATTAACGGGCGAAAGGGAGCCAACGGGGGTTTAATGCACCTCAACAGGCGCAGCCCTGCAGAGCAATTCTTAGTGTGCATGAGAGAGGAGACACCATTCTCAACCAGGCAGATAAGTGGGCCAAGAAACGGCCTCCTTGAGAGGGTCCCAAGTCGGGCATTAACTCCTAAATCAAGGCATCAGCCATAATAAAGGATACAATAGTATTCATTCAACCAGGGGTTTGTAAAGCGCAGTTCCTCGCCCGTGAGGGGGCAGCTGATCCCAGAGAACACTCCAGGCTTCCCAATGAAAAACATAGACCACCTCGGATCTTTGGTATCTGAGGAACATAAGATTACTTTATCTGTGTCGGGATGGAAAGGAGCACCCTCCCTCAACCCCAAACCTTGGATCTTCTTCACCAGTGAGGGTGTGATCAACCAAGAAGTAAAGACGAGTCTGGGACTGCGGCACAGAATTCTGGACCCTCCAGAACAAGCACCGACAAAGCTGACTCTGCGTACTGGTAGGTGCTTTCCCCCAAATACAACACCAG
This sequence comes from Lissotriton vulgaris, assembly GCF_964263255.1. Taxonomy (NCBI): domain Eukaryota; kingdom Metazoa; phylum Chordata; class Amphibia; order Caudata; family Salamandridae; genus Lissotriton; species Lissotriton vulgaris. Next base: position 67,358,792 of record NC_141699.1, read on the forward strand.
ACTGCAGTCTTCTGCAGCCCTAACCACACTTCTTGCAGCAACTGCCACTGCCACTGGAGTAATTTAGTTTGAGCTGTTGTAGGATATGAATAGTTAGGACCTCTTGAGCCAGTGATAGACAGAACTTGCAAGCGACCAACTGAACTGAGTAAGTCCTCCTGAAAGAAACATTTTCCAAACTGTTCTAAATATTGCAGAGGGGGCGAGAAGTGCCAGCCTGACCCGTTACTGGTTTTCATTTCCACAAGGAGGGGACCCTCACAGCTAAGGGCCGCCATCCTAAGTGAGGAATGACAACATCAAAGCGTTTGATTACCTGCTGAGCTATTAAGTTGAACTGGGCAGTAGCCCAGACAGGCAACTCAATTTTCTATGCTAGCAAAAGACAAGCCAAGAGAGATATCAGAACACCTGCACTGTGCTCTTAAATAGTATACAACACCGTACATATCTTTTTGCACACATGGGTGTGGATCCCCCCCAGCCCAAGTCTGCACTACACCTTTTTCAGGCTTTCGTCAATAAGAAAATCTGGGATCTTCCTGTATTTAAAATGTGTGTAATGTTCGGCCAGTAACAATTATGCAGTGTGCATCGCCATAACCCCTCAAAGGAAGGCTTTGCTTTTTCTTTTTAATCCAGTTTAGAGGTTTGGTGGGTTTACGTACCAACTGACAGCATTTATCCTCAAAATGTAGGTACAATGTCCTCCAATATTGGTACTCGGCCTTTCCATTCAAAATCCTCAAATGATCACTTTGGTTTATTTGCAAGTTGCAAACATCCGATATCCTTGGCCTAGCTTCCACCTCATTCACTCAACCACAACACTGACAAACGTAGTTCTGCATTTGTTCTGGTCAACTTACAAGTCCACCCACAAACATTAACAAGCTTTGGACAAGTTACATAATTCCTGTACTGAAGATATTACTCACATCCTTCCGGTTGTCAAAGAAAGGACTAAACCAGCCACAGAACAGCATCATTCATAAACGAACTGTTCAAGTCACACTCCTACATCTGATGCATTAGGCTACTACAAGGTTTCAGAATGCAAGATTGCCCCTGGCATGCACTATGGGCATTATCAGAGCCAAATCCAAACAGAGGTGGTGGAAGTTTTCCGAAGGGGAATAGTTACTAGAATGGTTACCTGCAAGAGTGAAGGGCGGTTATGGTCAGATAGCAGAGACCATGCAGTATATGGTAGAAGCAGGCAGATTAGACGGGTCAGACCCTGTGACACTTTCATACTACATGTATCGCTGGGCGGACGCAGCTAAACAGGAATAGGTACATTCACAAAGCGCTTTCTAAAATGTATCTCAAAGTAGTGGACATTTTTAAGGGTTAGGTCGCCTGCCTGACCTTAGTACATCATAGTCTCCAAAAACACCAACAAGATGGAGGTACTGAAGTTAAGGAGGAGAACGAAGGGTCAGTGGTGTACAATCGTGGGAGGAGGTGGGGAGGGGGGCGTGGGGAGGCCCCGAACTACATAAACGCCTCAAACATCCAACCTTACATGTTGAAAAATATTGAATTGACCTGCTACTGTGAGACACAAAACACTATAAAAAGAACACAGTACGTTTTTAGAAGCCATCTGGAATTTCAGCCAAAAGAGATCTCACATAAATAATTTCTTTGTCAGGGTTTTTCCACCCCTTCAGCCATTTAACACTGTAGTCTTGCTGTAAACCGAAAACGTTGGGTACTACAGAGGCACGCTGAGACATTATACTCATTCAAAGAGTTAGAAATCTTCCATCTTAGACACGGTTTTGAGATCCGCCTTTGCCCTAGGACTTTTCCAAATTTTGCAGGGAAACCAGCCACTTTCAAGCAGACCTAAGACGGACAACCACTGGTCTTCCATAAAAGGACTTAAATCGATTAATAAAGCACAAACAGTTTTGCCTGTTATTGTAAACACGGACTTGCGACAAAACAATGCAGTTTTATTCACTTGCTTTGGCAACATTTAGACCTATCCAGGAACTCAATACCCCTCTCAACGGTGAGTGTTACTATCACTACACAGCATGAAAACTAACTCGGGAAGCTGAACCGGCCCATAAAACATGTCCTGTGGCGATGCAAAAACGTCAAGAAACGGTGCACCTTGGACAAGCAGTGAACTGCACTGAACTTAAGGAAGGTGGGGTTGCTCCAGTCTTTAATGGCATCTGCGCCCCGAAAGTGGGTTTTTCTGCTTGTGACGTCGAAATATCCCTTCCAAGGACTACTGGCCCAGAAGCTACTGCTCAGAAAGGAATGCATGAGTAAGAGTTGGGAGAGAGGAACTCAGAGGATAGAGATCCATCCTTCTTGGCCTCATGGATTTATCGGTCTTTGGTTGACACTTCGCAGAAAGTGCAGGTCGGCTTTGATGAGAGTATGTCAAGACAGAATGCTTTCCATAGAAGACAGTATGGACTTTGACAGTGGGAGTAACGAAAGAGTGAAGATGGAAGCAGTGTATATCCAGTCGGACAGAAGTGTCTTCAGTAAAGATTGCCGACAATAGAGAAAATGTACAGTAATGTACCAGAAGCATAATCTGAATGACCCTCCTCACTATCATCTTTTCACGTCCCTCATGCAGATGTGCCAGAGAGCGAGATCTGCTGGAGGGACAAACAGGGAACATCTGCAAGGTAAAGATAAAGGTTGGTGCCTGCTGACACTTAGAAACTGTGGCAGATACAAAAGGAGCACTGGCTACAAGGTTGAAGGAAGTCAGTATCAACGTAAGGACTTCCTTAACGAGGTAAACATATAAAGGCCCACTGTGTCTGAGTGTGGAGTTTCCTTCAAGGGTTAGAGGCAGAAACTGGTCAGAAGCCGACAGCAACATTCATGAAACAAATCCTGAAGTCAAACTGCCTATGAGTGAGCCCTCAGGAAATCTTGTCCATGGCGTTTGTTAAGCACCAGATAAAAAAAACTAAGAGGACATGCACCGACCATGGGCTGGAAGAGATGGACTCAGATATGCAGGTGTGCTGAGGACCTGGAACATAAAGTAGCCGAGTGATCTCTGGCCAAAGGCAGAAGCATCTCAGTTACACATCATACAGTGGTGGTAGCACAACTCCCACCTCAAATCAGGCCATGCATAGTTCCAGAATGAAAGCTACACAATGTGTAAACCGAGTTGTTTTCAACCACCTATGAATTAAAATGCATGAATTAAAATCAAATGTGTTTAGCGCAAACAGCTGCCGCAAGAGAGTCTCCTTCTAAAGAGCACACTTCAAGGATAGCAGAACCACCAAGTCTCCAAACCGTTCCAAAATCCTAGGTAGCGTTTTTCTGCCTTAGGTTGTAGGGAAGAGCATTCTACAACTTTGGCTCCTTTTGGAAAAAATAAATCTACCCCCCACATATGGAATAGAATATCCATTGAAACATAAATACCTTAGTTTCTACATGCTTAGCGTTCTGGTCACCTCGCTTGAATGAACACTGGGCCTCTTACAAAATGCTACATCACAAAAACACTCTTAAACCATGCCACTTTTTGGGCTGAGAGCCAATGTAGCTTTTTCGAGTGATCTGATGTCCGGCTGCTAAGCGTTGGTTTAAGAACACCCTAGTGTCAGCAATGCTGGACCTACTCCATTTCTTGAAAATTGCAGTGATGACAATGAAGGAGCAAAAGGATTGGATCTATGTCATTTTTTCAGTATATAAACAAAAGACAATGGTACATAGAACTAATGTAAAGAGAACTCTCATACAAAGCCAATGGTTATTGTTAAAACCGGCATGGATCCAGACCCAGTGAGAAACATATTTTAATGGCATTACGCAAAGATGTATGATTATCAATAAGGACTAGCTATGTTTGTGTTTAGAGACTCGAGAATGCGTACGCGTGCAGGCAAACCATTAGGTTGGATCATGAAGCCCTCACCCACCAACCTAGTTGGTGGCATGCTTCATCATCGGGCCCACCACAGTGACACCGAATATGTCCCGGGTGTGCTTCAACGCCAGATTACTGTGGAGCTGGTATTTTTGCTGAGTGTGCAGTGTAGTGAGTGAGATTGTGATAATTAAAAGCTATAAAGTGGTGCCCGGTACCCGAGGGTAAATGGATAAACTTTAATCACCGGGCCCCTGTTAGCAGCTAAAAGGCAGACGGACGCGCAGGAGTACGGATTATGACCTCCTGCGTCCTGTGTGGTCTACATGTTTCAGCCATGCCTTTGATTTTAAACCGGCTTTCCTCAGGACCAATGAGTATGTGAAAGGTGCAAATAAATACTTAATTTTAAGAGATTGTGTTTGTTAAATGTGTCGCACTCGCTAAGGTGCGTTATATGTCAGAGGGGGATTCCCTCTTGCTTTACTGTACATATAACATTAAAAACAGACAGACGTACAGGGTAGAGTCAATTAGCATGATTTGCTAGGCACGCAACATATTGCCGACTGCTAAGGTGCGTGCACGGCCTCGGGTTGGCTAAAAGGTGGTCACGCCAAGGGCATGACTGGCGTGGGTTATCTTAGTGTAAAGCCGGTTGTCTGGTCGTGGGCTAAACAGCGGGGAATAGCATAGTGAGTTACAGATAAGTAATACGATTTATCCTCACACTGGCTACTTGCTGTTAAAGCCTCCTTGGGTCACTTGGCAGAGAAAAAGACCCTATGGTGGTTTGAGAAAGGGATTGACTAGGATTCAACCTGTAAGGAGAGAAAGGTATCTGCTTACCAGGATCGTGGCGGTCGATAGCTTTGTACTCACGAAATTGCCAGTCTGGATCCTCCTTGGACCGGTCGTCCTTCTGCGGTGCCCTGAATGACTGGACGGGACGTTCTTTGGGTTTAAATAGCCCGCTTAATAATGTGCACCTGGAGGTATTGGTGGAAATAAAGGTAGATACCGACTCACTCAAGGAGCAGAGTCATCTTGTGCGCTGCGCATGTGGACGGGAGTAGCGTGGCTACCGTGCATGCGCTGTGTGCCCTCTAACAGCGAGGGGGTGCGGTATCTGTGCGCATGAGCGGAATGCACTCCAAGTAGTGCAGGGTGCTTGCGCATGCGCAATTGTCGCGCATGAGGCAGGATAAGAAAGCTGGCCTGATGTAGGCTAATACTCTTATTATAAGGAGTAGAGCAATTACAAACGGGAAATCACAGTTCTAGAGATGTCTGGGTCAATAAGAAAATTCAGAAAGAAACGGTTCAGGGGCCATCCGAATGGGGGGTAGGCTTATGGCTCAGGTGGTGAGTGAATTCGACGGAATGGAATCGTTCAGACCCTCTGTAGGTGTGGATAGGCGATATATCCAGCGTTGTTCCTTCATGAGGAGGGTCTTCTCATTGGACTGGGTCACGTCATACTGTTCAATGACCGTCCAAGTGAAGTCGTTTGGGGTGTGGTTTTGCAACAGGAAATGTTCAGTCAATCTACTTATGGTTTTTACCGCAACGGATGGTACTCCTGTGTTCGGTCATTCTGGTTTTCACTTTTCTGGTGGTCATGCCTATGTACCTCAGGCCGCATCTGCACGTTATTAAGTACACCAGATTGGCTGAATTGCAGTTGGTGAATTGGCGTTGCGTCCAGATTTTGCCGGTTTCTAGGCAGAGTGTTTTGGACGGGGAGGTTAGGTGACATACGCTGCAGTTGTTACAGGGTTGGTGGCCAGTGAGTTTTGGAAGGCCCCAGGCGTTCAGGATTGTGTTGTCTGCAGGGCGATTGTTGACCCTGGGTCTGGTAGATACCAGTTGATCCTTCAAGTTCTTGGACCTTTTGTACGCAAAGCGGGGCTTTTCCCAGTTTCTGCTTCCTGAGTTAATGATTTTCCAGTTTTTATGAATAATGCTAGATACATGGTTAGATGCTGTGTTGTATGTAGTAACACAGATTACCACAGGTGTTTCAGGTGGTTTTAGGATGGTTTCCAGGAGCGCGTCTCTGTTTTGGTTACGCGCCCTTTTGCGTGTTTTCGAGATGATCCTGGTGGGGTAATCTCGGTCCTCTAGTTTGTGAACTAGAGTAGTAGATTGTGATTTGTAATCTTTAATGTTGCTGCAGTTGCACCGGATGCGCAAAAATTGTCCAAACTGTAGGCTCTCCCTCAGGGCTCTGGGGTGGAAGCTGTCAAACCTGAGGAGGGAGTTCCTTGCCGTAGGTTTGTAGTATGTAGTGGTTGTTAGACCATCTTGTTCTGCTTTGCTGCTGAGGTCCAGAAAAGCAAGTTCTGTTGGGCTGCTTGTGCACGTAAAGCGGAGGTAGGCGTCACGGTTGTTGATCCATGCGATGAACAGGTAATGTTATATGTACAGTAAAGCATGAGGGAATCCCCGTCTGACATATAACGCACCTTAGCGAGTGCGACACATTTAACAAACACAATCACCTCAAATTAAGTATTTATTTGCACCTTTCACATACTCATTGGTCCTGAGGAAAGCCAGTTTAAAATCAAAGGCTTGGCTGAAACATGTAGACCACACAGGACGCAGGAGGTCATAATCCGTACTCCAGCGCGTCCGTCTGCCTTTTAGCTGCTAACAGGGGCCCGGTGATTAAAGTTTATCCATTTACCCTCGGGTACCGGGCACCACTGTATAGCTTTTAATTATCACAATCTCACTCACTACACTGCACACTCAGCAAAAATACCAGCTCCGCAGTAATCTGGCGTTGAAGCACACCCGGGACACATTCAGTGTCACTGTGGTGGGCCCGATGATGAAGCATGCCACCAAATAGGTTGGTGGGTGAGAGCTTCATGATCCAACCTAATGGTTTGCCTGCACGCGTACGCGTGAGTCTCTAACCACAAACATAGCTAGTCCTTATTGATAATCATATATAATTTGGGGTATCTGGACTAGCTTACCTAGTCCTCTCTCTCCTTTTTGATTTGGCAATTACGCAAAGATGTGCCATACTTACCACCAATCTTCTCTACCAAAAAACGCAGACAATTCTCCCTGCTGGCTTCCAAACTATGGAATGTACTCACATTAAACATGCATTAACTAGCGAATTTTGCCTTTTCAATAAGCCTTGAAATCCTCATCTTGTAGAATTCAATCCATCCCTCATAAGCAGTTTGCTATGGAAGAGCTTCACTCTAGATCAGTTACCACCCCTACAGCACCCATGCATTGCTCTAAACAATACACCACCCATTTTATGCATGAGGCAAGGCTTTTGTGAATTTATATGGAATGTTTTCTACTGGAACACTCAGTTGTTAATAAAATGAATATCTCAGTAATTTAAATGAAGCTATCGAAGGGCATGTACTAGGAGAAAGTGGTGCAGCAATATTTTGTGTGCTCTCTCTGGAAGACAAGTACTAAATGACAAAATGCCGACAAAAGCTTGCAGATCACTGTAGGCACAGAAATCCTCCAAATAGAACTCCTGCCTTAATGGCAGATTAGCAAAGAGAAAATCCCTACCCTGAGGGAAATTGTTAGAGAAAAAGATTTGTTTCTTTAGGATTCATCTTTAGTTTGAATGATGCCATGCAAAAAGGACAATGAGGAAAACAAGGATATGCTGCCCCATGGGGCAAGAGTTATAATGGAATGTAATACAGAACTACGAGGCTTCTTTGCACGCAAGTCTCCTAAAAGCAAAGCATGTTCTGAAGGTGCTGAATTCAACTTCAATGTTTATGATCTGATAGGGGATGAGCTAAAAGATTGCTGCTTGATGTAGGCCTTCAGGCATCACAACCAAACCCTCAACTGATGGCTGAAAAAAAGACAGCCTGGTAAAAATACAATTTCAATGAAAACGAAAGCACACATATGCCTTTGTTCATGGGACTGCCAACACTTAGCCAGTAGTGCCAGATATGTAGCAGATTTCGTGGAAAACTTTGCCTATCTAAATGAATTAACTGCAGTTATTTCAGGCCACCTCAACCCACCACTAACTTTATCACCTTATCCTGGCTTCCCAAAACACAAAACAGCTCTGTGTGCTACTGGCAATGAGAGTGGGTCACATATTACTTTACGTGTTAGTGGTCAATGAAAAATGTTCTTTTCAGGAGATGGCAAAGGTATTTATAGTGCATGTTACATAAGAATACAAAAAGCCGAGCACCTATGTTTTTATTCATGCAAAAAAAATGTAAATCAGCTTTTTAAACCAAATAACTGTATGTACTGCATTATGTAGCCCGTACACATTTAGTAAGGTGGTCTCATCTGTTCAGTACTTCTACTTAATTCACTGTTGATAAATGCTTTAATAACTTATCGCATTCGAGGATGCTTTACAGCACCATGTCCAATTCATGTTAGTGAACTTCTCCATGTTAATCACCCAGATGTCCATCTAGAAGCATATCTCGTGTGATGCATACCCTCGTCAGTCTCAGCAGATTTGCTGAGCTACGCTCTCATTCGCTCAATAAACTCCCGCCGATATACGGAACAGGAGCAAAAACACATGATGGCCAAAATGCCGGAAAAATCAAACATTCACTCCCAGTCACAGATCCGAGTTTAATCTATTGTTTTTTGCTCACCATGCCACCCCAGTTTGGATCCAGCCATATGCAAATAAGTCTACACCCTGCTTCCCATGGGAACAGTCCAGCCGAACTGCGAAGATTTGTGACTGGAGGTGAATGTTTGCACTGTTCAGAATTCCGTCCATTATCTGTTCTTTTTGACATACGGAACAGGAGCCACGCAAAACATGAACAGCTGCTCCCGCTGCAGCAGCCATTCAATGGCTTCGGCAACCAAGACAAGGAGGGACACTGCACCAGCGACCATAGGTGTGTAACCAGGGCCGTGGGGTGGGATGGAGGCGTTTGAGGGCTGGGCCAGCCCATATTAATCTATGGCCCTTCCAAATGACCAAGGCAGATGGCACAGTATAGAGATGCGGGAGTTCACAAGGTCAACGTACAATAAAAGTGTCTTTAAAAAAAAAAATCTTGTTACATTTGGTGTGTGTTCCAAGGCAGGTAAAATGTCAGGCTATTTCTTTTAACAAAATGCTGTTTTTTTTGGGGGGGGGGGGGGGGGGGGGGGGATGTGCTTGACTTTTCTTTCCTTGATTGCAAAGTGAAAGGATTTTGTAGTAAACTCTATGACTCTTGTGGGGGGTAAAAGAGGTCCACTGTATTTATGTGGCATGGGAGGTCTAAATTATGCAGCAATCTTGACTAAATTATGTGTCAAGAAAACAAATGATGCTGCTTAATGCGGCACATTTTGTGATGGTCTCAATACATTATTTTATCATTTGTAAACGCTCACACGGTCTGAAAAAAGATTTAGCTTCATTAGTACCAGTTCCACATCCAACTATGGTTCTTCACGATGCTCTATGGGTTTCTTTTGTAATGCAAGTGAGTTGTTACTGAGTAGAACTGGCACTTTTCAGAGTGCGTTTAACGTGAAACAATATAATTACAAGTATACCCATACATACATTTTGGTTAACAGTTGCCCCCGATGAAGGGTGTGTGGCACCTGAAATGCATTGGGATTGATCGCTATTGATCCAAGATATAACTGTCAACTTGGATGTTAAAGTGTTTCTGTACAGAAATGTGTTGAAACTCAAATGATTTGTTTTTTAAACCAAATCAAATTGTTGTTACATTGATTTTGAACGTAAGAATGCTTATGAGATTTGGCCCATGTGCCTCAAAGGGTAGAGTACTTCGGTTCCCTGGGTGTGTTCCTGTTGATTTTTGGAGAAGGGCAGACTCCGACACAGAGTAGCCCACCAAATTTACAGAGGCTGTTCTAATTTTTGTATTACTTTTTGAGAGCACTATTTCATTGTACATTGATTGAGGTTTCCCTGGGTGCCATCTAGCAAGGCTCAAATACAGCAGGTACCCACAGTGCCAGAATTGGCCAATTTGCAAGACAACATTTTGATATTTCCTTGCGTCTGAGTGGGCTTAAGGAGCATTTCATTTTACTGCCATAGTTGTGCAATACAGCAAAACAAGCATTTGGATTTTTTTGAGTTCGAGCTACTGGCATTGCAAATGGCAGTGCTGTGGTTTGTCTTTGCGTCAACACCCCTTTCCCAGTGAGAGCCTTAGAGGGAGAACAGTATATGCCCACAGCACCTTGAAGAAGGGGCGGATAAAAATTAAAAAAAAACTCAATTTGCAGACAGACGATAAGTTGCATACAAAAACGGGTAAAGAAGTCGTCGGGAAACAGCTGGAATACACATGCCTTTCATTTGGGAGGAGTAAATCGAAGCAGTGATCCCGAGTAAATAGAAGTGGTGATCCTGACATGAACTGGATTAGTGATGCCTTGAACCAGGAGCAGCAACGGGGTGAGAAACTGTTCCCGGTGAGAGGTATGCCAACTTCTGGACAACTCCAGCAAGTTTACGGTTGAAAATAAGTGAGGGTATGTGGCATATCACCAAGGCAAAAATTACAGGAGGACAGTAGTGATACATGGGGCAATACTGCGGTGGTAATCTCTTGATCGGAGAGCACCACCCATCACTGCTTAGCAGACAGGGTAGTCAGAGCCTTAACTGCGACTTCAGCGTCTAACTCCCTCCACTTCCTCCCTATCCTCGAGGTGGCAGTCCCCAGTGGCTATTATGCAAGTCTGGTGGACTTTTGTAATGCGCCATTTGAACCTAAAGTTGTGAAGTAAAACTTATGTCCACGCACATAAAAAAGGGAAAGGAGTGGGGACGGGTCAGGTGCTCGGCTTGCACGCACTCTTACTGAGCAGCGCACTAGAGCAGATAAGCAATCGAAACAAAATAAACACAACTCTAATTAAACAAACAACGTGATGGTAATTAGTGTAGGGTTGCTCATGATAACTCATAGTGGAAGTGGATCCTGAAACATTGCTAAGAACTATTAAACTATGAGCCAGGCAAGGACGAGAGCACTAGGGGAGATTGAGCGATACAGCAAGAAGCAACCCAGCACTTATGTGGAGTACTCACACAGAGGAGCAATGGGGGGGGGGGGGGGGGGGGAGTAAGGGACAGACGGGCAAAATGTAACAGCCGTGCGGGATGAGAGCAGCAACCTCTGATGCAACAGGCTCAGAGCAAAGGATGGGTCCATGAAGGGGGCACCGCACTGAGCCAGGAAAACACGTGCACTGGGCCCCAAAACTAAAAGAGGGCGTAAACACAAAACAAAAAACTATTAACAACCTAATATTCCAGGGGAGGAGCAAGATATGAAAAAGAGGGGCATAGAAGACAAAAACACCATTGAGAAGCAAGCTTTTTCGAGTTACACTCTCCTTAACCAATCGGCAGCAAGTAGGCAGAATGAAAACTGACATAGTGAATACAGCATATCTTCCAAACAGCACATGAGCGGTCTAGGCTCGACCTAAAAGCAAACTAGGGAGACATGGGAAGCATTTCCCTCGCAAGCCGACTTGGATTTTGGTAAAGATAATGCTGCTGTTTTTTTTTTACCAGAAACATTTTCTTTTCTAGTACCATAGATGACCCGTTGGCAGTTCAACCCACTGTGGAGGCAGTGTGGCGGACGTCAAGGGGTCATTGTTCGCCCTAAAGCAGTTAAAACCCACCAAATCCATGCAGCCTGATGTCCTGTATAATAAGCATGGACAAAGACTGCAGGGGAGGAGGACAACATTGCTCTAACTTCTTTGTTCCAGAACTGTAGGGGACTTTTTCAGTTCCAGGAGCTACCCGGGATGGTAGATTTCTGGGACTGGGGAACAGGTAAAAGCACAGTGGTCAAAGAAAGCTGGTAGCGCTGCTAATGGCCATGCATAGTCAAGAGAAAATGTCAGTTGCCATACATGATCTGTGGAGAAGAAGGGTAGAGCGAGAATAAACAATACTGGGAAGTACAAAGAAGATAGACGTTCTAGAAAAGGAGAGAAGATTGAGAGAAACAAAGGAGAGTAAATAGAAAAAGCAAGAGAGTAGGAGCGATGTTACTAGGAAGATTGATGCAGCACAAAACAGAAAGGGATAGTGGGGAAAAGGTTGAGAGCGGCAGTAGGGACAGAGATTGAAATAGAATAGAGTAAGTAAAGGAGAGCCTAAAAAAGCAAAGCGAAAGCCAGGTACACATTAAAAAAAAATGGAGACTGGAGATTTAAAGTGCCATTTCTAGCTTATGTTTTGGCCAATACACCTGGCCCAATGTGATTTCAAACCACAATTCTGAACTTTATTTTCAAAAAGGGATCTTAGAATAAGATTTGAAGACCACCTTGCAAAGTGGTCTTTAAAATCCTAATAAGAGCTAACCAATTTTATTTGATCCACAATGCTTTTTTACAAATTGCTTAACAAGGGCACCACCTTCCTATGTGTTATTATAAGCTCTTGTTGAGAAGTGCCGGTGTCTTTTCTTTTAGTACACATCAGCCAAGACTACATTTGCTTGCTAGAACATACAACCTACTTGCTGAGGAAGCCAAGTTCTATTACGGTGGGCAATTTGCCTTTCTGGTGTACTTTTAAATATGGCAGTTTCTTAACTGTTCTAGAACACGAAGTTTGCCTTATCTGCACCTGTACTAATGCCGAACAATCCCTCTGCAAGTAAATATTTTCCATTTCTAGCACACATGGCAGGCTTCCATGTTTTCTACATTCACCACTTAGAAAAGTGCTTGTTCGTCCAAGCAAAGTCAGCCACGTAGAGGTTGTCACCTTGAGGATTCTAAGCAAGGAATCTACAACATGTGAAAAAGTAGATAATGTCCATAATTCTGGAAGTGCAGGACTCTATAGCAGAGGTCTTCAAACATTTTTACTCTGAGCCCCCCCTAAGCAAAATGTTTTGAGGTCGGGCCCTCCTCCAAAACTTTATGGCAAGGATTGGGGGAGCGGGAGGGACATGGCTGCGAGCAGGGAGCGGGGCTTATGAGATTATTTCAGGAGTACTTTTTCTATAGCTTAGGAACCACACTAAATATGAGACTTGTGAAACAGCAAATGCAACAAACAAAAACAGATATCCGAAACAAACTGCTTTCCATAATTAAGGGGTTGTGAGCCCCTCACACTCTGTGACCCCAATACAACTACACCTGCTGCACTAATTATAACTGCAGTCCTGAGTAACAGGATATCTCCTCTGCATCTTACCTCTTTCCCACCATGACGGATTATCACTTCGATCCTAATGCTTGAATGGAAAATAAGCTCCAATGCCCCTTTTTTAAAGGTAGACAGTCATAACTGTGATGCAGTGGGCCCATCAAATCCCTGGGCTCCAGTTATGCAAAATCTGCTACCTTAATGATCACCAGCCATGGCCACTTACACAATTGGCAGCAGTACCAGCTTTAGTAATGAATGCCCCTAAAAAAATATATATTCTTATATTGTCCCCTTCTTTGGGGTATCTCTCTGAAGAAACGGTCTATGGCGACTTGTAAACATACAAATGAGTCCCCGTACAGTGCTCCATATTCTGGGCCCTCTCTTTGAAAATATCTATGAATCTCGCACCTTTCCTCTGTCTCCTAGCCCATTACTGTGCAGCAGCAACATTTTCCACATACTTATCAGTTTACTGCATTTGCTACATACTCTGCAGATTTCAACAACAAAAACTTATTTCTAGCTTAAAACGGAACAAAAGTTAAAGTGTGACAGTGTTCCGGAGCACTGGAAGGCCCTTTGCAAAGATGGACTGGTAATCTTGTAGTTGCTTACTGCTGTATTTGGGTGTTAAACTGGTACTAGTGAGGTGAAATATTTCACCCAACAGTTTTACCTTGAGTTAAAATGACAAAATAATGAAATAATGCTAACCACAAAATGTGGCGCATAGTGCCGCATAATTTACCTTTTCTTGCTGCATAATTAGTCAAACCTGCCACATAATGTGGTCGTCTTCTGCCGAATAATTCTGTGGCTCTGCTTAGAGTTTCATGGTGGCAAAGGTTTATTCTTTTTGAGATGTAATGCAAGGGTGTGATCTGGAATAGTGGAGACACTTACAAAAATGTCTCTATTAGATACAGTTGATTAACAAGTATATTTTGTAAGAACTTGTTTTATCTCAATCACTGCATCATTTTGCAGCAGCCTAGCTTAGAGTATGTAAATACGGTTTTAAAATAATGACCTACATATTCACAGTACTTTCTGCCAGTCTGGGACTTTGTGCACTATAACCAGGGCCACTGGAATTATGCAGCAGCAGGCGGCCAAATTATGCAGCAGGATTGACTAAATTCTGCAGCAACAAAAGCCGAATTATGCTGCATAATGATGCATATTTTGTGATCTCATTACGGCTTTATTTTGCAATTCTTACACTGGTTAACACGGTCCTCCCTTTTATCCCCCCTCATAAGTAACACATTAACACCCATATATAGCAATAAGAAACAGAAAGGTAACCAGTCAACCTTTAGAAAGTGCCTTTCATTGCGAGCTAAAGTGTTGGTGTGTTTTAGTACCTTTTGAACCATATGAGCTAGAAACAAGTTTTCTTTTAAATCCGCACATTATGCAGCAGATGATAGATTATGTTGCAAATGCAAGACATCCATAACTATGTGCAAAATGCCAAAACCGCACGATTACATAATTCCAGTGGCCCAGACTATAAATACAAAGGTCACTATTCCTCTGCACCAACTAGGGTTCCATTAGGTGTTGCTCTGCTTTAACACACATGGATATCTACAGTGATGGTAGTCACTAACTGAGGTTTCATAATCTAAAAGAGTGCATTAATCACCAGTTAGTTTAACTTGCATTTATTATCCAATTAAGCTATTATTGCATTATTTTGAACACACTTGCATGACTGAAAACACAAAACACTAAGGCCTTATTTTTTTTTGGCAACCTCTTTGACCCTGCCAACACACCAGGGGCGCAACTATACCCGAACTTCGTGGGGGGGGGGCGAAAGGGGTGCTACCACTTCCTGCCAGAGCTGGCCCTAGTACTAGTCGCATATGGCGCCCTCTCCCATTTCCTGCTTCTCCATGAATTCTCTCACTACCACTCACCAACAATGCATCTCATTTATCTATAGCACCTTTCAGACTAACATTTCATTTTTTTTATAGCGCTACTCCTAGTTTACTCCCACTCAGATCTGTGGTTTGCATGGTACACACTCTGTAGCAAGCACATTAACCCTCTGCGCTGTGTGGGTGGCAGGAGTGCCCATGTGAGTGCACAGTGAGCGATGTCACAGTGTGAGAGTAGGGTAAGAAGAGTGACTGCAGTGTGACTGAGGTGACCATATGATTTTGGGAACAGATGTAAGTGCAGAGTGGGACGAATGAATGCATGGTTAGTGATGGGCTCGTTTGAGTGAAGTTGCAGATTGAGCAGTGATGGGGACAGGTGAGTGAAGTGTCCCATGAGTTCAGGGTGAGTAGTCAGCTCATGGGACTGCAAGGTGAGGTGCAGCACAAGTGCATTGTGAGTGCAGAGTGATCGCTGTGAGTTTAGGGTGAACAGCAAGGGTGAGAATGAGGAGTTGTCTGAATGCAGGGTGTATTCCCAGACACTTGAAGTAACTCTGCTTGTTATTGACAGCAGCGTAGGGTTTCAGGTATAAGTTAAACTATTGCTATTATGGCATTAATAAGGGATCCAGGGTGGAGGAAATACATAATGTGCTGATCCTGCAACAAACTTCCAGTCTTATGATTAGGGTTGCCAGCTCATTATTTTGATGCCACAGAGGGCACAAAAATAAACAGTCACATAAAGCTGTTTTTTCAACACTTATCTGAGCGTACTTCGAACATCAAATATAAATAAAAAGCACTTTTAATTGTGTTCTAGGATGGCCTGAATGATTCATGACTGATAATTAAAGGGAACAAAGACATAAAAGTCACATTACAAATGAAGACACTCTTATTTATAACCCTATTTAGTGTTCAGACAAGGTCTTTGCAGGCTCATTTAACAACACATGGCTGGCATTTTTAGGTCTCGCCTTTACCATTCCGCAGGAATGGGAAATGGGGAGAATTCAAGTCGGCAAAATCCACTTCAAACCACGGGCTTTCAGCCGCGGTTTTCTTTAAGTTCACGTGAATCACGTGATTAAACATGCACGCGCATCGGCAGCATTTCTCCTGCAGGCTCGCAAAAGGCTCTCCTCCCTTCCCACATCAAAGGCATCAATCACCCTCCCACAGGCTTCCCCAGCGCTGCCCCGCACCCTGCTTCACAGCCAGGCCATCTGTTCCCTGCCAGACCTCTCACACCTCCGTCACAGCATGCCTGTGTACTTCAAAGGCTTATCACTTCACAAGGCCGGCCGCAGGCCGTGCAACCAGAGCACTTCAGTTGGTGTGCAGCCCCCCTCCCAGCACTGCCTTGTTACTCTCGGCAGCCGTGAGTCCCTAAACACTTTTTATATTTAATTAGCAGCAGCAGCATTTCTCCTATGCCAGGCCACATCAAAGGCTCTGTGCCACTTTCACCCACACAGCAACACTTACAGACACGCAACGCCACTCACACCCACGCAAGCCCACTATCATCCACGCAACACCACACTCACCCACGCAAGCCCACTATCATCCACGCAACACCACACTCACCCACGCAACGCCACTCACCCACGCAACGCCACTCTCACCCAACGCCACTCTCACCCACGCAACGCCACTCTCACCCACGCAACGCCACTCTCACCCACGCAACGCCACTCTCACCCACGCAACGCCACTCTCACCCACGCAACGCCACTCTCACCCACGCAACGCCACTCTCACCCACGCAACGCCACTCACCCACGCAACGCCACTCTCACCCACGCAACGCCACTCTCACCCACGCAACGCCACTCTCACCCACGCAACGCCACTCTCACCCACGCAACGCCACTCTCACCCACGCAACGCCACTCTCACCCACGCAACGCCACTCTCCCACGCAACGCCACTCTCACCCACGCAACGCAACTCACTCAAAGCCACTCACACACACGCAGTGCCACTTTCACCCACACTGTGCAGTGCACAATAGGTCTCGCAGTAGGAAAGTTGGAGCTATTGGTTTTGTAAATGACAAAGCCCTTCATGTTTTTAAAATGAAAACAAAAATAAAAGGCATTGTTATTTGCAATTGTAATAGCTCCAACTTTCCTACTGCGAGACCTATTGGCAACGCCACTGCTTGTTCTTTTGGCAATTCTACTTTATGTTCCTTTTCATGAAATGCATTCTCACACTAATAAATATAAAATACAAATGTAAGGAACAGGCAGAGTGGGGGCCAAGGAGGTACTGGAACCAGAAAAAAACTAATCCTTGGTAACCAGTTAACAAAAAGGTATGTAAATATGCAAATGGTATTTAAAGACCTGTGAAAAACACACCCGTGCCAGAGAAAAGATTCCAGACACTACCCAGCCGAGCCCACAGACAGAAGCACACTCACTGACCTCCAGCCCCACGGCACTCTGATATCACTACAAGGGCTTCAAGGTAAATAACGACAGCCTGGAAATGCAGCAAATAAATATTGCCGCACTTCCAGGCCATCTTCATTTACATGTACTTACAGAGGCATGCTCGCCCCCCTGGGAACCCGTCCATGCCCAACAGCGGGGCGCGTCCCACAGGTTGAAGACCTCTGCTCTATAACATCCATATGGGAGGTACCATGCAAGCAGCATCAAAAGGAGATGTTATCACAGAACAGGATCCCAGATGAAAACAGTTAAACTATGACTAAGTCTTTGAAGCAATGCTGCTGCCACCCCATCTACGGCTCCTCTAACTAGAGATGGAACTAGTGTCCTCAGCCAGGCCACAAATAGACACATCCTGGGTTCACACAATCACCTTTCCTTTATCATAAAAATCTGTCTTGCTGCTCACCATCTAAGAAACGTCTCCTTATGTACAACATCTTTCTCAAAAACTTCCTGTAACTTTGAGTGGAGTAGGACAATGGCGGAACCGGTTTCAAGTGCATGCAGTATTGACTGGTGCTTCTGATCAAAGATAATTGAAACATTGATCTTTTGTCACACCCGTACAGTGAAATTCTTTGCGAGACTTCTCCAATCTACCCTGTAAAAAGGCATTTAAATTCTATTTAGTTTTCAACAACATGTTTAAAACACAATGTTGGTCCTCGGATGCTTGATTCCGTTCTGGGAAGGACATGGCTTTTGTAGTTCGGACTGGACTGTTCCCATGGGGCACAGGGTCAGAGCTGATTTGCATATCGCCATTGTCTAACCCACGGTGGTGTGGAGTGCAAAAAAACGATGGATTTGGGCCCAGATCTTTGGACTGGGTTGAATGTGTGACATTGATCCGCATTCGGTCCATCACCTGTTTTGTTTTTAAAAACACAATGTTTGCCACTAATTTCCCAAAATGTTCTTGATGGATATGATCCAAGCTCTCCATTTGAAATTAGTAACTAGTTAAATTAAAACTTCACTTACGAAACCAGTCAGTATTAAAAAACTCCACACTTTACGAAGCAGATGAAGTTTCCTAAATTTACGAGATAGGACGATTTCCTGATGGGAGAGTGGAGGCTAGACCTACACTAAAATATGAGGTGTGGGAGGGAGGGCCATGAGCAGAGCCCAGTTTATAAAAAAAAAAAAATTGATAAGCTTTGCATTACACCAAACTTGAATAGATTAGAAAATACACAAAGTTGCGAGTTGTAAATGTAAATGTATTGGCATTTATATAGCGCACTACTTACCCGTAGGGTCCCAAGGCGCTTTGACCGCTGCGAAACCCTTCCTAGCTTCCCTGAGAGATGGTCCCTTAGTGGGTATCTCCAGGGTGAGACCAGGCATCCCCGGCGGTCTGGTGGGGCCGTTAGTGAAGATGAGGCAAGCTAATGCCCAGAGTTGCAGAGTGTGATCGCTGATCAGAGTGGGCACCGAGGCGAGAGAATTATCGAGTCCGCTGACCCTGGTCCAGAAACCTGCCGCGCCGGGAATCGAACCCTGGTCCCGGGCCGTCCTCTGCTCTCAGGTCTGCCGCCTCTAACCAGTGAGCCACACTACTTCACTAGTTAGCATACTATCAACTCTTCTACTTTAAATCCCATTTAATTGATATGATTAAAAGTTGGATTGTCAACAATTGATAGTGTGCATTAATATGCACCTTAAAGGAATCCAAGTATTACTTCACACAGAATCACATGGTGTGACCAGAATACCATAACTAGAATCAATGGCACAGAATACGGAGGACAAAATATTGAATCCTAAATATCAACAGGTAAGTATAGGTTAACTATACCTGACTGCACAGATATGTACACTCTATATATAGCATCTTTAGAGCACAGCTTTAAACTTTGCTCATAGCGGAGGTCCATGCCCTCCAAACATAGTTCTGGCTACGTGCATGTGTGTAATACACTGCTGGTAACTCACAAGACAAGCTGTACACTAGTCTTCTTTGACAACACTGAAAGACAGGTACTACAGCGTGCGTGCCTTTGGTTCCAAGTATCATTTTGTGAGAGGTGCTACCGTGGAAGGATAAACCCCAACAACCGTATTTGGGCCCCAGGCAGTTTTTTTCATTTCATCTGAATTTAAGATAAGAGGACGGCATGTTCCTAAAGGTTGGTGCTAATCATCTTCATTTGAAGCCCTTCCACTTGACTATGGATCTCTAATTTTGGCAGGGTGGAAATTATATCGCAACCATGCCTACTCTTTCACAGCAAAGTCATTGTAATAATCGCTGTACTTCTTCAGTCATCCTCAAGAAGAACAACACACTGTATGATTATTTGCATTGTGGCAAACGCATCTACAATTTAGCCTGTTCCAAACAGATCAAAAGACTTAGCATGTAGATATGTAGTTGTCAAATTTAAAGCCAACCCAATGCTAGCTTGTGACCACTAATAATAACAATCATTGGCAACTACGCAGATGACCTCCAGCTCGTTTTCAACCTTTCTTCTACCCCTGATTCTCTCCCTAAGTTTTGTTCCACCTTAGTTTTTATTTCTGAGTGGATGAGTGCCAATCACCTGAAGCTCAATCCTGACAAGACGGAACTCGCCCTCACTGGTGGTCCCTCGAATCCTTGGTCTCCTGCACACTGGCCCCTTTCTTTTGGTCCCCCCCCCCCCTTTGCCCGCTTCTTCTGTCCGTACCCTTGGTATCAAAGTCAGCCATGACTTATCCATGCATAGTCAGATCAGTTCCGTCGTGTCTTCCTGTTTTCTCTCCCTCCGTCTCATCCGGAAAATTTCGCGGTTTTTCTCCATCGACGCACTCAAAACCATAGTCATGGCCCTTGTCACCTCCCACCTCGACTATGAGAATGGCCTGTACGTGGGAATACCCGCCTACGAAACTCGCCGACTCCAGGCCATTCAAAACCAAGCTGCCCGCCTCATTCTCTCCCTCCCTAAATCCTCTCATATCACCCTTGTTCTCAAGTCCCTTCACTGGCTCCCTGTCCGATTCAGATCTTTCTTTAAAATTGGCCTGTCTAGCCTTTCGGGCTCATTCCTGTTCTGCTCCCCTGTTTATCACCTCTCTCATCTCCTCTCATGCCCCCAGCCGCACTCTTCGTTCCTCTTCCCTTTCGCTTCTGCATATCCCCCGCTTCCGCAAATCCAGGACGGGGGGTTCCCGATTCTCAGTCCTGGCACCCCAGTTTTGGAATAGTCTTCCACTCTCCATTCGCTATATCCCCATCTATACCCACTTCCGGAAAGCCCTCAAAACCTTTTTCTCTCAGGCATTCCCCTCTTAGTCTCCCTGGGTTCCCTCTGTGAGCTTTGATCAGGTACCCAGCGCCAGGAAGCCGCTTGGTCGCAGTGCGCTCTACCAAATATTTTTTTCATTTCATTTCATAGCAAACTGGCCTTGCCTTTTTTGGCTTACTGGGTTTCCTAGTGCTTTTTTGCGGATACTGTGTAACATGGAGGGAAAAAAGGTGTGATGATGTGTGTGCATCATTCCGTAGGTGTGCCTATGCGCGATCCATTGGCTATATCAATGGTTTTTTTTTCAAGCCATGTTGCATAGCAGTGCAGCCTGCGTGCAACATGTTTGAAAGGCGCTATGATGCTAGCCACAGCATAGTGTTTTTTGTTACTTTCAGCCATGGTGCATAGCAGCTGTGCTGCAGTACAACAAGGCAAACTTTTTTTTTTTTTTACAGAACACGCTGATAAAGCTAAATAGCTCTCACATATGCAGTAACTATTATTTGGGTGGGAAACAACAACAGGGAGATATGGGTGAGGGGCGGTGGGGGTCACATGGCAAGCAACAATGCAGGATGGGACAAGCCATGGGGCTGGGAGAGTAACTACCCCAAAGTAACAATGACAGGAAAATTATGATTCGGGAGAAGGATAAGCAAAGATGTAGAAGTGGGAACAAGCAACAAAGATGACAATTAGGGGAAGAAGAAAACGAAAAGTACTTCAATCCCTGCACGAGCAGAGGAAGGATCCATATTAAAAGGAAGCAATTGCTACTTGGTCCATGCTTTATGGATGGGATAAACAAAAGAAGAGAAAGGGAACCCGCAAGCGCTGACCAATCAGGAACCAGCAATTAAGAATGAAAATGAATCCAACTAATGATAAGCAAGGAGCAGGCCCAAGCTTTCTTTTAGTCAACAGAATGTCTTGCAGAGAACACTGAATGCACTGGCTCATAGGAGACCGAAAAAGTATTTCCCTGAATGTGAATAGTTAAAGAATACAAACCATACCCAATGAAAAGCATGATAAAGAGCTATGCTCCAGAAGCGGGACACACATAAAAAGAGAAGGGCAAACTTTAATAATACACAAGCAAATTACAGTAATAAAGCCAACTAATGGCAAGCGATGGACAGCTCGTTAGGCCGCTGTAGGTTTTTGGTATGGTTCGCAAGAAGTCTTTTTGAAAATAAACAACTAAAACGGGAGACTTAAAAAGGGAGGCTGTGGCAGCTCTAACATGCCCAACGGAATGGATGGGACTGCCGCAATTCGACACAGTTTGGGAAATGTTAACACCTTGCTGTTCATAGGTACTAACCTCGAGAGCAGACAAAGAGCTTGGAGGTAATTAGAGTAGCTTAGAAATCAGAATAAAGTAACTCTTGCAAATCCCATTCAAGAATGAATGCTGCACACTGGGTGCAATGTTTCACGGTTAAAGTCGTTAAGAGTTGGAGACTCATTTAATGTTACCCAAGTGTAATTTAAATGGCAACAAACCAATAGCACAATTAGGCTACAAAAGATTCATTTGAAAGCTTTCTCAACCTGATACTGCCACATTCTCAGGGTAAATGAAGTACCAGAAAAAAGGTATCCATGAACCAGACATCGCTCTGTGTCACCGTGACCCTGTGCCGAGTGCTTCTGATGGTGAAGAGCCTGCAAGTATGAGGGGCATTCTTCGCAGGGACACATCTTGGAGACCTTAGGACACCCTCCCGTGCACGCCTATAGAGAAGGCATCTATCTGAAAGGGAATACACTCGTGAGAGATTAGCAAAGATTACGCTGCACTCCTGCTATCCTACTTACAGGCACCACACAGGTCTATGAAAGTATTTGACTGACTCTTCATCGGCCTGTCTTTCTGTATTTGCCCCTTTTGAGGTACGCCACGCGACACCAGGACTCTGGACCCAGCGATGCTGCGGCACAGCTGCCCTTCTGATCTCGCACCTCGGCGTTTCCAACAATGTCCTTCCCACGCAGGGATGCACCAGAGGCAGCATCCATCTGTGTCAGCGCTCAGCATCCCAGAGCAGGGCCTGGATGCACCGCGCCAGGTGGGCCGCAGACTCCCCATGATGCAGCAAAATCTAATAAAACACTCTTACCGAGCTGCCTGCCAGCTCTTCTTGGCTCTGCAACCGTGGGCACTAAGGCTTAGATCATGGAGCCTTTCGTACGGTTACAAATCGAAAGAGAAGGCTGGCCTACAAATCAAACATGTTACCCGGCAGTCTTGCTTTTTTTTTACAAACAAGCCTTTGCCTTTCATATGTTACTATTTTCGGTCTTGAAAGGTAGGTGGCACCAACCAATATTTGGACGAGAAACAGCATTAGAACCAATCTTAAATATGGAAAGAACAAACTGATAATACATCGAATTTTTGTTATTACCACATCGACAACAAACAACTGGAGAGAAACAGAAATAATCTGAGAAAACCCTGGCTGTCAGGGCCTTAAGACAACAGTACCCACAGTCATTACATGACAGAGAGATCACTTATTTCATCCTCTGCTCGGTTAAACAGTTACACAAGTTTTTCTGGAGCCATAACCAGTACTTGCTTAGCCGGTTTTTACATCCTCTCAAATTCAACAAAATAGGCCCTTTGAGGTAGTGGTCTGCCCAGCATTCAATGGTTAATCAGGCGACGAGCCCAGAGATCAGAACCCTTGCTCCACAGTAGAGAACTTTGCACTGGGACCACAACTGTGCGGTAGGTTTGTGCAATATGAAAGGAAAATGAGCTTCTGAGCAGAAAAATCTGAAACTTCATAACCACATTGCATTAAATCAAGAATCAGCAACTTTCCATGGCGCAAAGAAGAGAACCCGGGTGAGGTTTATTTTTCCACTCACGCTCTAAATGCTCACTTGACCAAGTCCACAACATCAAGTTCTTATATAGGTAATGTGAGCATCAACAATGTAAAAAACGTTATTTAGCTGCTGGAGATGTTCAAAGCAGCAGGTCTCTTTTTGCCCCATGAATAGGTGTAGGGGTCATTCAGAAATCCAGCTGGCAAGTGGACCCTTGTCTTGTATGCCAACTTTAGCCAGTCTGCTTTTTTAGCACTTTCCATGCTGGGGATATTAAGCTGAAGGTGTCTCATGAAAGCGTCTTTTTTAGGTCTCGCCTGGCGTTAGCAGCGAGCATGCGCTGCCCTCGCCATGCAAGAGCTTCTTGGAATCAATACGGTTCCAGAAGTTGTGTCTCTGCTCCGCCTGCATTTTTGATTGGTGCTCGTCATTTTGTGTCACGGATTATACAGGATTATGCAGAACGTACTGCGATAATTGCACCGGAGGTTTAGTCCATCCTGGTTGCCACCCTGACCTCTTTTGGCCCCCCCCACCGGGATGGGATCTTTTACTTGCGGCAGGAGACATTGTCTCTTAACACCTTGGCTGCTAGGTGTTTTCCCCTCCTGTGCTGATCCTGGATGAACCCCATTGTTCATGACGAGCTCAGCTCGTCATCAGCACAGCTCAACCGTGCCTCATGACGAGCTGAGCTCGTCATGAGCATGGAAGGGGTTAATTAGCATCTAAGCACTTTTTCCTTTTATTACCGTGTTTAAATTTAAGAATGGCTGACGCCCCTTTCATTTCTCTGGCGCGGCTGGTTTCTTTTTTAATTTCATTCCAACCTTTCGCCATCTTGTCTCCCGAGCGCCCCACTGATGTATCGTCACTCGCTTTATATTTGATTTTATCTTCTACGCCCAAGGACATTAGAGCACTTTAGCAGAGAGACAGATTGCTTTACATGATTTTTTAAGTTTTTCATTTCTCCCGAGGTAAATAAAACGAGCACCATTTAAGTAGCGCAAGAGACGCATTATTTACAAAACATATTACACTGTTGTCGTATCACATCAAGTGCATAGCCCAACAACCATTTCCGCTTTTTCGACTGCTTGTTACGCTCCACCATGGCACGACATCGCCTCTGTTCAGACGGGCGTCTCAACATTCTAAAAGGCCATGACTGGCTGAACGTATTTTACAGTGATACGCGCAAGGTTGACAATTATGCGCTGGCAGCCTTGTATTCGCTTTTCATTTTCGTTTTTGATACTGGTCCTACATTTAAAACAAGGACTGCAAAAGCTGGAATGCAAATAAAAATAAAAATAAAACGGGGCTCATTTTGGTATTCATGTGGAAAACTTGAGATCTCAGATAATGATAATGCTTACTTTGCGCACAGCCTGGGTTGCCAGATGAGTCCGTAAAGAGCAATCCCTTGGTTTGGTTTCCTTTTACAATTCGATGATTGTGAGCCCAACTAGTCAGACTACAACTCCCAGAATGCACCAAATTAGTCAAATAAATATCACAAGCCTGAAATAACAGTAAATCCATGTATATAGCGTTTCATACTACCGAGAACATGCTGTAGCACATTCAATGGACAGGAGTAGGAGCTTTTTTTATGATTTATGAGTACCATTTGCTGTCCCAGTTTGGTAACAAAATTCCGACTTCATAAGCGTCATTACCCTTGGCATGGATATTACAGAAAGGCACAGCGACGCATTGAACCGTATTTCAGAATCTAAGAAAAGTTAGCCCTCCATAAGTGCCAGATTCAAAGCACAGATGTGGAAACCAGATGGCTCCATGTCACCAGAACATCCCATTTCCATTCCCCGAGCTTTCCTTCACATGTCGCTCGTGATCAGTTGCGTTGGCGCCATTGGTTACATGGCAGGAAGGCAAGGCCACATCTCCCCAAAATGCAATGTGTACTTAAAAGTATGCCATCGGACTAGAATAATGGCGCATAGCACCCAATCAAATAGGTTATAGTTTGGAACGGAGGGCCGCTCTCACTATCTCTTAAGAGTCGTTATCCCACAACTAGCAGATGTTTCACTTTGTTTCCTTTACTTAAGCAAACCAATCTGCTCATTCCAGTATAATATTCCCAACTTTTCTTCCTTCCACTCTTGTCTATGGGATGAAAAAACTAGGTGGGGGGGGGGGGGTCTCACAAAGGGGCGTGGTCGATATTATTAAAGGCGTGGCTTAAAACCACCGAAGCTAAAAATCTGTGCTTAGCATAGTGTGCCGCCCCACCGGTATTTTGCTGCTTCTACATATATAATACAAGTAACATTACACTTACAACACTCCATGACTATTGGCTTGGTCAGTGGGTATAAGTTGCATAAGATAAACCAGCATTAAAAATGCAATACGTCTCGCCTTTCATTAAATTAAAGCCATTGGTTTTGCTATACAATACCATTAGCAAAGCAAATGGCTTAAACTTAATCAAAGGCGATCTATTGCATTTTCAATGCTTGTTTTTTTTTAGCTATGCTGACGCAATATGCACTCTTAACATATCCGATGTGTGCTGAACTCATTCTTCAGCAAAACAATGGCTTTGTCTTAGCAAACCTTGAATTTCCCCAACAAGTGCCAAGCTGTCCATTGTATACTGCAGGGCAGACGTGGAGTGGAAGAACTCCTGAAAACGGTCAGAACTCTGGGGCACGCCCCTGTCTCTGGGCTCTAGGAGATAACATTCCTAGTTGAACCTCCAAACACCCCCTAGATCCACCTGTCTCTGCATGAGACTGCTCCATTTATGAAAGGCCAAGAATGCGCCGTTCGCCCCCGAGAAGCGACACAGCGGGCCGAAGCCCGTTACAAAAAGATCAAGTAGACGACACTGAAAGTGAACCCTAACAACAACACACATGCACCGGCTTCAGACTGCGCAGGAATGTCAGCAATGCTGGCCCTATGGGAACAAGGAGGCCAGGCTAACGGAAGTCAGATATAAGCCCCAGAGCTTCATGCGGCTGTCTGATGAAAGCTACACATCTGCCTGAAAGGAGCAGACAACTAGCAAAACAACAACAAAATACAAGCATTGGCAGAGCTTAGGCGAGAGCTATTGGATTTACCAATGTTTTTAACCATGTTGTTTAGCAGTGTGGAAAAACATGTTAAAAGAAACAAGCAATTGCGTATCACAAGACAGAGGGCTTTGCCCTGGAGAAGAGGAATTCGGGCGGTCTCGTGATAATATGAAAGGCCGAACGAGGATGGATGTGTTTAGTAAAACGGTCACATTTAGTTAACAGCATCTTTAATACAGTCTCAGAGGCCGCTGTGCCTTAATGAAGCACTCGTGTCCTCTTTGCTCATTGGGCGTAAGGTTCCTCAGTAAATATGCCTCCTTACTTATTTCACTGTTGGCACTGCAAAAACGTCAACCAGACACGACCTCAGACCCAAGCGTTAATTTACTGCTATTACTTGGACGGCCTCGTAAGATATTCCGTTCAATTCTCTGGATGGAATTAGAGGCTCTCGGGTCCGGCACTTCATACCAGTGCCCTGGTCGCCGGTGTGATACATCAGTGTGATACATCACAGATGCACCATTTCAATCTGGAGTTTGTTTCTTTCACATAACGTGCTGGCATCCACCAGCACTTGTCCAGCCTTGTGTTTGTTTATTCAACTATTTCGGTGTGGACGTTTTTGTCCAAGGCTGGCTGTGAACACATATTTTGAGGGATACAAACATCTCTCATGGTACACAGGGTTGCCAAACAAACATTCTCCCTTCCTGGGAAGTGGATTGCGAATCCTCGAATGCAATAAATGGAATCAGGCTGGCCAGGCCTCCGGAAAGGCTCCTTCCGCAGTGCTTTCCGTGCCAAGTGCACTTCCTGCTCGCTAAGCATTCCTACCGGCTGTTGGTGAAGAGCGCAGGGCCTCTGCTCTGATGGAAGCCGGGGGGGCCCAGGTGCTGCGTGGCTTGGATGGAGACCAGCATCGGACCCACAGCCCCCCCCCACAGTCCAGAGTGAGCAGCCTCGGGCAGCACTCCCACTGGACGTGTGATCACTCTGTGACCACAACACTGCGCACACTTACACAACGAGTGCTTTAACCAGCGGCGGCTGACGACAGACCGTCTACATACAACACGCTTTCAAAATGTTTTCCCTTTTAATAGTTTTTGCAGAACAAGGACTTACGCAGAGTACTTTCTGTACCAAGCCGGAGTGTCGAGAACAAATCTGTTTTTAGTAAACAGGACAAGTTATGGTCATTTTGGGGTCCAACTGGAAAGCTACTTGTACTGTCCTGCTGGACACGTTCTAGTGTTTTGCTCTGACACTAACACCCACCCATCACAGGCGTCACCAGTCAGATGACCCTGCTTATAAAAGGGGCCGGGCGCACGTGCTCTGGGCCAGTTCCAGTACCCCACTACTCTCTCTGTGTGGTCACTTCTGCAGCATGAGGGCCCAGTGGCCCAAGACAACACAAGCGGTCCCTCTTTCCCTGGAACTGGGGACATGTGTTATGACTCCTCACAGGCAAAGATAGCCCTGGTAAAAAAATAATTAAAAAAAATAAAAAAAGATCAAACCAGCCGCATTCCCTTGTTTTCCATACGCTCTCTTTACACCAATCTATTTTCTCTCCCTCCTTCTCTGTGATCGCTTTTCCCCTACCTTCCCTTCCTCTCCTGAAGCCTTGCAGTGCTTGCTGCACTCAACCTCGGGGTGCAGGGGAAAGGGACAGAGGCACCAGGAGAGGCCACAGACTTTCACTGGCTCCCCATAAAGGCAAGAGTCACCTCTAAGATGCTCACCCACGCACACAAGGTCCTCCACGACACCGAACCAGCATACCTGAACAGCAGACTCAAATTCCACGCACCCTAAAGGACTCCATGATTAGCCCAGCTATCCTACGCCGTGGTCCCACACACCTGAAAAACCAGATCAGGAGGCCGCTCCTTCTCATTCCTCGCGGCCAAGGCCTGGAACGCCCTCCCACGCCACCTCAGACCGACACCATCGCTTTCCATCTTCGTAAGAGACCTCATGACCTGGCTCTTCGACAGACCCCCTCCGTAATGGACTGGAACCTGCAGCCCCCAGCGCCTTGAGACCCCACGGGTGAGTAGTCGCACTTAAACGCTTGATTCATTGATTGACACCGGCCTCCAAGGGCTGCAACCTGGCAGGAAATAACAGGAGTAATAAAAGGTCTGTCCCACACAGACTACGGGAAAACGCTGATAGGTCTGTGCAGGCGGGGGACACCGACATTCAGTTTTTGGGGAACTAGACTTATTTTTCAACAGACTTTGAGCCGTATCAAGTGAGAAATGAGAACAAAGCAAATATAGGAAAAACGGTGTCAAAGGGGAAAAAAGTTTCTAAAAAAACAACCCCAATAGTGAAGTAGAGCCAAAAAGCGTGAGTGGTGGGAAAAATCTAGAATGAAGACTGGACAGCCATGGTATTTGGCAATCCCAGCATTTGGTAACAGGCTATTAGGGAAACATTTAGGGCCCTGCAATTTACAAGTAGAGCATGCACTTCTAAGCCGCATTCTTGACATCCTAACCAGGAACTAATTCTCGCCTGGTCCCAGCACCAGTCCAGGATAGTTAGTTGGTCACAAGAAGCAACAAAACAGGTGGTATCCTTAATATGTTCTTCCCCTCCACTATATTTCAGGCTCCACCTCTTGCCCCTTAGTTTTCTCTTGTTTGGGCAGCTGCCTGCTTCCTTGCGGTAGCTTAGTGAGGGGCTAGTGAACTGCTCTCCAATGGATCCCTTTGATTTCTAACTCACTGCCAGCACCTGGAGTCCTCTCACTGCCACCCCCAGGGTTTAAACTCTTGTCCATTCCCTACCTCGTTGCTCATTCTCTGGCCTCCTCAGTAACACAGTGCTCTGAAGCCCACCCAAAGGCAGAATATGTGCAATAGAAGGATAAACATGCCATGACCTAAGCTGATCTGTAAGGGACGAGATTGGGATCCTCTATTTAAAGGGACCAAGTATTTTCTAATGTTTTAGAGAGCTGCAATTTCATTTCAACCACAGAGGGAAAGTAAAACTCAAAGAGAGCAATATATATTGGACCAAGACAGTAATAATTAATTTACATGCTAAACACTCATCATCAAAGCAGATGTGGAAGGGCTCCGGCTGGAATTAGAAGTGGGGGGTAATCACTCCAGTCACAGCTTACTAGCTTTTCTCTCAAGCTAAAAAGAAGCGAGCGAGATGATGGCCCAGAAATGGACAGCAAGTTCATTCCAATGGAAGGGCTCTCATAGGAGATGGGCCCAGCATCTAGACAATGCACGGAGGTTATCTGCTGAGAAGAGATTTCAAGTGGGCATGTAATGGGTTAAGGTAAATTGGGAGCAATACAAAGGAAGTGTTATGATGGGCTTGAAGGTAAGTCTTGATATAAGATCTCTGGCAGTGAGGCAGCCTGACTGATGAAAGTAAGGGTAGAGTGGGGAAGACTGAATAGGGTTTTGTATGACAAAAATTATTACTTTAATCCACAGAGGGGGCTCGGGAGGAAATTGGAGCAGATCCAGAAGGAGGCTGTTAAAATAGTCAATGATCATCATGACAAGAGTGGGGACTAATACCCTGGCTCTGTGGAAGTTAAGGCAAGGAAATATGGACTGCAACTAGGTCCCAAGTGCTTGATATACGAGTCAACCATCACGCAAAAGTTAGAGAGTACCGCTAGTCTTCAGGTTTCGAAGATGGATGTCATTAAATGTAAAAGACGAGGGAGAAGTAGCAGTGGGCAAGGTAGCATACACTGTGGAATTCAGAAATCTAATCAGTTTCATCTTGAAGGAATTTAGTGTGAAAGAGTAAAGAGACATCGAATGTTCTGCTGCTATCAGGCAGTCGGCCAATTTTGAATGAAGGCTAGGGGAAACAACGGAAAGTAGAAAAAATAAGTGCTCATCAAACTAGTAGGACAAGAAGCCAAATTTGGTGAGGCTATCACCAAAGCAAGTGATATGTATAGCAGTAAAAGAAAAGTACAGCCAGGACTGAACTCCAAGGGACAACCCTGGGTACGAGTCACTTGATCATAAATTAAGGTATTAACTAAAACCAATTATTTTTTTAATTTATTTTTTTAACATCTTTTGACACACAAACAGCAAGATAACCAAGTTTACATCCTCCCATCTCTCCCTTAAGCTGACTCATAACCACCCCACCCAAGACATTACTTCCAATTTGTTTTCTCTATGTCAAACAATAATTTTCAATTCTAACTTCTCCAAAAGAAGTATGAAGAAATTTAATGTCTGGTCACCATCGCTGACCCTCAACCAATCTTAGAAACCAACACCACAGTCTCTCTGTTACACTTTCCTTGGAGACTTACATCTTACAGTCTGCGGTTACTACTCCTACTAAAAGGAGGAGCATGGGCGTGGATGGTCCTGCAATGCTCTTTAACCCTGATCATTAACTGGCATCGGCTTCGCTACCACTACTCATAGCACAGACTAGACCTAATCTCCTCCCTTATGAATAACTAGCCTTTCTTTGTCCCCTGTTATCTATGACTGATGCTTGCTTCCCTTCCACAATGATCATCTGCTAGCCTTCTGAAGCTTCTTTTCGCTAGTGATAATCTTCGCTTCCATCTGCTAGCTGACCTCTTTGGACTTATTTGCAGCTTCTTTCTTCATGATCCTTGCGTTCTCCAGCCTCTTCCATCACCACCCTACTTATGTCTGCCTCCTACAACTGACCAATCATGAAACCACCCCACCCTATGGAAAAACTTCCTTCCGTTCTCCTTAATTCACTGAGATTATTTCTTTGCCCATCCCCTTCATTGCTACTGTGAGGCATACAGATGGCCTGCAAAGCCAAGGTTTGTACGACGAATGTAAAACATTTAAAATAAATATAAGTAGCTGGTAGCATTACCTAAACCATATTAGTTACAAATTATCGCCTGATAGTTATTCTTAACTACTTCAGCACCTGGGTGTAAGATTATGTCTCGAGCCCATTTCAACGAGGAATGTTTTGACTCAGTTATGGTGCTGTGGACAACATTCTGGCATTTTGACTGACAATTAAGGAATATGTATTGCGAACAAGTAAATAGGCATATTCAGCCTTTTAAGTCAGAGGGCCTTTGGTACAGTTGAGCGAGCTGCTGTATAGTCCAATTTATAGGAAACCCTGGTGAACTTCTGAATGTAATCATTGTATTATAATCAAATAATGGGGCCCGGGTGATGTATGGCTCCAACACTCTGCTCTCTGGTTAAGGATTCAGTAAACAATGGATTGAAACACGGATGCATTCTGAACCAGTTTTTCTCACTCCATGCTACTGATCTTACCACATATTCGTTATGGGTTAGAACATTTTACACCATGCTGAGTGGAACTCTTATTTTAATTGTTATGTATGCAGATGACAGTCTTGTTATATTTGACATAGAGAGGCACCTAGACACACTGGCAGAGGATGCACCTGCAAAATGGTTTCCAAACAAATATAGAAAATAAAGAAAAAAGAAAATTGGAAGATGTGGGTACATTTCCCCACATTGTACATGAAAGGAGTTGAACTCAAATCTATGAAAGGATATCAATACCTTGGCTTTAATATAACAAATATGGCAAATATTTACGAACCGTAACTCTATGCTCCACCTGAACGGTATTGTGCCGGTCTTCATTCAAAAGCGTTGCTTCATTCTTTGCCCCGATAATAATCCTTGCTAACACGAAGCCTTCCAATTTTACTCTTTTTCTCAACCACACTAATCATTCTTACTCTCCACACTGACCAAGTCCTTCAACAATTATTCTACTTACAGTTCAGCCTTTCCTACTCGCACCATTGACCTTGCTTCCTGACAATTCCCTGTTAAACATTGCTTCTTCCCTTTCACTACAGAAAAGTTTAATGCTGCAACATCACCCAATCAATCAGTGTATGTGAAGCGCGGCTACTCACCCATGAGGGTCTCCAGGCACTGTTGGGGGAAGGGGGCAGCGGATCAGACTAACTGCTGAGTTCATCTGAAGAGCCATGTCTTGAGGTCCTTCCTGATTGAGGCAGTAAAGGTAATTTCCTGAGGTGGATGAGCAGGGTGTTCCATGTCTAGGAGGCGAGATAGAAGGACATTCCTCCGGTTCTGGTTTTGCAGATTCGTGGGACTGTAGCCAGGGAAAGCTGGGGGGAGTGGAGGTGTCTGTTGGGTACGTGTAACATGAGGCAATGATTTAGGTATGCGGGTCTGGCGTTGTAAAGGGCCTTGTATGTGTGGGTGAGGAGTTTGAAGGGTATTCTTCTGTCAAGTGGAGCTAGTGGAGTCAGTGGAGGCCGCGGAGGTGTTGAGTAATGTGGCTGCGACATGGGACCCACCAACATAGTCTCTCATACTACCTTTACCCCTGGCCTACTAAGCCTGTCCTTTTCATTTCACATTTATTACCCTTCTATGTTCACAAAGACCACCCCCATTCCCTGTCAAAAATGACCCCCAAGAAGTTCCTCCTGCCTTTTAAGCATGTCCCATCAATAACATGTCTTTATCCTCATCCTCCCTTTAATTTTGAACATACTTTTTTGATAAATATTTCTGTATTATGCCAGTTCATTTTTTTTAACTTAGTTATCACACCATGTCCATCAAAACCACATCATGTTGCATTTTTCAACTAAAGTGTGATAGTGAAACTCATTATATCCTGTTTCCTACCATATATATGTACTAAATACATATGTTATAGTTTTCTGCACAGTGATCACCCAATTACATGTTTATATGTTTTGCAGTACAGTGCTCTGAAACTTGCATGGCCTATTTTGTACTATATAAAAACAATTCATAAATATACATTACAACCCTTCCCCCTTAAACATCCTTAACGACTGGAACCCAATCTCCACTGAGGACACCATCCGCCTGATGAACTCCATCCACTCAGGATCCCCAACTGACCCATGCCCTCACCACATCTTCAACAAAGGAGACTCCATCATAGCACCACACCTCCGAGATGTCATCAACTGCTCCCTCAACTCCGCCACCTTCCCGGAAAGCTGGAAACACGCAGAACTCAGCGCCCTTCTGAAAAAACCCACAGCTGACCCCACCGAACTCAAAAACTACCGCCCCATCTCGCTTCTTCCATTCCCGGCCAAAGTCATCGAGAAAGCTGTCAACAACCAGCTCGCCGCCTTCCTCGAAACCAACAAATCCCTCGACTCCTCACAGTCCGGCTTCCGAGCCAAACACAGCACTGAGACCGCACTCATCGCAGCAACAGACGACATTCGAACTCTACTGGACAATGGAGACACAGTCGCCCTCATCCTCCTCGACCTCTCCGCAGCCTTCGACACAGTCTGTCATAGCACCCTTCTACAGCGCCTCAGAAACGTCGGAATCCAAGGAAATGCATTGGAATGGATCACCTCTTTCCTCACCGGAAGAACCCAGAGAGTCCGCCTCCCTCCATTCAAGTCAGAGGCCACTGAAGTCATCTGCGGCGTACCCCAAGGGTCCTCACTCAGTCACACCCTCTTCAACGTATACATGAGCCCCCTCGCGGCCATCGCACGCCAACACAACCTCAACATCATCTCCTACGCTGACGACACTCAACTGATCCTCTCACTCACCAAAGACCTAACACCGCCAAAACCAACTTACACGAAGGAATGAAAGAAGTAGCCGAATGGATGAAGCACAGCCGTCTGAAACTGAACTCAGACAAAACAGAAGTCCTCATCCTAGGCACCTCCCCCACCGCCTGGGATGATTCTTGGTGGCCAGAGGCCCTTGGAAAAGCACCCATCCCGACGGACCACGCACGGAACCTGGGCGTCATCCTGGACTCCTCACTCTCGATGACCAGACAAGTCAACGCCGTTTCGTCATCTTGCTTCAACATCCTTCGCATGCTCAAAAAAACTTTTCGCTGGATCCCCACCGAAACTAGAAAAACGGTCACCCACGCACTGATCACGAGCCGCCTGGACTACGGAAACACCCTATACGCCGGTACTACCGCTAAACTCCAGAAAAAACTCCAACGCATCCAGAACGCTTCAGCCAGGCTCATACTAGACATCCCGCGAAAAGAACACATCTCTGGTCACCTGAAAAACCTCCACTGGCTCCCCGTAAATAAGAGGATTGCTTTCCGCCTCCTAACCCACGCACACAAAGCACTCTACGATCTGGGACCCGAATGCCTCAACACACGACTGTCCTTCTACACCCCCTCCCGTCAGCTACGATCCTCAAACCAAGCCCTTGCCACGGTACCTCGCATCAACAAAAGCACCATGGGAGGTAGATCCTTCTCCTACCTAGCAGCTAAAACCTGGAACTCACTTCCCACTCACCTTCGCCTTACTCAGAACCACCTAGCATTCAGAAAGCAACTTAAAACTTGGATATTCGACAAGTAATTCCCATACCTTCCTCAAGCGCCTTGAGACCCTATGGGTATGTAGCGCGCTATACAAATCTCTTGACTTGACTATGGTGTCCTTGCATACCCCCACTATATCCCTACAACCTTTATCCGCTTAAAAATACACCACTTATTAATTCATCACATACCTTATCCATGTAACCCTCTCGAATGGAGAGGTCTCTCTAGTTTTACAGGTTCACATGAAAGCAACTCAGAATACAGCCTTTGTTCTCTAACGTGTGGGGTTTGTAATCATGTTTATTTAAAGTTTAAATCAGCACTATAAGTCCCAAGCCACAAAGAATATATCTGGGCTGGGAGAGTTACTCACACATGGCCAGAGGAAATTTTGACTTGGCTCTTATCAACCCTTAATGTCTCACCTCGCATCTTCATATCATATATGATCCTGCAGTTACTCTTACATTCCTGTTGCAGGTACCTATTTTCAAACAGCCCCATCATATTCCACTCAGCTCCCCATATAGCTTGACATCACTCATCCCAGAATCCCATACAGAAAGCCCAACTCATTCCTTTAGGACTTCAGTATTACATCTCCTCATGCTTTCTCCTCCAGTATTACATCTCCTCATACTTTCTCCTCCAATACTCCCTAACTGCCCCAGTGTTCCTTCTTGTGGCCACCTTCATTGCCCCTTCTCATAGTCTCTCCCATATTTCTTCCCTTTTCACCCAATATTCCACCTTCCAAATCCCCAACTCCCCCATCAAATGTTTTAATTGACTACTTTTCATGTCCTCTCAAAACCCCTCCCATACCTTCTTAAAGTCGCATTCAATGTTTCCTTAGAGGCACACCTTCCCATCCTCACCTAAAACCGAATACAATCTTATTTTATATTCCTAACCAGTACACTCTTGTGGTCGACTGTTTAAGCACTTTGGGAGTTAAAGATCAGGCGACTGACCCACTTAAATCCTTCCTGACCTCTAGGGTTCAATCAGTTCATCCTTATGGTCACACCTCTGAATCCTATGTCTTACCATGTGTTGTCCACCAGGGTTCATTGTTGAGCCCATAGTTATTCAATATCTACGTCACCCCGCAGGCAGCACTTATCAGATCCTTTGGGATCTCATACGCTTTGTATGCTGATGACACCCAGATAGTTGTATCGCTTTCCAATTCTAACCAAGGCATTGATGAACCTTTTCATAACTGAATGTCTGCAGTTAGCGACTGGATGGGCAGTATTTGCCCTAAATTAAATTCAGCTAAAACGGGGGTGACGCTGTTTGGCCATAATACATCCTTTTGGATCCCTTCATGCTGGCCCTCAGATATGGGGACTCTTCCCATCCCTAAGAATATAGTCAGGAACTTAGAAGTCCTGCTGGACAACGGATCAACCTATAAGAACCAGGTTAATGCAGTAATTTCTTCCTCCATTTTTAGGTTTCGCCTAGCCGTAGCACTGCACAGCAGTGCTAGCGCAGGCGAAATCTTTTGATGTACAGTAAGGGGCTTTGTCCCGCCTCTCTCTTCCATTGGCTAGCTCCATAAATGGAGGCTAGCCATTGGAAGAGATGGTTGTCAATTACTCTTTCCCCCGTCACGACGAGATTCGGGGGCGTTTCCGTGTTTTTTTTTAAGTCCCGCCCCGCACACCCTCCCTCTCGCCATCCCGTTGTCCGTGCCTTCTCCCTCCCACCCGCCCACTGTCCGTGCCTCCTCCCTCCCGCCCACTGTCCGTGCCTCCTCCCCCCCGCCCACTGTCCGTGTTCGATGCTGTCCAATGTCGCTTACAGATCCTACCGCTCTGCCTCTCCCCATTTCCT
The DNA here is from genome assembly GCF_964263255.1 of Lissotriton vulgaris. Taxonomy (NCBI): domain Eukaryota; kingdom Metazoa; phylum Chordata; class Amphibia; order Caudata; family Salamandridae; genus Lissotriton; species Lissotriton vulgaris. The sequence goes on from NC_141699.1 coordinate 67,395,570, forward strand.
CAGTGCCTCGATGCTTCAAGGAAACACTCCCTATACACCCTCCCTCTCGCCGTCCTGTTGTCCGTGCCTTCTCGATTTTCTCCCCCCTGCCCACTGTCCGTGCCTCCTCTCTTCCGCCCGCCCACTGTCCGTGTTCGATGCTGTCCAATGTCACTTACAGATCCTACCGCTCTGCCTCTCCCTATTTCCTCAGTGACTTGATGCATCAAGGAAACACTCCCTATACTCGGAAGAAAAAAAAAATCTGGACACACGGGTACCTAGAACAGATGAACCTATGTACGGATGGTCCTAACGTGAAATGACATCCCTTTCGTTTGGGACGTATGTTTTATAGTTTCTCGGTGACGGCTGCCCGGAGGTTGGGGTCCTTGCTAGCCTTCCTTTCGCGCGGTGAATTGTGGGCCTCTTCCTTTCCACTCCGGAACCTGAAGCTGACACGATGGGTGAGTCCGGGCTCCCGGTGGTTTTCTAATTGTTTAATCGTATGCGGAGAAGTATTGTATGGTGTTTGTCCGAGGAGTGGACATTGGGTCTTCCTGGGGGCATGGATGCCGGCGGGGGCTGGTGCTAATAGCCCTCACCAAGGGACTTCAGCTCTGAGCCGTCATGCGGCTATGGTGTGACAGGTGGGGGGTCAGAGCATTTCAGGTATGCGCAACACAGACCGCTTTCCGACTCCTGCCGTGCTGGATGTTCTCAGCCGGCTCCTGGCTCCAAGGTGTTTTATGGGCAGCGCGGACACTAAGCCTTTCATCCCTGACCTTTGCCCCACCCCCTCCTTCGGTCCGGAGGCCCTGCATGTGTGCTGCAGAGCTGAGCAGTCGGTGTAACCTGCACGGACAGGTCTACAAAACCAAACGGTGACACTGAAAGGTGCCCCCTCGACATGCCCTGGTAGAGAGGCCTTTCTGACAGAAGCAACCGCCCGCCTCCCTTACAAGCCCCCGACAATGCTAGCCAACCCTGCAGAACATAAGTTTACGATGGAGATTTTAGGTGCAGAGGGCAGGGGTGAACACACGGAGGAGGGGCGAAGCATTGGCCCGCACAGCTGCAGACTCGGGGGCTGTCAAAACGAACATCTGGGAAGCACAAAACACCCTTTGACAGGCCCGCGCTGCCTGAAGGAAATGTACTGCTATAACGACCCGGGTGAGATATATATATATATATATATTTGGTGTTGTAGGGTGCAGTATACAGGAGCTGTATATACATATATTTATATCACAGCATACTGACAGCCAGGCACCTTGGTGCTAGGATGGTTCATCACACAAACAGACTGCTATTTTGCCTCCAGCACCCCTCCCCCAAACAAATAATGGATATTGAGGCTGGTACCAATGTCTTGGGGTGTCTGTACACTCTTTAATGGACGTCAGTGTTCATCCTGTGTTATCAGCTCCTGCTGGGTGACCCTGTGGACAGGAAACAAGCATCCTGGGCATAGATTGACAACTTGGGGCAAACAAAGCAAACACAAGGAGATGATGGACGGAGCGCTGAAACTCTCCCGACACTCACCCCCAGTCCTAGGATACTTGTTTCCGGTCAAGAATGGGCCTGGCCTGGCAGTTAGGGCTGGACTGTTCCCATGAGGGGATGGGTCAAGACTGATTTGCATATGGGTGGGTCTGAACTGGACTGGTGAAGTGAAAAAAAAGAACGATGATGGATTTAACTTAAAAGTGACTGGGGGTGTGTGTGTCTGAAAAGTTTCAGCGCTACATACATCATCTTACTATATTTGTTGTTTCTCATTGCTCACCTGGGCTGAGACTCTCTGTGTCCCTACCTGTGCCACCAATGCGCAGGCGAAATCTTTCGATGTACAGTAAGGGGCTTTGTCCCGCCTCTCTCTTCCATTGGCTAGCTCCATAAATGGAGGCTAGCCATTGGAAGAGATGGTTGTCAATTACTTTTTCCCCCGTCACGACGCGATTCGGGGGCGTTTCCGTCTCTTTTTTTAAGTCCCGCCTCCCACACCTTCCCTCTCGCCGTCCCGTTGTCAGTGCCTTCTCCCTCCCGCCCGCCCACTGTCCGTGCCTCCTCCCTCCCGCCCACTGTCCGTGGCCTTTTTTTTTTACTGCAGTTTAGTTGTGTGTGCAGCTGAGCCAAGTGCGCCATCAGCAGAGGGCTGGGCTGCAGCCAGGAAGCAGTGTCCTGCCGGTGATCCAGAGAGAGACGGGTCCTGTGTGCCTGGAGACCCACTGGAGTCTGGTGGATCACGTCAGAGGCCTTTCCGAGCTTGTACAGTTTAAGGAGTGGAGGCCCGGGGCTCGCTGCACCGAAAGCAGAGCTCTGGTGACCGCCATCCAGCAGCAGGGACGCCGGAGCGCCGGGATTAATGGAGCATGGGCGGAAATGTACTCTGCCCCCAGTGAAAGGAGCGCCCGTGCCTTTGGAGCCCCCCTGACCCGGGGGGTGCAGGAAAGTTCGGGAAGGATACAAAGGGGGCTCGTACCCCAGCTGCTGCTCTGTGAAGGTAGGTGCCTGTGATTTCTGCCTGCATTTCCTTTGTTGTGACTCGGCAGCTCGGATGTCATGAAGGGGAGCGAGGACGCCCGGCGGGAGCCAGTGTGATGCTGAGAAGTTCTTGTGACCTGCAGTGGACCGCGTGAGATGCAGTGGGGAGTTTAAATCAATTAACTGAGCTGGTCGCACGTGATAGTCTTTAATGGGTGGACGTGCGCATTCTGTCCATAAGTGTATTTCAAAATTGGTAGTACACAGTCTGGGAGGGCGGCGTTTCATGGGTGTGTTTTACGTGAAGGGGCTACGGCTTATGATTGAGGGGTGTTTCTATGCAATATATTTATATTTGTACTCATTATTGATTCTGGCGTGTGTGACTTATTTTGTTTTAAATCTCGTCAAGCAGTAGTTTAGACGGGGGGGTGAGTTGCATTTGGGCTGCAATTCATGAGTAGTCCTTGGGCTGAACTAAGGAATCTATCTGCATTTACTGCTCCGGCGTCAGTTCAAGTTCAGTCTGCCCTCACACGTTGGATAGCTGTTGGTGGGGCTGGTCTGCAGCACCTTTAGTTGGTATGGGAGTGCTCTTCATAATTGAGTCTACTAAGTTCAAATTGATCACTTTTTTGGGGGGTATGTTATGGTTAAATGATTCTTGAAGTTTGAGAACTGCTGCTTGGTTTTCGGCGAGATACGGACACCCCCTCTGCCCTCTTTTAGGCTGCACATGGGCTGGCTTTGTGTCTGAAGGGGGTCGTCGGACCTGTGGCTCGTTCACTCTTTTCTCTTGATTGCATTCAGATGTTTGGCAAGTATAGTAGTGGTGGTTGGATAGTTAGTGACCTCACTTACTATTTTTAGAGTTTCACACCCAACACAAGAAAAAGAATAAAGTGATATATCTGTGTTGCTGTGTGTTATGTGTTTTTACATGTTGTTGGACTCTGTGTAGATCACTACTTTGATCTTTTTTCACTGCATATTTTCTTTTACACAAATTCTTTGTGTGCTCTGGACACTTTTCCTTTCCTTTTATGAGCTTGAAAACACCAATGATGATAACAGGGCAATCCTGGTGAGTACCTGCCAGGTTCCCGTTGGTGGTGCGCCCGTGAGGTGTTTTCTCGCTCTCACTCACATTTTTTTGTCATTTATGTAACACGGGTGACTCTAAAGTGTGGAAGTGTTTGTGTCTCACAACTGAATTGATGTTTTTGGAACAAGCGTTTGTTAAATAAGGCACCGTCCAGGGCTATACCTACTACCCCAAATATTTAAGGATAGGGGAGTGTTTTTTCTGCAATATTGTTGCAAAAATTGGTATGTCCTTTACAGAAGGATAGGGTTTTATGTGCCTAACAGGTCTGGGTCTTGTATTCGTATGTTGCATTCAGATGTGGCCAGTCCCACGCACCTCGCCTCCCTCGGGTTTGCGCATTATGGGGCACCATCCCTTGCAGGGTTTACCAACACTCGTCGTAGGCTCCTGCGCCTATCGTGTGCTATTGAGAACCGGAGGCGGGGGAGGGGGCTCAAAAGGCCCAGCAAACGGGTCTCGAGCCAAAGTAAATGCTGAGGCTGGTGGTGGCTGCTTTTAAATAGCTTGCTTTTTTGTGAGGTGTGGGGGCGGGGTTCCAGTGCCTCGAACAAAGAGGCAGGAGGCACACAAAGGGGGTGAAACCTGGGGTGGCGGGGGGAAACTATATGGACCAGAATGCAGTTTGCGGCTACCTGGCAGTGATAACTAACAGGGTTAGACTGGTAAAAAGGTGTGAGTGCAGTGACCCCTTGTGGTGGTCTGGGCGTGACAGCTAGGTGGGGCATGTTAGGGGTAGATTGGGTTGTGTGTGGTAAACATTGTGGTTGTGGCTTCAGCCTGCTCTGCTGCTTGCAGCTGGAAAACACTTTCTCTGCATGCACGCTTTTGCAATGAGGCTCCCACGTCAAGTTTCATATTGCAAACAACCTTCATCAATGCATGCTTGTAACCGAAGCCGTGCTGGCTCCTGCAGTTGTACCTCTGTATTCAAAGCTCGTTTGCAGCAGGCGTTGTTTTTTGATCCGTTTTCCCGCGATCTGGCCTGCGCGGCATTAACCTAGCTATTTGTAAATGTAAAGTAAATGTAAAATGTAAATGTATTGTAAATGTATTGGCATTTATATAGCGCACTACTTACCCGTAGGGTCCCAAGGCGCTTCGACCGCTGCGAAACCCTTCCTGGCTTCCTTGAGAGATGGTCCCTTAATGGGTATCTCCAGGGTGAGACCAGGCATCCCCGGCGGTCTGGTGGGGCCGTTAGTGAAGATGAGGCAAGCTAATGCCCAGAGTTGCCGAGTGTGATCGCTGATCAGAGTGGGCACCGAGGCGAGAGAATTATCGAGTCCGCTGACCCTGGTCCAGAAACCTGCCGCGCCGGGAATCGAACCCTGGTCCCGGGCCGTCCTCTGCTCTCGGGTCTGCCGCCTCTAACCAGTGAGCCACACTACTTCCCCCGTTTGCCCGTTTGAATTCCCTCTTCCTGTCTGATAACTGTGCATGCTCTTGAATGGTGCTGCACCAGGGTGTTGGTACCTTTGCCCTGGTAACGGTATTGTGGTAGCATCTGGTACCCATATGTTTCCTCCTATCACAAGCCATTCGTCAGTGAAATAGCGACTGCTGGAAGGTACACTTCAGCAGTGCAGTACATGTGTTCTACCAGACGCAGGTCTCCCCCTAGTGCATTTGTAAGGAATTCTTATTCAGACTCTCGCCGCGAAGTCTTCTCGCTGTCCCTTCCTCGCCAGGACAGTGGGCACTGTCTCATGGGGTTAGGGATGGTCATCAGGACAGTGACGAACGTGCCACCACCACCATACAGGGGTTAGAGACGTGTTTACCATGGTGGACAATGTGTTACTGGGCCTGTGCCCACAGAAGGTAGTTATTTGGTTCACTGAACAGTAGGCTCTATGGCCAAAGTGCACCACCAGTTGATACAAGAGAGAGAGTGTAGAGTGCCACCAAGCGGTGGGGGCTTGTTTTGTTAGGCGCGGGGAGAGTAGATGTGTGTGTGTGTGTGTGGCTCTGGGTGTGTGTGTGTGTGTGGCTCTGGGTGTGTGTCTCTGGGTGTGTGTGTGTCTCTGTGTGTGGCTCTGTGTGTGTGTCTCTGGGTGAGTGTGTGTGTGTCTCTGGGTGAGTGTGTGTGTGTCTCTGGGTGAGTGTGTGTGTGTCTCTGTGTGTGTGTGTCTCTGGGTGAGTGTGTGTGTCTGTGTCTCTGTGTGTGTGTCTCTGGGTGAGTGTGTGTGTCTCTGTGTGTGTGTCTCTGGGTGAGTGTGTGTGTCTCTGTGTGTGTGTCTCTGGGTGAGTGTGTGTGTCTCTGTGTGTGTGTCTCTGGGTGAGTGTGTGTGTCTCTGTGTGTGTGTCTCTGGGTGAGTGTGTGTGTCTCTGTGTGTGTGTCTCTGGGTGAGTGTGTGTGTGTGTCTCTGGGTGAGTGTGTGTGTGTGTCTCTGGGTGAGTGTGTGTGTCTCTGTGTGTGTGTCTCTGGGTGAGTGTGTGTGTGTGTCTCTGGGTGAGTGTGTGTGTGTGTCTCTGGGTGAGTGTGTGTGTGTGTCTCTGGGTGAGTGTGTGTGTGTGTCTCTGGGTGAGTGAGTGTGTGTGTGTGTCTCTGGGTGAGTGTGTGTCTCTGGGTGAGTGTGTGTCTCTGGGTGAGTGTGTGTCTCTGGGTGAGTGTGTGTCTCTGGGTGAGTGTGTGTCTCTGGGTGAGTGTGTGTCTCTGGGTGAGGGTGTGTGTGTGTCTCTGGGTGAGGGTGTGTGTGTGTCTCTGGGTGAGGGTGTGTGTGTGTCTCTGGGTGAGGGTGTGTGTGTGTCTCTGGGTGAGGGTGTGTGTGTGTCTCTGGGTGAGGGTGTGTGTGTGTCTCTGGGTGAGGGGGTGTGTGTGTCTCTGGGTGAGGGGGTGTGTGTGTGTCTCTGGGTGAGGGTGTGTGTGTGTGTGTGTGTGTGTGTGTGTGTGTGTGTGTGTGTGTGTGTGTGTGTGTGTGTGTGTGTGTGTGTGTGTGTGTGTGTTAGTAATTGCTGTCTGCTGAGCTCGTCCGTAGGGTACAATAGGTCTAACATTTGCGAGAGATTAAGCTATTGGCAATGTAAATGACAATGCCATTTATTTATCTGTTTTCAAAACCAACACATACATAAAATGTTGTCATTTACAATGCCAATAGCTCTAACTTTTCCAAAGCCGAAACCGTTACATTGTAAATGCTTGTTTATTATCTTTAAAACTTTGAGGAAAACCAAACACCTGATTTCTCAAGACCTTCTGAAAACAATGGTCATTCAATTAGTACTTTCACACATTGACTAATGCAAAGGCCTCTATCTTAGTCTGCCACTGAATCTCATGCAGAAACTACAAACAGGACAAAATTCTGCAGCTAGAAAGCTTAAAAATGTGCCTAAATGTCAATCTGCTACCCCAGCACTGAACTAACTTTACTGGCTTCCAGTGAGAAAGCAAGCTGTTTTTAAATCTCTATGCATTGCCTATATGGCGTTGACCGGATCAGGTCCTGAGTATTTGAAAAGCACATTCTGCTGGTATATCCCCAACAGACCCCCAGATCCAGCCTTGGGAAAATAGGTGTTGTGCCTCGACAGTGACTGACCACCTGGGGAGGCAGAGGCTTTGTGAAAAACACTGCACTCCTTTGGAATTAACTCCCTCTTGATCTAATTGTTATTTTTAGGAGAAAAAAAAACAGTTGGCTCTACAGCAAATAACATCTCTCACAGTTAGACATTTGCAGTCACTCCAGCACCCTCTCCTGCTCAGATCAGCACCAAGACGCCTCAGGGCATTAGAGCACTTTAATAAACACAAAATCTAATTGGTAACTTCCTATAGGACAGTCACATCTCTCAAATAACCCCTCACTTGCCCCCACATCACACCACCATTCAATATGCCCATTCACATAGCCCTCCGCAGATTGGTCCCATATTCCTTCCAATGTCTCCACACATACCACGTGATGCCCCTCTCAAATACACCCTTCTAAAATCCCTTACATTTGCAACATTCCCATGGCCGAGACTGCACCCCCATGTTCCCCTTTATCCTATCACATTACTTACCCTTTATTTCCCCTTCTAATGCACATTCAGTGCACCACCAATGCAAGCCCTGCCCTAATATTTCCTGCCACTGAGTGGCTCGTCTGTAGCTACGACTATACCGTCTATGCCACAAGCCCATCTCTCTCTCTCCACTGCCAATTACTAAACCCTCTTATTTTGTACTTCTCATGTCGTCTCCTTCCTAGGTACCCTGATATTGCCAACCTAATACTCATGTCTGCGTCTCTCATAGCTGTCCCTCTTTTGCACCTCTCAAATCTCCCCCTTTCACTCCCCCCCCTTTCAAATCCTGTATCAACCCATCTCCAATCAATTTGCCCCATAGCTCCCCCTCCCTACGTAGCCATAGCTTGCCCCTCTCCGAGCTTCTTTCCTATGCTTTCATTTTTCTCCCTCTCATGTCTCTCTCATAGGTACCCCTCTTCACTTTGCCCCACATACCTTTTCTCATTGTGCCCCTCTCCGAACTCCCCTCCTCTTTCCCTTCTCATATCGTTCCCACCCCATGACCCTCACTTAATCTTCCCAAGCCAACCTCCCAAGCCCACTATTTGTATCATCTTATATCACCCAAAACATTGCATAAAACTAGACCAGAGTACTTTAAAAAGAAAGGAAGGTGTGGGACGATAGAAGTTTTGCCTATTTCACCTGTCAACGTTGGGACAGACTGCCCATGCCCCTTGAAATTCAGTCTAATCCATTGAACTTTCGTAAACACTTAAAATCTTGGCTCTCATTGCCTTTATATTTTTAACTGTTTACTCTTCTGGTATTTAGGGTTGAACGGCAGGATAATGTTAGCACCAAGACGTCCATATTCATTTGCGAACTTTAGAAATCTCAAATCAAATGACCCATCATATTAACTGCCCCAAGTACCCTATGTATAGGCCATGCACGATACTAAGAGTCGCCTCAATTTGCGGCTCTCGTCTCTTCCCTCTACCATGTTCCCTCGCGTATACCCTTTCCATCCCTACGTCCCCCTCACGTTGTCCCTCTCCTGTCTTACTACACCAACTCATTGTGCCTCCCTCATCTCACCCTCACCACACCCCCTCATTTTGCCCTCTCGCATCCCTCCCCTCCCCACATCCCCTCATTTTGTCCTCTCATATCTCACCACCCCCTCATTTTGCCCTCACATTTCACCCTCCCCACGTTCCCTCATTTTGCCCTCCCACATTTCACCCTCCCCACGTCCTCATTTTGCCCTCTCACATTTCACCTCCCCACGTCCCCTCATTTTGCCCTCTCAGATTTCACTCTCCCCATATCCCCTCATTTTGTCCCCTCATATCTCACCACCCCCTCATTTTGCCCTCTCACATCTCACCCTCCCCACGTCCCCTCATTTTGCCCTCACATCTCACTCTACCCATGTCCCCTCATTTTGCCCGCTCACTCTCCCCACGTCCCCTCATTTTGCTTCTCTCACATCTCCGTACATTTTGCCCTCTCACATGTCACCCTCCCCACAGCCCCTCACTTTTGCCCTCTCACATTTCACCCTCCCTCCCCTCATTTTGCCCCCTCCCATGTCACCCTCCCTCCCCACATCCCCTCATTTTGCCCTCTCATGTCCCCTAACGCCCCCTCACCTGGAAGTGCTCCTGGAAGCGGATGGGCAGGATCTGGGCCATGGCTCCGGAGCGTGGGGCGGCAGAGGCCGCGCTGGGTACCAGGGGAGGCGAGGGTGCTCTGGGGGGACCGGCTGGCTCCGTTGCCCGCTCTGGTCACAGCTCTGGAGACAGCGGCGCTTGAAGGAAGGAGGGGGAGGCGCAAGCGCAGTGCGGACCTTAGGGAGATGCAGGTGTGCGCTTGCGCAGTACAGGCCGGAGGGATGTAGACGGACGCATGCGCAGAGCGCGCACCGGTGACGAAGCTGTACCAGGCGCGGTGAGGATGTGAGTTGGAGGCAGACAGCGAGCAGGCTACGGGTTCTAATCAGAACACTAGAGTGCTCACTTGTAACTGAAATGTGCTCGAAGCGGCCGCCATGCTGCGGGTCTCGACAGTTTTACAATTCCTCCATTTAATGTATTTATTATTTAATGCGATTTTCTATAGCGCGAACATTACCCGAAGGTGTCAGAGCGCTTTACAAAAGAACCAGTTGCAATACATAAGGATTTAGGATTACATGAGTTACATAAAAGATACAAACAGGGAAAAAATTGCAATTGTACAAGTTGTAAAGTCACACAGGGAAGAGATACAAATAGAAAAAATTGCAAATGTACAAGTTGTAAAGTCACTCAAGGAAGAGATACAAATGGATAAACTCTAAGAATCACATACGAATGATAGTGAGTACAAAGGTCCACTACATATACTAGTGGGTAGAGTTATCTCTCTATACATATATATACAAATAATAGATTTTCTCAGGATTCCATTTTACCAGCGATTCGGCTTGACTGACTGGTGAGGTTGCACTCTACTTTGATGTCAATTGTAGGAACTTAAGAGGTGCTGACTCACGTTAGGTTTCACTTCACAGGTTAGTTACACAGGTGCAATTTATTTTCAGTCTATATGCAATCTTTTAAAGCATGCAATCTGTTAGCGCTGGCATGGTGTTTGAATTGAAATGTACTTCTGAAGCTGCACATCTGCCTTGGCGTGTTTTTGCCCAAAAGCTGTTTTGCATGCTGGCATTGTGACATTTAGCCATGTTTACCAGATGAGTCTTTGTCATCGAGACATCAGTTTTGCCAACCTGCATTTTATTTAACAAATTAGTGCATTCTGGATAGGAGAGGATTGATTTGACTTCATTAATCCAACTTCACTAACATATGTGAAAGAAATTACTGGTTAAATGAAACCCAAGACTGGAAAACTGCTGTCCCAATAACATGCAACTAGTCCTCTGCTCACTCTAGTCATAATGCTACGAGGCCACGGTGCTGCACGCATCTGGCTGGTGAGTAAAAAAGCTATTGCGTCAAGAATTTTCAATTCTATTCACTCCTTCGCTGCTGATGACGAGCTGAGCTGGTCATCAGCCACGGTGGTCGTGTGCGGATGACGAGCTGAGCTCGTCATGTAAAGCTGCTTTTCGTAATTTGTCGCACACAGCGGGAAAAGCTGCCGCAGCAATGCGGTTAAGGATGCAAAGGGGAGGATTATTATTCTCTTTCTTTACTTAGAAATCACAGCAGCCAATCAAACGTTAAACTACGTAACCCATGAGCCCCCACAACTCTTCTCCACCAATCACAGGGGTCATGCCTGACTATAATTGTCCATAGAACCTTAGTCCTTCTTCTTTTTTTGCGAAAAACAACACAAGTCCTTAAAACCTGGAACATCAGGAACAGAAATCGAACAGCCACAGGACCACTTTACTGCCCAGCTCCAACAGGCCAAGATGAATATCCTTCGCAAATGAACAGATAACCCAACAGCCGCACATCAGGCCGCTTCAAGTCGTCTTGGCATCCATGCCCTGAAAAGAAAACAAGAGCCATAACATCCCAACTCTATGAACCAAATTGCAAACACGGGTGGGGGAATCACACAATAGCAACTGCTGTTATAAGATTAGAGATACATATGAAAGCAAAGTACAACATCAATGTGAACAGGTGTAAGAAAGTACGCCTTTTGGCATGGCTACTCCCCACTTTTTGCCTCACTCAGATGCATCTTTAACTGAATGTGCATTGGGTTCCTGCTAACCAGGTTCCCAGTGCCTGTGTCCTTTCCCAAAACTGAACCTTTGTTTCCACAATTGGAACACATCTGGCTCACATATAAGTCCCTTGTAAAAGTTACCGGAGGTACCAAGTGCCTTGTGGTCAGAGAGGGTCTCTAAGGGCTGCAGCATGTATTGTGCCACCCGAAGGAACCCCCTCACCATACACACACATACTGCCACAGCAGTCTGCGTGTTTTCGTGAAGATAAAAGTGAAGAGTCGGCCTAGCACACCTCTCTGTGTGCCAGGCCTACCAGCAGTGCAAGAGGCATATGTAAGTCACCCTTACAGCAGGCCTTACAACGCTAAGGCAGGGTGCACTATATCTTCTGTGAGGGCATGACTGCATGAACAGATATGACCCTATAGTGTCTAAGTTGATTCTTATACATTTTAAGTGCATAGTGGAGCCATGCTGAGTACATGCGATGGGAGCTTGTCATTACGAGTTTCACAGCTCCATGATGGCTTCACTGAATTCCAAGATGGTTGCTATCAAACATCTCAGATTAGTGAGACCACACTGATGTCTGAGGAAATATAAATTTTATGGTCAAAAATGTTCCCTAACGTGTACCCCACCGTCTCCATGTACGAGCTTAAAGTGCATGTAACTTCCCTCCTGTACCAGCTACAAAGACGCAAATACATTTGCGTCCAACGTTAACATGTCCTCTTTCAGATCCACCATGAATGGGTCAGATATTCCGTTCCTAAGTGTGCCTTGCCAACGTCTTTTCATGGTGCACTTTTCACGTTTTCCCTGGCTCAGGCGAGTTAGGCCCTGATTCCTGTCATCGAGTTCTTTCCTGTTTTCTGCCTCTGAATGCTCCAGCTAGGATGAGCATCTGTATCCATGACCTTTGTCTTACTCCCTGCGCGGCTAACGGTGCCTGGCTCAGCCTGTTGCCTGCCAAAACGGTATTTTGCCTTCGAGTTATCTGCTCCGCTCCTCGAAAATACATTCCTGTCTGGTAGTTTAGGAAAACATCCTTCCAGCTGCAGAGCAAAGGGCCCGGCCTCACTGTCTCCATGCAAGTAATTCATAGCTCCTGTTACCATGGTAGGCCCATGCCCCCTCGCATCTCATGCAGACACGTAGACGCATATGCACGCACTAGCAGTCAGTATAGAATAGCCTTTTGCCCGAGAGACCTTTTCCTTCCAGATAATACAGTTCCTTAAACACAAGATATTAGATACGATTTGGGATTAGGTTGTTCTGACACCCCAGACTTCTGTCTCCTCATGTAAGGCTAAATGTCAAGTCCCCTTCACCCTCCAGTTCCACGTCAATCACACGTCATACTGCTGCGCGCGCATCTCTGCCATATATTTCTGCTGACACTGCAGGATTCTCTTGTGGATCCACCCACCTGTGACATCACATAATGACGTTTCTAGTACCTGCCCTCATGCACGCCTATTGTAACGCCTCTTTCATTACGTATGTGTATTCTTATCTCTCCTCTCAGCTGTTACGCCTCCTGCATCTGTCATTACTGTAATGCATTGACTATATATATGATAACTTGTCAATAAAGTATTGTCTATCCTTTCCCGAGCCTTAGTGGCAACGGAAATCGATTTGCCATGGTTCGAACCATATAACCAATTCCTTTTTAAGGAATAAAACCTCTTTTAAAACCTCAAATACCACGGATTCTGCCTTTTCTTTTTGACTGAGTTATTCTTATTGAACTTTACCGCATAAATTAAGTATAGGTAATTAATATTTACCACATAGTTGGCGCCCGAACAGGGACCCCTCCCCCACCTTACGTGCCGGAGGTGCGTTGCAGGCCCGGTCCCCTGCCACAGCCGGACGGACAACTACGCGTACCCGCAGGATTTCCTGTATCTCCCTCAGGCCAACGGAGGTGACTGAGGCTGCGATCAACACCCAGACGAGGCGGTGAGTAGTGCGGAGGATCCCGACCAGAGCCTAGCTGAGAGAGAGCAAGATCCGAGGTATACGGAGGCCCACCAGGTTCCGAAGTTCCGAAGTATCTGCGTCACGAGTCGAGTCCAGTCCAGTCCAGTGTCGAGTTTCCGAGGCCTTCTGTTCCGTGCTTCCCGGTGAGTACCGTTGCTGGGGACGCATCTAGACGTGCGCATTAATTTGTGCCGGTCAAGACGGGTGTGGGTACACAGACCCGGTATGCACTGTTTTTAGCGGTGTATCTGTACTGTTTAGCAGTATATCCGGTCTGCACTGTTTTAGCAGTGTATCTGTACTGTTTAGCAGTACATCCAGTATCATGCAGTTAGCTAGTTTTATTCTGATTATTATTGTTCGTTTTGAAAATGTTTTAATGTGGTTTTAAATGTCGTGGTATGAGTGATTGTTCGATCTTCATTATTGTGTTTATTGTATTAACTGTGTTCAAGTTTCAAGTAAATATCAAGTATCAGGGTTCAAGGTGCCGCTGTTCTCCAAATTAAGACAGATAAAAACCAGAAAAGGGGTACTCGAGGAAGCTGTTCCTATTCCACCTAGGGACACTCCAGGGTACTTTATGTACCACAAACATGGCTTAGATGCCGTATTATATCTCGATTTGTGGGTAGATTATACTAAAGATCTAACAGAGAATCAGAGATGGCCCGCTGCTGAGACATGGGATGCTGACTGCATCATGAGAGTAGAAGAAGCATTATGGAAAAAGAAAGCCAGACAGTCACAAAAAGATGCCATCGAATTATGGCGTAAAGAATCGCATAGGCGCATAGAGAAAGCGCTCAGAAAGGAAGAGAAGAGTAGAGAGGAGTCTGACAAAACCCGAGAAAACGTATTAGTTGGGGAAGGCATACGAGTAAAAGCAGAACAAGTAGACAGACAACGAAACACTCTTATGAATGGTATGTATCCTCTTCTGACCGAGGGTTTACCTAAAGCCACCCCAGAAGTACCAAAAGAACTGCCACCTCCATTGCTCCCGACTAAATTACACCACAAGACCGCAAAGGACATTTTCCTTTCTTCCTATCTAGATGATGTAGCTCCCTCATATACTTCTGCAACTGCTCATGTACCCGTACCACCTGCTCCAGCTGACAACAGCCAACAGCTACAACATCAGCCCCCAGGTCCGCAACCGCAGATTTTTCCAGGCTCACTGCCCGCACCTGCTCCCCTTGTCACTCCCGGTATTCAACAACTACATCCATTAAATCCTTTTGGGACTGGCGTGGCCCAGGACCCAACCCCGCTACAACAAGTACAGTCAGGTCATGCCCAGGCCTCCGGTTCAGGAGGTTCAGGAGGTGCCACGGGAGGTTATCGAACACCCCCACAGGTACACCGAATTACGATGAGAGACCTAGCAAAAGCGCGGACACCGAAAGGCGTTCCGGCCGAAATACTTAGACGAGAGCTCACAGACTGCAGATATGACCCAGTGCCTGGTACGTCAGGCCCCATGTTATTAGCGTCCCTACGTTTGAGACGTGTTACAGACTACTTAATGTTACTACCAGGAATGCCAGAACATCTAGACAACCTGTATGACTTTATTAGAACAGGAGAAGGACCAGAGTCTGTTGCTGAAGCCATGTCACGACAGAAGGTTGAGACTAAAGGTTTGATAATGCGATTTTTGGTTAATTGCTTAATAAGAGAACACGATCAGGCAGGTTTTCCGCAAAGTGAGATGGATAGATTGATTAGATGGAGTCAGAATATGTCGGAGGGCAAACACGACAAAGAAAAACAAGTACATCATATGGTGAGAAAGCTCCGTAAGGAAATAATAGAAATACACGCTCAGCGAGCGCCCGACGAAGATCTTGACTTAGATGATCCAACTTCCTCCCAAGGGGAAGAGGAAACAGAGGAATCAGCAGAAACTTCACAACAATCAGCTAAAGGAATGATAGCTTATGTAGGTAAGGGAAGACCCTTGAATAATTCGATACGTCAGGTACGTCCAGAAAGTAAGAGACTCTATCAAGCTGCCATGTCAAATCCGAGGACGCCTGAACACTTATTTCAGGCTACGGATAAATTACTTCGAGAACGAATGGGGTACCATGTACTCGATTCTATGGATGAACAAGAATTAGCCAGGTCAGCAGTACAATGGGCTGACAGTTCTGATAAATATAGTGATGATGCGCTAGCACACACGTTTTTGAATCTTTCACCACACGAACAGCGTTTAGCTGGTATGTACATGATACAACATCTCCTTATATTGTATAAAAGCCAACACTCTGATCCAGGTCCCCTACCCGATATATTGATAGAACTACTCATGAGGAAATGGAGAGGTCTAGGTACTGATTTAATTAAAGTAATTCTAGAACATCGGCACAGGTACAGTGCCTTCTTGTGTCCAAGGCTTGATCCGGCTCCCTTCACGGAAAGAGAAACGTATTACATAGACAGACAGAATCCCTTGCGAGAAGTGCACCCAGCTATGAATGATGATAACACCCTTAGACGTGTGTTTGTGTACACGCCTTTAACAAAATTGGAATTGTTAGAAATTAAGAAACTAGTGCCTAGTCATGACAAAGATCCAGCAGGGTTTCACCGCGAAATAAAAGACATGTTACTCATGGGTGATTACACCTATCCGGATATCATGAAAATATTGAAAGTATTATTGCCTGCCGGTATTTACGAGAAACTCAAGGAAAAGGAATGGGAGGTGGGAGAGCAAAAGATTGAGTGGGCTGTATTAGAAAACGAAGAAAACACTCGTACTCCAGGCCTAGGGCTTGGGGACAAAACTAAAGCATTACCAGGATTATTAGTACAAGTATTACCACGTTTATTGTCAACGAAAAAGGAAGACTGGAATGCAATCTCAGCCTGTAAACAGAAACCTGATGAAGACACTAGTGATTTTTATTCCAGATTTGAGAAATGTTTTGGTATTAATAGTGGCCTGAGGGGCGTGGCCAAGATGGCGGGGTGAGCGGACGCTTCCTCCCGTAGCTCCTCCGGCCCAGCTCAGCTCGAGCCCCGATTCCTGCGCTTCTCTCCCCCCGCGGCTGCACTGCGGGCGAGAGAACTGTGCCGGAGTTCTTGGGGCACATTTTGATGCCACTTTGACTTCTGGTGCCCCGGGGGAAGTCCCCGAAAAGTTTGATCAACGATCGATTCGAGGAGTGGAGCCTGGATCGCCCCGAGGAGAAGGGCCCGAGGAGAAGGGCAGAAGCGCAGGTCTTTCCGCATCGCTACGGACTTTCTGCGGGAGCATGAGACGGCCTACTCCTGGGGTCACCCCTTCCGTCTTATCTTCCGATGGAATGGGGTGCTACATCAGCTGCGCTCCTTACAAGATGTCTGTGGGGTGCTGGGACTCACAGCTACGGAGGAAGAAGGGGCGACACCCGCATGGAGGCGCCCCGAGCGGCGGGGCCGGCGGAGGTCGAGAAGGCGCCAATCGCCGGCGGCGGCGAGTCGCCCTGACTCCCCTACCATCAGGGCGGATATGGCGGAGGCCCTGAGGACTGCGGCCAGGAACTTGCCTGAATCTAATGGCGTGGCCCAGACGGCCTAACTTTTCTCCGGGGGGAGAGACTCTTAGCTTCTGCGATGCTGAGCTGGGGCTGGGGGTTGGTGGGGAGAGGTTGGAGGTGTGTGGCTGGATGTCCACCTGACTGGTTTCTACAGACTCGCCCACTAGGGCTAGACTGAGACAATGGGGTGTTTTTTCTTGTTTTTGGTTTTGGCTGGTTGCCATGGGTTGGTTTTGGGGGGGTTCAAGAGCTGGTTTGGTGTTGGGGGGGCCCCGTCCGATACTGTCCGAACACATGCGAGGCCGACTCTGGCCTTCCCTGCACCCTTGCCCCGCGCGCCCCTTCCACTGATCCCTTGCTTGCTGCATAGCGCTTTACGTCCCTGGGAGCGATGCCGTCCCTGAAAGTAGTGACCCTTAACGTTAAGGGTCTGAATAATCCTGTGAAGCGTAGGGCGATCCTTTCCCTGCTAGAAGGGACGCAGGCGGATATCTGCCTCCTGCAGGAAACCCATTTACTCTCTAAAGATTGCCATAGGTTGCGCTCTGCCAAGTTCCCCACACAACTCTTTTCCTCGGCTGCGACTAAGACTGCGGGGGTAGCCATTCTTCTAGCCAGCTCCTTCAGGGGTGAGGTGTTGTATAAACATGCCGAGCAGAAGGGGAGGCTTCTAGCGTATCGCATGCGTCTGGGGGGTGTTGCCTTCACGGTTGGCTCCGTGTACAGCCCAAACGACCACCAGGATCGCTTCCTGGAATCTGTGTTGGTAGACGTTACTGCCTCGCCCGATCGCCACGTCATTTTGGGGGGAGACCTGAATATGGTCTTCGACTCCACCTTGGATAGGTCTGCCCAGCGCTTTCCGCAGACGGGGGAGCTCTCCAGAGCGGTACAGGACCAGATTGCAGAGATGGATCTGCATGACCTCTGGCGCACCATGCACCCCGCCGATAGGGACTACTCATATTTCTCCCACGCACACCGCACTTATTCGCGGTTGGACTACCTCTTGGTGAGCGGACCGCTTCGCTCGGCCGCCACGGCAGCAGACATCGGGGTTTTGTCCCTGTCCGACCATGCGCCGGTTTCCGGAGTTTTTGCTTGGCCGGCGGCCCCCCCTCCAGAGTGATGTGGCGGCTTCGGGACACGCTTCTCCATAAGAAATCGGTGGTGAAGCGAGTGGAGGAGGTCATTCATGAGTACCTGACCCACAATAACAACTCCGACACGTCCCTAGCCACGCAGTGGGCGGCTTTGAAGGCGGTTGTCAGAGGGGAGTTTATCTCCATTTCCTCGGCGGAGAACAGGGAGCGGCAACGTAAGAGGGAGGACCTAACGGCGCAGGTCAGGGAACTTGAACAGGTTCACCGCCGGACGGGAGCTCCTCGAGTCTGGAGGCAGCTGAAGGCGGCGCGGAAACTCCTCTCTGCGTTGGACCTGGACCGGGCGGAGTATGCGGCGTTGCGCTTGAAGCATGCCTTTTACACCGGCGGAGACAGATGCGGTAAGCTCCTGGCCCACCGGCTCAGGGCTGCGCAGCAACGCAACGTGGTAAAGGAGCTAGTGGGAGCGGATGGGGTCCCGGTTTCCGGTGACGCGGAGGTGGCGGATTCTTTCCGTGCCTTCTACGAGGCGCTGTACGCTGCAGAGCCCTCCCCACCGGGAGAGGCTGAGGCCTACTTGGAATCAGTAACCCTCCCTGCCCTGGATCCCGCCCAGGCGGACCACCTGGAGAGGGACATTCATGTGGAGGAAGTCATCTCCGCTATTGCACGGTTAAAGCACGGCAAGGCCCCGGGCCCAGATGGCTACACGGCCTTATTTTACAAGACCTTCTGTCCCACTGTCGCGCCTCTCCTGGCTCGCTTATTCAATTCCTTCTCTGAACCGGGAGCTATCCCACCGGACCTTCTCTCGGCGACTGTGTCGGTTATTCCGAAACCGGGGAAGGACCGGACTCTGTGCGGCTCGTATCGGCCCATCTCGCTTCTAAATGTGGACCTCAAGCTTTACACGGGGATCTTGGCGGCCAGACTGGGTCTGCACCTACCAGGTCTGGTGGAGGCGGACCAGGCCGGTTTTGTACCCGGTAGGCAGACGGTCGACAACACCAAGAGGGTGACGCACGTGCTAGAGAAGGCCTCACGCGTCCCGGGTGAGCGGATGCTGCTGTCGGTTGACGCGGAGAAGGCCTTTGATAGGGTCCATTGGCCGTACCTCGAACTGGTTCTCGGAAAACTGGGGATCGGCGAGAAGTTCCGCACTATGGTTTTTAATTGTTATAGGAGGCCGTCAGCATCGGTGCGTGTCAATGGACACAGCTCCAGCAGCTTTGCCATTGAGCGCGGCACGAGACAGGGCTGCCCCTCTCGCCGCTCCTGTTTGCCCTCTATATGGAGCCGTTTGCCCAGAGGATTCGCGATAACCCGGACGCTATTGGGGTGAAGATGGGGCAATACACACATACTGTCAGCTTATATGCGGACGATGTCTTGCTGACCCTGGATGACCCCAAGCGGTCGCTCCCTGCCTGCGTCCAGGAGCTGAACTCCTTTGCCCACGTGGCGGGCTTCAAAATGAATATGTCTAAATCGGCTGCCCTGGATGTGTCACTCTCTGTCGACACCAGGCGGGACCTCCAGCGTCTTTTTCCTCTGCAATGGTCCTCCTCCACGGTGCCTTACCTGGGGATTTTGCTTGCACCCTCCCTACCTGCAATGGTCGTAGCTAACTACTCCTCCCTGGGCAAGAAGATTAAGGAGGAACTTGGCCGTTGGAACAAAGGCCTGCTCTCGTGGCTGGGCCGTATCGCAGCGGTGAAGATGACGATACTGCCTCAGATCTTGTATCTTTTTTTCGCGCTCTACCTCTCCAGCCCCCTGTAGGTTGGATACGGCAGGCGCAGGCTGACATCTCCCGCTTTGTGTGGCAGGGCCGTAAGCCTCGAATGAAACGGGTCCTCTCCATGCTTGCCCCGGAGGCGGGGGGTCTCGGTGTCCCGGACCTCCGGAAGTACTTTCAGGCGGCGCAACTCCGATATTTGGTGGAGTGGAGCCGGTGGGAATCGGACAAGCACTGGCTCTTTCAGGACCAGGCAGTTGCAGGCCGTACTCTCCAGGAAGTCCCGTTCCTGCGGCGCACTCACCGCCCGCCTAATCTCTACGCCTCCTTTATCACCCGAGTTCCGCTGCGAGTGTGGGACGCGGTGTGCGAGCTTCGTGAGCTCACCACTTTTCCATCACCGTTCACTCCCATTGCTGGCAATCCAGACTTCACTCCGGGTCTGGAACCGGGAGCCTTTTCCCACTGGGTGAGCGCGGGTTGCAGGGCGCTTTTCCAGATCTACGGGCCGGAGGGTGTGCTCCCCTTCCAGCAGCTCCGACAGGAGTTTGGTCTGACGGAGGGGGACAGACTGCGTTATATGCAAGTCCGCCACTGGGCTCTTCAACCCCCAGTGCGCGACGTCGCTGCCCGTTCGATTACACCCTATGAGCGGTGGCTGGTAACCCGGACCTCGGATGCCAAGCTTATCACCGACTTGTATAAGTTTCTCCAACCCCCGCCGTTTCATTACCATAACCCAGGGAGGGAGCGCTGGCACAGGGAATTGGGCAGGACCTTGAGCCACAAGGAGTGGGACAGGATCGCGTATCGGGCGAGGCACTCTGCGTACCACACTGGACTGACGGAGACCTTTACTAAGGTGTCCACCTATTGGTACTACACCCCGGAGAGGCTCTACGAGATGCACAAAATCGGCGATAAAGGTTGCTGGCGCGGCTGCGGACAGGAAGGTACCCTCACGCACATTCTCTGGGAATGCCCGGTGCTGTCGGCCTATTGGAAGGAGGTCTTGGATGAGGTGGACAGGCATTTTGAGATCGAACTCCCGCGCTTCCCTGCGTATGTCCTGCTAGGCCTCCCCAATGACCTGATGTACCCGCTGAAGTCCCGCAGGGGTAGACAGATTGCGATTGCGCTAGGCTCGGCGGTTCAAAACATCCTTGTACTCTGGCGTACCCCCACTGCCCCCTCTATCACTGGCTGGCTACACAGGCTCTGGCAGGTACTGGGTATGGAGAAGATGTCGCTAACAGTGGCTGGGAATGTAGACCAGTTTGAAGAGCTCTGGCACCCCTTTTTAGCGCTGCTGTCCACGGAATTTCGCGAGCTCACATGTCCACGGTACCTGCGACTCCTTAGGCTGACGCCGCCGGCGGCTCCAGCGGAGTGAATGTGGTGGGATCGGGGGTTTGGGGCTGGGGGTGGGAAGCGGGGTTACATGCTTCTAATGCTGACTTTCGGACGGGGAGGTTGGGGTATTGTTTTCTTCCCTTTTCTCCTTTGCTTTTCTTTCTTCTTTTTCTCAGGGGACGGGGGGTTGGAGGGATGGTGTGTTTTTCTTTGTGTTGCGGGACGCTACTCTAGCTCGGCCTTGCTCGGGGAATGGGGGTCTTCTGGAGGGTCATTTGCATTGCCTTATTGCCTTATGACTTATGCCTTGTTACCCTCCGGGGCTTCCTGCCTCCCTACTTTCCTTCTAAATCGCTGCACCGTTTCGCATCTTGTATTGTATGTTCGCTTGACCTCCTATTCCCTTCCCCATGTTTTTTGTACCTTAATAAAATACTTTAAACCTAATAGTGGCCTGAAACCAAGTAGCGAGTCATATCCACATCTTTTTGTGTCCAAATTAGTCGAGAATTCTCTGCCTCAGGTTAAGAACCGAGTATTGAAAGTCGAAAGCACCTGGCAAGCTAATACCCCTTCACAAATGTTACAAATGTTACAGTACCACCAGAATAGAATTAGGGAAGAACATGAACATGAACAAAAACGTATGAAGGACACGAAAATGAAAATGCTAGTCGCTCAGTCAGTTCCAGCTGATGGTCAGAAAAAGGGTACAACACAGTCTAATAATTCAACAGGTCCTGTTAAAGGGACATGCAACTATTGTAAGCAGCCAGGTCACTATATAAACGATTGTGCAGTTTTGAAACATAATATCTCTACGGGTAAAACCAAAGAGAGACCCCGTCCACCCAGACAAGACCAGGCCCAACAACAAGTACCACAAAATATCCAGCCTATGCAAGCCTCACAACAGACAGTACAGACCGTAGCAGTACCACAGTCACAACCCATCACCGCAACACAAAACACGACACAACAGATGTACCAGTATGCACAAAATGATTATCCCGACTATCAGCGATACACATGAAACAGCCTAGAGAGGGAGGTTGGCTTGCCTCTTATTGAGGTTCCTGTAGATCAAGAGGGTCCTTATGTACATAGTCAAGTATTAGGGAAAGACAGAAAGTTTTTAATTGATACAGGGGCAAGCAGGACGACCATCAGTCACGACGAGGTTCCAGGGGCACCCCTCTCAGGCTCACAGAATGTTTCCCTTGGATTTTCAGGAAAGCCTATTATTAACAAAGTGTCGCAACCACTTCCCCTTGCAGTTGGTCCTTTGACACGGACTACAGACTTACTACTTACCAAATCATGCCCAGAAAACTTGCTAGGTATAAAGACACTGAAAGCTCTAGGAGCTGTAATATGTTGTTCTCCGGAAGGAGTACGACTATTTCTGCGCGACTTTAAAGGTCACTATGTATTGAGAGATATGGATTCCAGATTACAAAATGTCCCTGCACATTTATGGGCGCAAGGCCCCACTGATGTAGGTTGTATGCACATCACACCATATCGAGTTACACTCAAGCAAGGAGTGGTATTGCCCCGAATGCGACAATACAAGTTACCCCCAGATGCTGTAGTGGCTTTACTGCAAATCATTGACGAGCTCATCGCACAAGGAGTAGTTGTGGAAACTGACTCCAATGTATGTAATTCACCTATCATTCCAATTCTTAAACGCACCGATCCCAATGCACCACCAGTTTATCGATTAGTTATCGATTTGCGCGAATTAAATAAATGTATTGTACCACAGTACCCCGTGGTCCCAGATATCTCTTCATAATTGACAGCTATCGATCCAGAAGCAACGTTCTTTA
This sequence comes from Lissotriton vulgaris, assembly GCF_964263255.1. Taxonomy (NCBI): domain Eukaryota; kingdom Metazoa; phylum Chordata; class Amphibia; order Caudata; family Salamandridae; genus Lissotriton; species Lissotriton vulgaris. The sequence goes on from NC_141699.1 coordinate 67,418,376, forward strand.
CCGTAATTGACCTGAAGAACGCTTTCTTTAGTGTTCCAATTGACCCAGAAAGCCAATACTTGTTCGGATTCTGTTTAAATGGACGAAGCTTCAAATTTGCACGCGCACCTCAAGGATTCACAGAAAGCCCCAGCATCTATAGCCAAGCACTGAAAAGACAACTTGACAGTATTCACATGCCTAATAACACTGCTCTACTTCAGTATGTCGATGATCTGCTGATCACCGCCCGAAGCGAACCCGAATGTGAAAAAGCATCACTGACGGTTTTACATTTCCTGGCCGACAAGGGGCACAAGGTGTCCCCTTCGAAGCTACAATTCTGTGTTCAGCAAGTTGTTTACCTTGGGCACTTGCTGTCCAAAGGGGGGAGACAGCTCACACCTGATCGCATCCAGTTAATTGTAAATATGTCACGACCCAAGACACAAAAGGAGGTACGGGCCTTCATAGGCCTCACTTCTTACTGCAGACAATGGATTCCCCAATATGCATTTCTAGCAAAACCACTCATTCAGTTGACAACCCAGGAGGCAGCGTCTTCGACTGTCCTCCCTTGGACTCAGGAACATACACAAGCTTTTGAAGACTTAAAGAAAGCCTTATGTCAAGCACCTGTTTTAGCAACACCATGTTACAATAAGCCTTTTACACTTTTTGTTACTGAACGCGAAGGTACTGCCTTGTCAGTACTCACACAGGAGCAAGCAGGTTCACACAAACCGTGTGCTTACTTTTCTAGCACATTAGATCCAGTAGCCCAGGCTCTGCCTGCGTGCTTAAAATCAGTTGCAGCGACAGCTCTAGCAATCAGACAAAGTGATTCTATAGTGTTAGGACATCAGTTGACAGTACAAGTTCCACACGCCGTGGAAGTTCTTTTAAATCGAACACAGACCCAGCACTTGACTATAGCACGATTGACAGGTTATGAATTGACATTGTTTCAGCCACACATAGAGATCAGACGATGTAGTACATTAAATCCTGCCACACTTTTGCCGTTAAGTGGAACAGACCCATTGGCACATGATTGTATTGAAGTCATTACTATTACAACGAAGCCTAGACAAGACTTGACAGACACTCCATTACCAGACCCAGACCTGACACTTTATGTGGATGGTTCATGCATGAGAACAAGTACAGGAGAGTTAGTGGCCGCCTACGCAGTCACGACAGATACTGAAGTCATAGAAACCAATTGTATTGACACCCTGTCAGCTCAAGCTGCAGAGCTCATCGCTCTGACACAAGCCTGTATTCAAGCCAAGAACAAGAGAGTTAACATATACACAGATTCCCGTTATGCTTTCGGAGTTGTACACGACTTCGGCGTATTATGGCGAGAGAGAGGTTACTTAACTTCTCACGGTGCCAACATTCAACACGGTCCCCTCATTCAAGCTCTGTTAGACGCAATACATCTACCTACTGCCATATCCATCATGAAATGCAAAGCACATACATAAATCACTGATATCATTTCCCAGGGTAACAACCTGGCAGACCGAACAGCTAAGCACACAGCTCAGACTCACGCAACTGACCTGACAAAGACAGTAGTTCCGACATCGACTCACTGCATGACAGTTAGGGATCCCGCCCATGATGTAATTGACATACAGACACATGCCACACCGGATGAAATAAAGAAATGGACTGAACTAGGAGGGATCCAAACAGATCAGGGATGGATGACGAAGGGAAAATCTACATGGTTTCTCCCCGACTCTATGGTTCAAGTTATCATCAACACAGTACACAGTCCCGCACATCTAGGAGAAAAAGCTATGCTAGACAGTATTCAAAACATCTGGTTCAACAAACACTTACGAGCAGCAGCCAAACAGAAAGTGCGTACTTGCATGATCTGTTGTCAGTTCAATCCAGGTAAAAGCATTCCTGTCGAGCAAGGTGGATTTCATCCTCCCGATCACCCTTTTGAAGTCCTCCAGATGGATTATATCCAGATGGAACGTTGTCGAGGATTCAAATATGTCCTCGTAATTGTATGTGCACTCTCCCGATGGACAGAAGCATATCCAGTCCCAGATTACACTGCTCCGACCACTGCCAAACAGCTGGTTCGGGAATTCTTCCCACGGTACGGCTTGCCCCGTATCGTATACTCAGATAACGGCTAGCCATTCTCATCCGAGCTTGTAAAACAAGTTACACTCCTGTTAGGCTATCAGTGGAAATTCCACTGTGTCCGGCATCCCGAGGCAGCAGGTCTCGTGGAGCGCCATAATCAGACTCTGAAAATTCGACTTGCTAAAATCTGCAGAGAGAAAGGCGTTGACTGGATAGTAGCTTTGCCAGTTGCGCTCTTCTACATGAGAATGATAGCACATTCTCGATCAGGGCTATCCCCGTATGAGGTGGTCTTCGGTAGGCCACCAAATATGTGGGGGACGCCTATACCTCGTAAAATAACGGATGTTGATTGTAATATGCTGACAGATTACCTTGCCTCCTTGATGTCTGCACTACAATCTTGTCGTTCACAGGTAGCTGCAGCCTTTCCCGACAACACCGACGTGAAGCCCCATGAAGTGGTTCCTGGAAATTATGTTTTCATAAGAAACTTCGACCGACGGAGCCCGCTGGAGCCCCGCTGGCAAACGCCGAAATTGGTACTTTTGACGACGAGGGCGGCTGTGAAGGTGGAGGGCCGGAAAGGGTGGCTGCACTCGAGCCACATCAAGAAGTTTCATGGACTTCCTTCTGATTTGAATTCTCAGCCCTGCCCTCCTCCACAGACTGACTCAAAACTCCCCCTGGTTGAGAAAACCGCTTCACAAGAATATAAACTAAAACTAAGGTCTAGCAAGTCAGACAGTTTAATTGTTTAAGTCCTCCCCTAGGTGAATCGGTTAAATTAGTTTCTGACATGTATCCCCTAGACCGAAATAGAGAGAGAGATAGACAGAAACAGCTCAAGAAAGATGAATATTGTAAATCACTTCGTAGTCACTGTATAGTGACACTATTGATTATGTTTTTTCTAAGTTTATTGATTATTGCTGCAAGTATCCTACTGCACATTTATTACCCTATTTTCAAGCGTGCACATTCTGCTTTCAACGTCACTGCCGAACATTCTTTTAGCGAATTACCCCCGCATGAGTTGTCCTACAGACTTGCGCTGCGCAACAACACCTTCATTAGTATGTTACATCACTCTCATCAGACCAGCAACGCTACAAATTGTTGGATATGTGGCCGACTCCCTCCCTACCAGAAATACAGGGGAGTTCTGCCTCTATTCCCGTATCCGTTCACACATAATGGTTCCTGTGGCGCATGGTTTAGTTTGATTAATTCTTTAGACTCAAATACAGTAGTTTACAAGGGCAACTGGGTATGGGGAAACCTGAATACAGTTCTGCATAAAGTATGTTTCCCTGACAAGGAGGGACTCCCCAAAAGGACAGGGACTGATCTAGAAAATGAAGTATATGGATTAGGTAACTTTACACTTAACCTCATGATTCTGAATGTTGAATCCGAATCCGAGCCAGTCTTGCCCGCTATGTCCGTATTACCAGTCAAAGGTGAACTATGTGTTAGAAAGAATGGTTCAGTACACCTGGGTCATAGTAAAGTACTACTGTGATCGAATTCAGTGATAAGGGCAAGTCTGCGTTTAAAGCTTCACGACATTCCTACTTCATTTGTGGTCATACCGCATATATACGTTTACCTCTAGATTGGGATGGTACCTGTTACATTGCATTCCTTCTGCCACCTGTTTTCCTAGCTCCTCCTGATTATCATAGGAATACCCATCTAGTACACAATAGACCCCAGAGAGATCTCCCGATTGACGACTATACTGAAACGGCATGGGAGCAATACACAGACTTCAATAAAGGTTTCTTTCCCTACTTAGGTGCTGTCTTTAATAGTAAACTGATACGCAAGTTAACTAGAACCCTCGAAGCAGTAGTGAATGAGACTACTTCCGCCCTAGGTAACTTAACAGAGGAGCAGTCTGCGATGCGGATTGTTGTTCTTCAAAATCGTCTCGTCCTTGACGTCATCCTGGCCGATAGGGGCGGAGCCTGTAGAGTCATCGGATCGAGTTGCTGTGTTTTCATTCCAGAAAACGCGCCATCAGTATATAGAGCCATTACTCGTCTTCATAAAATTGCAAGTCAGATACACCAGAATTCAGGCACCTGGACTTGGTCCGGTTGGTTTTGGAGCGTGTTGTCAGCCTGGGGATGGAAGATCCTATCCTTCCTAGGTATTGCTCTTCTCATAGTATTTAGTTGTTGCCTATGTCTACAATGTGGGCCGGCGATTTGCGGCTTGTGCGCCACATCATGTATTCCTCATTCAAATTCTCATTCTAAACGTCATAAGAAGAAAGAAGAGCAAATGATACTACGTGAGCAGATTGATAGACTTATGAGTATCGATATATCATGAAGGGTCCTTAGGGAACAAGGAGGGAATGAGGAAATATAAATTTTATGGTCAAAAATGTTCCCTAACGTGTACCCCACCGTCTCCATGTACGAGCTTAAAGTGCATGTAACTTCCCTCCTGTACCAGCTACAAAGACGCAAATACATTTGCGTCCAACGTTAACATGTCCTCTTTCAGATCCACCATGAATGGGTCAGATATTCCGTTCCTAAGTGTGCCTTGCCAACGTCTTTTCATGGTGCACTTTTCACGTTTTCCCTGGCTCAGGCGAGTTAGGCCCTGATTCCTGTCATCGAGTTCTTTCCTGTTTTCTGCCTCTGAATGCTCCAGCTAGGATGAGCATCTGTATCCATGACCTTTGTCTTACTCCCTGCGCGGCTAACGGTGCCTGGCTCAGCCTGTTGCCTGCCAAAACGGTATTTTGCCTTCGAGTTATCTGCTCCGCTCCTCGAAAATACATTCCTGTCTGGTAGTTTAGGAAAACATCCTTCCAGCTGCAGAGCAAAGGGCCCGGCCTCACTGTCTCCATGCAAGTAATTCATAGCTCCTGTTACCATGGTAGGCCCATGCCCCCTCGCATCTCATGCAGACACGTAGACGCATATGCACGCACTAGCAGTCAGTATAGAATAGCCTTTTGCCCGAGAGACCTTTTCCTTCCAGATAATACAGTTCCTTAAACACAAGATGTTAGATACGATTTGGGATTAGGTTGTTCTGACACCCCAGACTTCTGTCTCCTCATGTAAGGCTAAATGTCAAGTCCCCTTCACCCTCCAGTTCCACGTCAATCACACGTCATACTGCTGCGCGCGCATCTCTGCCATATATTTCTGCTGACACTGCAGGATTCTCTTGTGGATCCACCCACCTGTGACATCACATAATGACGTTTCTAGTACCTGCCCTCATGCACGCCTATTGTAAGCCTCTTTCATTACGTATGTGTATTCTTATCTCTCCTCTCAGCTGTTACGCCTCCTGCATCTGTCATTACTGTAATGCATTGACTATATATATGATAACTTGTCAATAAAGTATTGTCTATCCTTTCCCGAGCCTTAGTGGCAACGGAAATCGATTTGCCATGGTTCGAACCATATAACCAATTCCTTTTTAAGGAATAAAACCCCTTTTAAAACCTCAAATACCACGGATTCTGCCTTTTCTTTTTGACTGAGTTATTCTTATTGAACTTTACCGCATAAATTAAGTATAGGTAATTAATATTTACCACATGTCAGTGTTGGATTTGTTGATAAATGTACTCAGAGGACACCTCAGAGGTGGCCCTAATAACCTACCAAATCACTAGTGTGTGCCTGACTGGTCTACACCAGCCTGCCACCTCTAAACAAGTTTCTTACCCCCTGAGGTGTGAGCCTTTTGCTCTCGTGGCTCAGAAACAAACCATGCTCTGGGTGAAGGTGCTTCACACCTACCTCAAAGCAGGAACAGTATTGAAAGGCAGTGAGCCTCAAAGGCTTCCCATCCTTTGTTATGCTGTCCAGGGTATCTTCTGCTAGTGGAGAGGCCCACCCCGACCAAGCCCCACTTTTGGCAGGAAGGTCAGCAGTAAAATTAATAACCAGGAGAGGTGTGTCCCCTTCTCAGCCAGGACCACCCCTAAGGTGTCTTGAGCTGACGTGACACCCTTCTTTGAGAATCCTCCTTACTATTTTGTAGGATTCTAGCCAATAAAGTTAGGGGTATGGCCCCTCCCCAGGCGGAGTGGACATACAAAGGGTATAGTCCTCCTAAAGGTAAGTAGCCCTTTGGCTACTACCTTTTAATCCCTTTAACACTCCTAAATTGAGTATTTAGGGGCACCCCTGAACCTTAATCTCCAGTTCCTGCTGAACTAAGAAGAGAGAGGACATCTCCGAGCAGCGAAGACTACAGACACCAACTGACTTGGCCCCAACCCTACCGGTCTATAGGTAACCCTCAAAGGTCCTGTGAGAAACAACGACTTGTTCTGCAGCCAGCAACCTCCAAGACCCATGGGAGGACTGCCTGCCTTCGAGAAAGACCAGAACTCCCAAGGACAGTGAACCTGTCCCCAAGAAACCAAGACCAAGGACCTTGGAGCCCTTCAGAACCGCGAGTCCTGACCACCCATGCATCGACGACTCCGGCCAAAGTTCAGGTAGCGCACCAGTCCTGAAAAGGTTCTCCAGTTGTCCTGAGATAGAATCCGTCATTCGCTGACCCCCACCTTGGACTCCAAGACGACGTCTGCAGCCTGAACATGAAGGCTCCCCCCAACCGCAAATGGCTCCAGTAAGAAAATCCCAAAGCCCAAGGACACCCCTGCACCCAAAGACCTTGGTCCTTGGGGAGCTCAACCGATAGTGTCCCTACATCCCCCAGCATCTTTTCGTACCTCTGCTGTCGCATGTGTTCTTCGTACAACCTCCTGGTTCAAGCCTGCAGCCTGTTTGCTAAACAGAGTTCCTCCATTGACTGGGCGCCTGACACTGTGTTTGGCACTCTGCACCCATTCCCCTCTGTGCTGTTGGTTTGGTTTGCTTTGTGGCCACCCCTGTGCTTGCCTAAACCCCCAGAACTCGAACACTGAACTCGTTTTACCTACCTGCAAGCAGTATCCTTTTGAGCACCCCCAGCATCTTCTAATTTGGGCATAAAAGCATGGCTGCAGCGCTGGTGCGCCAAAGGTGCATCTTAGGCAAGACCATCCGCGACCAGAGCCAGCGATGCTGGCGGTTCATGTCTAGAGGTAAGTACTCATTACAAATATTCATCGGCAGAGCTTCATCGCCACAATATAAATCAGCATCACTGCACCAACCTTTTACTGGTTATGAAGGCCCTATTTCTTGCTATCTCTGCAAACTACCTCTAAGACCCTCAAGACGGCTATCAGAGACAGACAGGAAGGGCCAGACTCTTACAACCCACTTAAAGCAGCACTTACAAATGTACGGTCACTACATAGACATTCCATAGATATATATAATTAAATTGAGGAAGAACACCTTGACACTTTTTTCATGACGGAGACATAGCTCACAGAAGCCTCCTGCCTTGACTTACAATTTGCCCTTCCCCCACACTTCACTTGTCTCCATCTAGACCGAAAAGAGAGGAAGGTAGTAGGTGTAGCCAAAGCATTAAAAAAATCTTTGAAATGCACCACCTTTGTAGTAGACTCTGTGGAAAAAGCAAAGACAATGCGATTCATTATCGCTCTATCCCCCTACACTCTTCATAGGGGGTCTTGGTATACCATTCCCACGGCTATGCGGGTGACTATAGTAACTCTATCTCTCAAGCACTAGGCGACAAAGTTGTCAACTATGCAAATTTCATAGTCCTAGGTGATTTCAACACTCATCTAGAAAACCCCCTAGATATGCAGGCTCTCAAACTATTGGAATCATTTGCGGATATTAACCTATGCACAAAGATAAGAGGTCCTATGCACAAAACAGGGCATAGTCTAGATGCAATGTTTTCTAACGCCAAACTAGATCTTGGCACCCCCAAAAAAGTAACCCGGTCTGACTACTTTATACTTCCCTTCTCATGATTTTGGCCCAGGGAAAAACCACCAGGGAGATTAAAATTCACACCTGAAACACACGCCTGCAAATAAATAGACATGCCTGCCCTACAAGAGACATTAGAAGACATCAAACCCTACCTGAAGGGCAATATAATACTGGATGAAACCAAAGTGAGTATCTGGCTCTCTGAGCCCGCAAATACGGCGGCCGCTATTTCTCACAAGTACAGTATTAGACTCTTACAAACTGTCCAATGGTTCACTACTGATCTGAAGAGGGAGAGGAAAGGTTGTTAAAAACTTGAGCGACTCTGGAGGAAACACTATGAAAAGTCAGACATGCGTCAATACAAAGCAGCACTGAGCGAATATCATAATAACCTAAAAAGTGCACATCAAACCTATTATGTCAACATAATCGGGAAAGCACACAATAACGCCAAGGAAATATTTAACATTGTTTCTAACTTTCCAGACCCTAAATCCTTTGCACCTCCAGTGGAAATTAACGCCTCCCTATGCTCACACCCAAGCACTTTTTTTTAGGAGAAAATCAAAAAAATTCAAGATAACCTCTCTACAACACACAACATGGCTCCCACAGACATCCTAAGCCCCTCTATTCCTACATCTCAGGACAAATTACTAGCATTTCCTCCCCTAACAACCAAGGAACTGGAAGAGGCCTTTGCTAACTGCAAATCAGGGTCCACCCTAGACCCTCTCGCACCCCAGATTATGAGGCAGCTAGGCTCCACTCTGAGCCCCTTCTACCAAGAGCTTTTCTCCACCTAATTGGATACAGGATTAGTGCTGCTTGCATGGAAAAAGGCAAATGTTATCCCTCTACTGAAAAAGCCTAATGCTAACCCAGAAACACTTTCTAATTTTAGATCTATATCCCTATTCCCAGGAGCCTCCAAGATACTAGAAAAGTCAGTCAATGCCCAATTAATGTTGTTCCTAGAAACCTCCAACATTCTCCACCCCTCACAGTCTCGCTTCAGAACCTGGCATAGCACTGAATCTGCACTGATTACTGACTCCATTAAATTCACGCTAGATGCTGGACACAATGCTGCCAATTTTGCATGAAATTCTGCTAAAGCGCCTCACCACTATCGGGTGGAAAGCAAGGCCTTGGCTTGGCTAGAATCCTTTATAATAGACAGGGAACATGCGGTCTGGCTCAAACTATTCCGCTCTGAATCAAAACCAGTCAAATACAGCGTTCCCCAGGGCCCTGCATTGAGCTCCACTCTTTTCAATATTTATATGATCCCATTGGATAACCTCATATAATGCTTCTGCATCCAGGTAGTCTCCTATGCAGATGGCACCCAACTGCTGCTCACATATAACAATAAAAAACACAAGGCTAAGCAAAAGTTTCAGCCTGCGTGACGGCAGTACTAGGTTGGCTTAAATACAATGCTTTAAAATGTAACCCTGACAAGACAGAGGTCCTGTTGTTTGGTCCTGACCCCCACCAGGGTTTGCTGAGAGCCTGGCCTTCACATTGCCTGGTTCCCTGCTCAAACAACAAAGTAAGAATTTGAGGTTTACTAATGGACAATCAGCTATCTCTCTAGTCTCGGATCTCAGCGGTGGTCAAAAATTGTTTCTGTATCCTCCGAATGCTGAGGACATGTATTAAACTACATCCGTGGGAGGCCCAAAAAACTGTTGTCCACGCCCTGAATCTATCTGGGCTGGACTTCGCAAATGTGCTAGATACAGGTCTACCAGAGTACTTTACACACAGACCACAAAAATCCAGAATACGGCTATCTGCCTACTGTATAAGCTCCCCAGGCATGCCTCGATTACTCGTTACCACAAACAGCTACATTGGCCACCGGTAAAGAAGAGGATTCATTTTAAAGCACTAACATTGGCCCACTCAGCCTATTACAAAACGGGCCAGGGCTACCTACTAGCAAGATTGAGCAACTATCGTCCTCATAGAGCATTGCGCTATCAATCAGCTCACCTCCTATCCGTCCCATGTATAACTAAGAAAAGATGGTGCGACTTAGCCTGTTTACTACTGGCAGCCAAACTTTGGAACGATCTTCCGTTGTCCCTCCGATGCCTTTCCGACACAAAACATTTTGCAAGCAACTGAAAACCCACCTGTGCAAAGACTAATCAGTCATGCGCACAGATATGTGTCACCTGCCTAGTGCCGGGACACTCTCGGAGTAGCCATGTGCTCTAAAAATCCCTCTATTCATTTAGTAATTCACTGGTTAATATTGGGCATCCAATACTGAGTTTGACCTCTGCACCCAGCCGCCCCAGTGCCGCTGGTGGTGCAGTGTTGGTACCTACCTGAACCTTGCCCACTGCTGACCTTAAAACCCGAAGACTGGAATTGTAAGTGAAGAACTTACCTGTAAAATTCCATTATCATTTTCCTTCCATAGGTTAACATTGCAGAAAATGCACTGTGTCCACTTTTGACATTGAAAAACAGTGATATTGCAAAACTTATTTCACTGCAACAAAGTATATTTGGGTCTATAAAATAAACATACTAAAAGTATTACTTTTACGAACCATTGGTCTCTGATTTAGTCATTAAGTGTGTGTAATCATTTCTTGCCTGTGTGTATATCAAATGCTTAGCACTGCCCTCTGAGAAGCCCAACTGCTCACCCACACTGCCATCGCATGATGGTCATCGCACCTGGAGAGGCCATATCACAGAGGCCAATACAGAATACAGCGCCATTGCCAGTGCCTGCATCCGTAGAAATGATTGACCGCCATTGAGAGAAGAATCACTTTATCCATTGCTTACAAACTTACCTGGAGAGAGAGCGCCATCGTGTGCATCTTGTCCCCTGCCTCTCCTGCTACTCCACGATCGGGTTCACTACGATCCACCGGACCAGCCAATTACACATGTTTGCCTGCTCACTACACCCTTCTCAGGGCTCCTGGCTGGGATCCCTGTGAGTCTTTTGTTCACTTCTACTACACGGTGCCACCACACAATTTTTTGATACCGAGTAGCGCAAGCCCCCTTCAGGTGTCCCCACATTGACAAGTCCTGAGGAGACCCGACATCCACCATGGGTCAAAACGTCGCCGACAGTTAAAAAGAGACAGACCGTGAACAATAGTTGCCTATATTTCCAACTGTTGTATATTTATTTGAGATATTTTGCTTGGTCGCCTCTTTCTGATGAAAACCAAATGAAAAATAGAAACCTTCCTTTTTCTATATGTTACTTATTTTTCACTATAGAAGTGTAGGTTCTTTAATATATTCACTTGGGACACACCGTCACTTGTTATATCTTGTATGTAAATATTTCGTATACTATGCAAAAATTATTTATCTATGTTCGTATACACTATGGAAATGCATTAACAAACTGACCAAATGTGTAGACAGCTTCTTTCTTTGACATCCAACATACCACCCACATTACCATTGTGCAAAAAATACTTATTATAAGTGTTTTATATCTATCCACCGGAGCCGTTGTTGTTTTCACAAAGCTTTATACTGTAGTATCTTGGTATTCTCTATGCTATCCCTCTCTACCTCTATTGGAATGTTGATGTGATTCATCTATCAGAATGTTGGTGATCTGCCTGACAGATTACAGTTGACTGGGCTGAGCACCATGTTGGATGCTCCTGGTGGGGTCTCTCTATACAACTTGGAATAAAGCATCACCTAATAACTTTCATTACATATACCCAGGCTCCAAGTGAGTAGGGTTCCCTTGTTTTCCTTCCCACTTAATCGATGGGCCAGGTGAAGCTGAAGAGGCTGGGCGTAAAGGTATCTGCAAAGAAATCAGCAATTGTTCTGTAACATCACTTCCTAATTCACATGTACAGTCTTCATAATACTTTAGTCAATTAGCAACACACAATTTCTAATGATGTGGGAAGGCAGGGTAACTAACACATCTGGAATCTGTTTTGGTAAGCCTAGAAACAGTAAAAGACACCCCGAAGGAGTAAATTCTCTACCTGACAACTCCAAGGCCCTCACACAAGAGACCCGTCGACAGAAAAAAAGACATAAAAGGAGGGCGAGTTTTGCAGTCAATTGTTTGCGTAAAAGACCAATTTTTAATGAAGCGTAACACTATGTCTACATTCCACAATGTGTAATATTTTGGTTGAGGTGGGCAAACGATCCTGATACCTCTCAATAGTCTGCAGACGAGTGGATGTTCACCTACCGGTTTACCATCTAAATGAGGATGACCTGCCGAAATAGCCAAACAGAAAGTTTTCAACATCCCATAAACCAGATCCTGACTAGCAATATCTGACAGAAAATTCACAATCATATGGATTCCGGATCTTAAGGGATCCACACTCTGCTCACTACACCTATAAACCCATCTACTCCAGGCTGCCTCATAGCGTTTGTGCATGGAGGGAGCCCAAGTTTGTGACATGAAGAACTACGCGTCCTGCGAAACTCCTGACAGTGTCGCCTGAAAGTCACCAGGCAATGAGGGTCAATAGTCCCTGAGTCACCAATGGATGTGGAAGTCCCATTGGATCCGAGAGAAGATCTGGTAAGGAGGGAAGGTGGACTGGAGGTGCACAAGACAGCGACTGGCCACTCAGAACCATGACAGCGCTTTCCAAAAAGGGGTTATCTAGACCAATTCTGCCATGTGTCGACTCACCTGCAAAAGCACCCTCTGAATCATGGCGAACAGGGGTAATGCATAAAGCAGACCAGTCGATCATGACTGGAGAAATGAATCTGAACTGATTGCTTGCAGATCCGGTCTCCAACTGTAAAATAGAGGGAGATGCGCATTTAGGCGAGAGGCAAATAGGCCGATCGTACAAGGACACAAGTACAAATTCAGAAGTCGAAAAATCGGGGGGGGAAACCTCTATTTACTGGAGTCACGGAGGAATCGAGCATTCCAGTCCGCTTCCACATTGGACCTACCCGGAATATATTCCGCTTGCACCGATATATGTTGTTGGAGGCAGTAATGCCAAAAGTCCTTTGGCAATCTTCACTAGGAGGCAAGATCTCATACCACCCAACCAATGGGTGTACCAACAGAATGCAACAACGTCTTGCGTGGAGATAGAGTACGAATCGCAAAGGAACCTGCCAGAAGTTCTAGACAATTGATATTAAGACATAGTTCCTCCGGGGACCATCCGCCCCCCATTCCTCACTGACTGGCATTGGATTCTATTATCGTTTCCGGAATCAAAGCAAATATGACCTTGCCGTTCCAGGCATCCATATCCTCCAACCAGGAAGATATTCATCTTTCCTTCCTCAAGTAAGCCAAACCTCTGTGAAGATGCATTATCTTCAAACGCTGAAGGCCCCAATAATGCAGGGGTCCTGGAAACATCACCTGACTGGAGGAAGCCAAAAGTCCTACCAGGTTAGCCAAAATCCTCATCGATATAGTCAGAGAGGCAATCGCTCTCCTCAACTCCTTTTTTTTATAACTCTTTTTATTGAACAAATCAATGAAAGCACAGCAATACAGTTAGTTCCTCAACTTCTTCTTGATGGAAACCTGCTTTTTCGATTGTTGTAAAAGCTGGGTCAGGATACAATTCGCCTGAAACCCCAGAAATTCCATTGTCTCAGATGGAATCATAATCGATTATTCCAAGTTAATGTCGAACCCCAAATCCTGAAGGAGCTGAGTCATCCAAGAGAGATAAAGAATAAGCATGGGCGTAAAATCCGTTCCGCTTGCGGAATTTGCGGATTTTCGGTAAATTCGCAATCCGCAAACTCTCGAGAATTTGCCAAAAATCCGCAAATTCGCACGCAGCGGATTTTTTTGCTTGGTGATACAATATTGCAGCGCGCGGCGTTCACTTATCGTCATTTAGCGTTTGCAGAGTTGTTTTTCTCGATATTTTGCGTGTGCTGAGCCATTTTGGATCTTGCTGCGGGATCCCGCAGGAGTTTGGCGACCGCGATTACGTCATCACGGCTTGCCACCTTGCACAGCACGCATCGCGAGAGTTCGCAATTGTGAACACGTAGATGCGGCGGGCAGCAACAATCTCGCACTCGCGAAATTGCAAAATTTGCAATTCTGCACAAGAAATCCACCAGCAAGCAGCATAAATAACTCCTCAGGTTGACATTTGCCTGCACTTTTTTTTTGCAAGGAGTCCATTTTTTTGGGGGGGGGAGGAAGGAAGTGCCCCACAGTCTCCAACTTCCTGTTCCTATCCAGCAGGCTCCTCCCAGTGCTTTCTTCATGTGCTGGTCACTTTCATTTGGATCTTGACCTGGAAGGATTTCTTTTTGTGGATGCTGCTGGATATTTGGATTTGAGGCCTTTTTGAGTTTCTTTGGATCACTTTTGGATTAGAAATTTCACAATTAAGTTTGTTTGGGGCATTACAGTTGCTGCAACTACAATTTTGGAATTTTCGATTTTTGGGCTGTTGTTGGGGCCTTTTGCCCAGGGGTAGTGAGTGGTGCATGGACTGAGTCTTTCTGTGGGGTCTCTTTAATGTAAACATCATGGAGGGCATGGATGGCATGGGATTATGCTGATTTTTGTGTGGTTTTCGATTTTTTTGGCTTCTGTTGGGGCCTTTTGTCCAGGGGTAGTGAGTGGTGCATGGACTGAGTCTTTCTGTGGGGTCTCTTTAATGTAACCATCATGGAGGGCATGGATGGCATGGGATTGTGCTGATTTTTGTGTGTTTTTCGATTTTTTTGGCTGCTGTTGGGGACTGGCCATGTGGGTGGTGGCCATTTTGAGTGCTGGTACAGGCAGGCCCTGGCCATGTGCTGGGGGCAAGGGGCCATTTTGAAGGCAGGCAGTGTTCTCAGGCCTGTACCCATTTTGCCTCTCTTTCATCCTTTATGCCCAGGAGTAGTGAGTGGTGCATGGGCCTAGTCTTTCTGTGGGGTGTCTTGAATTTAAACATCATTGAGGGCATGGATGGCATGGGATTGTGCTGCTTTTTGTGTGTTTTTCGATTTTATTGGCTGCTGTTGGGGCCTTTTGCCCAGGGGTAGTGAGTGGTGCATGGACTGAGTCTTTCTGTGGGGTCTCTTTAATGTAAACATCATGGAGGACATGGATGGCATGGGATTGTGCTGATTTTTGTGTGTTTTTCGATTTTTTTGGGGTATTGATGCGACTGGCCATGTGGGTGGGGGTCATTTTGAGAGCTGGTACAGGCAGGGCCTGGCCATGTGCTGGGGGGCAAGGGGCCATTTTGAAGGCATGCAGTGTTCTCAGGCCTGCATCCATTTTGCCTAGCTTTCATCCCTTATGCCCAGGGGTACTCAGTGGTGCATGGGCCTAGACTTTCTGTGGGGTATCTTGAATTTAAACATCATTGAGGGCATGGATGGCATGGGATTGTGGTGATTTTTATGTGTTTTTCGACTTTTTGGGGGTGTTGTTGGGACTGGCCATGTGGGTGGGGGCCATTTTGAGTGCTGGTACAGGCAGGCCCTGGCCATGTGCTGGGGGGGGGGGGGGGGGGGGGGTAATGGGCCATTTTGAAGGCAGGCAGTGTTCTCAGGCCTGCACCCATTTTGCCTAGCTATCATCCTTTATGCCCAGGGGTAGTGAGTGGTGCATGGGCCTAGTCTTTCTGTGGGGTGTCTTGAATTTAAACATCATTGAGGGCATGGATGGCATGGGATTGTGCTGATTTTTGTGTGTTTTTCGATTTCTTTGGCTGCTGTTGGGGCCTTTTGCCCAGGGGTAGTGAGTGGTGCATGGGCCTAGTCTTTCTGTGGGGTGTCTTGAATTTAAACATCATGGAGGGCATGGATGGCATGGGATTGTGCTGATATTTGTGTGTTTTTCGATTTTGTTGGCTGCTGTTGGGGCCTTTTGCCCAGGGGTAGTGAGTGGTGCATGGACCTAGTCTTTCTGTGGGGTGTCTTGAATTTAAACATCATGGAGGGCATGGATGGCATGGGATTGTGCTGATTTTTGTGTGTTTTTTGATTTTTTGGGGTGTTGATGGGGACTGGCCATGTGGGTGGGGGCCATTTTGAGTGCTGGTACAGGCAGGGTCTGGCCATGTGCTGGGGGGCAAGGGGCCATTTTGAAGGCATGCAGTGTTCTCAGGCCTGCACCCATTTTGCCTAGCTTTCATCCCTTATGCCCAGGGGTACTCAGTGGTGCATGGGCCTAGACTTTCTGTGGGGTGTCTTGAATTTAAACATAATTGAGGGCATGGATGGCATGGGATTGTGGTGATTTTTATGTGTTTTTCGACTTTTTGGGGTGTATAACTGATGTTCCTCTGTCTTCCATTGCTTTTACGTGCACAAGAGAACCACCAGTGCCAGGAAGAAGTCCTGCAGCGGTGTGTGTGCAGCATAACGTCACGCGACGTCACGTGTGGCCACAGACAAGACAACTCTGCTACTCGTGCAACTGCGGACTGCTGATCTGACATCTGAAGAAGATGGCCCCAAAAAAAGTTCCCCGTAGCTCCTCTAGCAAGAAAGTTGCCAGTAAGGAGCAGAAGAAGCAAGTTACCAAGGAGACTGGTGTGCCGCCCGCCACATTTTTTGGGAATAAAAAAAAAAGTACGCCTGCAGCAGCAGCGGGATCTGCTGGGGACCAAGCTGGGAGCAGCACCCCCGCTCCATTGGGCTCAGTGCCACCACCACGCCAACTTAAGTCCAAGCCCTTGAGTGCTGCAGAGGCACTTAGTCTAGTTGTTCAATCACCATCGACCAGTGATGTTGGCTCATCGCAAGTAAGTAGCAGCAATGTCCCTCAATCAACACAGGTTGTTGTAACTCATCTGACGAGTGTTCAACAACCACAGCTGCAACAACAACCACATGTGCAAGTACAAGCCCAAGTACATGTGGAAGGAGAGGCAGCGCAAGGAGATGCGCAAGCAGAGGTGCATGGAGGGGCACAAGTGCCCACAATAGTTGTTCCTCCCGAAGTAGGGGCACATCAGGAAATCGACATTCAAGCCGAGCTATCATTTGAGGAAGCCACTCCTCCTGATCATTCATTGTCTTCCACATCCCTAGCAAGGAAAAGATCAAGGATGGTGTCTACATCTTCTTCAAGCCCCCTTCCTTCTGATGATATGGATCCAACTTGGGAACCCCCACTGCCTTCTGAGAGTGAGGCACACCATGATCTGACAAAGGTAGCTAAGTGTAAAAGAAAGGTCCCCGAAAGACTCATAGTTATGGGGTGTGATGATGACGCTGAAGAAGTGGCGTATACTACTCCTGCTGATGAAGACTCTCACGACGACGACGTAGTCATCATACACGCCACTCCAGCCTCAGCGGGCATGCAGCAAACAGACATTTTGACCCTAGCCCGAAAAGCTGCTGAGCGTGATGTTGTCGACGAGGAGGCAATGGGACCACCATCATTGGAGTTAACTAGTACACCACCACCTACCGCTTCCATATTTTTTTCTCGCCAGAAGGGACCTCCATCCACCTCGTCCTCAATTAGTGGTGGTGCAAGTGCACAACATAGTAGAGTTTGGCAACACACATCCTCCACTCAGGGCTTAATTTGTGCCGGTGCTTGCCGGTGCTTAGCACCGGAACTTATTTGACAGGGCCGGGTCTACTCTACACTCTACACACATGCATCTGCTGCACTGTGCTTAACTTACACTAAGTACTGTGTGTCTCTGTACTGCAAGATTCTCGTGCTGTACCGCGCCGCAGCGTGTTTTTCCCATCGCATCTTTCCCATCGCATCTCCTGAGGTGTTAATCATTATAAATATTAACAAACTGTGTGATGGCGGCGCTGCATCGCACTGCGCGCATCAGAGGCCTTAGCCACTTTACTTCTTACTTGCTGCTGTGGGCGGGCCGGAGGAGGACACTGGTGTGGGCGTTTTTTGGGCTGGATTTTGGTTATGATGTGGTAGGGGCTGTGAGGCAACGTGCGCAGATTTTTTTACACATTGCCCCGCCCCAGCATAACCTCTGCAGCGCGCAACAGGCAGCTTGCTCACCACGACGAGTCATCGCCTTCAATCAAGTCTGCCCCCGGCCCCCGCCGCCCGACCAGACGATCGTGGCGCGGGCGAGGGCATTGATCAGCCAGTACTAGCAGTACTGTGTCTGGTACAATTAAGCAGCAGCACCCGTCCAGGCCTAATTAGTTAATAAAGCCCGTGCACTGCAGCCGGTGTGTGTGTCTGCTCTGTGTCCGACTCCCGAGTCCATGCCGGCCAGCCCACCACACGGGTAAGACGACGTTAAGTACTTTATAGCACACACACGTTTGTCTTGACTTTTTAACCGCCCCCAAAAGCTGCATGGTTCTCACGAGGTGAAAACAATGATTTATGTAAATTATTATGTAAAAACATATCGCGATAGAAAATATGCCTTCTGTCACTGAGAAACCAATGTTATAAGTGCCTCATACTCCCGAAGCCCTTTTGAACTGTGAATACGCTGCTGAAACACACACTGATCGGCCGGGAGCCTCAAAATGAAACCTAGTGAGGAAACGTCCCGTTGCCAATGCCAATCCTCACAATATGATTTTTCAATAGAGGGGGCGGGGGGCCTGCAGCAGTACGGACCTGCAGGCCGGGGTTAAGAGTAGACGTAGTACTACTGTATGTAGAGGTAGACTAGAGAGGCGAGTGGAGAGAAAGCCAAGCATGGAGCGCAGCAGCCGCTTCCACACAGG
The DNA here is from genome assembly GCF_964263255.1 of Lissotriton vulgaris. NCBI lineage: Eukaryota > Metazoa > Chordata > Amphibia > Caudata > Salamandridae > Lissotriton > Lissotriton vulgaris. The sequence goes on from NC_141699.1 coordinate 67,437,008, forward strand.
AATTAGGTAACAAAATCACAGCACTCTGTCTTGACTCTTCAATTCTCGGGCCGTTCCCCACGAAACGAAATGCAGTTTGGTTTCTATTTCTAGTGGTCTCCTCGGTCGGTCTCGACTTTCTCTCACTTGACTCATCTTTAATCTATGCACGGGACAGGATAAAATGTTTGGAAATGTGGATGGTGTGAAAGGAGAGGACGTTTATTGTTTGCACAGTTCGGATTGTAGTGCGGCATTCCAAGCACTGGACTGTGTCCTTCCTTTTGATTCACTGCTGCTTTCTATATGTTCTCCTCTTTATGTTTCCCATTCTCCCTCCTGCCAAATGTACCTCATGGACAAATCAGCCACTGCCTCATTTAGTGTCATGGTACACCTTTCCTGTTACACCCCATGCCACCCCCAAAACTCCCAAACCTGTCCCTATTCCAACACTATCTACCTCTCCAGCCACTTTGCCCGCTCTTACTGTGACTGAACACCTCTTCATGTCACTGCCCCTAATCTCCCAATCTCTCTTATACCATTATTCACCTCACCTCTGCCTGTCACTGTCCGCTTCTCCTCTTCTGTATCCTTCTCCTCTCAAAGTCCCCTTCGCCCATCACAGCCCATTTCTCCTATCACTGCTACATTCTCCGATATAGTTCATCTTTGCTCACTCTGTATTCTCAATCTCCTCTTATAGTTTCACTTGTCATTTCCTACCATTCATTGCATATCATGCCACCTTTTCTGTCTCATATTCATCACTACCAAACACGTGATAGCACTGAAAGCCTGGTAATGGAGGGACAGAATTAGCAGGATATGTCACTGTGTCACTGACTCTTTCCCTATACCAATTACACAATCGGTATCCTACAAACCAATACAGGAATTCCAATACAGGGAAAGTTGTCCCCAATATCAACATCCTTTCAGAGGACTTATGAGGAGCAATTTGTCCCCAGGAAACCCCTCACCATCAACCATGGAATATTTGAAAGTCTGCGTTTTGCTTCTTTTCCTTGAGCCATGATTAGCATTGACAAGCTGTGCCAGTCAGACTGTGCAGTGTACCAAGCCTGCAATAGTCTCCTGCACTTCCAAATGACAAGAAAAGTGTTTTCTCTATACTAATCAGGGCCCTGTGCCTTACTTACCCTTCACAACTTTCACTGTAACATTACACACAACTGAACACTCAAAGAGAACAGAAAAAAACAAGATTATTTGTGACTGCATCTGTGGTGGGTGATGCTATTAATAAGATTAGACCCTTAAAGGGAATCAACTTCTACAGAATTGCTGAATATTCTAAACCCTAAAGCAAAAGCACTTTTTTTAGGGCACCCTGAGAACCTGCAGAGTATGTTTGCCCACAATTGTCTCATGCCTCACAATTAGACTCTGTTAAAAATGACATACTACAGTACGTGTCCCTTTTCAATGCATTAGCCATTTTAGCTAATTTATTGCAAAACTGTGCTGTAAATGCGCTTTTGATTTAATCTTTTTCAAAATGTTCACGGGGCAGGGGAACCTACTATCAAAACCTTACTTGGAGGAAGGATCCTTTGTTGAAATTCAGATCGGGTATTACATCTGACTTTCAGCAGTGCAAGTTGAGGATATGGGTGGGGCCGATAGAGTATGTGGATGGAGCCAGGGGAGAAAGTGGGTGGAGCCGGGGAAAGTGGGTGTGGTCTCCGACTCCGCTACAGAATTGCTGAATACTCTAAACCCTAAAGCAAAAGCACTTTTTTAGGGCACCATGAGAACCTGCAGAGTATGTTTGCCCACAATTGTCTCATGCCTCACAATTAGACTCTGTTAAAAATGACATACTACAGTACGTGTCCCTTTTCAATGCATTAGCCATTTTAGCTAAGTTATTGCAAAACTGTGCTGTAAATGCGCTTTTGATTTAATCTTTTTCAAAATGTTCACGGGGCAGGGGAACCTACTATCAAAACCTTACTTGGAGGAAGGATCCTTTGTTGAAATTCAGATCGGGTATTACATCTGACTTTCAGCAGTGCCAGTTGAGGATATGGGTGGGGCCGATAGAGTATGTGGGTGGAGCCAGGGGAGGAAGTGGGTGGAGCCGGGGAACGTGGGTGTGGTCTCCGACATACATTTGAGCACCTGGACTTCATATTTTACAAATTAAGCACTGCCTCCACTTCATCTGGCATTAGCAGCATGACCAGTATCGCCTCCTCCGCCCCCACAGACATTTGAAGTCCGCAGTTTGGGACTTCTTTAGTGTTTGCACAACAAGGTAAAACATAGCCATTTGTAGCATTTGTAAGCTTGCAGTTTGTCGTGGTAAGCTTGGTACCAACTATGGTACCGGAGGCCAGAGAGGTCATCTTGAGAGACAGCACACTGTCCAATGGCATACGCACCTAAAGGAGATCAAGGAAGCCCGAATTGGAAGTCAACAAACTGTATCCGTTGATGTTTCATCTGATGATGACGAGGAGGAAGCGTCAAATATTTCTTCACTTACACCCAGTACCCCTGTCAGCAGCACACCTCCTGTGAGCCACACTAAGAGTGTGGGAGAGAGTGAGACACCAATGCGAAAAAGTTCATCATCACAAGCGTAACTGGGTCGAAGAAGTCATCATCATCATCCCGTAAAATCATGGTCAGCCCACCATTAGAAGCATGTTGTTTTCAGAAGCGCCATTTGAACGCAACCACCCAATGACGCGTCTGTATAACACTAAGCTGGCTAAAATGCTAGCTCTGGACCTTCTCCCTTTTTTCTTTTGTGGAAGGGGTTGGTTTTCTTGAATTAGTGGCAACGCTCAGCCCTAAATGGAAGGTTCCTAGCCGGTTCTATTTTGCCAGAGTTGCGGTTCCAGCACTACATGCAGATGTGCTGGAGGTGATTGGGGCAGCTTTGCAGAAGAGTGCTGTTCACACTATACATCTGATAACAGACATGTGGACCAGTGGCGCAGGCACTGATTACATGTGCATCACTGCACACTGGGTCTCATTTTCAGGAGTTACAGCAAAGCTAAGGGCAGGTGTTGGCCCGGACAACGTTTTTGAAGCTGCTCGTAAACATGCAACACTAGCCATGTTTGGCATGGAGTCAAGTCATACAGCAGAAAACATTTTGCAGGAGTTTAACACAAAGGTCTTTCAATGGCTGTCCCGAAAAAAAACGCAAGATTGGTTATGTTTCCACGGATAATGGCGCCAATGTAGTTAAGGCCATGTAGCTGGGTCGCTATTTCAGAGTGCCGTGTTTGGCGCACTGTATAAACCTGGTTGTTAAAAAATTCTTGAGTGAAGAAAGTCCAGTGTGCGAGTTACTGACCACTTGCTGAAGAATGTGCACACATTTCAGCCATTCTTTTAAGGCCCGTTAGCATCTGAGGGGCCTGCTATTTGAACGTCGACTGCCAGTGAAAGCACTCATCCAGGAGGTGGCAACACGTTGGAACTCAACCTTCTACATGCTTGAGCGTCTGCATGAGCAGTTTATGGTAGTTGATCAGTATTTCTTTACACTGGGTACAGCTATGAAGGACCTGAGGTTACATGCGGAGCAATGGAAGCTAGTTAAAAGCCTGACAGACATGCTTCGTCCTTTTGAGGTCTTCACACGTGCAGTCAGCAGGGAGGACTGTAATTTGGGAAAAGCTATCCCATTGTTGCGCATGCTAGAGCACCAACTGAAGGTGGTGTCTTCTACGTTTCAAAAAGATGAAGAAAAGCAAGAAGCTTTTGATTTGGTGGAGAAATTATTATAGCGCCTAATTTGTGATGAACGTCTTCGAAAGATCCACACAGAACAGCATTACATTTGTGCTACTATTTTGGATCCACGCTACAAAAAGGCACTGGCAGGCAGAGCATTCTTTCCTTTTGGTGACGCAGAAGTTTTAAAGTACAAACGTTGGCTAACTGTGTCAGCCATGAGGTTTGAAAGAGAACGGCAGGAAATTGAAGGAAAAGGCAGTACATCAGCATCAGCAGGCCATCCGGAGTCAAAAGAATCCACTTCTGCGCCTGTAGCTGTGGCAGAAGTGACCTCTCAGCCGTTAAAGACACCAGCAACTGGATCATCTGCACCAGACACAACAGTAACATTGTGTGAAGAAGAGGATTGGCTAACTCAGCTTGGGTTTGCTTCTCAAAAGGTCCGAGCAAAAAGTAAGCAAAATGGAGAAACCGTGGAGAACCTTGAGTCGATGGTGCAGGACTATCTGAATGACTCAACAGAGGTCTATGTTCATGATGACCCATTGGCGTATTGGCATGGGAAAAAAGAATTGTGGCCTGAGATCTCCAACCTGGCTATAAACTACTTGTCTTGCCCACTCGCAAGTGTGTCTTCTGAACGTGTTTTCAGTGCTGCTGGTGGCATTGTAACTTGCAAAAGGACCCGCCTCTCGCCCAAAAATGTGGAGAGGTTAACAATGATCAAGATGAATCAGCACCTCATACCACCAGATTACAAAGTACGAGAATACACGCTGGAAGAAGACGAGGAGGACACCAACTTAGATGAGGGAATTTCTTCTCAGTTAGGTGACCCACTCCCGCCTGAATTCGCAGAGTATGAGGACGAACTCTTCTTCCCTGACACCGAGCCTTGAAAATGAGCCAATTAATCAATAACTTTCTTTTCATCATTATTCACTTTTATTCCTGTGTGTATGTATTTCTTTGTTTTGCAAAGTCAATATAAATAAAAACTTTAATCACCTAATCACAAAAACAAGCCCATCAGCAGAACTGTCTTCACTTATTTGCTTATTGATTTGAAGGTGCCGCAGTCTGCATTCCTCAGGTTCACAAGTTCACAAGAACATGCTCCTCTATCCTCCTCCTCTAGACTCCTATTTCCCTCAAAGCAGAGGGCTGGATTACGCCCAATGAAGATAGACTCTGCACTTGTGGGGGTGTTCTACTTCTTTGCGGGTGAGTTGACGGCTCTGGGGCCATTGCTGGGAAGGTCTAATACCGGATAAAAGTGGTTTGGCGAAAATCAGACTTGAAAAAGTTTTTGCCTTTCTGCTCACTATCATGTTTTCGGGGGCCTGTTTGGGGGGCTTCCTGGTGTTTGTGGGTGGGTTTCGGGGTCTGGGAGCACTGCTGGCACAGTCTAATATTGATTGCGTTTGTTTTCTAGGACATCCATGGTGGAAAAGTGGAGTCATGACCTAGCTGCACAGCGCGTTTGGACAGAAGGCCGAAAAACATTGTAAGTATCAGATTTTCCATTTTTGCTTTTTGCCTGTTTGGGGGTGTTGTGCATTTTTGTGGGTGGGTTGGCTGGCCTTGGAGCATTGCTGGGAAAGTCTAATACCAGATAAAAGTGTTTGGACAAAATCAGACTTGAAAAAGTGTTTGCCTTTTTGCTCACTATCATGTTTTCGGGGGCCTGTTTGGGGGGCTTCCTGGTGTCTGTGGGTGGGTTTCAGGGTCTGGGAGCACTGCTGGATATGGATACTTTTGATTGCAAGAGGTTTAAAGCAAATCCATGGTGGCAAAGGGGAGTTAGGGCCTAGCTGAAGAGCGCGCGAGGAGTGATTCTGGAAATTTGCCTGAAAATGTCTGTGCCCATTTTTGAAGTTTTGCTTTTTGGCTGTTTGGGGGTCTTCTACTAGTTTCCGCCTGGGTTGATGGCTCTGGGGCCATTGCTGGGAAGGTCTAATACCGGATAAAAGTGGTTTGGCAAAAATCAGACTTGAAAAAGTTTTGCCTTTTTGCTCACTATCATGTTTTCGGGGGCCTGTTTGGGGGGCTTCCTGGTGTTTGTAGGTGGGTTTCGGGGTCTGGGAGCACTGCTGGGTATGGATACTTTTGATTGCAAGTGGTTTGAAGAAAATGCATGGTGGCAAAGGGGAGGTAGGGCCTAGCTGCAGAGCGCGCGCGGAGTGATTTTGGAAATCGGCCTGAAAATGACTGTCCCCAATTTTGGACTTTTGCTTTTTGGCTGGTTGGGGGTCTTCTACTTGTTTTCGCCTGGGTTGACGGCTCTGGGGCCATTGTTGGGAAGGTCTAATACCGGATAAAAGTGGTTTGGACAAAATCCATGAGGAAAAAGTTTTTGCTTTTTCTGACATTTTGCTCAATTTAGCGTTTATGGGGGCCTGTTTGGGGGGCTTCCTGGTGTTTGTGGGTGGGTTTCGGGGTCTGGGAGCACTGCTGGGTATGGATACGTTTGATTGCAAGAGGTTTGGAGCAAATCCATGGTGGCAGAGGGGAGTTAGGGCCTAGCTGCAGAGCGTGCGCGGAGTGATTCTGGAAATTTGCCTGAAAATTTCTAAGTGCCCATTTTTGAAGTTTTGCTTTTTGGCTGTTTGGGGGTCTTCTACTAGTTTCCGCCTGGGTTGACGGCTCTGGGGCCATTGCTGGGAAGGTCTAATACCGGATAAAAGTGGTTTGGCAAAATCAGACTTGAAAAAGTTTTTGCCTTTTTGCTCACTATCATGTTTTCGGGGGCCTGTTTGGGGGGCTTCCTGGTGTTTGTGGGTGGGTTTTGGGGTCTGGGAGCACTGCTGGGTATGGATACCTTTGATTGCAAGAGGTTTGAAGCAAATCCATGGTGGCAGAGGGGAGTTAGGGCCAGCTGCAGAGCGCGCACGGAGTGATTTTGGAAATTGTCCTGAAAATGACAAAGTCCCCATTTTTGTAGTTTTGCTTTTTGGCTGTTTGGGGGTCTTCTACTTGTTTTCGCCTGGGTTGAAGGCTCTGGGGCCATTGCTGGGAAAGTCTAACACCGGATAAAAGTGGTTTGAACAAAGACGGAGGCGAATTTTTTTTGGTGTGTTTTTGCTGACTTGCTTGTCTTTGAGGTGCTCTTTGGGGGGGTTCCGGGTGTTTGTGGGTGGGTTTTGGGGTCTGGGAGCACTGCTGGCACAGTCTAATTCTGATTGCATTTGTTTTTCAGGAAATCCATGGTGGAAAACGGGAGTTATGGCCTAGCTGCACAGCGCGTTTGGACAGAATTGAAAGAAGGCCGAAAAATATTGTAAGTATGAGATTTTCCATTTTTGCTTTTTGGCTGTTTGGGGGTGTTGTGCTTTTTTGCGGGTGGGTTGGCGGGTCTTGGGGCATTGCTGGGAAGGTCTAATACCGGATAAAAGTGGTTTGGACAAAATCCATGCTGAAAAGCCTTTTGGCATTTTTTGTAACTTAGGGTTCGTTAGGGTTAGCACTAGCAGCAGTATTCCATGTGTTTGGGGGTGTTCTAGATTTTTGCAACTGGGTTCTGGGGTCTTACAGCACTCATGGGAATGTGTAATCTTGGTTGCAAGTGGTTTGAAGAAAATCCATGGTGGGAAAGGGGGCTTTGGCCTAGTTAAAGAAAGCGTTTGCCACTATTCTTAACTTAGGGCTCGTTAGGGTTAGCAGTATTGTATTGCATGTGTTTGGGCGGGGGTTATAGATTTTTACGACTGGGTGGGGTCTTGGAAAACTTGTTGTAATGTCTAATTTTGATTGCAAGTCGTTTGAACATAATCCATGGTGGGAAAGGGGGGTTTGGGCATACTTTCTGAGTGCGTTTTGACACGATTTGAAATTAGGCCTCTGTGAAGTAGCAGCAGTATTCTGCACGTTTTTGGGAGGGTAATATGGGGTGTTCTAGATTTTGGGAATTGTCATCTCTAAAAGTGACAGCATAATTTTTGCACTACATAGCGTGCCTTACATATTTTTTTCTCCGAGGTGTCTTTAACACTTACTGTTGTATTTTTCCATCATCAATTACAGGCAGGCTTTTACCCTGTGCCATCGATGTACTACTCAGGCTTACAATTAGCGATCCGCAAATCCGCATCCGGCAGGCAGTGGACAGTGTGTCTGGTCACCTAGATTGATCGATGGAGCATCCGATGGAATGAAGGAGTACCGCGAATAAGAGGAATGGCTGGATGCATCGACTTCACAAATCAAATGGGACAACTACAAAAAACAGTAACAGTATCCAAAATTCTCCTTATCTTTTAAATGATATTGTTGTGAACTTGAACTTACTTCTACAAGTGTGACTCTGTGCGTTTGTTTGATCTCTGCTTCAAATTCATCCCTCCCTCCAGCAATTAGATACATCTTTGCTATGTTTAACACTAATTTAATGTTCTAAGTATTTATTCTCTCTGAGGGCTGAGAGGCAAGTGAAATTGCGTAATGACTGCATCCCTGTACTGTCAACTTGTTTCTTCGTAGTTACTAGTAAGTTGCAGTAAGTAGTAGTACTACTTTTCAGTAACCTAACCATCCATTTATTACTACTTATGGCATGCAGTAGTGCACTTCCTTTATGTCCCTTTCAAGATTTATCAATATCTTCTAATCCAAAGATTTGTTTCTCTTCATTTGTGGTTTGAATGTCCATGCTGTGTTTTTTTTCCTCTCTACCAAACTTTCCCAAAAAAACCCATTTCCATCCAATTTTTAAACCCTAACCCTCTTCCCCCGGGCTGTGTGGTATTTCATTGAGGTGTGACTGACAACAACAATAAATTCCACACACTTGCTGGGGAGGATAAGGTCGAAGCAACCAGAAGTTCATGTGCGCCATCGTGGATTAATAAGAACATCCTCCTCCCACACGACGTTAACAACAATGAAATGATTAATGCTTACTTTAAGTTGGCACTGCTTAGGCTAGGGCACTGTTCTGTACCATACTATCTATTGTACTGTTTCTAATGCGACGCTCAGGCCACTCAATGTTTAATTTCCTCTTTTTTTCATATGGTGATACTGCCAGTGTGTACCACTACTGCTACCAGCACAACAATGATATTGCATCCGTCGAGGATTCAAGTCAACAACCAACCTTATTCACCAACCGTGATTCGCAAATCACAGGTAAGATAAGCATATTGGGGAGGTAGTAGAATAATGGGCTAGGACTAAGTTTGGAGGAGAGCAGAGACTAACAGTACTACTAGTAATGTACAGTAGTAGGGCTACTGAATTGACTAACTCGGTTACTTGCATTGTGGTACATTTCAGGACAAGATGTTTCATTCATGTTGGTAAGTTTGAAAAACCAAACGTCCAGTAACCACCACCAACAACCACACAAAATAATATGAGCGCGTATACTGTGTTTTTTAATGAAAAATATAATTATTAAGAAATATAAATTATGGATGTTGTTGTCGTCACAAAAATAGAATTACCCCAACTCACCCCCTCCCTAACCAAACCAATGTCCAAAAATCAAAAAGTACCCTTTCCCAAAAACCCAATTCCCACCCCCCCAACTGTCTTTAAAAAAGGGACAAGGGACAGTCACTTCCTCCGGTGGCGTTTGGACAGCTGGTGCTGCACGTCCCGCAGCTCTTTGGGGAGGTCCCGGAGCTGGCGCTGATGTTTTTCGGCCAACTGCTCCAGGTAGTCCACTCGCTTTCGGAGACGGCGCTGGCGTACCATCCAGGCTCTGGGGGTGCAGCTGTTGTTTTTGCTGCTGTGCGGCGGCGGCGGGAGGCTGTCGAGCCACGGCTCCGTTTGGCTGGAGGCTTGTGGCTGGTGGACCCGGGGGCAGTGGAGGAGGATGTACTGGAGGTTGTTGTAGTTTCCTCCTCATGCTCCCGAGCCCACAACCGTCGATACTCGACACAAATAGCCTCCAGCTTACGAACAGCCAGCTCCTTTCGGGTGAGCTTTTTGGGAGTAGCATCTATGAAAAAAGAAAGAAAAATACTGTAGCCAATAGTGTTTAACATAAAGTCAAAATAATTCAACAGAAAGTTAACAATCAATAACACCAGCATCAGTAACACCAGCAAGTAGCAAACTCAGTATAACATTTTGAAGATAACGGACCAGGTTTTTTTTGATTGTCGATCCACAACTGGCGCCTCCCGTATGTGACGTTATTTATAATTTCTAACCACTATTTTGAGGGTGCCCCAGATAGGAGGAAGAACCTAAACCGCCAATTAGGACCAAGATCCAAACATAATTGAAACGGCAGGTATCTGTGCACACGTCGCCTTTTACAGAGTAAATGCTGTTGGTAATCAAACAACACAACCAATAGACAAACAATGTGGAAGTAGTCTTGATAGAAGTTTTTCTTCAATTCAGATTTTATCTACCACGCCCAGCCAACACGTGTTTCGTCAGGGCTAGTAGCCCGCGACTTCCTCAGGGCTCCCGCGGGCAGCGGTTCCAAAGCTATTGCCATAATGGCTAGGTGCTCTCAGCCGGTTCTAATTCCGACCTGGCTACCGGGTACTGTCAAGGTTCTAGCTGTCAGTCCACCGGTGCGTCACTTGGTGATAGGTGCGCCGGACCCCAGACTCCTTATACATGCGCCGGCACACCTTCTCCCACAGCTGGCGACGCTCCCGGATGCCGTAACCGGAAGCAATCCGCCCACCTGCTGCCACGGTCTTAGGGAGGTGTACCTGGACAAAAACCAGCAAGGCGGCCACCTCCACTGCAGAAAAGATCTCCCTGGGCTGCACTTCCTCCCCCCTCCAACGACCACAAGGGAGACGGGTACGTGGGACTGGGCCCTTCCCCTTGCCCTTGTCGCCTCCCTTAGCCATGGTCCTGGGCACAAGAAGAAGGAAAGAAGAATAGGTGTGAAAAAAATAAGAGAGAGAGCAAAAGAAATAAAGTAGGTAATAAAGTAACAAAAAGTTTAAAAAAAACACAAAATATAGATGTAGGAAATTGAAGAGAGAGATAATAAGCAAAAACAAACCAAAAAAAGTTCAGAAAAACATAGGATTGCAAAGATGTAAGGTGGATAGAAAGATAGCATGCCCAAAACCATAGCAGTGAATGAAAAACAAGATGGCTGCGCCCATAGAGGACCGAGTGGGTAAGTTCGCGTGATATTTCTCCCGCGAGCACGCAAAAACGCCCACGAAAACGTAATCGCGCGCCGCATACGACACGAACTTGCAACGAGCGCCCGGAAACAGAAACACGTCACGCAAACAAGATGGCCACGCCTGTACATGACCTCATGGGCAACCTCGGGGTCGGTGCGCTGCAAGCGGCCCGCGAATAAGCAAAAAAACGCCCGAACACGCAAAAAAAATGAAAAAACGCCCGAACATGCAAAAAAAAGAGAAATCAGCAAATTCGCACGAATTTGCGGATTGCAAGTTCAATTTTGCATCCCGCAAATCTCGCGAAATGGAAGAAAAACACATTTTGGAAAACTGAAAGCACTTAGCAGGTGCAAAATTTCAAACTAATTTGTAACCATTCCCTGTAGTGCTTCCTGAGGGGCCCCTCCAGAGTTCAGTTGCCTACTTTCAACTATTCTCTGACCCTGCTCTGACCCTCAATGCAGGGTCAGAGAATAGTTACAAGTATGGCACAATGTTCCTGTAAAAAAAATAACTGCAACAGGAAGGTCTTACATCTAAGGAAGCAGGTGCCAGACTTGAAGCACAAATTCAGTGACACATTAACCAGCCCCAAATTAATTCATCTCAGTTCAGGCTTGGAAGGTGTGCTTTGCTTTCCCCCCATAATCTACAGTGGTGAACAAGAGGGTGGTAGTGGTGAACCAGAGGGTGCTGTGATAAACCAGAGGGGGACAGTGAGGATCCAGAGGGTGGCAGTGGCAAACCAGAGGGTGGCAGCCTTGAACCAGCGGGTGGCAGGGTTGAACCAGAGGATGGCAGTGGCAAACCAGAGGGTGGCAGTGATGAACCAGAGGGTGGCAGGGCTGAACCAGAGGATGGCAGTGATGAACCTGAGGGTGGCAGCCTTGAACCAGAGGGGGACAGTGATGATCTAGAGGGTGGCAGTGGCAAACCAGAGGGTGGCAGTGATGAACCAAAGGGTGGCAGGGATGGACCAGAGGATGGCAGCGATCAACCAGAGGGTGGCATTGATGAACCAGAGGGTGGCAGTGATGAACCAGAGGGTGGCAGTGATGAACCAGAGGGTGCTGTGATAAACCAGAGGGGGGCAGTGATGATCCAGAGGGTGGCAGTGGCAAATGAGAGGGTAGCAGTGATGAACCAGAGGGTGGCAGGGATGAACCAGAGGATGGCAGTGATCAACCAGAGGGTTGCAGTGATGAACCAGAGGGTGCTGTGATAAACCAGAGGGGGACAGTGATGATCCAGAGGGTGGCAGTGGTAAACCAGAGGGTGGCTGTGATAAACCAGAGGGTGGCAGGGATGAACCAGAGGATGGCAGTGATCAACCAGAGGGTGGCAGTGATGAACCAGAGGGTGCTGTGATAAACCAGAGGGGGACAGTGATGATCCAGAGGGTGGCAGTGGCAAACCAGAGGGTGGCAGTGATGAACCAGAGGGTGGCAGGGATGAACCAGAGGGTGGCAGGGATGAACCAGAGGATGGCAGTGATCAACCAGAGGGTGGCAGTGATGAAAAAGAGGGTGCTGTGATAAACCAGAGGGGGACAGTGATGATCCAGAGGGTGGCAGTGGCAAACGAGAGGGTGGCAGTGATGAACCAGAGGGTGGCAGTGATGAACCAGAGGGTGCTGTGATAAACCAGAGGGGGACAGTGATGATCCAGAGGGTAGCATTGGAGAACCAGAGGGTGGCAGTGATGAACCGGAGGGTGGCCGTGATGAACCACAGGGTCGCTAACAGGCTGGATACGTAGAAACAACATGGTCGCGACCGTTGCACAAGTAAGTTCGCGTTCCCGAACTTGTAGAAAACCCTCACAAACTGGCAAAAACAGCAAATTCGCAAGAATTCGCGAATTTTGCGAATTGCGAGTTCGCAAATCCGCAATTTCGCGAATTCGCAAAATTCACCCATGCTTAATAAAGAAGAACCAAGTCCTTGCCCTGCATCATGCCTGGAATGTCATCTAAGTATATGATCAATCGAACCCCCTGTTCCTGGAGGTATTGGACCACTGGTCAAAGAAGCTTTGTGAAACTCCAAGAAGCAGAAGATAGACCGAATGGCATGGCGGTAAATTTGAACCACTGATGGCGCCACTGAAACCAAAGATACCTGCAATGAGGGGCAAATATAGGAACCCCTAGATAAGCATCTTTGAGGTTGAGACGAATCATCCAGTCTCCTTTTTGCAAAAGGTCTTGTAACAGATGTATGCCTTCCATCTTAAAATGATGATACACAAGCCACAAATTGAATTCCTTGAGGTTCAGAACGAAATAAAAACCCTGATCCTTCATCAGGACCAAAAATATTGTCCTGACGAATCCATGTGGGTGTGGGGTTGATTCTGTTATTCCCCCTTTCTGCAATAGAGAGGCCACCTTGTTGTCTATGAAATTGCTCTCTGTTTGGGAAAAATGAAGAGAGTTCGGTCATTATCCCTAATGAGGGTAGGAGTAAAACCTCAGGTGGAAACCCTGAACAGTCTGCAACACCCACTTATCCTGACAAGGACCTTCCAATTGTGTAGGAATAGCTTTATCCTTCCTCCCACCATATTTTCAGAGGATGGAGAAACCTTTACCTGAATAGGTTGCATCATTGGTGTAATTTCCACCTGTGAGGACGCGCATTCTGGGACCGCCTCAGCGGAACACTTTCCCCATTATCTCTCCCCGTCTCCTCTTCTATATTCACAGACCTTTCCCGAGGAGTACTGTACCTTTAAGGCAGCAGACTTCCTGGGTCATGTGACAGAGTCACATGATCCCTACGACTTCAAGACGGAGGACGCCACAGGACGTCGTCGTTCGACTGGACCGACTCTCGGAGCACATCGTGAGGAGACGCTGGTGAAGACCTTCGTTGTGGCACCTTCGGACAGAGACGGAAGCTGCGAGCAGGAAGACTTATGGACCCAAGAGGAGCACCCTCTCGGAGCAGTACCGGACGAGGAAACAGACGGGCAGCCAGACCCTACCTGGCAACGCGGAGACTCCAGCCACGGCCCCGGAAGGTTGTGGATAAACAAGGTACGGGGACGCTTCGGCTTTATGTGGGGCCGCGCACTCGAGGGACCCAGAGGTGGGGGTGTGTGACATGGGGGACCCGGACGAGGGGCCCCCTGGTATGCCTATTAATGTCTCTACTCTTTTTATGCAGCACACAGAGGCCTGGAACACTCCGGATGTCATCCGACGTCGGCCCGATGTGGAGAACAGGCAGGCTTACACCTTTAAAGGGGCGGACCTGGAATGGCGGCACGCCCTCACCGAAGAGGTAAAACCCATCCCGGAATCTAACCAGGTGTGCGAGACACCCGGAGGCGGAGTAGGAGACTGGTGGCGAGAGTGGAGAGAGAGCGGAGCGGAGTGGACGGAAGAGGACGAGGATCGGAGGACGGAGGAGGAAGAGGATCGGAGGACGGAGGACGAAGAGGAAGAAGAGCGTGGGACGGAGGCGGAGGACGTGGTGGAACATCGGAGGAAGGACGAGGGAAACGGAGCGGGACCTCGGAGAAGGACGGGGAGAGAACATCAGGCGGAGCGGAGATACGAGGAGGCTCCAGGGGAGAAGGCGGCGACAGGTCCGGAGGACGACGCTGAGGGCGACTACCGCTTCAAGCCAGGAGGCATTGTGGAACGCGCTTCGCCCAGCCACACTAACACGGAAGTGTGGCTCGACCAGGTACGGTCCAAGTTCACAGGGTGGGCGGGCATTAGGCGAGGCAAGCCCCACTGAATGCACGAAGCCCCTACTGCACACCCCTTTTTGTTTGTCTTTACAAGGGGTCACGTCACTGAGCAGGGCTGCGGGTTTTGCACGTGTGTTCCCTCACCCCCTTTCCCTGCGAGCCAGTATCGCACAGAACACTTGACTAAGACGGTTTTCCTTTCTTTTGTTATACCGGCACACCGAGGACATCGAGACGGCGGGGAAAAGGCCTACAACTCCCAGGAGACCGTGGGACCGACGCTCCGGAGGGGGACGATCCACCACGGAGGAAGCAGAACAACCCCTACCATTTTACCGAGTGCCTGTACAAAAACGCAGACTATACAAAATAATAAAACCTGCACTACCCCGACAACCTGTGTCAGCGAATCTGTTTGAGACACCCTCTGAAACCCCACAAGTGGTGGAGAATGCGGGCACGCCAGTGGTAGACATCGAGGACACAACGATGGATGCGATCCTGCAGGCCCTCGTGAAGGGCCAAGAACAACTAGCATGGGCGGTAGAGCGGCAACTCGCCGCCGCCCAACTGGACAGAGACACGTTTCGGAGTACAGTGGTCAAGCAACTAGAGGGAATGAGGGGTACCGGCGACACAGCCAGTCTCCCAGTCCGGGAGAACCGGGCCCCCCCTAC
Organism: Lissotriton vulgaris; assembly: GCF_964263255.1. Taxonomy (NCBI): domain Eukaryota; kingdom Metazoa; phylum Chordata; class Amphibia; order Caudata; family Salamandridae; genus Lissotriton; species Lissotriton vulgaris. Next base: position 67,452,210 of record NC_141699.1, read on the forward strand.
TCCCGCAGGTATTTCGCTACAGAAATACGTCAGCGGGGAGGACCCCGACGCTTTCCTGACCAACTTTGAAAGGGTGGCTCTGGCATGTGGGTGGCCTTTAGATAAGTGGCCGTTTTTCTTAGCACCCTTACTGAATGGAGAGGCACAGGCGGCATACCAGGTAGCTAACAGCAATGGCACGACACCATACGCCCAGATCAAAACCATAATCCTGGATCACCTAGGCTTGGACTCTGAAGCCTACAGGGTGCGGTTCCGAAAGGAGAGGGGGCAAGCCGGCGACAATCCCAAAACATTGTTTTTTAGATTGAAAACCGCAGCGGACAAATGGCTTACCCCGACCACGAGCTCCAAGGAACAGATCATGGATAAAATATACCTGGAGCAATACCTAGAAGCCCTCCCCTATGGAACACAGCGGTGGCTGCGTCAGCATTCCAACTTGACCACAGCCCAGGCCATGGAGATGGCCTCCACCTATGCCAGAGCCCAACCACGTCTACACAATGTGGAACCAGACAGACCAGCAAAGGGACCGACCAGACCCGAACGCAGAGTGAGGGCTCCACCGGGACTGCTCCCTCCCCCTCCACGACCATCGGCTGCGGAACATCCCCCATTCCGGGGTCCGCAGTGCTTTGACTGTGGACAGTGGGGCCATATAGCTCGCTTATGCCCCCAGAAACGGACCCCGGAAGAACCGATGGATATCAACTATCTTCCCAAGGCGGTGTTGTATTCAGCGGAACTGGGAGGCTCCTTCCACGTGAGTGTTGCTGTCAATGGGGTGGTGGTCAGGGCTCTCCTTGATTCCGGGTGTAAACAGTCGGTCATACAAGGGTCTTATGTGAAACCTCTGCAACTGGTGACTGACAACAGTGTGTTCATAAAATGTGTTCACGGGGATGTAAAGGAATACCCGGTCGCACACCTCCCCATTGGGCTGGAGGGGATGGAAAGGATGGTAGTAAAAGTGGGGGTACTGGACGCCCTGCCTGAGCCATTGATCCTGGGTACGGATAATCCCCATTTCCTGAACCTATTCAAAGGCCGCTTATGCCAGGACAGGGACAGCGAGGTAGCGGTACCTAATCTCTTGTCCACGGGTCCCTGGGAAGGAGACAGGTCTTTTCGCTTTGCCCAAGCCAATGATGACACCCTCATCAACGCTTGGGAACAGGCACACATCGGACTATCCAACACCTCCCCCAGTTACCCCCGTTTTCTGATCAAGGAGGATCTACTGTACCGACAGGCCTCTCGTGATGAACCAATGCAATTGTTGGTGCCCTCCTGTTTTCGCGAGCAGATCATGTTCTATGCGCATACACACCTGTTGGCTGGACACATAGGGAGTGAGAAAACCACACAAAATGTACTCAGGAACTTCTACTGGCCGGGAATCTACAGTGATATAAAAAAACATTGCCAGACGTGCGATCTTTGCCAAAAGAAAAATACCCAGAGACCTCCCGCGGTGCCTTTGCAACCTCTTCGGATCATCGGAACCCCCTTTGAGAGGGTGGGCATGGACCTGATAGGTCCATTAACGCCAACCAAAAAGGGCTACAGATACGCTCTCGTCATTGTGGACTACGCCACCAGGTTCCCAGAGGCGTTTCCTCTAAAAAGCCCTACCTCCCGGAACATAGCCGACAAATTTCTTGAACTGTTCTCCCGAGTGGGGTTCCCTAAAGAGATCCTCGCGGACCAAGGGACCCCATTCATGTCCAAGGTTATGCAGGAAGTGTGCCAGTTATTGGGATTACACCAGATTAAGACTTCCGTGTACCACCCGCAAACAGACGGATTAGTGGAGCGGTATAACAGGACACTAAAGACAGTCCTAAAGAAAATGGTTGCTGTGAATCATGCAGACTGGGATGCTTTGTTACCGCTGGCCCTGTATGTGATCAGGGGCCAGAGACAAAGCAGTCTTGGTTGTTCATCATTCGAGATGCTCTATGGGAGACAACCCAGAAGCCTGCTGGACATGACAAAGGAAGTGTGGGAAACCGAACAAACAGGAGAGACCAGAGCTCTTCTAGAATACAGTACAAACTTAAGGAATAAGTTGGGAAAATCAGAGAACTTGCCTTTACCCACTTGGAGGAAAGTCAGAAACAACAACAGGTGCAATATAACAAAGGGAAGAAATGGAGATCCCTAAACATTGGAGACTGGGCCCTGGTACTGCTGCCATCGACGTCTAAGAAATTCCAAAACGAATGGCAGGGCCCCTATGAAGTCACCGAGACGATAGGCAAGACGACGTACCGACTGCGTCTCTCAGCAAAGAAGTCCCAGATTTTCCACATAAACATGCTGAAGAAATGGCTGGGAACAAATCCAGTGGCAGCCCATCTGGTAACGACCACCAAGACGGACCTCTCAGCCACCATGGATGAATTGGTTGTCAACGAGGAGCTGTATAAAGACGAACAGGACGGACTCCGACAAGTATTGAAGGGGTTTGCGCCTATATTTTCCGACCTTCCAGGAAGAACCAGCCTAGCAGAACACAGGATCGATACGCCTGCTGGTACCACAGTAAAACAGCGTCCATACAGGATTCCCGCTGCCAAAAGGGAAGCAATAGCAAAAGAGGTTGAGGAAATGCTCAGGTTAGGCGTGATACGGCCATCCAGGAGTGAGTGGTCATCACCCATTGTCATGGTACCCAAACCTGATGGCAGTAGCCGTTTTTGTATGGACTTCCGTGCGCTAAACGCAGTATCCGCGTTCGATTCTTACCCGATTCCCCGGATCGATGAGCTCATCGAGAAACTCGGGGACGCTAAGTACATAAGCACTCTGGACCTGACCAAGGGGTATTGGCAGGTACCCCTGCGAGAAGAAGACCGGAAAAAAACAGCATTCGCCACCCCTGAGGGACTTTACGAATTTACAGTCCTGCCCTTTGGCCTGCACGGAGCCCCCGCCACTTTTCAGAGGCTCATGAATACGGTCTTACGGGGTCATCATCGGTATTGCTCTGCATACCTAGACGACATTATCATATTTAGTCCCTCATGGGAGGACCGCCTACAACATCTCGGTATTGTACTACAACTGCTAAAAACCGCTGGTCTACACGTAAACTCCAAGAAGTCCAGAATAGGATTCCATAAGGTCAAATATTTGGGATACCTTCTGGGTCATGGTGCCATTGAACCGCAAATCGAAAAAGTGAGGGCCATCGCGGACACCCCTTTCCCGAAAAACCTGAAGGATATGCGTGCCTTTTTAGGCCTGGTAGGCTACTACCGGAGATTTATACCAGCTTTTTCGGAGGTGGCAGCGCCCCTGACCGATACCCTCAGGAAAACTAAAACCGGCACGGACTTCCACAACCCTACACCGGCCATGTGGAAAGCCTTCCAAATCCTTAAGAAGGCTATCACCACCAGCCCAGTGTTGACATCTCCCGATTTCAACAAGCCCTTCATCTTGAACACAGATGCTTCAGACTTCGGCATCGGGGCTGTGTTGTCCCAAGACATAGGGGAGGGGGGCATTCAGCCCATCCTATACATCAGCCGGAAGCTGTTCCCTCGGGAGGTCAGGTATCCTACCATCGAGAAGGAGTGCCTTGCCATCCGGTGGGCGGTGGACAAACTGCGCTACTATTTGGAGGGGCGTACCTTCCTGCTATACACTGATCATGCCCCTCTTTTGTGGATGGCGAGGAACATTTCCAATAACCCTCGTGTGATGCGCTGGTTCCTGGCCTTGCAGCCCTTCAGGTTCCAGGTCCGACACCAGAAGGGGTCCGAGAATGTCAATGCGGACTTTCTGTCTCGGTACCCTCTCCCCGATCGGGAGAATCCTAGGGGGGAGGTGTGTGACATGGGGGACCCGGACGAGGGGCCCCCTGGTATGCCTATTAATGTCTCTACTCTTTTTATGCAGCACACAGAGGCCTGGAACACTCCGGATGTCATCCGACGTCGGCCCGATGTGGAGAACAGGCAGGCTTACACCTTTAAAGGGGCAGACCTGGAATGGCGGCACGCCCTCACCGAAGAGGTAAAACCCATCCCGGAATCTAACCAGGTGTGCGAGACACCCGGAGGCGGAGTAGGAGACTGGTGGCGAGAGTGGAGAGAGAGCGGAGCGGAGTGGACGGAAGAGGACGAGGATCGGAGGACGGAGGAGGAAGAGGATCGGAGGACGAAGAGGAAGAAGAGCGTGGGACGGAGGCGGAGGACGTGGTGGAACATCGGAGGAAGGACGAGGGAAACGGAGCGGGACCTCGGAGAAGGACGGGGAGAGAACATCAGGCGGAGCGGAGTTACGAGGAGGCTCCAGGGGAGAAGGCGGCGACAGGTCCGGAGGACGACGCTGAGGGCGACTACCGCTTCAAGCCAGGAGGCATTGTGGAACGCGCTTCGCCCAGCCACACTAACACGGACGTGTGGCTCGACCAGGTACGGTCCAAGTTCACAGGGTGGGCGGGCATTAGGCGAGGCAAGCCCCACTAAATGCACGAAGCCCCTACTGCACACCCCTTTTTGTTTGTCTTTACAAGGGGTCACGTCACTGAGCAGGGCTGCGGGTTTTGCACGTGTGTTCCCTCACCCCCTTTCCCTGCGAGCCAGTATCGCACAGAACACTTGACTAAGACGGTTTTCCTTTCTTTTGTTATACCGGCACACCGAGGACATCGAGACGGCAGGGAAAAGGCCTACAACTCCCAGGAGACCGTGGGACCGACGCTCCGGAGGGGGACGATCCACCACGGAGGAAGCAGAACAACCCCTACCATTTTACTGAGTGCCTGTACAAAAACGCAGACTATACAAAATAATAAAACCTGCACTACCCCGACAACCTGTGTCAGCGAATCTGTTTGAGACACCCTCTGAAACCCCACAGGGTGTTATGGGAGGTAGAGACCTCGACTCATGTTCCACGTCGCCTAAGCGCACGCAAAACACATTGGTGACAGTTGCGGGGGCATTCCCCTACACTCCCCGGGCTTACCGTTACAATTATTCAGAGGTGAAACACCTTCCTTACGTTCCTTTTCTTTGCATTTCTTTCCCCTTCTTCTCACGGTCCTCTCCACCAACGAGTACCTGGTCAGCAAGCCCGCCATTCACATGAACTCCTGACTACCATCTATAAAGCAGGAAGAAACCGGGCCAAACCACAAGTCCTAAAACTCTTTGCACCAAGGACTGTTTTCCCCAGAGCCCTTATTTCTTTGAGTACTCTTTGCATCAAGGACTGTTTTTCACAGAACCCTTATTTTGAGTACACTATCAATAAACCAAAAAGCCCTGTAAAAGCACCTAGTTGTCCTGGTCTGCTTCTCCACCGCGCCACACGTGGTGTTAGAAGTGGGATCAAGGTCGCCTTCAAAATGGAAAACCTGATCCAGCAATTAATACGGGGACAGGAGAATCTGAAGTGGGCGTTATAAAAACAGATGACCTCCGCTCAAGCAGGAAATCCTGAAAGACAGTGTAGCTAACCATGCTGATCAGTGGTTAAAAGTAGCTGATGACCGCCAAGAGCTAACAACCCAGTTGCAAATTCGTGCAGGTGATGGAGCGAGGTGGAAAAACAAAATTTTGTACACCCCTCGTGAAGTCATTTCCTCATAACTGCAACCTTTATTAATTGTGTGAAGTGAAAACGTTAACCAACATAGTATAGAATGCACACACATATACACGTGGGAATACTAATTTTACTTGTATGGCGAAAATATAACTAACTAATCAGTGTTGTTGTCGTGATGTGAATTAATGCAAAGCTTAAAATAAAATAAAACGGCATAAATGTGCTTTTTGTGCATGTATTTGTGGCAGAAACCGAAGGATATGTGAGTATAAAATGCATCTATGTGACTTGATTGCTAGGTAACAACTAATAGGGAAACCTTAGTATGAGGGGAGGTAAACAGAAGGGCTATAGTTCGATATTTAACGTTGTTTTGTGTTTGTTTCTATGATAGTTCCTATTTAGGCCTGTGAGGCCTAGTGGAAATATGGCTGCTCAATTAACTGCGAATAAGGGATGAAATGAGCATGCGTAAAACCCAAGTCCGAGTTGAATGCAAGCTGTTTGTGCATGGACAAACACAGTTCAAGGCCAATATGCCCTGGAAGTCCTGATGACTGCCAAGAGGACGGACGTTTGAGTTACTGAACGTGAGAACATCTCGAGGTGTTGCAAATGGAGGATGTGACTAGGCCAAAGACTTTCTTAAACAATGAACCCTTTAAATTTTAGCTGACATAACGAAGTTGAATGTCAGAATGATGAAGTGATGCTCATCCACCCCAAATTTGTCCAATCAGAAACCGAGTTTGTGTTGGTAGTTACTTTTTAGATAGATAAATTTAGTGAAATAGTGTATAAAAACCCCTGATTTTATTTGAAATTTTGCTTCTCTTCGATTTCTTCCCTAGATGCTGTCGGACTGCAGATTTTCCTGTGATGTAAGATTTTCTTGAATAAATGTCTATTTCTTTGAATGATAATTGAGCCTTAGATTAAAGTATTAGTTCGGGAAGTTAGGAGAAAATGGATTTTGGGAACTATCTGTCTTTCACTAAATACTTACGTTCTGAAGCCTAAATAATAATGTCTATTTCTGATTTTTTGAAATAAAATTAATATAACAGTTTGAGATAAAACTTTCATCTTTAAAGCTATTTTGTTATGTTATGTTATGTTATCGGATTCTTCTATAGCGCAACGGCTACTCCAAAAGGAGTGTCCCGGCGCTTTGGCGAAGAAGTCCTTCGGGAGTGGCGACATAACAGCAAAACATAAGGAAAGGCGGGGCTAACTAGTAAAGAGCCAAGTTTTTAAGGCCTTTCTGAAAGACATCAGACTAGGGGACTGTCTGAGAGAAAGGGGAAGCTCATTCCAGGCACAGGGAGCCAAGTAATGAAAAGAGCGACCGCCTTGTCTGGTACGTTTAATGGTCGGAACGACCATTTTAGACAAGGAGGCGGACCGCAAGGCCCTGTTTGGTTTGTAAAAAGCAAGACGTTTCCTGATGTAGCTAGGGCCTATATCATGAAGGGCTTTGAAGGTCAGCGTCAGACTCTTGAAAAGGACCCTCTTGGCAATAGGAAGCCAGTGCAGTTTCTTTAACAGGTCTGAGGCACTACCGCGTCTAGGGAGCCCATAAATAGCCCGGGCAGCTGAATTTTGGACTACTTGAAGTCTCCTCACGAGGTATTTGGGGAGTCCTAGATAGAGGGCATTAGCGTAGTCTAATCTAGACCCAACAAGTGCTTGAACAATGACCCTTCGATGGTTAGTAGAGATCAGGGGGAGAAATTTCCTGAGCATCCGAAGGATCCCAAAACATTTCCCCGAGAGACAAGATATTTGAGGCCCAAAGGTTAAATCATTGTCAACAATGATACCAAGATTTTTGGCCTTGACACTTGCATTTGCAGGTGGAAACATGTCTTGTGGCCACCAGCTTTTCCAATTTGGTTCAGTGGCGCAGCCAAAGAAAAGCAGCTCCGACTTATCGGAGTTGCATTTTAAGCCGTGTCGTCTGAACCAATCAAATACTACTTCTAGGCAACCTCTGATGCGAGTCCCATCAAACACCTCATTCTTGTCGTGTGTGAACAAGAGCTGGGTATCGTCAGCGTAAGACACGATCTGAGCGCCAAACGACTCCGCTACCTCTGCAAGGGGGGCCAAAAAGATGTTAAAGAGCAAGGGGCTAAGAATAGACCCCTGAGGGACCCCTACTTCCAGAGGTTCCATGGCGGCGGAGTGTGGAGGCGCCCAGATCGTTTGCCGACGGCTGGCTAGAAATGATTTGAGCCAGTTCCACACCGTCCCCCGAAGACCACATTCCCAGAGTCGTATTAGGAGGGTATCATGGGGAATGGTGTCGAACGCCGCCGACAAGTCCAACATGACCAACAGGGCCTTTCCTCCAGCATCCAAAACCTCTCTGATGGCGGTAGTGACTTCAAGTAACGCGGTCTCTGTGCTATAATTCGCACGAAACCCGGATTGAGTGTTGTGCAACAGATGGTTCTGCTCGATGAAATCAGAGATTGATCTGTGCACATGTCTTTCCGCCACCTTCGCCAGAGCAGGGAGGAGAGAGATTGGCCTATAGTTGGCATGAACGATGGGATCAAGTGCTGGTTTTTTTATTAGTGGAAGAATGAGAGCACTCTTCCAAGCCTGAGGGACTACGCCAGAAGACAGTGAGGAGTTGAGAATGGAATTGATGAGGCCGTTTAGCGCAGGGGCTATTTTATTGAGACAGGAAACAGGGCAGGGATCAAGAGGTGAACCCGACTTCAGTCCTGTCAGATGATCTAATGAGGAAGCAAGACTCAGCGGGGGAAATTCCCAGAGAGTGGGAGCTGATAACGATTGTGAGGAGGAGATGGCACCAAGAGAAGCAGCCTTAGATTGTTTAGAGTAAACAGCAAGGGAAGCTTGGATGGTTGTTATCTTGGCTACAAAGTAGTGCGCCAGTTCAGTCAGCCAGGGTTCTGAGTGAGACTGAGTGGGGGTGCCTAGGGACGGAGAAGTAAAGTCCTTGACAATTTTAAAAATTTCCTTGCAGGAGTATTCTGATTCATCAATACGACGTTCAAGATAAGATTTTTTTCCACTCCATAACAACTTGTGATAGGATCTGGTGAGATTTTTTGGAATTTTACTTTCTCAAGAGGGTTGTAATCTTTCCTCCAGGCTCTTTCAGCTCTCTTGCAGTTTTGGCGAGCTTCTCTAAGCTGAGTGGTAAACCAAGGGGCAGATTTAGCGACTTTCTCGGGCACGAGAATCGCCAGTCTTGCCGCAAGCCACTCAGTAAAATGAGCTAGATCATTTTCCACATTACCTGACAAAGTACAGGGTGAACAGGACATGGCCTGCAGTAGCATCTCATTTGAGAGCAGATGAAAAGGCCTGGAAAATCGTTTGGAAGAGGTAGTGGGTATTGATCTAGAAGGAGGGGCACAAGATAGGAAGAAGGTGATTAGATAGTGATCCGACCATAGTACTGGCTGTGGGGCTAGTGCATTAATAGGTATGGTAGAGTAGACTTGGTCCAGGGTGTGGCCCTTGTTGTGCGTAGGTTCATGGATGTATGGTATTAATCCTAATGCTGTAATAACATCCGTGAGTTTCATTGTGTCAGGGTTGGTGGCCTCATCCATGTGTATATTTAGATCACCTAGGAGTAGGCAGTGTTCCGATTTGAGACAAGGGACTGAGAGTGCTACCTGTAGTTCATCCAGAAAAGAGCCTAAAGGGCCGGGCGTTCTATATAAAAGAATGCCGGTGCATGCCTGAGAGGGTGACAAATGAAGTGTGAAGCCAAGGGCCTCGGTTCCCTGAATGTTGTCAATCGGGAAAGTAGTGCAGCGCAGCTGGTTGTTGACTATAATAGCCACACCACCCCCACGCCCAGATGTTCTGTCCCTCCTAATGATGGAATAGTTTGGAGGGATGGCGTTGACTAAGTCAGGAGCCGAGGTGTCATTAAGCCATGTTTCTGTAAGAAAAAGGCAGGATATGTTAGAGGTATCAAGCAAGTTCCATATGTCCAGCGCATGACAGCCCAAAGAACGTGTGTTAAGAAGTAGGCAGACAGCAGAGGTAGATTGTTGAGTCAATGTGGGCTTTTCGTATGTGGGAAGACGCCATCCGCAGTCCGTGCAACCTTTTCTTAGGGCACGGCTACCGGGGAAAACATAATGGCAGCGACCTACCGGAGGACGCAGATTTAGAAGAGTCTCCGAAGAGTAGGAAAGCGGCATGGTCTGACCAAAAAGGAATAGTGCACCACACAGGAAAAAGTGCCAGCCAGCTGTCCTGCCCCGTCTGCTGCCGGTACGCTGACTCTGGCACGACTCAGGCACAGAGAAGGCGCCACCCTGCGCGTTGAAAAGGGTGGAGCTTTAAGTAGGCCGGCGTGAGTTCACTAAGCAGGCGCCACGACCCGCACCAATATGGCGGCGTCTGGCTTCAGCTACACAACAAATATGGCGCTCCCTCACCACCCCAGAACCGGACCCGCAAAGTAGCGGTGCTTTGGTAAATTTTACGTGAGAGTGAGGGGCCCCAAATAGCGCTAGAGCGATCAAGATAAAAGCAATCTAAATTAAATTGCAAACGAAGACAAAATAAAATGCGCTGTAACAGCAGTTTTAAAATCACCGCAGTAACGTGAAGCACGCAGTCCTTAGAAGCGCTAAGCAGCCTGTCCTTTAGGCACCTTTTGCCAGGGAGAGCCCCAGATTGGGTTCCGCCTTAAGTAGGCCGGCGTGAGTTCACTAAGCAGGCGCCACGACCCGCACCAATATGGCGGCGTCTGGCTTCAGCTACACAACAAATATGGCGCTCCCTCACCACCCCAGAACCGGACCCGCAAAGTAGCGGTGCTTTGGTAAATTTTACGTGAGAGTGAGGGGCCACAAATAGCGCTAGAGCGATCAAGATAAAAGCAATCTAAATTAAATTGCAAACGAAGACAAAATAAAATGCGCTGTAACAGCAGTTTTAAAATCACCGCAGTAACGCGAAGCGCGCAGTCCTTAGAAGCGCTAAGCAGCCTGTCCTTTAGGCACCTTTTGCCATTTTGAATAATGAAATAAATAAAGTGAATAAAATTGGCAGACCTGCTAACTTTGCTTTTGATAAAATTAGATAAATGGAGAATTAAGCTGGTCTTGTATTTTCCTACGCCTAATTTTGTACTAGAAGATTCATTGACCATTAAGGTGGTGTGTCTGAATAAAATGTCTTATTAATGAACCATGGTAAAACTCACTTAAACTGCAGGTGTAAATAGTATAAATATTTAGTTTTGATTTAGACACTCCGCCATAATACAGCAGCTCTCCTTTGAATTTCACCGATCCATGAAGTAGGATGTAAGTGTTTTGTGAGAAACTCACAGTGTTATGGGCCCCACTGATGAGTAGATGTATGATTTGGTACTTCGGGGAAAGGTGATATGGTTTTAGGAAATATTTCCGGAGTAGCGCTGCATCTCTAATTAGCTTGGTAGCAGAGCATTGGTTGCTATAGAATTAGCTAGGATTATGTACAGAGTATAATATAAGGATTTATGTACAGAATTATGACTAACATTTGTTGAGTTCGTATTACGTTATATGTGGTCCTGAAAAGGCTTCCAAGGATTGTGGGAAGCTGGTGCCTCTGTCTGCAGGCAGAGGAAGTGTAGCAAGTGAAGTCACACAGTGCATTAGTCTGTTTCAAAGGGTAGTATCGTCGTATACTACGGTGGTATTTGCGCATATCACAAGTGATGTCGTCGTACATCACAAGTTTAGGGACCTTAGGTGTGAAAGGATAAATGTATAGTGAGGGCAGTCTATGAAATTTTAGCATTCAAGTATAGGGATCATTGCGTATTCTGTTTTAAAACTTATCGCTGGGAGAGTAGTAGGACTTAACCCGAGCTTGGAAGAAGGGTAAAGTGGGTGTGCTACTTTACTAACGATAGAGACATTCTGTGGTAGGGTAGAGGTAAGCGCTGCCTACTGGAAATACAGAATTATTGTATGAATGAATAGGGATTTTCCGTGCGGACGTGTGTAAATGAAATAGCATTATGCGTTCTTGTGAAACTCTGGATTAGACTCTAAGGAGCATTGAGGTCTCTGTATGTATCTTATTCCTAAAGAAACAGGTTTGTTATTGTTTGACAGAAGGGTAAGGTAGAGGGTTGTGCTACTTTATCAGCGAGTCTAAGATTCTGTGGTAGTTATACAGAATCCTTGAGCGATTGAAAATCTATCACTTTGTTTTAGCGAAACAGACAAATGGAGTTGTTTTGTGTAAGTTACTAACTGATTCAGTTGTATATCTTGTAAATACGGCTTCACGATAAACCCTTGTAAGGGAGGGGTCAGTCAACACTGCAGGAGCCGGAGCGCTGGTGACGTCACAAGTGTCGCGCTGGGATTGGTCCTCGTAACCAAGACGGAGTAAGGGCTGATTGGTGCATCATGAAAAGAAGCGAAGCTATTGGTTAAGCACTAAGGAGACGTATCTTGTTCTAATTGGTACGCTAGTGTAAACCGTGCTGTGATAGGTTGGTGTTACGGAACAGCAACAAGGAAGTAAGCGATCTTTTGAAAGACATGAATTTACAGAAAAATTTATTACTATTACGAAGAAGAAAAGAAGAAACCTTCATGGTTTAAGAAATTGAAAAATGTGTTTGTGAAGGATAAGGCAATTGTAACAAGAGAGGGAAAATTGCTTTCTCCGCCGAAAACACCTGCTTCCTATATGTTGTCGAAATATGGATGCCATACATGTGTTTGGTTAGCGAATTAGGCAAGGTGTACCAGAAATTATGGTGCATTAGCTTTTCCAGAGGTTGGATCTTTTAATGTGGCAGTTTTGAGAGAAAGGATGATGAAACTTGAACCAAGACCTTGACCAACTCAATTTGAAGCACTAGTTGAATGGGAAGATGAGATGCATGAAATGGAACAAGAAAGGTCAGAAAGGCATATCAGACCAAGAGGTAGAATGCGTGGATTATGGGGAGAGACACATGAGAGTAGAATGCGTAGATGGAGAAATGCAGACATGTGTGATGGCATGTATCCAGTTAGACTTGTGGATGAATATGAAGGGCGGAAATGTACAGAGAAGAAGAAAAATGTGGAAACAAGCTATGGTGATAGTGAAACAGAGGATGCTGTACTGGAAGAGATATTAAATAGGAGACCACTACCATATCAACCAGGTTCTTCATGGACTACACCTAATGCTCCGCCAGTAGAAGGTAGAAATAATGGAACCCCAAGGCAACTTTCAAATTTTATAGATGTACCAGAAAGAGTGGAAGTGAGATACACCGTCAAGGTCCGGGACAAACATCTTGATACCAAAGAGCATTTCGTATGGGGTCCGCCCACCCAGAGACCTTCTAGGGAGATTATTAAGGACACGCTGCACGCCATTGAAGTGGGCCAGCCAGTTCCTGCCAGTGCCTACAACTCTAGCTGTCAAGGACTGCTTTAAATCTCGTATCATTCGTTCCACAACACTATTACCCTCAGGTCTGTATGGAGACGAAAACTTGACTTGGACCCCCAACTAATTCATGGCATCCTGACCTGAATGGAAGGTACCACAGGCAAAAATCCCTACAAAGACACGCAAGTCTCTTATGACAGTTTGTGAATCAGCACTGCGGTGAGGCCACACCCACACAAAGCGTGTGCATGAATCAACTGCTACTAAGATATACTTATACGCAGTATTAGAAGAAAAAGGACAGCAGTGATCAAAATAAACACAACCAAGTGGTTTATTAGAAATGTACAACTGTGTCTGGGGCGGACGCACAGCTGTTGAAGGCTTAATCTGCTGGCAAATGTCACATTGAAGGACATAATCATGCGTCTGTCTGTACAGTCCCCGCCACCACAAATGTTGTTGCAACTGAGATACAGTAGCTGAAACACCCGCATGCGCAGACGCAACACCTTCATGGGCAGCTGTAATCAGTGTGGATCTGTGGTCCACGTTGGGAATTAACTTCTCACCAACGTCCGGTATTTTCACATAAGGAACTTTATCAGGACTTAAGTGGTATGTATACTTCGAAGGGAACCCCTTAGGATATTTACTTCCCTTCTCAGTTGCGGCAACTGCCGCTAAGATATCATCATCAATCTTACTCTTGGAACGTGTAACTGCTGCAACCAAATATGTCGATTCTGCTTATTTTGCGGCCTCATCGCCCAACGAATTGCCAACAATGTGAACTCCCACGCGCTGATGACCAAGAGTATGAATTACATACACGAGAGGCAACTGCTCTTTAAGCTCAGCCACTCGGACCCAGATCATTTTATGTTTTATTGTGCTACCTTTGGAATCACGAAAATCATTCTGAATCCAAAAGAACAGGTTCTCTTTGTAAGAATGGACATAGTAATAAGAATCACTTACAATAAGAGTTGTCACACTAGGATCAGCGTACTCAAATGCAAGCATCAGAGCACGAAGCTCTGCCAATTGTGCGGTGCAGACCCCTAAAGTCTGAGTGTGCACAACTCTGGACTTGAACTCATCATTCACCATGGCACCTACCACAATGGCGCAAGCTGAAACGCATGCGTGCTTAGACCCATGCGCAACTTGCGCTGAACCATCAGTGTATATGATGCAATGGAAATCCTCCAAAGGCCGCATATTCAAAGCCACAGGATGAAAAAATTCATACTGCAAAAACTTCTGCGACTGTAGGGAGGCATCAAAAATAAACGTGACATCCGGAGACGTCAAAGATGCTGCCCATTGTATCCACCGTTTTGTGCAAAGCTTTTGAATTTGGTACACTGGCTTTCGTCACTGCCTCTAGCGCAGGATACGGGGTAACAACCAACATGCGTTTTTCCTGCGACAGTGCACGTTCTTTTAGAATCGCCATTTGCACTGCTGTCAAAACCTTTTCCACAGTGGAAAACCGCATTTCTGCCGAAGTGTACAAGTGTGATTTGTAAGCAATAGGTACTGTGTCTCCTTCGTTAAAGGTAAGGTAAGTGAAACCCACCGCCCCAGGGATGATTCTTATCACCAGGTTGGTGTGGTTATCACGAGTCAGTAAGAATTTAGATTCTAGCAGATCAGCCTGCAAAGATTGCAAAATGGCTGAGTGTTCTGGCAGCCAGCACGATTTGGTAAAAGTAGGCTTGATACGCTGGGCATATTCGGGAATGTAAGTACGCCCGAAATTCAAGAATCCCAGCAAGGACTGTAATTTGTTCAGCGTTGTAGGAGCGCGCAACTGTGCGCATTTCTCCAAGAAGTGAGGAGCCAATCCTCGACCTTCATTGTTGAGCTCGTAGCCCAGGAACAACACTGTGTACTCTGCAATGTGTGACTTTGCAAAGTTGAATTTGTAACCGAAGTCAGGAAAGTTACAAATTATGCGGTGAACGCGACACAGATGCGCCCAATGCTCGTCATCTGTGAGATATATGTCATCCACATACGAACACGCATCAGTGTCGACTCTCTCCAGAGAGAGACTATACGGGCAGGAAACACGCTAGGCGTCTGAATTGGCGTTGTTTGCCGCCACAGGTTAAGCTGGTCCATTGGGAACTTAGACCATCCAAATTGTGGGCAAAAAAAACGTTGGATATGGGTTTTAAACCGTTTTCGCACAAGACTATCCACTAAAGCAGAGCCGTGGGTATTCTGTACTGCGCAGGTACGGCAATGCGAGTTCAAATGCTGGTAATCCAATACCAAATGGTACGAACCGTCCGACTTGGTCACAGTAAAAAGTGGGTTACTCATCGGTGACATACAAGTTTCAATTACACCTTGGTATTCCAATTGTTCAAGTATTTCCGCAACTGAAGCCTTAGCTTCACGTCAGATAGGATTTTGAGGTTGAGGCTGTGGCAGAGACCGCAAGGGAATCTCAGGGTGTGGGGAAAATGTATCCCAACCACAGTGCGTATGGTACAGAGCCGGAGCAAGGGCCTTAGCCCACTCTTCTGTAAAATTCAGTGCATGCTCTTTCGACACTGTGTGTGCAAAACTAGGGAGGATTACTTCCTCCCCTCTCGGAGCCGCGAGAACAAAAGGTGGGGGCCAGCCAGCCTCCGCTAACAAAATGTCATAGGTAGTTGTGAGATTTTACCAAAATACCCCTTTTATTGTACGCTGTATATCACCTTCAATTAAAAGGACTATGTTATAAAGTCTTTCAGGGGGAGCTACTCTGGTATCAGCTGTCTCCACAACAACATATCAGTCAGTCGCTGTCACCTTCAGTAGTGGACGCAGGGCCTCCCGCACTATGGTAACCTATGCCGCGCTGTCCAGCAAGGTCAGAGCCCATGTCTGATTCCGAAGCTGCGTTCTCACTATCTGTGGCATATCTCGCTGTTAAAGCGGCAACCTTTTTCTTTTGAAACTGGGGTCTTTTCGGTGTTGATTCGTCCTGCTTGCCTTTACCGTCTTTCGGACGAGGCTGGTCGCGCCCAATCTGACCACCCCGACCTCTGCCGCCTCCCCCACCACCGGTGGATGAGGCATGAGTCCTGAAAAGAATGAGGAGAGCGTTGATCAGAAACCTGAAAACGATCAGGTGATTTTATCACACGAGACGCCTGTTTCTGTTGTTGTTGTTTACCCTGTTTTTTGTTTTTTGGCCAATTTTGCTTTTCAGCCTTGAGCTGTTCGTCCATTTCCGAATTTTTCCCTTGGGGGTGCTTCTTCTCTTTAGTAGAGAAAGGCTTGACACCCAAACTATTACGGCCCACAGTTTTATAAGCCGCCGTAATAATCTTCGGTAACTGTCGGGGTTTATCGGCATCGGCAACAGCCTGCAACGCTTTAGACACCTGAAAGCTTACTGCATCTCCCTTGACATTTGCAAGTACAAGATCAGAAACGACGTCAAGAGTGCCGCATAGCCTCATTCCCATTTCAACCGCCGCCTCAGGTCCGTGCTCATCTTGAACACGTTTGATGACCGAGGGAAGAACGGTCATTGACGGAGTGCCGAAGCACCTCGTATACACAGCCGAAAAAATCTCACCCCAAGACTCACAGTCACCAGCCTCAGGTATCAAGTCTTTAGGCAAACTAATTGTTAGAATCCTGTGTTTTTCAACAGGAGTTGTGTTAGGAAATACCGCTTCCAGCTGGTCAAACTTCTCGGCAAGCCAGAAAGGCATATCATCCTTATCCTGGGGACGCTTGCCCATCACTGCGTTGACCATCACGGGACTAAGCTTCATTCCGCTCGGTCCGGCTGGAAGCGCCGCAACACCCGGAGCCCCACCCGGGAGATTACGGGTAATGTATTGTACTAACGACCTAATAACGGCAATCGCAACTGTATGTAGTCGTCTTAGATCAGCAAGGGGACACGCTCCTGCTTGAGGATGCAGTGTAAATCCAGCCAAAACAGGCCAAGTAGCGCCTGGAATGGACAAAGGACCTAATCTAGTTAGTGGGGTAGGGCGCCATTAAACCAAACTCAGTGCTGCCAAGCATTAATTGGAACTTCCTGTGTCCTATACGGAACATATTCGGCGGGCACGGCTGTGTGAGTATACGTGTCGAACACACCAGTATTTGCGTTCACAGCCGGGAAGGTCAACCACGAGTAAAAATTCTCAAAAGGGGAAGCTACTTCCTCACTCACAACCATGATAACAGCCATGCCCTCCAGGGCGACGTTATAAGTCTGCAAATGATTGCGGACCGCAATGCGACTATGCTGCGGTATGTCAACTCCGCCCATAACGACACAGTAAGAAAGTGGTACAATGAAAATCTATGTAGCACAACTGGGTAGCAATTCAAAAGGAAACCGTTTGAAAAGAATCAAGCTTGAAAAGACCTATATAACTATAGGTAGGTTTGTCCGACACCACTGTTATCCGGAAGCAATAGTGAAGGGTGTTAAGGACTGATATAAGCACTACTCAAGTGTCATGTAATAAGACCACTAACGGTTGGGCGCCATGTTGCAGGGATTCTGCTCCTACACAGAACTGTGCATAGAGACTTGGAACCTCAGTGAATAAGGGTGTGCCAAAACTCACCTTAGTATCCAAAATCCCCTACCAGACTAGCAATCAGTGTCTCATTGGTTCTTACTCACCCCCCCAATGATTACACAACCCAGAACCTGAACTTAGAACACCTCAGGTCACGTGGAACACATGAACACTCTTTCATTATACTAACATACCAGTCCAGAACGAGGAGTAAATGAGGACACGTGCAAGTTTGAAATATTTACTTCTAATGCCCTGTTCTCAGGCACAGTATCTTAGCTAATACAAGCAAACATATTATAAGAAACAAGGTTATCAGCATAGTTACTATTCCATAGAAATCAAAGGGAGCAAGCATGGTAAAATGCTAAAGGGAAGAAGGCTAAATTATACCTCAGTCTTACCCTCCATTGCTAGTATATTATATACAGAAGGTCTCTTTGGGTTTACAAGGACGGCCCCATACCTCTGGACTTAGTAGAAAGGGATCACATCATCTTCTACACCAGCTCTCTGCATGCAAATATTCATCAAGTGTGTTTGCATGCTCTGCACAGTGCATTATTAAAAGCGCCAAAACCAGATTTGGCCACAGCTGCATATGTGTTAAGGGCCATGAGTTACTTTTTGAAAACGAGAGCAGCCGAATGGTGTGCCCATATTGCCCATAATGAGATGATTCTTGAGATGACGGACCTCACCCTTTCCAAAAATTTCTTCTTACATGACCAACAATGGTATCAACAGTTGCAGGGGACTGCGATGGGAGCAAAATTTGCTCCATCGTATGCCAGACTGTTCATGGGCTACTGGGAAAAAGAACATGCGTGGGGTAGATATGCCTCCCCTTGGATTAAGAACATCATTTTCTGGGGGAGGTATATCGATGATATTCTGGTAATTTGGAATGGTTCTATCACCCACCTGGAGAACTACTTCGAATTCCTGAATCAAAGTCCCTTCAATGTCACACTGACCATGGTTTACTCAATGGAAAGAATAGACTTTTTGGACATAACCTTTTTCATTAGAGATAACACAATTCAGTGTACATTATTTCGCAAATCTACAGAAAGCAATAGCACATTGCATGCGACCAGTGCCCATCCTAAAAGTACCATCACAAATATCCCTTATGGAGAGATGGTGTCACGATCGCCCCGACCCACGGACTATCCCGAGGCATGGAGCGGAGCCGCGGGAACTACGATTACCAGTATGCATAGCGGGAGGCAGAGCGGAACGTACACGCCTACATAAGCCGGCAGACGCGAGGACGCTGCGTCAGATATTCGAACTGTTGTTGGCGTCGTAGGAATTCCCTCCCTAGTGTCCAAGCAGGTATTCACCATAGGACGCCGATGTCAGGATTTTGCCTTACCGAGCCTACCTAATCTGTAATGAACTACAACTTCCATGAGCCTTTGCTGCAGGAAGTATATGGATGGAGGAAACAGAGGGGAAGGTGCACGTAATTCCGAGTCCTTCGTTGGTTTTGTTAGTGTGTTTGGAGAAGTCCTGGCTGCTGTCGGCGTCGTGCTGCTGATCGCGGTTGGAACAATGCGGAGATGAAAACAACCGGTCATCAAGGTACTGTGTTCTGAGAGATAGCCGCTGGGAGCCGTAGCTCGCGCGCGCTCTTGTTTGTTTGTTTCTGGATACGAACGGGAGGAAATGCATCGGCTGATGCATGCCATTTCGGGGACAGAGGTTATGTGTATTGCTTCCGCGGAGCTTTGTGGCCAATGCTACTAGTTGCCGTGAAGCGTGTTTACAGAAGGCATTTCCTGAAGGTTCATATCAGCGGAGCGTTGTAGGGCTCTACACATTATCGTGTGCCTATCAAAGATGTTATTACCGGAGCAGAGTGGTGGTCGCAACTACCCACTGCCGGATTGGTGGTTATTCATTTTACCACATAGAAAGAAGCGGAGCGTAGTGGTGGTCGCAACCACACGTTACCGTTTTTGTTATTCACGATAAAGGACTAGAGGTGGACACTATTCCTGTTGCCTTCCTATGTTGTGGATTACAATTCCTTTTGTCCTCTAAGTAAAACGGAATTTACCTAATTGGAGTGCTTACAGAGATACTTTTCTATAACTCTTTTAAGGTTGCAAGAATACTGGGGAAGCGAACTTTTAAAGGGTCAGAGTAAAGGAACTTACAGTTCATAGAAGGGTCATAACAAAGTCCATCTCCACCTGATATGGTGTGTATATGTCGGGGTTGATTGAGGATGGGGGGGTATACTGACTTATGAATATTATGTTAAGCAGTGTGTTTCATTGCAGGAAGCTGGACTAGATCTATCTTATTGTGGTTGGAGGAATGTGTACAGCCTCATAAGGTATTATAGTTCTAGCGAGAAATACTGGGAGTAGCATTGAATGTAGTTCAGTGTTTATAATATCCTATGCTTTGTCTTTTCAGATCCCTTGTCCCTGCTGACCCTTACCCTTCCCCGGTCCAATCTTCATAATATCCCTCGCCTGATGGTTCGAACCCCCTGTGTTTATATTCAGGGTGTTGGTAACATTGGGAGGTGGACCCCTTTATTCATCAGTCGTATCCTGCGAGGCGGGCCCTGACAGCCCAAACCAGATTGAGCGGACGCTCTCTGGTTTATCTTGATATCGGCTTAGTGTTCGTATCTTTGTCGCACACCACAGAGGTTTTTGCCGCGTCTGAGATACAGAAGCCGGAGAAGCACGGCTGTGCTTAACTCTCTCACTTACCCCGGTGCAGGAACGGGTGTTCCCTGCTCCTACCGGAGAGACGTAACATCCTCGTCTCTGAGACGCACACCACGGAGGTGTTTTCTGGGTCTCAGGGTATCGGAACGAAAACCCCTTGTTCTGAAGTCAGGCAAGATCGAGCGGCTGCTCTCTGCCTGAGCTGTACTGTTTAGGCTTTCTGAGATACAGTAGGATAGGGCTCTTGAAGTGGTACAGGTCGAGCGGCTGTTCCCTGCCATTACTCAAACGGAAGGTAGAAGGACGGCTGGGTATTTCCCTCGTTGGGTAAATTCATTCGAGCCCTTCCGAAGATCAGGACCTGGGCTCAGCATTTCGAACCCATCACAGCTGTCAAACGGCATTGTCGGCCGCTACTTAGCACAGTGTCCTTCGTTGGCAGAACACTGGGACTGGTGTTCATGCGAAGGACGGTGAGACCATCTTGGAGCTGTGATTGGGTATTGTTAACACTTTTTGACACTAACTATATTGTGTGTAACTATAATAAGCATTGCTCTTTACCTTTGAACATTAAATCAGTAAAGCTTTCATTGGTTGTCTGTTGTCAAAAGTAATTGCGGGCTGTCCCCGATCCCGGGAAACTCAGGGCGTTACAAAATATCCGACCCTTACAACCATAACTATACCCTGGTCGGTGGGTACAGCCATGGCAACAATAGCCGATGTGTTGGCCATTCTAGCCACGGTGCAAGCGGAACTTGCCACCTCTCGACAGGAGACAGCGGACGTCAAGGCCCGGATGGACGCTTATCAGGCGGACCCCTTTGCTCCAGGTCCTACCGCCACGACATCGTCCACTGCGGTGGTGGTGGAAATGCCGGTCTCTATCCCTCTGGCCACACCGGAGAGGTACAGTGGTGATCCAGATACAGTACATGTTTTCCTCATGCAGATAGCGTTGCATTTGTCCTGCAAGCCCAAGGCGTTTCCTACCAGTCAAGCCAGGGTGGCCTTCCTGATTTCCTACCTGGCAGGCAACGCTGCGCAATGGGTGGTTCCGCTAGTGGGCAGAGACGACCCACTCCTGTGCGATTGGGGTGCTTTCCGCGAGGAATTCCTGAAGGTCTTTGACAGGATGTTAGAGTTAAAACAAGGCAGTGGTGCCTTGTTGCAGTTCCTGAACTCTTTTAGACGGTTAGTGGCCGAAACCAAGTGGCCTCTCTCTAAACAAACTGCACTGTTCCATCAAGGTCTGAGCGAGGAGCTCAAGGACGTGGTGGCACAGATTGATCCCCAACCCAAAACATGTGATGGTCTAATCAATTTGGTGTTGAGGCTGGATCATAGGCTGAGCAAGAGGAAAGGCGACCATAAGAGGAAAGGAAAATCTGTGACCCCCTATGGGGCGGTGGGAGGCCAAGAACCTAGCCCACCTGCAAAGACCGAACCTATGGACATTGGAGCCATAAGGGCCAGCCTAACTGCCACCGAGAAGGAGTCGAGACGAAAGCAAGGTCTATGCCTGTATTGCGGCAAGAGAGGACATTACGTCCGAGAATGCCCTGCCAAACCCAAAACCAATCGATACCGGCCCAACCGAACGGTGACGGCGGTGGTGGATGCACTGGCGGAAAACTAACAGACTCCCGGAAAAGCGAGGGGGCCTCCTGGAGTCACGTAACCATACCTTCTATGTCTCGATCGGATCAAGCGGGCAGCAACATTACGGTGTACATTGGGGTTCAGGAACAATGGATACCTGTGGTGGCCATGGTGGATTCCGGAGCCACCGGACTCTTTATGGATCAGAAGGAGGCCCAGGGATTGGGTATCCTGCTCATTCCGAAGGCCATACCCGAAGAAGTGTATGCCGTGGACGGGAGACGTTTAGCCACAGGACCCATCGGACACCACACGGGGGAGCTTCCTGTGCGGTATGGGAAGTGGCATGAGGAATACATTGACTTTAACATCATCCGAGCTCCACAGTACGGTGTTATACTTGGTCTGCCCTGGCTCAAAAAGCATAACCCATCCATCGATTGGGCAACCCATGATATCCGGATGACCTCACCGCTTTGCTCGCGGCGGTGCGTAAAGCGACAAGATTCCCTCC
This sequence comes from Lissotriton vulgaris, assembly GCF_964263255.1. Taxonomy (NCBI): domain Eukaryota; kingdom Metazoa; phylum Chordata; class Amphibia; order Caudata; family Salamandridae; genus Lissotriton; species Lissotriton vulgaris. The sequence continues at coordinate 67,474,556 of NC_141699.1, forward strand.
ACAGCCATCAGGGCGAAGGACACACGTTCGCCACTGCAGCTGAGAAGGAGGTAGCGCTCCCAGACGCATACCTGGACTACGAAGACGTATTCGATGAAGTACGGGCCGAAGTACTCCCTCCGCACAGAGAGTACGATTGTCAAATAGACTTGGTACCGGGGGCAAGCGTCCCAAGTGGCAGACTATACGCCTTAACCGAACCAGAGAATATCCATCTTCGTGCATATCTTGATAAACTCTTGGGGTTGGGGTTTATCAGGCCCTCCAAATTGCCTGCTGCATCGCCCTTCTTCTTCATTCCGAAGGCCAATGGGGAGTTGAGGGCATGCGTGGACTTTAGAGCCTTGAACGCCATCACCATAAAAAACAAGTACCCTTTGCCTCTTATAAGTGTTCTCCTTGAGCAGGTGAAGAAGGCCAGGGTCTACACCAAGTTGGATCTCAAAGGGGTTTACCATCTGGTGCGCATGAGGCAGGGCGACGAGTGGAAGACGGCGTTTAAGACCCGGTTTGGCCTCTTCGAATATCTCGTCATGCCCTTCGGTCTCTGCAATGCCCCTGCGGCCTTTCAGTACTTCCTCAACGAGGTGTTCCGCGAGGTCCTAGATGTATACATGGTGGTATACATCGATGATATTTTCATCTATTCAAACACAGAGGAGGACCATATCGTCCACGTTCAGGCAGTACTTCGGAAGCTACGAGAGAATATGCTGTTCTGCAAGCTCAGCAAATGCGACTTTCATGTCACGTCTGTCAAATTCCTCGGAGGGATGCTGAGCCCAGACGGGCAAGAGAGGGCGGAATGTAAGATCCGGGCAGTGGAAGAATGGCCAGTCCCACAAGGGGTTAAGGACGTACAGAGCATTATTGGGTTCGCCAATTTTTATAGGCGCTTCATTGATGGGTTCTCAGGATTGGTAGCCCCGATAACACAACTTCTACGGAAATCTCAAGAGTTCGTATGGAATCAAGAAGCGCAGGGAGCATTCGTAGCGCTGAAGAAAGCTTTCAGCTCAGCTCCAATATTGGCTCACCCTGATCCAGAGCAACCGTATGTGGTGGAAGCCGATCCGTCAGAGGTTGCGTTGGGTGCCATACTGTCACAACGTCATCACGGGACAGGAGAGCTTCATCCTGTAGCATTCATGTCCAGGAAGTTAAACAATGCTGAGCGCAACAATCACATTGCGGAGGAAGAGCTACTAGCGATGAAGGACGCCTTCACAGAGTGGCGTCACTTGTTGATGGGGGCACGTCATGTGGTCACAGTCTACACGGACCACAGGAATCTACAGTTTATGACGGCGGCAAGACACCTATCGCCCAGACAGATGAGGTGGATGCTTTTCTTTTCTGGGTTTAACTTCCACATCACATATCGGCCTGGGTCGGAAAACAAGAAGGTGAGGTTCCGGGTTTTTATGGACCCGGCGGTGCCAGGGGAACACCCAAAGACCTCTTGAGTTCTTCCTGTTTCAGACCACAGAAACACAGAGTCTTCTAGGTGATGTCAAGGATCGAGTTTATTGGCTGCAACCAGTAACAGGTATCCTAGAAGTACAACAGCATGAAGCGCATGTATGTTCTCAGGAGACTACTCGTTTTTACAGAACCAGCCTCTTCCTTTTATACAAAATAATACACTTCAGGCAAGAATTCCTTAGTTTACAGTTGGTCATGTAAATATTTCTAATACAAAGAAAAGGCAGAGTCATGATGTATGTATTGGCATTTATATAGCGCACTACTTACCCGTAGGGTCCCAAGGCGCTTTGACCGCTGCGAAACCCTTCCTGGCTTCCCTGAGAGATGGTCCCTTAATGGGTATCTCCAGGGTGAGACCAGGCATCCCCGGCGGTCTGGTGGGGCCGTTAGTGAAGATGAGGCAAGCTAATGCCCAGAGGTGCCGAGTGTGATCGCTGATCAGAGTGGGCACCGAGGCGAGAGAATTATCGAGTCCGCTGACCCTGGTCCAGAAACCTGCTGCGCCGGGAATCGAACCCTGGTCCCGGACCGTCCTCTGCTCTCGGGTCTGCCGCCTCTAACCAGTGAGCCACACTACTTCACTGGCAAGCCCACATTTTCGTTTGTCCAGTTTATGATAGATTACCCAGCAAGGCCCAGAACTTTCATCAGATATCGACGAACCCCCAATAAAATTGGGCACCTCCTCCTTGTAAAACAGACCATAAAGAAGAAACAGGGACAGGTGTGTGTGTGATAAAACATGGCTTGTATGCGATGAACGGTTTATGACATGTTGTGCTTTGATTCTAATCTCGCTCGGCCATTGGGATGGGGACTGCCCGAACAGGTTTGGCTTGAGGCAGTGGAGTCAGCTCGCCCAGGTCACAGAGGAGTCAGCAAAGGTGTACGTGTCCTTTCAGATCGAATTCGGCCTTGGTCATTTTGACTATGTAAGGGCAATCACAAAATGGATGCCGCTCACAAAATGGAACCCGAGGGTTCAAGACAGAAACCACGATTTAAGGGTGATTTCGTCACTAAATCATGACGCAAATGCACAGGCATAATGTCTCGATCATCACCGGTCTGCCGATACCAAATTCGTCATGGTATGATGATATTTATGACACAAGTGTAAAGCTTCGGTACCATACAATAGTAGGGTCCAGAATTTTCAGTACCACAGACCCTCCTTTTGCTCTTATATAGGCAATAACCTATACTCATGCTAATCTGAGTCCAGGTCTGTGTACATAAAGTCGTTGAGATGCTGCTGTAGCATCATCCTGTTACTTAGTTCATCCCTTGACACAGGCTTCCTTACACATGATGTAGCACAGAGGCCACATATTGCAGGAGCGCACTGTACACATAGGCAGAACATGAACAGAATGGCTAAGACCATCCCAACGAATATCAGAGTTTTCCATCCCCAGTTCGATATCAGTTCCCAGAACCACCCCATTAAGGACCAGTCCCCTTTATCCACGTGAATGGATTCAGAGATCTTATGCAGTTTGGAGATGGCCTGGTATACTGTCGGAGCGTTATCGGGGATAAAAATGCAGCAACTGGATTGGATCACTTTACATACCCCACTACGGTCTGCAACCCTGTTCTGAAGAGTCATAAGGCGATCCGACTGGAGCTCCGCAGTCAAGTTACTAAGGGCACCAGCCATTTCAATCACGGCAGATTCAACTACCCTCGTCAATTGGCGAATGTTCCTGCTGTTCACCATAGGCCCCCAAAACGGCAGAAAACCCTTTGCGAAATCTCCAAACTCCTGTTCCGCAGTGTAGTCTTTACTCACAACACCTCTAACTGTCCTTGTCCTATGGTAATCTGCCTCGGCCGTGTAGGTGGGTGGCAACAGGAATGAGATAAAACATGTGCCCGAAAAGTCAGGGGGCAGCCATGTATATGCTCTATCATGGCAGACGAAGTAGGTACCCTTAGCTGCTAGGAATGAAGGGGGGGTCTGAGACGGGAAAACGTAAGTTTCAGTACAGACACTCTTCCCTAACTGAGCTCTGGGGGTTTTTGCCATTTCCCTGCAGACATAGGTGACCTTGATGGGGTACTATCCAGATCGGGGAGGACTTCTTTGCTTGCTGGCTCTCACTCAAGGAAATTCTATATTTAGTTATATTCCATCTACTGTACTCCTTAAATTCATCTTTGGGGATGGTTCGATATGTGTCAATATCTCTGCTCATATTTCTGATTCCTGCCACTAGTGCCTTGTTGCTCGAGTTGCTTCCTGTGGGATGCGGGGGATATGGTTCTATGGCAAATAGGAACATTGTTTGAAATGCCCACAAAGAACCATAGTAGCTAAATGGCAGGACAAAATATGGGATACCCTTATCTGTCGTATGTGGCATAAGTCCACATACCCAACAATTTGTTGTGTTCATTTCAACCTGGTGCTGGTGTAGGAGCTGGACGAATGAGTTAGTTATAAATTCTAATCTTCTGGCAGACTCGTGTTCAGGTAAAGGGTGAAAAGAATGCGGGGAAACAGTAGGAGGAGGTGTGGGCTGAGTGTCGTGTGCAAATGAAACTCGAAAGGTGTACAAAGCATAGCCAATCAAAAACATCATTATACTACACAACATAAAAATGTATAATATTAAAAATCATGTTTTTGCCATCACAGTGCATATTCTCGTTTCAAAGTTCGTAGATCTGACAGGTCTCTCCATCTTGGGAAACTCCATCCTCTAATTTGCTGCCCGCGGTGGTTTGGATTGATTCTGCTAAGGAGTGCTTCTGTCGGTTTAGGGCAACTCCCTTAACTGTCAAGAGAACTGTCGACCTAACCGTCTCCAGCTGCACTCCAAAGACTGTGGCAACCGCGACCCTAGCAGCAGCACCGGATGGCGGTTCGAAAATCAAAAAATGAGCACGTTTCTTGGATGAGAGAGCTGCACAATCAAAAAGAAAAAGTATTTATTTGTCCATAGTCATAGGTCTCGGCCTCAAGTTATAACGGTTTCGACCAGGTACTGTGTGGTCTAGAAACAGGAGTTCAGGCTCAGCAGTGTTCAATCGCATTGACGGAGGCACGGCTTCTTGTAAAATGTTATCGCTTTCCTTTTCAGAAGTAGTTCCTTTCAAACGTGCATCACTAAAGGGTAAGAAGCGAGGCACAGTCTCAGCCTCAGAGTCAGCAATTCCCTCCTGGACCCACCGGTCATAAGGCAGAGGTAACGAGACCCTCTTACAATGGGCGCCGTGCATCCAGTTCTTCTTGCCGTGGACACGTACTGCAGAGCGGGTAGCCAGCAACACTTGGAAGGGTCCGGACCAGCGAGGCTGCTCGTTCTTGGTTCGCTGGAAGTTGCGCACCAGGACCCAGGTGCCAGGTTCAATTGCGTGGCCTGGATCATCAGACGCTGGCGGGGAAGAACTGTGGACCTGTTGGTGTAAAACACGCAATTTAGTCGTCAATTCGCACAAATAGTCAAGCAGTACAGGATGCTCTATTTCACTGAACCTTGTGGGCCTTGGCACTCCCCATATGTTGGCTGGGCGGCCGAACACAATTTCATGTGGACTAAGTCCCACTCTGAGTGAACAGTCATTCTTGTCGATAGGAGTGCCAAGGGCAGAGCGTCAGGCCATTTAAGGCCTGTGCTTGCTTGGATCTTGGCCAGTTTCAATTTTAACGTGCCATTATAGCACTCTACTAGTCCAGCTGATTGGGGTTGATTTGCAGCGTGGAACTTCTGATGTATGCCTAGCCCTTCACACACTCTCTTCATCACTCGTCCCACAAATTCACTCCCATTTTCACTCCAGACCACTCTAGGCATTCCAAACCTAGGGAAGAACTCGTTGACAAGGGCTTTAGCTGTGGAGAAGGCAGTATTGTCCTTAAGGGGATATGCCTCCACCCACCTTGAAAAGGCACAAACAACGAGTACGTATTTCAGATTGTTGCACCTTTCCGTGTGGATGAAATCTAGCTGCAAAACCTCGAACGGGTACGTTGGAGGCGCAAAATGACCAGCTGGAGTTGGGGTTCCTCTGTGTCCTTGGGACACTCAATTTTGCAATTGCCTGTATCCTCTCTGGGGTCAGCTTCCTTCCCTCCTTCGATAAGATGTGACCTAAGTAGGTCACTTCTTGTCGACAAAATTGCAGTTTTGAAAGAGAGACTTTGTGGCGCAGATCACATAAATGACGCAACAAAGACAACGTGGCTTCTTTGCAAATCTCCTCAGTATCTGCAGCGAGCATCAAATCATCGACATACTGAATAAGGGTCGCGCCATCAGGTAGAACAATCGTGTCAAGCTGTTATTTCAGAGCCTGACTGAATATTGATGGACTTTTACAGTAGCCCTGAGGAGCGCGTTTGAAGCGGAAGCTTCGGCCTCCTAAATTGAAGCCAAAGATATCCCTGCTCTCCTCGGCAATTGGGATGCTGAAGAAAGCATTCTTCAAGTCAATCACTGTGAACCAAGTGGCTGAAGCTGGAACCATAGTCAATAGGGCAGTAATATCAGGAACAACTGGAAACTGTGGCACAACAATCTTATTCACTTCTCTAAGGTCAATTACGAACCTGTAGACAGGTGGTTGAGAAGGATCAGTACGCTTTAAAACCGGCAGAACAGGACTATTACAAATGTTGCCTGTTGTCTCTTCAATGACATCTTTCTCAATCAGATCGTGAATGATTGCTAACAACGCCTTTTCACCTTCGCTAGAAATCTTGTATTGGGGAATACGTGGCATTCTAACATTGGCTTTCAATGTTATAACATATGGCGCTATTTCCAAAAGACCCACATCATTAGAGCCAGTAGCCCAAAGTATATCTGGAAGAGAAGACAATTCTGTTGGAAGTTTTTCCCTTGACAAATACATTGGAGAAACCACTTTCTTACCCAGTGTAAGTTGTACTCCCGAAGGAGAACAGTACAAAGTCGCATATAGTCTCTTTAACAGATCCAATCCCAACAAGTTTTCACCACAACCTGTTGTAAGAATGAGGGGTGCTTCTAATTCACATGGCCCGACAGAAAGGGACATTGGACTAGAGATCGGGTTCCTAACCGGGGCACCAGAAAAACCTCCTGAAACATTAATTTCTCCAGACAAAGGTGCGCCAGGAAGTTTTGAGTGCATAATAGAACTCTTTGTAACACCAGTATCCAACAGAAAAGGCTCTGACACACCTGATGTAATCTCCTCAACATAAGGTCCATTCTGATCTACTGGAACTGAAACAACTCCCTCTCTTTGTCCATGGCTGTCCTAGCAATCATTACCCTCATTCTCGTTTTCTGCATAGTAGTCATCAGCATAGTACTGAGCTGTCCTAGAGAACGCGTTATTCTGTTGGTCAAAACTATTCATAGAATTCTGAGGCGGAAAAGAAGGAGCATTTCTGGGGGAAATTTCCACGACCCCTACCTCTAGGGGCTTGCTGAACACCTCTACCTCTTGCACCAGAAGCACCATTCAAACGCCGTAACAAAGCCGGACAACTACTCTTGAAATGACCCTCTTCCTTGCAATACGCACACTGATTCGGTCCATACGGTAAACGCTGTTGAGAAGACTCGTTTCTTTGCGAGTTTCTCGAATACTGCTGGGGTTGCTGATAGTCGCGCTGACTATTATTATGAGGTGGATAAGCTTTCTGTAGAAGGACTTTAGTTTTCAATTCTTTAGTCTTTTTATCTGCCTTCTCTAGCTCATCTTTGCGTCTATTCTGATAGTACTGGGCTGTGGCTAAAATCTGCGCTGACGTGGAAACAGCCCAAGCATTCTCTGAATCCTTCAGCTTATTGCATAATTCAGGAAGCAAATTATGTACAAATTTGTCTACAAACAATCTCTGGCCACCCTCGGTAGCCATATCCTGACCACTATGATTGACGAAAGTCTCTTCAAACCGCGTGAAAAAGTCAGACACATTCTCATCTTTCTTTTGCTTGCACGCAGACAACTTGTCCAAATTCACACGCAATTCGGGCATTAAAGTCTTCATATATGCAATAATTCTACCAGGAAGCTCTGCTACCAAAGGCTCGGGCTTAGAGCCACCTACTTGTCTAGCATCAGCAGCAGCAATATTAACCGATGTATCACCTAACTCTTGATCATGATCTGCATGACGAATCTTTCCCCATAAAGGCTGTGGAACAACATTTCCAAACAACATGTCTACATCGGCTAAATTCATGATACAGGAGCTGGCAGTCTCTGATAACTCCTTATAATACCCTGCAGGATTTTTACGGGGATCAGGCAATGTCTGCTTGAGCGCTAAAACTTCAGATCTTTTCCAGGGAACATGTACCTACACACGCTGAAAATGCGGTGGAATGGCTGGATTCGCATTTGCATCACCTTCCCTCCAAACTGGGGGAACCTCTCTCATGGGATACTGTCGCGCCTTTTCCCTACCTGGCATGTCATGCTCAGATAGTGATCTAGAATTGCTTCCCTTCCTCCTATGAGACAACAACGTCTCAATCGCTTGTTCAACATCGGCACCCACAATCATGCCTTCTGCGAACTTGAACCGTACACGGAATAATTCAGGCATGTCGTGCTCTGGATCATTTCCCTTCAAATCTTCACGGAGATATACACACATTTGTTCAAATACATATCTCTGTGTAGATGCTTCCCACTGACGGAAGACTTCCATGACGGACTATACGTCATAGCTTACAGTATCAGTAACCCATTTACGTGCTAACTCATTCAGTACTTCTCTCTCTTGATAGTCAGGCAGTCGACTCCGCAACTGTCTACGTTCTGTGTTAGGGGTCATATTAGGCGACCCAAAGAAGGGTAAGAAAAGACCAGTAACAGTGTTTGCTACTCTCTGTCGAACAGAAGGAGAAACTGACGGAAAGGCAGAAACGCCAGAAAAGACAGGCTGATGTAAAGTAGAAGTCGAGGCAGTAGCAGAGGGAGCATTAGGATAAGCAGTTGGAGCAGTAGGCGAAGTCATAGAAAAATCAGATGAAGCATGTAGCAAAGGCGGCGGCCCCTCAGAGGGCTGCGCCGGAGGGGTAGAAACCAGCTGAAGAGGAGCTGGTGCTTGTATTAGAACCTGTTATCCAACAATAGGGCGTTGTACAACCAAAGGTTGCTGTGGTGCTGTAGCACTTTGCGCATATGGAGGTGGAGAACTCAGTAGATGGGACATTAAAGGATCCTTCTCAATTGTCTCTTTTGATCCTTGTCCTTTATGTGGCAACACTGGGTAGCATTTATCTACTGCTAGCCTCCTACTTCTAACCCTGAATGCAACGGCAGCTTGTACCATTGACATACCTCGTTTATTTTTCTTTGCTAATTTCATTTCTTTCTGTTTGGCTTCTTTGCGCCATAGGCGAAAGGAGTCAAACAACGCCGGTCGGGCTTTCTTCTTGAAAAGTTTCACCTCTAGATTATCTAAGATCTCTGTGTCAAAGCTACCATATTGAGGCCATTTTAAAACACCATCGTTTCTGGTGTATCGGATCCACACTTCATTATATGTGATAGGGCCTACGCCATGCTTCACATAGAGCTCATATGTTGGAGTTCCAATCGGAGGAACCGGTCACGAGTCCTCTAATCGGGAATCCCTATTACAACCAAGACAAAACAAGTTTCCAAGTCTGCTAAAACTAGGCATCTTCCCTCTCTAGTCTAGCTTCAAACTTCAAAGGATTATCGAATACGATAGTCTCGTGAATACACGAATCCCTCGGCTTTGGCGCTTGCAAGTTCCAAATCAAAGCGTATCTCAAGGATACCAAAACTAAGAATCAAACTAAGGACTGGGAGACGCTCCACTTATACTTAACTGAAGTATTGAAGATCGATGACGTCACTAGAAGACTCGTCTATCGTTTCGCTCTACCAAGCATCAATGGGTCCAAAACAGGGCGATAGTCAGGGCAGCAATCCTTCGTAGCCGTCGGGACGCGGGGAACCTCGCAGCAAAGACCTTTGGAACCACGTCGACATACAGGGGTCGCTAAAGTGGCTGGCCGTCCTCTGGAATTTTCACACGAAGCTCCTCACGAACATCTGGCTTGGACCGACACCGCTTGATACCGCCCCGAGTTGGGCGCCAACTGAGGTACCAGGTTTTTATGGACCCGGCGGTGCCAGGGGAACACCCAAAGACCTCTTGAGTTCTTCCTGTTTAGGACCACAGAAACACAGAGTCTTCTAGGTAATGTCAAGGATCGAGTTTATTGGCTGCAACCAGTAACAGGTATCCTAGAAGTACAAAAGCATGAAGCGCATGTATGTTCTCAGGAGACTGCTCGTTTTTACAGAACCAGCCTCTTCCTTTTATACAAAATAAGACACTTTGGGCAAGAATTCCTTAGTTTACAGTTGGTCATATAAATATTTCTAATACAAAGAAAAGGCAGTCATGATGGCAAGCCCACATTTTCGTTTGTCCTGTTCGTGATAGATTACCCAGCAAGGCCCAGAACTTTCATCAGATATCGACGAACCCCCAATAAAATCGGGCACCTCCTCCTTGTAACCATAAAGAAGAAACAGGGACAGGTGTGTGTGTGATAAAACATGGCTTGTATGCGATGAACGGTTTATGACATGTTGTGCTTTGATGCTAATCTCGCTCGGCCATTGGGATGGGGACTGCCCGAACAGGTTTGGCTTGAGGCAGTGGAGTCAGCTCACCCAGGTCACAGAGGATTCAGCAAAGGTGTACCTGTCCTTTCAGATCGAATTCGGCCTTGGTCATTTTGACTATGTAAGGGCAATCACAAAATGGATGCCGCTCACAAAATGGAACCTGAGGGTTCAAGACAGAAACCACGATTTAAGGGTGATTTCGTCACTCAATCATGACGCAAATGCATAGGCATAATGTCTCGATCATTACTGGTCTGCCGATACCAAATTCGTCATGGTATGATGATATTTTTGACACAAGTGTAAAGCTTCGGTACCATACAATAGTAGGGTCCAGAATTTTCAGTACCACAGAGGCGGACGCGCTGTCGCGGCAGACAGCGGCCAAGGACCCGAGTCTGGCCCTGGAACAGTCCATTATTCATCCCAAGGTGGTGTTGGGAGTTATTTAACCGGATGCATTCCTTAAGGCCATCCAGACGGGGATCCGTTCATTCACTTGGGACAGGTGGCTCCGCAGTCACAGGGAATGGCAAGTCGTGGACGGGATTCCAATGAGAGGGCGTTGTCTGTTGCTACCAACTTCCAGACTCCGGAAGCAAGCATTCGAATGGTGCCATGTATCGCCCTATGCAGGACATCTCGGTTTTGAGAAAACGATGGCCAGCATGGGAAGACAGTTCTGGTGGCCGGCCATGCGAACGGATGTCGGGAGATGGGGAGCCGACTGCTCCATCTATGCCTCCATGAAGGTCGATCACAGTAAGTCTCAAGGACTCCTTCAACCTCTTCCCACACCAAGCAGGCCTTGGGAGAACATTTCTCTAGACTTCATAGTGGGGCTGCCCGCAGATCAAGGAAACACGGATATCCTGGTGGTGATCGACTACCTCACCAAGATGGGTCAATTTATCGCCTGTAAACAAGTACCATCTGCGGGTGTGTTGGCATCCTTGTTGTTGAAGAACGTGGTAAGATTGCACGGCCTGCCCAACGTGATAGTGTCCACCAGAGGGTCACAGTTCACGCTCAAGTCTGGAGAACGTGGTGTTCGGCGCTGCACGTCAAATGGGCCATGTCCACAAGTTACCACCCGCAGACGGATGGCCAGACTGAACGCCTGAATCAGTCACTTAAACAATACCTGCGCTATTTCGTCGAGCAAGGAAAGGATGAGTGGGTGGATCTGCTATGGATCGCTGAGATAGCATACAACAATGCCACGCATAGCTCTACCAAGGCTTCCCCTTTCTACGGCAACTACGGTCATCACCCCCGGTTCCTCCCTTTTGTTCACCCTCTCAAAGAAGACAAGATGCCTGAAACATCAAGGAGAGTAGCTAACATCAAGGAAACTCTGATTCGATCCCGGCAGTTTTTGGACAAGGCCAAGGCGAACTATAATTAAACAACAGGGGGTGGTGATGGACAGAGTTTCTGAATTAAGCAGAATACTCTCACCCAGTCAAGAGATCAGGGCTTAATCCAACACCGTTTTTTAGCTCACTGCACCATCCCAGCTCAGAACCTGGCTATATGCAAATTAGTCTGTCCCTGGCCCAGAGCATCATGGGAACAGGGCAAACCAAACTACCAAGCCAATTCTTCACAGGAAAGGAGACAAGCTTCCGGGGACCGGTTTCTGGCATTTCAGCCGTCGTCGGCCCGGCTTGCTTGAATCCTGATGGTGCAGTGAGCAAGGGACTCATGTCTGAATCATTTTTGTCCACCATAAGCGTGGAAGGGTATACTCAGATGTGAGTCCCTTGCTCATTGCACCATCAGGATTCAAGCAAGCCGGGCCGAAGACGGCTGAAATGCCAGAAACCGGTCCCCGGAAGCTTGTTTCCTTCCCAGTATAAGAATTGGCTTGGTAGTTTGGTCTGCCCTGTTCCCATGATGCACTGGGCCAGGGTCAGACTAATTTGCATATAGCCAAGTTCTGAGCTGGGATGGTGCAGTGAGCTAAAAAACGGTGATGGATCAAGCCCTGATCTTTGGACTGAGTAAGAGTGGTCTGCTTAATTCAGACACTCTGTTCATCACCACCCCCTTTTCTGAATCATTTTTGTCCACCATAAGCGTGGAAGGGTATACTCAGATGTGAGTCCCTTGCTCATTGCACCATCAGGATTCAAGCAAGCCGGGCCGAAGACGGCTGAAATGCCAGAAACTGGTCCCCGGAAGCTTGTTTTCTTCCCAGTATAAGAATTGGCTTGGTAGTTTGGTCTGCCCCGTTCCCATGATGCACTGGGCCAGGGTCAGACTAATTTGCATATAGCCAAGTTCTGAGCTGGGATGGTGCAGTGAGCTAAAAAACAGTGATGGATCAAGCCCTGATCTTTGAACTGGGTAAGAGTGGTCTGCTTAATTCAGACACTCTGTTCATCACCACTCCTTTTCTGAATCATTATGGTTATATGGGGGCATGTGTTATTTTGAAACGAAAGATGCATATATTAAATTGTGATGTTTTATATAATAACATAAAAATTGAAACTGTACATATATAACTTGGAAATTGAAGCTATACACATGTGGACAAATATTTACATTACAGAATCTTTTCAGAACTTCTTATGTGTACGCAATTTTAAAAAACGGATGTATTTTGGGTCCTTGAAATTAACCTTTTATGGCTCAAATACATCTGAGCCTAATGCCACACACAGTGCTGCCAGCGGTCTCGGGTGGATCTATGTGCAATCAGATTTCAAAATTACGAGTGCTTTATTGCTGCTTATCGCGCAATGCTTACAGGGTGACTCCAGCCAAGACCATGATTTGGAGATATCCCCTAGGGGAACATTTAACTTGAAGACACTAGCGCCTACGAACAATACATATATGGTGGCTGACGTAGTTGTGAACATTTTTAGCACTTTGAAAATTGCTGCACCGCAGTAAATATTTCAAAATAAGTGCATATCATTGCCGCCCCTCCGCAGTTTTATACAATAAGGGTGTAGCCGGGGGTATAATTTATAGATACTCCCTTGAGATACACGTAGTGTGAACACCAGGTGCCTGTTACATTGCGGAGATAAAAAGCTGTGTTTCTGGGCGTCGGTTGCAAACTTTCAAACGGATACTTTCTTTCGAGACAGCATGCTACGTTTTTCGGTGAGTACGGGGTTACCGATAAAGATTTAGGAATGGGGGAGATGGGAGATAGACCACAAAATACAAATGTCTTGATGCTGGTTAATATTTTGGAAACACAGTAGTTTATAGATGCATATAACGGGTTTTCTGTAACAAAATTACAAAGGGCACCTCCTATGCCGTGTATATTATAATTTGGGAACAATGCCGTGTATAATAAAATTCCGGATAAACGAGGAGGAGCCAACCAAGATGGCCGCATAGTCTCCCGGCTCCGCTGACCCCCGTCCTACGCTCGCTTATCCTGTCGAATATCCTGACCTCCTGCCCCGGATTCGTGTGGTTGAACTAGTCGGCACTCCGATGGTGTGATCACGGAATTTTTCTGATGTTCTGGGGTGAAGTAACATCGAAAATGTTTTGAGGCCTAACCCAGACTGGAAGCCGGGGTCTCGATTGCTGGTCTACCCGGGTCCAAAGTGAACAACAACGGACTGCTGAGGGTGGTTGGGTCCGGTCATTGGAACTTTTGAAAATTTCTCTGGACTACCTTGCAACCATCTGCTGCCTGGTGCTGTTCCCGAGGTGAGGCGACGGGTGGCGCACGGTACTGCGTCTCGGGGGGCTCCGGCCCGGAGGCCCGGCACTAGCACCGCTGGTGCCCCGGGGTAGGGGTCCCGCCGCACGTTGCTGCGTGCTGCTGGCCCGTCCCTCACCGATTGTTTCTGCTCCCGCTTATCCTGCCCCGGAGAAGGAGCCTCTCCGTGGGGATCGGCATGCCTGTGGCCGTATGGAACCTGGCGGAACCAACTCAATGTGGCCCTTCCTTGCGGATAGTAATGGCGGAACTTGCGGCGCTTCGCGCGGTGGTGAGTGCCCAGGTCAATCATTGGCTGTCGGCAACAGATGGGATCATGGGGCCGGGAGCAAGCCCTGACTTGATTTTTGGGACCCAGCAGCCGACTTGCCCCCTGTCGGAAGCCCCACTGGCGCGTTTGGACCCGGTGCTGGAAGCTGTGCCTGCCCCCGAAGAAATGGAACTCATCGTATGCGCTGAGATTGGTGACTCTCTTACGTTCTCGGAAACATCGGTCCTACAGTTATCGGAGCATTTCACTGCTTCCCCCCATCCTGGACACTTTGGCCCACACTTTGATCTGTATCAGAGCGAGTCGCACCCCCTCCCCAATTGGTCTCCCAACATGGCGGATGGAACGATGCTTGGCTTCGGAGACGGGGAGGGACAACGTTGGTGCAAGCTGTGTGCGTTGGGCCCTGCTATTCCTCTCCCATTTGCTGACTCAAGCTTCGGCTGCTTTTGTGTGAATCTTGACTTTCCGGGGATGGGGCTTTTTCTATCCGAGGGACTCGGCAACTTTGTTAGACGGGGCCAAGGCTGAGATTGCGGGTTGAATTGTTTGCGATGGATCTATTGGTAACGGGACTGCTTCATTAACAGACGGATTCCGGGGCGGGGGGTTTGTGGTTCCCCCCGGGGTATTTTTGTACGGTGGACAACTTTATTCGTGTTGGCTTAGGGGGGCCCCCTTTGTTAGGGCGGGGGGGAGAGACCGGGAGCGCATGGACTATCGCCCTCCTCCGTTTCCCCGTTGGGTGGGGTTTCCTTTCTTTCTCCTTTTTTCTGTTTCTTCTATATTTCGGGTTTGGTTCGCGGGCGACAGGCACACTGCTGGGGGGGGGGGCCGTAGTCATCTGCAGGGGTGCAGGGTGGGAGGTTGGGGGAGGGGATTTTTTGCTTTTCTTTTGTTTCTATGGCCTTTTTTCTCTTCTCTTATCTTTCTTTGTCTTTTTCTTTTTCTGGGTCAGTGCAGTGGGTTTCCTTTGGTATCAATCACTGCTTTTTCATCTGTGCCTCAATTTTCGTGGTGTTCTCTGGGTCTTAGGGCAGGTGTCTGCAGGCGCGAATTGACCGTAATGTCCCTTCACATCCTGAACCTCCTGTTTCAGCGCCATTGATTTGATCGATTACTGTTTACTGCTGCCACGTTTACTATTCTGCCTGCCATTTTTCGCTGCTGGGAAATTGTTTGACACCTGATCCTTCCATCCTATATTATAAAAGGAAAACCTTTTATATCCTGTTTTCCTAATTGGGCTGTTCAGTGACCGAGAGTATGCTAGCATGGAGATTCTGCTCCCCGAGGTGCTGCATGTGATTAAAATTGCTCTCTGTTTATCTATCTGCTTAGCGGCCGGCCCCGGGGGTTGTAGGCCCATACTTGTATTTGGTTGAAATGTCAATAAAGGTTTTTAAAAAAAATAAATAAATAAATAAATTCCGGATAAACGCGGTAGTTTAAAGATGCAGATAATGTGTTTTCTGCAAACACAAGGGTTAAGGGCACCTCTAATGCCGTGATTATTAAAATGTCTCCGCTATTATCGGAGGTTCGCAGACTTAGAAGAGGGTAAAGGGCACCTCCCATGCCGTGTATATTAAAATGTCTCCGCTAATATTGGAGGTTCAAGGACTTAGAAGAGGGCCCGAAATATTTGTTTTAACTTGGAAGCTATAATAATGAGGCTGGAGTCCCCTTCGGGGAAGGGGGACTCCATGTCTAACAGGTCTATATAACCAGGCCTAAATGTGATAGCTTTTGATGGCGGCGGTAAAATGTTACGATGTATTAAGACTCTAATTTATAAGAACAGCGCTAAAATGTAAATTAGAAGTCAAATACGTAACCTACATGGACTAAGAGACGAATATCACTTTTGCTTTTGATACTTAGGCACAGTAGCCGTTTACTTTTATTTGGACACAGAACGTAGAAGAACAAGAGGTGATGTCTGTGCACATTGGACGCAGTCGGCACGGTAAGACATTGCTTTGTATAAGTGACTTTTTCTTTCTGGACTGAATTATATATATTGATCCCCATCCATATTTTCCCCAAAAATAGGAGGGCCCTGTTATTTCTTAAAAATGTGCTCACTCCTCTGAAATACCGTGTTTTCCTTAACCTCTCCAAAAACAGTAGCACTTGGGCTGGGCCCTGTTATCACCTATGTACAATAGCAGTAGAATATATTAACGAAAAATTGTGTTCACTCACTTGAAATACCGTGTTTTTCTCAACTTCTCCAAAACAGTTTTGATACCAACCACACTGATTGCACTGGCTTCCACTAGAGTCAACTGGTAATAAAATTAAGCACTGTGTTGCATGTATTATGCCTGGCAGCATGATCATAAAAGTTGAGCCACAACGGTGATAGATGGTCAATTGACAACAAAAAGTGTGATTTCAGAGATAAAAAGGAATAATGAATAATGATATGTTGTAGATTAAAGCTTGAAAAGGTTGTAAAAAAATGGATTGTATTAGCTTATAAGCAAAATGTCTCTTTGAAGGATAATGAGTATAGAAATCTAGCTTCTCCCTAGTCTTCCAATATTATTTTTTGCGCATGTTATTTGTGAAGGTAAACGTGTGAATTTATGAAGGTTGAAGTTTACATATCTTCACAATGGATGAATTAAAAATGTATATAAAAAATTGGATCCAGTTTGAATAGAGGGTTTACATTCTGCTCTGATGTATTTATTGTATATATGTATTGTATAGTTTGTAAATATATAAAAAAAGAAGTATAGAGGATGAGAGCATTATTTATAAAGGAGATTTGCCTCTGTCTTATGAATGTAAATATTATAATTGGAAAATTATTCCTTATGTATAGTACTACTGAAATCTTTTTAAATGTTTTTACAGCCCTGATGAAGTTCTTTTGAACGAAACGCGTTGGCTGCCCGATGAAAATTGAATAAAGAAGAGTCAAAAAAACAAAACAACCATTCATGGACACTCTTTATTGATTCCATTTATATTTGTGTCAATGATCTTTGGTGGTGCAACCCACAGTGGGTGGAATTTTCATTGTTTTTTCTAACAATTGCCTCTTGGGAGCAACAGGGGCGGTGGTAGTGCACACCATAAGAGCTAACAGCTCTGCATTCACCATACAACTGAGACGGGTGGGCCTAAGGCCAGTAGAGAGGTGCGGCACACTCAAAATCCTTTTTTTATGTGAAGAGTTGAGTTGTTCAAAAGTTGGGTTATATGCATATGTGTTATGTCTAGAACGTGCGCTGATCAGACCGAACAACAACCACTGTGTTGAAATAACCTTGAAGGCCTCGGCACTCACTGTTCAGACATAGCTTACCAAGCAAAGCTGATACTTTAGGAAAAACATATTATTTTTGTGTGAAGCAAAATATTCTACTAGGCTCAAAGCATTAATAACAATATGTGCAGTGTGCAGAAGCAGCAGAAAGGGAAAATGGCGTTTAAACATCTAACAAGCTCATGCTAACTTAACACAGTGTGAAGGCAAAGCCTATCTCCATGACAGAGGAACAAACTAGTACTACTGAATATATACGATCTACAAATGAATTGACAGAAAAGATACAAGAGCTTACGAAAAATCTAGAAGCAGTAACAGTCCCAGTAACGATAGGACCTGTAATTCCAGTGTTTGAGAACCAAAGAATAAAAGAGCCAAGTTTAACAATCCCTTTACAGCAAAGTTTGCAAAAGGTAAAAGAAAATATTTATCCTGACTTGTCAGAAATCAGATGAGCAAGTAACGTAAATCCATCTGACTTGACTTTCAATCAGAGTTCACCCTATAAATTTGCAACCGGAGTAGAATCTGATTCTGCTACACCTGACTGGAGTACTGAAAAAATAGATTCGACACAAACCCCGATAGGTCCGTCGGAACAAGAATTAAGTGATTGGCTTAAAACTTTGAAATTAAATGAGAATGAACCCAAAGTATTAGATGTCGCAAAACTAAAAGTCGATATGGAAGAATTAATTATTGGAACAGACAGATTAAAGACCTATCAGGATGATGAACCGATGTTCATGTGTAAAAGTATTACTTGAAAAACAAAAACTGTACATGATCAGCTGGAGGGATGCGCTAGTGAATTAGATGTAGATTTCACAAAATTTAAAACATTACAGAAAACGTGTAGACTAGACTTTTCAGAAAAAGACATTGAAAATATGAATACAGCAGGAAGAATAACTCAAATAAAAGAATTAATTGTGCAGCTAAGAAGATGGGGAGATGTGAATAAGTGGAGAGTGAAATGGGCAAAGAAGAAAGAAGAGGCTAGTGATAAATCTACATTAGCGTTTCCAGTCAGAGAAAAAGAAGCAATTGTAAATGAGTTTCCTATGAGAGAAATACCAGGAGGAGGATATGTGCATGTTCCTTGGAGTAGACAGGACATACTATCATTTACGAATGATTGTCCCAGATTGAGAGGGAAACCAGTAGAATAGTATCGACAGGTAGACAGATTTGTAAAGGTTTCAAAAGTATTATGGGTTGATCTGGATGGATTATTTGATATAGTTGTGCCAGCAAATTTGTGGACTGAGTGTAACATATCTGTAAATTGGCTGAGGGAAGAATATCCTCGTGATAAAGTGACAGGTGCTCCGTCGCCTGAAGTAATGCGCAAGTATGAACACGTGATAATATTCTTGAAGAATAAAATTCCACCAAAAGAAACTGATTGGGTCAAAATAGACAGAACTACACAGGAGCCAAAATAATCTGTACATTCATTCTAAGAGAGATTGTTGTTAGTATTTAAGCAATACAGTGGATATGAGGAACTGAGCGAAAAAGACATGAGTCATTTTGTATATAGATTTGCGTATGGGTTGAGACCAGAAATTGCAGACATGATAAGGAATAGTATGATAGGATGGCAATCGAGCACTGTAGATGAGGTTTTAAGAAAAGCCAAATATTGCAGTGAAGAGATTGAGGCCAAGCAAAAGAAGTTAAAAGAAAAAGCCATGTGGGCACAAGTGAAAGTAGCTGAAAACTAACTAGCACAATTGGAGAATAAAAATGCAGAGAGTCGGGGAGGAGCTACGCCAGCAACCAAGATGGCCGCATAAACTCCCGGCTCCGCCGACCTCCGCCAGCAGATCGTATATCCTGTGAATTATCCTGACTGCACACCGAGCTCCTGTGTGTGTGAAGAGCAACTGGTCCTGAAGGCGCAATCCCGACCTTTCTATCATACCGGGTGACAGAGGTACGCCGTGTTTTATTCTCGGCCTACTCCGGAGCGGAAGCCGGGGCCTCAATTTCCAACCCATCCGGGTTGGAATTGAACAACATCGGCTGTGAACCCAGGGCTTTGTCCGGTCTCCCAAACGGAGATATAATCTTCCAGTTTTTGACGGTGATTTCATATCCTGCCTGCAACACGCACGCTACGGCGTGCCACATCGTTTGCTGCGGCCCCGTATCCTATGTCCGGAGACACAATAATCTTGTCGTGGGAGTGAGGACGGGAGCCCTGATCAGCGCGAAGGAGTAACGTCGTGAGGTGAGAGCGCCCGCTGCCGGTGTCCGCTCCAGATTTGCTTGCTGCCCCAGAGAAGCCGGCCTCCGGGGTTTGCACCCTGATCTGTGGCTTGCGAGGGGAGATGGAGGGGACAGAAGACTCGCCACCGCTGCACGCCGTAATGGCGGCCATTAGAGCGCTCCACTCACAGCTCACCGTCAACTACCAGACACTGTCGGTAACAGTAGACGATCTTTGCCGGAGACCGGACAGCAGTTTTTTGCCATCATTGCAACCAGCGTTGGCTTCGAGGTCCCCGTGCAGACGCCGGATTTCTTTGGCGCTGCGGATTCCTATACAACGGCTCGCGCGCCCATGAATAATGTCTGCGTTCCCTGCTTGAACCCTATCTCGTTGCATTTCGCTATGGACAACCTTGACTGCCTGAACAAGATCGCCTGTGACTATTGGAGAGTTTTATCAGACTGCCACGTTTTTTCTCGCTTGCTTTGGATGGATCGTGAACTTTTATCCTCTACGTGGCTTGTTAGTATCAACTTGAATTTTCTTGCAAGCATTATAGCTCTCATTGTTGCTATGGCCTGGGCTATAAGAGCTCCAGTGAACGTTCGTACTGGCCAGGGTTGACTTGTAGGGCTTTTCAGGATACGGGACATCAATTTACTCTGCTGTTGGGATTGTGACCAGTTACCTGCGGGAGTTGGATGGTATGTTTGGTGCTTCCCCGGATCGATAGTGTATTTCGCTGCATTTATTTTGAACTTGTTTCCCGGGGGTCGCATCTGGCTGGGGATAGGGGAGTCCGGGAGTGTGTTTTTCTGTTTCTCCTCCTCCGCCATTTTCTTTTTTAGGGATGCTTTGGGGCGTCAGGCACGCTGCTAGTGGGTTAGGCCGTAGCCATTGCAGGGGTGCAGGGTGGTGGGGGGGCCAATAAATTTTCTTTGGTTTGTTCTATGGCCCTTTTTCTTCTCTCTCTTCTACCTTTCGGGGTTTCCTCTGGGTGACAGGCGCGCTGCTAATGGGGTAGGCCGTGGCCATTGCGGGGCAGCAGGGTGGAAGGTGTGAGGGGGGTTTGTTATTTTGCCTTTGTTGTGTTCTATGGCCCCTTTTCTTTTTCTTTTCTTGCAGGGTCCGGTAGCGATAACTTTCGGTTTCATCCTGAATTAAATAAATGGGCGGGGTCTGGGGTGGGTGGCTGCGTTGATAGATAGGTAGCTTTGTTCTTTACTTTTAGTGAACTGTCTGACGCTTGCTTCTATATTGTTGACCTATTTTGATTCACGACTGCTCTTAACACCTACCTGCATTTTTTGGACCTCCGAATGTGTAGCTCCGGATATCCTGTGTTTTCTTCCTTATCTCATTCTGGGGGGGGGGGGGGGGGGGGGTGTTAAATATAAAATGAAACCTTATTCATATCCTTGATTCTTATTGTTTCCGATACACCGTCTATCCTTTACCGCTGCCGGACCCATGGTTGTCGGCTGAATAGCTGTGTTATTGGCATTTTTTATCTGTGTTGCATACCTGTGGTACCGGCCCCTGCTGTTGCAGGGCTATTTTTGTATCCTGTGTTAAACGATATAATAAAGGTTTTCAAAAAAAAAAATGCAGAGCGTCAAGGAAAATCTAAAGGAAATTTCAACAAAACGAAATTGGTAGGGAATATAGAGGAACTTAAGAAAAAGCTCCCTTGTCATAATTGCAGCAGAATAGGGCATTGGAACAAAGAGTGTAAGTATCCACCAAGAGTTAATCCCAAAAATACGTAATTGAATCCACAGGTGCAGCATGAGGTAATTCAACAGCGACCACAACAGCAGCAGATAGTTACTCAGCAGAGTGAGGTGCCACCACCGCCACTTCCATACAGTGTAAATCAACAGAGATACAGTGCAGAGACAGGATTCAGCGGAGGCGAGCAGGTAAATAGATCACCTACAGTGAATGTGAGTCCCCAGAATTGGTTACAAGAGGAAAATGGGAGTGAGTCGGATGAAAGTTTCTGACAGTGCCTGATAGAGGGAAAAGAGTGTGTGCTTGGAGCCACTCTTGAGGTAGATCAGTCTGGTCCATTTGTAAACGGAAAGGTGAATGATGTAGAGATAACTTTCCTAGTGGACACTGGTGCTACCCGTTATACTGTTAGATCAGTGGAAGTCCAAAATCTTCCTCTCTCGGGAGACCACATCCAGGTTGTAGGTGTAGCTAATAGACAGATTATAACCTTTTTAACACAACCAGTTGAAGTAGAAATTGGAAATTTCAAAGATATGCATAGATTTGTGGTGTGTGACAGTTGTCCCGTAAATCTGTTAGGACGAGACATTTTGTGTAAAATGAACTGTGCCATATACTGTTCACTAGACGGCATAGAACTGCAGACTCCAGACGAAGATAGCTTGTATAAAATGACCATGCTCATGATTGAGGCAGAACAAAGTCAATTGTTTCCTGTATTTGATCGAGAGAAAATACCTGATGAATTGAAAAAGGTAGTGAAAGAAAAGGTGTGGGATTTCACAGGAGAAGATGTAGGATTAATTATTATTATTATCATTATTATTACATTTCTTATATAGCGCCAGAATCGACCCCCGAAGAGGTATCTCCGCGCTTGCCTTGGGAACCCGTCCTGGTTTTTCCCTGTGAGATAGCCCCTACAGGGCATCCCCAAGGTGAAAGCCAGGCATCCCGCCGCGGGGGGCCATTGTAAATAGATGTAGATCCTGTAAAAGTCTCTATAAAAGAAGATGTGAGTTACCCGAACATTCCCCAATACAAATGACAGCTGAAATAATTGAAGGAATCACTCCGGTGATAAACAAAATGATTGAGCAAGGCATACTGAGAGAGATAGAGTAGTCCTTGTAATTCATCGATAAGGGGATTGAAAAAGCCAAATGGAACATTTAGGATTGTACAGGACTTTAGAAAGGATAATAAAATTGTTGTCCCGTGTTGTCCGATTGTAGCAAATCCAGCAGTGATTTTATATCAAATTCCCCATGATGCAGAATGGTACACTGTGATCGATTTGTGTAATGCGTTCTTTACAGTTCCATTGCACCCAGAAAGCCAACCAATTTTTGCGTTCCGGTTCAAAGACCGTATTTTGGCATGGTGCCGAATTCCTCAAGGGTACACTGAAAGTCCATCTATCTTTAATCAGTTGCTAACGAAATGACTAGAAAGTTTGAGCATGCCTGGAGAGTCTATATTGGTTCAGTACATTGATGATCTTCTCATAGCATCAAAGACAAAAGATGCATGTGTAACAGATACTGTTGCATTGTTGAATCATTTAGCAGAGGAGGGACATAAAGTGTCTCCATCTAAATTACAATTTTGTCAGAAAGAAGTGCAATACTTAGGTCATAAGATTGCCAAAGGAATCAGACAAGTTACTGCAGAAAGAATTAAAATGATACAGGGAATGAAGCCACCAAAAACCCAAAGTCAAGTAAGAATGCTCCTTGGAATGGTGAGATGCTGTTGACAGTGGATCAGCGGATTTTCACTGATAGCCAAACCATTACAGAGATTAACCAGAGTAGATATCAGAGACCCTATAGTTCTGACCAAAACGGAGATGGAGCATTTGAACAGCTAAAATAAGCTTGTGTGAAGCTCCAGAATTAGGGATGCACGACTATGAAAAAGAGTTTGAACTGTACTGCAGTGAACGAGAAGGATGTGCATTGTCAGTACTAATTTAGAGACATGGAAAACTGAGAAAGCCAATTGCATATTTCTCAGCTGTTTTGGACTCAGTTGCAAAGGCATTGCCAGGTTGTCTAAATGCAGTAGCAGCCACGAGCGTAAGTCTAGAACAAAGTGAAGGAATAGTGATGGGATTTCCTGTGAGGGTGTATGTACCTCATTCTGTGGAGATTCTCCTCACTAGAGCAAAAACACAGTATCTGACCAACAATAGGATGACTAAATATGAAAAAACAATTCTGGGAGCAGAAAATGTAACAGTCTCTAGATGTGTAAATGTCAACTCTTCTACACTATTGCCTGATACCATGGAAACTGAAGTTAAAAATGAGGTTGATCACAAATGCCTAGACGTTGTTGAATACTGTACCAAACCAAGACCAAACATCAGAGATGAGCCATTGCCTGAATCAGACTATGTAATGTTTGTTGATGGTTCATGCCTGAGAACAAATGAAGGTGCTTTGAGTGCAGCATATGCCGTTTGCACGGTGGCAGATGTATTGGAAGCATCTTGTCTGAAGGGAATTCGTTCTGCTCAAGTAGCAGAGTTGATTGCTTTGATTCGAGCATGTGAGTTGGGAAAGGAGATTAAGGTTACCATAGTGACTGATAGTCAATATGGTTTTGGAGTTGTTAATGATTATGGACAACTATGGTCCCAAAGAGGTTATCTGACGTCTGCCGAATCACCAATACGTAATGCTGAGTTTGTGAGAATGTTAATAGATGCAATCCAATTGCCTAATAAAGATTGCTGTGGTGAAATGTGTGGCGCACAAAAGTGGTGATTACATCACCCGAGGTAACAGGTATGTAGACTCAATTGCAAAATACTGCGCAAAGAATCTTGCATTTATCAATCGGGACAGGGAAAAGGAACATGTTACGAGTTCTTTAATGCTAACCACAGTAGTTGAGACTTGGCAGGAAGAGAGGCAAATGCGGGAAGAAGCAGATGAGGAATAGAAAAATGTTTGGTTAAATGCAGGTTGCAGACAAAGTGAGGAAGATGAAATCTGGGTTTACAACATGAAAGATCAGTAATGCCCGATAGCATGATTTCAAACATGGCCCACATGTATCAGTCAAGTCAAGTCAAGTCAATAAATTTATATAGCGCTACATACCCAGAGGGTCTCAAGGCGCTTGAGAAAGGGTGGGGAGTTACTTGTCAAATATCCACGTTTTAAGTTGCTTTCTGAATGCTAGGTGGTTGTGAGTAAGGCGAAGGTGGGTGGGAAGTGAGTTCCAGGTTTTAGCTGCCAGGTAGGAGAAGGATCTACCTCCCATGGTGGTTTTGTTGATGCGAGGTACAGTGGCAAGGGCTTGGTTGGAGGATCGTAGCTGGCGGGAGGGGGTGTAGAAGGACAGTCGTGTGTTGAGGCATTCGGGTCCGATTTCGCAGAGTGCTTTGTGTGCGTGGGTTAGGAGCCGGAAAGTAATCCTCTTATTGACGGGGAGCCAGTGGAGGTTTTTCAGGTGACCAGAGATGTGTTCTTTACGCAGGATGTCTAGTATGAGTCTGGCTGAAGCGTTCTGGATGCGTTGGAGTTTTTTCTGGAGTTTGGCGGTGGTGCCGGCGTAGAGGGTGTTTCCGTAGTCCAGTCGGCTCGTGACCAGAGCGTGGGTGACCGTTTTTCTAGTTTCGGTGGGGATCCAACGAAATGTTTTTTTGAGCATGCGAAGAATGTTGAAGCAAGATGAAGAAACGGCGTTGACTTGTCTGTTCATCGAGAGTGAGGAATCCAGGATGACGCCCAGGTTCCGTGCGTGGTCCGTCGGGATGGGTGCTTTTCCAAGGGCCTCTGGCCACCAAGAGTCATCCCAGGCGGTGGGGGAGGTGCCTAGGATGAGGACTTCTGTTTTGTCTGAGTTCAGTTTCAGACGGCTGTGCTTCATCCAGTCGGCTACTTCTTTCATTCCTTCATGCAGGTTGGTTTTGGCAGTGTTGGGGTCTCTGGTGAGAGATAGGATCAGTTGAGTGTCATCGGCGTAGGAGATGATGTTGAGGTTGTGTTGGCGTGCGATGGTGGCAAGGGGGCTCATGTATACGTTGAAGAGGGTGGGGCTGAGTGAAGATCCTTGTGGTACGCCGCAGATGACTTCAGTGGCCTCTGACTTGAATGGTGGAAGGCGGACTCTCTGGGTTCTTCCGGTGAGGAACGAGGTGATCCATTCCAGTGCTTTTCCTTGGATTCCGACGTTTCTGAGGCGTTGTAAAAGGGTGCTATGACAGACCGTATCGAAGGCTGCGGAGAGGTCGAGGAGGATGAGGGCGACTGTGTCTCCATTGTCCAGTAGAGTTCGAATGTCGTCTGTTGCTGCGATGAGGGCGGTTTCAGTGCTGTGCTTGGCTCGGAAGCCGGATTGTGAGGAATCGAGGGATTTGGTGGTTTCGAGGAATGCTGCGAGCTGGTTGTTGACAGCTTTCTCGATGACTTTGGCCGGGAATGGAAGGAGTGAGATAGGGCGGTAGTTTTTGAGTTCGGTGGGGTCAGCTGTGGGTTTCTTCAGGAGGGCGCTGAGTTCGGCATGTCTCCAGCTTTCCGGGAAGGTTGCGGAGTTGAGGGAGCAGTTGATGACGTCTCGGAGGTGCGGTGCTATAATGGAGTCTGCTTTGTTAAAGATGTGGTGAGGGCATGAGTCTGTGGGGGATACTGAGTGGATAGAGTTCATCAGACGGATGGTGTCCTCAGTGGAGATTGGCTTCCAGTCATTGAGGATGTTCAAGGGGGGTTGGGGTCCTGCAGGGGGTTGGATGGGTTGGTCTTCGGGTCGGTTGTCGAAGCTGTTGTGGATGTCTGCAATTTTGTTTTGGAAGAATGAGGCTAGGGAGTCGCAGAGGGCTTGAGAGGGGGCGATGTCGTTGGAGTTGGCTGAGGGGTTGGTAAATTCCTTGACAATGTTGAATAATTCCTTGCTGTTGTGGGCGTTGTTATCTAGTCGGTCTTTGAATGCGGCCTTCTTGGCAGTTCGGATCAGTTGGTGGTGTATGCGGGTGGCGTTTTTGAAGGCGTCCTTGGTGCTGGTGGTTGGGTCTTTTTTCCAGGCCTTCTCAAGGGAGCGACAGAGTTTCTTGGATTTCTTAAGATCATCGTTGAACCAGGAGGCCTTCTTGCTGCATAGTTTGATTTGTCGTTTTTTCAGTGGTGCTAGGATGTCGGCGCTGTTGGGTAACCATTGGGTGAAGTTAATGGCTGCTTGGTCAGGGTTTGAGGAATGGCTGGGGGGTTTAGAAGAAGCGATGAGGAGATCTGGTCGATGGTGATTTTGTTCCAGTTTCTTTGCAGAGTGGGTTGGGGGTGGTTGTTGGATGTGGGCTTGTTGTAGGAAAAGTGAACGCAGCTGTGGTCAGTCCAAAGGAGAGCTGTGGTGTGGCTGAAGGAGACATGTTTGCTGGAGGTGAAGATAGGGTCGAGTGTGTGACCTGCGATGTGGGTGGGGGAAGTGACCAGTTGTTTAAGTCCGAGGTTGGCGAGGTTGTCCAAAAGGGTGTTGGTGTTGCGGTCGTTGTTCTTTTCAAGGTGAAAGTTGAGGTCTCCCAATAGGATGTAATCCTCGGAGGGGAGCGCGTGTGGAGTGATGAAGTCCGTGATGTCTTCACTGAGTTGTGCGCGGGGTCCTGGTGGCCTGTAAAGGAGGGTGCCTCTGAGTGTGGTCTTGGGGTCGATGTGGATCTGGAAGTGAAGGTGTTCAGTGTTGGCGAGATTGATGTCTGAGCTGGTTGAGATGCGGATGGATTTCTTATGGACGATAGCGATGCCTCCTCCTGTGTGGCCGGTACGGTCCTTGCGAATGATCTTATAGCTTTCCGGGATGGCAATGGTGATGTCTGGGGCTGATGTGGCGTTCATCCATGTTTCTGTTAGGAAGGCGACGTCCGGAGAGATGGTGTCTAGTAGATTCCAGAGGTCGATGGCGTGCCTGTGGACTGAGCGGGTGTTGAGCAGGATGCATTGTAGGTGGTTGGGGTCGGATATCTGTTGTGTGTTCGTAGATGAGGAGCTGTTCTTGGTGCCGTCGAACTTGCAGGAGTTGCAGGAGAAGGGTCCATGAGTGTGTCCAGGGGCGGCTTGGACGCAGGTGGGAGAACGGCCGGGGTTAAGGGCTAGGAGGGTGGTGGCATCGTACGTAAAGCGGGAGGGGTGGGCATTCCGAGGACCAGGGGGTCTGGCACTGGGCGCGGGCCAGGCGCGGACGGGCGTAGAAGGGCTTACCTTTGGCGCACCTTCGGCGCGGCCGTAGCGCGTGGACACTGCGCGTGGGGGCATTGGCCATAAATGGATGGTGGAGGGGCGGAGCGTGGGAGGGGGAGCTGGGAGGCGTTAGCGAAGGGGGAGGGACGGGCTGCAGGCACAACAAATGGAGGGCTCCCAAACAACAAACACGGCGCTATGCGAGGGCTAAGTAAATGAACAACAACAAATACGAGCACTCAAAACAGCAGCGCTGTTCACACAGGTGGTAAATAATATTAAAGCCTGAGATGGACAACTGCAGTGACAGCGCAATACACGTAGCACAATATATGCACTTAACTGCAATAAACTACGCAAATGCGGAGCGCTACGCTGGGGGCTGGGCGCTTAATCACGAGTGAGTGAAATGCCAATTTAAAGATACTGCCAGAGAATAGTCAGCGCTACGATACCACAGTGGCGCTTGTAGGTCGGTCGGGAGGTGGGCAGGAGCAACCGCTTCACGAGGAGTTCAGCTCGTCACAGGGGCTCCTCAGCCGAGTAGTTCCAAGTGCTTCGTGGGTGGGAGGGGGAGCTGGGAGGCGTTAGCGAAGGGGGAGGGACGGGCTGTAGGCACAACAAAATGGAGGGCTCCCAAACAACAAACACGGCGCTATGCGAGGGCTAAGTAAATGAACAACAACAAATACGAGCACTCAAAACAGCAGCGCTGTTCACACAGGTGGTAAATAATATTAAAGCCTGAGATGGACAACTGCAGTGACAGCGCAATACACGTAGCACAATATATGCACTTAACTGCAATAAACTACGCAAATGCGGAGCGCTACGCTGGGGGCTGGGCGCTTAATCACGAGTGAGTGAAATGCCAATTTAAAGATACTGCCAGAGAATAGTCAGCGCTACGATACCACAGTGGCGCTTGTAGGTCGGTCGGGAGGTGGGCAGGAGCAACCGCTTCACGAGGAGTTCAGCTGGTCACAGGGGTTCCTCAGCCGAGTAGTTCCAAGTGCTTCGTGGGTGGGAGGGGGAGCTGGGAGGCGTTAGCGAAGGGGGAGGGACGGGCTGCAGGCACAACAAAATGGAGGGCTCCCAAACAACAAACACGGCGCTATGCGAGGGCTAAGTAAATGAACAACAACAAATATGAGCACTCAAAACAGCAGCGCTGTTCACACAGGTGGTAAATAATATTAAAGCCTGAGATGGACAACTGCAGTGACAGCGCAATACACGTAGCACAATATATGCACTTAACTGCAATAAACTACGCAAATGCGGAGCGCTACGATGGGGGCTGGGCGCTTAATCACGAGTGAGAGAAATGCCAATTTAAAGATACTGCCAGAGAATAGTCAGCGCTACGATACCACAGTGGCGCTTGTAGGTCGGTCGGGAGGTGGGCAGGAGCAACCGCTTCAAGCTCATGTTGGAAGAGATGCCATGGTTCGTCTATTTAGACAGACGTGGTACAATCCAAAACTCAGGATGATTGCTGAAAGTTTGTGCCAGAGATGTCTGGTATGTCAGCAATTCAATCCAAACAGAAAACAATTGTGCGTCTGGTAACCATAGGACGGGAGGGAGGTCCATTTGCACGAATGCAGATGGATTTCATTGAACTACCACCCTGTAACAGACTTAGAAATGTTCTAGTGTTCATTTGTTTATTCTCTCGATGGGTGGAGGCTTTCCCCACAAGGAGAAATGATGGGCTAACTGTTGCAAAGTTGCTTTTATGGAGATAATCCAGAGATTCGGTTTACCAGTGACAATCGAGACAGATCGTGGACCTCATTTTCAGAATGAACTTATGCAAATGATCTGTGAAGCACTGGACATTCGTCAGAAACTGCATTGTGCTTACAGACCTGAGGTTTCAGGGGTAGTTGAACAAGTGAATGGACCGATAAAAGGTAGAATTGCAAAAATGTGTTTGGCAATAGGACTGAAGTGGCCAGACGCCTTACCACTTGTTTTGATGACATTGAGAAGTATCCCTGATAGAAAGACTGGATTGAGTCCACATTAGATTTTGATGGGCCGAGTGATGAGACAAGCATTTGTACAAGTTGATAAATTGTTGACAATTATTTATTTCTTTTTTTAATTTTTGAAAACCTTTATTTGTGTAAATGGTTGCATACAAATACGGGCCTACAACCCGGGGGCCGGCCACGGAACAAACTGGAAAGCACCATTAACAATTAAAAGCACGGAGTGGTTAAGCGATACTACCTAACGCTGCGAGTCCATGATGCTAACTAAGTGGAACCACTCGACATAGGATCAGAGAAGGTTAATTTTTATATATTAAGAGAATAAAGGATCAGTTGTATAAGAAGCGACCTGGTGCACACGGCGGGGAACAAAACCAACTACATCATAATAGTAAATCCACAGATCTGTAATCAGAAAGGTCAAAAGCATGCAAACCATAGATGCCCTTGCAGTTCTTCATTGGTAGTGTCCACTCGCAACCTCATGTGCCCAGAGACAAACAGAACAGCACTCCCATAACAGTAAAAACCATCAGGGAGACAGATAAAGTTGCAATCATTATACAACTCAACCCGGAAAATAAGAAAACAAAAATACTAGAAACAGGGAAAAGGGGGACTCCACGTTACTGTACCCGCCCCACGGCGATAATGGCGATCAATAATCCAAATAGCAAACGTGCTTAGGGGCGGGGCAACTAAGTCAGGATAAACAGAACCTAAAGTACCATATTATATATAATACCTAATCCTCCCCCCCAGTAACTCACCCGCGGGAATCACGCACAGTCATGGAGACCCAAGAAAAGGACACAAAAGAGCCATAGAAACAAATAACTATCTAATAGACCCTAATCCACCCACCCCACCCTGCACCCCTGCAGAAGGCTACGGCCAACCCCCCCCAGCAGCGTGCCTGTTGCCCAAATTATGAACCCGAAATATAGAATGAGACAATATAGGGAAAAAGAAAGAGAAAGAGAAAATGGAAAGCCAGGGGAGAGGATACCATGTAACAGGGAGCACGGCCCCCACCCCCCGCCCGTACAAACCATTAGCTTGGCCCAAAACGAAACTGGCAAGTTTTCGGGTAGCCATACATATTAAGGAATCGACAAATTATCACAATTTTGGGCAGTCCATAACTCCGTGCACCGAATAGTAGTTCTCCGGAGTAAGAACCGGGCTCACCCCAGTCCTTTTTTAGCTATCGCCACGATGTACGTCGATGTAGTGGGCATAAAACAAAGCGATGAGAAAAGGCCGTGGAGAAGCCGATGGACGGTCAATGGAAGCAACCCATGGGACCTCCTCCGCCGATGGCAATGCAAAAGCTGTACGGCAGTCATGTATACCAGTGTCAATGATCACCAGCAGTTCCTCCTGCTTACGTATCGGAACATCGCTACTCTCACCAGAAAGCGGGGAACAATCAGCGACCACCTCGGGCCCATCCGCGTCCCCAAGGGACGACCCGGGAGCAATGGCGGTCATCACATTGTCTTGTACACGAGAATGCTGGGCCAAGGTCAGTTGGCAAGTCTTCAGTGCCTGTAGGACGTCACCAATCGTGGGTTCGCGCTCACCAGTGCAGGCCCCAGCATAGTACAGAGGCAAGGAATCGGCATCCCGGGGCGTTCCACAGGATATGGCATCAGCCGCCATTTTGCGAATACAGCGCCGTCCCTTCGAAACCAACTCCAGGGGTGGGCTCACCAGCAGGGCCCCCGCGGGATCCCCCTCAAGCGCACAAACAGCACCCGCGGTGCAGAAATGAGAACCACCAAAAGAGGGGGATCCGCCAGCGCCACCGCTCCGCTGGAATCACTCTCCGCCACAGAGCGATGAAGTCCGGAATGGCCGGACAAGGCAACAAAGGGGGGAGCCACCAACACGGCGTCCCCCACACACAACTTGCCGCACCTCACCTCTGGAACACCGGACGGTAGTCCCAGGCGCGTTCAGTTGCCTCCGGGCTCTTCGCACATCGGCATCTTCCGGCCGGCCCCAATCCTCCAACCGAGGCCACCGCCGACACCATCTCGCTGGCAACTCGCTGAAGGCGAGGCCCCGGTCTCCACCCCAAGGAGGCCGCACTTCCTGGGAGGACGCCGCTGCGGACCCACTGAGCGCCGGATCCACCAGGATGGATGGTAAGTGTCAGCAGAACTTCGTATATAAATTGTTATCCTTTTTGGGCAGGATGTGTGACAGGATAGTCGAGTTTGGGCAGGGAGGCCGGCGGAGCCGAGCTACCGTGCGGCCATCACGATGTCGAGCTTGGCTCCTCCCCCTTGTTGACAATTATTGATGACATCATACTGGATTACTGCAAAGACCTGTCTGACGTGGTGACTTCTGTGTTCCATCAGGTGGGAACTGAATCAAACACGAAAGAGAAAAATCCAGCTCATGATCTAGTCCCTGGAGATTGGGTACGGCGGATCAAAGTCCATCGCAGAAGAAACAGTTTGGTGCCTCACTGGCAGAGACCAAGACGGGTCAT
This sequence comes from Lissotriton vulgaris, assembly GCF_964263255.1. Lineage (NCBI taxonomy): Eukaryota > Metazoa > Chordata > Amphibia > Caudata > Salamandridae > Lissotriton > Lissotriton vulgaris. Next base: position 67,506,575 of record NC_141699.1, read on the forward strand.
ATTGGTCAGCACCACTGCAGTTAAATGTGCTGGAGTGAAGATTGGTTGCATGCAAGCCATACCATCCGTGTGCGTGCCTGAACCTGAAAATCCAAACAAAGGTGAAAGCACAACTGACTCTGACTCTGAAGGTGAACAAGAAAGAAGTCCAGATACTGAAGATCACCAAGAACGTCGACCTCTGGAAGTATCAGAGGCTAGTTCTGCATCTGAAGGTGAAGGAGAAACTGTCGAAATACCGAATTCTAAAAATCAATCTGAAGATCGAGAATTGGTAGAGATTGACACCAGTAAGGACACAGAGCAAGGTAAAGATAAAACTGGTGGTCAAGAAAATACTGAAGAACAGTCTGAAAGCTCTGGAAGCAGGAACGAAAATCCTGACACTGGAAAAGAGGAAATAACTCACGATAAGGATGACATTCCAAGTACCAGCTATGGAGATGTTCCTAAGAGAGTGAAAGAACTGTTAGAAGAGAAAACTGATCTTGAAAAAGAAAAAGACATCGTAAAGGTTTTCATAAATGAAACTGTCGAAGAGACTGAAAGTGAAACTGACAACAGTGTAGATGAAACTCCATTAAGAAAGAGTTCAAGAAAAAGGGCTTGGAGAGTGGAACATAACACCACGGGCCTAAGACAAAAAGAGTTTGTAAAGGAGATAATTGGCCAAAAGAGACTGATGGATTGAGATTTAAGCTGGTTAACAAAGCAAAAAAACTCAAAGATCAAGTAAATGAAATAACCAGTAAAAAGGAGTTGTTGGGAAAAAGAATAGAAGTGGTTCAAAGGCCAAAAAGAGTGAGAAGACCAAATCAGAAGTATAAATCACCTGAATGGTCCTATATTGTTCTACCGCCGATTGAAGAAGTAAACAGTAGCCAAGAGAACTTAAGTTGCCCAAAGTAAAAAGAGAAAAGTGAGTACTGGACTAAATCACAGTGAAAGGTGATAATTGCTCAAAGGTATAAGGTAAAGATAAAATCAGAAATCCTGATAAGAAGGATTTTGTAATAGAAGGGCAAAAACCTATAGGTGACATAAGGTCGAAGAAAAATTGTTAGAAAATTCGCTGTGTAAAAAAAATATATATATGTCTAGTAACAACCATAAAACGAAATGTTCTATTTTTAGAAAATGGTGTAAATCATATGTAATATGCACCGGATTACTAATACTGATATGGATAATCTTAGCTATTGTTATTCCTTTCCAGGATAACTTAGTGAAGTCAAAACATAATGTGAATTCATGTGGACAGAATGTGAAATTAGAGCCTAATAAGCAGCATGTATACATACCAGAAATGCATCAGGATAGATCTATTAGCGATTTTACCAAAAACACATTTTCTAGATTGTTATTTGTTAAGACTATGGATTCCAGCGATTGTTATGTTTGTGTAAAATTGCCTGTATCTGTTTCAGAAGGGGTGACATATCACCATCTTCCACTTACACATGGTGTCACGTGTAGTGTGATTTCAAGCCTGTTTTATCAAACAGGGAAGTTGGAATACCATTATTCAAAATCAGATGAAGTATTTGCTAAGTTAAAGATTGATAGTACTCTGAATAGAATTAAACCTGCTAAAGTAATGGGAGAATTCTTTTTGGAAATAGACGAATTAAGTCACAAATATGCGTTAAAAAATAATTTGACATATAAAATGAGAGTTGAAGAAAAAGCATTTCTAGGTATGGTTGAAGAAAGAAGAATTGCTTATAAACGCAAAGAAAAAGTAAAACATGAGAAATCCAAATATTGGACATTTGAAGATGGAAATATTGATGAAAGAAATGTAAATGTGGCTATAAATATAGATACTCCATTGTTAGGGACATTTTGTATAAGAAGAGACAACACTGTGTATTACAATTACTTTGTGGGAGCGATTCAATGTAAAGACACCTATAGAATCTTAGGGGGTTGGGGATTTAAAGGGGGAAAAGATCCAGTTTTCCCTGGCCTATATTTTATTTGTGGAAACAAAGCTTACTATAGATTACCGGACCACTGGTATGGGACTTGCTACGTGGGTCTGGTCTTTCCTAAAATCTTTCATGCAGCACTAATGGAATACATGAGATATGTAAACCTTTAAGTCATAGAAAAAGAGAGAGTGTAATAGAAATAACAGGTGATATTTTTGGAGCACTGATACCAGCAGAGGGAATTTCGTTCATTGCAAACAGAATTCGGAAATTATCAACGATAGTAAATCGTTTGTCAACAGACACAGCAGGAGGATTCTTAATGGTAAATGCTGAAAGGGTTGCTATGAGAGCTATCGTGATGCAAAATCGTCTTGCTCTTGAAATAATTTTAGCAAAAGAAGGAGGAGTTTGTGGAATTTTAAAGGTACACCACTGTTGCACCTTTATTCCAGATAAAAGCCAAAATATTGAAAAGTACATTACAAATATTACAGAGTTGCACAGAGAGATTGAACCACTGGAGGTTGAAGGTGTTCTTGAATGACTTGGTAAAAGTCTTTTAGCAGTTAAACATTGGTTTCAAGAAATAGATAGTTCAATTATAGGTAAGATATTAATTCCAGTAACAATAATAGTGTTAGTGATTTTGATGATAAGATTATGTTGCATATATGGGAAAAGAAGGAATGTTAGAAAATCGATCAAAAAGGCAATTCAAGAAAGACGAGAAAGGGAAAGAGAAAACTGTGATATAGAGATGGAGGAATTTCGAGAAAAGGATTTTAAAGAAACCAATGAAAAAGATACAAAAGTATAAGCTATACTAATCCGGAGAACTCGAAACATGTTTTGTAAAAATGTTGAAAAATTTTGGGAGATATTTGGTGATAAAATCACCAGAGGAGGGAGTTGATGGAGCGAGGTGGAAAAACAAAATTTTGTACACCCCTCGTGAAGTAATTTCCTCATAACTGTAACCTTTATTAATTGTGTGAAGTAAAAACATTAACCAACATAGTATAGAATGCATACACATATACACGTGGGAATACTAATTTTGCTTGTATGGGGAAAATATAACTAACTAATCAGTGTTGTTGTCGTGATGTGAATTAATGCAAAGCTTAAAATAAAAAAACGGCAAAAATTTGCTTTTTGTGCATGTATTTGTGGCAAAAACCGAAGGATATGTGAGTATAAAATGCATCTATGTGGCTTGATTGCTAGGTAACAACTAATAGGGAAACCTTAGTATGAGGGGAGGTAAACAAAAGGGCTATAGTGCCATATTTAACATTGTTTTGTGTTTGTTTCTATGATAGTCCCCATTTAGGCCTGTGAGGCCTAGTAAAAATATGGCTGCTCTATTAACTGCGAATAGGGGATGAAATGAGCATGCGCGAAACCTAAGTCCGAGTTGAATGTGAGCTGTTTGTGCATGGACAAAGACAGTTCAAGGCCAACATGCCCTGGAAGTCCTGATGACTGCCAAGAGGACGGACGTTTGAGTTACTGAACGTGAGAACATCTCGAGGTGTTGCAAATGGAGGATGTGACTAGGCCAAAGACTTTCCTAAACAATGAACCCTTTAAATTTTAGCTGACATAACGAAGTCGAATGTCAGAATGATGAGGTGATGCTCATCCAATCAGAAACCGAGTTTGTGTTGGTAGTTACTTTTTAGATAGATAAAGTTAGTGAAATAGTGTATGATTTTATTTGAAATTTTGCTTCTCTTCGATTTCTTCCCGAGATGCTGTTGGACTGCTGTTTTTCCTGTGATGTAAGATTTTCTTGAATAAATGTCTATTTCTTTGAATGAGAATTGAGCCTTAGATGATGGTATTAGTTAGGGAAGTTAGGAGAAAATGGATTTTGGGAACTATCTGTCTTTCACTAAATACTTGCCTAAATAATAATGTCTATTTCTGATTTTCTGAAATAAAATGAATATAACAGTTTGAGATAAAACTTTCTTCTTTAAAGCTATTTTTAATAAAGAAATAAATAAAGTGAATAACATTTTCAGACATGCTAAGTTTGCTTTAAATAAACATTAGATAAATGGAGAATTAAGCTCGTCTTGTATTTTCCTACGCGTAATTTTTTACTAGCAGATTCATTGACCATTAAGGTAGTGCGTCTGAATAAAATGTCTTGTTAGGAACCATGGTAAAACTAACTTAAACTGCAGGTGTAAATAGTATAAATATTTAGTTTGATTTAGACACTCTTCCATGATACAGCAGCTCTCCTTTGAATTTCACCGATCCATGAAGTAGGATGTAAGTGTTTTGTGAGAAACTCGCAGTGTTATGGGCCCCACTGATGAGTAGATGTATGATTTGGTACTTCAGGGAAAGGTGATATGGGCTTAGGAAATATTTCCAGAGTAGCGCTGCATCACAGTAACTGGCCCTAATGTTTCCACTTAAAAATATGTTACAGGAGAGGATCCAAACGCGTTTCTCCTTAATTTAGAAAGGGCAGCACGGGCGTCAGGGTGGCCCGAAGCCAAGTGGCCATTTTTTTAACCCCGCTCCTTACTGGAGAAGCACAGACCCCCTACCAGGTGGCCAACCCTAACAGCAACACCCCATACACCGAGATAAAAAAACGAATACTAGATCACATAGGTATGGATACAGAGGCCTATAGGGTAAAGTTCAGGAAAGAGCGAAGCACCGCGTCAGACAACCCTAAAACCTTGGGGCATATTATCAAGCCTGTGCGCTAAAATTATCGCCGCTTTATCGGCCGAAAACGGCCGATAAAGCGGCGATAATGGGCTTGATAATATGCTCTGTGGAATTCCAATCGAACCCCATGTTAGATGTCTTCACATCTAACATGTGCTTCGATTGGAATTCCATAGAGCATATTATCAAGCCCATTATCGCCGCTTTATCGGCCGTTTTCGGCCGATAAAGCGGCGATAATTTTAGCGCACAGGCTTGATAATATGCCCCCTTGTATTTTAAGTTAAAAGCTGCCGCAGACAAGTGGCTAAGACCTCAGGCACACTCAAAAGACGAAATCATGGCGCTGATCTACTTGGAACAATTCCTTCCATATCCTATTCAGAGGTGGCATAAACAACATCACCACCTTAGCGCGGAACAGGCTGTAGAGATGGCCACTACGTTTTATAGAGCCCAGCCTTAGGGCCTTACCTTGGGACACTGACAATACCCCAAAGCAGATGGGTGTTGTAGGGAAAAGGATAAGAAGCCATAGAAGCAGCGAAACCTAGACAATTCCGACTAGAACCACCTCCGCTTCACAACCCACAATGTTTTGAATGCGGCGAGTGGGGCCACATTGCAAGGAATTGTCCCAGGAAGAAATCTCAGGAAGAGCCCATGGATATTGGATGCATACCCGTTCCATTCTGTACTCTGCGGAATTAGGACCTAGTTTTCACGTAAGTGTACAAGTAAGAGGGACACCGGTAAGAGCATTACTTGACTCAGGATGTAAGCAGTCTGTCATTCTTCATTCCCTGGTGGCCCCTTTCAAAGGATTAGTTAAAGAAACAGTGCCTATAAGGTGTGTACATGGAGACGTCAAGGCCTATTCTTTGATACAGGTACCTGTGACGCTTCCCAGGGGGCAGACCTTAGATGTCAGGCTTGGGGTTGTTCCTACTCTACCAGAACAGATGATCGTAGGAAAGACAATCCATCCTTTATACTCCTTCTAGAAGAGAAACTTCAGGGTCACCTTCCCTCCACATCCGCACACCCGTCCCTTCTAACACAGGCTCCCTGGCTCGTTGATAAAAGTTTTAGGTATGCACAGAAAAATAATCCGACCCGCCAACCAGCCTGAGATCAAGCACAGCAGTTGCCTCAGCCTACGCCTGTTGCTTATCCATCCTTTCAAATAAAGAGCAATCTCTTGTATAGGGTTGGGAAGCAGGGAGATACCCCTTAGTTGGTAGTACCTCAAGCATTTTCAGAGCAAGTTCTTTTCTTTGCTCACTCGCATTTATTGGGCGGACACAGAGGGGCTCAAAAGACCGTCCAGATGTTACTACAACAATTTTACTGGCCTGAAATTTTTTCACGTCACCCGGTTCTGTTAAGAATGCGAGGTATGTCAACGGAAGAATCCTTATAGACCCCCAGCAGTTCCTTTACAACCTCTCCCGGTTGTGGGTAACCCGTTTGAAAGGGTTGGTATGGACCCTATTGGGCCTCTTCCGCGCACCAAGAAAGGTCATGTGTATACCTTGGTCGTGGTTGATCATGCCACAAGGTATCCGGAAGCCTTCCCTTTGCGGACCCCTACAACCCAGAACATCCCGGAGAAGTTGCTGGAACTGTTTTCCCGGGTTGGGTTCCCCCAGGAAATACTCACAGATCAGGGGACTCCCTTTGTTTCGAAGTTAATGGCCCAAATCTGCAAAACCTTGGATATCTCACACATCAAAACATCTGTCTACCATCCCCAGACAGATGGTCTCTGTGAGCATTACAACGTCACTCTTAAATTGACATTAAAGAAGCTCTTAACAGTAGAAGGCAAGGAATGGGTCATGTTGCTTACTTTGGCTTTGTATGTAGTGAGGAGCCAGGTTCAGACTAGGTTAGGCTGTTCCCCATTTCAACTCCTATATGGAAGGGAATCCAGGAGTCTCCTAGAGATCACTAAGGAGGTTTGGAAGCAAGAAAAAGAGGAAGAAACAAAATCCTTTCTTGATTATACAAGAGGTCTTCGCTCCAGACTACACAAGCTAAGATAATTTGCTGATTCTAACCTAGAGAAAGCACAAGTAAAGCAACAACTGTTGTACAATAAAGGCAAAAAGTGGCGACAACTCTGTGTAGCAGACTGTGTTTTAGTCCTTCTGCCTTCCGCAATAGGAAAAACCAAGACAGGGTGGCAGGGACCATACAAACTCATAGAAAAGGTCGGACTCACCTCCTATAGGGTACAAGTCACCCCAAGACAAAACCAACTGTATCATATAAATCATCTCAAAAAGTGGCTAGATCCCCTCCCCAAGATGTGCATAACATAGAAGGGCTGTCACCAACCATGACCACTATAAGACAGTTGGTCGTCAGTCCAGATTTAACCAAAGATCAGAGGAGAACCCTCCAGGAAACTTTAGTCACTTTTAAACATTCCTTTTCTGATTTGCCAGGAAGAACCAAACTTGCAGAACATGCTATCAACACTCAACCAGGGAAGGTAGTAAAGCAAAAACCCTACCGGATACCAGCAGGGAGAAGGCGAAAGTATGTTAGGCCTGGGTGTTATAAAACCATCAAAAAGAGACTGGTCCTCCCCTGTAGTATTAGTGCCAAAACCGGATAGATCAGTCCGCTTTTGTATTGACTTTCGCGCTGTTAACTCCATCTCTAAATGTGACTCATATCCCATCCCCAGAGTCAACGAACTCATAGAAAAACTAGGTGAGGCACAGTTCATCACTACCCTTGACCTCACCAAGGGTTAAGGGTTATTGGTGCCCCTTAAGCCAGAAGACCAACAGAAGACTGCCTTCACCACACCCACTGGCCTATACAAATTCACAGTCTTAACTTTTGGGTTGCATGGGGCGCATGCCACGTTCCAGCGACTGATGAATAAGGTATTGCAACAACATCAAGACTATTCATCAGCATACCTTGATGACATAGTCATATTCAGCCCTGATTGGGAAACCCATCTCCAACATTGTACCAAGGTCTTAACATCCCTTCCAGATGTGGGGTAACATATTAATGCAAAAAAATAAAGAGTAGGTTTCAGAAAAGTGAAATACCTAGGTCATCTCTTGGGGAACGGAGTCATAGAACCTCAGTCAGAAAAGGTAAAGGCTATAGTAGAAGCCCCTTTTTCATCCACAAAAAAAAGAAGTCAGAGCATTCTTGGGGCTCCTTGGTTATTATAGGCGGTTCAAACCCCAATATTCGGAACTGGCTGCACCACTGACTGACTTGCTTCAGAAAAGTGTAAAGACCAAGGATCTCCAACAACCCAATCCCAGTGCAAGGAAGGCCTTTATGGATTTAAAAATGGCCATAACTACTGCCCCTGTTCTCTGCTCTCTCGATTTCTCAAAACCCTTCCCATTACACACAGATGCATCTGAACATGTTTTAGGGGCTGTGTTATCCTCACCTGAACGTACTGAACATCCTATCCTTTTTATAAGCCGTAAACTTTTTCCCCGGGAGCAACGGTACCCTATAATTGAAAAAGAGTGCCTGGCCACTAAATGGGCAGTTGACAAACTCAGGTACTATTTGAAGGGTGCCCATTTCCTCCTCTTTACCGATCACGCCCCGTTGCTTTGGATGAGCCGCAATAAGGGAAACAAGCTACAAATTCTCTGATGGTTCCTTTCCCGCCAACCTTACTCTTTTGAGATAATCCACCGAAAAGGCACAGACAATGGGAATGCTGACTTCCTTTCCCATTTTCAGTTGTTCCCCGATCGTGAACAGACTGGAGTAGGGGTGTGTGATGACACGCATTCTGGGACCGCATCAGCGGAACACTTTCCCCATTATCTCTCCCCGTCTCCTCTTCTATATTCACAGAGCTTTCCCGAGGAGTACTGTACCTTTAAGGCAGCAGACTTCCAAGATCATGTAACGCTGGTGAAGACCTTTGTTGATGGCACCATCGGACGGAGAAGGAAGCCGCCGAGAAGAGCAGAAAGACTCGTGGACCCAAGAGGAGCACCCCAGCGGAGCAGTACCGGACGAGAAAACAGATGGACAGCCAGACCCTACCTGGCAACGTGGAGACTCCAGCCACGGCCCGGAGGGTCGTGGCTAAACAAGGTAGGGGGACGCTTCGGCTTTATGTGGGGCCGCGCACTCAAGGGACCCAGAGTTGGGGGTGTTACGAGAGGTAGAGACCTCGACTCATGTTCCACGTAGCCTAAGCGCATGCAAAACACATTGGTGACAGTTGCGGTGGCATTCCCCTACACTCCCCCGGCTTCCAGCGACAATTATTCAGAGGTGAAACACCTTCCTTAAGTTCCTTTTCTTTGTATTTCTTTCCCCTTCTTCTCACGGTCCTCTCCACCAACGAGTACCTGGTCAGCAAGCCCGCCATTCACTGGAACTCCTGACTACCATCTATAAAGCAGGAAGAAACCGGGCCAAACCACAAGTCTCAAAACTCTTTGCACCAAGGAATGTTTTCCCCGGAGCCCTTATTTCTTTGAGTACTCTTTGCATTAAAGACTGTTTTTCCCAGAACCCTTATTTTGAGTACACTATCAATACACCAAAAAAGCCCTGTAAAAACACCTATTTGTCCTGGTCTGAAGCTGAAGACCTGGCTTTTCAATGAGTAGTCCCAAAGGACCTATGTGCACCTAAACTCACACTTGCTCAGTGCCAGGATACCCTCCCGGGTGATAGCACACTCTCACAAATCTGCATAACATAAACAAAAGTCATCATTCAGGTAGCCATCAAGAAGGCAGCAGTCAACGTAAACGTGTTCCAGGGGAAATCCGTTTGAGGATGCTTTACTAAGAAACAGAAATAGAAAACCTCCAATAAAGGTCCTCATTCCTGACTATACCGCGGCTCATGAAGACAGAGGCCCACAGTTACAGGAAGGTGGTGGTATTCACATCTTTATGGATGAAAGATGAAGATTAACTTCAGAAAAATGGTTGATTGGGCTATAGATATTGTCAGGAGAGGGTTCAAAATAGACTTATTTTCTCATTCTCCCGATTCCGGGATAATTCCTACGCCATTACTAAATTGCTCTAGCAAGAGGAAGGCAATGCTGTAAGGCCATCAAGTCCTAATAAAAAAGGAGAACATTCAATTACTCAAATCAGAACAAGAAACCAGTGTTTATTCAATCAAATTTCAAGTTCCCAAAGTGACAGAAGATTACTGAATGGTGATAGACCTCAAGGAGGTAAACAGTTGGGTACGAACCATCTAATTCAAAATGGAAACTCTTCAGAAGTTAAATCCTCTAATTCCCTTGAATCACAACTTAGTCACTGTAGACAAAATGGATGCTCAATTCCACAGTCTATTTTTTATAAACTACCACCAAAAATGTCTATGATTCTGCATTCTGGATCTGCACTGGCAGTTCAGGATATTTCCATTTGGTCTTCAATTAGTTTCAAGAGTTTTCAAGAACGTAGTGGTTCTGATTGCGTCTCATTCCATCTCCAAGGAATTCCAGTGTACCCAAACCTCGACGACTGACTGGTGCTTTCTCCATCACATTTCTGGGGATGACAAGGATCACTCTAATCCATTTTGGATTTATCCTGAATGCTCCAAAATGTCAACTCAATACATAAAAAAATAGGACATTCAGAGGGGCCAACTTCCTGATGGATTTAGCCAAAGTCGTTTTAGCTGAATCAAGAGCCATTCCCCTTCGGTCCCTGCTGTGTCCCGGGTTAGCCCCATCAAAGAAGTGGCTAGAGATACATAAGCATATGATAGCCTATGTGTTCATGGTGCAACAGGCAAAAATTTATTTGCGTCCACTACTTGGCACCTACCAGGGTTTTGGTCACCAGATTTCCAATCCTTGGAAACTGCAGTTCTAGGCACCCAGGAACTCAGAGAGAATCTCCAGTAGCGGTTAGAGCCACTGAGCTGTCCCCAGGGGGTTGTGATCCATCACAAATCTCCAACGCGTCTCCCAACAGGCTTTAGCCTTTTGGGATGGGGAGTAAATTTGGTTTCCAGTAGTCTACAATGGAGAGCCACAAGTCTTCCAAGTCGAGAGAACTCACCATGGTGTAGACAGCATTGCAGCCTTTACAGCAGCAAGTACAGAAGTAAAATATCCTGATGAGATCAGAAAATATTGTCATGGTGGCCTAAATCAATCACTCGGCGAGCACTCATTCCGGAACTTTGAACTCAGTGGCAGCAGATGCAGAAACTTTGACAGAAACTCATTGCTAGCTTTATTTATTTATTTAATTTAATTTATAATGCGCACAGCTACCCAAACAGGGTTTACCGGCGCCAAGGGACAGCCTAAAAGAGGGAACAGAGAGACAAACTTAGTTTACTGCATGAAAAGCCATGTCTTAAGGTTCTTCCGAAAGCGGGTTATGTACGAACGTTTTTCAAAGAAATAGGTAGCGAATTCCACATCTTAGGACCTAGATGGGAAAAGGAGCGACCACCCATTCTCACTAGTTTGAATCGTGGATCACAAAGTCACCGTGAGTGGAAGAACATAGAGTGCGAGTCGGAGGGTAAGGATGAACAAGTTCTTGGAGATATAGTGGCGCAGTACCTTGTTTTATTTAAAAAATGTAGCAAAGAGCTTTAAACTTAATTCTACTGGTGATCCTGAGCCAGTGGAGGTCGAGAAGAGACTGGGAGATGGAAGCAGTTCTCGATACGTGGCAAAGGATGCGGGCCGCAGAATTCTGTACAACCTGAAGCTTTCTTAAAACCTCCTGACTTGCCCCCAGATAGAGAACATTGCCATAGTCCAGGCGGGAGGTGATCAAAGCCTGGATCACAGTTCTTTGGGAGGTGGCCGGGAGCATCCGCATGATCTTACGAAGCCATTTCAAGATGGCAAAACATGTTGCCGCCACTCTCACCACCTGCGGCCGCATGGAGAGGTTTTACCATCTGGTTACATCAGGGATGGACAATGTGAACGGGGGCCAACTGAGCAGGTTATTGCAATTTTCTCCTGTCTGTCAGGGTATTCTAAGACATTCATATTGATGCCTTTTAGTTTGAATATAAGGCCTGCTGAATCCAGACTGATAAATGGATGGATATGGAAGTGGTGCCAGAGAGAAGAAAGCTTGAGCTTTTAGATGAAATAAAGCAAATAGCAAGAAACCTCTACGAACATAGGCCGATTAAGAGCAGCAGCTGGTGATGCAGCGCTTCTCCGGAAATAATTTCTAAAGACATATCACCTCTCCCTGAAGTATAATTTCTAACATACTATCAAACAGTGGGGCCCATATCACTGCGAATCACTCCTAAACACTTACACTTTACTCCATGGATCGGAGAATTTCAAAGGAAAAGCTGCTGTATCCTAGCGGAGTGCCTAAAAACTAAATTGCATATTTATACTATTTACACCTGCAGTTTAGATGTATTACCATGGTTTCATAAAATACGACAATTTTGTTAGACACACCACCATCGAGATCGATAGATCTGCTGGTAAGAAAAATAGGCGTAGGAAAACTCAAGAACAGCTTGATTCTATATTTATCTAATTTCTATTAATAGCAAATACAGCATGTCTAATATTATTCACTTTTATTTATTTATTAGCTCTATCTAACTAAAAGTGTATCTTTTGACCTACATGCGAGTTCTGATTGGACAATTTTGGGGTGGACGAGCATCATCTCATCATTACAACATTTATTCCGCTTACGTCAGCTAGATTTCAAATGGGTTATTGTTTTGGGCCAGGTCCGGCCTAGTCCTGTTCTCAGTTGATAACTTTACCAAACTTTCTCACGTTCATAACCATTGTGCTCATTCTTTTAGCAGCCATCTGTACTTCCAGGCCAGTCTGTCCTTGAACTGTTCTCACTCCAGGCACAAGCAGCCCGCATTCGAATTTAGTCTTTGACTCGCGCACGCTCAGTTCATTTGTGGCCACAATAATCGAGTGACTCCATATTTTCTTAGGCCTCATGACTCAGAAATGGGAACTATCATAGAAACAAACACAAACAAACGTTAATTTAAGTCGATTAACCCTTCTGTTTACCTCCACCCTTACTAAGGGTTTCCCAATCACTATTTACCTAGCAAATAGCTACATTTAAGCACATTATACTTACTTTATCTTCGCGTTTTTACACAAAGACACATAGACAAAAGCACATATATGCCACATTCTATTAATTTAAAGCTGCTTATTAATTTAGGACATGACAAAATCACATAATTAGTTGATTATGATTGCAACACAAGCAAGATTAATTTCCCGCATGTATTTGCGTAGGTGCATTTCATATTCTACATTAGTTATACATGCACAACATTTCATTAATACAAGTTAATGGTTATTGGAGTATGATTTCACAAGGGGTACACAAAATTTTGTTTCACCACCTTGCTCCATCACTGGAATCTTTGAAGCAGAAACTTGGAGTCAACTGGAAGCCTTCTAGAGGGAGCAACGAGCCAAGAGCCAGTTGTGATGCACCAAGCAGACTTACCAGTTCCCTTTACTACTCTCAGATAGAACTGAACTGGAACAGGAAATAGAGAAAGAAGAGGAAGTAAAGATTCAGAAGGTCAAAATAAAAACAAATGGTAAAGTAGGTAAACATTTCAAGAAGAACTGAACTGGAACATGAAATAGAGAAAGAACAGGAAGTAAAGATTCAGAAAGTCAAAATAAAAACTGATGGTAAAGAAGGTAAACATAATTTCAAGACATACCATCAAACGCATCTGCTCAAGAGAAGGGCAAGAACTGGATTTCAGGCATCACAGTCTATTTAAGGAGAGGCGAAGCGGATGCGCCTGCATGTAACAAAAAGCCGAGGCTGCGAACCAGCGTTGTGGACGTCTATTCACCCAACATGGTAGGTAATCAAACAAGATTGTGAATGTGAATGTGAATAGGCTTTTATAGAGCGCACTTACACTCCAGGGAGCATCTTGGCGCTAGACATCACTGTCCCGAAAAAGAAGAAAGGGGGATGCTGCTTAAGGTAGATCATATTCATAGATCCTGGTCTATGAATAAAGTGTAAGATTAGATTAACGCCAAGCAGAGTGAGTCTTCGGTTTTGAAGATCCATGTTTTGAGCGTTTTACGAAACAGTTTTTCGGAATGGATCAGGCGCATTTGTGGTGGGAGCTTGTTCCAGGCTTTGGCTCCAAGTACTCCGATGGATTTTCCACCTTTTGTGGTTAGTCTGAACTTGGGAACTGCGAGTAGGTTTAGGTTAGATGATCTGAGTGACCGTGAGGGAGTGTATCTTCCAAACCTTTGGGACAGGTATGTCGGTCCCGACTGGTGGTAAGCTCTGAACGTGATGAGCAGGATTTTAAATAGCACTCTTTTGTGGATGGGTAACCAGTGCAGGGTTTTGAGTGCTTTTGAGGCAGATGATTTCCTGGGTAGTCTTAGCACCAGGCGGGCGGCGGCGTTTTGAACCATCTGCAACTTGTGCAGAACAGCTCTGTTTGAGCCTGCATAGATGCTATTGCAGTAGTCTAAGCGGGATGTGATGAGGGCTACTGCCACAGTCTTTCTAGCTGTTAGGGGAAGGAGGTCGAAGAACCTTCTAAGACCTTTGATGATATTGAAGCAGGACCCTGCCACTGTACCTGCTTGTTGCTTAAAGGATAAGGCTTCATCAAATCTTATCCCAAGGTTGCGGGCCGACGTGATGGTGTTTGGTGGGATTTCGGCGTCTTGGGGCCACCAATTGGTGGGGGGAAAAAGTTGTTTTGGCCGAAAGGGAGGATTTCAGTTTTACCTGAATTACATTTGAGATGGTTCGTTCGCATCCATTCAAAGGTTGCCGTCAGACAGTTTCTTAAGTTTTCCTCTGCTTTGGAAGAGTTGTTATCCAGTACTAGGATGAGCTGGGTGTCGTCAGCGTAAGATATCGTGCTGATGTTAAAGGATGTGATGAGTTCAATCAGGGGGGTCATATAAAGGTTGAACAAAACCGGGCTCAGGCTTGAGCCTTGTGGTACCCCTGTTTTTATGGTTTTTTCATCCGAGCAGTAGTTTCCTAGCATGGTGACTTGTCTCCTATGGCTTTTGAAGTTTTTCAGCCATTCGAGGGCGGTTCCTGCTAGCCCTGACTCTGTCAGGCGGCCTATCAACACGGGGTGTGAGACCGTGTCAAAGGCCGCCGACAGGTCGAGCAGGATCAGGACGGCCTTTTTCCCTTGGTCCAGTGCCATCTTGAGGGTCTCTACAGTATGTAGGAGGGCAGACTCCGTGGAGTGTTTGGCCCTAAAACCAGCCTGGTTAGGATGAAATAGGTGGTTTTCCTCTAGATGTTTAGTCAACTGTTTATTTACTGCAGCTTCGGTCAGTTTGCACAGTAGTGGGAGCAACGAGATGGGGCGAAGGTTGGAGAGCATAGTGGGGTCAGGTAGGGGCTTTTTCTGCAGAGGTTTAACTGCAGCGAGCTTCCATTCAGCCGGAATGGATGCAGTGGCTAAAGAGGAGTTTATGATGGAGTTTATGGCTGGATTTACCGTGTCCACCAGAGTGTGGAGCAGCATTGGGGGGCATGGGTCAAACGGGGAGCCTGATTTACTGGAGAGGATTGCTTGTCGGGATTCGTCGAGACTGATGTGAGTAAAATTTTTCAGCTGGGGTTTGTTGTTAATTGGTCGCGTTGCGTCGTAGGGGGGGGTTCAGGAGGGTCAGGGAAGTCTGTGGTAAGTTTAAGTATTTTCTGTTCGAAATAGTCAGCTATGTCGTTACAGAGAGCCAGTGAGGGTGGTATTTCTTGCCTGAGGATTCTGGGGTTCATAAACTCGTCAACAATTTTAAAGATTTGTTTCTGATTATTGTTGGACCGATTAATTCTTTGAAGAAAATGGTCTTTTTTGGCGTTTTTTATCATAGAGTGATATAGTTTCCTAGCAATTTTATAGGCAAGAGCTTCCTTTGGATCATAGTTTTGACGCCATTTCTTTTCGAGAGCTCTGATCTCTGTACGTTTGGCTTTTAGCTCGGGGGAGAACCAGGGTGCAGATTTTCTATTCTGCTTTTTTCTGACTTTCTCTGAGTTGGCCGGACCACAGCACTCTGAGATCCAATTGCAAAATATTTTGTAGTCGGATTCTGTGTCTCCAGATAGCGATGGTTTAGATTTCTCTGCGGTAAGCAGGAGATTTGGTGAGCTGGCAAGCTTTTTCCAGTCTTTTTGCATCAGGACTTCGATTTTTTGGTTGGCGGTATTAGACATTTTCTTATTGGTGGTTAGATTGAAAGGAATTAGCCAGTGGTCGGTCCATGTTTGGATCAGCGGGTTTTCAACAGATAGGGTTTTGGTATTGGTGCAAATGCAGTCTAGTATATGGCCTGCTTTGTGCGTGGGCATTTTGGTCAGTATTTCCAGTCCTAGGATATTTGTTAAGTCGTTGAGCCATATGGTGTTGGGGTCGTTGGGTTTGTCTAGGTGGAAATTAAGGTCACCCAAAACTGTGAAGTTTGCGTATTTTAAGGTGAAAGTGCTGAGAGCATCTTCGAAACTTTCGAAGAAACCGTTTTGGGGTCCTGGGGGGCGGTAGATGAGGGCTCCCGCGAAAGTATTTTCCTCATTTAGATGGATGCAGAAACCCATGCTTTCTGCCCCTTTTACGTCTGAGAGTTCAATGGTAGTACATTTCAGTGAATCTCGATGGATGATGGCTAGGCCACCACCTCTGAGTTCTTGTCTGTCGATCCTCTGAATGAGGTATCCTTGGGGGACAGTTTGGGCTATGATCGGGTTGCACCATGGTTTTAGCCATGTTTCGGTTATGAAGAGCATGTCAATGTCGTTTTCCGTAATGAAGTCATGAATGTGCTCCCCATTTTTGCAAATGGACCTCGCATTGATCAAGGCTCCTCGAAGCGAGGTTGCGTTATTCATGTTAGGTAACTGTTTTTCCGGAGTGAGGAGAGTTCTGCAATGGTGGCAGCATGCGGGTCCTAACCATGTCTCGGCACTGATAATGTTAAGACAGTGATTTTTATTGTGATTTAGAGCAAGTAGATCAGCTCGGGTATAGGTAAGTAATTGATTTGTACGTACCGTAGGTTGGGCAGCGAGACCGGCCCTGGGCCCGGCCGTGGCACGGACGGGCACAGACGGGCTTGCCTTAGGCGCGCCTTCGGCGCGCAAACGGCGCTCCCGCTGCGCTCGTCCGCTGCGCTTCCTGTGCATGCACATTTCTAGGGCAGGGGGGCGTGGCCTTTAGTGGGCGTGTCCGGCGAGCGCGCTTGGTCTAATGGCGGCCGCTTTGTTTGTGAGGATAGCGCTACAGCGTATGCACCGCTGTGTGCTTCAAGAAGCAGTTGGTAGTTTTTTTTAAAAGGGGTTACAGTGCAAGTATAACAGTGACACCACACAATAGGTTAAAAACTCGGTTTTGCCAATGTTTGTTCAAGTACCTCCAGCTCCCGGCTTCCGCCTCAGGACTGGGTCAGTGATCAGTCGTTGCGCTGAAGATCAGCGTTTAAGTAGTGGAAAAAGGGGCGTGGCCTCTAGTGGGCGTGTCCGGCGAGCGCGCCTGGTCTAATGGCGGCCGCTTTGTTTGTGAGGATAGCGCTACAGCGTATGCACCGCTGTGTGCTTCAAGAAGTAGTTGGCAGTTGTTTTTAAAAGGGGTTACAGTGCAAGTATAACAGTGACACCACACAATAGGTTAAAAACTCGGTTTTGCCAATGTTTGTTCAAGTACCTCCAGCTCCCGGCTTCCGCCTCAGGACTGGGTCAGTGATCAGTCGTTGCGCTGAAGATCAGCGTTTAAGTAGTGGAAAAAGGGGCGTGGCCTCTAGTGGGCGTGTCCGGCGAGCGCGCCTGGTCTAATGGCGGCCGCTTTGTTTGTGAGGATAGCGCTACAGCGTATGCACCGCTGTGTGCTTCAAGAAGTAGTTGGCAGTTTTTTTTAAAAGGGGTTACAGTGCAAGTATAACAGTGACACCACACAATAGGTTAAAAACTCGGTTTTGCCAATGTTTGTTCAAGTACCTCCAGCTCCCGGCTTCCGCCTCAGGACTGGGTCAGTGATCAGTCGTTGCGCTGAAGATCAGCGTTTAAGTAGTGGAAAAAGGGGCGTGGCCTCTAGTGGGCGTGTCCGGCGAGCGCGCCTGGTCTAATGGCGGCCGCTTTGTTTGTGAGGATAGCGCTACAGCGTATGCACCGCTGTGTGCTTCAAGAAGTAGTTGGCAGTTTTTTTAAAAGGGGTTACAGTGCAATTATAACAGTGACACCACACAATAGGTTAAAAACTCGGTTTTGCCAATGTTTGTTCAAGTACCTCCAGCTCCCGCCTTCCGCCTCAGGACTGGGTCAGTGATCAGTCGTTGCGCTGAAGATCAGCGTTTAAGTAGTGGAAAAAGGGGCGTGGCCTCTAGTGGGCGTGTCCGGCGAGCGCGCCTGGTCTAATGACGGCCGCTTTGTTTGTGAGGATAGCGCTACAGCGTATGCACCGCTGTGTGCTTCAAGAAGTAGTTGGCAGTTTTTTTTAAAAGGGGTTACAGTGCAAGTATAACAGTGACACCACACAATAGGTTAAAAACTCGGTTTTGCCAATGTTTGTTCAAGTACCTCCAGCTCCCGGCTTCCGCCTCAGGACTGGGTCAGTGATCAGTCGTTGCGCTGAAGATCAGCGTTTAAGTAGTGGAAAAAGGGGCGTGGCCTCTAGTGGGCGTGTCCGGCGAGCGCGCCTGGTCTAATGGCGGCCGCTTTGTTTGTGAGGATAGCGCTACAGCGTATGCACCGCTGTGTGCTTCAAGAAGTAGTTGGCAGATTTTTTAAAAGGGGTTACAGTGCAAGTATAACAGTGACACCACACAATAGGTTAAAAACTCGGTTTTGCCAATGTTTGTTCAAGTACCTCCAGCTCCCGGCTTCCGCCTCAGGACTGGGTCAGTGAAGATTCCACAACTGAGGTAATAGAAGACACACTCCAGCCATCCATCTAAAGCCCAAGTGCCACCAGATGGAGACTTAAATTAAAAAAATTAAGTAAGACACCCTGACTGAATGTATCTTTTTTTATTTATTTATTTTTTACAGTTTTACATAGCGCGAACTTGACCCAAATCGGGTTTCAGAGCGCTTTACATAGCATCAGTTTCATTACATGAGGACACATTCATTGTTTTGTTAGGCACGGGGAGATTAAGTGATTTGCCCACAATCAGAGGATCTTCAGCGTCTTTGCCAAGACTCAAACCCAGTTCACCAGATTCGAGGTTGACCGCCCTAGCCGTTAGGCCAACTCCTCTCCCCAAACTTACCACCCTCCTGTCATCAATCTTGACAAACTTATTTGAACCACTAGCCTAGACAGAGGACTAAATTCAAAGAAAACACCCATACCTATGCCAAAGCAAAAGGTGAACGCGAGCCATTACAACAGTCTTATTAAAAAAACAGTTGGCTTACTGTCTAGCCACCTGCAAGATGCATTTAACTAAAATAGGATGTGGGTGGAAAATGGCATGCATGGGTCTAACACCTCTATAGCCTACCCAAGGTATTCCAATATTTAGCAATATGCTTTCTGCAATGCTGCACATACAGCTTAAAAATCATATCCTGCTTAAATGCTACCTATGGGAACACACCTCAAATGACCAGTTGTTCCACTCTGCATATCCAACAACCCCTGAATAAATGGTAATATCAAGTAAAACACTTGTAAGAGGCACAAAGGGTTCCTTCAAGCAAATGACATTACAGCCAATGACATCACTGTGCTGCAGAGTTTAAGCTGTGAATCACAGTGTGAAGATTCCTGATCCACTTGATTCCCTTCCCAGTAGCTGCTCTGTTAAAATTGGGATCTCCTTTTCACTTTGGAATCGCTTTGTGCCCTTGTGGTAACTGTAGTGGACAGGTTCAGCCCCTCTTCTCCTGCACAAGCGGGCGGCGGTCTGACCCGGGAGCCAGGTAGGCTTTCCACACTTTTATGGGGCTACTAATGAAACTCCACTTCAAACTCAGAGCTCACTTTGCCCAAGCAGTGAGGCTGATTAGAGGGCATTAGGCATTGCTTGCTGTGCAGGACCACTGGGCTACTGAAGGGCCTTGCTGCTGACAGAGACAGATGAGGTTATGTATTTAGTAATACAAATTTCATAAACAACAGCAAATCACAGCTGTATGAGTGAAAATGAGACAGATAATGCCATCAAACTAAAACACAAAAACCCATAAAATAGTGACAGCTCACCTCATCTTGGCTTGCTCACGTATGCCCGCCCCCGCTTCTGTGCCAAGTCATCGCATTTCACTGTGGTGGCCATCGTGAGTGAAGGCAACACCCTGACAGCCAAAAGGATTTCTACATGCTGGAATGATTTCCCCCGGCATGCTATTGTGTCACTAAATTTGGATGTGTTGGCCATATTGGGGGACGGAAAACCATCATAAACCACTAAGAGTGTGTAAGAAATTGGGTTATCAGTTGCAAAGGATGTGAGTCCTTCACAAGTAATAAGTCTGATACGTTCTCCTAACTGGGAACCGAGTACCTCATTGTAGCACTTGACTCTCTCAGGGCAATGAAGTAGAGCAGTCCAAGCCCTACTCACGGGATGTGGACTAGTATCTCCAGCATACTGGTCCATACCTACACTTAAAAAATCATTGTACGGCCAGTGCTTTTTACTATGTAAAGGAAAAGTACTTTATTTCGCACACACTACTGAATACTACGCATTCATTTACAAATATTTTCAAAAAGGTAGATGGAAAAACCTCAAAACAGTTCACTACCCCAGCAAGCCATGAACCGTGTAACCACAATACCCCACCTCTACTGGACATAATATAAGAGAGTGTTGTTAGCAAAAAGGCACGCCTGCTATGCTTTTGGAAAGTAATCCAGGCCTAGCTCTTCAAATAAATCTGTTTTAGTGGTGCCCTCCCTGTTCTGTTAGCATCCAGACTGCTCCCTGCATGCATGCTGCATTCCTCATGCGGTGCAAACGAGACAGCTCTATTCTTGTGTCGTCCACCCAAAATGTCAGCTGTGTGCTACCCACTTCATCCAGAAACATGCAGGGGTTGGAAGTGCACTTTGCAATCTGTGGAACGCGGCGACTGTCCTCCTCAGCACCTGAAGTCCTGGGGATGTCAGGAACTCTGGCAAGGACTGGAGGCAGGGTAGACAAAGTAAACAGAATATTATGTACAGAGCTGCCCAAGATCACACAGGGAGTCAGAGAGGAAAGGGGATCCAAAGGGGAAGCTTTACACACAAAGGAACACAAAAGTAAAAGCTCAGAAAGAACATTCACTCAAGAGGCAATTTAGCATTCAGACTAACTAACACCAAGGACAGACATCCAAGACGTCAAGCTATATATATATCTCCCTTCCTACTGTAGGGATAGCGCCAACTTTATTACTAAGGTGCAAAACATACCGTGGCATTCTGATTTCTTGTTGATTACCATGGATGTAACATCTTTATACACATGCATTGATCACACCCTGGGGATTGAAGCATGCAAAGGGGACAAACTCATTTCCAAATTTGACCATACAGTGATTCTACTAACAATGTTGGATTTCTGGTTGTATAACATTTTTCATTTTCAGGTACTTGTGGTTTCGACAACTGTTCAGAACTGCAATGGGCATCTGCTTTGCGCTGAGCTATGCCTGTATCGTCATGGGATGGTGGGAGGCCAATTGTGTTTGGACAGATGCTAATGTGAAATGGACTAAGCATATCACACTGTGGACTAGATATGTTGATGATATGTTCATTATCTGGGAAGGCCCCAGAGGTTATTCTAGAAGAATTGTTATCTCACATAAGGAACAATGATTTGAATTTAGTCTTCACACATAAAATACATTCCACATGTATGGTTTTCCTAGATGTTACAGTGGAGGTCAGTGAGGGACAACTGAACACCAGTCTTTTCCGAAAACAGACAGCAGGCAACTGCATCTTACATGCTGATAGTCACCACCCTCTTAACCTTAAGTGGAGCATACCCTACGGGGAGCTACTGCATGCTAAACGTAATTGTAGTACGATAGCGAGCTTTGAGGTAGAACAAAAAAGAATGTTGAGATGCTTTAAATCTAGGGGGTAGCCTGACAGAGTTTTGAGAATTGCTTTTGTTAAAGTCTACAGAGTGCCTAGGTACAGTTTACTCACTAGTCACAAAAAGAAAATGCCAGAAGAGGGCCAGGCACCGGTACAACTTATCACTACTTTTAACAACAGCAGCCAAGTCAGAAAGGTGCTATCATGAGATTGGCATCTGATCAAAAGCGATCCCATGATCGGAAAAAACATGAACAAAGGTCTGCTAGTTACCTATCGCAAGCCCAAATCCTTACGTGATATTTAGGTTCACAGTAACACAAGAGCAGACAACAGAAGAGAGGACCGGTTAGGTGACCAAAAGGGATTCTACAAATGTGGGAGATGCAAGGCATACAAAAAGAGTAACAATGTGAGATCATTCACAACCGCCACAGGCCAAAAAAGAAACATTAACAAATTCATGACCTGTGCGAGTGATTTTTGTATTTATGTCCAGATGTGTCCTTGTGGCCTTAGGTATGTTGGCAGCACAATATCCCCTGTGAAGAAACATGTTCTTGAACACTATAGGGCTATAAAGAATTTAGATCAGACATACCCTGTGGTGAGACAGTGGGCCAGCCAACACCAACACAATGCCGATCTTCTTGTTTTCTTTACCATTGACAGGGTTGAAAAAACAGCAAGAGGTGGCGACAGGGAAAGGCGGTTGCAGCAAAAGGAGTCAGAATGCATATTCCTACTTGGCAGCAAGTACCCTGGAGGCCTGAATGAGAGTGAAGAGCTTCACATACACATTAGCTGATGTGTTCCTTCACTGAAGTCTTTCTCATTCTCTTCACCTAGTTCCTTCCATAATGGGATATGAATGGATAATAATTTGCCCCTTTGTTTCCTTTATAGTGTCCCTCGCCACTTTCATGCTAAACAATATTGAGAGTATCCTTTGTACCACAGTGCAAGTATTCTCTGTTTTGACTTTTGTCCTTTTTCCGGATCCTCAATTTTCAGGGCACTTGCTATCTTCCATAGGTGTGTCCCATGTCCCTTCATGTAATGTTACCCTCCCCTTTCACTTGTTTTGCACTTCTTTATGACTGCTAAGTCTGAGCAGGGGATCACTTTTTTCGAAAGATTTCGTTGTCGCACATTGAGTTAGAATTTGCATTTATTCAGATATGAAAGACTTCGATAGTTGTTTACCAACAACATTTTATATGCACTGTTTAATTCTGCATGGCATATTATGCCACTTGGGCCATTATATAAATAACCACTGGCTGGACAATGAGACATGGAATCTGTTCACTTGACCATTCTTATTTGTTTTCAGTAATATGCAAATTCCTATGATGGTTTTGCCACATGGCTAACTGTAATACAAATAGTGTTTATCATCTGTCATTGTTTAACCCGTTGACGGTGGCACGAATTCCACCGCAGTGCTGGTTATTTATGACTGGGCGTGATTAGGATGGCCCTCGGCCTGCACACGCCCACCGTTACGTCGGACAGCCGGGTGCCGTCCGACGCACGCAAAGGGTTTAGCCACATTGGATTCACTATGTTGTGATTTTCATTTTCGGCGTGCTTACTTTCAGCTTGGGATTTATACTGTGATTTATAGTGCACCAACTGGTTTTTCTGCTTGTACAACAGCATTCTTGCCATATTTAGGCTGATGTATTTATTTATTTTTTGGGTTATCATTTATTGTCTGCGTTAAACATTTATCGGACTTGGCGTGCGAATTATGAATGTATACAGATTGTATAATGTATATAGGTCTGTTTTTGCTTTCCTCCCAAAACCAGGCGACATGGGGCCAGATGTACGACCCTTTCATTTAGCGCCTCTCAATTTGCGACACATTGCGAGTGGTAAATTGCGAGGCGCTTTTGCGATTCCCAATGTGGTCACAAATTGCGAGGCTCATTAGTATTAATGAGCCTCTCGCGATTTGCAAGCCCATTGTGAATGCCAGCGCTCCCAGGGATGTTAGGCTCAGCAGACCACCATGTCTGGGTCTACTTTTAAATGAAGCAGCTTTTCTTTTTAAATGTAGCCTGTTTTCCTTAAAGGAAAACAGGATGCATTTAAAAAAATAAAAAATGAAACGTTTTCGTTTAATATTTTTAAGGGCAGGCAGTGGTCCCTGGGACCACTGCCTGTCCTTCAAAAATTATTTTGCATGCATTTGCAAAGGCGAAGGGGTCCCCTGGAGACTCCTTTCCATTTGCAAATAAATTACCACCTACTTGAAGTAGGTGGTAATTGCGAGTGTTTTGCAACCGTAATTGCAGTTGCAAAATATTAGTACATTGTTTTGAGACAATGCCCCTTCCAAATAGCGAGTCGCAAAAAAATTGCGACTCGCTAAATAGGCTATGTACATGGCCCAATATGTTTTTGCATGCGTAAACAGGTTCGCAAACCCGTTTGCGCATGCAAAAACGGTTCGTACATTTGGCCCATGGTGCTTTGTGTATAATTTTTCACTTTGCATAACACCATGGGTTATTTTTAAAGCTGGTAGGGCACAATTGAAAAATGGCTGTGACAAAGACCGTTTCAGGTCGAAACGCTTTGCAGCAATAAATTCACTTGACTATGAAACATTGAGTGCGGAATTATACACGGACCAGTGTCCGTGACACCGCACCAGTCATGTATGGTGGATGTGACCGGCTTCCTATGAGAACACTCTTGATATATATATACATGGTCCAGTTGAAGGCGAGGAGCCGAAACGCGTAGACCGTCCATTTTTTGATGCACTTTTGCTTTGCACATGGTGTGTAAATAAAACTAAGTGAGAAGCTACCTGTTGCTGTGCCGTGTCTTCATCTGCGGGAATCATGGGGAGAAGAAGCTGAAGCAATATATATATATATATATATATATATATATATGATCACCACCTCCTCGGGAACCAAGAAGAAGAAGCCACACAGGGGAAACAGCGGAGACAGCTTTATTCTGCAGGTAAACCAATCTTTCAGAGCGAATGCATTTCGGCGTTGTATGTTGCCTTCATCAGCGCCAGATGGTTCAAGCAGGAAATGGGCCAATAAGGGGTTTTAAATACCTTGTGCCCCTCCTGCTGAGTGTCAGTAGTCTCCGCCCCCCGGATTTGGTGCACGTAGGACGCCCAATGCCACATCACTACAAGTCCCAGCATACATTGCATTGGCTTGGTCGGACCTCGGGGGTAGTTAAAAAACCAATGAAGCAGGAAACTGTCACTGAAAGCAAAATTAAGGCCTCCTCTGCTCCCCTTAACCGCACCAACCTCCTTATCCTGTAGTAGCGAATTTGGCAGGAGCAAGTCCGGAAATCCAGCTCGCCCGACGCGGCGTGACAATCACCCAACACTGCTATTTCACTATGCCCAAGTCTGGTCTGGTCAGTGATGTCATCAGTGATGTCATTTGAGATGTCATCAGTGATGCCATCAGTGATGTCACTGACCATGTCATGAATGATGTAATATGTGACAACATCAGCAGTGGATTGCGTGTGCGTGAAATATAGTTAGTACAACTAACTATATAGGAGCAATTTCAATGGATTTTTAAATGCTAATTCCTAACTATATAAGGCCTGAAACCTATGGTTTTTTAAGTGAATATATATATATATATATATATATATATATATATATATATATATATATATATATATATATATATATATATATATATATATATATTACCTACTGGCTGTCGCCAGTGGGTATATATAGTTAGGACCTAGTTTCCGTAGGAAATACACAACATTCTATTTGGATTAACTTTGGCGTTGATTGAGGAATTTGCGTGCAATTTTCCAAAATTTTGGCCAGCTCAGTCCTGCCCCTTCCCTGAAAGTTTTGGGGGGATTCGTCAAGCGGGGGCTGGGAAAAAAAGGAGGTCCAGAAACGTGTTTTCCCCATGTTAATTTCCATAGGACGTTTAGACACGGCTACAGCCCGAACCGCTGAACGGAATTACACCAAACTTGTCAGAATTGTAGGGACTGGTACGCAGAAGTGCTTTTTATTTAAATGGTGCAAATCCCTCCAGTAGTTCCTGACAAAAAAGAAAAAATATATATATATTTATAGCAGCTTACTGTAAGCTTACTGTACTCTGTACCATTCCGAGCACGAGCTGCATGCTGATTGGCTGCCAATGTCTGTCAACACTCCAAACCAGAAAGTGTTGGCAGCCATCTTGTGCCTCGGTAGACTGAGGCACAGGAAAGCAGAAAAACAAAGGTGCAAAACACGCAAAGGGAGCAGGGTAGAAGCACCCTGACCCCCTAGGCCTGTTCAGGGGGTCCACGCGGGGTACGCGTACATGATAGCACCTCATTAAAAAGCATTGCAGTTAATAGAAGGTTTTAAGACTTTAGTTACATTATAAAAATCATTTGTTGATGGTGCCATACTCATTTTAGGAATTGTGGTGTTGTTGGACCTGCGATGGGCAAGCCCAGCACAAAGGGGGTAGCTTGGCTCAAGTGTCAAGGCAAGTGAAGGCTGTCGTGTTAAGCCGGCTTTGACCCAATAATATCTCCTTGTACAACCACCAAAAAGAAGGACACCACACCACTGCTGTAGAAAAATACGATTCCTTTATGTAAAAAGTCTCTGTTGTGAATGGGGATCAATTAGGAAAGCACATACACATTTCTTTTGGCCACAATTTGCTGGGTTTCAATCTCGAGTTAAATACAATAAATAAGCTCAGGAATAAATATCATCAATAAATAGAATAAATATCAGGGATAAATATCATCAATAAATAGAATAAATATCGCTTTTTGTTTAGCAGAATAAATACTGGTTCATTTAAATAAACTAACACATGTTCATTCTGGTATCGCTGCCACCAATTAAATACTTCAGGAACATTAACTTGCAATACGTTTCAGGATGGAAAGATTACTCTTACAGTTTATGATGACTTCACTGTTAATGAATACAGGCTTCTCTGGGCACAAAAGAGTGTTGGGACTCTTTAAGAATCACTCGGGGGATATGCGCGTGTATCTACAAAGCAAGGAAACACAGTGAACACTTCATTTACACTCGGCTGCCACCGGGTTGAGTTCTCTGTTTGCCGGTGGGGTCTAAGCGCGCCTACGGGCTTTGTTACCGCTAGCACTCAGGCGGTACCAGTTCAAAGTTTTTAGACTGACGAACGGGGCTGCTGGAGAGGTCACACAATCTTCGTGCTCAGTCAAATAAATGCCGGTTCACAGTTCCTTTATATCACCGCTTCCCACCTGAAGAAACGGGCCCACCTCACATCGGCTGCAATCGAAAAAGCGATTCAGTCGGGTTCAGCACTTCTCTCGCCAGCGGCGGGTTCTCAGGGGCTCCACGGACCTCCCTCCGACTTCCTCAAACAGGGATGGTTCCCGCCCACAGCTACAGCCGCCGATTCACTGGGGAGGGGCAGAGACAGTAGTCCTGCCCAACGAAGGCCGGCCTTTCCCCGCCCCGGCGCACCACCTCACCTCAGACTGCGCAGGAAGCACTCTACGCCGGTGGAGCTCGGAGACATCCTCGCTGGAGGCGCCTGTCACAAAAGGGGCACAGAGGACGCTCGTGGTCGCGGCGAACTTGCTCTCGCCTCATGACCCGAGTCTGTCGTAATTCACCACCGGGGGGGGAGCGGGGAAGGCACATGAAAACGGCCACAGTCTCTTGGGGGTGACAAGGCACTCGCTGGGCAGGCGCTGTAGGCGCGAGGTCACAGCACACACGGCTGACTGGAACGCCAGTCAGGATCCACGCCAGTGACCCTTGCTTGCTCTACTGCCCGCGCTACCAGCCGCCTCAGGGGTCAACAGGGCAAGTGTCAATCTGGTGTCAAGTCTGGAATCTCCTTCTTCACCTAGATCTGGAACATCATTATCCTATCTAGTCTTCTGGTCATCTAAAATGGCCGCCAGGGACTGGACCTTATATAGCCAGTGCCCTGAGGTGCTGGCTCGTGCCAGTAGGTTCTAGAACCTTCTTTGGGCAAGGCCAATGACATGGCACTTCTGGGGGGTATTAGGGACCCTAACAGCCACCATACTGGGGTTCTAGAGCAGCCATTTTGTGTACCTGAGGAAAATAAAGTAATTCCTGTCAGGAATGCGCGCCAAGCAAAAGGGCGCCAAAACCTCGAAAGGTCAAGGTTCATGGAGGCTCCAAGGGGAGTCACTCACATGAGGAAAAGGGACGGCCACCATTTTGAGATCATTCATACAGGTTGCCAATCCCAGTCTATAATGTCACAGGTTTTGCCAGGTGCCTTGTAAATAGGTGCGAAAAACCTTGTGAACAACTGGGCGTCAAGGAACATCTAGCCCCATGAAACAGCACGCAAAAGGTCCTGGTAGACAAATTTTGGGAGGTACAGGGGAACAAAAGAAATCATAGTGGTGAGGGGACTCTCAGAAGCAGACGGGTCTAACAGGTGTGTTCTAAGGTGATTTTACCCTGTGAAAAAACCTTCTGCTGGGATATCATGAATCATGTTTGAAAGAAAACTATTATCTAATGCTTTTCCCACAGTGGTTTGGAAGGGGATCTATAAGCTAAACTGAAAGCATATTTTCTGTAAATTCACATTATCTTTCTCAGTCATGTGAGAATGAAGTCTGACATTCTCTGTAAAACAAGGACAGAGACTGTCAGTTGATTCCTTTGTGTTCTACTGCAGCCTCCTAGAGTGTTTTAAAGAACAACTAGAGCGCTAACAGTCCTACTTATTACAAAGGTATGGCACACCTGAAGCCATCTTGATTGGAATAAAGTGGTAACTCTTAAAACATTTAATTTAAAAAGGAACAAAATGAGGGGGTATATTTTGCCATAGAAAGTATGATTAGTGCTGCAGAAAGAAAAATTAGGGCACATTTTGAGTGACTTCTCAAATCCTCTTCTATTTCATTAAAACATTCTGACATGCAGTCTCCCAAGATGGCCACCAGAGACAAAAGAGCCCAAATGTAGCCCAAATATCACCCAGATGTAGCCCAAGGATAGCCCAATGACAGAATGTCCCAGAGTGTTCTAAAGAACAACTAGAGCGCTAACAGTCTTACTTATGACAAAAGTATGGCACACGAGAAGCCATCTTGATTGGAATGAAGTGGTAAGTCTGAAAACATTTAATTTAAAAAAGGAACAAAATGAGGGGGTTCATTTTGCCATTGAAAGTATGATTAGGGCTTCAGAAAGAAAAATTAGGGCACATTTTGAGTGACTTCTCAAATCCTCTTCTATTTCATTAAAAAAATTCTGACATGCAGACTGAAACATGCAGTTTGAATACCAGCAGCAGACTTCCCTGGTGAGCAGTAGCTTTACTACAGTGATCTAATGAGCAACTAGAGTGCTAACATTCCGAATTTATGGCAAATGTGTGACACATCTGAATGCCTTCTTGATGAAACCAAAGTAAACAAGCATTGAAAATGCAATAGATCTCGCCCTCGTTTAAGTTAAAGCCATTCTGTTTGTAATGAGGTGGCTTTTTAGCTTTGCTTTTATTAGTGTTTTTCAAACTTTCATGTACATAACATGCATATGTATGCATATATGTATATGTATGCATGCATTTATATTTGTATTTATGTAGATATGCAGATTATATATGTTTATATATGTATGTATATATATATATATATATATATATATATATACACACATACATATATATAATTGCATGAACCAGAACTCGTTCCGGCACAAGCCTGTGCCACCAATTATTTCAATCAATAGGCAAAGAAAGAACGAAGAGCTGAACCCAACTTCTGTGCATATAACAGGGTGTTTTATTTAAGTATATTGCTGAGCCTGTCCTCCATAACGCGTTTCGACTGTTCCTACAGTCTTGATCACATGCATATATATGTGTATATGTGTGCGTGCAGAGAGAGGTAGAGAGGTAGAGATAGAGAGATAGAGGTAGAGAAGTAGATACTAGTAGAGAGAGGTAGAGAGTGAGTAATAGAGAGTGAGTAATAGAGAGTAGAGAGTGAGTAGTAGAGAGTAGTAGAGAGCAGTAGAGAGAATAGCAGAGAGTGAGTAGTAGAGAGTAGTAGAGTGCGTAGTAGAGAGTAGTAGAGAGTGAGTAGTAGAGAGTGAGTAGCAGAGAGAGAATAGTAGAGAGTAGTAGAGAGTGAGTAGTAGAGTGAGTAGTAGAGAGTAGTAGAGAGAGAGTAGTAGAGAGTGAGCAGTAGAGAGTAGTAGAGAGTGAGTAGTAGAGTGAGTAGTAAAGAGTGAGTAGTAGAGAGTAATAGAGAGAGAGTAGTAGAGAGTGAGTAGTAGAGAGTAGTATAGAGTGAGTAGTAGAGTGAGTAGTAGAGAGTGAGTAGTAGAGAGTAGTAGAGAGAGAGTAGTAGAGTGAGTAGTAGAGAGTAGTAGAGAGTGAGAAGTAGAGAGTGAGTAGTAGAGAGTAGTAGAGAGTGAGTAGTAAAGAGTGAGTAGTAGAGAGAAAGTAGTAGAGAGTAGAGAGCAGTAGAGAGTGAGTAGTAGAGAGTAGTAGATAGTGAGTAGTAGGGAGTGAGTAGTAGAGAGAGAGTAGTAGAGAGTACTAGAGTAGTAGAGAATGAGTAGTAGAGAGTGAGTTTTAGAGAGTAGTGTAGTAGTAGAGAGTGAATAGTAGAGAGTAGTGGAGAATATTCCAAAGTTTGGCACAGAACCACTTGCACAACAAGTCCAATCAAATCATATCACTTAGAGTCCTTATTGAAGCGCTGAATCTTGGTGTATATTCAAATGCTTTTATTTTCCTTAAGCTTATGTACCACAGCCAGCCGACGCGTTACGTTCTGTACAACAGAACTTCTCCAGGGCGTTCTTATTTCCTTCAAGTTATGTCGGTATCCTGTTGTCATATAACTAGATATTTCTTCCAAATGTTAGACGAGACGTAAGTACATTCTTATTCAAAGTGACTAGGTATCAATTTTACCCACACAATTCGGGCAGACTTGTGTAATTTATAGCATCCTCAAAGTCAGTCTTTCAAAAATTCCAAAGTATAGGACATGATAATCCAAATCCAAATGTTTCTCAAGAAAAGTCATTTTCAATTGTTCAGAATATCGGCGTTTGGGCAGATATGACCCACAGACACGGTTTATGACTTTTCTTGAGAAACATTTGGATTTGGATTATCATGTCCTATACTTTGGAATTTTTGAAAGACTGACTTTGCGGATGCTATAAATTACTCAAGTCCATGGATGCTGCTGGGAACGCCCCCAGCAACACCCATTGCACACCCCTTTAACGCAGGACACTGCGTTAAAGGGACTGATATTTATCAGGTAGGATTACAAAAAGTGGCTTAGTTCTGCCTGATAAATATCACTCAGTCTTCTGCGCCACCGGAACGTCACAAAAAGTGCATCATTCATGACATGGTCAGTGACATCACTGATGGCATCACTGATGACATCTCAAATGACATCACTGATGACATCACCCATGTGACAATCAAATACACCTCATCACACACTAGTATAATCTTTCATCACTCACTGTAAAATAGAAAGTGCCATATTTGAAACCATTGACACACCAATAGAAATTTCTAAACACCCACTACGTTATTCATAGAACTAAACACACATCTAATCACTTACCTATAGATTCAGTGTTATATGCAGTGAATAATCAACAGAACACTATCAAATATATTTATACGCCTATTTCAACATTACACACCAGCACACATTGTATTCACTTATA
Source organism: Lissotriton vulgaris (assembly GCF_964263255.1). Classification (NCBI taxonomy): domain Eukaryota; kingdom Metazoa; phylum Chordata; class Amphibia; order Caudata; family Salamandridae; genus Lissotriton; species Lissotriton vulgaris. The sequence continues at coordinate 67,537,991 of NC_141699.1, forward strand.
AAGACATCCTTCTGACTTATGCAAACAATTGATTATTCTTACATTTACTCACCTTCACACTTATACAAACACCACTTCATCTATTTATATAGATAGTAACTCACACTTAGTATGTTATAAATGACATCATCCAGTGAATGTGATTTGCTTTGTTATTTAAATATGCATTATATATATAGCAATTTGCATTGAAGAATGAGTGGATATATAAAAATAAATATTTGGATGGAGGATTTAGTAGCAGTGTAATTGACTGTTTACTTGGCCAATTTATTGTGTCTCACTAAATATAGTGGATAGTGACTAAACTGTGTGAATATCTGCATCACTTTGTCAGTTGTTGTATAAACTGGTTCTCCAGTTGGTAACTAGCTATGTGAAAGTCTATATTAGTTATTGATTAGTTAACTGAGTATTTGTATGGGAGAGTGAATGTGTGTGTGGTTTAGTGGGGGGTGTGTGACTGCCCAAAGATGTGTGAATACTTGATTCACTAGATATATGAAGTTAAAACTACATGTTCTAACAGTTGTTTGGGTGAGTGAATATCTTTATGGGTGTGGTGATGAGCAAATATATTTCTCAATGGTACATGTCCAACAAACTAGAAAAATAAAAGGCAGTGTATGTGTCAGTTTTGTATATAAATAAGTATACATAAGACTCAATGATTGTGTGAGTGACTGTATGGATAACTGTATACTTGTAATAATGATTTTATAATTCACTAAGTATGACTTACTATCTAAATGAATAGATAAAGTTGTGTTTGTGTCAGGATTACAGCCATGGAGAGCCGCTGTCCGCATTTAGCGTATCAAATGGTGACATCACACAAAAGACTACACCTCCCAGAATGCCGGGAGGCAACGTCACGTATGCGACGCCTGTTACGCAAACTAAGGAAATAAGACCTTGCCGAAATCACCGGCAGTGCCAATAATTCTTGCCAAGTCGTCGTAATGGTTGGTATACTTGAGTTGCGGTAAGATCTTCTGTGGAGACTTTCATTCGTTTGGTCCTTGTGCACCCCGTTCTGGGTCGGGTGCAGGACTCTTTGGGTCATTAACGGTTTACACGCGGCTGCGTGTACAAACAAGGTCTCAAGAAGTTTCTCTCTGTTTGGAGCGAGCATTTTTCTTCCTGTTGGATGAGAAAGGCTTTCCGCTTTCTCATTGCAGGGAGAAACCTGATATCTGTCCGACACGATCAGGACAGAACTTTAGGTCAGAAGATTTACTTTGTTTTTCCTTTGCTTGAATAAGGAGCGGTTTGGGCTCAAACTGTTCTTCGAGTTTGTTACCTTGTTCCTAATCACAAGAGGTGTCTAAAGATTGTTGGACACATCAGGATTGTACGAACTGTTTGATTCGGCAGGAACCGTTTAAGGGTGATTTAACCTTGCCTGCTGTTTTCTTCTATGATTTATTTCCACAACATTTTTTCTACACTTTTTATCCTAGCACAGGAGAGATGATTCAGGGGTATCTGATCAGAGGGATTTGTCCAACCTTAGAATGAACATAATACTAGTTTAGTTTGGTATGTTATGCGATTTATTGGTAACTGACATAGCCCTCACACAGGAATAGAATTTCATCGTATTTTTTATGTTTGTCATTTCAGTTGGTTGCAAACCCTGGTATCGCCCTGTATCTATTCTCCTAAATTCACAGTCTGCTTTATTTTCCTTTTCAGGTAGGGGTTTAGATACAAGTATTCTAAGTGTAAGGAAGGACTGTAGGGGTTACCAATGTGGGGTTTCGGGGGTGTTTTCTAAACATCTGTGTAGCTAAGTAAATATGTAAGTATGATCCATTGTTTGTATAAGTGAGTAGGATGACTTCATATGTGAATAGGATGTGTGCTGGTGTGTAATGTCGATATAGGTGTATAAATATTTTTGATAGTGTTCTATTGTTCATTGACAGCATGTATGAGTGAATCTACAGGTAAGTGATTAGATGTGTGTATACATCTATGAATCACTGAGTGGGTTTTTAGATACTTGTATTGCTGTGACAATGGATTCAAATATGATACTCTGCATTTTACAAAGAGTGATGAAAGATTTTACTAGTGTCTGAAAAGGTGTATGTGATTGTCACGTGGATGATGTAATCAGTGATGTCATCAGTGATGTCATTTGAGATGTCATCAGTGATGTCACTGACCATGTCATGAATGATGTAATATGTGACATCATCAGCAGTGGATTGTGGGTGCGCGAAATATAGTTAGTATAACTGACTATATAGGAGCAATTTCAATGGTTTTGTATGAGTGAAATGTGCAGCTAACTATAACGCCCCTAAAACTTATAGTTTTTGAGTGAATTTTAAAGGGTTTTTAAATGCTAATTCCTAACTATATAAGGCCTGAAACCTATGGTTTTTTTCAGTGAATTTCAAAGGTTTTTTTAAATGCTAATCCCTAACTATATATGGCCTGAAACCTATGGATTTTTCAGTGAATTTCAAAGTTTTTTTTAATGCTAATTCCTAACTATATAAGACCTGAAAGCCCACCAGGAATCTCCAGTATGCGCCAGGGGGCTGCATTGCAGAGAGGTGTAATGAGGCCACGCCCTTTTTTACACCTCTCTGCAACGCAGCCCTCTTGCATGTTTGAAGAGGGGGAACTAATTCCCCTTGCATACTGAGGGTCCCTGGGGGCCAACTAGCCCACCAGGAGCCTCCAGTATGCGCCAGAGGGCTGTGTTGCTTTGCCCCGGAGGGCGGCGGTCCCCGGGGCAGTGTGGGGGGGATTGGGCAACCCCACACTTCTTTTTCACTATGCCCCCGTGATTTGATTCCCCTGGGGGGTAATTTTAAAAATACCGGGTTTAAAAAAAAAAGAATTGGCCTTGGGGGTCTTTGTGGGACCACCTTAACAGGCCTAGGGGGTCAGGGTGTTTCTACCCTGCCCACTTTTTGTGTTCTAAACTTTGTTTTTCTGATTTCTTGTGCCTCAGTCTAATGAGCACAAGATGGCTGCCACCACTTCCTGGTTTGGAGTGTTGACAGCCAATAAGCATGCACCTTTCTCGGAAAGGTACGCGCACCGTCCGCGTACCGTACGCATACGTACGCGGACCTGTGCGCGCACGGTACGTGCAACCCGCATTTTTTTAAAATTAATATTTATTTATTTTTTGCCTTGGGGGTCCTAGTGGGACTCCCTGAGAAGGCCTAGGGGGTCAGGGTGCTTCTAACCTGCCCCCTTTTTGAGTTCTAAACATTTGTTTTTCTGCTTTCTTCTGCCTCAGTCTACCAAGGCACAAGATGGCTGCCAACAATTTCTGTTTTGGAGTGTTGACAGACATTGGCAGCCAATCAGCATGCAGCTCGGGTACGCGAAGGTCCATGAAGGTCCGCGCACGTCGGCGCACGTATATATAAATATATATATATTATAGTTAGCTGGACATTTTACTCATACAAAACCATTGAACTTCCCCCGTTATAGTTAGTTGTACTCACTATAACTTGCGTGCCCGCAATCCACTGCTGATGATGTCACATATTACATCATTCATGACATGACCATCATCCAGTGAATGTGGTTTGCTTTGATATTTAAATATGTATTATAAATACACTACTTTGCATTGAAGAATGAGTGGATATATAAATATAAATGTGTGGATGGTGGATTTAGTAACAGTGTCATTGATTGTTTCCTTGACTAATTTGTAGAGTCTCACTATATATAATGTGTAGTTTATTGCTTTGTCTTAATTGCTATGTTAAAGACTATATTTGTTATTGGTTTCCTAACTGAGTATTTATATGGGTAAATGAATGTCTATGTGGTTTGGTGGGGGGTGTGTGATTGCCAAAAAATGTGTGGATAGTTCATTCAGTAGGTATATGAGGTTAAGACTACATGTTATAACAGTTGTTTCAGTGAGTGTATATGTTTATGGGTGTGGTGGTGATGAAATATTTCTCTCAATGGCACACGTCCATTAAACTTGAAAAAAAGGCAGTGTATGTGACAGTTATATCTAATTAAGTGTGCCTAAGACTTGTTGTATGAGTCACTGTATGGAAAACTGTATACTTGTAACAGTGATTTTATAACACACTAAGTGTGAGTTACTATCTATATAAATAGATGAAGTGGTGTAGATATATGTATATATATCAACATTGATAATAAAGGGAATGTGGGGTAAAGCACTCAGGAGCTCAAAAAAGATGAGACTGAAGTTCAGTAAGTTTCTGACCCACCATTGCTGCATTGCTGTTACAGATACTAATGCAAACACCCACATATATGATATACATGCAGCTAGCTGATACATATTATGATTTTATAAAAGTAACACAAAGACAATACTCACAGTTGACAAGAAACAAATCCTGGCGATCAAACAGAAATAAGTTGGAGAACTAAAATACAGAGCCACGGTAGAGAGTTAGCAAGGAGCAGAGCTTAACAGGAAAGAATGGAAACAAAGGGCACACTTGGCAAAAGCAAGTTTCAAACCACACACAGGAACTGGAAGCTGAGACAACAAGAACAGGAAAACAGCAAACTGGAAATTGGAACTAAATGAGACGAAGGACGGCACTGGAAAAAAAATACAGAAAGAGTAAAAGTTCAAGGATGCACTAAATAGTGCTGTCCCAGAAATCAATAAAGCAAGGTAGTACTGCAGGCAGAGCCTGCTCAATGAATTAGCCACAGCTCAGGAATCAGGAAACACAGACTAACTATAGCTCAGGAATTCTGCAAACAAGATAGCAGAAACTCTGGAAACAAAGGGGTCAGTCAGACAGGAACACTGCCACAATGACTAACGCTGGATTGACAAGAACCGGGGTTAAAATAAGCTCACTATAATCACATGCCTCAGGATGGGTGGAGGAATTCAGCAGACCTGTCAGCCACAGGTGTGCTGGGGTGGAAATGAAACAGTGAGCAGGGATTTTAAGGGATTGGAGTTCTCTGCAAGAGCAGACTGGCTTCCACATAGCCCAGAATGGATCTGGAATGGATGGACATTTCTGAATAGCGTTCAAGAGCCTGGAGATCAGTATATGAGTATACTAGAAGCCCCAGAAGCTTATTTGAACACTGGAAAGTCCCCAATGTAGGCCCTGTGGTGTTAGGCACAATAGTGCAGGGAGCGAATCATGACAGGAGAGTTGGGGTCCCTGGTACAGTTTTCTTTTGTGTCAGGCTCCAGGGAATGGGATCTGCTATAGGTGATCTCAGGGAGTGGGACCACAGGCGTGTCCCGCCCCAGCTAAGAATGAAATATTAGAGGTTGTGCAGAGCATCAGGGGCTTGCTCTTCCCTGGGGGTATTGTTAGAAATTATTGTGGAGCGATATGCATGCCCCACCGGGGACCGAGATTCTCATGGAAACTTCTCTGGCCCCGTTGGGCTGATCGGCAAGTTTTGGTGGCAAGCTCTAGCCACCAGGAGAGGATTTTCCAGGCCTTCTTGCCGCTAAATGAAATTGTTCTTGTTTTGGAGCTTTATTCTGGTCATTCGTCCATGCACCGGACCTGTCCCCTGATGCGCTCTCCTTCATTGGGGTCATCTTTCGCAGCTCCTTCGCAACAAGCACAACACCCTCGCCTGCTTCAGTCTCCAGATTCCACAGCCCTCTGGCTACTTGTAGGGCACCTATGTGCCAACAGAGTCAGGGGTCCCCTGCTTGAGAAGGGGGCACTCGTACAGTAAAAATCCACAAAAGTCTCTGGGAACCCTGCAAGGTCCCATGCAGCAGGGGCATTCCCCCTACTATTCCAGAGCGGCGGGGGAAAGATGGGCCAGAACCACTGGCCCTGGAGAGACCCAACCCAAACCTGGGTGTCAATGGAAGTTTCAGATCCTCAAAGCCCACTCTTTGTAGTGGCCCACGTGCCATCTTCCTCCCATCTGAACATTATTCCAGCATCTCAGCCCAGGTCCACCTTCTTCTCAACCATCTTTTTATTGTGATCTTTAAGTGGGAGTGGAAAGTTCTGGAAGATAGGCGCCTCTGCTCACTACTAAGGTATCACATCTTCCTTCCACCCCTGCCCCTGCACAATACTCTGGGACATTTAAAAATGGTAACTTGAAGTGGTCTATTGGAAGACCTTCCCTAAAAACTTCAGCTCCACCCCAACAGGTAGAGCTGCCGGATCCCTTCCCACCCATACTTCAGAGCAGGGCCCCTGCTGTGTTGGACTCCAGAGGCCTGGCCTTCCTCCTTTGTTTCTATGGGCTTGCACTGGCCCAGCCCAGGTGCAGTGTGAAGCGCTAATTAGTACATGCATATTTCACGCCCACCCCGTCCAATGGCTCTGTTGTAAGGAGAGGCCTTTGTTCCTCCAAATTGCAAAAGATCCCAGTAACACAACCCTGTTTCTATTCAGCAATATGCCTAATGATATCCAAATCTCAGCTTCATGTACAACGTTCTAGCCATCAGCAGTAGAATGAAGTCTACATAAGCTTCACACATGGGAAAAAGCTTTTGAAGGATAACATTATTTGCAAAATTGCCCAGGGTAGAACATCTGTGCAGGATAAACTAGACATATTTTCAGAAGACAACTTTCATAACTCCTGTTGTACTCTGTGTAATTGTGTGGGGTCATTCCACAGTTTGTCTAAGCCCAGATATTGATACCAAAGATAAATATGTTGGAACCAGGGGAGACTTGTGGCAGCGGCAAGAGATACTGACTCCTTTGAGGCTTCCCTGTATGCATGCAGTGCCACAGTGACCTGTAATCTTCAGGAGATAAGAGGTCACAGGGAGGCACAAAACACAATAAGTTTAAGGAGATGTCCAGATATTAGGGAATTAGTAGAGTTCTCTGGGGGAGATTACTTAGGGATCTCATGAAACTGTTTTCTTGTACTGCTGAGTGAGTTACTGGGTTATACCCCCAGCTTACTGCCCCATAGAGGGCGCTGTTTGTCCTCTGTCCTGATATACCTTGACAGCCAGTGAAATAGCCCTTGATCGAGCAGATCCAAAATGGCTGCCGTCCAATGGGTGGGCGTGGCCCTACTTTTCTCTAGATGGGGTTACCAACTGAGTCTGGCATCAAGGCTAATTCCCAGGAACTTAAAACGTCCAGCTCTTTTGAGTGCTGTATTTCATAATCTAATATTCCTCTTATAGCTCTGATGTGGGTTGAAAAGTCATCTCAGATTTGGCGGTTTTCATTTCCAATCCTGTAGATGAACAGAATGATTGGAAAGAGGTCAATTAGTGTTCTAAGCCCCTGGGATTTCGGGAATTCAAGATGGTGTCCATGGTGAGTAATAGCGCCAGCATGGATAGCCCATTTAACTTTGGGGAATTATTAAGGCAGCCATAAGATGATCAGTGACATCATGTATGTGTAGTGAGAAAAGCGTAGGGCCAGAACTCACCCCTATCTCACCACCCTCCGGACAGGGATGGGTTCCATAAGTTCACCATTACTGCCCCATCTAAACTGGGCGTAATTGCCCCAATGAAGCCTGGCTAAGATGTTAAGAAGAGAAGGTGGAACTCCCATGGACCTGAGTGTTTCCTGTGAGGAGGGACCTGCTCTTGGGTACATGAGGGCAATACATAAATGGTCTTTGGTTAATTTGGTACACTTCCACCAAATCAATGTCAAACGAAAAAGCTGATCTACGGTGCCTGTTTTAATTCTAAATCTTGCTTTCAACGGTGTCAATAGAATTTTGCTAGGACCAGACCTTCCGTTTATTGAGGGCCTGGCAAGCAAACTCCCTCTGGAGTTTGTCTAGGAGGCTTATAGGCCTATAAATCAAATGTTGTCCTTTATCCCCATATTTGTAATTTAGTATAGTTTCGGCCCCTAGCCACGTAGGTGGGATTGGAGCGTCCGGCAAAATAAAATCGGTCAGCAGGTTGATGCAGGGGATCCAAATAGTTAGTTCAGATTGAAATAAGTCTCTGGGGAGGGGAGTTTGCCTGGCCCTGGAGCTCATCCTAGTTGTAAGATCTCTATAGTAATCAGAGTAGAGCCAGGGAACAAAAAACACAACATACAATAAAGGAGAAAAGTTACCACCCTCTACTGCATTAACTAAACCCTGGGAGAAGGTTGCATGCTATAATTCTTTCACAGAGTATAACTGAGCAAAATGTTGTTCCACTTAGATGAATCTGCTTGATACAGCGCTGTTAATACTTTGCTTTCAAATTGGGCGTTTGACTACCTACTGGTAAGCATCGGGTGGCAAATTAATAGTGTCACCTGATTTCATCCCAAGGGTTATAGCCATAATGACAGCATCTCCCCGTCCTCCCTGCCTGATTACAGGGGCTGCTGCAGACCCCCCCACCCCTACCCCTCTCCTTTCTGGACTCAAATAACCTGCTAGTTCGGTGTGTAACTGGGGCAGGAGCTCCGCACGAGGGACAGCGTCCGCAGCATCCCCCGAACAGGATGGTGCTGGACAGGTGAGACAGGTGGGACAAGAAGGATACACACCTGGACCCCTCCCACCAAGGTAGATAGTTTTGCCGCTTCTTTCTCAAGTTAGTGGACTGATACATACATCAATCAGGGCTCTTGGTTTAACAAGTCATTCGTCTCAGTCCAGGTTCCGGCTAGGCGTACCAGCAGCATTCGACGGATAGCTCCATGTTGACTGGATTGCAGTTGTAAGATGGGGACTAGGAACTGTGGAAACAAAAAGGTTGGGGGAGGGCCTCAGGGATTTTTAAAGACTAGACAATGACACATTCCCTAACTGAATGCAGAAAAACATAAGAGTGTCAGAGGGTCTGTACGGTCTATGTGTGGTTCATTAAACTAATAGAACAGTGTCAACTCATCTAACAGTGATAGAGAGCATTGGTGGATACCAGTGATCACTCACAGGATATCCATCAGTCACCACTCGGAACCGCCCTTCATCATTTGGCATTCCTGTTGGCCACAAAAATTGGTACACCACTGGCTCAAATGGGGTGTCAGTTGGTATAACCTCCCAAGAGCCAAGTGATGGCCAATAGTGATAGAGTGTCACAAACTACCCATCAATTGAATTAGTGGGTGACCGATTTTCAGTGCTGTGAAAAAAGGGTGTGTGAAAAAGTGAGTGAAGTATATAAAATTGGGTTAGGGAGCAGAAATAAGACAACTTTATTCGGTTCTATGCTCGCTCCACCAATGTTAAAAAAGCTGCATAGGTAGATTTAACAAATATCTACTCTGATGTAAAGATGGTCAACATGTTTCAGCAATATACTAGGGACTATAGAGTCCATTGCTTTCATCCGGACCGGATTATATAGAAATGCTACTGCAGAAAGTGAAGTGATGGATAAAAACAGTGACAGAATATTGGCATTGCTGCAACATGAAAAAAGATCACCTGATGCTATGGGTGTATTCTTTTGTTCGCAGAAGATATATTCGTCACTACAAGACAAGAAAAAAGACACAGACTAATACATGTAAAATGACCACATACATATAGACTAGGCATCATGTTTGTATTGCACATTGAGCTATAAATCAGTATTTTTGATTTGATCACACATTGGTCTGACATTTTCTCCACATGTAGACATATAAATATGATGCTCTTCATGTCGCAAAATTACTCCATCTTACCATTATAGTTGGAGCAAATGGCTCCACCCCGCCTGGCCACGGCTCAGGACACGACGGAAGCACCGCTCTAGTGAAAGGAAGCAAAAAACAAAAAGTAATTGCCTCCCTGTCAAACGAAAATAAAGCACATAGAAAGGTACCTACAGAGAAATGACTCATATGGGATTGATATGGGTCCATTGGTGTTTTGAGGTGACCCAGGCGGGAGAAAAATGAGCCTTTCCTGATACATCATGGATGTATCTTCTCTCGAGAAATATTTCATGGAACTATTTCTAATAACCCCATTCTCCAGGATTTGGATGGCAGCAAAGTCTTTTTTTCAAGTTTATCGTAGGGTGTGTATCGTTTTGAAACTGACTGTCTAAAACTGCCTGCTGAGTAACAAATGAGCCGAGATATCACCATTGCCCCATATTGGTGTTACTCGTGGCATTTAAGACAAAGGGAGTTAATCTCGACGTTCTAGATATCAAAGCAGCAGCTAGCCCATAGAGACATTTGCTAGCGTATGAGAGACATTTGCTAGCGTTTATAACCTTGTTGTGGAAGAGAGAAGCTCGCGCTCGGCTTACCTATCCGTCGGTACTCCTACACCACCATCTGAGCCGGTTGGGGAGGTGCCGGTGCGGAGTCGAGAATGCAGTTTTAAGCTGTAACTTGATTGGTCGGTCATGTTCACGTGACCGGGTCGTCCAATCAGGGCTGTTGTCACTAGATGTTTTCATTGAGACCAATGCAATGATTTGTTCTGATAGGTGCTACAACAATCACGTGATCAGACTAGCTGATCATGTATTGGTCATTTGTCGTGTTTTGTGGCTGCTAGGAAACTCAAGTAAACATAACACCCACGCTATATCTATAGTCATGCTATCGCTACACATTCCGGCTCGGATCGAAACACAGTGTTAATGGATTGCACGGCGCTCACTTGATAGAGTTGATGGATCGTGTATTGATCAATCGTCATTGTTTATGAAACTTACACGCACAACACGCCAAATGCTTCATAGATTGTTTATTATGGGGTGCTGTTCGATAGTATTTAACATGATCCTGTCCCGAAGGGTATTGTCTCTCAAGTGTATTTTAATGGTCTCTCGATGTGTAGGGCCATCTCATGTATGTCAGATGAGATTAGGAATTTGAAGAATCGTATGAAAATACACCAAAGAAGTGTTTTTCTCTGGGAGGCGGAGCTAGCCGGCGTCCATGTAAGACGCGCGAGCGCGGAGCTCCTTACCGATAACCCGCCAAACTCCTGCAAACACATCCTGAATCAGCCCTGCCGGCATTAAAACCTGTGGGGGACCCTCGTACGAGCCCTCGGTGGGACGGCGGCCCCTTTGTCCGGCGGAGAACAGACGCGGTGCGACTTGGTGCTGCAGTGCACGGAGCGTCGAAGACCCAGGCCGCGATCCCCAGCCTGACCTAGAGGGCTGCCCGGGTTACGTCGCAGTGCGTGCGGCGTGTGTGCCCGAGGCGGTCCCGACCATCCGCAGAGACACCTGGTCGGCTGTTACACTCGCGACCGGCGCTGAGAAGCAGCGGAGAGGACTGACCCCTGTCCGGTGACGACGAGCGGAGGGGGCTGCAAGAGGGTGTACTGAGCGCACATTGCCTGTGGGGAGGCCCGGAGGAGACTTGCTAATTTGAAGGCGAGAAGCACTGTTCGCCGACTCCCGGCGTCTAGCACCACGCGGAGGAAGGACATCGGAGGAGCGGTGAGTGGCCTGATCCCAAGTACTGAAGCAATTTGACCACCCACTGGGCGAACGGACAACGTGGGGTACTGCCCAGAGACACGTTCTGCGGAACGGCTGAATCTGCATTCTGGTGCAGGAAGCCGCCATCTTGGGCAACGGTCCCGCGACATACCACCCTTGACGGGGGAGACCTACACCGCTGCGCCCACCGCTAAGCCGGACCACAAATCACAGGTGGTGGTTCCCACACCTCTGTGCCTGTCGGCTGTATGTCCACTAGAACTGCCATGGGGAAAGGGGACAGGTCGCAGCCCAAGCTATCTTTCGACCAGAGGAAGGCGAAAGGGGCCGAGGGGGCAGCACAAACTTCCCCTCCACGCCCTACGACGTCCGAGAACTCCCTATGTTCCGAAATACGGGACATGCTGGGGACCATGGAAAAAGGTCTACAAGTCAGCATGACAGAGATTAGCACCAAAATCGACGCGCTGACGTACCGGATGGACCGCCTGTCCGAGAGGGTGGACAAACATGCGGAGAGGCTGGACATGGCAGAGAGACGGCTCACAGAGGCGGAAGAGGCTCAAACGGAGTGGGATAAGGACCGCAGACAGTTTGGTCGACTGCTCCAGGTCATCCAAGATAAGACAGAGGATTTGGAGGCGCGCTCAAGGCGCTCCAACCTACGCATTACGGGTGTGGCGGAATCCACTAGCACCGGTAAAATGGAGCTGTTTGTGGAGAAACTCCTTCGGACCCTGTTAGGGGAAGATGTCTTCTCCCCTATGTTTATTGTTGAACGGGCCCACCGCACTCTGGGGCCGAAACCACAACCTGGCCTCCCGCCACGACCGATCATAGCAAAGCTGCTTAATTATCGGGACAGAGACTTGGCACTGCGACTAGCCAGAGAAAAGGGGAAGCTACAGTTCGAGGGCATGAACATCTCCCTATTCCCGGACTTCACGGCGAGAGTACAGGAGGAAAGGAAGCGCTTTGCCCCCTACAAGAAACAGCTGAAAGACCTGGGGCTCGACTACGCCATGCTGTACCCTGCGAGGCTTCGCATCAACAGGCAAGGTCACTCACACTTTTTCACCGACCCAGCAGAACTTAAGAAATCCTTAAAGGAATGGGAGAAAGACAACCGCAACAATCAGGGAAGTAGGCGAGAGGACCTAGACGCCTCCTCCAACTTGAGTGACCAGGAGTAGCCGGACGCATAAGAGACGCTGCTGAACTGTTGGCGCTGGGCGGCGCAAAGACTTACACACAATCAGTGTGGACCCACCGAGTCATGTCTTTTGGGTGAGATCTAACTGTTTACTCCCGGACTGGTTGGTTAGCACTGTGGATTGGGTGGGGGGCCGCTCCACTTGCCGGGGGGGGGTCGAGGGGTAGGCCCCTCCGCATAAGGGACTGGTATTGAGGAACTGTGAAGACTAGAGCTGGCAGGGCTCACTACTGCTGGGCGGGGGGCGGGACGGGAGCACGCGAGAGGTTACTAGCTCTGGTTTCCCAGCTGAGCCGTTTGCTGGCTAGATCCCTCTGCCCCTGCGCTTTTGGCTTCTGGCTCCTTCGGGAGCTATTTGGGGTTCTGTAAAGTTCATAGTTGAGTACGGGGGGGATGCTGGGTGGTGATGATTCCTGTCTGACCGGGTTGGGGATGGTCGGCTGTGGGTGGGGGGGAGGCGGTTCTTTGGTTGTTCGTGTATTATTGCTGTCATGCTGTTTGGGGTTCGGGGTTCGCCGGGTGGGGGGTTTGTTTTTGCCGACTACTGCACTGTGTCTGTCACACTGTCTGCTCTGCGACATTTTACTTTCTAATCTGCCATGTCGACTGCTGACTCACTGAGTGCGGAGAGCTCTCTGGGCTCTTTGCGATTGCTGTCCTGGAACGTAAGGGGGCTTAGCGATTTCCGCAAACTCAGGAAGGTCTTAGCCTATTTGCAACGCCATCACATTGACCTTGCTTTATTGCAGGAGACACATTTACCGCTTTCCAGCCCTATGTTGCAGGTGAGGGGCCTTGGCCCCGCTTGTGTCGCTGCGGGGTTCACAACGCATGCTAGAGGGGTGCTCATATGGGCTAATCCCAAATCCCGACTGTCGCTGACCCGGGTGGCAGTGGACCCGGAAGGGAGGTTTGTGGTTGCACGTTGTGTTGGAAAAGATCATGATCTCTTGCTGGTGAATGTGTATGGCCCCAACTACGACTCCCCAGAGTTCTACTCTTCGCTTGCTGACAGCTGCAGGCAGTTTGTGGGCTCTAGAATGCTGTGGGGGGGGGGATTTTAACTTGGTGCTGAACCCGGACCTTGACAGATCTGCGGGCCCCCCTAGGTCCCCTGCAGCTTCCGCGTCCCTCCTTTTGTCGGAATGTGTGAAACTTGATTTACTTGATGTGTGGCGGCATAGACACTCGGGGCGGGGTGGGTTCACTCACTACTCGGCCTATCACAACATCCACACACGCATAGATTATTGGTTTGTTTCCCGCGTTTTGCTAGATATGGTTAAGGGTTGCACGGTTCTCCCGCGCACGCTGTCTGATCACTCGCCCTTGCTCCTGTTGCTGGTGGCTCCTCCCAGGAGGATTCCCCCCTTCACGTGGAGGTTCCCCCCATACTCCCTCTTAGATGAGGTTTTCAGAGGGGAACTCGCCGAAGACATAGAGACCTATTTCGCAACCAATGTGGGCTCAGTGGACAGCGTTCAAGTTCTCTGGGACGCATTTAAGGTTTACATCAGAGGGATGACTATGGCGAAGCATTCTGGGGTGCTCAAAGCTATCAGGCGACGCCTGCAGTTGCTCGAGACGCAGCTAGCGGGTCTGGATAGTCAGGCGGTGGACTCGGGGGACGCAGCTGATGCGGTCGCGCTCAAGTCCTTGCTAGATGAATTTCAGGAGGAAGCGGACAGGGAAATTAAACATATGGGCAAATACGCGACGGCGCGTGCATATGGGGAACGGGAGCGGCCTGGTGCACTCCTAGCTAAACTTATGCGCAACAGTAGGCCCCCATTGGTTATCGAGGAGTTGGTGACGGCTGCTGGGGCGGTGGTTACGGAGGAGCAAGATATCTTGGCGGAATTTCATGCCTACTACACTGCCCTCTACTCCTCGAGGGACGCACATCTCGAGGAAGAAATCGACGACTATTTGAGCTACCTTCAGATGCCCTTCCTGGCCGAATGGCAGAGGGAGTTTCTTATGGCCCCCATCCAGAAGGAGGAGATAACGGAAGCACTGGAGTGCATGAAATCCGGTAGCGCTCCTGGTGCGGATGGTCTCACGGTGTCCTTCTACAAGGCCTTTCAGGCGCAACTGGTCCCGTACTTGATGCTCTTGTTCGATGATATTTGCCAGCAGGGCAGCATGTCGAAGTCCATGAGAGAGGCGTTGCTTATCACCATCCCTAAACCTGGCAAACCCCTTAATCAGTGTGGCTCCTACCGACCGCTATCACTGATAAATGTGGACGCGAAACTGTATGCTAAGGTTCTTGCGACTCGTTTGTCGCTGCTGGTCCCGGACCTGGTTGCCCCGGAGCAGGCTGGGTTTGTTCCCTCACGCAATCTCACTTATAATATCCGCACGGTCCTAGGCACGATCCAGCATGTCAAACACGAAAACAAAGCTGTGGCCATCTTCTTGGATATGGAGAAGGCCTTCGATTCTGTTGAGTGGTCGTTCATACTGAGGGTCCTTCGTAAATTCGGCCTCGGGGAGCCGTTTTTGCAAATGTTGGGAGCCCTATACTACAAACCTACTGCGAGGCTGAAGATAGGTAACCTGGTCTCTGCTCCCATCGAAATTGGGAGGGGCACGCGTCAAGGTTGTCCCCTCTCTCCGTTGCTGTATGCCATGGTGGCGGAGCCTCTCGCCTGCGCTATACGAGAGTACCATCGGTTTGAAGGGATAAACTTTCCGACGTACCAAATCGGTATCTCCACATATGCGGATGACACTCTGCTATATGTCCGGGACCCGGAGACTAACCTCTCTGCGGTGCTGCGGGAGGTGGTGAGGTTCGGGGCTCTTTCGGGCCTCCGCGTCAACTGGACTAAATCAGTAGCATTGCCCCTGACGCCGGTGACGCTCCCTTTCGACTCGGAGTACCCCTTGCAATGGACCACGGACTCTATTCGTTACTTAGGGATACGCATTCATACAGACCCGGAGGTCCTGATCCGCGAGAATTATGGAGTGGCCTACTCCAAACTGATGGATGATGTCGAAGCGTGGTCTAGGCTCCCGCTTTCACTCATGGGCAGGATTGCGCTCATGAAGATGGTGGTGCTCCCCAGGTTCCTTTTTCTATTCGTGAATATACCAGTAGTCCTTTCCAAAGCCTTTTTCCGGCAACTTACCCAGACCCTTGTCCGCCTGGCGTGGGGGGGCAAACAGCCGCGGGTGCAGTGGCAAACGCTCACCCTTCCGTACGAACAGGGAGGCCTTGGGGCTCCAGATCTGGAGCGATACTATAGGCTTGCTCAGGGTGCGCACCTTCATACGTGGATTCATGGGGATCCAGGCATCCCTCATGTGAAATTGGAGCGGCTCTTTGCAGACCCCGTCCCGCTTCCGGCGACAGTATGTTATCCGCCTGATAGAAGGGTCGGCAATCTGGACTCCATAGCTGCCACGAATCGTGCTTGGCATGCTCTGATCGGCTCCCGTGAGTGCAGGCTGCTGTATTCACCTTTGCTCCGTGTAGAATGGGCGGCCTGGTTGGCTCCACTAACGGAGAAGGGCGTCCTGAAGGCGCTACGTGACCTAGGCATTGTTACCGTGGGAGATCTCTTTTCAAAGGGCACTCTGAAAACGCTGCAGCACGTCCTTCAATCCTGTCCAGGGGCAACGCTGCTTCATAGTTTTCAATATCACAGGGTCCGTAGAGCGGCTCTTGCCGTTTTAGGCCCGGACCTAGCTGAACCGCCGGAAGTGCCGGAACTCACCTATGTCATCAAGACCCCCTCAGCTCGCAAACTGATCACGGCTCTTAGGTCACTGGGTGATAGTCAACGGCAATATCCCCCCTCCAAGGCCCGCTTGGCCTGGCAGGCTGACCTCCAATCTCCCATCTCAGACGACATGTGGCGTTATTGTGCGACTAATACTAGGAAAATCTCGCTCAACGGTAGGCACCGTCTGGTGCATTTTAAATTCCTACAGCGTGTCTACTACATGCCTGAGAGGTTGCATAGGTATGGCCTTAGAGAATCAGCGGAGTGTGAGCGTTGCCACTTTCACACAGCAGACTTTCTCCATATGGCCTGGACTTGTCCTGCCATACATAAATACTGGGTAGAGGTCTTTGCGGACCTCAGCACTATCCTTGGTGAGGTGATCTTGCCTGACCCGGCGCTCGCCTTACTTGGTTTTTCAAAACCCCTTCCTGTTGCTCTGCGGCGACTTGCCGACATGGCATTACTTACGGCAAAGCGGCTGATAGCACTATGTTGGATGCGGGGGCCAGTCCCTACTAAAAAACGATGGGAAACAGACTTGCTTTACTGTTGCACGCAATCGGAAGTGTATAGTGAACTCCTACCGCCAAAGAGTAGACCCAAAAACTTTTGGGGTATGTTTCGGGCGTTTCAGAGTGCGAAAGAGGATGGTGAGTCGGATCCAGAGAGTGTGGAGCTTGATGTGCTACAGGAGGAGGGGGCTGCATCAGCTGTGGATGAGGAGTGTGTCAGTTGAAGGCCTTAACGTTGTGTCAGTGTGGTGTTTCACGCCTGACTTTTGAGGTGTTTTGCGTTGGGGGTTGCTTGTGACGGCTGTTCTGGTTTGTGGCGACCGCTGTCCCCTTTCCAGAGCGTTATCCCGCCTTAGTGGGCGTTTGCTTATCTCCCTTAGCCTAGCTGAGGGGTTCATGGTTGTGGTGCAGAGTGGGAGGTGGGTGGTGGACACGGGTTTAGGTAGTCTGGCTTGTTCTTCTTTGGGGGTGGGTGGGTTTGTTATGGTCTGGGGGATCTCCCCCCCTTTATTCTCCTTTCCCTGGGTCCCCGTTGGTGCTGCCCTCGACTCTGGGTTTCTACGCAGTTCTTCCCGGATGGCTATTTCGATCCTGCCAATCTGGCACGCCATGTTGCACCTGGATCTGATTTTGTTGGCGTTGCGGGGTGTGCATCCTGCTTATATGTTATGGTCATCCAATGGTAGCTACTATGATCTATTGCCTCTGCACACTTGTTCCACACCTGCAGTTTCGCCACCAGGCCCTCGGGCTGTTGGTCTTTACGGCTGTGTAACTTACCTTTACCCAGGGATTGGAGGGTGTTTTTTCCTGATGCCGCCGGCCTCCGGGTTGTAGGCGATGTTGGCTGTGTATGTGACTTGAGGTTGCAATAAAGTATAAATTTAATAAAAAAAATAAAAATAAAAAAAAAAGAAGTGTTTTTCTCTGATTATTGTCAAGAATACATACCTAGACTATGAGGGTTATTTTAAACAAAATAGTGTTTTTGGCGAAAGGTGTTCTGATGGTATATTTGGTGTACATTTGAACAGGACTTAAAGGTGAAAAGGACAGATATTCCAGTCTGATTCTTAGATCTAAGCATTTAGAAAATAATAATGCTCTATTTGTCCATCAATGCAGATAAGGGTGACTACTATGTGGCTCGCATATTCTGACAAGAGTGGTTAAAGAGCGGACCATGGTATATCGTCGTTTAGCCCACTCTTGTTGGTCCTCAATTTGAACACCCATTTCTGTTCTTTGCGGAGAAGGAAATTTGTGTGGTCTCTTACATGGGTAGGAATATATGGTTGTTCGAGCACAGTCCAGGAGAAATCGGTGGGGGCATGTTGTTTCTCAAGGAAGTGTGTGGTGAGTTTGGTTGCCTGTCTCTTGCAACGGATCGTACTCTTGTGCTCGGAGATTCGTAATTTTATTTTTCGAGTTGTCATTCCTACATACTGTAGACCACATGGGCAGGTGATCAGATAAACCAATTTCTCGCTATTACAGTTGGTAAATCTAACTTGCCTCCAGGGTCTATTCGTGCCAATATCAATCTCAGTTGACCTGGTGGTTTGTGGGCAAGCTTGGCACGACCCACATGGATGATATACCACCACTGGTGGAAGATCCCAGATAGTACCAAGAGCCCTTGGTACTTTCATCTGGGGTCTGGTGTGGACAATACGATCCTTTAAGTTTGAACCGCGTTTGAAAAAAAAAAGGAGTGACTTGCTTGTTTCTTGTCCAGAGTTTAGTATGGACCAGTGTTTTTTACTATCTTCTGTATTTAGTTGGATAGAGTCCCGAACGTGCTAACACAAGTCAGTCTATTTGATGCAGCTTTAGGCACTGAAGGTTCCAACAGAGCTTGTCTGTTATTGTTACTTGCCCGCTTCATTGATTGTTTCACCAGTCTCGGAGGGTATTTCTTACAGTGGAGTTGGTGTTGTAAAGCCTTTGCATGTTTGTTATAGCTTTCTTTGGTGGAGCAATTTCTCTGTACCCTCAGGAATTGCCCATAGGGTAAATTCTCTCTGAGGGATTTAGGGTGATGGCTATCAAAACACAGCAAAGAGTTTTTCGCCATTGGTTTTCTGTATAATTCAGACTGAAGGCCTCCGGATGTAGAAAAGATCCTTAAGTCTAAAAAGGCGATCTCCGTTCTACTTGCCTCTATTGTAAAGCGAAGAAAGAGTGACTTCTCCTTGGATGCCGGTCAGTGACCGGCATCCAAGGAGAACTGCTGTCTCCCACCGCGGACCAGTTATTTACCTGGCTGCATTCCCTCACCCGGCTCCATTGTCAGACGCGTGAGGACAGCGCACCCGCCCGGCAGATATCTGGTTTACCAATGGGTCGCGCTCCCGTTAAATCCAGCAGACAGTATCTTCAGTAACTGCCTCGAACCTATGCTATATTTATGTCATCCCCCTCCAAACGAGGCAAATAATTGCGGAGTTGCAGACGCCCCTAAAACGGAACACACCTAAGAATTGTGACTTCCTTATTATTCAACCCAAACCAACCTAGAAGATTGGGCCATGCCATCTAACTTATACCGGCGCTCCCACAGAATCCCTAATGAAACTGCAATCTGAATTACGGTGCACCCACCCAGAATTACGAGCTCTCCCCGGCATCCAGGTCCCTCCCAAGTGAAGCCTAAACTATTCCGGGCCACGAACCTGGTGTTATAAATAATTACTTTCAGGCAATATCAATCTCTTGTCCTGATGATGATCCCGTGATACTTGAGCTAGGGATCGAAACGTCGACCTCAGAGTAGTTCATACATGTACTTATATGATACCATTGTTTGTATGAATGACTCCAGGATACACTGCTAATGTACATTTAATGCCAGTGACCTGTTAGCTCACTTCTGTTTGCCTGATAACTTTTCTCACTTACCTTTACCCTTTTGTCTTTCTCTCCTCTATATGGCACAGGACTGTGCCCCAATTTAACCCTTACTATTGGGTTAATTCTTGTACCTTGAGATCTTAAACAATTGAACCAATAAATATTCCCTGGCCGGCTGGTCAAGGAATCCTAAACTATATAGAATTCCATTGTGATCTATATCTACCATTTTTTCTCGTTATCTTTGTATGCTCGAGATTATCGGGCGGCCTGGTGGTGGCCTCTGTGTTTTATGTACCTCCGGGAGGCAATAAAAATAAGGCATCACTGGATGTTCTGTAACCAAAAAGGGTGCTTCCTGCCGAGTGATCCACCCTTCTGTGAGTGCTTCTTCTACCATCTCGGTAATTGTTTTGCGCATATCAGTTGTGGGGTCTCCTTCTAAAGGGCAATATGCCTGTCTGTTGTTGAGTTGTCTCAGGCACTCGTCCCGATAGTCACTGGTATTCATCAGGACAATTGCTCCCCCTTTGTCTACCGGTTTGATGGTAAGTTCTGTATGGGCAGACAAGGATCTCAAGGCATTCTGTTCAGCTTTGGAAAAGTTAAAAAACTGTCTTCCTCTGTAGAGAATAGTGTTTCAATGTCCTTTTCTACAGCCTGTTCAAATGCTAGTACTTGCACTGGTACCATATGAGGACCGGGGTTAAAAGTAGACTTCTTCTTGAGACCAGTGTTACTGTTTTCTGGGTCTAGTTCCTTCTGATTTGATTTAGAGAAGAAGAACTGCAAAAGGACCTTGCGAAAGAATTTGGCATTTCTATGTTAGTTTCAAAGTGGTCATTTCTGACGGTGGGCACAAAACCTAACCCTCTGTTGAGGACCTTATCCTCCAACGGGGTAGTAGTATAGGAGCTCAAATTGATGACGAGCCCGCCTCCACATTCACTGGTCCTGTTGTCTTGTTCTTCGATGTATTGCTCCTCAAGTTCCTCGTTGAGGGTGTCGGAGGGCTGAAGTGTACCTGGGGTTGTTGACCTCTTCTTCGTCCCCGGGGTCTTCCTCGGCCAAACCCTAAAAAAGGCGGCTGTCCACCATAATTCCCTGCAAACTGCGGTGGTGGGAAGGGACCCATCGGTTGTTGAAAGGGACCCATAGGTTGTGGGAACATCGGATTGCCAAATTGCCATGGCCCGGGTTGCCACCATGATTGATTTTGATTTTGGTTGCCTCTCCAGCTCCTCTGGTATCTCTTGCCTCTGGCTCCCCTTTGGGGATTGCTTTGATTTGAGGCCTTCAGTCTGAATTATACAGAAAACCAATGATGAAAAACTCTTTGCTGTGTTTTGATAGCCATCACCCTAAATCCCTCAGAGAGAATTTACCCTATGGGCAATTCCTGAGGGTACAGAGAAATTGCTCCACCAAAGAAAGCTATAACAAACATGCAAAGGCTTTACAACACCAACTCCACTGTAAGAAATACCCTCCGAGACTGGTGAAACAATCAATGAAGCGGGCAAGTAACAACAACAGACAAGCCCTGTTGGAACCTTCAGTGCCTAAAGCTGCATCAAATAGACTGACTTGTGTTAGCACGTTCGGGACTCTATCCAACAAAATACAGAAAATAGTAAAAAAACACTGGTCCATACTAAACTCTAGACAAGAAACAATCGAGTCACCTCTTTTTTCTTTCAAACGCGGTTCAAACTTAAAGGATCGTATTGTCCACACCAGACCCCAGATGAAAGTACCAAGGGCTCTTGGTACTATCTGGGATCTTCCACCAGTGGTGGGACATCATCCATGTGGGTCGTGCCAAGCTTGCCCACAAACCACCAGGTCAACTGAGATTGATATTGGCACGAATAGACCCTGGAGGCAAGTTAGATTTACCAACTGTAATAGCGAGAAATTGGTTTATCTGATCACCTGCCCATGTGGTCTACAGTATGTAGAAATGACAACTCGAAAAATAAAATTACGAATCTCCGAGCACAAGAGTACGATCCGTTGCAAGAGACAGGCAACCAAACTCACCACACACTTCCTTGAGAAACAACATGCCCCCACCGCTTTTTCCTGGACTGTGCTCGAAAAACCATATATTCCTACCCATGTAACAGACCACACAAATTTCCTTCTCCGCAAAGAACAGAAATGGGTGTTCAAATTGAACACCAACAAGAGTGGGCTAAACGACGATATACCATGGTCCGCTCTTTAACCACTCTTGTCAGAATATGCGAGCCACATAGTAGTCACCCTTATCTGCATTGATGGACAAATAGAGCATTATTATTTTCTAAATGCTTAGATCTAAGAATCGGACTGGAATATCTGTCCTTTTCACCTTTAAGTCCTGTTCAAATGTACACCAAATATACCATCAGAACACCTTTAACCAAAAACACTATTTTGTTTAAAATAACCCTCATAGTCTAGGTATGTATTCTTGACAATAATCAGAGAAAACACTTCTTTGGTGTATTTTCATATGATTCTTCAAATTCCTAATCTCATCTGACATACATGAGATGGCCCTACACATCGAGAGACCATTAAAATACACTTGAGAGACAATACCCTTCGGGACAGGATCATGTTAAATACTATCGAACCGCACCTCATAATAAACAATCTATGAAGCATTTGGCTCGTTGTGCGTGTAAGTTTCATAAACAATGACGATTGATCAATACACGATCCATCAACTCTATCAAGTGAGCGCCGTGCAATCCATTAACACTGTGTTTCGATCCGAGCCGGAATGTGTAGCGATAGCATGACTATAGATATAGCGTGGGTGTTATGTTTACTTGAGTTTCCTAGCAGCCACAAAACACGATGAATGACCAATACACGATCAGCTAGTCCGATCACGTGATCATTGTAGCACCTATCAGAACAAATCATTGGTCTCAATGAAAACATCTAGTGACAACAGCCCTGATTGGACGACCCGGTCACGTGAACGTGGCCGACCAATCAAGTTACAGCTTAAAACTGCATTCTCGACTCCGCACCGGCACCTCCCCAACCGGCTCAGATGGTGGTGTAGGAGTACCGACGGATAGGTAAGCCGAGCGCGAGCTTCTCTCTTTCACAACAAGGGTATAAACGCTAGCAAATGTCTCTCATACGCTAGCAAATGTCTCTATGGGCTAACTGCTGCTTTGATATCTAGAACGTCGAGATTAACTCCCTTTGTCTTAAATGCCACGAGTAACACCAATATGGGGCAATGGTGATATCTCGGCTCATTTGTTACTCAACAGGCAGTTTTAGACAGTCAGTTTCAAAACGATACACACCCTACGATAAACTTGAAAATAAGACTATGCTGCTATCCAACTCCTGGCGAATGGGGTTATTAGAAATAGTTCGCTGAAATATTTCTCGAGAGAAGATACATCCATGATGTATCAGGAAAGGCTCATTTTCTCCCGCCTGGGTCAAGTCAAGTCAAGTCAAGAGATTTATATAGCGCGCTACATACCTATAGGGTCTCAAGGCGCTTGAAGAAGGGTGGGGAATTACTTGTCGAATATCCAAGTTTTAAGTTGCTTTCTGAATGCTAGGTGGTTCTGAGTAAGGCGAAGGTGAGTGGGAAGTGAGTTCCAGGTTTTAGCTGCCAGGTAGGAGAAGGATCTGCCTCCCATGGTGGTTTTGTTGATTCGAGGTACAGTGGCAAGGGCTTGGTTGGAGGATCGTAGCTGGCGGGGGGGGGTGTAGAAGGAGAGTCGTGTGTTGAGGCATTCGGGTCCAAGTTCGTAAAGTGCTTTGTGTGCGTGGGTTAGGAGGCGGAAAGTAATCCTCTTATTTACGGGGAGCCAGTGGAGGTTTTTCAGGTGACCAGAGATGTGTTCTTTATGCGGGATGTCTAGTATGAGCCTGGCTGAAGCGTTCTGGATGCGTTGGAGTTTTTTCTGGAGTTTTGCGGTGGTACCGGCGTATAGGGTGTTTCCGTAGTCCAGGCGGCTCGTAACCAGTGCATGGGTGACCGTTTTTCTCGTTTCGGTGGGGATCCAGCGAAATGTTTTTTTGAGCATGCGAAGAATGTTGAAGCAAGATGATGAAACGGCGTTGACTTGTCTGGTCATCGAGAGTGAGGAGTCCAGGATGACGCCCAGGTTCCGTGCGTGGTCCGTCGGGATGGGTGCTTTTCCAAGGGCCTCTGGCCACCAAGAGTCATCCCAGGCGGAGGGGGAGGTGCCTAAGATGAGGACTTCTGTTTTGTCTGAGTTCAGTTTCAGACGGCTGTGCTTCATCCACTCGGCAACTTCTTTCATTCCTTCGTGTAAGTTGGTTTTGGCGGTGTGTTGTACAGTGCTTTGCTTCTTTCTTGAGCCAGCACTCTGGATCCCTCCCTAGGTTCTAGGTTCTGGAGCTCTCCTTTGCCTGGTTGGCAGTTGGAGCTGTGGTTGGACGGGGGGCTGTTCTACCTATACCTGTGCTGCAAATAAACCTCTGCTTCACTTACCAGCTTGTAGAGTCAACTTTTCATTTATAACATTTGGCGACTTGGACTAGTGGAGTGTCCAACCATCTTCTCTCCGTGTATTGCTGCAGTCAACAGAACCACTACAGTGCGGTAGAACCAAGAAATCAAGGAGCCCCTCAAGAACCCCGTGTGGACAGCGAAGACACCGACATCGTTTCTACTTGTGGGGTTACAAGTTCGTTTTGCGTACAGACCACAAACCCCTTTTAAACGTCTTAGCTCCGGGTGGGTCTGGTAAGGGTTCCCCAAGGTTGGCGAGACTGGCTTCTCGCTTGCAAGATTATCAGTGTGAGATCGAATTTGTCCACGGGTGGAGGAATATCCAAGCGGATTGCCTGTCTAGGCTCCCTATTCCTTCCACTTGTGGTGGTTCTGAGATTACGTCCGATGATCTAGCGGTTGCTGTTATGGAAGATGTTTTGTCGGTGGGCGGTGGTTCATTTTCCCGTGATGAATGGTCCAAGGGAATGGAAGAAGATCTGACCTTGAAGGCTGTCATCAGTCTTGTCTCTAATGGTACTAGGAGAGAAAGTACGGTTAGTCCTTCTGTCAGACCCTTCCTGAAAATTTTAGATGAACTTTCTTTAGAAGGTAAAGATGTTTTGATGCGAGGTGATCGTTTTGTCCCTCCCAGTCTATTAAGAAGGAGGATTCTAGACTTGGCCCATGAGGGACATTTGGGTCAAAGTCTCACTCAACGCCGTGTCAAACAGAACTTTTGGTGGCCCTCTATTGATAATGATGCAGTTGATTGTGTCCTAAAGTGTAGCTTCTGCAAAGAAGGGGAGAAGCGCCTCAAGGTCTTGGGCTCTCGGTCCGCACACAAAATTGTTTTTGATGATACTCCCTGGCATAGTGTCTGCATAGACTTCATAGGTCCCATGAGTGAACTACCCACCGATCACCGCTTCGCAATTGTTCTAATCGATTGTTTTTCAAAAAGGCTGTGTGTACAATTTGTAAAAGAGATCACCACTGATGCCACCATTAAGTTTTTGAAGGGTATTTTTATCAACGAGGGGTATCTTTCTGTCCTCATCTCAGACAATGGGACTCAACTCACCTCCTCGAAAATGACTTCATTTGTTAATGAGTGTGGCATCAGGCATCAGAAGACTAGTCTTTACAACCCACAGGGTAATGGCCTTTGCGAAAGGGTGAATCGCCTTGTCAAGGGTGTCATTCAGATGTTTATTGAGACTGGCTGTTTCTCTGATGAGCGTGTCCAGGAACTGGTCTGGGCCTACCGCTCCACACCTCACAAGAGTGGCGAAAAGTCTCCTTTTGAACTTATGCGTGGTCGCATTCCTGTAAGCAAATTGACCCCTGCTTGGTTAAAGGGTTCTGGCGGCGATGTCCCCTTAATTCATGACAATACCCTCTCTCCCATCTCTGTTGGTGACCTTGTTAAGGTTAAGCCGGGAAGACTTGCTAAGGGTCTCAGCAAGTTTAGGGGTCCTTACAGAGTCAAGAAGGTTTTTCCTCACTTCATCGTCTTGGCCAATGGTGAAAGTTGGAACTACCGCAGAGTAGCTCTCTATCAGAAACGTAAAGATTCTTCTTCTGATGACCTGTTTCCTCCTCAGAGTGTTGGTTGTAATGGTTATTTACTGTCTTCTGGTGGCCCTTCTGTGCCCACCCCCTTGTCAACTGGACGGGGGGAGGTGGGTGGTGGTGATGCCTCCACATCTTCATGTTCCTACTATAATGGTTCTGTGGTTAATTCTTCCGCTCCTGTCTCTCTTGCTCCTGCTTCTGTATCTTGTGATCCTGTTTCTTCCTCTTCTTCCTTGGTTGATGCTGGTTTGAGGAGCTCTCGCTCTCGTCGCCCACCCATGTACTTGAATGATTATGTGCATTAGTGTTTCTTTCTTCTTTCCCGTGTTTTCTTTCCTTACAAAGAGGGGAGATATGTTGTACAGTGCTTTGCTTCTTTCTTGAGCCAGCACTCTGGATCCATCCCTAGGTTCTGGGTTCTGGAGCTCTCCTTTGCCTGGTTGGCAGTTGGAGCTGTGGTTGGACGGGGGGCTGTTCTACCTATACCTGTGCTGCAAATAAACCTCTGCTTCACTTACCAGCTTGTAGAGTCAACTTTTCATTTATAACACTGTGTTAGGGTCTTTGGTGAGTGAAAGGATCAGTTGAGTGTCATCAGCGTAGGAGATGATGTTGAGGTTGTGTTGGCGAGCGATGGCCGCAAGGGGGCTCATGTATACGTTGAAGAGGGTGGGGCTCAGTGACGATCCTTGTGGCACGCCGCAGATGACTTCAGTGGCCTCTGACTTGAATGGTGGGAGGCGTACTCTTTGGGTTCTTCCGGTGAGGAACAAGGTGATCCATTCCAGTGCTTTTCCATGGATTCCGACGTTTCTGAGGCGCTGTAATAGGGTGCTATGACAGACTGTGTCGAAGGCAGGGGAGAGGTCGAGGAGGATGAGGGCGACTGTGTCTCCATTGTCCAGTAGAGTTCGAATGTCGTCTGTTGCTGCGAGGAGGGCGGTTTCAGTGCTGTGTTTGGCTCGGAAGCCGGACTGTGAGGAGTCGAGGGATTTGTTGGTTTCGAGGAAGGTGGCGAGCTGGTTGTTGACAGCTTTCTCGATGACTTTGGCCGGGAATGGAAGAAGCGAGATGGGGCGGTAGTTTTTGAGTTCGGTGGTGTCAGCTGTGGGTTTTTTCAGAAGGGCGCTGAGTTCTGCGTGTTTCCAGCTTTCCGGGAAGGTGGCGGAGTTGAGGGAGCAGTTGATGACATCTCGGAGGTGTGGTGCTATGATGCAGTCTGCTTTGTTGAAGATGTGGTGAGGGCATGGGTCAGTTGGGGATCCTGAGTGGACGGAGTTCATCAGGCGGATGGTGTCCTCAGTGGAGATTGGGTTCCAGTCATTAAGGATGTTCAAAGGGGGTGAGGGTCCTGCAGAAGGTTGGGTGGGTTGGTCTCCGGGTCGGTTGTCGAAGATGTTGTGGATGTCTGCGATTTTGTTGTGGAAGAATGAAGCTAGGGAGTCGCAGAGGGCTTGAGAGGGGGTGATGTCGTTGGAGTTGGCTGATGGGTTGGTAAATTCTTTGACGATGTTGAATAATTCCTTGCTGTTGTGGGCGTTGTTATCTAGTCGGTCCTTGAATGCTGCTTTCTTGGCAGATCGGATTAGTTGGTGGTGTATGCGGGTGGCGTTTTTGAAGGCGTCCCTGGTGCTGGTGTTTGGGTCTTTTTTCCAGGCCTTCTCGAGGGAGCGACAGAGTTTCTTGGATTTCTTAAGATCATCGTTGAACCAGGAGGCGTTTTTGCTGCCTAGTTTGATTTGACGTTTTTTCAATGGTGCTAGGATGTTGGCGCTGTTGGATAGCCATTGGGTGAGGTTAATGGCTGCTTGGTCTGGGTTTGAGGAGTGGGCGGGGGGGGTTTAGAAGAAGCGATGTGGAGATCTGGTCGATGGTGATTTTATTCCAGTTTCTATGCAGAGTGGGTTGAGGATGGTTGTGGGTTGTGGTCTTATTGTAGATAAAGTGAACGCAGCTGTGGTCCGTCCAATGAAGAGCTGTGGTGTGACTGCATTGAGACATGTTTGCTGGAGGTGAAGATAGGGTCGAGTGTGTGACCTGCAATGTGGGTGTTGGTAGTGACAAGTTGTTTGAGTCCGAGGTTGGCGAGATTGTCCAGAAGGGTGGTGGCGCTGCTGTCATTGCTCTTTTCCAGGTGAAAGTTGAGGTCTCCCAATAGGATGTATTCCTCAGAGGGGAGGGCGTGTGGGGTGATAAAGTCTGTGATGTCGTCACTGAATTGTGCACGGGGTCCTGGAGGCCGGTAGAGGAGGGTGCCTCTGAGTGTGGTCTTGGGGTCGGTGTGGATCTGGAAGTGAAGGTGTTCGGCGCTGACAAGGTTGACGTCTGAGCTGGTTGAGATGCGGATGGAGTTCTTATGGACGATAGCGATGCCTCCTCCTGTTTGGTCGGTGCGGTCCTTACAGATGATCTTGTAGCCTTCCGGGATGGCAATGGTGATGTCTGGGGCTGATGAGGCGTTCATCCATGTTTCTGTTAGGAAGGCGACGTCCGGGGAGGTGGTGTCTAGTAGATTCCAGAGGTCGATGGCGTGCCTGTGGACCGAGCGGGTGTTGAGCAGGATGCATTTTAGGTGGTTGGTGTCGGATATCTGTTGTGTGTTCGTAGATGAGGAGTTGTTCTTGGTGCCGTCGAACTTGCAGGAGTTGCAAGAGAAGGGTCCATGGGTGTGTCCAGGAGCGGTTTGGACGCAGTTGGGGGGACGGCCGGGGTTAAGGGCTAGGAGGGTGGTGGCATCGTAAGTAATGCGGGAGGGGTGGGTGGTACGGGGGCCAGGGGGTCTGGCGCTGGGCGCGGTCCAGGCGCGGACAGGCGTAGACGGGCTTACCTTTGGCGCACCTTCGGCGCGGCCGTAGCGCGTGGACGCTGTGCGTTGGGACATCTGACATAAATGGAGAGTGGAGGGGGAGGGGCGTGGGAGGGGCAGCAGGGAGGCGGGAGCGGGGCGAGGAGGAAGGGTTCTGGGAGACAACAACAAACAAAATGGAGGCAGTGAAAAGTCGAGTGAGGCTGGGGGCACTGAGATTAAAATCACAAGCGCTTTTAAGCAGGCGGCGTTATTGTGCAAAGATAGAACGCAGTGCCGTTTTCGTCGCGCTGTTTCAATGGCACCAACTATGCAACACTACTAATCACCAGAAACGCGGTCGCGCTATAACAATGGCACTAGCAAAGTTGAGTTACTAATCACCAGCAGCGCTAGATCACAAGTAGCGCTATAAGCGCAGTGAGGTTAAACAAATGCACAATTCAATGGCACAAACAAAGTTGAGTTACTAATCACAAGCAGCGCTAGATCACCAGAAGCGCTATGAGCGCAGTGAGGTTAAACAAATGCACAATTCAATGGCACAAACAAAGTTGAGTTACTAATCATCAGCAGCGCTAGATCACCAGAAGCGCTATGAGCGCAGTGAGGTTAAACAAATGCACAATTTAAGAGTACAGACAGTCTGTAGTCGAAGGGTGCGTTACGATACCACCAGGAGCCAGGGAGCGTGGGAGCGGCCGCGTCTGACGAAGTCAGGACGGTCAGAGCTCTGCCTTCTACGGAGTCAGCCGTAAGGGTCAGTGGGTGGGAGGGGCAGCAGGGAGGCGGGAGCGGGGCGAGGAGGAAGGGCTCTGGGAGACAACAACAAACAAAATGGAGGCGGTGAAAAGTCGAGTGAGGCTGGGGGCACTGAGATTAAAATCACAAGCGCTTTTAAACAGGCGGCGTTATTGTGCAAAGATAGAACGCAGTGCCGTTTTCGTTGCGCTGTTTCAATGGCACCAACTATGCAACACTACTAATCACCAGAAACGCTGTCGCGCTATAATAATGGCACTAACAAAGTTGAGTTACTAATCACCAGCAGCGCTAGATCACAAGTAGCGCTATAAGCGCAGTGAGGTTAAACAAATGCACAATTCAATGGCACAAACAAAGTTGAGTTACTAATCACCAGCAGCGCTAGATCACCAGAAGCGCTATGAGCGCAGTGAGGTTAAACAAATGCACAATTTAAGAGTACAGACAGTCTGTGGTCGAAGGGTACGTTACGATACCACCAGGAGCCAGGGAGCGTGGGAGCGGCCGCGTCTGACGAAGTCAGGACCTCAAAACACCAATGGACCCATATCAATCCCATATGAGTCATTTCTCTGTAGGTACCTTTCTATGTGCTTTATTTTCGTTTGACAGGGAGGCAATTACTTTTTGTTTTTTGCTTCCTTTCACTAGAGCGGTGCTTCCCTCGTGTCCTGAGCCGTGGCCAGGCGGGGTGGAGCCATTTGCTCCAACTATAATGGTAAGATGGAGTAATTTTGCGACATGAAGAACATCATATTTATATGTCTACATGTGGAGAAAATGTCAGACCAATGTGTGATCAAATCAAGAATACTGATTTATAGCTCAATGTGCAATACAAACATGATGCCTAGTCTATATGTATGTGGTCATTTTACATGTATTAGTCTGTGTCTTTTTTCTTGTCTTGTAGTGACGAATATATCTTCTGCGAACAAAAGAATACACCCATAGCATCAGGTGATCTTTTTTCATGTTGCAGCAATGCCAATATTCTGTCACTGTTTTTATCCATCACTTCACTTTCTGCAGTAGCATTTCTATATAATCCGGTCCTGATGAAAGCAATGGACTCTATAGTCCCTAGTATATTGCTGAAACATGTTGACCATCTTTACATCAGAGTAGATATTTGTTAAATCTACCTATGCTGCTTTTTTAACATTGGTGGAGCGAGCATAGAACCGAATAAAGCTGTCTTATTTCTGCTCCCTCACCCAATTTTATATACTTCACTCCCTTTTTTACACACCCTTTTTTCACAGCACTGCAAATCGGTCACCCACTTATTCAATTGATGGGTAGTTTGTGACACTCTACCACTATTGGCCATCACTTGGCTCTTGGGAGGTTATACCAACTGACACCCCGTTTGAGCCAGTGGTGTACCAATTTTTGTGGCCAACAGGAATGCCAAATGATGAAGGGCGGTTCCGAGTGGTGACTGATGGATATCCTGTGAGTGATCACTGGTATCCACCAATGCTCTCTATCACTGTTAGACGAGTTGACACTGTTCTATTAGTTTAATGAACCACACATAGACCGTACAGACCCTCTGACACTCTTATGTTTTTCTGCATTCGACTAGGAACTGTGCCTTGGGTTCCTCGAGCCTTATTTTTCTCTTCCTCTTGGCCGGTGGCCTACTGTCTGTAGCTGGAGGACTATTGTGCTGGAT
Organism: Lissotriton vulgaris; assembly: GCF_964263255.1. Classification (NCBI taxonomy): domain Eukaryota; kingdom Metazoa; phylum Chordata; class Amphibia; order Caudata; family Salamandridae; genus Lissotriton; species Lissotriton vulgaris. The sequence continues at coordinate 67,568,954 of NC_141699.1, forward strand.
ATATGAATTGTTGATACCTGAGTTCAAAGCGGATGAGGCTGGGCCTGCCGGCGACAGAGTGACCATTGGGCTAATAGAGTCGGGCTGAACCAAAGATGGGGGGACTAAGTTCAGTGACAAACGTTCGCCAGCCAGGTCCATTTCTTTGGAAATTACCCGTACCGCTCACGCAAAACAAACGTCCAGTGTACTGCTCTGAGAGTCCAGGAACTTGTAGGAGTGAGCGGCTTTCTTTTTGCCCATGTTCCAGGCAGTAGAACCAAGATTTCACTGTGCAGTGAGACCTCTGGCTTTGTGGCGCTTCGTGGTGATCTTGTTCATTCGAACAGCCAGGTCTTCAGGAAAGGACTCAGGGGCCTATTTATGAGCCTCTGCGTCACTTTTGCGCCACTGGTGTGTCACTTTTTGTGACGCACCAGTGGCGTAAAAAATGCACCATGTTGCGTCATTTTTACAAAGTGACGCATCTAGGTAGATGCATCACTTCGTAAACCCCTGCGCCACATTAGACCTGCACCAGGTATAATGTATGGAGGGTGGGCGTTCCCCCGCAAGAAAGGGTCGTAGGAGTGGCAAAGCTATGAAATTTCGCTGCGCCACTTCTAGGACGCCAATGCGTCAAAACCTTACGCCTGCCTCATGGCAGGCGAAAGACTGACGCAGGCCCTTTCACATGGAGCTTGCCCTATGTGAAAGGACACATTGCTGGAGTTGCATAATTTTTGTGACACACTCCAGCAATGCATCACTCTTGCGCCGTACAGATACGTCAGAAATACTGACATATCTGTAACTGCTTACGACATGATGCGTCATACAGTAAATATGACGTATCAATCTTGTCGCAAGGAGGGCATACTGAGAAGTGTCGCATTGCTGCTTTCATGCAGTGATGCGTCACTTCTCATAAATGAGACCCTCAATGCCTGGCTGTTCAATTGAACAGATCGCCATGAAGCAGCTAGCATCCCCAGCGCCTAGAGAGCCTCACAGGTTGTTTGCCGTGCTTTACAAATCCTGATTGATTGATTGACTGACCCAACCAGAAAAAACCTGTGTTTTCGGAAGAGAATATAAACCACACCCATGAGAGGATCCAATGCTTTCCAAAGCGGCCAAAGACAATACCACACTCTTTAACTAGCACTCTAAAAAAAGAGAAAGTAGAATAAAGAAGACAATTTAAAATCCCAGTACCTGGAAGGGTTGCCCAGTCCAGCCTCGTTAGGCTGTGGTCTTGGTCTGGGCACATCAAGTGCAGTGGGGGCAGACATGCTTATGAAGCACCCGACAGAACCTCTCCATAACCTTCTGGCTGTGGGATTGTGTTTACTCGAGAACTCCTTCCATGGTATGAGGGTCCTCACTGTGTCATGACAGGCTACTTGTGTGCAGATACCGGGCTGAGCTAGATGGTAGTCTGACACGCTCAGGCTGCACACGTATGTTTTATGAGTAACCAGCCCAGAGACTCTAGCTAGGCAGCAGTGGACCTTATATTGAAAGTCCATTTCCACAGAATTTTCCATGAGTGAAACTCAGTTAGTGAGACTCACCCACAGTAAAAGCCAAAACCAGGTAGTAAAAAGCAAAAAATCCAGGGGGATTAAATGTGCTGAACTCATTTTCTACAGAGTGCACCAGGCACTCTTTTTCCAGCAGAAGCATACAACTTTTGACCAATCAAATTCACATAAGTGCTTGTAGGTAAGTAAGCCAGAGGGTGCACCGCTTTACATAAGAGGCTAATAATGGCATGCAGTCTGGAATAGGAGTGGAATGGCAATCAGGGCATGCAGAGGATTAAATATATTTGATTTTAGTTTTTACGTGGGGAGTAGATAGAGGGTGAAAGCTGGTTGGAATTCATGCAATCTTGCGCACGGGAAAGTAAATATGAGTATTTACATATGTGATAGTACTTTAATTTTCTATGTAAATATATAGGGACTGAGAAAGAGGAGTATCTGTTGGCAGGTAGGAATGACTGAGCCTTCCACAAATTCCTGAAAAGTTTTCCACAGGGTAGACAGACGAGGATTATTCTTGTTGTGTTATATAGAAGATCACATGTCAGTGAATCCATGATGATCAGTTTGGGTATTGCCAGCTCCTGATCTTTCTCCTGTTTTCCAGGTGGCTGTCAGTGTCTCTTATGTTTGCTGGGAGGGAATTCCATAATTTGGCAACCTCTACAGAGACAGTAGAGCTGCTGGCAGTGATCTTTCTGTAAGGTGGAATGATTGCTTGTGGTACTAGTCTGTAACTTAAATTCATGGGTTGGGAGTATTTGTTGATTTTCATCCAAAGAAATTCAGGATCTTCATTGTTTATTGCCGTGTGAGTGATAAGTAACACCTTGAACGAAGATCGTCTTGCGTCTGATAACCAGAGAAGAGCATTCACGGCAAGGGAGATGTGTGAGTACGCCTTTAGTTGTAAAAGTAATCTTGAGGTTGAGTTCTGAATTCTCTGGAGTCGTCTCATGGCTGAGAGAAGAATCCAGTAACAGACTATTTGCATAATCAACTAGTGGTATTGTTGTTTGAACCTTTTGGGAAAATCCAAGATGGGGAAAAATGCCAGAAAATGTCTTTAAAATGTAGAAAGCTGACTTGGTTAGTTTGTCCACTTGAATGTTCACTAAGAGTGCATCACAATGCCAAGGTTTGGAACTTTCTTTGATATATTTGGCAGTGGTCCAAAATCATCTGGCCCGACTGTGAATAAATCATCATTTTTCCAATCTCCGCAAGTGATAATTTCAGTTTTTGATTGATTTGATTTAAGAGAGTTGTAGTTCATCCATTGGTCTATGACTTGGAGACAGTGTTTGAGTTTAGAGCTTTGGATGTCTTTGGGGTTTTCCAGTTTGAGTATTTTGTGTTTATTGTCCGCATGATTGTAGCAGGTAAGGTCAGATTTGCTGATTAACTTTGGGAGTGGTTCAATATAAATTTTAAAGTGGAAAGAGGGACGGTGACAGATTCTTGGGGAACTTCAACTTTTGTTTTGTAAGGTGTTGAAGAGAAGGAAGACACACACATCATGTTAGCCCTTTCATCAACATAGCAGGAGGTCCAAGCAAGAGTTATACCATTAATACCAATTTCTTTCAGACTGAGATCATTGATTTCAGAGCCCCACAAGACTCTGCCTTCAGTTCAATACTTCTGTTATGGCATGTTAGCTTCACTTGCTATTGCGATACAACTCACACCCATATGTGTTTCTCGGCACTTCAAATTCATATAGCTCTTGCTACTTCCCTCGTACCTTCTTACATGTTCCCCTTTTTCTTTTATACCGATGACATACAGCTAGTCTTGCATCTGGATGGTAACACCTCCAACTCCCAAGTACAATTCAAGGATTGCTTCTTAGCAATTTACCAGCTGAATGAATTACAACATCCGTAAGTGAACTGTGGCATAAGTGGGTACTAATAACCGGGGCTGCCCCTTCTTGTGGGCAGCCAGCTGCACTGGCGGCTATGGGAATGGGTAGTCTACTTATTCTGCCTAGGCAGCAGCTTACGATTCACTTTTTTTAAATTTAAAAATATTTTTATTGAAAATAAATTTTGCGTATCCAAAAGAAAACAAGCCGTTTGTCAAAATTCTTGGCAGTTCCGACAAATGTGTGCTGTTGGCTTAGTGGAGCCCTAGAGAGAAGAAGAGAAGAGAGAAGAAGAGGGGGGGGGGTGCATGCTGTCTACTGCCTCAGGTGGGCATCAAGAGCTTCCCACATGTCTTCCCTTGCAGTATGGTTCGCCGCCTGGTGTTTAGCGGTGATGTTGTCTGCCCCCATAGGAATGTTACCCAGTATTTTGACGGCTGCTGTGAGCAGAACGTCGACTAGTTCGCATTTTTCTTTGGAGTCAAGCTGGGGAGCTAGGAAGGCTGTGGCTATACTTCCTAGGCCACGCTGTATCTGGCAGCCTGTGATCGTGTCTATGAAGTCGTGGACTCTGTTCCAAATTGTTTTTACCTTGGTACCGTCATATAGCATGTGAGCTAAGTCTCCCCTTGCTTTGTGACAGTTCCAGCAAGTGCTGCTTTCGCTTGCCCCCACTGTTTCCAGCTTCGCTGGAGTCCAGTGTAGCCTATGTAGCATCCAGTATTTTGTTTGTACAAGTTGTGGGGTTACTTTGTTTTTGGACGCCGATGCCCATAGTCTAGCCCTCTCGTCTTCGTTTAGTGGTCTCTGTATTTTCTCTTCCCAGAAAGCTATTGTTTTGTTGTTTAGAGTAGTGGTGCATGGTGTGATTAGTTTGTAAATCTGCGCTGTTTGGTGGCCTATCTTGTTTAAATTTTGTGAGTACTGTATAATGGTGGGCTTGTGTTTCGCGAGGTTTGCTTTGGTGATGGCTGCTTCGATTTTCAGGAATTCATAGAATTCCTTGTTTGGTAGTATGTGCATCTGCTGTAGTGCTTTGTAAGTGAGTGGGTTGCCTCCTGCTTCTAGTTGTGCCGGCACTGTGATGCCCCTGCTGTACCACACTTTGTTGTCTAGAGTCTTCCATTTGTATGTTACTTTGGGGTTGTGCCATATCGACTCCCATTTGGAACTTCTGATGCTGACTTCGAGTTCTCTGTCTACTCTCAGTAGCGCAGTTTTTGTGCTCCGGAGTATTGCATTTTTAGCATCTGGGTGTTTGTTGGCCGTTATTGCCTTGATCGGGTCCGACCCCCCCAGGATGCCCCTTTCCAGGTCCAGCCAGACCGGCACATACTCTGGTGTAGGGGCGATCCAGTGTAATCCTTGTTTGGCAAGGCATGCCGTTTGGAAGGCCTTGTAGTTCGTGAGGTTCAGACCTCCTTGTTCTTTTTTCAATCTGAGCTTAGCTAAGCTGATTCTTGGCTCCCCCCCCCCCATAGGAACGTGTTGATTGCTTTATCTATATTTTTGTGGAAATCGGTGGTTAGGGTAAGTGGCAGCATGCTCAGCAAGTAGTTTAGCATTGGTGTGACCATCATCTTGACTGTCTCGATTCTGCCCCACCAGCTAATGAATTTGGGGCCCCATGTGTCTAGCTTGGTCCTAATCTTTTTCAGCATAGCCTCTTCGTTGTGGTCTAAGGTGGACCTAAGGTCCCTCCCGAAGAGGAGGCCTAGATATTTCAGGGGTTTCGTTTGCCACGCCAGTCCGGACGTCCCTAGGACCGCCCTGGTGGTGTGGCAGTTCATAGGTTTGCATTCGGATTTGTCCCTGTTCAGTTTTTATCCTGAGACATGTGCGTATTCCTCGATTGTTTGTACCAGGGCTTCTATCGACTCCTCTGGGTTACTGGTGGTGATCATTATGTCGTCGGCATACGCAGCCAGCTTGAAAGCTTGCCCTCCTACTTGTACTTCAGTTATACGCGGGTTGGTCCTGATCATGTGGGGGAGCGGTTCTATTGCTAGTAGGAACAGTCCCGGTGAGAGTGGACAGCCCTGCCGTGTTCCTCTGCCTAGGGTGAATGTTTCTGATGTGGATGCGTTGACCACAACTCGTGCGCGGGGTTCTTTGTATAGAGACATGATCATGCCTCTATATTTCTCCCCTAGGCCGAACTTGCGCATACATTGGTCTAAGAATGGCCATGAGACTCTATCGAAGGCCTTTTCCGCATCTAGTGCGATCATAACAGCCTTCTCCCTGCTATTTGCGGTGCGGCTTATTAAGTGACACAGTAGTCTGGTGTTGTCTTGTGAGAGTCTGTTTTTTAGGTAGCCCACTTGCGTTTTGTGTGTAAGAAGGGGAAGGAGTGTATTTAGCCTTGCGGCCATAACTTTGGCGTAGATTTTACAGTCAACGTTAATTAATGAGATAGGCCGGTAGTTCTGCGGGAACTGCGGGTCTTTCCCATCTTTGGGGATGACAATAATGTTTGCCTCTGCCATTGAGTTGTCATACAGCCCCTTTCTGCGCATGTCTGGAAGACTCTGACCATTGTGTCCTTTAGGAGTGGTTGGAACTGTTTATAGAATGTGACGGTGATCCCGTCTGGCCCTGGGGCTTTGTTGGCTTTCAGCGAGTCTATAGCCATACCTACTTCTGTTCTGGTTATGTTTTGCTCTAGCGCCTCTCTCTGTTCGTTGCTGAGTTTGGGCAGGTCTAGTTTGTCTAGCAAGCTTGCCCCTCCGTCTGCGCCTAGTGATGAGTCAGCTGTGTACAGTTCTTTGTAGAAGCCTCTGAAAGTTTCAAGAATTTGTTTGTTTGCCGTGTGTGTGGTGTTGTTTTTGTCCGTGATTGCTGCGACTGAGTGCTGCCTTTGTTTAGCTTTTAGGTATCCTGCTAGTACCCTTCCTGCTTTGTTTGCTGAGCACAAGTTTATGGATTTGTATTTGTTAATCCATGTGGAGGCTCTCTCACTTAGTATCCTGTTCAGTTCATACTTCTTCTTTGTGAGTGTCGTTAGTGTGTTTCCGTCTGACAGATTAGCCGTATGGTTCCCTTCTAGTTCCTTTATCTGCCCCTCCAGTTCTCTGATTTTCTTGTTCCTGCCTCTGTTCATCCTTGCCTTGATGCTCAGGAGTTTCCCTCTTATTGTGGCTTTGAGTGCATCCCACAGTGTTGTGACTTCGGTGTCTTTTGTGTCATTAAATATCAGATATTCCCTAATTGCCTCTTCTATTTCGGTGACGTTTGTGGGGTTCTCTAGTATGTCGCTATTGAGGCGCCATCTCCGGCTTGGTATTTCATTGTGTTTCCCGCTTATGGAAAGGGAGATGTGAGCGTGGTCTGAAATTGTTATGGGGCCTATTTCCGTTAATTCCGTTAGGTGTGTGTGTGTGTGTGTCAGACATGAGTATATAATCTATTCTGCTGTATGAGTTGTGTGGGTACGAATAGAATGTGTATTCTTTGTTGCTGGGATGCTGTAGTCTCCACGGGTCTGATAGTGCGAGTTTGGTGCATTGGTTTTTGAGTGTGTTCTGTTCTTGCGTGGCGTGGCTGGGTCTGTGTGGGTGTCTGTCTGTGGCGTTGTCCATCACTAGGTTCATATCTCCAGCTGTGATTAGCAGTTCCCCCACTGGGATGTTGCTGAGCTCGCTTTCTACCTCTTCCCAGAATTTTTTGTCTGTTGCGTTGGGCCCGTATATGTTTGCTATGTGCATGGTCTCCTCCCCCCTTTTGATGCATGTGAGTAGTCTTCTGCCTTTTGTGTCAGCGTGGTGGTCGTGGACCCTGAACTTGGCTTTCTTGCTGATAATAGTGATCACTCCCCCCTTCTTATTCAATGCTGGTGAGCACACTACCTCGCTTATCCAGTTTGCCTTGAGCCTGTTCGCGTCCTCTATGGAGACTCTGGTCTCTTGGAGGACGTATATGTCTGCTTTTAACTTATTTAAGTATTCTAGCGTCTTCCGTCGCTTGACGGAGTGATTGAGGCCTTTGACATTCAGGGATACGATCTTTATGTCCGCGGCTATCTGTGCTAGGCCCTGGGTGTTGGGTGTCGTCATGGTGCGTTGGTCATGTCGCTGCTGCCTGAGCTGGTATCTAATTTGATGCCTTGTTCCAGTTGTGGGGCTACCGGTATTGTTTCCACCCTCGAGTGCTCAAGCCCCCCCCCCCCGGGGTGTGATAAGGACTGGGGATGTGTGTAGGGTTAGAAGAAAGTAGGACAAAGAAAGTAGGTAACTCCACCAGGATGTGATTGTCTGTGCTTCATGGCCTCCCCTTTGGCCCTCTCCCCCTCCCCCTGTCAACGTACTGTAAACGTGCAACAGCAACGGTTCTCCGCCTCCCGCCCCCCCGGGTGTGTCAAGTCCTCCTCGCCCCTCTTCGTGCTGTGCATACATTAAAAGGATATTCTTTGCAGAACACTGAGCCAGCCCGTGAGTTAACACTTCCTGAGAGTTGCATAATACTGTATGGTAAGGTAGTACAGAGTACATTGTTCGTTGAGGTAGATGGGTACTGTAGGCCATGATTCCAGTGTCAGTTTCTTCGATTGCCTGAGCCCCTCTGTGTTTGGCAAAACTGAGGTGACCATATAGAGGTAGGCGTTGTACAAGAACTCGTGCTAGTGCTGTGTCTATCCTCAGCCTCCTGCTTCCCCTTTTTCCCCGGTTTCTAAGCCGTCCGATGATGCCCTTCTTTTTGCAGTTCCTGGGCTGTTTTGTTCCATCTCCTCTGGCTCCGGTGCTCGGAGGTAACTGCGTAGCTCGGCCGGGTCGTCGAAAGTGCTTGTGCCTCTTCTATTGGTTATCTTCATTCTTGCTGGCCCTGTAAAGCTGCACGTGTTCTTGGCCTTCTTCAGTGTGTTCAGTGCCAGGAAACCCTTTCTGGTTTCTACCGTCGTCATCGAGAAGTCTTGGGTGATGATTATTTTTTGTCCATTCCATTTGAGTGTTTGGCTTCTCCTCGCAAAAGCGAAAATGGCGTCGGTATGGTTTGCTCTCAGGGGTCTGCAGATGATGGTTCTGGGTCCTTTCATGTGCTGTTGCTTCACGGCCGGTACTCTATAAGCTTTATCTATTTCGAAAGCTTTTTCGAAGTGGAGGGCTGTCAGTGTGGGAATTAGGGTTTCAAGTAGAGCTGCGCATGATCCTGCTGCCACTTCCTCGTCTTCTGGCACTCCCAGGATCCTGATGTTCCCCTTTCTGCTTCTGTCTTCCTGTTCCGCAAGCATTCTCTGCATATCACTCGATATCTTGGAGATATAGCGTACATCCCTGTCTGTGGTGACTGCTTTGTCTTCTATGTCGCTTATCCTTTTCTCTGCCTCACCCACTCTGCTGGGGATTCTGTTCTGGTCTGCTCGTATTGCAGTGAGCTCTAGTTGAACGTTGTCCATAGAGTCTTGGTGGCCTTGGCCAGGTCATTGGCTTCTGTTATCTTTTTGACAAGCATGTCCATTGCTGCCTCAGTGTTGTGGATGTTCTTCATTCTGATTGGCGAGTCAACCAAGTCTTTCTTAATTTTTTTGTTGTCGCTGCCCAGTGTGTCCTCTCTCCCGGACATTCTATCAAAGCCTCTTCTTTCTAGGTAGATGGACAGCCTGTCCTTCTTTTGCTGGTCTGCCTGCTGGGTTCCCAGGTGTGGGCTGTTGGTTGTGGTGCTTAAGTGTTTGGCTTTTGTGGTGTCCTTTGTGGAGTCCCCAAAGGTGAACCTGCTGGGCCACCTTACGGTCCTTGTTCTTGTTTTCCCGGACGCCAGGGCTTCTGCGGCAATGTTGTGTGGCCGTTTGGTTGATTTGTCTGGCCACCCCCTTCTTCGTTTCGGGGTCGACTGTGTAAGCGCCGTTGCTGGCGTCTGTCGGTGTTGTGCACAGCGCTCGTTTCCGGATTGTTCCTTTGTTGCTTGTCTCTTAGTGTTTGGTGCCCATTCATCCCCACCCGATCGTTATTGCGGTCCAGCCGCTGTCATAGTCTGGTGAATTGTTGGTATTCCCACCGGGGGACTGTCCCTGCGAGCTTGCGCTTGATCAGTGTCGCTTGTAGGTTTTGTTCACTCGCTCCTTCGGCCGTCCTCCTGAGTGGTTGATGCCCACCTTAAGATGGCCGCCGTACTCGTTCGGCTTTGTTGTGAGCCGGGGGGAATAGGCGACCTTCGGCCGGTGAAAGCAGCTGTTGGCCACTGATTCCTTGGTACGGCAAAACCGCCGAAGCTGCCCCTTGTTGCTTGCTCTCTGTACTTTAGACCCCTTGTTGTGGCGTGCAGCCGTATGTCCTTCTTAAGATGGCCGCCGCCCTTGCTTTGCGACCTGCATTATGTCGCTGTTGGTCTGGGTTCTTGGGTTCTTGGGTTCTTGGATCCCCCTGTGTTAGGTCACGGTCTGATGATCGTCGGATTCTGATTGCCGGTGCCCCCACGCGGGGTATGGCCCTTCGAGCCTGCGCGCCTTGTTTGCCTCGCTTCCTGACGCCGCTGCCTTGTTATTGTCGTACCGCTTAAGATGGCCGCCCTAGGCTGATAGGATTCGGTTCCGCTTTCTCCAGTATCAGAGCTTCAAGTGTTTGCCTGGTGGGACTTTGCCTTCCGCGATCTCGGCTGCCTTTGCCCTTACCTCCGCTCCTGATTCCAGCGTTTGAGGAGATCGGGCGCATCTGGTGGTGGCGTCTGGTGGTGGATTCCGTGTCGCGGTGTCAGCCCTCCGTCCTACAGCCTAGTGTGTCATCGCCATCTTGGTCCGCCTCCTTCTTTGGTTGCTCCCTCGGAGAAACTAACTGTTTCTTCCTTCTACGCTATTTCTGCGATGGCGCCGGATTGCTTGCCTTATGCCCCTTATGTTCCCACGTCTACTGATCTGCTTCGCGTGAGGAATTGGGCTCTTTTCGCTATGTTGCTCGCCGTTTTTTTCCCCGGGGTTACGGAGCTCTCGAACTTAGGCAACCGCCTGCGTTGCCATCCACGCCACGCCCCCTATGATTCACTTTTGATGCTAACCCGACCCTCAAAACCAACCCAAATTACCAGTGATTCCCATTGGCTTTTACCTCCTAAAAATCTTGAGAAAAAGTTCCCTTTTTTCTACCTTCTATTGGCAGTTATCTTTACCTAGGCCTTCCTACCTATCTGGCGACTAGGATTCCAGTGGTGCAATTTCAGCAGCTCACCTAATTTTGAGGCTCAACTGGTGAATTTCCAGCTCCCTGCACCTAACCATGGGATACTAGGTGCCTAAAGTCGAGCATAGTTCTTTAGCATGTCCTTCACGAGGTGCGTGGGAGGGAGGATCCCCACGTACTGGTGTCGATTGACCTGGCTCAGGCCTTTGACACGGTCAGCTGGGGGTATCTGTTGGAGGTGCTCCAGATGGTGGGGCTGGGGCCAGTGTTCTGCAATTGGATCCGAGTGCTATATGGGGCACCCCGGGCTAGAGTTCGGCTTGGTTTGGCCCGCTCTGAGGAGTGGTCCTTGGGGTGGGGCATTCATCAGGGGTGCCCCCTGTCACTGCTCCTATTTGCCCTGGCGATAGAACACCTGGCGGTCTCTGTTAGGGCTGAGATGGTGCACTGGGGCATTAGGGTGGGCGATACCGTGAACGTGATCTCCCTTTATGCGGATGACGCTCTGTTCTATTTGACCTCCCCGAGCGACTCGCTCCCCGCTTTGATGCGGTTGCTGGACCGCTTTGGCGCGGCCTCCGGGCTGCGCATTAACCCTGGGAAGTCCCTGATTTTTCCGCTTGCGGGATGTGCGGCCGGTCCAGGCGTGAATCCCCAATGCCTGGAGCTGAGATGGGAGCTGGAGGCATTCCGATATTTGGCCATGTGGCTTCGACAGACGAACAACTGCTGGCCCGCAACGCTGAACGGGTGCTCCGCTCCCTACACCAGTCTGTGTCCTTCTGGAATACGCTGCCTCTCTCCCTTATGGGGTCCCAGTGTGAGAGTGGTATAATATACACAAATCAAAAATTATTCTACACAAACACTGAATGGATCCACACTGTTTAATTCACAATGGGATAAGGTATACTGAATATACAAAACAAATTATCAAAAGATGTAGGCGGTTGTACAGTACCCCAGGGAAGGAGAGGGGAAGGGAAGTGGTGATCAAGTGAGGATGTGGAGATGGAAGGAATTGGTGACAGTAAAATCAGTCAATTGGCGAAACTATACTGGCGAATTAGATACAAAACAAAAGGACCAAAAGTTTGGCGTTTGAATCAAAACGGCATACTTCACATAATACAATCAATGTTATAATGGTGGCGTGAAGTTGACAATGAAATAGGTTGTTGACAACAACCTATTTCATTGTCAACTTCACGCCACCATTATACACCGATTTGTGTATATTATACCACTCTCACACTGGGACCCCCTCCTCCTAGTACTCTTAGAACCCAGGTCCCAGTGACTATGTTTGGGTAAACCCCCTCATTTATACACCACTCTCTCCCTTATGGGGCGGTTAGCGATTGCTAAGATGGTGATGTTGCCTAGAATGTTATATGTCGTGCAAAATACCCTATGCCCGCTTCCCCCATGTATATTTTGCACGCTCAACTCGCTGCTCACATCTCTGCTCTGGGCGGGCGGAGCAGAGTTGCCCTGCGCACTGTGGTCCGGAGTTGGGTTGAGGGTGGCCTCGAGGCCCCGAGGTTTGACCTCTATTATAATGCGGCACAGCTCTTGCCAGCCGCGAGGTGGTTCGCAGATACAGATAACTGGGAGATGCAGCTACTGGCGGGTAGCGCGGACGAGAAGGCTCTACGAGAGGCTTTGATGCTGGGAAGGGGAGCAGATGAGGCCTTGCCCTATGTGGTGCGACACACAGCAGAAGTCTGGCAGCGATTTGTGGAGAAAGATTTGCGGCAGGCCCCCTTTCATAGGGAGCTACCGGTGTGGGTCTTGGCCCCAGTGCTCCGGAAGGAGGAGAATTTGTCCTTCCGGGAATGGCGGTACGGCGGATGTGAGACTCTAGCAGATCTCTATCCAGATGACTCCTTCATGTGTTTTGAGCGCGCCATGGAGGCCTTTAACTTGGGCAGGGGACAATACCTGCACTACAGGGGACTCCAGGAGGTGGCAAAGACGACCTGGCCTCAGTTCCCAGAGGCGCCTCCGGTGACTCACACCCTCAACATCCTCCTCTCGTGTGGTAGAGGAAAGCAGCTGATCTCCTTATTATACTCAGCTATGCGTCAGGACTCGGTCCCGCCGGTCGTACCATCCTGGGCGGCTTGGGAGGCGGACCTGGGGATGCCTCTCGAGCTAGGACAGCGCAAACGTATTGGGCTCCTGACCCGGAAAGTCTGATGTAATGCACGATTCAAGCTGATCCACTTTAATTTTGTCCACCGCACCTATATGCCCCCGGTCACCCTGCATCGCATCTCTGCGAATAGGCGGGACAACTGCCCTAGGTGTGGGGCGGAGAGAGCTGGATTCTTACATTTGGCCTGGGAAAGCCCACAGGTCGGTAGCTTTTGGAGCGAGGTGGTGGACCATATTGGCCATGTTACGAGACTCCGGATTGCCCTGGATCCGCTCCAGTGTCTCCTGGCCCTGGTACCCAAGCCCAAAAAGAGGAATTTGTCCTACAAGTTTCTACAGTTGTTGCTGGTGTTGGCTAGGCGGCGCGTATCTATAACTTGGATGGGGCAGAAGGCCCCTGAGGTATCCCTCTGGCTTAGGGATGTTAGAGAGTGGGCCCTGGCTGAGGAGACACATATGCAGCGCTCGTGCCGCGATGAAAGGCTTCAGGAAGACTTACTTGCTTGGAGGATGATGTGTGCAGAGGGGTTGCCTGATGATGACTCGGATGCCACTAGTGCCGAATTGTTCACCCCTGAGGGGTCTGGAGTCGAGGAGGATGGGGAGGGAGACGGGGTGGAGGGCCATGTCTCGGGGTAATGCCCTGCTGGGCGCGCACTAATGTTCCCTATATGACACTGTGATTTGTTTTGATTCCCAGAGGATTGCTTCTAAATGTGCTGTCTGCACCTTAACGGGCCTTGAGTAAATAACCTGGCTTTTGCACGTACTCTATTATCAATGCCATGTACGGGGGGTTGTTAGTTGTTTTCTATTAACTGTGTTTCTATTGAAAAGTGTGTCTGTTCTGAACGATAGGAGAGGGGCTCCATAGGCTACGTAGGAGCAGCAATCCATGAAAACCAGCGGATACTGGAGATGTGCGTGTACTGTATGCGAACGCCTTTGTTTCTTTTGGCACATTTATCGACCTTACGCGCCCGGCCTCCGGGATGTGGGCCGAATGGCTGTGTATTATCCTGAATGTTGCATGCGGCTAATTTCGCCTCTCGGAGCTTCCGAGAAATTATACCTGATTGTGTCTCCTATGTGTTCCGCAATAAACATATTTAAAAAAAAAAAGCATAGTTCTTTAGAGTATTGCATCCTCATAAAGGCCTGCCATCCATGCCTGATTGACCCCCTGCCATATTAGTATGGCTGGGGGGTCCGCGGCAGACGGAAAGACCGGCTGACGCTTTTCCGCCGGTCGACTCGTCGACCAGGCGGAAAAAGGGCATAATATAGTGGCGGTTTCTGCAATACACAGCTATCCATATTATGATGCAGGCGGAGAACAGAATTTCCATGGCAGGCGGTTCTTGCTTTTGGGGGCCCATTGCGGGCCCCCAGGGTGTTGGGGGTGCACATGGGGGGTACCTTTGGTACCCCGCTACATTTGCATGTACAAGGTGGCAAGCACAGCGCGTGCCTGTCACGTTGAGCATGCAAATGCACAACATGCTTTTTTTACATTGCCGCGGGTGCTGCTTACATAAACGCCCGCCGCAATGTAAAAAATGCGGGATGCCCCCGCCAGTGTGACAGGCGCATCCTAATTTGAATGGCGGGACTGCCGCAACATCGGCGGTCGGTCCTGTGCTACGATGCCCCGCCATAGTAATAGGCCCCCAGGTCTCTTTCTACTTGGGGCCTTACTCTCTGCCAGTACCAATACTCCCATTGTTCATTGTATTAGTCTCTCCCCCATGGCAGCAAGCAGAGCCTTTTTATTTTGTATCAGCCAAAACTGCGACACCCTCCAGCACTCGCTGAGACCTTCTCCTATTGCAGAAATGTCTTAAAACCTGGCTGTTCTTTTGTTTAAACTTTATTTTCAGTTTTCTCATTTAAACCAAGAATATAATAAAACAGAAAACAATCTGTTTCAGATACATGTCCACATATGACAGTCCATGCAACAAGAGTGAAATAAAAATACAGTAAAAATAATAAGTCCCTAAAATCAAAAGTCCCAGATGCATATAGTATGTCAACCAGCATACAGTAGGTCAGGTCCATTTCAAAAGCTGCTAGTTTCCAAAGACAGTGTTCCAAGCTTTATCAGACAGTACATCTTCAGCTGGGAAGTCATTGGCCAATGGGTATGCTTGCTGCTGGGGTGACCACGTATCGTTGGGTCATAAGATTTGTGGTAGCAATGTGGAATATGTACCCATATTGTTGTTACAGTAGATGTGGTCTCTGGTCCAGTCCTCCATGGTGGTGGATGGCACTCTGCCCCATTATATGGCTGCTCTACATCTTCCGGATAAAAGTGCCGGCATTGAGTATCATCTAACAGTTGTAGGATAGTCTTTGACATAGCCCAGTAGAACCTGCAGTGGCAATTGAGATACGTTAATATCTATCTTCTTAGAGAGAGTAGCAAAGATCGACTCAGTGCACCAGGATAGGGAGAAGGTCCATGTACATGAACGGTATCAGCTATTGGGTAATTGCATGGTGGACATTTGGAATCATCAGTGAGACCAATGGCTTTCAGTCCAGCAGGCGTGTAGCGCCTTCTAGAAAGGTAATTAAAATGTAACCATGTATGTCCCATGTTCAGTGAGATATTACAGATCTTGAAGCATGTGAAATTCCAGATAGTGTCTGTAATTGGCACATCCAACTCGACCTTCCACCTAAGTCTGGCTGGAGAGATGGAGGACTGCGGGCCATCCATCATGGCGGAATACAGGGCTGTGACAATGCCACGTGGGGAGAGGGCGGCGAATGCCTCTGTTAATGCAGCGAGAGCTGGTGTGGCAGGTGGGAATTGAGGAAAACGTGCTGGTAATATTTTCTTTATCTACCAATATAATTTTTTTACCAATGATGAAGGCCCACCCATCTGCTTACATGCTTCAATTGTGATGAACGTTCCTCCAGGAAGAAAGTCCCCCATTGTATGGAAACCTTGGGATTCCAGTTGCGTCCGTGCTTCCTGCGCAAAGGTGAGGGGCAAAAGGGGGCATCGTGGACCTCATGGCCCTGAGCCTGCTGCCGGGCAAGGGCCACACCTGCCAAGTATTCATCTGGGCAGGCAGTATTCGGGTTCTCTGTATGTATGTAGGGTGGTATAGTATAGAATTGAGTGGAAGTGGAAGCAACAGCTTCTGATTTCATATGTCTGGTACCCGCCCTATAGTATATCGCGCCACTATCAGGATTACTCTTCAGAACCCTAGTCAGTGTGCCACTAGGCCAGTCACCTCTCCATGTCGCCTCACCGCTGCATCTTTACTGACGTATTTCACCTCCCTGTCTGCTTCCTCCTGGACCCAGAGCAATGTTGCTTGAATTTTTGGGAAATTGAAGAGTCCTGAGAGTGGGAACAGCGATCCTTGTTATTTTTTTAGAAAAGCCTGGCTCTTCTGTACCTCCCTCTGTTGTCACCTGCCTTCTTGTTTCATTTTGGAGCTTGTACCACAACATTTTCTAGGGTAACAGCTGTGCTCTATCAATTCATTCATTCATTCCTTGTGTCTTGATGCTCTACGCCACTTCTAATACTGCCCTGCTGCTGTTCAAGAACAATACGGTCGCTACAAAAAGCATAGTTAATTTAAGATCAGATTAATACAATGTGTATTACCACAGTTGTCAGAATCTCAGTTTCTTTTTAAAAAAAATATTTTTATTTTGTAATCAAAGAATGGTGGGTTGTGCGAAAGGCAAAGTTTTTTCCTATGTTTTACTCCGGCAAATACTTACAAGTGACATAAATATGTAGTATTCCCTATTGCATTAATTTGTTCTTAAATGAATAAGTCTTTTTGTAGGGGGCGTTGTTCCTTTAAAATGGCGTGTACCCGTGGTCCCTATGCACCCCTGGGTTCCCTTTTTGTGTGTACAATGTGCAGGCAGATGGAGCATCCTCTGAGAAGATATAATGTCTGCTCAAAGCACTTACATCATCCCTCATTAACATTACCTTAAGATAGGGTCTCCAAAGCCCAGTTTTGTCACCATAAGGACCATGTATAGACCACTCAGAAGCCATGCTACTGTCTAGATGAGATTGCACACTTGGCCATTCCCCTTACTCTCAAAACAAACCATTAGATGTTTGTAAGTGTCCTTAATACTGAATCTAATCATTCGTTTCCACCGCAGGTTGTCGAATGATTGATTATCTGGCCAACCCAGGATTGAGGCTCAATTCCTGACCATCTTTTCATCACAAATCCCACTGTGAAGAATGTAATGTCTTCTCTTAGCTTGGGCTGGCCCTGTGTTGTTAGATTTTTCCTACAAAGCATGCCCAGTTAACTCATGGAAAAACATTGTTATTGGCCAGAGTCAGACCTTCCTAGAACCAGCGCCTGTGTTCCAAAACGTACTGCTTACCTCTCTTTAGATGACCACGCCCGCATCGATGCTGCATCTGGAAATGTTTAAGCACCTCCCTAACTCCCTCTTCTACCACTGGGAGTGAAGTCAAAACTTTTCTTTTTCAGCAATATTTTGGGTATAGTTTATTTTAGTGTAATCAATTTAGATTTTACTACACTAATTGGTTTTTAGTCTATTTTTATAGCATTGGAGCTGCTCCGACAGCTATAGGGGTATACAACCTTTACAACGAATCTTTTACCACGCACTACCATTACAATGCAGTCATTACAACGCAAACCATTACAACGCATTGCGCTGGGGGGCGCTCTAGGATAGGGAATAAGTTTAATTTACTATCCAACACCTTCCCTAGTGTCCACGGGGACTGGAGTTGGAATAGTAAATTAAACTTTTCCCTATCCAGCACCCCAAAGCGCTATGCGTTGTAAAGGCATGCGTTGTAAAAACCGCGTATTAAAGGCATGCATGGTAAAAGAATGCGTTGTAACGTCATACATTTGCTATAGGGGAGACTGGCTCTGGCACATCGCTATGGCCGTCACCTACCCAGCCGGACTTTGGACATTTGTCACGTTTTCCTCCCCGCTGCTGTCTCCTCCTGTGGTTTACCAGCTTTCCCGGGTATGCACCTGTTACAACGCATTTTTTACTCCGCACTACCACTACAACGCAGGCATTACAACGCATACCGTTACAACGCATGGCGCTGGGGGGCGCTCTAGGATAAGAGGTAAGTTTAATTTACTATCCAATACCTTCCCTAGGGTCCACGGGGACTGGAGTTAGAATAGTAAATTATACTTACCACTATCCAGCACCCCAAAGCGCTATGCGTTGTAGCGGTATGCGTTGTAAATACCGCGTTGTAATGGTATGCGGAGTAAAAGTATGCGTTGTAACGACATACATCCGCTTTCCCGTTATTTCTGATCTTGATTTTCATGTTCATCTGTTTTTTTGGAACCTTATGTAAAGCCGTTGAGACGACATGGCCATTGCCTGGTGGAGCCGCTTGGTTCGGCTATAGAGGAGATGGGCGCCCGCGGCCGTCACCTACCCAGCCGGACATTGGTGCATGGCACTCCTCGTCCTTTCACTGCTATCACTTTATATCTTCCTCCGAGGACCTCCTCTCCCTCTCTCAGAATCCCTTTTCTTGCCCCCATCTTCCTTCTCACCCTCTCTTCTGATCCTGACCTGCCGTCTTGTTCCGTCCTTTGTCAGTTCCTTTCTCCCTGCTCCCACTCATTCTAAGTTTCTCTTCTCCCTCTTTTCCCTGACCCCTATTTTTCTCTCGCTCCCATTGCTCCTTAATATCTTCTGTTTTTGTAATGATCTAATCATTAGATGTATTTGTATAACCTTGTTTTTCCTGTTCCTAGCAACGATCTTTCATGTAAATTTTGTAACGTTTGTAATATGCTAAATTCCTCATGTAAAGCGCTCCGATACCTCTGGGTCTAGCAGCGCTATATAAAAAGCTTAAAATAAATGAATAAATTAAAATAAAATACATTATTCTGTTTACTATATTTTTCTTCCTGTATATTCATTGTGTATGCATCATCATTGATTTGTACAGCAGTTTAATTGGAACCGTAAATCCCTGGGAAATATTTGCAATCCTAAATTCTCAACATAAACAGGGCTCAAAAGCTAAGCACGCCTGTCAGCAAAGGGTGCTCAAAAGCGGTGCATTATTCTGAACATCTAAGCTCATCACAGGCCTGTTCCTGCTCGATTTTGTGTGGCTGAGCGCTACTTGACTCTCTAAGAATTTTGAACGGTGATCTCTGGCACATTCACATGAATTAGCTTTGAGAATGTGCATTTGTTAATTGAGAAGATGCAATGCAGCATTGACCAAGACTGGCCATTGACCACCTCCCACAGAACCAAGAAAGAGCTATCAATGCATCAATCCTTACCAAGTTCGGGTTGAGTGAGTTTGTTTGTTTCTATAAATTGGGTGCCTGGGCGCCACGCGGCCTATTTTTATGCAGCACAAACAGAGAGGTCGAAAGAAAAGCATGAGAAGCACAGTCAATAACTATCACAAAGGCAGACTGACTGGGCTTATTAAAGTCTCTAGAGATAAAGAGTGGCTCCCCCACAGACATTATCCCAGCACGTATTATGCCCACTCTAGCTAAAGCCCTAGGACCTACCATCCAGAGATTAATAAATCTCTCACTTAGTACGGGGCAGGTCCCACTTGGATGGAAAAAGGCACTGGTTAAACTTCTCAGGAAAAATACCACCATTTCCTGGAGTGAGCTTAACAATCTCAGACCAATATCCTTACTCCCCTTCTTGGGCAAAATCACAGAAAAACATGTGAATAAACATCTGTCGAGATACATTGAGTCTGCAGGAGTACTGGATCCATCACAATCGGGCTTCAGGCCCAAACACAGTACGGAGACCGCTCTAATGTGAGTCGCAGACGATTTGCATATGTACCAGGATGGGGGGTTTTCCGTCATCCTGGTACTACTAGATCTGTCTGCGGCATTTGACACCGTATCTCACCCTATTCTCATGACCAGGCTGGAGAACATCGGCCTAAAAGATGAAGCCCTTGAATGGGTAAGGAGTTTCCTAACCAATCGGACCCAACAGGTAACCATGGGCAATTTTCGGTCAGAGGAAGTTGAGATCACCAAGGGGGTGCCACAGGGCTCATGCTTGAGCCCAAATCTTTTCAACATATATGTGGCACCCCTGGCCAACATCTTGAGAGCATATGGATTTGTTCCAATATCCTATGCCGACGATACTCAACTCCTCTTTCCCTTTAAAACCTTGACACCCGAAGTTAGGAACTCCTTCTCCTTGGGAATGAAAGCGGTAGCACACTGGATGTCTTCCAACTTTTTACAATGCAATGTTGGAAAGACGGAAGTCATGTTGTTTGGGGGGGTAAGACAACTCTGGACTCCGGACTGGTGGCCACAAGACCTTGGCCCAGTACCAGAGCCGAAACCATCTGTAAAAAACCTGGGGGTCCGGCTGGACCAGGAACTTTCCCTCAAGCAACACGCCAACCAGGTGGTGGGATCCTGCTTCCACATAATTGGTATGCTACGCAAAATCTTCCCCCTCCTGCCAGATGCCAGCAGAAGAACATTGGTACAGGCATTAATCATGAGTCGTCTAGACTACTGTAATGGCCTGTTGCTAGCTGCCAATGAGGGAGTCATGGCAAGACTGCAGGTAGTCCAGAATACGGCTGCCCGTCTAGTCCTAAATGCGCCCCCTCGTTCCCCTTCTAAACCCCTACTGGAAAAGCTCCATTGGCTACCTATCAGACAGAGGGCTAAATTCAAGGTATGCTGTACCATACATAAGAGTCTCAATGGTATGGGTCCGGCATACCTGGTCACCAAATTTGTCCCCTACAAGCCCTCCCGCCCACTTCGCTCGAGCCACCAAGGCCTTCTAGTAGTGCCCAGGGCAAGGAAGGCAAGACAGGGAAGTAAAGCTCTCTCAATAGCTGGACCGTCTCTTTGGAATAGCCTTCCCAACACCCTAAGGCTTTGCACAGAATACCTTCCCATCAGGAAGATGCTAAAGACTCTCCTTTTCAGCTCCTAGACAGCTTACGTTCTCCCGATCGTACTGTGGCAGATGTCAAAAGCGCGGAGATGCTCCCAAGAGAGTCGATACCAGCGCTATACAAGCCAGTAAAATAAATAAAATAAATAAAGAGCCACCCCTGCTGGTTTAGCTCTGTGTCTTGGCCTGTGTTCACATGCCCTCTTATTAGCATCATTAAAGATAAACAGGTTGCAGTAGTACAGCATGCTGCAGCTCCTGTCACCTTGCACACCAAGTAAAGGAAGTCTGACCACCCCACAGGCACCGCCGAACACCTTATGTTCACAATGTGCCAGGCTGTGGAGAGGGCACCCTGTCTGGGTGCCTTGAGGCATTCTAGACCAGTCCTTCCACCACTTCTAGTTTCTCTGATCAATCAGAAATCATTCAAGAGAACTTTCCCCTCATTTTTATTTTACAATGAAGGGGGCTCTTAAGCCTCCCCCATGAATATGAGAACAGATTTGTTCAAGACTGAATGTGCACCTGTTCAGAGGGGCAATCCCATCCTCCTAGTTTGTGAAACCAATGCTGAGACGCTTCACTTCTTACACAGTCTTACCCCGTTTCCCCATTTTTCTGCTCTCAAGGGAATAGTATTTTGATTTATATTACTTTTATCTGCATATTAAGGTGACCACCTCATTCCAGGTCATTGTGGACACTGTCTCCAGTCTTTAGTCATTCAAAAATCTTTGATTTCGGATGTTTAGTCTAATTAGTTTGATGGAAGCATGACAAGACTACAACTCCCAGAATGCACTGGGCTATCACACAAAGGTCCAGGTTTGGAAGTAGTGTCTGTAGTAACCTGGAGGGATCTAGTCACCCTACTTCATAGGTATATATTATATGTATAATACGTTTATCTGGTTTGTTAAAAATCATAAAAAGAGTGGAACTTACCACCATGATGAAAACAACATAATTCTAATACAGAATAAATTGCAATAAAACATTTTTACTTCATAAGTAACCACCCATTGGTGGGGTGAAGTCAACCACTGACTCGGAACCAGGACTTACTTTATATATAGAACCATATGCGTGCATAATATATCTGGATGCAGCATGGATAAGCATCAGCTACAAACGCTTTCAAGGTAAGGTCATTTTGCCCAGACTGAACCCTGCCAGAAGCTGTCTGCCTTGTAAATGCTTTTGTACTGTAATCTTGACTTGGCCTCTTCAGCCTTCTAGCTCTGACACCCCTCTCCATCACACCAACACCCCTAAGATGTGGCAGCTGCTCCTGAAGACTTGGCTTTTCTCATCTTAATGTTTAGATCTTCTGTGGTTGAACCCCGGTTCTGGCATACTGCTTAGATACCTTTGGGTTTAACGCGTTATATAAATGTAATTTTCATTTAATTTAATTTCATTTCAAGTGATGGCTCACATACTGGCTCATCACTCCTCTTGTGCGCCCGCAAACATACTGTTGCAGCAGCTGAGAACAAGAATGAAGGCTATCATTGGACCCCAGGCCCCAGCAATGTCCTGGAAATGAGAGCCACCTGTACACCTTCTCTCCTTTAGCCCATACATGCTGGAATATAGGGTGCAGGGGTGCTGCAACACCCCAAAAAGAACCATGCTGACGTTCAGACTGTAGGAAGGTACATCCTGACTATGGTTGCCCCCAACTTTTTGCCCTGTGTTTTAGCTGGTTTTTGACATAGTCGACCTGGGACCCTGCCAATCAGGCCCCCAGGCCTACTGCTCTCTCTGTAAAATGGATTCCATGTACCTTAGGTACATATCCAATTGGTACTGGGCCACCTTTATCAGACCCTGTAACTCAGGGCATAGGTGTACCCAGGGCCTACCAGGGGCTGAAGCATGTATTATGCCACCCCTGGCTGGCCTCCTAAATTTGACACAACTGGCTGCATGACAGCTGGGGCAAAGTCGTGTAATCACCCTTTGCTGTAGGTGTAGTATACCTATATCTAACCCTAAAATGGACACACAGATTCCTATCAGTCACTCCTATGGCAGGCCTTAACAATCCTGAAGGCAGAGTGCTTGCAATCGTGTGAGATGGTGCTCTGGCATGAGCTGAGCCTGTCTGCAGCTTGCGGAACCAAGTCCTAATAGCTGTTCCATGATATCGCATACCATATACTCTTAAGTGCATTATAATCCTCGCGGTTAAATGCTATCTTTGGTATTGCTTTATCAAAACATGTCGAGTAAGGTGTCATACGAATTGGAATACTAACCCCTCGCCAATTCTGGCGACGGGGTTAGCATTCCACCCTTCTAGAGGGACACGACATGTATGTAACTGTGAACCCCGGTTAAAGTTAAACGAAGCCTCAGCTCCACAAAATGGATGCTGCCACCACAGACACGAGTCTGACCCCCTGCAGCTGGGAGTCCTTCCAGCGAGGGGAGCCTGGACAAAGGGTTTCCTGTCGAGGGCGGTGCTAGCACCGTCCCAGACAGGGTTTTGTGTATCCTGGGTAGGCAGGGCTTTACAGGAAGGTGACTGCTGAGTGGCACCCCGGTGCTCACTACGCATAGGCCGGTCAGAACCAGTTCCAGGGGCACACCAGCCCCTGGCCTGGGGAAAGTCCGGCATGGGAGAGGGGTGTAACCACTCCCCTCCTAGTCCCACCCATAGGCAGGACCTAGTCACCGGGTCAGCCCCCTTTTCTTAGTATAAAGATGGGAGCGGGCCCCCTGTTCAAATTAGATCATCTTTGGAATCAAGACACGACTTTCTGCGAAAGGACATCAAGATTTCTTCTTCAAGATTCTCCCTTGTGGCTAAGGAGTAGTCACCCTGCATCCGCAGGCACCATCCTAAGAACACTGCGGTCTGCTGCAAGTCCTTCCTCCGGAATCCGACGACCCAGCTCGACGAGACCTGGCTTCCCTGGCACCTCTGACCTCTACTCACCTCTACAGCCAAGCTGAGAACTGTGAGTGCGACGAGACCTTGAGGGACCGACGATCGCCAAGACTGCACGACTTCTTTGCAACAAGCCCACCGAGTCTTCCACTGGTGAGTGCTTTGGGGTCCGAGAAGCCCCAACCCTGAGCAGCTCCAGCACCGAAGATCAGCCCTCCAGCATCTCCACGATCTGCGTGGGGCCCTTCTGCTTTTGCCTGCTCACCGCGTTGTTTGGCTACTAGCCGGCTGGCTTGTGGCCTTCCTAACGACGCCCGACGACATCACTGCTGCTGGTCTGGTTGCTCCAGACTGGCCCTTGCTTCCTTCTTCAAGAGAGGCACCCCGGACCCTCCTGGTCCACTCCAGACGCCATTTTGAGTCCACCGCGTGAGCTTGAATTTGCCAAGGCTTTGTTGCCCAATCCTGGGTCCAGCGACGCCGACAGCTTCATCCATCGTGGGACAGCTCGCTCCTCCATCCTGGTCGCCGACAATGCCTCCTGGTCCGTGAGATCTGCGAGCACAGCGTCACCCACTCACCTAGTCGAGGTGACTACCATCCGGTGCCCTCCTGGTGCCACCTGACTACTGGCTAGTAGTCACGAACTTGGTCCCCTCTGCTTTCAGGTGTCTTCTATCATCGATCCAGGCTTGGATCCATCGAACTTTCTTCACTGGTCGCCTGCCAGCAACTTCTTTCTTCCAGGCTCCTGGTCCGTCTACGAGGATTCCCGACGTCTTTTGAGACCTATGCAGCTGCAGCCCCTGGGCTAGGTAACTTCGGCATTTCGGTGCCCCAGCATAGCCTCACTATCCAAGGGTCAGAATCCACTTTCGTTTTCCTCCTACCAGGTCGGGTTCGCCCGAGAACACTAACTTTCTGAAAACTAGCTACCATAGACTTTGTCCCACATCACGCGTGAGAGTGCACACTCTGCACCCGAGTCCCCTGGGTCTCCTAGAAGTAATCTGAAGATTCTATAGTCAAGATCTAGCGATTCCAAAGCCTATTAGTACTTTACTTACCTGCTAGTAATTTCGCATTCCACTTTCAGAGTATATGGTTTTCCGTGCCCCTCGGGCATTTGTATATACTGTGCTAACTTAAGTATTTTCGTAAGAGTTTTGTTTTGTGCTTAGTACCCTGTCCTCATAAAGAGTACAGGGCTGTTGTGATTTTAATAAATACACTGTTTATTTTCATAACACTTGTGTGGTGTCCTTTCACTGGGTGTTCAAGGGGTACATGTGTGGTATAACAGCTGGCTTAACACGCCCTCTCGAGTCTTTAGCCTTAGACTGCTCGTATCCATGCTACTAGGATAGCTGGTCTATAAGGTTGACTTACAACCAATCATCAATAAGGGTTGTTTGGACTGATACAAAGTGCTCACTAGAATAGTGAACATTATATATCAGGCCAACTTCTCACACAGACGATAAATAAGAAATAAAGATCATGCCTTTACATTTTGTTATTACCTTGTCACATATGCTGTGTGTTCAAAGATAGATTTCAAGGGTCAGGCTATGTCTGGTGACAAATTGCTGCTTATTCTTTTTAACAGGGAGATTGGTGTTCACCTTTTCTCACTGCAAAGTGAAGGCATTGTGTAAAGTGAACTATGTGACACTTTTGCTGGGGTTACAAACAGTGTGAAATGAAAGGCTGCAGTATTTCATTTTTTAGGCAAAACAACAACAAAGTCCAAATACCTGGATATGAACTACATACAACTATTTCAGAATATATCAGCAGTTATGAAAGCACAAATTATTATGTTTTTTTAATTCTGATGTGCGATGGAAGTAAAGGTTTTAATTGGATTAAAACAAATCAAAACTCTTGGTGATGTACAAAAATCGTAAATATGTGCTGAAATTCAATTTTCACACATTGTCATCTGTACACTATATTATTTTATCAGTAAAACTGTACATTTGGTCATATTTAGTGGCTATTTCAAGAGAAACTGCATTCTGTAAATGACAGTGTGCAACTGCACCATGCTTTAGTAAGATATTTGCGACAAGGTGCTCCAAAATGCATTGTCAGCTCCATGTGATCACTCTCCTGCTGAATATACTTGTTACACTTGTTCTTGTTGTGGTGTGCTGCTTACCCTGAGTTGTATTGGGGAGAACATGTTGGCGGTGAGATGGAGGGAAGGGGGATGCGAGACGTTGGGCGACCTGTACCCGGGAGATACGTTTCTTACTTTTGATGAGGTGAGGGAGGCATTTGCGGTGGAAGGGGGCAGTTTCTACAATACGCTAACTGGCAAATACAGCACAGGGGATCTAGACGAATTTCTCGGATGCCCCTAAACGGATGGTTACGCTACATTTACTGTTGACCGTGGGCTTGGCGCGACACTTGGTGACGCATGTATATAAGGCACTCAAAGAGGATAGGGCTTGACCTTAACCTGGGGCATGAGGAGTGTGGGGATTGGATTTGGGGACGCCCTTGCCGGATTCAGAATGGAAATTGACTAATGAATTGGTTTGGAGAGTGTCAGGCAATAAAAGATTTAAATTAGCTCATTTTAATGTTTGTACATCGTACAGATTAAGCGCCGCAGAATGTATGCGACACGGGGGTTGAATGTCCTCGGTGTAGAAGAGAGGGGGCCTCGTTTCTCCATTTGGCATGGGAGTGCCAGGGGTGCATGCTAATTGGACCAAGGTGGTTGCATGCCTGAATGGGGTGACTGCGCTTAACGAAACGCCTAGGGCACGCCTGCTTGGTATTGTTCCATGACCTAGGAGGGGAAAAATGCACTGAAGATTCCTCCATTTGCCTTTAGGGCATGGTTGGGGACGAAAGCCGCTTCAGTATTGGCGCAGGGATGTGGAGGAGTGGGGTGTAGCCGAGGAGGTGCACATGAACCTTTGCCGTAAAGATGATAAGCTACAAGAGGGCTTGAAGACCTGAGCCACCTTGATGGTGAACTTACAGGATGACTGGGAGGGGGAGCAGCGACAGGAGGCCTAAACTCAAGTACAGTCTCAGGGAACAGAGCCCAAGTTAACCAGAAACATACAAGGATAAATGAGGAAGGGAAGCGGAAGAGAGGCAACACTCCGAATTAGGGAGGTCAGGTGACAACAGGAGCTGCGGAGGAACTGGAGGGATGTGAAAGAAGAAGAAATAAAGGTATCTATGGCCTGCTGAGGATGCTGAATGTGTGTTCCCATGGACACTTTTGTACTGTTCCTGTGATAATGGAGGGAGAGGGGGGATTGCTACTGAGGAACAGGACCTGGAAAATAAAAGTGACTGTGTTCCTTGCACTCTATTGGGGATTTAGATGTTGGGAACGAGCAGCACGGTGTCTGTACCATGTCAGGTTACTGTCATCGTTCTTGTTTTGGTTTTTGTTTGCATTCCTTTTATTTGATTAGTGATGACCTCTGATTCACTGAGTGCATTTGATGTGGTCTTTATCGAGCCCTGATGTAGGGCACAATGGAAACTGAAACTTAATAAAAAGAGTGTTACAAAAAAACACAACATTGCATCCATAAGCTCAACGGATGGTGTCACACAGACTGTCTGGAACAAATTGGAGCTTCGGGGCAACATGAGTGTTGAAGTTTTGTTTTGCTTGGGGAACAACATGATAGAGTAACCATATGAACGAAGAGGCTGGGTCACAGATGCTAAGCCTTCTTACTAATATAGTTAAAAATAAGAGTACGGTGAGGTTGTCCACCAGAAGGCCACAGAGCACGGAATCGAGTGTGTGGGTGAGCAGCCGATGCAAGGATAGGACAGTGACTGGAGCAGGAAGTGAACACCCCTGATCAGTGTGGGACCAGCTTTCTTTATAATTATTTTTATTTGCATTAAACTAAAAGAAAACCCGGGGACATTTGGTACAAACATGATGGTAGAAAGGTGAATAGGCACGTTGCGCTAAATATCCAAGTAGTTTCACACACCCTCCCGCACCCCGTACCCACATACATCGAGCCTTTCCCTAACCCAAGCATTTCGAGTAGCACCTACAACAGGAGTACGTACACAGGTACATTTTTTAATTATCATAACATTTAAGAAGCAATTTCAATCTGGCCACTAGATGGTGCCAGTTCCCAATGTTTGAGGAATGTAAAAGTAGCACGACTATAAACGCACCGCTCTCGAGCGTGTTCCCACGTTGCAAACAAGTATTGACAAAAGCCAATCGTTAAATTCTGTCTAGACTATGCCCGCACGGATCCACACACAATGACACAGATGAATACATTAAAATATCCATATATAGAAACAGACGAACAAAAAATGAATGAGACTAATTTAACTGGTTCTTATGTAAGCGCTTCAATAGTTTCGGGTCGAATTCGCGCCGCTATACAAAACTGCCAAAAAGACACTTATCTGCACTCCCTGAACAAGACACCTACAACCACACATGCAAATAGGCTAGTAGACAAACGGGCACCCCTGTGCACAGACCTCCAGGCGCAGGCATCGGTGCAGCAGGTGCAGTGGCACTGAGGCCCAAGGGGCCTATTCAATCCTGATTATTGCTGTATTTTATAATTCAAACCACCAGCCAGCGGGCCCATTTCCTTCCTTGCTACAGGGCCCATGACACACTGGCTACACTGCTGACAAGGCATGCAGTGAACCTTACACAGACAGTGTGAAGCTGGTTGAAGCTATAGCGCTTAGCACTGCTTTCATGTCATGTCACCTCCAAGCGCCGTATGGATGGGCGCTTTACAACTACTGGTATTTCATAAGCGGTATAAAACGAAAGGGGCAACCAGTATGAGCAATCAGAGACCGGCAGAGGCACGGCTGCAGAACTTACAAACCTGGGCTGACCTCTAGGACCCCAGTGAAGAGTGGTGGCTGGAAAGAGCGATGTGCAGGGCATGAATGCTGGCATGAGCTGCATGCAGGTAGAGTTTGGGGTTGCTTGTGCTCCCATCTGGAGTGGATCTGGTCTGACAGCATGGGCAGGTCTGTCTCCTATTCCAGCAGAACCAAGACTGATTTCCATATGGCTGGTCTCAGTTTAGAGTTGCACAGGGTGTTTACACAGGACATCGGAAACAAAACTATCCTGGGACAGAATATAGTGAAAATAAGTTTCTATAGGTAAGCAAAGTTTTACTATATATAACCCCACATTTATGTTCCGTGACAATATATATATCTTCAAGGTACGTAGATGTGGTGTTAAGAGTAGGGAATCTACAGTTACCTATTTATACTTATCTTCCTGATATTTCGGTCCCTGATATTTCTGACCCAATATTCTGCGCACACGATATTTGTGTTTCCGATTTTCTGTCAGTGATCCGTTGCCCAGTGGTTGAACAATGCTGGAGTGGGATGCAGCCCAAACAATCGCCAGGGGCTGACATGAACTCAAGCTTTCCTTCCTCACCTTTTTAAAAAAAAAATTTTGGAAGACCTTTATTGACAAAAATCGCACATACAATCGAGCAATGAGCCCGAGGGCTCGCAAATACAGTACATTGCAACAGAGAAGGCGCAAAGGATATGTTACAGAGATACTGAGGTCTAATTACAGAGATACTGAGGTCTAATCACCTTTTTTTTTTAGTTGAGCCTGGGCAGCGCATGCGCTGCTCTGCGAGCCATGCTGCAGTAGAATATGGACTCGAAGCTCCGCCCACACTCCGCCCACATTTGCCATTGGCTTGTGCCATTGCCCTTCGTAAATGCTAGCTTCTGATTCGTTAATAGGCTTGTTAGTCCCTCCTTAGTACGGCCATGTCTTCATTTGTAATATCCCACGAGGACTGGCTTTTACTTCTGTTGTTACACAGGATGCTTTATTTAGTCCATAAGCACTATTTTCTGTAATGAGTTTTCTCCTACTCCCGGCACGACATGCTTTCCTGCAACAATCAGCACTCTATGAGCTTTCACTTTCCAAGCAGCCCGGGACATTGGCGGCCGCTTCTGTGCAATGCAATCGGTCTCGCATTAACGAGAGTTTGAGCTATTGGCTTTTAAAAAGAAAATGCCTTTCATTTATGTGTTAATTTTCGAAACAGATAAATAAAAGGCATTGTCATTTACAATGCCGATAGCTTAAACTCTCGCAAATACGAGACCTATTGCATTGCAAATGCTTGTCGTTGTTGGGACAGAGAGGGTGGCCAGGACTGGGAGTGTGTGAGGTGCAGGGAGGGTGACTAGCACAGAGGGTGCCAGAGATCTGCAGAAAGACAAGGATGAGGAGTGTGGCAGAGTTCAGGTAGGAGACAAGGACTGGTGAAATGGCAGAGAATAGGAGTGGTGAAGATACTAACACATTTTACTGCCCCCTACAAGAGTGATTTATTGATCCAGGATACCACCTTTCACCCGGTGCCTGCGATAAGGAGGATCTAGATGAGTGATTTATTGATTCAGGATACCACCTTCCACCCGGTGCCTGCGATAAGGAGGATCTGCAGGAGTGATTTATTGATCCAGGATACCACCTTTCACCCGGTGCCTGCGATAAGGAGGATCTGCAGGAGTGATTTATTGATCCAGGATACCACCTTTCACCCGGTGCCTGCGATAAGGAGGATCTAGATGAGTGATTTATTGATTCAGGATACCACCTTCCACCCGGTGCCTGCGATAAGGAGGATCTGCAGGAGTGATTTATTGATCCAGGATACCACCTTTCACCCGGTGCCTGCGATAAGGAGGATCTGCAGGAGTGATTTATTGATCCAGGATACCACCTTTCACCTGGTGCCTGCGATAAGGAGGATCTAGATGAGTGATTTATTGATTCAGGATACCACCTTCCACCCGGTGCCTGCGATAAGGAGGATCTGCAGGAGTGATTTATTGATCCAGGATACCACCTTTCACCCGGTGCCTGCGATACGGAGGATCTGCAGGAGTGATTTATTGATCCAGGATACCACCTTTCACCCGGTGCCTGCGATAAGGAGGATCTGCAGGAGTGATTTATTGATCCAGGATACCACCTTTCACCCGGTGCCTGCGATACGGAGGATCTGCAGGAGTGATTTATTGATCCAGGATACCACCTTTCACCCGGTGCCTGCGATACGGAGGATCTGCAGGAGTGATTTATTGATCCAGGATAGCACCTTTCACCCGGTGCCTGCGATAGGGAGGATCTTCAGGAGTGATTTATTGATCCAGGATAGCACCTTTCACTCGGTGCCTGCGATAGGGAGGATCTGCAGGAGTGATTTATTGACCCAGGATAGCACCTTTCACCCGGTGCCTGCGATAGGGAGGATCTTCAGGAGTGATTTATTGATCCAGGATACCTCCTTTCACCCGGTGCCTGCGATAAGGAGGATCTGCAGGAGTGATTTATTGATCCAGGATACCACCTTTCACCCGGTGCCTGCGATAAGGAGGATCTGCAGGAGTGATTTCTTGATCCAGGATACCACCTTTCACCCAGTGCCTGCGATAAGGTGGATCTACAAGAGTGATTTATTGATCCAGGATACCACCTTTCACCCGGTGCCTGCGATAGGGAGGATCTGCAGGAGTGATTTATTGATCCAGGATACCACCTTTCACCAGGTGCCTGCGATAAGGAAGATCTGCAGGAGTGATTTATTGATCCAGGATACCACCTTTCACCCAGTGCCTGCGATAAGGTGGATCTACAAGAGTGATTTATTGATCCAGGATACCACCTTTCACCCGGTGCCTGCGATAAGGAGGATCTGCAGGAGTGATTTCTTGATCCAGGATACCACCTTTCACCCAGTGCCTGCGATAAGGAGGATCTGCAGGAGTGATTTATTGATCCAGGATACCACCTTTCACCCGGTGCCTGCGATAGGGAGGATCTGCAGAAGTGATTTATTGATCCAGGATACCACCTTTCACCCGGTGCCTGCGATAGGGAGGATCTGCAGGAGTGATTTATTGATCCAGGATACCACCTTTCACCCGGTGCCTGCGATAGGGAGGATCTGCAGGAGTGATTTATTGATCCAGGATACCACCTTTCACCCAGTGCCTGCGATAAGAAGGATCTGCAAGTGATTTATTGATCCAGGATACCACCTTTCACCCAGTGCCTGCGATAAGGAGGATCTGCAGGAGTGATTTATTGATCCAGGATACCACCTTTCACCCGGTGCCTGCGATAAGGAGGATCTGCAGGAGTGATTTATTGATCCAGGATACCACCTTTCACCCGGTGCCTGCGATAAGGAGGATCTGCAGGAGTGATTTATTGATCCAGGATAGCACCTTTCACCCGGTGCCTGCGATAAGGAGGATCTGCAGGAGTGATTTATTGATCCAGGATACCACCTTTCTCCCGCTGCCTGCGATAAGGAGGATCTGCAGGAGTGATTTATTGATCCAGGATACCACCTTTCACCCAGTGCCTGCGATAAGGTGGATCTACAAGAGTGATTTATTGATCCAGGATACCACCTTTCACCCAGTGCCTGCGATAAGGTGGATCTACAAGAGTGATTTATTGATCCAGGATACCACCTTTCGCCTGGTGCCTGCGATAAGAAGGATCTACAAGAGTGATTTATTGATCCAGGATACCACCTTTCACCCGGTGCCTGCGATAAGGAGGATCTGCAGGAGTGATTTATTGATCCAGGATACCACCTTTCACCCAGTGCCTGCGATAAGGTGCATCTACAAGAGTGATTTATTGATCCAGGATACCACCTTTCACCCGGTGCCTGCGATAAGGAGGATCTGCAGGAGTGATTTCTTGATCCAGGATACCACCTTTCACCCGGTGCCTGCGATAGGGAGGATCTGCAGGAGTGATTTATTGATCCAGGATACCACCTTTCACCAGGTGCCTGCGATAAGGAAGATCTGCAGGAGTGATTTATTGATCCAGGATACCACCTTTCACCCAGTGCCTGCGATAAGGTGGATCTACAAGAGTGATTTATTGATCCAGGATACCACCTTTCACCCGGTGCCTGCGATAAGGAGGATCTGCAGGAGTGATTTCTTGATCCAGGATACCACCTTTCACCCGGTGCCTGCGATAGGGAGGATCTGCAGGAGTGATTTATTGATACAAGATACCACCTTTCACCTGGTGCCTGCGATAAGGAGGATCTACAAGAGTGATTTATTGATCCAGGATACCACCTTTCACCCGGTGCCCGCGATAAGGAAGATCTACAAGAGTGATTTATTGATCCAGGTTAGCACCTTTCACCCGGTGCCTGCGATAAGGAGGATCTGCAGGAGTGATTTATTGATCCAGGATACCACCTTTCACCCGGTGCCTGCGATAGGGAGGATCTGCAGGAGTGATTTATTGATACAGGATACCACCTTTCACCTGGTGCCTGCGATAAGGAGGATCTACAAGAGTGATTTATTGATCCAGGATACCACCTTTCACCCGGTGCCCGCGATAAGGAAGATCTACAAGAGTGATTTATTGATCCAGGTTAGCACCTTTCACCCGGTGCCTGCGATAGGGAGGATCTGCAGGAGTGATTTATTGATACAGGATACCACCTTTCACCTGGTGCCTGCGATAAGGAGGATCTACAAGAGTGATTTATTGATCCAGGATACCACCTTTCACCCGGTGCCCGCGATAAGGAAGATCTACAAGAGTGATTTATTGATCCAGGTTAGCACCTTTCACCCGGTGCCTGCGATAAGGAGGATCTGCAGGAGTGATTTATTGATCCAGGATACCACCTTTCACCCAGTGCCTGCGATAAGGTGGATCTACAAGAGTGATTTATTGATCCAGGATACCACCTTTCACCCGGTGCCTGCGATAAGGAGGATCTGCAGGAGTGATTTCTTGATCCAGGATACCACCTTTCACCTGGTGCCTGCGATAAGGAGGATCTGCAGGAGTGATTTCTTGATCCAGGATACCACCTTTCACCCAGTGCCTGCGATAAGGAGGATCTGCAGGAGTGATTTATTGATCCAGGATACCACCTTTCACCCGGTGCCCGCGATAAGGAAGATCTACAAGAGTGATTTATTGATCCAGGATACCACCTTTCACCCGGTGCCTGCTATAAGGAGGATCTGCAGGAGTGATTTATTGATCCAGGATACCACCTTTCACCTGGTGCCTGCGATAAGGAGGATCTGCAGGAGTGATTTCTTGATCCAGGATACCACCTTTCACCCAGTGCCTGCGATAAGGAGGATCTGCAGGAGTGATTTATTGATCCAGGATACCACCTTTCACCCGGTGCCCGCGATAAGGAAGATCTACAAGAGTGATTTATTGATCCAGGATACCACCTTTCACCCGGTGCCTGCTATAAGGAGGATCTGCAGGAGTGATTTATTGATCCAGGATACCACCTTTCACCCAGTGCCTGCGATAAGGTGGATCTACAAGAGTGATTTATTGATCCAGGATACCACCTTTCACCCGGTGCCTGCGATAAGGAGGATCTGCAGGAGTGATTTCTTGATCCAGGATACCACCTTTCACCCGGTGCCTGCGATAGGGAGGATCTGCAGGAGTGATTTATTGATCCAGGATACCACCTTTCACCTGGTGCCTGCGATAAGGAGGATCTGCAGGAGTGATTTCTTGATCCAGGATACCACCTTTCACCCGGTGCCTGCGATAGGGAGGATCTGCAGGAGTGATTTATTGATCCAGGATACCACCTTTCACCCGGTGCCTGCGATAGGGAGGATCTGCAGGAGTGATTTATTGATCCAGGATACCACCTTTCACCCAGTGCCTGCGATAAGGAGGATCTGCAGGAGTGATTTATTGATCCAGGATACCACCTTTCACCCGGTGCCCGCGATAAGGAGGATCTGCAGGAGTGATTTCTTGATCCAGGATACCACCTTTCACCCGGTGCCTGCAATAAGGAGGATCTGCAGGAGTGATTTATTGATCCAGGATACCACCTTTCACCCGGTGCCTGCGATAAGGAGGATCTGCAGGAGTGATTTATTGATCCAGGATACCACCTTTCACCCGGTGCCTGCGATAGGGAGGATCTGCAGGAGTGATTTATTGATCCAGGATACCACCTTTCACCCAGTGCCTGCGATAAGGAGGATCTGCAGGAGTGATTTATTGATCCAGGATACCACCTTTCACCCGGTGCCCGCGAGAAGGAAGATCTACAAGAGTGATTTATTGATCCAGGATACCACCTTTCACCCGGTGCCTGCTATAAGGAGGATCTGCAGGAGTGATTTATTGATCCAGGATACCACCTTTCACCTGGTGCCTGCGATAGGGAGGATCTGCAGGAGTGATTTCTTGATCCAGGATACCACCTTTCACCCGGTGCCTGCGATAGGGAGGATCTGCAGGAGTGATTTATTGATCCAGGATACCACCTTTCACCCAGTGCCTGCGATAAGGAGGATCTGCAGGAGTGATTTATTGATCCAGGATACCACCTTTCACCCGGTGCCCGCGATAAGGAAGATCTACAAGAGTGAGTTATTGATCCAGGTTAGCACCTTTCACCCGGTGCCTGCTATAAGGAGGATCTGCAGGAGTGATTTATTGATCCAGGATACCACCTTTCACCCGGTGCCTGCGATAAGGAGGATCTGCAGGAGTGATTTATTGATCCAGGATACCACCTTTCACCCGGTGCCTGCGATAGGGAGGATCTGCAGGAGTGATTTATCGATCCAGGATACCACCTTTCACCTGGTGCCTGCGATAAGGAGGATCTGCAGGAGTGATTTATTGATCCAGGATATCACCTTTCACCCGGTGCCTGCGATAAGGAGGTTATGCAGGAGCAATTTATCGAGCCAGGATACCAGCTTCCACCCAGTGTTTGCAGTTAGTAGGATCTGTAAGAGTTTATGAATAGGAGGTTCCTCAAGGTAGTCTTCCCAAAGGTGTTGTGCTGTTTTAGTCAGTCTACCATATAGCAGTTTTCTTCTACAATCAACATAAAGCTATTATACTGCAGTCTCCCATGGTATCAATCCCTGCTGTCCTCATTTCTTCTACCTTTCTAGAGGGGAGAAAACCTTACACGGGTATCGGTAAGCTTACCAGTGAAAGGGCCAATGCATTTTAAAGGTGCTGGTCAGTACGCTTCTCACACTACTCCAGCAGTGTACAGCAATGTTAAAGAGCTATGGTGGCCCAGCCTTTT
This sequence comes from Lissotriton vulgaris, assembly GCF_964263255.1. Classification (NCBI taxonomy): domain Eukaryota; kingdom Metazoa; phylum Chordata; class Amphibia; order Caudata; family Salamandridae; genus Lissotriton; species Lissotriton vulgaris. The sequence goes on from NC_141699.1 coordinate 67,604,632, forward strand.
TAACCCCTGTACCCAGCAGAGACGTTATGTGTGCTCACTCGTTGTGGTTGGGTAATCGCTCCTAGGCTGGCCTGTCCAATCTCACCAGACATCTAGAGAACCACTGTACCAGGGCTGCCAGGTTGCATGCCTCGTAGTGTGGGCTCCAAACCTCCCTCTAGGGAGGATCATTGGAGTGTATGCAGTGAAGCTGTGATGCCACCAGGGCTTCAAGTGGGCCGGGTCTTGTTAGTGCTCAGCACCTGCAGTTTTAAAAAGCAGGTGCTCAGACGGGTCCCTATCAGGCTCTCCGTTTTTGCCCTCACCCTCCGGTTAAAAAAACAAATCTTAACTCTGTATCAGTGCCACCCTTCGCTGGAATGTGACTTCAAAGAGACTTGTTATAGTTCTTGCACAGTCCCAGGAATGTAAGATTGACCCTACTTAGCACACATAGACGAGGCTGCTAATTGAATGCTGGCATTTACATGTAAGGATGTTTACTTGACTGCTTTCCTGAGGCTTTCACTTCCCCTCACAGCCACAGTCCAGCCTCAGACACACTGCTCTAGCTGCACTTTACCATGGAGTGCACAACACAGCCCGCTCCTTCCTTATCATAACCCTCTGTAGGCCAAGCACATGCTACGTTGAACCAGGAAGAGAAGTCCAATTTATTGCCCAGCATTTACCTTAAACTGCAAAAATCATTTACAAAATTTAAGTCACTAGTAGAACTAGACCGGTTTTAGGAAATAAAATTGCTTGCATTTTAGTCGTAAATGTGTGTAATATATTTTTGTTTGAACTGTCACCTGCACGCCAGGCCAGGCACCAACCAGGACGCTTCTGAAACAAAAACCAAGCCAAAAGGGTCTGCGGTTCAGTCAAAGAGCCAGGTCTTGAGGTCCTTCCTGAATTGCGTCAGCAAGGGTGATTGCCTGAGGCTCGGAGGAAGGGAGTTGCAGGTGTTGACAGCGAGGAGGGCGAAGGATCTTCCTCCAGCCGTGGTATTGCGGATCAGTGGGAGTGACCAGGGCCAGTTGGGTGGAGCAGAGATGTCTGTTTGGGGTTTAGGAGAGGAGGTGGTTGAGGTATGCAGGTCTGGCATGGTGGAGGGCTTTGTAGACATGCGTGAGAAGCTTGAAGGTGATTCTCTTGTTGACAGGTAGCCAGTGAAGGTCTCTCAGGTGGCTGGTGATGTGGTTGTGGCGCGGGAGGCACTCTGGATGGTCTGCAGTTTCTTTGGGAGTTTCTGGGTGGTGCCAGCGTAGAGCGCGTTGTCGTAGTCTAGTCTAGTCTGCTGCAGACAATCACATTGGAGACCGTTTTCCTGGACTCGGGGGGGATCCACTTGAAGATCTTACGAAGGCGGCAGAGCATGTGGAAGCAGGCGGGTGTGCCGGCGTTGATTTGGCAGTTCATTGAGAGTGAAGAGTCCACAATGCTGCTGAGGTTTCATGTATGGTCCATGGGTGTGGGCGAGGATCAGACCGCTGCAGGCCACCAGGAGTTGTCCCAGGCGAAGGGGCAGGAGCCCAGGATTGGGACTTCAATCTTGTCTGAGTTGAGCTTGAGGCAGCTGTCCTTCAACCAGGTGGTGACTGCCTTCATCCCATCGTGGAAGTTGCTCTTGGCGGCTGTGGGTTTGTCTGTGAGGGAACGAATCAGCTGGGTGAGACAATGTCGAGTCTGTGGTTTCTGATGACGGCTGCAAGCAGGCCATGTATATGTTGAAGAGGGTGGGGTTTAGCGAGGATCCCTGAGACACTTCACAGCTGGTATCTGTGGGTTCTGATCTGAACAGTGGAAGTCTGACTCCCGGGTTACATTCTTTGAAGAAGGGCAAGGAATGTTTAGCCTGAATCGTTTACTAAGTTTCATAATGATAAAATATTAAGGAAACAGAAAGGCAAACTTGTATTTCGACACTGTGATAACGCTGCACTTCTTTAATGACAATTGATTTGCCAGGGTCATAAAACCATGCTTTTCCACAGTCTTTCACATTGAGTAAGATCCTTTTTGCAGTCTCCGGGAGAGAATTCCAGTTGTCCCATGAAATTTGCTTTGCAATGGACTCCTATACCTCCTGGTTACTGTAGCCTTGGATGTACAACAGTAATAGAAATAGAGCTTTAGAGGTTCCTAGGTCTATGAACGAGCAGCTCAACAAACTGCAGTGTCTTGTAATAAAAGAGCACTGAAACTCTTTTGGTTCCCACTGTACACCGTAGGCCTGTGACGTAAGCGCTGTAGGGATCAGTTGAAGGCATGCTTAGAATGTTGAGTTCTGACTTACACGCAGTGAAATAATGGAGTGTTGTTCTGTGCATTCTTGGAAAGGTTATCCTCATTTTATAAAAGCATTAACACAACTACAAATCCCAGAATGCCAAGAAAAGATTTGGACTGGATAAGCTGCACAGATATGGACCTGGAGAGCTCTGTGGAACGCTAAGTTAACCACATGCCTCCTTGTGACTGGACCACCATTAATTTCAGGCATATCTAACCAATGCTTTCATTTAAAAGCAAATCAAGACTGCAACTCCCAGAACGCACTGGTGTTTAAATGAAAACCAAGGAATGCACACACAGTATACCATTGGGATGAGTCTCCTGGTTTCCCATAGACTGCAGAAGGAAATCCAAGGCTGGATCAAGCGGTAACCTGAAGCAACCCACAGGCACATTCATTCACCAGCCTCTGGGCTATTAATGAGGAAGTATTCCATTCCAGGATTTCCATAAAGTTCTCCTGCAACCTGCTGGTACTCTAACACTGAAGTGCCATCCCTGTGTTTGGGAGGAGAGGGTTGACGGAGCAGGGGGAATTCTCGCAAGAACTTACATTGTTCTAAAAGTCTTCTTTCACAAATGCGTGCCACACTCCCCTGCGCTCATATGTGAGAGGGACATTCAAAAAAGTTTTAAAGCACCCAAGTTCAAACAACTCATTCGTAAGGACAATACTTCAGTGCTGCCTGAAAGAATTGGGATGGTGCAATTTTACCAGTGAAATTACCATTTCATTTCCATATTAGTAAAGCTGCGGGCATTCCTTGGTGCTTCCACTTGATGAACAGGAAGAAACCTGTGTGTTCGTGCATACTGACCAACAATCTTCAGCTTGTTCCCACCTTGGTGAAAACACAGGAAGATTTACTCCTGCCGAGGGCAGGAGCATCTGCATTTGCTGGGTGGAAATGGAAAGAACCACCCACCCCTGTTGGAGAAAAGAATACTGCATCATCTTTATGCATGGTAAATTGTACACCTGCAAGAAGTCTGCAATAATTACACATCGGAGTAGTGATGCACCCAGCAGAAGACTTGGAAGTCGTTCCAAATTCAACCAGATTTGTTGCAAAGGGAGGAGTAAACTCTGGGCAACAACATTCTGGCTTTTTTTCAATGCCTTTTTTTATAGGGCTTTAAATTTACATTACACAAATACTCAGAACAATACAATACACTCGAAACCCCTGTCAACAAGATGAAGTCAACAGTTCAACAGAGCTGTATTCACTAGGGCTGCAGGAAGTCATACACAATCCTGTCCCGGGAGCTGAAGTGTCTCTGGTGGAAGACTGGAGGCCCTGGGCCCTGTTCTAAATTAACCCAGAGTTAGCAGCATTGCAAATGGATTACTGAGGACCACTGGAGCAGAACTGGCCATCACGTGCACCAGTTCAAAGTCTGGTCAGTGGCCATGAAAATATGCACACTGGGCTGTAGACTGCTGACTAGCAGTTCAAGGGTGAGATAGCAGCATGCCATGGTCACACCAGTTGCAGCAGTGCACTGTAGGTACACATATCTTTATCCACACTTTCTTTCTCCTCACTTTCACATCTTCAGACCCATTCGGGAGCAAAGCGCGAGGAACCTGGTTAAACTTTTGCAAACTAACTGCTACTTTGTAACAGCAAATGTGCTCACGCCAGGTGCCAGTGTGCTTCCTTATTTCAAAGCTGACCGACAAAAAAAGCCTGCAGATGCGTTTCGGCTGCCAAGCATTGCTCATTTCAGTGCTCGATTTGTATTTAAAAAAAAAAATAAGTGCCAGGGCCCTCGTCAGGAGGCCACTGCATCTTGCACAACGCATTGCACCGGCCATACTGCCAATGAAAGTAACACCACAACCATTAACCATCACACTCCCACAAGTGTGACAATATAGACTATTTCAGGCCCCCAAAACTATAAGAATAGCTTGTGCTGGGATTGGAGATAGGGCAGTGCGCATGTGCGTTTGGATCACCGGGCAATCCCACATGCGCACTGACAACAGTGCTGCGTAACCCCCTCTCCAGCCTCACAGCCTGTCGTCGCCTGCCTCAGCACTCATTCGTGCAGAAAAATAGCACGATAATAAACCTGTGGTATTATCGTTTTATTTTTCAAGTTTTGGAGCTGCTAGAGGGGGGACCTCGGCACTCCACCATACCGGAAGAGCTGCCGTTGTTCTTAATGTGTATTAAATTAATAATTTAATGTTGTTATCTCTAAACTAGTCAGTCAGCGCCACCTTGTGGCAAACTGTCACAAAAGCCAGTGTTGGTAATTAAGTGCCAGTGCCGAGCACCGGAAACCACGGGCTCAAATTGTGCACTGGCACACGTCCTGGCCAAAATGCATCGGCAATATGTTATGGTAGATCAACTTTGAAATAAAGACGTTCATTGGCATCTGGTGCAAATGCATTTATTGTTAAGAAGCAGCAGTCGGTTGTGGAAAATTATATATTTATATTTTTACACAGTGGCAGCTGCTACACACACTTCTAGATTGGAGCAGCGACTGGAGATGCTGAGCTCGCCAGTCAAACAGACAGCAATTCTGGTCACAATGGCTCTGTAGATTACACAACTGACTTTGAAGATGGTGAAGGTCAGTAAGGAGGGCCAACAGAGTTCATCAGGGTGGAGTGATGTGGTCAAGACGCACACTTTCAAGAAGGTCTTGTATTATGGTAGCTAGTTCCCCACCTTTGGAATGGCCAGTCTCACTCTATGAGAACATGTTTAGATCACTGCAATAGCTCATTCAAGCTGATGCTGGTGGTAGGGAAAACAAACTATTATTGTACAGATAACTATTTCATGCATAGTTACGCTGAAATGTTATTCTTTTCCTGCGACTGACTAACAAGTGGAGTGGCAGAAAGCAAAAATCAGTCAGACAATGCAAGTATCTATGAACATCTCCTCATCACAGATGTATTCACCAGACACCAACTGAAGTATTTATTTATAAAGCACGACGGACACCACTGAGTGACATCTTGGCACCAATGGCAGCCAGAATTAAGTTAAAAGCTCTCATCAAATTGATCAAAACAAATACTGTTATGTGGTCCTCATGGAGTAAAAGATGTGCCTTTAAAAAAAGTAGTAACATAAGCTTCCCGAAATCTACCTATTGACAGTAGCTTAAATACATAATTTTTTTTGCATGTTCAATCCTGCACCAGAATTATGGAATTACTTATTTTCGGGCCGGGGGGCTGAAAAAACCATGAATCGCATCAGTTTGCTTATCCTAGCCCCCGGTAAACATCCATGCGGAAAATGTGAAACTGGCTTTCAGAAGTGCACCTTAGAAAAAGGTCCAAATGTATCGAGTTTATTATGATCTGTTACAGTCTACCAGCTTTCAATTATTCAAACAGTAAAAAGCAAGTGTTAATCAGGAAAAATGTTTTGAACGTGCCAGTGCAGTAGTACGTGTATGTGTGTGGTATCAGTAGAGCACACATGTTGAAAGGTTTTGGAGAGCTGTACAGGGTCAAAGGTAAAAATGCAATCAATGAGTGACTGGAGAGGTAGTTGGGTTCTGAGAGCAGGGGTGAACTATCACAGTGCTGGGATGAAATGCTCCTCAAAGTTGTGGCTTCACAAAATCCCACCATGCACGTTGCCTCCATTTGAGGGTGTCCTGGTTGCGGGAGTCCCAACAGTGACTGGAGATTGGAGCTATCCACCCATACTCACTAGAATTCTGGTAGGAAGTGTTTTGAGGATGCAGCTGGAACTGCTGGCAAGGGGAGTCCCTGGAGTTCCATCTGAGTTCTTGTTGAAGTCATATTTTCATACCTTTTTAGGTCTCGGCTAGCGTAGGCTCCGAACATGTGCAGTCTCGCTAGCAAGATTTTATGTTTCTTAGTAGCGAGGGTAAACCCTGCCCCTCTTCTCCATTGGCTTCTCCATTGGCTGGCCTCCTAAACAGCGGCCAGCCATTGGAGAAGAGGGCTCAGTGATGTCATTTTGTTGCTCTAAGCCCAGTCTTTTTCAAATTGAGGGGCGTGTTTTTTGCCTGTTTCTTTCTCTCCTCTTTCCATTGGCTGGAATGTAAACAACAAGTCAAAATCACGCCCGTTGTTTACATTCCAGCCAATAGAGAAAAGGGGAGAAAGAAAAACACGCCCCCAGTCTGAAATTGACGGGGCGTTTCTCAGTCTCTTTTGTGCTTGTTGATTGAGTAACTTGCAATGCTATACTGGTGTAGTGCCTGGTATTAGGTTGATCTGCCTCCCTCGGTTACTAGTTTCAATAAACATTTGAAAAGGACGAGGGTTAGACCATTGTTTTTAAATCCTAGCGGGTGCTCACCCCGAATCATGGCCGCATCTAATTTACTTTATTATTGCTAGAGGGTGCCACCCCGCGTCATGGCCTCCACCCTGATCTATTTCTTTAGCGGGTGCCCACCCCGCATGCCAGCTTATTTGTAAACTCGAGGGAGCCTACCCCTCATTGTCCCACATGGCACCTCCGCAGCCCGGGAGGATCACCGGAAGCCGAAGTCTGGCCTGCCGCCTGACTGTGGGCGGGGCCGGCAATGCAAGCCGGAGCCTCAAGGCTGCTCTTCCGCTTCTCCCCGGTGGTGAGAAGCCGCGCCGAGCATCGCAAGTTCCATTCTCCAAGTCCCGGTCCCGAGATGGGGGACAGGGTGAAGCAGGCAGGGCACCCAGGAGTAGGGAGAGCTCCGTGTCATGCTGGGCAAAACCACTCCAGAGCCTACCTTCCGCCACGGAGCCACGACCGGTCGAAGCCCCGCCTAAGATCCGGTGAATAAAAGCCGTCTGGGGGGAGTTGGGCCAAGGCACCCTGCTGGTGCCTCACTCTAGAGCAGCCCCGCTGAGCAGAGGGCTGCACCGACACGGAAGCAATGTTTACTCGGGCCCAGAGGGGCCCATGCTGTATTGCGTAGGGGGTAGTGCAGGGGCACATTGTCGGTGCCCACCCACACCGCTGTTGGGGCCCCCATCATTATTCCTAGAGCCAGAGGGCTCCAACTAAGCCCCAACTATTTCCCGAGCCTAGATGGCTCCCAACATTTGGCGATCAGGCATTGCCCAGGCCCAGAGGCTTACTCCAGGTAGAAGGTTTGAAACTTACTTATTGAGTGACTCAAGTGGTTACATCCAATACATTGAATGAGACGTTAGAGTAGGAGGCTGTAGAAATAATGCTTTTTAACGTACGCAATGGAACATGGCGGCAGTTCAATGAAGGAGCTCTTCAAAAAAGCAGAAGATAGCACAAGGGAAAATATATGAATCCCCTGGGCACTGTCAACCGTGTTTTAGGGTTCATCTCTACCCATCCTTCCTCAGGAACCCTTGAGCCACTAATCTGGGAAAGGGTGTCAGACAAACCCCTACATGTAGCAGGTTAGATATGATGCCGAAGCCTTGGTTTCTCAGAGATCACAGATACAAGGGTACAAGGAGAGAGAACTCAGTGGGTTAGAGCCCAACCGAGGAGTCAAAAATATCCCATAGATTTGAAGGCTCGAAACCCACCACCTAAAACGCACAGGGAACCTCATATATGGGTTCGATGTGTGAGGATACTTCTCTCAGAAGCTCTGATGACTGTTTCATTGAGGCCTTCAAATCTCCAGTGGTCAGTGCACAGTGGAATTAGTTACTCTCCGAACAATCCTTGGGGAGGGGTGGGGGGGGGGGGGTGTGAGTGAGTGAGTGAGTGAGTGAGTGTGTGTGTGTGTGTGTGTGTTTGTGTAATAGGTCTCGCATTTGCGAGAGATTAAGCTATTGGCATTGTAAATGACAATGCCATTTATTTATCTGTTTAAGACCAACACATAAATAAAAAGTCTGTCAATGCCAATAGCTCTAACTTTTCCAAAGGTGAGACCGTTGCATTGTAAATGCTTGTTAAAAGAGGGCTCCGAGATTGTGGGGCTACGCTGGAGTCTGGGAGGACACAGAAAAGGGTGTACCACCATTCAGATTCAAGGGTTTAAGACAGCCCTGAATTGCCTTCCTGGGAGGATGCTTTCTGATTTCACTTTCCTTAGGAGAGCTGGCACCAGGCAGTGTAATCCTAGAGCCTGTACTCAGAGCTAAGGATGAATCCAAAGGACTTGGCATCGAGTGTCCAGGTTCATCGCGCTAGGTTGTTCCTTGTTCTTGGTGAATGGCAGGCACCGGGTTTTAGCGGGGTTGAGCTTCAGATAGATGCTGGACCTGAGGGTCCAAATCAACTTTGCATTGTCAACTAAAGTAAAAAATGATAGACATGATGCACCGAAACTGTACAATTTAAATGTGCTAGAGAAAGTTTTAAATGTCCACCACAGACCGTAGCAGCAACAGCAGCAGATGGGCGTGGCAAATCATTCTTCCTCAGCTTGATTCAATCATGACACCAATAATGAAATGTTCGAAGTTAACCAGTTATTTACTTTTATCGCTTCTGCCTTCATATTTTCTTTTCCTGGAGTTAATTATGTAAAATTGTTAAATAACAGAGCTTAAGTTCTAACAGTTTCATCAACCAAGTGATCTTCCCTAATTAATTTAAAAAAAAAACGGTGACATCTGCCAATCAGACACAAAGTGGATAGCACAGCTTCTCACCATCCCCACATGAACAGATGTGATCACATAAGTACTGCAGGGTCTGCAGAGATCCAGAAACTGCAAGACTTTTGAGCACAAACTTATTTTCAATAGAGTCAATTTCAATTAACAGAAGTGGACTCTTCTCAAAGCAGAATATTATGAAACTAAAGCAAGCAAGAATAAATGCGATATTGTGTTTACTAGAAAAAACGGACGAGTGTCATAAAAGCACTTAAAGTTACCAGTTATATTTGTTCAATGACTGATTATTTTTTTGCTGTGTACTTAATTTTCAAATAACAGATTTTAAGGTGCTCTGATGGGATCTGTTGTGGAGGCATGAAAGTAGACCTGGAGAAGGAAACACCATTCTCCTCTCAGAGCTGTTATCTAGAATGTGTGGCACCTGGAACCACTATCAAGCACAGAGGTCATACAGTCGGCCAAGGGTACCTGGAACCACTATCAAGCACAGAGGTCATAGTCGGTGGTAGAGAGACTGTCGCAGATCAGTCACAGAGTATAACAAAAACAGTTCTAGAGGCTCGTGGAAAGACCCAGATGCCACCAGGACAGACATGTGGGACTGATACAGTCACAAAGACTAATGCACAGAGGTCATACAGTCGGCAAAGGGCACCTGGAACCACTTTCAAGCAGAGGCAATACAGTCGGCCAAGGGGACCTGGAACCACTATCAAGCACAGAGGTCACAGCCGGCAGTAGTGAGACTGTCGGAGATCAGTCACAGAGTGTAACAAAAACTGTTCTAATCGCTCAGTGAAAGATCCAGATGCCACCAAGGCAGAGGTGTGGGACTGATACAGTCCCAAAGACTAAAGCACAGAGATAATTTAGTCGGTCAGGGGTACCTGGACCCATTACCATGCACAGAGGTCATAGTCGGCCATGGGCACCTGGAACAACTACCAAGCACAGAGGCAATACAGTCGGTCAGGGGTACCTGGAATCACTATCAAGCACAGAGGTCATAGTCGCCCATGGGCACCTGGAACCAATACCAAGCACAGGGGCAATAGAGTTGGTCAAGGGCACCTGGAACCACTATCAAGCAGAGGCCAAACAGTTGGTCAAAAGCACTGGAACCACTATCAAGCATAGAGGTCACACAGTCAGTCAAGGCCACCTGGAACCCCATCAAGTACAGAGGTCATAGTTGGTCATAGGTACATGAAACCACTATCAAGCACAGAGGTCATATAGTCAGCCAAGGGCACCTGGAACCACCATCAAGCACAGCGCTCATACAGTCGGTCAAGGGTACTTGGAACCCCTATCAAGCACAGAGGTCATACAGTCGGCCATTGATCATCGTGCAGTAGTCAAGGGCGGAGGTTTGTTTTGAGATTAGTTTACAACAACAAGACACCTAACGGAGGAAACGATGACAAAGAATTCCCGCTATGTAAGGTCAAAACAAAGAAAAGTTCTGCTTAGTCATTACAAACATTTTATTGTTTTAAGCACTCAGGTAAAGGAGTTATTTTTGTGGCACTTAATGTAAGTTATTGTTATGGTGTTTGTTTGGGATAGGTTTAGGGTCTACGTAAGGGTAACCTTTAGATTAAGGGTTAATGCTAAGACTATGGTTAGCTTTCGGGGTAGGGTTAGAATTACACCATTTACGAAAGGGGTTTGGAGCCATCCTATAAATCATCATTTTACTGTTCACAAACGTCTCCCAGGCGCATCCAGCTCGTTATTCCCACTGCTTTAACAAATCTTAGGCCTGGAGTGTAAAGATAATACTGAAAGAAAGAAATTAGCTACTTCACAGTAACGATGAACAATGAACCACTGTATACACAAGTTAAAGAACTTTATTACAATGATATAGAGTACGTATGCACCTCACTGGTGGTGTAAACTGTGTGAATGACTAAGGAGGTGTACACGCTTTTAAAGCTTCATATTTCTAGATCAATTCAAGGGTGAGTTAAAAAGCACTATAACACTTAACCTCTTTCCTGATTTTTATGGAATCAACTACTTTAAAATTGTGCAGTGCTGCTGCTTTCCTATCCGTCACCTGCTTAATTACAAAGCACAAATCTAAAAAAAAAAAAAAAAAAAAAAAAAAGCCTCGGTAAGAGGTTACACAAATTGCTTATTAGTCTTGCTGCCTTATGGTGGATTGCTCTCGGAGACTGATAGTTTAATAAAATTAAAGCCCTGAGCTATGCATGGGTAAAAGAAGTCTTTGAATATACAGTGGCTTCTAAAGACCCTCTGTGTTCTTCCAACAGCCACAAATAGGAGGAGCTTGGATTACAATTTACAAGTATCAACACAATGGAGAGGGATGGCCTCTGAGGTCAGCTCGTTCCAGTCAAGGAGGACAATAAAGGACAGCAAAGTGAACAAAAACTCTGATCTGCAGAGTATAACTACAGTGGAAAGAAGGGTACAAAATAAAACTGGAAAATGAAGTGCTAGCAGGAAGTCCTGAAGGGTGTCGGCGGGTCCTGAGGGAGGGCGGAGTAGAGAGACTGTCGGAGATCAGTCACAGAGTAGAACAAACATAGTTCTAGGAGCTCAGTGTAGGACACAGATGCCACCAGGGCAGACATGTGAGACTGATACAGTCCCAAAGACTAGAAGCAGAGGGCAAAGCGGAAGACTGCGGGAACAACGCCTTCCCAGTTTCCTTTCTAACTAGAAAAAGGGTAAGATGGCTGTCTGCTATGACTGTTATATACATAGGCTACATAAAAGGCACAGATATTGGTCACCAGCTCAAAGATGATTTAGGATGCAAACAATTTCACATATGAGGTTTTTCGTGGGTGGGAGCAGAGTCATATGCTACCTAACACTGTAAAAACAATTATGACATATACTCCAGCAACAAAATAAAGGCCTTGATTGGACCGTAAAAAGCATCCATTCAAGGCCTGGAAGTTCAGAACTGAGTGACTGCACAAATTCCACCACAGTGTTTTAAAGCTCCTTTCGGATCTTCTGGTCCGTTCTTTTAATGTTCAAGTCTACTTTCTCCACTTTGGTTGTAAGCCTCCCCAAAATGACATCCTGGTCGTCGATCTCATTCTGCAATCCCAGTGCCAGGTTCTTCAGTCGACCAAGTCCAGATGACATCACATCTGGGATGAGAGAGGAAATAGCATAGTGAGTGAAAAACCCAGTGCTCTCATTGCCAACTTTTCTGAGGGAGGGATGCAGGGAAAGAGAAGGATTGCCCAGGGCAGGACTGTGTCCACGGGTAACACTTACTCACCTAAATTGTTGTCCACCTTTTGGTGGTAATCCCGGAGCACTTTGTTCTTTGGGTACTGCTGGGAGCTGGAGGAAGAGGCACTGATTGCATTGTTGCTAACCTCTGTAAGGTAAAAGAACTCACAATAAAAACACAAACAGTTGGGTCTGACAATTTTATCAGTTGGCCAAGTTGTTCACTTAAAAACCAGAAGACTCAAGTTTAAGTTTAAATGCAAGCTTCATCACATGATAATTGTATAATTCACTTTATCTCTATGCTCCAGATTCAATATTAAAAATCAAGGACACTCCCAAAAACGAAATGTCTATATAAAGCATTATATAAGAAAAAGGCAATTGTGTTGGCAATAAGGACAAGCTGGACTCTCAGAATCATAATGCTTAAATGGCAGAAATGCAGAAGAACCCAAACACCAGGAGGTTGAAATATACTCTATTATTCTGCAATTATAAAACAGAAAATTCACAATTAAAGGAATGGACTGGGTTGCATATTTAATGTTCTCCTGGACTGAGGGCGTAAAACCCATTGCCCAGTATCACTGTATGACTTCATTGCATTGGATTTCTTCTTCAAATTTCACAGCACCAAACAAGTATGTGCTTTACCGAGCTGTATTTCAAACAGAGGTTTTTTGGGCGTGAGCACAGAGATGGCTGCTCTCTATCCCGGTCGCTGCACTCTATCCCTGTCCTAGTGACAGCCACAGAACAGCCTGCAGCCCATGGCCCCTGCTTAGCATTAGCTCATAGTACATCTACTCCAATTACTTTTTTATAAAAACCTTGAATCATTTCCCCTTTGCATTTTAAGCGTGGGTCATGGTGGATTTGGCCTATGCTCATGTTGGACAAGGAAACGAAACCATATATTTTTAAAACATACCTCCATAGCAGATTGAAAGCAAAGACACAGCTAAATCAAGTAACATTTTTTAATATAGGACATCAACCCCTACAATTGTGTTGCCACTAAAATGTCTGGCTGATCTACTCTCCAGAAGTCAGAATCTTATATGGCATCAGAAAGGAAAAGAAATGCCAAAAGCCATTTATATCTGGTGCTCCATGCAGCACACACGGGCTGTGGTTAGGCCATTTCAGAGCACCTTGAATTCCAGGAGGAGCAGAGTGCTGGAAGTGAGAAAGATAGAGTTTTTGAGAAGGAACAGAGTAAGGGGACTGGGAAACGTATGGCGAAAAGAGGAGGAGTGGTCTGGAACAGAAACATGCATAGGATGCAGAATTCTAATGATTTTCTCCTCACATTCTGTTATTTATTTTTGATGGACTAGAGAGCTAGGAAAGTCAGAAATGCCAGGTGTTGGCTGGCTCCTTGGGCCATCCATGCTCTACCAACTTTCTCATTTCTTATACACATCCAATGCAAGCTGACCTCAAAAATCTCCTAAACTGAACTACCCTTCTTACCAGCACCATATCAACCTCCTCCTCACCAACCTTTTTGCACCAGCACAGTTCACAGACCAAGTTGATATTTTGAAGTTAAGATGTATTCCTTACTCCTCAAATTCACCAAGTAACAAGCAGGATGCCCCCTTTAACTTGTGTGGTGCATGCACGTACCACGGGCAATAGTCTGATCTTACACTGAAGAGCATTTTACAGACAGACACTAAACTACCAGACGACTCAACGATGTGCTCATGTCTGTTCCGACCTAAGTAGTGCACCCCTGAATTTCTAGGTCCTTGTGATCCAAAAGCTAAGTTTACTTCATGAATACTCCCCCACTACAAAAACAGAGTCCCAACATTTCCATTCTGCTCAAATGATTTAAGGGATTCTCGTTTCGGACATCGATCACTCCATTTGCAAATCTTAAATCATCTGGGGGTTAAAGGAACGCCTGGAGATTCTCCTCTTCCAGAGGTTATGATGCATTCAATATCACACCCACCATGCTTATTTTAGGCATCTCTTTCCACAGGGTAGCACCCATATATATTTAGCCTGTGGTACCGTAAGCTGATAGTTTCAGATTATTATTATTTTTACTTTAGATAGGGTTAGCACAAAACCTTCTAAAAAACGCACTTCCTTACACCTCTGCCTTGCACAAGCATGAAAACAACTGCTATGCCTGCCTTGCAAACCTCCCGAATCAGCGTTTGAGGAAATGCTCACAGTAAGGCAGAGCTCATCCTACAAATTCTAACTGTCCTTACCAGCATGATAAACTATAGCAGTGGCATCCAATCAGAATGTAAATGGATTGAATACTAAGTATACAATATGAAGCAAAACAAACAGTTGCGATGTCTAGGGTCGCTTGCCCCTTATATGGTTCATATCTTGATACAGTCTTTTAGTCCACAACTGGGTGGAGAATGCCCACAATCCCCTCATCCTGAGTGAATCACCATAGCTGTCAATCACTACAGGCAATGTGCCCGCTATCCATATCAGCTTCACCAGTTCCTTGATTAAATGCTCCTGCTAAGATTGGACACTAATTGCACCTCATGCGCCACCGTTTCTGCTGTCTCTTTAAACTGTGTGATGGACAAATCCTTGACCATCTCAGCCATTAATAGACACCACTGGGATATTTCTGTAAATACATATGATAGCCTTCACATTCATTGAGAGCTCTGACACAGACGCCCATTTTTATTTTAAAAACGATTTGTGGTGCAGCCACCAGCGCATGGGCAAACCATTTTCTGTCACATATACCTGGACTGCGGTTCACTTGTTGAGCACGATCTTTGCCCTGAACATATCCAGCTCTTTACTTATGACGAAAACATACATACCAGGTTGAGCATCACTCAAATATGTTTCTCCCACACAGTACACCTAAAATACCCATTCAAATACACATAGGTAGATGAGCTGGAGTCGAACATTATTCTTAACTGGTAGCCACTCACTAGAATTGTTTTCCATTATGGTCTCGAACTGCAGCATCAACTCGTGTATAGCATTGAATGCCCCTCTCCCCCTTTCTAGGGTCACTCGTGCACAGTGCTAGTGTAGGCTCTCATGGACATGATGCAGAAGAAAAAAGGATTTGCAGCTTGCATCCACTCTTCATCCACATACTCTGCAAGATCAACCTCACTATATAGAGGCTTAAAACAGCATTCTTTGGCTTACAAGAAATTTTGGAAGCAGAGCACAAAGTGAATTAAAAACACATCAAATTATCTTCCATAACCAACCGTCATGCTCTCTCTCTCTCAATGTCTTGGCAGCACAGACCCCTCGAATATCCTTAGACCACTTAATTATGTTGATGAGTCTCAGCCTCACATTAGCATCTGCCTTACACAATGGCTTGTTAAACGACTTGGCACATTCAGTTGTATGATCTACTTCTATGACTGTATTAGTGTCTTCTAGGGCGGGGCCCGGGGCAGTCAGCTCCTAGCCTTTTCTTTGACAGGAATATGTGTAGCGGCTTAGGATGCCACTTTCTCACCCCCCACTTGAGCCCTCACAACAAACGTCGGTCTCTCAAGAACTACATCTATTCGTGCCCCAAAACATCAGCACGATCATGCAGTCTCTAAAGCATGCTTGGCCTCTCCAACTCCTACAGTCACCTGTGGGTTTGATACACAAGACGAGCAGAGCCGTCCGTTTCTGCGAAATCCAAATGTTAGAGGCAATTCAAAGCCAGTTTCAGCATTTCTTCCAAAATACAATGGGTTCTGATTGACACGCTTTGCGCTGCCTTCATGGCATTCCACATACCAACTAAATGCAACTAACAAAAACATGTAACACGAAAAGTTATAACAATTTGGTTGATAGTGTGACTGGAAACGTCCCTTCCCTCGGAGGATCAAAGATGCAAAGCCCTAGCCTTGATATAAACATGGCTAGAAGCGCCCCTTGCCTCAGAGGATCCAAGATGCAAAGCCCTAGCTTTGATATAAGCGCGATTAGAAGCGCCCCTTGCCTCGGAGGATCCAAGATGCAAAGCCCTAGCTTTGATATAAGTGCGACTAGAAGCGCCCCTTGCCTCAGAGGATCCAAGATGCAAAGCCCTAGCTTTGATATAAGCGTGATTAGAAGCGCCCCTTGCCTCGGAGGATTAAAGATGCAAAGCTCTAGCTTTGATATAAACGTGGCTAGAAGCGCCCCTTCGCCCCCGGAGGATCCATGATGCAAAGCCCTAGCTTTGATATAAGCGTGACTAGAAGCGCCCCTTCGCCCCCGGAGGATCCATGATGCAAAGCCCTAGCTTTGATATAAGTGCAACTAAAGCGCCCCTTCGCCCCCGGGGGATCCATGATGCAAAGCCCTAGCTTTGATATAAGTGCGACTAGAAGCGCCCCTTCGCCCCCGGGGGATCCATGATGCAAAGCCATAGCTTTGATATAAGCGTGACTAGAAGCGCCCCTTCGCCCCTGGGGGATCCATGATGCAAAGCCATAGCTTTGATATAAGCGTGATTAGAAGCGCCCCTTGCCTCGGAGGATTAAAGATGCAAAGCTCTAGCTTTGATATAAACGTGGCTAGAAGCGCCCCTTGCCTCGGAGGATCCAAGATGTAAAGCCCTAGCTTTGATATAAGCATGATTAGAAGCGCCTCTTGCCTCGGAGGATCCAAGATGCAAAGCCCTAGCTTTGATATAAGCGTGACTAGAAGCGCCCCTTCGCCCCCGGGGGATCCATGATGCAAAGCCATAGCTTTGATATAAGTGCGACTAGAAGCGCCCCTTCGCCCCCGGGGGATCCATGATGCAAAGCCATAGCTTTGATATAAGCGTGACTAGAAGCGCCCCTTCGCCCCCGGGGGATCCATGATGCAAAGCCATAGCTTTGATATAAGCGTGATTAGAAGCGCCCCTTGCCTCGGAGGATTAAAGATGCAAAGCTCTAGCTTTGATATAAACGTGGCTAGAAGCGCCCCTTGCCTCGGAGGATCCAAGATGTAAAGCCCTAGCTTTGATATAAGCATGATTAGAAGCGCCTCTTGCCTCGGAGGATCCAAGATGCAAAGCCCTAGCTTTGATATAAGCATGATTAGAAGCGCCTCTTGCCTCGGAGGATCCAAGATGCAAAGCCCTAGCTTTGATAGAAGTGTGACTAGAAGCGCCCCTTCGCCCCCGGGGGATCCATGATGCAAAGCCATAGCTTTGATATAAGTGAGACTAGAAGGGTCCCTTCCCCCGGAGGATCCATGATGCAAAGCCATAGCTTTGATATAAGCGTGACTAGAAGCGCCCCTTCGCCCCCGGGGGATCCATGATGCAAAGCCATAGCTTTGATATAAGCGTGATTAGAAGCGCCCCTTGCCTCGGAGGATCCAAGATGCAAAGCCCTAGCTTTGATATAAGCGTGATTAGAAGCGCCTCTTGCCTCGGAGGATCCAAGATGCAAAGCCCTAGCTTTGATATAAGCGTGATTAGAAGCGCCTCTTGCCTCGGAGGATCCAAGATGCAAAGCCCTAGCTTTGATATAAGCGTGATTAGAAGCGCCCCTTGCCTCGGAGGATCCAAGATGCAAAGCCCTAGCTTTGATATAAGCGTGACTAGAAGCGCCCCTTCGCCCCCGGGGGATCCATGATGCAAAGCCATAGCTTTGATATAAGTGCGACTAGAAGCGCCCCTTCGCCCCCGGGGGATCCATGATGCAAAGCCATAGCTTTGATATAAGCGTGACTAGAAGCGCCCCTTGCCTCGGAGGATCCAAGATGCAAAGCCCTAGCTTTGATATAAGCGTGACTAAAAGTGTCCCTTCACTCTGAGGATCCAGGATGCAATATTTTAGCATACATTTTCAAGTTATAACACCAAATAGGTGCTGCATGTATGTATTTTATATCCCTAGCATGCAGTGTTTGTGCAGTTATATGGTATAAAAGGAGTGGTATCAGGGAGTTTAAGTCCTTGGTCCTGAAGAATAGTCATGGGGTAACAGCTTGAAAGATGTAGACCAGTGTTTCCCAAACTGTGGTCCGTGGACCCCCAGGGGTCCCCGACACATTCCCAGGGGGTCCGCTGACAGCAGTTTTAAAAGCTCTGCCAAGTATCTTGTGTAATTAGCAGTTTTCAAAGAGCAATAAAAGTGTCAAGATGACACCAGTGATTAATGTCCCTGCTGGAGAGAGATGAGAGTTTTGTCCAGTGGCAGCTTTGACTTATCTAATGTTGCACAGAGGGTTAATATGCCCACTGCGGAGAACGTATACCATGTATTTTATAAACAATATTTTATATGCATAGGTCAGTGGGTTACTGCTTTTGTCACAAAGATTCTTTTGTTACTGTGCAGTTCATAAGTGACAAATGTAATCAAGCACAGTGACCTATAAACTGTCATTAAACAGCTTCTTGCAAACTGCAAGGTACAAGTTAGTGACTTATGTTTTGTCCCAGTCTTTCATTATCCTGATGCTGCTAAAAAAGTTTATTTGGCTGGAAATACATTTTTATTGTTAAAGTCAATGCTAACCACTGTGATATGTTCTGAATCTTGAGTTTGTGCTTTTCCAGACCAAGCACTCTTTAAAAATGCCTACCAGTATGAATGACATGTGAATTTTACACTTTGTAGTCCCCTTTGCCTAATGTAACATTTTCTATACACTGATTTACAGGTATGATTCACTGTCTATATGTGTGTGATGTAAAGTGCTCTGACATCGGACAATGGTATGAGAGATGCTATAAAAATGAAATACATGTGACAGAGGGGCAATGGAGAGATGAGAAGCACTGTTGAGTGATACTGGGGGAATCATTGAAGAACCCCCAGAAAGATGGTCGTATTCTGGTGCATAGTCTGGTCTTCATTTACTATTCTTTAAAAGCGAATACAATTCAATATATAATGATAAATGTGTTGTAGACTGCACCATTGTTTGCTAAATTTTTTGGGGGGGAGAGCCTCCCAATGTCCCCTTTGTAGTGGTCAGGCTCACTCACTGCACCCTCTGGGGACTGGTCTGAAATTATTTGCCAGGCCTGCTTTGGATTTCCAGTCTGGCTCTGGCAGGAGTAGGAGCCTCGTACTGCGAAATAAAACCAACCATTGAAAAGTTAGTCACGGAGATGCAGCACCAACCTTCCCATTAATTTTTTTCGTTTTCTTGCACATTTTTTCAATATAAAATACAACAAAAGCGGCGGAGAGTGTCGTTAGTCTCCTTGGCTTAACAACACACTCCGCCAGCAGCGCTGCACCATGTTTACAAGAATATGGTGCAGCCCTGCGTTTCCCCTGCGCTGGCGCTACACTTAACAGGGGGAAATTGTTTATCCACACAGAAAGGTCCCCCTTCCTGCACATAAACAATCTTGAAATATCGTTTTGCCACTTCTATGTGTGCTGCTTAATGCAGGACACATAGAAGTTACAGAATGTCTTTTTTTTTTTAGATTGTTGATGTGGAGGAAGGTGAACATAAGCAATCCAAGGCATTTTGCAAAAACGAGGAGAAATAAAGCATTTCTCCTTGTTTCGCCAAGTTAAGACCAGGTTTTCCCTGGTCTTAATTTTTCGCTGCCTCCCATTTACGCTGCCCTTGTAAATAGGGGGCAGCGTCAAAATCTATGGATGGTGCAGAGAAAACGCCCACTGCCCCCCTCTTTCACGATAAGCATTGGGTGAAAGGGGGTCTTATTTACAAGGCACTGCTAAACCACTTTAAGTGGCTTAATGATGCCTTGTAAATAAGGCGAAGCTCCTATCACCACGGGAACGTCGCAAAAAGTAACGTTCCCATGGTGATAGGGGCTGGTAAAAATGCCCCTAAAATACTTAGCAATTAGAGTATTTGTTTGTGTGCACACATGTTTTATTTTTTTTCGAATTTCTGTTTTAATGTTTGAAATGTAAATCCTCCAAATTGCTTGGGAGTCCCATGCTTCCAGTAGTAACTCAATGAGGATCCTCAAGAGTCAAAAGTTTGGGAACCACTGATGTAGACTCTTAGAAAGGCAAGGACATAATTACCCTGACTTTCATCTTCCCTGTTTTTAATCATACAGACCTGAGGTCCGAATAAATAACACTTTCCTTGCTAGGCATGCATTTTTCTTTCTCGCATAAAAGACCCCCACTCCTATTTTTTCACCATTTATAAACATCTGTAAGTGCTCCAATGAAGTTCGTAGGTTGCAGAACGCCCCGTACCAGCACCTCCACAAACACCAACATATCTCACCCTGAAGCCTACCTGAGCTCCCCACAAACCTTTTTACCGTTAAGACTTACGTTAGATTCTAGATTTTCGCTTGTCTACATGCTCATGTACTGGGTACACTCATCTCTAGCATTCTTCTACGAGGTAACTACATACAAGTAGGCAATTCTGATATGCTCACAAGATTGCCTACTTATATGCTGAAGACGTTCAGGTGCAAGAAAGGCCAATTCTTGGCTTTGTGATCCTGCACTGAGAAACAATTTCACAAGCTAGAGTATACATATTTATTTATTTATTTATTTATTTATTTATTGGCATTTATAAAGCGCAGCATATACCCTAGGGTGTCTTGGCGCTGATTAATTTGCCGGCTAGATGTTAAGCTGCCTGCTCAGACCACTATTCTATACCGAGAACTTATTTATTGAACAACCAAGTTTTCAATTTTTTGCGGAATTGGAGTAGTGTGGGACATGCTCTAATGTCCTGGGGTAGAGTATTCCACAGTTTGGAAGCTGCTACCACAAACCGTCGGTCTCCCCACATCACAGTTTTAGTGCGGGGTACCATTAGTTGGTTGCGCAGGAAGTCACAAAGCAAAAGGTTTACACAGCCTCTTAAAGCAACTTTCCAGATCGTGATAACATTGGATGAGGACTCACAATAAGCTGATCTTGGACAGTGAGGCAAGAGAATAGAGGCACCGGTCAACTACTTCTTCCCCCCCCCCCCCCCAAAAAAAAACACAGCACTTATTTTGGGTTCTCAAAATACACCTTGGCCCTCAGAAAGTTTACAGCAGGCAGCTTACAGGGCTGTGTAAGCAGCATTAAGTACATTCAATGCCACTATTGGACTATAGTATTTTAGACTTGTGGGAAAGAATGCTGGCCTATGACCGGAGTATTATACTTCTACCTATAGTTTGAACATTTGTATAGTGCAGATCGCTACCTCATATATGTAAGAATGTCTGCCAATTATTACAGTATTACACTCCTAGCTTTATTTTGAACATTTGTAATACACAGATTGCTACCTTATATATGACAGCGTGTTTGCATATCATTGCAGTATTATACCTATACCGGTATTTTGAACATTTGTAACGCAGATTACTACCTCATATATTTGGGTTCCTCACTAGTGCCACTTTTACCTGTATTTTGAACATTTGTAAATGCACTGATTGCTACCTCATACTTTTTGGTTTGACAACCAATGTCACTCTCGATTCTTGAGTTTTGACGCACGTAAATTGTTGTATCTGGATCCTATCTCTATATTCTATCAGTATTATACTTGCACTTATATTCTGCACTACTCTGCACATTCCCGTAAACTTCTCCCTTTCCTACCTCTCTCTCCTGTTATGCACAGATTGCTACCTCATACTGAATATACACCTAATGTAACCTACTCCCATTCCTACTTTCTCTCTCCTGTTATGCACAGACTGCTACCTCATACGTAATATACTTCTAATGTATCCTGCACTATTGCACAGTTACACAACCTGCATCCATTTTCACTCTTCTCTCTAAGGCACCGACTACTATCCCATATATCTCTGGTTGCACACGAGTGTCACCTCTGCCCCCTAGGGCCACTCTTGATCCATACATCTCTGGTTGATCACTAGTGTCACTTCTGCCCCTTAGGGTCACTTTTGAGCCATGTAACTTGATACGTGCATCTGTACCCTTTCCCAGTATTTTACTTCACTTTTGTACTTTGTAATGCCTTATATATTTGCTCTACTGTGTAATATCGTATGTATTTGCTATACTGTAATATCGTATGTATTTGCTATACTGCACACTCGTATATCCTGGTTATGCTGATTGATCACTAGTGCCACTCTTGCACTCTATAACTTACTGTATGTATATGTTTCTCTGCACACTCTTACATGTGGGCTATGCTGATTGATCACTAGTACTACTCTTGCACTGTGTAACCTACTGTATGTATTTGTTTTCCTGCACATGCGTACCACTATACTGCATTCCCCCATTCCCTCCTAAACCATCATCGCAACATGGATCCTATCGGCAATCACACATATAAAATCAACTACCCACCGTCACTCACCAAAAAAGCCGCTAAACGCTTTAAACACAACGTCCTTAGGTCACACCCTGAAACGCCCTTTGCTGACACCTACTTTTCACCGGTCAATGGATCCCTGAACACTGATATCATATTCCATACCACACGCAGAGCTCAATGGAGAAAAGCGTTCCTCACCCTACTCACCGTCTCCTCCACCAGGAAATCCGCTCCCAGCCTAACTCTCTCCATCACATCATCCCAACTCTTTCCAGGCAGAGCCACCATCACCATTTACAATAACTGGATTATCCTAGCTCAATCCACAGACAGGAACCTGGAACTGCTAGACAACCTGTTCCCCACCTTCAAAGAGCACCTCTCCCATCCGTGGTCCAACACTCATATCCCCTCCAGTCCCATCGACCATGACCTCACAGCCACATACCCCTCAATGAGGGTCACACCTACCACTCCTGATCGCCCATCTCTCACCCACAACCCCTCTATCCCAGTTCAGCACCATGCAATTGTAACACACGCCTCAAACAGACACAGATCGCTCCCCCTCATACTCCACTCACACCCCCCACCCCTTTTACCAACCCCCAGACCTCCACACATACCATCAACACTCCTCTCACACCTACAGCGGGCATCATTACTCCGCTCACCCCTAACAGCACAGCTCTCACACACAACACACCTAACCTAGTCCAGCACCACGACAACACGCACTGCGACAAATCCCCCCCCTTCATCCCCCCCATTCTCAGTCCCCATTACCCTCTAACCAATCACGCAGAACACACCTCCTCTCTTAATTTAACTCCCCCCTCCCCACAACAGGACCATCCCCTATCCCATTTCCCCTCCTACTCTCAGCCCCCATTACCCTTCCTGCTCCCCCACCACGACTATCAGTCTCCCAGCATACACCCTGACCCCCCCCACCTACCACCAATGCCCTCACTCATACCACCAACCTCCTCCCTACCTCATCCACACCCCTCCCGCCCAAAACATCTCTCCTCCCTAACACCTTCCCGTACACCAACACAACGCATACCTCCTCGAACACCAGCCCACGCTCCCACCTGCACACGAATTCCCTGGTCAGCCATTCACCTCTGACTGCCGCCCCCACCTCCACCACCTACCCCACGATGGACATCATCATGGCCACCCTCACTCAGATCAAAGAAGACATACACAACATCAAGGAACTACTCGCCACCCACCCCATACACCCAGCACCCACCTCCCCTCCCAACTTGTCCCCTACCCCTCCAGCTGACTCCCTCACTCAGCACGCCCCAAACCGGGCGTCAATTACTGCCCATAGGCGCAGCAGTTGCCCTCGTCCCCCTCGTCGTCCCTACAATCCCCCCTCACACAACTACACCTCCCCGCACAACGGGTCCCCCACCCTTCCGACTAACTCTCTCACTCAACTCTCCCCCAACCGGACCTCACTCCCAGCTAGCAATCGCAACAACCGCCCTCGTCGCACCCACAACTCTACTTCTGACCGCAACACTCTCACCCGTATCCGCTCCTACGACCCAGCCCCCCCAAAATCACATAACCACCCCACACCTCAACATTCCCACGATACACTCAAATCCCCTTAGACCCCCCAGACTAAACAGCAGATTCTCCATCCCCAATAACCTTAGAAAAGTCCCTCTCTCACTAGAACCGTCTACCACCCTCAACACACCTCGTCTCAAATGCACTCTCCTCAACTGTAGATCGGCCTCGAAACACTCTGCCGCTATTGCTGATCTCCTCTTATCAACGGACCTTGACCTAATCATCCTGACCGAAACATGGCTAACTGAATCTTCGACACCTATAATGGACATTCTGGTTCCTCCCAACTACCACATTATCAGGCTAGACAGAACAGGCAAATTAGGTGGTGGAATCGCATGCATCTACAGGAATAACCTCTCTGTTCAGAAAGTCAATTCTACCTCCCTACCATCCCCAACAACCTGGGAATACATCTGCCTTGACATTATCAGTGAGGGCAAACCGATATGTTCTCTTCACAGCATCTACCACCCACCCACGGACAACTTCACCTTTTCCCAACAAATCATGGATATGATCTCAAACAATTCTGGACGGCAGCTCACCCAAATATACCTTGGTGACTTCGACCTCCACTGGAACGATTGCAAGGACGCGGTGGTAAATAGTCTTAAAAACTTCCTCGATGCCCTCAACCTCACCCAAATATGCAACAGCCCGACCCACGAGAAAGGTTCTATCCTCGACTTGGTCATCTCCAAAGAGGAATCTATCCAACTCGACTCCATCCAACCCTGTGACTGGTCAGATCATCATACTATCACATTCTTTATCAATGAAAAAGTTAAAGTTAACCCGGCTCAAGTATCCAAGCCAAAAAAGTCTGGAAAAGAGACATGAAAAAACTCAACCCAGGCTCTCTGCCCCCTAACAGGTACAATCTCCTACTGCCACCGACAGACGATACGAACGTTCAAACACTGACTGACCATTATCTCAACGCTATGACCTCTATAATTAATGAGGCTGCACCTTTGCAGCTAAAAAGAGCCTCTACTAAAATCTCCAATCCATGGTACGACGGGAGACTCAATGAAGATAGACGAGACATGCGAATGGCAGAGCGTACCTGGAGATCAGCTCCCTCGGCAATGTACCTAAAAGATCTGAAGAAAAAGAGAAACGCCTACTTCAGGAAAATAAAACGCTCAAAATCAGACTTCTTCAGCCTCCAGCTCGACCAAGCAACAAACCGTCCGAGAAAACTGTTTGAGCTAATCAGATCACAATCCAAGGATCAACCCCAACCACTCATCACTGCACGTGAGGCACCATCCTGTGAAGACTTCGCTGCTTTCTTTTCCCAAAAAACTGACAACATAAAGAGCGATCTCCTCATTGACGCAAGCCTCTACTCCAAACCACAGTGCCTAGCAGCCACTGAACCAAAAAACAATGCCACATGGTCAACCTTTGGCACATACTCAGAAGAAGAAATTGGCAAACTGCTAAGCACCCTGAAACCATCCAATCACCTCACGGACCCCCTTCCTGCTGCAGCAGTAAAAGACTTTACCCCCTTGCTTATCCCTCTCTGGACTAAAATTATCAACAGCTCTCTCCAACAGGGAAGCATACCTGACTCACTAAAAGTTGGTCAGGTCACACCTCTCCTAAAGAAACCTACAGCCGACCCCTCTGATCTCAACAATTACCGTCCCATTACCAATATTCCCACTCTCGCCAAACTGCTGGAAAAATGCGCACAACTACAATTGGCTAAACACATTGAACAATTTGATCTCCTCAACCCGCACCAGTCAGGCTTCCGAGCAGGGTACAGTACAGAAACGGCTATGACTCACATAATTGACGACGCACTTCAAATGCTAGACCAAAACGACACCTGCCTCCTCATCCTCCTTGATCTCTCTTCAGCATTTGATACTGTTAAACATGAGAATCTACTAGAGCTTCTAAACACAAGAATGGGCTTATCTGGAACTGTTCTCAAGTGCTTCACCTCCTTTCTTCACAACAGGTCGCAGAAATTCAAGAGCAACAACCTGATGTCCTCGCCAATACCCGTAACGCTAGGTGTCCCCCAAGGATCCTCTCTATCCCCAACTCTGTTCAACCTAGTCATGGAACCGCTCACCACCTTGCTACAAGCATCCAATGTACACTTTCACATGTACGCAGATGACACCCAACTTTATCTCAAATTACAGTCCCCCCAAGGACATCTTGCTCCTGAACTCAACGATCAGATGCACCCAATCCTGGCTGTCCGATAATCATCTCAAACTCAATGCCCTGAAAACAGAATTCCTTCTGATCTCACCTCCAGCGAAGGTCTCCACCACTCAAATTTGGCTTAAAGACCTAACTGCACTCAATGTCCAACCCACCATCGTGGACTCCGCAAAATCCCTAGGCATAACACTCGACACCAATCTGAACATGCAGCAACATATCAGCAAGGCAACAAAGGGAGCAAACTTCCAGATCAACACTCTGAGGAAACTTAAACCCTACCTTCCAGCCAAAGACTTCCAAACCGCAGTACAAGCCCTAGTCATCCCTCGAATTGAATACGGCAGCATCGCCCTCTGTGGACTCCCCCTAACTACAACCGCACCCCTAAGAGCTTCTCTAAACGCTGCAGCGAGACTCATCACTGGGTCAAAAAACACTCCCATATTACCCCTGACTTGAAATCCCTGAACTGGCTGCCATTTGAAGCTAGAATACATCTGAAAATCGCCTGCATGACACACAAGGCGGTACATCTAAACTCACCCAGATACCTCGCTCAGAAACTGACAATCTCTGGAGGAGCTAGAAACACCAGAGGCACAAACAATCTTCTGTTGAAACCTCGAACATTCCGGAAGGAAAAAACATATAAGCGCTCCTTCTCGGGAATGGCGCCTAGGATCTGGAACTCTCTCCCGCCCGAAACCAGGCTTATCTCTTCCACCACACTCTTTAAAAATGAAGTAAAAGCTATCCTCATGGCTAAATGCACCTGAACTACTATCTTGATCACTGTTAGTACTCTGCACCGATCTATACTACATGTTTGACCCTTTTGATTATTTGTATTAACTGTCCTATTACTCACATGTTGGGCTTAGTTGCCACCTATTTGTACTAATTGACCTATTGATTTATCTGTGTAACCATGCCCATGTACTTCTCTTTGTAAAGCGCTCTGATATCTGCAAGGATCTTGTCCGCGCTATATAAAACTTTCAAAACAAACTTTATCCAAACAGGGCGACATAATCCCAAATGTCATCTCAACAGTAGCTACCCATAAGGTATGTTTAGGAACTGCATCAGGAGTCATGCTTCATGCTTGTAAAGCTCTGGCTAATGCAGAAGCACTGGGTCATTTGGAAGTTTCTAGTACTAGATGTGGTGAACTTACCATCTGTGTTCAGCTTCCGTAGGTTTGGATGGCTGGCTTGGTAATTGGCTTCCTGTCCCTTGCCAGCAGCAACAGCGTCTTGCAATCTGGCAAGCATGGGAGGAAAAATATAGAATTGCAGACACCCAAAAGCTTCAAGGAAAGTCAGCAAGACACCATGGAACATTTAATAATAGGAACAGCAAGAAGAAACAAATAATCAGGAATGAGTTACTGAAAGAGGGTACCCGTTGTTACAGTGATAAGAAAAATTAAATAAGGGAGGAACATCATGGATAAAAATCAGGGCTATGATTTCACTGATGTATGACTATGTGTCAGTTCGCATTATGTGTGAAATTTGGATTATTGGTAGATTTTGTGGCCGACGCAGCATGTATGTTTAAACAAAACAGGTTGTCATGTAGACTGGTTTGATTAGATGCAGAATCATAAGGCATACCTGCATGTCTACTGCCAGGCTTGTGATCCTGCTCTTTAATTGGACATATCTTAACACCATGAGACCTTGGTGAAGTCCAAGCGTGCCTGGAGAATACCCATTCATTCATTTTAGCCTGGTTGGCCTCATCCGCGTTCACACCGAGATCTCCACGACCAACATCTGGACAAAACTAGGTCACTTAAGATGACTCTCTTCGAGAAATACGTGATGGGTAGAGCCTCTTTTGATTAGTCTGAACTGTTAATTACTCTGGAAAGCATTCCATTCCATAGCTTTTCTTTTAGGCCACAACAGAGTAGATTAAAAGGGGTGAAATTGTGAAAAGTACATTTAAATAATAATGACCTATTTTAACTCTGTTATTCATGTGAAAGTATCCCACAGCCAAACATTGCTTAGAGACGGATACATACCGTTAAATAAGGAGAAAATATTGTCTGATCTATGACTGGTCAATAGCACACCAAAAAATCCAGTGCAAACATCCAAGAAGGAAGAATATTAATTCCAAGTCCGTTAGAGTGAAATACTTGGCATGCCAGCAATTAATGGCAAAGCTGGGGACTACCCAGGTTAGGCTCAAGTGGAAACACAGGCTACAGTTTCTAAGAAGAAATCATCTGCAAGTAAGCCCATAGCAAGCAAGATTCCGTCCAACCCCTGAAAGTTTACAAGAAATGGACAGCTATGGGATACACATGGCTTGATGTAAACTGAGGATATGCCAATATAAGGAAGCAGGGCGATCATATTACACATCCAGGATTTCTAGAGAGGCACAATTATTAAATAACTCAGCTTTAGGTCGCTTTCTTAAAAGCATTTCGTGGATGATGCCCGTTTGAAGGGTGTGGTTAACATCCAAACTGAGGAGTAATAATGTATCTTAGCGATGTCTGATGAGTGGCCTCAAAACAAAGATTACTGACAAAAAAAGAAATGAGAATTAGAAAAGCTTATAAAAAGTGAAAAAGGCCAAACGTCCCAAATGTTCTACAAGTCTGAAACAGAAACTGGGGTTCTGCGGTTACTAGTAGACAATCTTTGCCTATTGTTCACAGACCCAGGATTGGGGTTTGGTCCGATAGGTAAAGCGAAAAAAATTACACCCATCTAGAAATAAAATGATTTAGCAAAAAGTTGGGTATTAAGAATTTCACTCAAACAGCTGAGAGACGGATTTGTTATTGGAAAGATGGTTGAGTAAGGGCAAATTAGGTCTTGAGGTGTGTGGTGGGGTCTTTAAAGCACATCCTACACATTGAGCGGTTTTGATTGTGTAGTGGAAGGTGAACTTTGTTTAGACTTGGCTGTGGACGCAGCAACATATTGTGGTTAAAATATATATGGCAAACACTAGCCCGCTCATATTACTGGATGTCTACAAATGGAAAGCTATTTAAGAGGAATGTGGGCGGCCTGCAATCACTCGGTCTCTGGTATGCGGGCAGTAACATCCATTCAAATAATATTAGATTTTTAGATTGAGGCCCCCTGTACAGTAGCGAGCAGTTCCAAAGATTCAGTTGTGGAGGGATGTATGGGAGAAGTACAATGCATTCACCTGTTATTCGGTGCGTACTCTGGAGCTGCAGCAGCTGCAGGTGGCTCAACAGGTTTCGCTTTGAAATAGTTGACAAAGCCCCCAAAAACACTCTTGATGTTATTGATGTGCCTCTGGCTCGTCTTCAGATCCTGCTCCATAGAATCCACCATTCGCTCCGTCCGCTTTAAGGCCTCTCCCTGGCGAACAAGCTCCTGCAGAACAAAAGAAGAGGTTATGAGGGACAAAAGATGTGTAGTTCCTATATTCCCAATAGGCTCTGCGCATTGGAATAATATATCCTATAGATGTGACGTAGGACTTAGGTTGACTAGGTCTCTATCGAATATACTAGACTTAATTGTGAGTGCCAGCTAGCTCAGAGGTCACTAGAAACTTTCTCGAATGAACAAGGGATTCGTTTCTGACAACTGCATAAACATGACATCATTGTTTTCACAAGATAAAACGTATCTTCAGAGTCGTGGAAACAATAGATAGGTATTTCACTCAGTCAATCGTGCATGCTTCGTTTCATCAGAGGTGCAGAGAAATAGAGACGTTTTCAAAAAAAAGTATTTATTGAACAGTATTCCTTCTCATGCAGAAGAAATGAACTGCTACAATCGTAATACCGGCTGTAAAGTATAATGCGTACAGCAAGAAGAGTATTGTAAAATAATACTGTAAAAGCATGGTATGGTTTCTAAGCCATAAAATACATACACAAATAAATAAATAAATAAAGACGAAAAGTACTCAACTGGTGCTTCTAAAATACGCCTACCCCGATGTACCTAACCTAAGTCTAGTACGCAGGAAGTAAGTGAGGTGTAGCATAAGTTTAGTATTCTTTCGCCAAAAATCTATCCAAGATTTCTCTTAGGGTCTAATCAGCTCTGTACCTTGGTTCATAATGAAAGAGGTCTGGTATCTCTCGGTCTCCGGACTCTATTTCCCAACACCCCTCAAGGGAAGCTTGGAAACACTGGAGCTGGATTTCAAGAGAAAAGACAGCGTCTCTCAGTGTGTCTGCTGGAGGGTCGGCTTCCTTCGGCACTTGCTGTAGCGAGCTGCGTCGGGCAAGTAGATAGTCGAACTGCTCCAAACCACTGTGTGTTTGCTATGGCAATTGTGGTCATATTTATACCTTGAAGGTGCAGAGTTTGACGTAAAGTTGGACATAATAACGTCATAAAAGAGTCGAAGTTCTTTAAAAACTCCATGAGTTCTTGGATAAATCAATATTCAAGCGAGGGGAAGTCCCTGACTGCTGAAGTCTTGTTTTCCAAGAAATCGTTGTGGCTTTTCGGAACTAGTGGAAGTAGCCATGCCTGTATTTGGACTGCATGGGCTATGTCTAAATATGGTTATGATTTCTATGCCTATATAAGGACAAGGTGATTTATACCTATATAAGGGCATGAATCGGGAAAATTACACTAGGGTCCTAAAATGCTATACAACAGATGGTTGAAGTGCTTAGGAGAGGGTAGCAGTGCCATCATTAGACATAGACAAGAATTCAGGAGGAGCCATCTTGCCTGGAAGTCCAGGAAGCAGGGACAGGAGCACAGGCAGTATGGCCAGATGCCATGGAGGAGGCAGCAGCCAAGGCCCCAGAACAGAGCCAGGTCATCAAAAGGGAGGCTAGCTGCCCTACTGGAGGAAGCCAGGCCAGGATTGCTGGAAGAGGCAGCCAAATCATCAAGTGGAAGGGCCAGTGGAAGGGCCAGGCCCAGGACAATGGACCACCAAAAACAATACCAGCGGTCCAGATCAGCAAGCGACATACAGGAGCCATCTGAGAGGCACCATGAGCATTGCGATTAGGGTCAGATGCTCAGGAGGAGGCAGCCTGGCCAGAAGCCGAGCAGGCAGTAAAGCCATAATGAAAGAAGACCAGCAGCCCACGAAGAGTCAGTAGGTGATCCTAAGGTTGGAATGGAATATCACAAGGAATTTTTAGGTCTGCTGTGGGTCATGGCTAAGGGCCCTGGAGGAACTAGGCAATAATGAGAGAGACAGGAGCCTAATTGCAGAACCATGTCATCACAAGTTCAGGAAATAAGCCTGTGGGGAGGGTGCCAGGCAATCATGTAGGAGGAACAGACGCTCAGGATGATGGTGCTGGGCCGGTAAAAGCATGGTCAGGTGTCAGCAGGAGGGAGTCTACATGATGCACAGTCTGCTGCCCAGGAGAAGACAACCAGGCCACATGAGGCATGAGCAGGACAGCCCATGAGGATAGAGCAGAGCCATCATATGATAGTGCCATGATCCCAGAAGGGGAGAACCAGGTCATCACAAGCAAGGTCAGACACCCAGGAAAAAGCAGCCAGGAGGCGAAGAAGAGTACTGCACCATTGCAGGCAGAGTCAAATGTCCAACATAAAGGGAGCTGAGCCATCATGGTCGGCAGGAGATGGCAACATGAACTTTATAGTCAATGGAAGGCTTCAATATATATTGGTTTTAGGAAACTGAATGGCATACCGAAAATAGCCAGAGTTGATGCCACCTTTGGCTGAAGCTTACACATCACACAAATCATGTTCAAATAAATCACTCGATTTGTCTCGTATCACAAACAAAATACACCAAGTCACTAAGATCAAAGGCAATTCTTAGCACAGATGTGTGCAAGGTTTGTCTGATCACGCGTTTCATGACTATCACTGCCAGGCAGGGGCATGCAACCAGGGAATACAAACGCAAACTAAGGCCTTAAGAGGAATCTTGGAACACAACCAGCTTATTTTATGCGCTTGCAGTTAGCAAAGTAAACCCTCTGCCCTACAGTAATCAGTGCAGTACTAGAATAGAGCAGGCTACTACCCTTTTTATTTTTAGCTGAAAGACGCATTTTGGAAGCAAATGTGCCACACCCACAGTTCAAAACTTAATACGGATGGGGTGCAAAGGCTATATAGGAGTTTATGCCGATCAGTGCACATTACATTGGATCCAAAGGCCAATACAAGCTTCTGAAGAAGCACTTTTAAGCTTAAGATGAACATTGTACAGGGGAAGGAGCTGAATGTCATATGCGTTATTCAAACAATATAAAAAAAAAAAAGTTGATGGGAGTAGTGCTGGACATTTGTCAATCATGTAGGAGGAACAGACGCTCAGGATGATGGTGCTGGGCCGGTAAAAGCATGGTCAGGTGTCAGCAGGAGGGAGTCTACATGATGCACAGTCTGCTGCCCAGGAGAAGACAACCAGGCCACATGAGGCATGAGCAGGACAGCCCATGAGGATAGAGCAGAGCCATCATATGATAGTGCCATGATCCCAGAAGGGGAGAACCAGGTCATCACAAGCAAGGTCAGACACCCAGGAAAAAGCAGCCAGGAGGCGAAGAAGAGTACTGCACCATTGCAGGCAGAGTCAAATGTCCAACATAAAGGGAGCTGAGCCATCATGGTCGGCAGGAGATGGCAACATGAACTTTATAGTCAATGGAAGGCTTCAATATATATTGGTTTTAGGAAACTGAATGGCATACCGAAAATAGCCAGAGTTGATGCCACCTTTGGCTGAAGCTTACACATCACACAAATCATGTTCAAATAAATCACTCGATTTGTCTCGTATCACAAACAAAATACACCAAGTCACTAAGATCAAAGGCAATTCTTAGCACAGATGTGTGCAAGGTTTGTCTGATCACGCGTTTCATGACTATCACTGCCAGGCAGGGGCATGCAACCAGGGAATACAAACGCAAACTAAGGCCTTAAGAGGAATCTTGGAACACAACCAGCTTATTTTATGCGCTTGCAGTTAGCAAAGTAAACCCTCTGCCCTACAGTAATCAGTGCAGTACTAGAATAGAGCAGGCTACTACCCTTTTTATTTTTAGCTGAAAGACGCATTTTGGAAGCAAATGTGCCACACCCACAGTTCAAAACTTAATACGGATGGGGTGCAAAGGCTATATAGGAGTTTATGCCGATCAGTGCACATTACATTGGATCCAAAGGCCAATACAAGCTTCTGAAGAAGCACTTTTAAGCTTAAGATGAACATTGTACAGGGGAAGGAGCTGAATGTCATATGCGTTATTCAAACAATATAAAAAAAAAAAAGTTGATGGGAGTAGTGCTGGACATTTGTCTAACCACTGGCAGCCCATCGGAGTAGCATTCAAACAAACTGTTCTTTTGCCTACCCTGCTACCTCAGATTTGACCGGCCCATATGGATGCGAGACTAGATGAGATGTACTACTATCCATGCGGAGAGGCAATGGTAAAGAAAGCTGCAAGTTTTGGAAGGAGGTTAAAGGGTTGGAACCATAACATTTCTCAAGAAGTCAGCTATGTGCAAATTATGCCCATGCAGCTGCTACGGGTTAGTAAAAACTAGGGATGGACTAGCTGTGTGAGAAGCCCACAATGCTCAAATAAATGCATAGGAAGCACAGAGAGAACATGAGCAAGTGGTGGTTACCAACCTTCCCTTTCTATGATCAAGGTTAACAAACAATATCCAACTTGGCACGGGCATGTGACACAAGAGTAAGTCGTTTATACCATTGTGGCCCGTGACGAGATGAAGCAAGTTCAGAAAGTTTGCCCTGGCTGCAAAGAAAATAAAAAGACCAAATGCTGGTTGATACCCACCTCTGCTTTGCTTGCCGGTGCAGAAACTAGCAGATCACCAACCCCACACCAAAGCCTAATGGACCCACAAAGTAAAGAGCATGATCCTAGAGGATAATAATGGATTAAGCAACCTCGAGAAATGAGGGGTTCCAGAATGAGCCTTTCACAAGCTAAAAGGAACACCTTTAAAGAATTCCTCTGGCTTTTAATAAACCTTGCGGTTGAGCCACATAAAAGGAAGCTTACACTTGGTTTATCACTAGCCTGATCCACAAAAGCTTACCCACCCATGCTCCAGGACAATGAGCATTAATAGGAGCTGCCAAGTCTCTCAGTGCCGAAGCAGCAGGCCTACTGCCAGATTGTCTAAGGGTCCGAAGAAAGCACCCACAGCCTGTTAAGAGTGGTTGTGAAAAAATTTCCCTAATCTAAGGGGCCCCTGACTTAAAGGCACAACTGATATACTTGTAGATTTGCAATCTGACATGAATTTCAAGACCTTTACAGTAGATTGACTCAGGATCCTTGCGGACCAGTGCTCAAACCAATAATTGGCTGTGAAATACATAAACATAAGAAATACAAATGTGGTGCTTTGCTTCGAATACCACCCTTCATAATAATCTATTTTTGATTTCTATTGCACCACATGCATTTTTTAAAAATCCCCTAAAAGCAACAATACAAGATCCATTCAACTAGCATGGGAAACGAGCCTTGACACGCAAGTGTTGCAGTACTGGCTCTTTTGCCAATGTCTCTTTTCTGAGCTAGTGGTCCGCGTGCTCTCACTTGTGCAATAACATATCACCACTAGTTTACAACATAAGGCTTTTGCAACCGATTTAAAAGTGTCACACACGGATGGTCAGACAGAGCACCCAAAACTAACACTGGGGTGCGCTTGCAACATTTTAGGAGTAGTCTCAGCTGGGCCCCTTATCTGCGATGGGACAAGCTCTCCAATCCTACTGTCTCTACCTTTAACACCAGATGGGAAACATGGCATGGACTGGGGAATAGCAGTCTCTTGGCAAAGGGAGTGGGATGTGGTGTGGAGCCCTGTTATCATGAGAGGCCTCATGTATACAGAGCCCAAGAGCCCCTGCTTCCAGAACATGGACAACAGTAGAGTAAGGAAGGAGAAGACATGGGTGACAGCAACATGGGACGACTGTGGCCAGAGAAGCACACGGGAAAGAAACAGCAACATAAGCATAGGTAGGGAAGAAAAGCAAATGGGCGAGACAGCAAAATGTAAAGTGTTGGGGTTGCTTACAGAGAAGCAAACGGCTGAGAAACAGCAATACAAGTGGGCGGTGGGAGGGGAAGCACGAGAGAGACAGCTTGAAACACATACAATCTCATTGATTACTTAAACAAAAATAAAAAAGTATTTCCCTGAAAGTGAGCAGTAGAAGGAAAAGAGAGCCAGCTTATCTAAGAAGTGGTAAACAGGCTATGCTCAATGGTAGCGAATACACAGGTGGGCAAGCTGGACAAGGAAATCTATCAAACAAGAAGCAAGCAAATGGGAAAGGAAATAAAGCTAGCCAATGGGTGGGCTTAAAGCAGCTTTTGTTGAGCCCACAGTATCTGTTGCAACCAGACAGCAGCGTTGTCCGGTAAGCTCGACCTAAAAAGGACAGTAATGTAGTTGGAAAGTACTGCATTGGAAGATTACAGCTATATAAGGTTATGGGTCGTCGAGAGCTAGCTTGTTACTTGGGTACTTGAAAACCTACAATATTATATTATTATGGCATTTGCCAATTTGAGAAGGGCACATTCCTACCACGGATAATGTCAGATTATAGCTCTTCTCAATGGCATGAGTTCATATTATGCATGGGAGTGTGATGAGAACGTCCCTAAAACCTGCGGGGAACTTGGGAAGGTTTTTCTACATGGGTACAATATTTCCACTGTTGATAGAACAAAAATGTTCAAAGTTTAAATGCCTGTCAGGGTGACATTTCTCTACGTGTACATAAATGTCCTTGGAATCTGAGACAGTCACAGGTTTCCAGAAATAATCAAAGAATTCTTTCAATTCTTTGAAAGCCTCAAATGTATTCAAAAGGTAGCCACAAATCTACATGACTCAATTACTGACTTTATGGTTAGAAAAAAATCCTGTATTCGATGATGAGCCAATGAAATTCTTCTACAAGTGGAATTATATTTTCTGTTTTATCTGTATGAAACAGATCTGCTGCTTGATTCTGTAATTGTTGCTAGTTATTTTAGTTATAAGTCAAAGTGCACAGTCAGCTGCACAAGCTGAAGGAATATTGTCCACATCGGAAGCACTTGCATCAGGATGTTGTTTCAGGAAAGGCGGAAGAGCTTCCTGGCAGAACTTCCTGGTACAGTTGCTTATCAAAGTATTGTTGATCTAAGCCAAACTGAATTCATACTGAACGTGGAAACATTTGCGATTAACCACGAGCTCAAGGGCACAATGCAAGTCTTGGGATATGTTTTCTGTGAATGTGGTTACACAGAGTTGTTGGCCTTGAGGCCAAATCCAGTTATTTTCATACAGGAGAGGGGTACGTTTCTGGGCTGTATTCTGTACAGCGCAGTGTCTGCCATTAGTGTGTCACAAGAAATCAGCATTCGAAAAGAATGGTAGAAAGCAGTTTTGTAAACTAGCAAGGCAGTTACAACATTTGACTTTGAATCTTGTAGAAAAGATTTCTCAGATTTAAAAAAAACTACATCCAAGCTTGTTTTAAAGTACTGGCAGTTTTGTGCCCGCTCTAAGAAATACCACAACCCTTTTGCCAGAAACTGTAAGAAATAAGCGCTAATGTTTAAAGTCAGGATAGCAGGACTATGTGCTACTTCTTGCACGACAAGGGTAGAGAGGCAGTCTCGAAACACCTGTAAAGCTAGAGACCAGGTCAGGGATATGACGATACAACAGGCAGAAAGAAGTCCCCTAGATGTGCCAGAACCACTGTTGTCAGGTTACAAACAAGTTTTTTTGTATATGTTGCCCTGGACAGTAGTGTGCACAGTCCCACAGCACCTTCAGTCAGCATTCTCAACTTCTAAATCACTTGTGCGCACAGGACCAGCTTTGTAAGGCCGGGAGTCCTGAAGCTCCGAATTGATCCTGCAGCCGATGAACTCCGAGGGTTTGTAATGTTACACTCTCCTCTGGTTGGTAAAGTTAGTGTCAAGGTCTAGATGTCCATGGATTTTCAGTTAAACATGAGCAAAAGGTACAATGCAATTGGAAAATACAATAGCAAACACAAGGTCATTTTGAGTCCTATTACTAATATGAAATCAGGCACCAACATTACTCAAGCAGGATTTCATATTCTCTGTTCAAATTGTGCTCAGAAATGGATTGGGTTGGTTCCATGCCAATTCCTCTATTTGGAGATACTTGAATTTATGGAAAACAAGGTAATGTATGGTTTTACCAGCAGGTAAGACCAAACCGTATATTATCTCCATTTAGATGTAGAACATGTTTTAAATCCTTGTTCCTCCGACCACGCAGTAGGAGCATTTAAGCACGTGTTTTGATTGGCAAATTATTATGTGGCAGTGAGAACGAGGAGATGAAAGGTTGAAATGTAATCTTTTTCCAATTTCTAAAATCAGTTAATGTTTAATGAATTTGTTGGAATTTTAAACATAACATTTCCATGCATTAGTAAACTAATTCATCAATACTTCTGTACATTCCCACTGAACACATACCACTGAAGTCTACATAATATGAAACGGCTAGTGCATAAGCATTCCTCTAATGGTGCAACAGAACCTGATATAGTAGTCCCAACTCCCCAGTTCATATCTAAAACATGATACGAGAGCCCAAGACTCCTCGCTCTGAGCCACAAAAGTGGGAGCCTCCCACAAACCCAACGGGGGGTCCACAAAACTGCACACATACAGACCACAGTGCGAGTGCCAATATGGGAGATGGTCTTGTATATTTAGTGCTGTGCTCCAGTAGCTGATATCGAGTTCACGGGTACAAAAGCTACCAAAAGTCACGTCTTCTAATTGTGCTTGCTTTGGTGCAGGGCTCTTCATCAGTCTGGTGGATAGTTGATATACATTACCATTTATAGGAAAACTATGACCCAGTCTCTATGCAGATTAATATCAGATTAAAAATATTATTTCTGAGACATAATGGAAACAGTGACTCACATTGACCATAAATTAAAAATTGTCACAACAACCTACATATTAAAGACAAGGAATTGAAGATTCTTCCATAGTACTAAACTTTAAACCTGCTTCTCATATTTCTGGATTTAAACATCTGACTCTAAATTGGACCGTGCCACTGTAAGATAAACAAAGGAATCGAGGCACCACACATTTTAACCAACCCAGAGGCTATTCACGAATGTGTTAATGGTATTTACTGGGTCAGGAAAATACCCGAACCCCATCTGGCCCGCTTGTAACCGGACTGTTCGCTTTCATGTGGAAGTTAGCACAAATCCAGTAGAAAAATCCTGCTGTGGTACACCATTACCATTAGTCTTTATTGTGTTTCGCTGGCACTACTACCATCTTTTACAGTGACGATAATGTACCTTGATTTATCCAGTACTGCAATGCAGTATAACCCAGTGGAGATTTTGACAGT
The DNA here is from genome assembly GCF_964263255.1 of Lissotriton vulgaris. Classification (NCBI taxonomy): domain Eukaryota; kingdom Metazoa; phylum Chordata; class Amphibia; order Caudata; family Salamandridae; genus Lissotriton; species Lissotriton vulgaris. The sequence goes on from NC_141699.1 coordinate 67,643,131, forward strand.
GTGGTAAGTTGCTCCTATTGAGTCTTGGAAATGCAGAAAAGAATATTATAGACAACATGATCTGAATGTTTTAAGTACCTCCCACTACCCCCGAAACTGATAGATTTTGACAGGTTTCACCTGCTGAAATCTGTCATGGGAAAACAGAGAGGGGTGACAATCGCAACACAAATACGAATCCCACCATAAACAGGCATTTGTGAAGCAACCTCTGCAGAATCAGATCGTTGTACAGACTGGTGCCCCTTGTCAAAACAAAGAAATAAACCAGACAAGAAGATACATTTTGCTTGCGTCTCAAGCTTCACCTTACCTGGCTTTGTACCAGGGAGAACTAAAATAAGAGGCCTACGTCTGGGCTTCTAATTGCAAGAACGCCGTAACAGAGCTTGCGATGAAATATTATTTTATGGTGGCAGAAAGTTCCTTTGCTTTTTCTTGGACGTCGGGCTATGGACCTTTCATCCTGATTGCAGGTAACAGGATCACCAGTATTAAAAACCTACCAGTATAGCTGGGCTTGTTAAATGATCACAAATCAGGGCAGGACACCCACTCCTCACTCTGCCTCAGAATCCTACTGCATGTAGTGGGCCTGCAACCACCTTGTGCCTGTGTTCAGAAATAATAGAATGATGACTGGAAGTTAACCTGTGCCACTGAAACTCCATGTAAGCCTCAAGTCTGCGTACATGATATAGGTTCTCAGTCGGACCCCCTTATATAGGGATGCTGATGGCTTCCTCTGTTTCAGGACATCAGGTTGGGTTCACACCCCAACAAGGGATGCGCCAAAAGAGCCCTGCTGCTCTTTAAATGATTTAACAACAAGGGGTGGTGATGGACAGAGTTTCTGAATTAAGCAGAATACTCTCACCCAGTCAAGAGATCAGGGCTAGATCCAACAACGTTTTTTAGCTCACTGCACCATCCCAGTTCAGAACCTGGCTATATGCAAATTAGTCTGTTCCTGTCCCAGTGCATGATGGGAACAGGGCAAACCAAACTACCAAGCCAATTCTTACACTGGGAAGGAAACAAGCTTCCGGGGACCGGTTTCTGGCATTTCAGCCGTCGTCGGCCCGGCTTCCTTGAATCCTGATGGTGCAATGAGAAAGGGAATCACATCTGAGTATACCCTTCCACGCTTCGGGTGGACAAAATATTTAACAACAAGGGGTGGTGATGGACAGAGTTTCTGAATTAAGCAGAATACTCTCACCCAGTCAAGAGATCAGGGCTAAATCCAACACCGTTTTTTAGCTCACTGCACCATCCCAGTTCAGAACCTGGCTATATGCAAATTAGTCTGTTCCTGTCCCAGTGCATGATGGGAACAGGGCAAACCAAACTACCAAGCCAATTCTTACACTGGGAAGGAAACAAGCTTCCACCCCCTTTTCTGAATCGCTCTTTAAATGAGGCACAGGAAAAATCATCTGTTGCGCCTTCACACAGCATATAACATGTAAAGGGAATTACACAGGGCCCTGGTACAATTCCACTTGTGCATGCAGCTCAAAGAAAGCGCATAGTGAATGCCAAACTAAATGCGGCTTTCAAGGCAGTGTACATTCGTAAAGTATTCCTGTAAACTGTCACCAACCAGGTCTAACCCAAAAAGTGAATGCTAAAACATACTAATTTAAGAGCAACTTCAATGAAGAAGAGTTACAGGACAGCGAAACAACTGAAAGAGGTTGCTGGATATTCAGTTGTTCCCCTTCTATGAACAAAAACTACTTTGGATCAGTGATAAAGACCCCTACGGGTATGTGTGCGCTTTATAAATTGTTTAAATAAAGCACAGATTATTACACACATATTCAATGGTTGTGTGTTTGGGGCAGGAAGTGAAGTGGCAAGCCAAACTCTACACGACCACCCAGGAGGTTCAAACTACTTTTTTGGAAGCATGACCTCTCCCACTTCTGAGAAAAAAAAAAGAAATCAAGCAAAGCAAATCATATAAAGAAGTTGTTATATTAGGTGTACATGTCTTTTCTGATAATTACCCACTTACTGCTGTACATCAGTGGAACAATTCTATCAGTGCAGGGTTGAGTGATCCATCCAGATTAACAGGCCCAGATAAGGTTTTCTGACCGCTTTGGCCGAGCTGTGCATACGCATTCAATTTTGTACACCATTTCATGCAGACAGAAGAAATTGTAATGCGAAAGATCCACTCCCTAGCTGGCTAATTGGCCAATGAACTTTGTCATGGCTTCCATCCAACTGACTAACTTTGGAGAGTACTATCATATCGTCGACATTAGGAGTGCAGTTGATGGAGCCGATATTTCAAATGGGTAGGAATTTATCATTCTATGTAATTAGTACTATATTTTCAACGTTGTGCTGAAGCACATCAACTCTTTGCCTTATGAATACTCTGGTAATAAGATATGGTACAGGAAAATCATAAGTAGCAATTGAAATACAGATATAATTTTGGACAAAGCATCTACTGCACCCAAATGAATTGTGCTCACTTACGTCTGCTGCCTCCACTCCCACTTGTTCAGACTCATAAATGAGAGCGACACAGCGGTCACTGCTGTCCACAGTAGAAGCTGCTCGCCTCATCACCTCCTGCTGCAACGCCCTTTGCTTGTCAACAGGGCCCTGGCGTTGGTTTTCGGGTGCATCATCAGAAAAATCTGATGGCTCCCTCCATTTTGCTGATCTGAAGTCATCATCCTCTTCCTCCTCATCAAAGGGATTGTAGTTTCTTGACATGGCGGCAAGCGCTGTCAAAGGCCTTGGATGTCACCTTGTGCTGTAAAGGGTGGGTATTAACTTTGACTGTTGAGACAAACCTGTTGAGGAAGGTTAACAAGAGGAGATTAGAAACAAAAACGATGACACTGCTAATGTCACGGACTGAAAGCTATGATCACTAATTAATCTAGAAGAGATGACCATGAATAAGAATGTGACAAAGAAAGTGTTCCGCAGCTACGCAATGGCCTCTACTTAGGACAACAACAAAAAGACCCTAGCTAATTTTCCAGTCTACTCAATCGACACTGATCAATAACGGGGAACACAACTTACCATGCTCCCTGTAAATCTATCAATATATATCCTTTGGAAATTCATGGCTGTTTTTAGTCCACCCAGCATTGGGGAAGTGCTTATTCCATTTATAATACTTTCTTTGACACACCAAAGTTTCTAGGTAAAACAAGACTGTCTTATTTGCTTGTGAGAGGCCAGCTACTACTGTATCCACAACATTTTTCACGTCTCAGCTGAAACCACCAACCACATCACCCCTTTAAGATAATGACTGACAATTGGCTATATCCGCCCAATGGGAATTGAGAGACATCAACAAACGTATGGAAACTTGGGGCAAAAATTAGCAAATTACTATACTGTTCACAGAGTTCATTTTATCATCTCTTGGGGAAAGCCTTATTCACCAAGCTCAGAATGCCTGCTTTGTTATCCATTAAACACATTTCAACAGTTTAGATGTCGGTCCTATCTCCACTACCAGGCAAGATGCACAGCGGAACATTCTCATTGCAGTTTTCCCCACCAGCTTCTTATCTGTGAGCCTCATGCGATATTTTAGAGCTTCCTAGCAGATAGTTCTTAACATCTTGTTTGCGAGTTAGGACTTGTATAGAATTTAGGCCAGTTGAGTAGCACACCAACTCAGGGTCATTCAGCATATTGATTCTTCTTTAAGATTTAGCTTGTTTTTATGAACGTTCTGTAACTAAAGTTACGGTACCTGTGCACACTAAAGTTAAAGTCAGGCTGACTTGTATAAACTGAGGAAAGAAAATATGATGGTTTGTGTTTCAAAGGTTTCCATCCTGCACTCCTTGCACTGTTCTCTTCATAACGTTGCAGGACCCGCCATCTAATGAGTGCATCCCATGCGACCATAAACTAAACCAAAGGTTTACAAAAAAAGTGATGGAATGCTACAATCAATCTCAGCCTGGAAATTACTAGGTCCGCATTCCAGTCCCTTGTTTTTTTGGCCCACAGTGCCACTTAAGATTAGACCCAGCCACATGCAATGCTGCTCCAACAGAATCAGCCCAGCCCACAAAAAAAATTGACAATGCAAGTCCTCTCTGAAACGGAAAGCCAGCAAACTAAGACCAGCTTCACGCTAGTTGGGGCTTGTCGGTCACATGCAGCTTTGTTCCAGTGGCAAAGTGAGCACGGGTCCCACATCTGGGCAAACTCATCACATTTAAAGTGTTGAAATGAAGTGTGTATAAAAAGTGATGTGTAGGGTGCTTGAATTCATCTCAGACACTGGTAATTAAGCGGGCTGCATCCCAACTTTTCTTTTGCTTGCCCACAATGCCACTTCAAATTAAAAACAATGGACTGAAATGTGGTCCGAGTGACGGTCTGTAGCGGAGATTAATTCAAGGATTGTGTCTAGCACCTTGCTGCTGTTTTAGTTGACACAGGTACGCTCAGACACTGTTTCTGTGGTCTTTGTGCCATAGGAGACCAACTAAACCCTACTGATCAGCCCCAAGTAGGGTGAGGACGATCTGGGCTGCTTGTGTTCCCTTCTGGAGGCCTTACATGGCAATTAGGGCGGACTGTTCCCATGAGGAGCACAGTTGGTACTGATTTGCATTTGGTAAGCCTTTGTCTATGGTGTGGTGAGTGAAAAAGTATGGCCTGGCATGTGGCCCGAGCAATTGCTTTTGGTTGAGATTATTTCAAGAATTCCATCCATCACCTTGTTGCGGGTGAGTTTTAACCCAAGCTTCCTAATTTCCTTGCATGATCCCCATGTCTTACAATAACCTCTGCAGGAAGATTTCAAATTGCTCTGCTTTAAGGCATTCACAAGTTAGTCCTGCTTGTATTACTCATTGTTTCTGGTCTCACTCTCTTCTAAAGCTTTAAAGTTTAACCTTTAACCCCGTAACCAAACTTGTGTATCCCACGACAGCCTCCAATTACCTTTCCCCCCCCACCCCCAAACAGGCTTTTTAAGTCTAACATCACACAAGTCTCACGACCATCCCTCCTTTAAGGGCGTGTCATGGGTCACTCTTGCTCATACCCCTGCTCAGAAGTCAATCAAGGATTTATAAAGCACAGCAAATCACCCCTGAGGGTCTCATGGCGCTTCTTCTGCCCCGCAGTAAATGTTCAATTCTTCAGCCCTCATATCAACCTTTCTCATCATAATGACACCATTTCAATTCCGATTCCTGTCAGGCCACGTGTTTTTTTTTTTTTCTCACAACAAGTTTATTGATAAAGATGAGCATATGAGTTAGAGTGGCATCCCACAATCAGGACGATACCACCAGACATTTTTGTCACAATTACAATATAGGTCTGAGCGTTTAAGCAAGGAACCAATGCAATCAAGGATATAAGGAAACAGTAACCCCACCGTCATCTTTTCAGTTAGCTACCCACCCAACTCCCAGAGCCCTCCCTGGAACCCGCCCTAACCCCATGCATGTGTGTAAGAACTGTGTTGACGTAAGCTCTTGACGTGTCTAGTACGTGTGTGGGAATGGGTTTCAACCGGATCATAAGGGGCTAAAGGTCCTCCTCTTGTTCCGCCGGGGGGTCTAGTGTCAAGCCTCTGTAGTCTGCCCACCTCTTCCATATTTTAAAATGTTTACGAGGGCAACCTCGTGCCTCAAAGATTGGTCTCTCTAGACCCATACAGAAGTCCATACCAGCCTTCCATGCAGTCAGGCGGGGGGGCCTCACGTCCTTCCATGCTCGGGCCATGTCTCTTTTAGCCACCACCAGCCCCAGGAGGAGTAGGTGTCGCTTATATATATTACCACCAACCCCTTCCAGGATGTGCAATAGGCCCAGACGGTGAGTACGGGGAAGGGTCCAGCCCAGCACCTCCGACATGCAGCCCCATACACCCCTCCACACCCCTCCAGAAGCCAACCAGTTTGGAGCACGACCATCCTGTGTGGAGCAACGTACCCACCTCTGTCCCACATCGCAGACACTCCGGGGACCCAATCAGGCCCGCCTTCCACAGTCGCTCTCGGGTATAGTATGCCCTATGAAGAATCTTGAACTGTATGAGCCGAAACCGTATCGCTATAGCCGCACCCCTCGGAGATTCTAAGGCCTCCCGCCAATCATCTTCATCTAACGGACCGATATCTGCCTCCCAGGTCGCCTTCAGCGGAAGAAGGGTGGAGGAGCAATGGGTGACCATAGTCTGGTAAATGCGTGATACTTTCTTGTCCCCAAGGTCACCCATGAAGACCTTTGCTTCGATTGGGCTGAATTCAGGGAGTGAGTCAAGGTTGGTTATACTGGGCGTCAGTGCATGCCGGAATTGTAAATATCGGAAAAATTGAGATTGGTGCATATCGAATTCGGTACTGAGGGCCTGAAAGGACTTGAGTCGTCCCGGACATCACATGACCTAGCTGCGAGATGCCTATAGTGTCCCAGCCATCAAAGCCTGATAACTTAGACAGTTCGGGCAGTAAACCGTTGCGCCACAGTGGCGTTTCCGCGGTCAGTCTGCCCCACCAGCCCATGCGACGCAAGGCCTGTCGCCATATCGCAAAGACAAGTTTAGTGACCCTCGGCAGCGACCGACGTAGCCTAGGTGAGTATAGGATGGTGTGGAGCGAGTTATTGCCCATCAATGCACGTTCTAGGGCATAGGCTGGATCCCCACCGTCACCATACCACCAGTCATTTAGAACAAGGAGATGGGCGGCTTGGTAGTACGACTGTATATCCGAGGTGGCCAAACCCCCACAGTATGTGGACAAAAAGCATGTGCGCAGCGCCACTCTGGCAGCACCTCCCGCCCAAAGGAAGCGGCCCAGCACTGACTTAACCTGCCGAAACCACTGGGGCGGGATAGGATGTGGATGGTTCTGTAGTTGGTAAAGTAGGCGCGGAAGTGCGACCATCTTAAAAATAGCAGACCAGCCGAAGATCGATAGGGGCATTCGAGACCAAGTTTTGACATCCGTCTGGACCCGTTCCCAGACGGGCAGTATATTACGTTCCCAAGCAGTATCCGTCGAGTTCGAGAGAAACACCCCGAGGTATTTCAGCCCAGCCGTGGCCACTTGCAATTCCGAGGCCCAGGGATCAGTCACAGTGCCTCCAGGTAGTACCCATAGGGTGGATTTACGCAAATTTAGATATAGACCCGAAACCTCTCCAAACAGTTGCATGACCTCCAGGACACGTGGGCCGGAGCGCTGCAAATTGGTAAGGAAGAAGAGGACATCGTCCGCGTATAGCGCAATCTTATCTGACAGGGTGGCATTCCACACAAAGCCCCGTATCAGCGCATCACTGCGCACTCTGGCAGCCAGGGGTTCCATGGCCAAGGCAAAGAGATAGGGGGAAAGGGGGCATCCCTGCCTAGTCCCCCGGCCAATGTGGAATGTCTCCGACACCGCCCCAGCGACGCGCACCGAGGCTGTGATGTCCGTATAGAGTAGTTTAATATATGACCGGAAGGTTGGGCCTAGGTTGAGCCAAGATAGTAGCGTAAATATGTACGACCAGCTAACCGAGTCGAAGGCCTTGTTGATGTCGGCCAATAATAACGCCGCCTGGTCCCCTAAGGCTCCAACAGTGTCGATCGCCGCCTGTGCCCGTCGGATATTATGTCGCGTCGCCCTGTGGGGCATGAAGCCTGCCTGATCCGAATGGACCAGGTCTGTGATATATGGAGCCAGGCGGTTTGCTAGGGCCTTGGCCAATATTTTGGCCTCGATATTGATGAGGGAGATGGGTTTATACGAGTCATGGCTACCTGGGGGTCTACCAGGCTTCTGAAAGACCACTATTTCAGCATGGCGCCAGTCAGGGGGCAGTGTGCCCCGTGCCCGTGCTACCTCAAGAACTCGGCGATAGTGTGGCCCCAGTTGTACATGAATTTTTTTTAAAAATTCACACGGGTAGCCATTCGGACCAGGAGCCTTACCAGCATTGAGTTGCCCCAGAGCGTCTCCCAGCTCCTCCGCTGTGAGGGGCGCATCTAAGGCCTTCTTGGTCTCGTCCGACACTTGTACGGGCGGTAGTTCTGCGAGGGCCACGTGGTTTTTTGATAGCATGTGAAACAGTGCATGATACATACCTACTGCTTTAATGGAAATAAAAACAATAGCTGGCATGGTCATAGGAAAACTGCTTTATTAAAACATTCTAAATGAATGCATAAAGAGTTGGTTTACAAAAATTCTGATGTAAAGCTTACAAATTAAAACGTATAGGAAACAATGGTTTTGTTACAATTTAAGTCTTCTCTTCAGTATAAAATCTAGTTTTGATTAATGAGGGAGATCAAATGGGAGAACAGATAGCGGAAAAATAATTTTCAGGAGTTCATTTTAAAACTGTGGTTTTTGTGTATGAAAGGAAGTACTGGGAGCAAGGTCATCTATTTTAGAAGTGGATTTTGGTGCTGTGGCCATCGCTGAAAAGGGAAGAACCGGGAGCTGGAGATTTCATTTTGGAAAGTAATTTTTGGGCAGTGGTGGGCACTGAAAGGAGGAAGAACCAGGAGCCGCACGTTTAGAAGGTGCATTCATAAATTAAAAAATATTTTTTGCAAAACTATAAACCAGAACGAGTTTTGACATTTGGAGGTAAAATGAGCTAGTGGAAAATTCTTCTGTGTGTGTACTGAGAAAATTGTATATGAAAGCAACGGCTACCATTTCTTTTACATGGAAAAGATTAGTTTGCAATTTTAAACCCAAAGATAATTTTTAAGAGTTTAAATCTCCATCTGTCATTTATACTTTAATCTTTCGGGATGGAACCTATCCTCCTCGTTGTATGCAACAAGTTATGATCCTCCTCTCAGTTCTCTCTAGCAGGGCGTCTACTCCCATATACCAGGATCATCCTCCAACTACAACTCACACGCAGATGTTATCCATCCTCCCTCAAACAAACAATCTGTAGAGTCACCTACAACTCCACATAGGCTCTCTGTGAGACCTAGCATTAGATATCCATTCGCCATCACTCTCAGCAGAGGCACCCCCCACATGGTCGCACCGCCCGAATCCCAATAAATTCAGACCACACCAGTTTATTTTATGGAAGAATTAAGGCCGCAGTTTATTAGGCATTTATCACTTACAAGCGATCCTTTACAAGCCATTATTTCTGTTTTGGCGACCGTGCGTCCTTACACAACCAGCTCTGCACTGTGCCCTACATTCAGTGCGGCTCTCTTTACAAAGTGACTTGTCCCCGTCCTTAACCACCAATGCCTCTGCACTGTGCCCTACATTCAGTGCAGCTATCCTTGCCCAGGCAACCCCCTCCCTGGGACACACCTTTTCCTTTCTCTCCGGGCAAGCTTCTGCTTCCGGCCCGACCGGGTAACCTTTTACCTCCGGTTTCCACACACTCCTTGGGTAAGCGTCTGCTTTAACCCAAACCGGATGGCCCCTTTGCCTCCGGTGTCCAATCACTCCCGGGTAACCAGCCGGTTCCCACCCGGCCGGGTGACCTTTTCACTTCCGGGTTGGCGTTTGTCCCCCGCCCGCGTTGCGCCATTAATTGTTTACTTCCGGTTCACCTGAACACAGGGAGCTTGCCAGTGACCCCCTGGGTCCCGCCTGCCCCATTTGTAGTCTGAGCCCTCTGCGCCACCTGCTTTTTGTATTCTTCTTGGATCGCTTTGTAAGTACCGTCTGTTGTCCCTTCTTCCGAAACCACAGGATCTCTTGTAAGCCCCATATGCCTCTGCGACTAATCTCACCTCTTTTGTCTACCCCCCCCTTCAATTCCTGTCCCTCCAAGGGTGGGTGGGCGGGTCTTCTCCTGCCAAAATTCCCCGGAGAAAAGAGGGCCTTGTGCCCGGTGTCCACCCTTAAATAGCCCTTATCCCCCTACACATTCCTACCTTAAATTTATGGCTGAGCTGGCCCAGCCCCAATGCTTGGTGGGCCCGCTCTTTCTCTTTCCTTGCCTTTGCTCCCCTTATCTCCAGCCAATCATTGGGTGCTCGGGCTCTGCCTCCCGGGGGTGGCCTCCACTGAGACCCCCGGTCCAGCCACTGTCCCCCTCCCCCTGGGGAGTGGGGGGGCCGAACCAAGGGGCAGAGTTCACTGTCGACGCCAGTGGCTAGTTTCAACCTTTCTCTACCCAAGGTCATCGGGAGGTCTACATCCCCCCAACTCGAGGTTTTTAGTGTCAACCTTCGCCCCCTTTAGAATCCACATGCTCAACTGCCTCCCCAAGATACCGTTTCAGTTCCAGCCAGGACCCCAACCAGGATCCCTAGTCATAATCTACTTCCTGTATCTCCGTAGAGTCCCTGGCCAGTCTTAACCAGGCTCCCTCTCGGACCAGGCTTTCTTCGCCCCCGACCCCCATATCAGTTAAAGTGAATCTTCGTTGCCCCTTGACCCCAAAGTCTCTGTCAGTTTCAGCCCGCCACAACCCCGAAACCACCTTAGACCACTTCCCCAGTCCAGTGATCCCTAGTCAGTTTCATATGCCCTTGGTCATCCTCAATCGCAGTTATTCCCCTTCTCCCTCTGGGTCCCCTGCCACTTTTATTGTGTCCAATGGGTACAATCTGCCTCACTCGGGTATCTGGTTACCATCTTTCCCTCTGTATCATCTTTCAAGTCTCAGACTGTACAGCTACCCTTTCCCCCCGGGATTTCTATATGTGGGGTCAGCTCGCATCTCCCACTCATGTCATTCACGCTCTTTCCCAGAGTCTCTAATCGGAATAACCACCTGCCAAGGTCTTTGGGCATTCGGCTTGAGGCCAGTGAGTCGAACCCCGTCAGTCCCTGTTGGGGAAAGCTCTTCTCTTCCTGTTTTCAGCCAGTTTAACCCCCCCATTAGCTGGGCCCCCAGTCATCCCCGTTATCCACGCATCCCTACTGCTTTCCAGTCAGTCGCCAAACTCTTCCCAGTGCGTCCTGCCATTCACTCCCTGCCTTCAGCTCCCCTCTTCATCAAGTCACAGTCCTCATTGCTACCTTCTCCTCCCCTTCATAGACATTTTATTCTCAGTTTATAAAATACTATGCAAGTTATTATATTAGCACATAAGCCGGGCAAAGGTTGTTGCCAATTAAACACATCAAGGACATCCGCAGCAGGGGCTGTTTCACTTCCCATCACCGAGACTCCCAGTCTCTTCCCTCTGAGGTCGCGGTATCCGCTCCATCCCCCCTCACACCCATGGAGTTCAGCTTCCAACCTTGGGCGACCCAGTCCTTTCCTCTCCTCCCTTCCTTCAAACCTTGCACCACCTCTCTCTCTCTCTTCATCACCCCCAGTCCCTCCGTTCTAAGCTCTCAGCTAGAGACCAAGACATCAGCCCTGCTCACCTCTCTCTCTCTCTCTCTCCTGCTCCACCGAGCTCAGATTTCACTCTCCTCCAGTGTAAGCAACTACAACTCAGCACTTCCGCCCTTCCTTGAGTCCTGCCCACTCCCTCACTTCCGGCCTATGATCTAATAAAATATAGAAAACGGACTAAACGGCAGCACCCATATCAAATGTGTTAATACCGTCAACTGTTGTTTTGTTGGGCTCTTCAATTTTATCGTTGCATAACATTTGGAGTTATATTTCCCTCTAAAGAATATCTTTTTGTAAACATTTAATATTTACCCTCGAATTTACATGTATTAATACAGCATGGTATTTTAAATAACGTTTATGTTTATAATTCTAGATTTTGACTCCAATCATAATTTAAATAACACAGTGCTGTAGCAATACCAAATGCTGTTTTAGTGAGAAATGTAACATCCATAGGTAGTCCTTGCCAAGATGGCCACGCTCATTGTCGCAGTTCTTGGTAACCAGCTCTGAAACCGATCATTAAATGTAGGCTTTGTTAGAATGGGCGCCGAATCTGTTTCATTTGCACACGAGCTTCTCGCAAATGTTCAGGACTAGCTAGCGTCATTTAATACTTCACACATTGTGAAACCGGATTTATATTTAAAATTACCTATTGTAAGGAATCAATGTGTACAAAATTTCAGTTTACCAACCAGGTCAATTCTGATGAGCATTGCCGCTGCGAGTTGTGGATTTGGAGTCTTCAAAGGAAGAAAAGAAAGAAAAACAGTGAAGATGTAAAGACTCCCATAGTGTGTTCTTTATTTAATGTATTTGACCGATATAATATGAATGGTATAGTACATGATTTACACCTCAACATTTCCCCTGTTCATTTTCAAGGTAAATTAGGAGCTCCGTTTCAAGATGGCGACCAAGATTACGAAAGGCCGTCTATATTTACCCGAGCCCTCTGGCTTGTCCTTCTTCTGTTTTGCTCAGTTTCTTGTGTCGTGTTTGGTAAACACGACCTTTCTGTTTCCGTAGAAGTCGGTCACGTGGTCTTTGGGATTGGCCAATCACTTCTCTCCCCTCTATCAGCTGCTGGGGCCCAGAAGCCTGTCCCGGGCTGTCACTGCTGCTTGTCCCGCTGCTGACGTCGGGGCAGCGGATCCACTGCCCCAGCATCTCGCCGCCAAGATGTCGGCCAAGGGGGGTGGCCCGCGCGGCTTCTACTTCAACACTGTGCTGTCCCTGGCCCGGTCTCTGGCCGTGCAGAGGCCGGCACCCCTGGACAAGGTAAGAGATGAGGACTACACTCACGATAAGTGGGGTGTAAGAGGCATCAGAGAAAATGTAATTGCATTTTTATAGTGCCTACTATCCTTGACGAGGCGTCGAAGCGCTTTTTCGGGAGCAGCACCTACTCTGGAACTCAAAATGGATTAGTGGTGAATTAGTATAGGGAGATTAGAAATAAGTTTGAGCGGTGGACATGTCAGTTTGTTATTTGGATTGAAAAAGGGTAGAAGAGGCAAGGGTTTGTATTTATATAGCGCTTGAGGTGTTAGAGCGTTTTTTGGCGGGTAGCAGCAGGGACTGTAAGGGTGAACTGTAATGGCAGAACACCTAGGGGTCTAATAGAGGAGGTGTAGGAACTGCAGGGCAAGGAGCACAGGAGGAGGCACTGCAGGGCTTGAGTAAGTGGAGGCACTGCTTGCAGAGGTGGTTGGCTGTGCATGTAGAGGTGGTTGGCACTGCATGTGGAGCTGGTTGGGATTGGAATGTGGATGTGGTATGTGGCATGCTTTACTTAGAAGTGTCATTTGTACGATCCAGTAGGATTCAGCTGGACCTATTTATTTATGCATGCATTGTTATATAGCACAACTTTTGTCCAAAGGTGCCAGAACGCTTTACAGTAGACACATGCTGTTACATAGATAGTTAAAGAGGGTTAAAGAATGACCAAATATCACTAAATATAGTTACATAAGCTCTAGAATTACAAAATGGTAAATCATTGTAGTAAATGGAAACAGGTAATTCAGTAGGTATATACTGCAATGAAATATTTATAAGCACCTGATGAAGTGAAGGTCCTGTGTCAAGAGATGAATGTACATGTTCTCAATGGAAAGCATTAGCTGCAATGTCTCAGCTAAAGCACCATTAAAGGAGTAGGGCTTTCAGTTCTGTTTTGAAGGTCGCCAGCAAGGTATAGGTGTGGAGGTAGTGAGCTCTAAATTCTGGTTGCGCTACCTTAGAAGGATTGTGCTAGAAATGTTTCCTTTTTAATGGCCAGGGGTTCTAGCAGCAATGCTACAGTGTTTCACAATGCTTTAGAACCCCCACAAAGTTTGAGTTTGACTGCCAGGTTACAGAGAGTGGCTATGTGTCGGTCCTTATGGGTGATGCAGGCAGTCTTGTACACAGCCCGGGCTTCACTGGGCAACCCGTGGAGAGAGACCAGTATTGTAAGTAAGTAGTCTTGTAGGCAGATAGGGTTCTTCAAGTCTTCTTTATTCATAAGTAAGTAGAAGGCAATACAGCGACATGAAGGCACAACCCTCCCTGACATGCATTCCCACGAGAACATACACACACGCGCATGCATACACATACACGCGCCATACACACGAGACACACATGCGCACAACACATAACACGATACCACAACCAGCATAGGTGTAATGTGGTCATTCGTTTTGGCCCTGGACATAAAGCATGCTGCTGAAGGTAGGATCGACTACAAGGGAATACGATGGGGTTTGGAGACACAAGTTATGAGAGAGTTACAATAGTCCACTTGGGTGAGCAGCAGTGTATGAATGATAGATTTTAGATTTTGCTCTGGAATGTAGCAGCGAATTTCCCACAGAAGACACAGTTGATAGCACTGGCCATGGTGCTGATTTGAGACTGGAAGGAAGTTGCGCTTCATGTCTAGGATGATTCCTAAGGGTTTGTCAATGTCTACAATGGTGGGTTTACTGTTGAGAGTATTGGGTGTGTCCATCCAAGATTGTAAAAGAATTGTTGATTTTGAGAGGGAGACGAGAAGGAATTCAGTTTTGGAAGGGCTCAGTTTTTAGGTCTCGCTGAGTCAGCACATGCGCTGCTCTGCGAGACATTTACTGTGTGGGTTTACAAAGTGCTGCCACAGGCTTTTGGTGGCCTAAAGTTTGCGTGCACACGTGCGTGCACATGAACAGCCACCATCTGTCTGCCTCTCTGTTTTGCTCACGTGTCCCTTCTCAATTCCAACCCTGCCTCCGCGGACTTTTCTAGATCTCTTGCACTCTTAGTCGTCCCTCTTTCTGTCCTTTCCACAAGTCACTCCTTGGGCCGCGCCCATCTCTCTCCGGTCATTCCTCACCTTTCCTCTCCCCCGCTTGTTTTTTACTTTCTTCGTCACGTCTCCGGACCTAGATTCTTGCCCTTTCTCCACCTCCTCTGCGCCCCTTCATCACTTGACATCTTGCCCCCTTATTTCATGCCACTCTCCATCCCTTCCTTGCCTGGCATCTTTCACCCTCTGTCTCTTTCCGTCCTGGCCTCACTTCTTTCCCTCTCGGTCCCGACTTCAGTGCTCTGTTTCCCCCTCTCCTCCCCTACCTCAGCTCTTGCCCCTTCCATTCCTTCTGCTCTCGCCAGAATACATTATTTTTGGGGATCCACGTTGGAGTGCCATGTTGCTATGGCAGCATGCCAGCATCGCCTGTTTGAGGACGTATATGTGTGTGTGTATATGTATATGTGTGTCTGTGTATATGTATATATATGTGTGTATATATGCATTTGCACATCTTTAGTAAAGCATTTACACTTTAAATTATTCCCTTACCATGAGTTCAGTCAATTGACCAATTTATGCAATGTTTTAGAGCAAAAGGTACAAACTGCTTTTTAAAGTCATGTAGCATATAAAAACCTGAAACGCAATCTTTTAGAGAAATTGTATTTTACTGAGACTCTTTTCTCTACCAACCCACAAGGATTTACACTTTTTTATGTCATATTTACAAATTAATTTAATTAAGGTATTGTACAGAAATTTAAATGTAGTAACTGATTTCGGTTGGTGTATTTTAACTATGAAACTGACGTAGTATGTCTTTCATGTCCATACTTAAAACTCACAGGTGGTGTCAATTTTGTTAACACTGGCACTTTAAAAGGGCTGTCTATTCAAAGAAACGTTGTCATGTGAATAAGGCTCCGTTGAGCCGAAACGTCTTTGACTTTTTCTGCAATAAATTTCAGCACCTAACTGGTCCGTGTCCCTCTGCTTCTTGCTGGCTGGCGAGATTCCAGAGCGCATCAGGAAAGCGGAACAAATTATATATATATATATATATATATATATATATATATATATATATATATATATATATATATATATATATATATATACTTCTCACACAGTCATTACATTGGGTGGCACAATCAGTGCTGCATTCCTTCATTAGCTAGTGCAGTACCTGCCCTTGTAATGTGGTGTATCATTTTACAGGGTACTCGCGTACTATACCTAATCCAATCAATTCAAAGAATCTTTATTTCGACGAATGCCATAAAAGAAGAGAGCAGTAGTACATAAAAACAGTGCGATAGATAACAGTAGAAAATAGTACAATTAGCAACAGATTGATCCTCAAGATAAACAGTTCATACAAGCTCGACACAAGGGAAAGCGTACAATTATTAAAAAAATAAATACATATCATTTTTAAGTTAAAACAGGATAAAAAGACAATATGAAACCGTGGGCAAGCCCTGCCTGAGTTCAGGCAATTAGGAGCCTGCGCTTATGCCACATGGCAGCCAAAAATTTTGAAACAGCACATACGGTCGGGCCCGTTGTGTCGGTTTTAAGTATTCTAAATGCATGCATACATTGTTTAAAAGCTAGGTTTTTACATACTGGAACAATCCAGTAGTTCAATGCCTTGGAATACCCAGGGCAGAAAAACAACACGTATATTTCACTTTCAGTGTCACATCCGCAGGCCGGACAATTTTTCGGAGCTGAGGGTGACCACCTGCTGGTAAATGCTCGCAGCGGAAGTACACCATGCCTCCACTGAAGGTATAATTTTTTTGCTAGCACAGGGTATATATCATCGAGGACCTGCTCAAATAAGTAGGAGTCTTTAGTTTGCAAAAAGGAAGCCGTAATTGAACCTAGTTGGGAATTTGATAGTGCAGCATTATGTCTGTCTGCACAAAATATATGTGTTAATTGAGTTCTAGACAGTTTTAAATACTGGCCTTTTGGACTCTTGGTCCTCCTCTATACTTCTCCCAATTTTTAACAAGCATTAGAAATGCAATCGGGCTCGGATTTATTTGAGTTTGAGCTAATGGCATTGTAAATGCCAATGTATTGTTGCTATGTGTTATGGAGTGTGTTCATGTGGTGTGTACTGCCAGTGATCTCCTTGTGAGTGTGCGAATATTGCACCACTTGCCTGTGATGTCCTTCTTGTGAGTGTGAGAAGCTTGCACCTCTGCTGCCTGTGGTCTCCTTGTGAGTGTGAGAAGCTTGCACCTCTGCTGCCTGTGGTCTCCTTGTGAGTGTAAGAAGCTTGCACTGCTGCTGCCTGTGATGTCGTTCTTGTGAGTGGGAGAAGATTGCACCTCAGCTGGCTGTGGTCTCCTTGTGAGTGTAAGAAGCTTGCACTGCTGCTGCCTGTGATGTCGTTCTTGTGAGTGGGAGAAGATTGCACCTCAGCTGGCTGTGGTCTCCTTGTGAGTGTATGCACTGTCATCGCTAGCCTGTAGATATGCACTGTCATCGCTAGCCTGTAGATATGCATTGGCTTCACTAGCCTGTAGATATGCACTGTCATCGCTAGCCTGTAGATATGCACTGTCATCGCTAGCCTGTAGATATGCATTATCATCGCTAGCCTGTAGATATGCACTGTCATCGCTAGCCTGTAGATATGCACTGTCATCGCTAGCCTGTAGATATGCACTGTCATCGCTAGCCTGTAGATATGCATTGGCTTCACTAGCCTGTAGATATGCATTGGCTTCACTAGCCTGTAGATATGCATTGGCTTCACTAGCCTGTAGATATGCACCGTCATCGCTAGCCTGTAGATATGCACTGTCATCGCTAGCCTGTAGATATGCACTGTCATTGCTATGGCTTCACTAGCCTGTAGATATGCATTGGCTTCACTAGCCAGTAGATATGCACTGTCATCGCTAGCCTGTAGATATGCTCTGTCATCGCTAGCCTGTAGATATGCACTGTCATCACTAGCCTGTAGATATGCATTGGCTTCACTAGCCTGTAGATATGCACTGTCATCGCTAGCCTGTAGATATGCATTGGCTTCACTAGCCTGTAGATAGGCGCTGTCATTGCTATCCTGTAGATATGCGCTGTCATTGCTATCCTGTAGATATGCACTGTCATCGCTAGCCTGTAGATAAGCTCTGTCATCGCTAACCTGTAGATATGCACTGTCATCGCTAACCTGTAGATATGCACTGTCATCGCTAGCCTGTAGATATGCATTTGCTTCACTAGCCTGTAGATATGCACTGTCATCGCTAGCCTGTAGATATGCTCTGTCATCGCTAGCCTGTAGATATGCTCTGTCATCGCTAGCCTGTAGATATGCTCTGTCATCGCTAGCCTGTAGATATGCGCTGTCATTGCTATCCTGTAGATATGCGCTGTCTTCGCTAGCCTGTAGATATGCATTATCATCGCTAGCCTGTAGATATGCACTGTCATCGCTAGCCTGTAGATATGCTCTGTCATCGCTAGCCTGTAGATATGCTCTGTCATCGCTAGCCTGTAGATATGCACTGTCATCGCTAGCCTGTAGATATGCACTGTCATCGCTAGCCTGTAGATATGCATTGGCTTCACTAGCCTGTAGATATGCATTGTCATCGCTAGCCTGTAGATATGCATTGTCTTCACTAGCCTGTAGATATGCGCTGTCATTGCTATCCTGTAGATATGCGCTGTCATCGCTAGCCTGTAGATATGCATTATCATCGCTAGCCTGTAGATATGCACTGTCATCGCTAGCCTGTAGATATGCACTGTCATCGCTAGCCTGTAGATATGCGCTGTCATCGCTAGCCTGTAGATATGCATTGGCTTCACAAGCCTGTAGATATGCACTGTCATTGCTAGCCTGTAGATATGCTCTGTCATTGCTAGCCTGTAGATATGCTCTGTCATCGCTAGCCTGTAGATATGCACTGTCATCGCAAGCCTGTAGATATGCATTGGCTTCACTAGCCTGTAGATATGCACTGTCATCGCTAGCCTGTAGATATGCATTGGCTTCACTAGCCTGTAGATATGCACTGTCATCGCTAGCCTGTAGATATGCATTGGCTTCACTAGCCTGTAGATATGCGCTGTCATTGCTATCCTGTAGATATGCACTGTCATTGCTGGCCTGTAGATATGCTCTTTCATCGCTAACCTGTAGATATGCACTGTCATCGCTAGCCTGTAGATATGCATTGGCTTCACTAGCCTGTAGATATGCACTGTCATCGCTAGCCTGTAGATATGCTCTGTCATCGCTAGCCTGTAGATATGCGCTGTCATTGCTATCCTGTAGATATGCGCTGTCGTCCCTAGCCTGTAGATATGCATTATCATCGCTGGCCTGTAGATATGCACTGTCATCGCTAGCCTGTAGATATGCACTGTCATCGCTAGCCTGTAGATATGCTCTGTCATCGCTAGCCTGTAGATATGCACTGTCATCGCAAGCCTGTAGATATGCATTGGCTTCACTAGCCTGTAGATATGCACTGTCATCGCTAGCCTGTAGATATGCATTGGCTTCACTAGCCTGTAGATATGCATTGGCTTCACAAGCCTGTAGATATGCACTGTCATCGCTAGCCTGTAGATATGCTCTGTCATCGCTAGCCTGTAGATATGCACTGTCATCGCAAGCCTGTAGATATGCATTGGCTTCACTAGCCTGTAGATATGCACTGTCATCGCTAGCCTGTAGATATGCATTGGCTTCACTAGCCTGTAGATATGCACTGTCATTGCTAGCCTGTGGATATGCACTGTCATTGCTAGCCTGTAGATATGCTCTGTCATCGCTAGCCTGTAGATATGCACTGTCATTGCTATCCTGTAGATATGCGCTGTCGTCGCTCGCCTGTAGATATGCATTATCATCGCTAGCCTGTAGATATGCACTGTCATCGCTAGCCTGTAGATATGCACTGTCATCGCTAGCCTGTAGATATGCTCTGTCATCGCTAGCCTGTAGATATGCTCTGTCATCGCTAGCCTGTAGATATGCACTGTCATCGCTAGCCTGTAGATATGCACTGTCATCGCTAGCCTGTAGATATGCACTGTCATCGCAAGCCTGTAGATATGCGTTGGCTTCACTAGCCTGTAGATATGCACCGTCATCGCTAGCCTGTAGATATGCTCTGTCATCGCTAGCCTGTAGATATGCATTGGCTTCACTAGCCTGTAGATATGCATTGGCTTCACAAGCCTGTAGATATGCACTGTCATCGCTAGCCTGTAGATATGCTCTGTCATCGCTAGCCTGTAGATATGCACTGTCATCGCTAGCCTGTAGATATGCATTGGCTTCACTAGCCTGTAGATATGCACTGTCATCGCAAGCCTGTAGATATGCGTTGGCTTCACTAGCCTGTAGATATGCACCGTCATCGCTAGCCTGTAGATATGCTCTGTCATCGCTAGCCTGTAGATATGCGCTGTCATTGCTATCCTGTAGATATGCGCTGTCGTCGCTAGCCTGTAGATATGCATTATCATCGCTAGCCTGTAGATATGCACCGTCATCGCTAGCCTGTAGATATGCACTGTCATCGCTAGCCTGTAGATATGCACTGTCATCGCTAGCCTGTAGATATGCATTGGCTTCACTAGCCTGTAGATATGCATTGGCTTCACTAGCCTGTAGATATGCACCGTCATCGCTAGCCTGTAGATATGCACTGTCATCGCTAGCCTGTAGATATGCACTGTCATTGCTATGGCTTCACTAGCCTGTAGATATGCATTGGCTTCACTAGCCTGTAGATATGCACTGTCATCGCTAGCCTGTAGATATGCTCTGTCATCGCTAGCCTGTAGATATGCACTGTCATTGCTAGCCTGTAGATATGCATTGGCTTCACTAGCCTGTAGATATGCACTGTCATCGCTAGCCTGTAGATATGCTCTGTCATCGCTAGCCTGTAGATATGCTCTGTCATCGCTAGCCTGTAGATATGCTCTGTCATCGCTAGCCTGTAGATATGCTCTGTCATCGCTAGCCTGTAGATATGCTCTGTCATCGCTAGCCTGTAGATATGCTCTGTCATCGCTAGCCTGTAGATATGCTCTGTCATTGCTATCCTGTAGATATGAGCTGTCATCGCTAGCCTGTAGATATGCATTGGCTTCACTAGCCTGTAGATATGCACTGTCATCGCTAGCCTGTAGATATGCTCTGTCATCGCTAGCCTGTAGATATGTGCTGTCATTGCTATCCTGTAGATATGAGCTGTCATCGCTAGCCTGTAGATATGCATTATCATCGCTAGCCTGTAGATATGCACTGTCATCGCTAGCCTGTAGATATGCACTGTCATCGCTAGCCTGTAGATATGCACTGTCATCGCTAGCCTGTAGATATGCACTGTCATCGCTAGCCTGTAGATATGCACTGTCATCGCTAGCCTGTAGATATGCACTGTCATCGCAAGCCTGTAGATATGCATTGGCTTCACTAGCCTGTAGATATGCACTGTCATCGCTAGCCTGTAGATATGCATTGGCTTCACTAGCCTGTAGATATGCGCTGTCATTGCTATCCTGTAGATATGCATTATCATCGCTAGCCTGTAGATATGCACTGTCATCGCTAGCCTGTAGATATGCACTGTCATCGCTAGCCTGTAGATATGCACTGTCATCGCTAGCCTGTAGATATGCTCTGGCTTCACTAGCCTGTAGATATGCATTGGCTTCACTAGCCTGTAGATATGCATTGGCTTCACTAGCCTGTAGATATGCACTGTCATCGCTAGCCTGTAGATATGCATTGGCTTCACAAGCCTGTAGATATGCACTGTCACCGCTAGCCTGTAGATATGCACTGTCATCGCTAGCCTGTAGATATGCTCTGTCATCGCTAGCCTGTAGATATGCTCTGTCATCGCTAGCCTGTAGATATGCTCTGTCATCGCTAGCCTGTAGATATGCACTGTCATCGCTAGCCTGTAGATATGCATTGGCTTCACTAGCCTGTAGATATGCACTGTCATCGCTAGCCTGTAGATATGCTCTGTCATCGCTAGCCTGTAGATATGCTCTGTCATCGCAAGCCTGTAGATATGCATTGTCATCGCAAGCCTGTAGATATGCACTGTCATCGCTAGCCTGCAGATATGCACTGTCATCGCTAGCCTGCAGATATGCACTGTCATCGCTAGCCTGTAGATATGCTCTGTCATCACTAGCCTGTAGATGTGCACTGTCATCGCTAGCCTGTAGATATGCATTGGCTTCACTAGCCTGTAGATATGCACTGTCATCGCTAGCCTGTAGATATGCTCTGTCATCGCTAGCCTGTAGATATGCGCTGTCATTGCTATCCTGTAGATATGCGCTGTCGTCGCTAGCCTGTAGATATGCATTATCATCGCTAGCCTGTAGATATGCACTGTCATCGCTAGCCTGTAGATATGCACTGTCATCGCTAGCCTGTAGATATGCATTGGCTTTACTAGCCTGTAGATATGCGCTGTCATCGCTAGCCTGTAGATATGCGCTGTCATTGCTATCCTGTAGATATGCGCTGTCGTCGCTAGCCTGTAGATATGCATTATCATCGCTAGCCTGTAGATATGCACTGTCATCGCTAGCCTGTAGATATGCACTGTCATCGCTAGCCTGTAGATATGCATTGGCTTTACTAGCCTGTAGATATGCGCTGTCATCGCTAGCCTGTAGATATGCATTATCATCGGCTTTAGTGGGTCAATTTCTGCAAAGTCATATGTAGTGGGCGGGAAGAAACGTGAATGACACAATAACGGGGTAATGCATGAAGAGGGCTCTTTAACCCCTTCGATGCGGCCGCGATTTTTCCCGTGTGCGGCCGCCGGCCGAACACGGGCGGGCCATGACGAACCCCAGCCGTCATCAGCACACGAGCACTGTAGTGCATGACGGCTGGGGTTCGTCATCAGCATGGAAGGGGTTAAAAACTCCTGTTAGTAAGTGTATTAAACATAAAATGTTTGTTCAAATCAGTAGGTCTTGGGTAATGGCAGTCCTAAAAAGTTAGTTACTGGCTATACAATTTCTAGAATATTTTGTGTGTGTTATCGAGGTGGGAGGCTGATGCGTTGATGGTGATTGTTTCCTGCTTCGAGCACATTCCACAGGGGCATAGAGTCCAGAAATCTCCGAGCCTTAGGCACACGCTCTGCCCGGCTGCCCCCTCCACTTCACACGGCAGTGAATCACACAGCGAGAGATAAGAACTGAGAAGGAGTCAGCGCTCGTGATGTGTGAAAAGTTCAAGCAGGACACCTCTCTTAACCATCTTGATTGCATTACACGGGCACTCTGACAGCTCCTAATTAAGATTAATCACTCTGCCGTGCTAGTTCGCGCACAGAATATGCCACATCGGGCACGCGTAATTTACTTACAGCCTATCACGTCAACGCTACTAAATACACACCAAAGCGAAGACGAATCACTAGGCAGATGCCATAAAAAAATAAGGAATGTGCCAGCCGGAGCCCTTTCTGCATTTTTTTTTCCAAATACAAAAGAGCTCAGTAGTATTTCCGGATATTAGGCAGACCGATGCCTCCGTCGTACCATGGCAGCATCAATTTCGACAGAGCAATGCGCGGCCTCCCTTCCCACAGAAGGCTACGCTGTAGAGACTGAATCTTGCTAAAATACGACTGTGGCACGGGGTCAAAGGAGTTCTGCAGTGCGTATAGGAATCGCAGGCGAGCCATCATTTTGAAAAGGACGGCCCGGCCCAAGAGGGAAAGTGGGAGTGTCTACCACCGCGCAACATCCGACCGGAGTCTAGCTAAGGGGGCAACAGGTTCAACCGGGAGCGCACCTTGGGATCACCAGAAATCTGAATCCCGAGATAGCGAAAGCTAACCGACTCCAATCTCACAGGGCAATTATCAGGCACTCTAGGGGGGTCACCGCTCAACACAAAAAGGACTGACTTTGCCCAATTAATCGCAAATCGCGAATACCTGCCAAAGATGGCCAGTACGTCCATGAAAACAATAAGCGAACTGCGTGGGGAGGTGTCAAGTATAGCAAGATATCATCAGCGTAAAGCGAAATCTTGTCCTCCCATTCCGCAGTCCAGCGCAGCCCTCTGATCCAGCGGTCCCACAGGACCCATACCGCTAGAGGCTCCAGAGCCAAAGCAAACAAAAGAGGCGAGAGGGGGCATCCCTGTCGCGTTCCCCGTCCGAGAAAAAAGTCTCGTGATTTATGATTGTTCACGACCACGCGAGACATGGGGGCCGAATACAGAAGACGGACCCAGCCAAGAAATACAGGGCCAAAGCCCAGCTTCGTCAGAACCGCAAAAAGGTAGGGCCACTCCACCCGGTCAAAGGCTATAGTGGCGTCAAGAGACAACAAGACTGCTGGCTCATGGATGTGAGACGCGCCCGCCACCACACCATGCAACCGACGGAGATTAAGTGCATTGTTACGCTGAGGCATAAAGCCGGACTGATCTGGGTGGATCAAGATCGAGATAACTTTCACCAGACGGGTGGCCAGCAGTTTGGCTAAAATCTTGGGCTCCGCGTTCAACAAAGAATTTAGGGCGGTACAAGGAGCAGTCTAGTCTGGGCTTGCCCTCCTTATAGATGACCACAATGTTGGCAACTCGTTGGTCATAGGGCAGCACCCCCGATCCCTGCTTTCCATGTACATATCCTTCAAATACGGCGCCAATCGGTCTGCATGTGGCTTAAACAACTTGATGGGGAGGCCATTGGGGCCTGAGGCCTTACCAGAATGGACCTCCCTTATAGCCATTGCCACCTCGTCATTGGTGAGGGCGGAGTCTAACAATTTCCTATGATCGTCCGACAAGGCAGGCATCGGTATATCACAAATCATATCTAAGTTGTCAACCTCGGTAAAAGTTCCAGCTGCGGTATATACCTCCTCATAATATCGCGCAAATTCCTGAACTATAGACTGAGGATCCAACGTGACCGCGGGACCCACGTTCAGTTTCGGCACCAAACGAGACCCCCAGTCACCCTTTTCCAGCCAGGCGATCAGTTTCCCTGCCTTGTCACCGTGCTCATAGATCCTGCTCTGCGTTGAGGCGTGCTGTGCCTTCGCACCGTCACGCGTCATTGACTTGTATTCATCCCGGAGCAGCTCGAGGCGATGACTCGCCCCAGGGTCACTCCCGGAGGAAGCTGCTATTTCCAAGGCCACAAGCTCCGCCTCCACTCTATCCAATTTCTCCCTCCTCCTCTTCTTCTTCTGCCCAGATACAAAGGAGAGGTCTTCCCCTCTTATTACGGTCTTATACGCTTCCCAGAGGGAACACCTCGAATTAACCAAACCTTCGTTTTCGCGGAAAAAACTATCTGTGACCCGCATAAGTTCCTTTTTCACAACAGGGTCTTTCAGACGCCACTCACTTATGGGAGCTATTCTACCAATATCGCCCTGTCCCAGACACAGCCGAAGTCAGATCGGCGAGTGGTCTGAAACCCCCCTCGCCAGGTGGGCCACTTCACTAACTAAGGTCGCCTGGGCCACCGGCAAAGCACATTATCAATTCTGGAGAGAGAATGGTGTGCCGCAGAGGCATGTGTATACTCAGTGGCACTCTGATGTCTGAGACGCCAAGCATCTAACAACACTGTCGTGGAAATAAAGTCGGGTAGCCACCTACGAGAGGGCAACAACACACGGGAGGGGCGCCTATTTAGTTCGCCATCCAAGACTGCATTAAAGTCCCCGGCAAGCACCATAATGCCAGCGGGCAGCGTGGTAAATTCCATTTTTATATAAGCAAGCCAAGGAAAGTTTCCTGAGGCTGTAGCAGTCAAAATTTCCTTGAGTTCATCTCTATAATGTATAAGCTCCGGGGTAACCCAGAGCCTGCGCCAGAATCTCAGGGGTTTTATGGCTAACTTTTCATCAATAGGTCTAATTCCCAAATCTAACCTAAGAGGAAGCAGTGGAGAGCTAGATGGTAAAGCCAACAGTCCTCTTACAAATTTATTCTCAGTTTTACTGATTTCAGACCTATTACAGAATCCCCAGAGTTCTCCCTCATATAATAGCTCCCCTGGCTTGTGTTTTATAAACCTCCAATGGTGGTCTCACAGGTTTGATAGAGGACTTGTTGGAAAGCCTGAGGATTCCGCCTGAAAGTTGCGCCAATTTAAGTTGTGACTTTAACTGCTCAGGTCCCCATGTCAGATTTTCGTTTAAAGTCACCCCCAGAGAGTCAAAAGTATTTACCCTTTCTAGCGAACTTGTCCCTAAACTTGGGTTTGGGCGTGAGGTTCTTGGTGGATTAAAGATCATACATTTTGTTTTGGAAGTGTTGATCTCCAAACCTCTAACCGTGCAGAACTCCTGAAAGCCATCCAAAATTTGCTGAACATCCATTGGGGATTTGGAGAGCAAGAGGGTGTCGTCAGCGAACCTAATCGCTGGGACCCTGTTGCCTGCCAACTTCGGGGCATCATTGTTCTGGATTCCGTTAAGTTGCCCAATTACCCTGTTGACATAGAGGCAAAACAGGGTCGGCGCAAGTACGCAACCCCGCCTTACCCCCCTGCCAACTGGGAATCTGGATGAGAGCTTGCCATTTTTTCCACGTGTGACTTGGCCAAAATTGGCCTCATGCAACCTTATCAATATGATAAGGAGGTGAGTAGGAACACCAAGGTCAGTAGGAACAGCCCAGAGTTTCCCCCGAGGTACAAGATCAAAAGCTGATTGGAGGTCAACGAACAACATAAAGAGGCTGCCACCCTCTATTCTCACCGTTTTCCAATACAATAATTGTAGACAGAAAATTTGGTCAATGGTGGAGGTGTTCTTTCTGAAACCTGCCTGATAGGGACTAAGAATTGCAGAGTCATCGATCCAGTCCTGCAACCGGTCCAAGATGAGCCTTGCAAAATCTTAAGGGGGACGTCAATAAGGCTAATCGGTCGGTAGTTGGTGGGGAGCAGAGGAGAGCCCTTCTTAAATATGGGCACTATCTCTGCGTCCAACCAAGTACATGGGACCGACATGCCATTCATGACAGCGTTAAACAATATCTGGAGATATGGGCCCCAAATTTTGGGCTCATGTTTAAAAAGGTCCACTGGTAATTTGTCCAACCCGGGGGCTTTCCCTGAAGCAAGTTTCGAGATAGCATTACAAACTTCAGGCACCGTGAACTTTATCGCCTCCATATCCACCGGCAGAGTGGGGATAGCCAACGGGTCCTCGGTGCACTCAGGGAGACCCTCCATAGAATATAACGCCCAATAGTGTTCTTCCCAGGCCTCAGGGGCTATATCCGATTCAATAGCTGCCTTTGGCTCACTGCATCCATTATTGATAATGGGCCAGAATTTGCGCAGATCTTTATTTACGAGTGCCAGTGATAGATTGGACCATTTCTCTTCGTCCCACTCAATCTTAGCACATTTAATCAGATGTTTATAATGTGTCCTCATGGTTTTGATAGCCGGTCTATTATTCTCTTTAACTGCATGCAATAGCTCAGATTTGGCCTCCTGCATGCAGAGTTATACCAGGTATGGGGAGGAGGCTTTTTTACTCTCCCCAACACCCGGGGATTAAGAATCTTACCCAGATTTCTCAATAAATCCTCGTGGAGAGATTCCAATTTAACTATACAATTTCCCTAGTTGATCTGGGTGTTCTAATAGATTTTCCCATTTGACTCTACGTCTATCGTTGGAAACAATGAGAGTGTCATCATTGGCACTGGAGGCTAGAAAGCCCTTGCTACTGCTGTATGGTAAACCCAATTCTAAAATTAATGCGTTATGATCACTGTCTGCTCTGTTAGAAACAGTAAAATCGTAAACGAGTGGCCATAACCTTTTTTCAACTAAAATATAATCAATAAGAGACATGTGTCCAGGCTTATTGTAGGTAAATTTAGCTGGAATGTCCGAAAGAGTTCGGCCATTACATGCTCTTAACCTCTTGGCTGCTAGGCGTTTTCCCGCTGTGTGCTGGGAATTACCATTTTGCTGTTTGCATGACGAGCTCAGCTCGTCATCAGCACACGACACCCGTGGGTGATGACGAGCTGAGCTCGTCATCGGCGTCGAAAGGGTTAAAGAATTATTTAGTGTAAGTGCCGTGATTTGAATCGCCAGCGGCGTCCAAGCCTTAGGTGTTGGAACCTGGGACAAGGGTATCGACCAATGATCGTCCTCTGAAGTCAGCACTTCATCATTTAAGCCTTTTAGTGATTCAAAATGACAGTTAAAAGCGCCACCAACCACCAAGCGGATATCACTCGGGATAGTGGGAATAAAAAGGGCTAGGTCCTCAATGGTAATAGATTCATTACCTATGCTGACAGGTCGAGAATAAACATTGATTAGTGCAAGTTTAAAAGTGTTCGGCCAGGTGAGAACTATACATTGGATGTCCCTGGAGTGGGTTTTTACAGGTTCGGCACTGCAGCCAAGATGGGTACCAACCCAAATAATCAGGCCCCCAGACAGCCGGCACACCGAACGCCGCAAAGCCGGTCCGGTGTTGCACGGTTCGGGCCCACGTCTCCTGAAAGAGACACACATCAGTGCTGTCCACAAAAGAGCCCCAATCTGGACAAGTCATCTTATTAGGGAGCCCAGCCAGATTCCAAGATAGTATTTTGAGTGAATCAGGCCCTGCACCCTCGTCCTGGCCACCAGCCAAATCCGTATTTCCTGCGTTAATCTGGGTCACTGAGCCCGCTGTAAACACCAATTGTGTATCATCCAGTGCGGTCAGAGTCCCAGAGTCTCTGCCACTATCAGCAGAAGATTGGCTATTACTAGGGCAGGGTAGGGTTATTTCATTCAGCCCATTCTTTCCCTCCCACCTCACTCTAGGAAAGCTCTGCCCATTCCTTTCTTGTGGAAGTTTCCCAGTGTTCCCTCAAGCCTGTCAGATTCAATTGAATCCCATTTAGTTTTACTCGGGATGCACCCTAGTCAATCAATTAGATCCAATCCACTGTATCTATTATGCAAGTGAATTGTCGCAGGGCCGACGAGCTTGCCTGTGACCCCTCGTACGAGTCCATCCAATCGGCGACATACCCGTGTCCATGATTGACCAGAGCCAGTGTTGGTATGCAATAGACCCGGGGGGTAAAAATATGCCAAGGAGAGCGGCTGGATGGCTGTTGCAAGACAGGGGTGGGGCCATTGGCAAATATGGTGTACTGTCTGTGTGTTTCTAAAATGTATCAGAATGCAATCACCCATTACATCCTTTGGCCCATCCATGACACCCTACGAACAAGTAGAATTTCACTGGTCACGGATGGTGGAAGTGGTCTGTTTTTATTTAGCCAATCCGCGACTTTGTTTTTTGAGTGAGGTATGAGATTCCTCACACGCATTCATAAGCTCTGGAACCCCCGTTAAAACCACCACATATGGGCTAGATTGGGGCGGCAAATCAATTGTTACGGGCCTAGGGTTACTAGTGCGTTGTTTCTGCTTGGATGCGTTGATATCAGGGCATGTGTTGGAATTGAGTCTTATGTATGATGCTTGCTCCATGTTACAAGCCACTCCCGCATTCCCTCTCATGGCCCTTTCCTCTCTCCCATCATCTGATACAATAGGATCTGGGATAGCTAGCCTGCCCACCCACGCATCGTAGTGGTCTATGAGTGCTGGAGTAACTATACCTGCCATATTTCCCATAATGTTTGGGCTGTCAAGAACTACAAGTGCAGGTTTATCAATGGCTTTAGATGATTTAGCTACATCACCTGCAATGTGGGTTAGGACTTTGGTTACAGACGCTAAACTAGCTTCGATAGCAGCTAGTCTGTGGGAAAAAGATAACCACAGATCAGCAAAAAAAGTCCCCATTTTATCCCAGAAGTCATCATTTGCAAAAGGCATTTCAGCAGATAATGGGTCGGGTGGCGCCCGTCCAGATGCGCCTCATACTACTTGCAGTTCTTCTGAACGAACCGGGTTACCCGCACCACATCGCCGGTCCCCAGGTTCGTAGATTTGCTGCGACTGTGGTTCTTTGGGGGTGCTATGTCCCGTATTTTTTTGGTCGCCCCCTGCTTTAGCAGTGAATGATCTTTTCTGCTCTTTGAGGTAGTGGGCCTTGATCTTGTTAAGGGAGGGGATGCCTGTGCCGATGCCATTACTTCTATAGCTGTGTTTGGTGAGACCACCGCTGTTATGTTAGCCACCGTGGAAAGGGAGTTATTGCCACAAGGTAGGACTAGTACAGATGCACTAAGCGGAATACATCCATTCACAGGCAAAGCAGGATGAGCATGCACGTCAAGAGATAGCCTCCTCTCTGTAACCGCTATCTCCTGATCCAGTGCTTTTTTTTTTTTTTTTTAAATTTTTAAAACCTTTATTGTAGTAAAGCACATAGCTATTCAGCCTAACATCCCGGAGGCAAGGCAGCAAAGTCTCAGAACGTTCATAGTGCTAAGCGATTCATATCAGAACAATGCAGGTTGTTTTTTATTTTATTTACAAACAGAAACGTGAACAGAAGCGCCCGAGGGCGCAGAGAAGGCAATGGAAGGAAAATAGCTATGAGTCAGTAGGAGGCGCCAGAGGCTAGAGAAGTTTTAGAAAAGAACTTAAGTAGGATGTAGAAAAAAGGGGGGGGGAAGGAAGAACAGGAGAATCAGAACAAGAGTAGCATAGCTGTTGTCAACGTCTACGGCGATAGGCGTTCGTCGCGGGGCATCGGTTCAGGTGGCAGACACAAATCACCTCTGTAAGCGTTCCAAGCCCCCCACACCTTATTCCATGTCTGAGGCCGCCCCCTGGCAGTATACACAGTCTTTTCACGCAACATGCACCAATCCATGTTGGCCTTCCATTGTACCACCAGGGGGGCCACGTTGGATCCCCATTTCTGCGCTATGTCCCGTTTAGCAACCATATTGCCCAGTGTAGCCCACCGGGTCTGCGCCGCGTTATAGTCATTTGGCTCCCAGACATTAAGGAGGCACCTACGCGCCTCCGCAGCCAACTCCACTCCAGTCACCTCCCTCATCACTCTATGCACCCTCTCCCAGTAAGGGGCAATAACGAGACACTCCCACAATATATGCAGATAAGTAGCAAGGGCTCCGCAGCCACGACGACAAAGGCCGTCTGGCGAGAAGCCCATATGCACAAGCCGGGGGCCGGTGACGTACACCCGGTGAAGGATTTTGAACTGGACCAGCCTCAGACGCGAGGAGATGGCGGCCTCCTTAGGGGAGGACACAGCACTCTGCCAGTCCTCGTCGTCCAGTTCCAGCCCATCGGCCACCCACTGCCCCCGCAAGCGCTGGAGGAGGTCAACCTGAACGTTAATCAGCTTTTTGTAGGACAGAGAGATGGCACTAACCGGCATATGCCCGTCCAGCACTCTGTCCTCCAAGGGAGAGCTCTCGGGGATGTCACCCTCCTCCGGTCTGGCGGCGGCTATTGCGTGCTGAAGTTGGGCATAGCGGAAGAACTCTGTTCCACTCAATTGGTATTCCGCCTGTAGCTGCGGGAAAGTCTTAACTACCCCCCTGGCCAGCATGTCTTCAACCCTCGAAATCCCTATGAGGTCCCACTTGTCGAAGCCCTTGGTATGCCAGAGCTTGCCTAAAATGTCGGAATCGAATAGAGGGGTGAATTTCGTCAGTCTGCCCTGCCAACCCTGTATCTTATTAACCGTTCGCCACGTGTGGACCGCCGCCTTAGTCGGACCCATGAGGCTCCGATCAAAGGATCTAGAATAGAGGGCGCGGTAGTAATTGCCCCCTTGCAAGAGCCATCGATCCATGGCATAGCCCGGGCTGTCCACGGGACCGTAAAAACCATGGTTGATGGCGGTGAGTTGAGAGGCCCAGTAGTACCTCCGCACGTCTGGCAACGCAATGCCCCCGTCGTACCATGGCATGGTAAGCTTCTGGACAGCGACACGAGGCCGACCATCCCAAAGAAGGGCACGCTGCAGGCTCTCAACCTCCCTGAAGTAGCGGGCCGGAACAAGGTCCTGAGTATTCTGCAAGGCATACAGGAACCTGGGCAGGGACATCATTTTAAATAATGCCGCCCGACCCAGAAGAGAGAGAGGGAGCTTACGCCAACTCTCCACATCCCTCCGCAACCGGTGGAGCGGGGGGAGTAAGTTGTGGTCATACCTCGCCCTAGGGTTGTGCGAGATGTAAATCCCCAAGTATTTAAAGCCTTGCCCGGCCAGTTGTATGTTGCAACCTCTGGGGAGGCGCGGCGTGTCACCCCTGAGGATGTAAAGGGAGGATTTGGTCCAGTTAATAATCAGGCCGGAGTAGCGCCCAAACAACCTGAGCACGTCACACGCCACAATAAGCGACTTGCAAGGGGAGGTGAGGTAGAGCAGGATGTCGTCCGCGTACAGGGAGACCCTGTCCTCAAAGCCCGGGGACCAGGAGATCCCATGCAAGTCTGGGTGCGAGCGTAGCATAGCCGCAAGAGGCTCCAGAGCCAGCGCAAACAGGAGCGGAGACAAGGGGCAGCCCTGTCTGGTGCCGCGGTGGAGTGCAAAGGGAGCAGACATGCGACCGTTAACCGTGACGGCAGCCAGGGGGCTAGCATAAAGAAGTTGCACCCAGCCCAGGAAACCCGGTCCAAACCCAAATCTTGTCAGCACCGCCCATAAATAGTTCCATTCCAGGGAATCAAAGGCCATCGTGGCATCGAGGGAGGCCAGTACCGCTGGTTGCGTAAGGGCGTGAGCCCTGGCCATAACCCCGTGCAGGCGTCTCAGGTTGAGGGCAGTACTGCGGCGGGGAATAAAACCAGACTGGTCCGGGTGCACCAAGTCGCTTATAACCCCGACCAACCGATTGGCCAGCAGTTTGGCCAGGATCTTGGGTTCAACGTTGAGAAGAGAAATGGGGCGATAGGACCTACAGACATCCCGCGGCTTGCCTTCCTTATGGATAACCACTATGGTGGCCAGTCGCTGGTCCAAGGGAAGGACACCCTCTTCACGGGCACGGAGGAACATATCTCTCAAATAAGGGGAGATCACATCCGGCCGGATCTTGTACAGTTCAACCGGTATGCCATTGGGTCCGGTTGCCTTGCCTGCACGCAGAGCGCGGATCGCCAGAGCAATCTCATCCGCGGTGATGTCCCGGTCCATGTCGACACTGTCTTCCTCCGAGAGACAAGGAAGGTCTATCGCCGAGAGGAATTCAGATGAGTCAGCCTCGGAGCGGTCCGAACCGGAAGTATAAACACCCCGAAAATAGTCCGCAAAAGACTCGGCAATGGCACTCGGATCAGTAACCACCACTCCATCCTCGCCCAGGATCTCCGGGACCACCCGGCTTGCCATTTCCCGCCTGTCCAACCAGGCCAACAGTTTACCAGCCTTATCCCCGACATCATAGATGCGGCCCTGCTGCTCCTTCGCCAAGATCAGGGCTGCGTTCGTGGCGAGATCGCGATACTCCGATTGTTTCAGGGAGAGTTCGTGCAGGAGAGAAGGGTCGGGCTCAGGCCCCAAACGGGACTCGAGATCCAAGACCTCCTCCTCCACGTGCAGAAGATCAGCATCACGAGCTCGTTTAGCCGCTGCGATGAGAGCCAGGGCTTCACCCCGCAACACCGTTTTGAATGCTTCCCACAGAGTGACCGCAGAACCCACGGATCCCGTATTTTCAGTAAAATATAGGCCGATGGCCCTGGCCAGGAGTGCTCGCGTGTTATGGTTGCGGAAATACCAGGGATTTACCGCTGCCGGGCGGCTGGACAGATTGACACCGAAATCAAAAGAGATCCACAGCGGCGAGTGGTCGGAGACGCCCCTCGCCAGAAAACGCGCCTCAGAGATGGCAGGCGACTGCGCCGCCAGGGTGAGAACATAATCTAAGCGGGACAGGCTCCCATGGGCACCGGAAAGGAATGAAAACTGGCGAAGCGCAGGATGCAATAACCGCCAACAATCTACCAGACCCATAGAGTCAAGGAAGGTCGGCAGCCACGTTTGGGAACCCAGGAGGTCTCTCGGTGGCTGGCGATCAAGAGTACCAGAGCAGACTGAGTTGAAATCACCCCCTAGGATCAATAAGCCCGAAGGCAGGGACAAGATGGCGCCACCAAGGTCCTGGAAGGTGCTAGATTGGAGGCCAGGGGGAACATAAACCGAAAGCAGGGTCAAGGAGCGCCCCTCCCATTTTCCCGCCACAGCTGCGTAGCGTCCTCTATCATCCAGTAGCGTGACGTCTATTTCAAGAGGAAGGGATGCACGCACAAGGATGCCCGCCCCCCGGGAGCCCGAGGAGAACCCAGAGTGGGCAACCATTTTGTAACCCTTACGATTCAGGGCCCTACAAGAGTTCCCCACTAAGTGCGTTTCTTGCAATAGTACAACATCAGGCATGTTTCTCTTTATCAGCTGAATCACCACACCTCTCTTAATTCGGTCACCTAATCCATTGACATTCCAGCTAAGCACTTTCAATTTCCTACCCCCCATCCCCAAACAACCCGCCCCGCCCGACTCCATCCAACTCAAACGTCAATTGCACATTAAAACACACAGTCCATTGCCTTAAAGAAGAAAAAGAGATAGAACAAACAAACAATAAAACTTGCATAGTTGCACCCCCCACCCTGCACCCCTGCATGTGACTAAAAAGCCCCCCCAACCAGCAGTGTGCCTGTCGCCCCATAACTACTCTACAAAAAGACACCCAGAGGAGTGAGGAATCTCCGCGAACACCCCCCGCCACCCTCCATGTACTGACAGGAAAGCTAGTACGGCATCTCAAAGCTACATTTGATAGACCACTGAGGCAAGCAAGATAATCAATTAGTCACCCACTATAGAACCAAGTCTCATGGGTCCGAGCCGCCAGCAGCGCCACCCTCATGGTCCTCCTGTGCTTCTCGGCGCGGCGATAGAGTGTCCAGCCAGTCACTAACGTTCTCAGCGAAGTCAAAGAAAAGGGCACGACCTTCGTGTTCGATCCGGAGTTTAGCAGGGAACATCATGGAGTACTTGAAGCCTAGGTCCCGTAGTCGTCGCTTCACCCCTGCATAGCTTTGCCGCTGTCGCTGAACCGTCCTGGTGAAATCTGGATAGAAATGGACATCGGCATTTTGGAATTTAAGCGGTCCATGTCGCCTGGAGGCCTGCAGGACAGCATCCCTGTCGCGGAAGTTGAGCAGCCGGGCCACGATGGGTCTAGGTGCCACGCCCGTCTTCGGCGGGCCACCCGGTACTCGGTGGGCACGCTCCACCGAGAAAAAGTTGCTGAGGCCAGGCGGGGACAGATGAGTCCTGATCAGGTCTTCAACGAGGAGGTCCGTCGCCGCCTCCTCCGAACCCTCCGGTACACCGACAATGCGGACGTTCTGCCGCCTGGCTCGGCTTTCAAAGTCATCCAGCCGCCTCGCGAATTGCTCCGCTGTCCTCTGCAGGTTCCGGACTTCAGTTTGCAAGTCCGAGACGTCTCCCGTAAGACTGGTCGTCTTGATGTCCAAATTCTTGACCCGATCATTAGTTTTGCCCAAGTCGGCTCTGATGAGGGACAGATCAACGGCCATGCCATCCACCTTGTGCGTGAGGACTTCATGCTGTTGCTGCATGTCCGCCCGGAAGTTTGTAATGGCTCCCAGAATGTCGCTCAAAGTGGGCTCAGAGCCGTCCGGCAAGCCCGAATGTGGGATGCCCTTAGCAGAGGGTCCAGTAACAGGCGGCGTCTTCGGTTGAGTATAGCGCTCAATCCTATTCTGTTGCTGTTGCGATTTACTGCGTACTCCTCTGTTAGACGGCTTGTCGAGGTCCCCCTTGCCCGCCATGTTATGTCCAAGAGAGCAAAGGGCTGTGCCAGGCAAGTCCAAGCCCAGAGAGTCGAAGATTTGTCCGGGAGGACAATGGAATACCGTCCCAGGTTCGCTCCGCTTTCCAAAGAGCACCGCTGTCAGTACACTGCGCCGCTGGCAAAGGCAGGCAGGCACTCCGCAGATCGGCAATGCGTAGCGGCGGAGTCCGCAGGGACAATGGCACTGAGCTGGCACGGAGTCCCACTCGACGTAGCTCAGCGTAGGAGGCACCGATTCGAGGTCTGAAAACGGTTCTCGCCTCAGTGTGCCCTCAACAACGAGTATCCAACCTCGTGGATCAGGATTACGGGCAGGATAGTTGCGGAGGATCGGAAGGTCCGCGGAGCTCCGAGCTTACGCGGCCATCTTGGTTGCCCGCGAAGCTCCTCCTCCTGATCCAGTGCTTTTGATGCTTTTTAAAGAAATAGTCCAAAGTCCCCATCATACCCGCACTGTTCATAGCTAGCTTATCTTTAGAAATGCCAGACACCATTGCAAAGGAACCCTGCCCTGTGAAGTTTTGAGACAGAAAGAGTTGGCTTACCAGGCGGGAGTGAGCCTCTATGTCCAAGGCAGTTGTTAGAGGGTGGGCCCGGCCCGGCCTTCTCCGGCCTCGAACAGGCTCAAACGGGCCCGTCCTTGGCCCGGGCTTCGCCCGGTGCACGTCCGCGCGCGTCCCGCGGTGCGTGGGTGGGCCCGGTAATATAGGCAGGTCTACACAAGGGGAGGAGCTGGCAGGTAGTTGGTGCTGGGACTCCTGGGCAATGTAGTCCCGTTCTCCCGCTGTCTCCCTCGCTCCTGGCTGTGGCGGCTTGCAGAATCCCAAAACACCGCTGCGAGCGCCTCCCGCGAAGTGGGGGCCGCGAGCGGTTATGAAGGTGCAAGGGGAGGAGCTGGCAGGCAGTTGTTGCTGGGACTCCTAGGCAATGGTGTCTTGCTCTCCCTCTGTCTCCCTCGCTCCCGGCTGTGGCGGCTTGTAGAATCCCAAAACACCGCTGCGAGCGGCTCCCGCGAAGCGGGGGCCGCAAGCGGTTATGAAGGTGCAAGGGGAGGAGCTGGCAGGTAGTTGGTGCTGGGACTCCTGGGCAATGGAGTCCCGCTGTCTCCCTCGCTCCCGGCTGTGGCGGCTTACAGAATCCCAAAACACTGCTGCATCCAATCAAGTAAGCACCATACCCTAGCATGGGTAGGAATTGCACGTGCACTTTCAAATTGCATTACAGTGGGAAAGCGCTCCGAGTCCTAAGGCCATGAAAAGAGAATCAGCAGAAACCAAGAGGAGAAAAAGCAAAACGTTTCAGGGAAATCTCCTTAAAAGGGCCATGTCCAGCAATCGATTGCAACGTCTCAGCGTTGAAAAAATTAGCTTTATCATTTATGGTTGGAACTGTGCATGCTGAATTTATTAGAGACCAAATGGTCCTGCTCACCTGCCCCTAATATACAGGATCGGTTATGAGTAAATTGGGAATCACCCGCGAAAGATGTGGTTGCCATTATTCAGAAATATAATTGATTGGAAGATGTGCCGAGGCTGTTGTGACTAGGTGGAATAGTAAGCAAAATAAGAAATGGTAAGAATAGAGATAAAAAACAAATTCCTATTGTTGGAAAAAATGAAGGTGAAGGATGTAAAGAGAGTGAATCATGAAATAGTGGTTTTAGATGTGTTAGTTGTGAACATTTCTCTTAGAACGCATAAAATGCCCTGCATTGAAACAAAGGTGTGGTAGTATCACAAATCTGTCTGGAACAGTATGATGCCAGAGATGGAGGCTGTATATCATGTGTGGACACAATAGTGTGATACCAGAGATGGGAAGCTGTATATCATGTGTTGCCACAATACTCTAGAAACTACAGCCATTTTCCAGCATATTGCAAGGGGTGGGTATCATTTCATAAATGCCTAAAGGTTGACACAAAATACCACACAAAAAACAGTGGCCAGCATTTTAATAGGGGTTTGCAATAGATCCATCAATTGATGTTTGTAGGCTTCTTAAAATTACCACCATTGTAAATCAAGTTTATAACAAGCATTTGCAATGCAATAGGTCTCGCATTAGGAAAGTGTGAGCTATTGGTATTGTAAATGACAATTTTTAGGTCTCGCCTGTCGATGCGCATGCGCATCGAGCTTGCGAGACTATGGGGGCTTAACCACTCTTTAACTAACTTGCAAGGAATCGTGGCGATTCCTTGCAGTGCCCGTGACTTTTAAGCTCAATGCGCATGCGCATTGAGCTTAAAAGCGCGTGCACATCTCACAGCCTCCCCCAGCTCCGCCCCCTCCTCCCCTGCCCGCCGTGTCGCATTTCTCCTCCCCCCACCCCTTCTCTCTCGTCCAGCCGTCGTGTTTATTTATTGTTTTACCCGCTCCGCCCCCTCCCCTGCCTCTGTTCCCTCTCCCCGCTCCGCCCCCTCCCCTGCCCGCCAAGTCGCATGCTTATACTTT
This sequence comes from Lissotriton vulgaris, assembly GCF_964263255.1. Taxonomy (NCBI): domain Eukaryota; kingdom Metazoa; phylum Chordata; class Amphibia; order Caudata; family Salamandridae; genus Lissotriton; species Lissotriton vulgaris. The sequence goes on from NC_141699.1 coordinate 67,681,001, forward strand.
CACAATGGCTGCATGCCTTTCTTTTCATGTGAGCAAGCAGCCAGTGGCTGCTGCGCGGCTTAATTTTGAAAACACAGGCACTATTGTTTATCTTTAGCACGGCTCCTGCTTGTTAGAAAACATTTTTTTTTGCCCAGAACGCATACTGCGCTTTATCTTTAACACGGATGCACACATTTAACAAAGGTGCCAGTCGCTCGCAGCCCATCACCCCCTCCCGCCCCCAGCTCTGTGCTTACTATTTCAGCACCGTGCCCCTCCGCCCCCTCCCCTGCCTCTGTTCCCTCTCCCAGCTCCGCCCCCTCCCCTGCCCGCCATGTCGCTTGCTTATACTTTCACAATGGCTGCATGCCTTTCTTTTCATGAGAGCAAGCAGCCAGTGGCTGCTGCGCGGCTTAATTTTGAAAACACAGGCACTATTGTTTATCTTTAGCACGGCTCCTGCTTGTTAGAAAACATTTTTTTTTGCCCAGAACGCATACTGCGCTTTATCTTTAACACGGATGCACACATTTAACAAAGGTGCCAGTCGCTCGCAGCCCATCACCCCCTCCCGCCCCCAGCTCTGTGCTTACTATTTCAGCACCGTGCCCGCTTATAGTATCACAATAACAGAGCGCCGTGTTGTCTTGTGAGCAGGCAGCCAAAGGCTGCCACGCACCTTTATTTTGAAGACATCCACCTCTCCCTCTTTTGATATCTGAGTCATGGAGATGCATGTGTCTCCCCCCCAACCCTCCTTTTATTGCACCCGAGTTGGGTTTTGGGGGCCCTCTTATGTTGCTGTTACCTCCCCATATTGCTGTTACCCTCCTCCCTTTCTCGTGTAGATTCCACGATCCGCCCACCCATCCGTGTAAAAAAATAATACTTTACAACGAAATAGGTCAAATAGCTCGATTTTTCAGGACGCAGCTGCCGGGTAACTTTCAGTTTACATCTCACAGCCTCCACCAGCTCCGCCCCCTCCTCCCCTGCCCGCCGTGTCGCCTTTCTCCTCCCCCCACCCCTTCTCTCTCGTCCAGCCGTCGTGTTTATTTATTGTTTTACCCGCTCCGCCCCCTCCCCTGCCTCTGTTCCCTCTCCCCGCTCCGCCCCGTCCCCTGCCCGCCATGTCGCATTTCTCCTCCCCCCTCCCCTTCTCTCTCTTCCCTCCGTCTTGTTTATTTTTCTCTCTTTGGTTTAATTTGCCTCACTCTTTCCTCTTTTTGCCTCTCTCTCTGCTCTTTTGCATCTCACTCTTTGAGCTGCTTTACCTTCTGCCACTAACTAACTCTTTGCACATTTGCCTCTCAATCTTTGCCTTTCTGCATTTTTGCTCTTGTCTTTCTGCTTGTGTTGCCTATTTTTTTTACTTTTTGCCAATCTTTGCCTTTCGGCACCTCCCCTCTCTATCAAGGAGCGGCATGAAGTGGGGGGTTGTATCGTGTAGCTAAAACCTTTTTTTTTTTTGCTAAATGCACAACCTGTTTTATCTTTAACACAACAACTGCTTTTTAAACATTTTTTAAACATTTTATTTACCCAGAATGCATACCAGGCTTTATTTTTAACACGGACGCACACATTTAACAATGGCGCCTGTGGCTCGCAGCCCGTCACCCCTGTCCCACCCCCAGTGCTGTGCTCAATGTTTCAGCACACCACCCGCTTATACTTTCACAATGGCTGCATGCCTTTCTTTTCATGTGAGCAAGCAGCCAGTGGCTGCTGCGCGGCTTAATTTTGAAAACACAGGCACTATTGTTTATCTTTAGCACGGCTCCTGCTTGTTAGAAAACATTTTTTTTTGCCCAGAACGCATACTGCGCTTTATCTTTAACACGGATGCACACATTTAACAAAGGTGCCAGTCGCTCGCAGCCCATCACCCCCTCCCGCCCCCAGCTCTGTGCTTACTATTTCAGCACCGTGCCCGCTTATAGTATCACAATAACAGAGCGCCGTGTTGTCTTGTGAGCAGGCAGCCAAAGGCTGCCACGCACCTTTATTTTGAAGACATACACCTCTCCCTCTTTTGATATCCGAGTCATGGAGATGCATGTGTCTCCCCCCCAACCCTCCTTTTATTGCACCCCAGTTGGGTTTTGGGGCCCCTCTTATGTTGCTGTTACCTCCCCATATTGCTGTTACCCTCCTCCCTTTCTTGTGTAGATTCCACGATCCGCCCACCCATCCGTGTAAAAAAATAATACTTTACAATGAAATAGGTCAAATAGCTCGATTTTTCAGGACGCAGCTGCCGGGTAACTTTCAGTTTGTCAAATGCGGCTCAGATCGCTTCCTCCGTCCCACGACATCGCGCACGCCATCAGACTTCATTGCAATGCGCTCCCGCCCGCCCCCCCCACAGCAATGCCAAGAGCTTGTTTCATATCTTAACGTGTATCCTCTGGGATTTATAAAGTTAATTACAAAGCATTTTGACTTGAGTAAGACAGTGCTCGGCTTAAGATCCGTTGCTCTTCAGGCGCCTGCATAGGGAAAGATGCAGAACAACCAGAAAGCGTGGTGAGCCATTGTTATTTGTAATATCAATACATTTACGTCACGTAAATACAAAACATGTTGCATTACAAATGCTATAGGTGTAACATTTGCGAAAGTTATAACTATTGCCATTGTAAATGACAAAGCTATTAATTTAGCTATTTCAAAAAACAACACAATAATTTAAAAAAGTCATTTATAAGACCAATAGCTCAAACTTTCCTAATGCGAGACCTATTGCATTTCCAATGCTTGTTATAATATGTGTTAGCTTTGAAAATATATAAATTAATAGCATTGTTATTCACAAAGCCAATAGCTTACACTTTCCTAATGCGAGTCTTATTGGCTATGGCAATGCTTGTTGGTAGCACCCAAGGACAGTGCTGTTGTGGTGCTGAGTGATGCTGTTGTGGTGCTAAGTGATGATGTGGTTGGGCTGAGTGATATGGTGGTGTATTAGAGTGATGTGGTGGTGTATTAGAGTGATGTGGTGGTGTCCCTGAGTGATGTGGTGGTGTCCCTGAGTGATGTGGTGGTGTTCCTGAGTGATGTGGTGGTGTTCCTGAGTGATGTAGTGGTGTTCCTGAGTGATGTGGTGGTGTTCCTGAGTGATGTGGTGGTGTTCCTGAGTGATGTGGTGGTGTTCCTGAGTGATGTGGTGGTGTTCCTGAGTGATGTGGTGGTGCCCCAGAGTGATGTGGTGGTGCCCCAGAGTGATGTGGTGGTGCCCCAGAGTGATGTGGTGGTGCCCCAGAGTGATGTGGTGGTGCCCCAGAGTGATGTGGTGGTGCCCCAGAGTGATGTGGTGGTGCTCCAGAGTGATGTGGTGGTGCCCCAGAGTGATGTGGTGGTGCCCCAGAGTGATGTGGTGGTGCCCCAGAGTGATGCGGTGGTGCCACCGAGTGATGCGGCGGTGTCCCCGAGTGATGCGGCGGTGTCCCCGAGTGATGCGGCGGTGTCCCCGAGTGATGCGGCGGTGTCCCCGAGTGATGCGGCGGTGTCCCCGAGTGATGCGGCGGTGTCCCCGAGTGATGCGGCGGTGTCCCCGAGTGATGCGGTGGTGTCCCAGAGTGATGCGGCGGTGTCCCAGAGTGATGCGGCGGTGTCCCAGAGTGATGCGGCGGTGTCCCAGAGTGATGCGGCGGTGTCCCAGAGTGATGCGGCGGTGCCCCAGAGTGATGCGGCGGTGCCCCAGAGTGATGCGGCGGTGCCCCAGAGTGATGCGGCGGTGCCTCAGAGTGATGCGGCGGTGCCTCAGAGTGATGCGGCGGTGCCCCAGAGTGATGCGGCGGTGCCCCAGAGTGATGCGGAGGAGTCCCAGAGTGATGCGGAGGAGTCCCAGAGTGATGCGGAGGAGTCCCAGAGTGATGCGGAGGAGTCCCAGAGTGATGCGGAGGAGTCCCAGAGTGATGCGGTGGAGTCCCAGAGTGATGCGGTGGAGTCCCAGAGTGATGCGGTGGAGTCCCAGAGTGATGCGGTGGAGTCCCAGAGTGATGCGGTGGAGTCCCAGCGTGATGCGGTGGAGTCCCAGCGTGATGCGGTGGAGTCCCAGAGTGATGCGGTGGAGTCCCAGCGTGATGCGGTGGAGTCCCAGCGTGATGCGGTGGAGTCCCAGCGTGATGCGGTGGAGTCCCAGCGTGATGCGGTGGAGTCCCAGCGTGATGCGGTGGAGTCCCAGCGTGATGCGGTGGAGTCCCAGCGTGATGCGGTGGAGTCCCAGCGTGATGCGGTGGAGTCCCAGCGTGATGCGGTGGTGTCGCAGAGTGATGCGGTGGTGTCGCAGAGTGATGCGGTGGTGTCGCAGAGTGATGCGGTGGTGTCGCAGAGTGATGCGGTGGTGTCGCAGAGTGATGCGGTGGTGTCGCAGAGTGATGCGATGGTGTTGTGAGACGTGCAGCAGTGTGTGGCGTGCAGCAGTGTGTGGCGTGCAGCAGTGTGTGGCGTGCAGCAGTGTGTGGCGTGCAGCAGTGTGTGGTGTGCAGCAGTGTCGTGCAGCAGAGTGAGTAATGCAGCAGTGTGCAGCGTGCAGGTGTGTAATGCGTGCAGCAGTGTTAGGCGTGCAGCAGTGTTAGGCGTGCAGCAGTGTTAGGCGTGCAGCAGTGTTAGGCGTGCAGCAGTGTGTGGCGTGCAGCAGTGTGTGGCGTGCAGCAGTGTGTGGCGTGCAGCAGTGTCGTGCAGCAGAGTGAGTAATGCAGCAGTGTGCAGCGTGCAGGTGTGTAATGCGTGCAGCAGTGTTAGGCGTGCAGCAGTGTTAGGCGTGCAGCAGTGTGTGGCGTGCAGCAGTGTGTGGCGTGCAGCAGTGTGTGGCGTGCAGCAGTGTGTGGCGTGCAGCAGTGTGTGGTGTGCAGCAGTGTGTCGTGCAGCAGAGTGAGTAATGCAGCAGTGTGCAGCGTGCAGGTGTGTAATGCGTGCAGCAGAGTGAGGCGTGCAGCAGAGTGAGGCGTGCAGCAGTGTGAGGCGTGCAGCAATTTGCGGCATGCAGCAGTGCGTGGCGTGCAGCAGTGCGTGGCGTGCAGCAGTGCGAGGCGTGCAGCAGTGCAGCAGTGTGTGGCATGCAGCAGTGTGTGGCATGCAGCAGTGTGTGGCATGCAGCAGTGTGTGGCATGCAGCAGTGTGAGGCATGCAGCAGTGCGAGGCGGGCACCAGTGCGAGGCGGGCACCAGTGTGAGGCGGGCACCAGTGTGAGGCGGGCACCAGTGTGAGGCGGGCACCAGTGTGAGGTGGGCAGCAGTGTGGCGTGCAGCAGTGTGTGGCGTGCAGCAGTGTGTGGCGTGCAGCAGTGTGTGGCGTGCAGCAGTGTGTGGCGTGCAGCAGTGTGTGGCGTGCAGCAGTGTGCGGCATGCAGCAGTGTGCGGCGTGCAGCAGTGTGCGGCGTGCATCAGTGTGAGGAGTGCAGCAGTGATCAGATTCTTGTGGTGATGTCACAATATTCAGTATAGTTCTTCAAACAGTCTAATATCGTCAAATGGATCAGATTCATGGAGTCCCAAAGCAAATGCCTCATTTAAAGGCCACCCGCCCTCGCTTTATCCCAGTATCACGCTGGATGAGAGTATGTAGAGCCTCACACCTACATGCCAGTGCAAGGGAGGGATATAATGGCACACAGCTTCTTATCACTTCACAACTATTAAAGAGAAACTTGGATTTGGAGGCTGGTGTATCACTGTGTTCAAGCTATAGGCATCCACTGTACGAATATCAGCTGTATCTGTCTGTCTCATTGATTAAAGAAATAACGATTTGTATAGCACATATTCCTTTTTTTAATTTAATTCTTTTATAACTCCACTCGTCCCAGTGTAGAATGTCAGAGCATTTTACATCACAGACACACATTACTCAGAGACAATAAATGATACAAATGTGTAAATGAATGTTCAGGAAATGTGATGTGAGACAATAGGGGCTTCAAGGTGTAGGAGTTACATACACATTTTACATAAAGGAAAAGTTTAAACTTAACCCGGTTCAACGCTCCAAACCCAAGATCTGGAAAAGGGACTTGAAGAAGCTTCACCCCAACTCCCTGCCTCCCCACAGCAGCAGCCTCCTCCTCCCCCCTACCGACGCCTCTGACGTGCAATCTCTGACCGACCTATACCTCAACTCTATGGCCTCAATAATCAATGAAGCCGCCCCATTGCAACTGAAGAGAGCCTCCACCAAGATCTCGAACCCATGGTATGACGGCAGACTCAATGAAGATAGGCGTGCCATGCGAATGGCAGAGCGCACCTGGAGATCAGATCCATTGGCACTGCACCTTAGAACGCTCAAGGAGAAGAGGAACGCCTACTTCAGGAAAATCAAGCGCGCAAAAACAGACTTCTTCAGCCTCCAGCGCGACCAAGCAAAAAATCGACCAAGAAAACTGTTTGAACTAGTCAAAACTCAAACCAAGGAACAACCTCTACAATCTAACAGCACAACAAGCAATATACCATCCCTTGAAGACTTTTCGGCTTTCTTTAAGCAAAAAACCGATAATATAAAAAGCGAACTCCTCAAGGATGTAAACCAATACTCCAGCCCCAGCAGCAGAACTACCACTCAACCTAAAAATAACGCGGCATGGTCATCCTTGGACACCTACTCAGAAGAATCAATTAACAAACTGCTCAGGACCTTGAAACCCTCTAATCACCTCACAGACCCCTTACCTGCTAATGCTGTAAAAGACTTCACCCCCCTGCTCCTTCCACTCTGGACTAAAATCATTAATCGTTCCCTACAACAAGGCCTCATCCCCGACTCCCTCAAGGTAGGACAAGTCACGCCTATACTCAAGAAACTTACAGCTGATCCGGGCGACCTAAACAATTACCGCCCTATCACCAATATCCCCACCTTGGCCAAACTGCTGGAAAAATGCGTTCAACTCCAACTGACAAAACACATTGACCAGTTTGACCTCCTCAATCCTTATCAATCAGGCTTCCGAGCAAGACACAGCACGGAAACGGCAATGACACACATAATTGATGACACCCTCCAAATCCTTGATCACAATGACTCCTGCCTCCTCATCCTACTTGATCTCTCCTCAGCATTTGACACCGTCAAACATGAGAATCTACTTGAACTGTTAAACACCAGAATGGGTCTATCTGGGACTGTTCTCAAATGGTTTACTTCCTTCTTACATAACCAGAAGTTCAAGATCAACAACGTGTTGTCCTCATCTGTACCTGTAACATTGGGCGTTCCACAAGGATCTTCCCTATCCCCCACTTTGTTCAATCTGGTCATGGAACCACTCACCACATTGCTTCAAGCATCAAATGTGCACTTCCACATGTACGCTGATGACACTCAACTCTACCTCAAACTAGAATCCCCGGAAGACATCAAACTTCTGAACTCCACGCTCAAACACCCAATCATGGCTGGCTGATAATCAACCTCAAACTTAATGCACAGAAAACTGAGTTCCTTCTGATCTCACCGCCTGCGAAAATCTCCACCACCCAATCCTGGCTCAAGCATCTTACCGCACTCAATATCCAACCCACCATCGTAGACTCAGCGAAATCCTTAGGCATCACACTTGACGCCAATCTCAACATGCAGCAGCATATCAGCAAAGCAACTAAGGGAGCTAATTTCCAAATCAACACTTTGAGGAAACTTAAACCCTTCCTCCCAGCTAATGACTTCCAAACCGCAGTACAAGCCCTAGTCATCCCACGCATAGACTACGGAATTGTGGCTCTCGGCGGACTCCCCCGTTCTACAATCGCACCACTAAGAGCCTCCCTGAACGCTGCAGCGAGACTGATCACTGGATAAAGAAAACACTTGCGTATTTCCCCTGACTTAAGATCCTTGAACTGGTTGCCTTTTGAAGCCAGAATTCAGTTGAAAATTGCCTGCTTGACACACATGGCTGTACACCACAAGTCACCCAACTACCTCACCCAAAAGCTGACTGTATCAGGAGGCTCGAGAACCAATAGAAGCTCTAAAAATCTCCTCCTGAAACCTCGAAGATTCCGGAAGGAGAAAACATACAAACGCTCCTTCTCAGGAATGGCACACAGGATCTGGAATGCACTCCCTCCCGAAATGAGGCTGATCTCCTCCACTGCATTTTTTTAGAAAGAAGTGAAAGCCATCCTAATGGCTAAAAACACCTGAATTCTATTTTGGCCCGAGCTAAGACTTTACACCGATTCTGTATTAGCAGTCTATTTGATTATCTACACGTATTATGTATTATGTATTTTGTATTATGCCTGTATCTGACTGCGATCTTATTTTGTCACTCACGTACTAATAACTACCCGTACTGTAGCAAAATGTCTGCTCCCTTACCCCTTCTTTCTGTAAAGCGCTCTGATATCGGCAAAGATCTTGTTCGCGCTATATAAAACTTTGAAAATAAATAAATAAAATATTGTCTTTACTGGTCGGCAAGTTAAGAGTGCACTGTCTGGAGAAACACAGCTGGAATTTCAAATTGCAACACAATGGTCAAGTTTGTCTGAACTAATAGGACTTTATTACAGCGAAAAGGAGTGGAGTCGTTTTCAACAATCTTAGAAAAATGATAGAATGAGAAAAAATAAGGTTCTAAACCTTTGCCTGTGGTTTGCATGCAGTTCCTTGATACCTGCTCATAGCTCATTAAGCTATATCAGAAGGTTTGCTACCAATTTATGAATTGTAAGTTACAAAAGGACTTCTGTCAAAAGCAGCAAACCACTTTCTACATAAAATGCAAATCTGTGATTCGCATGTTACAGATGTGCTTTTCAGCAGAATCTCTATGCTGCTTTGAGTGAAAACTGTGATTAGACAAAACACAGCAATCTCTAGCAAGCGCATTAGCCACCAGGATTATCTCACCATCATTATCCCCAGAAAACTGATGGTTAAACGAAGATCTCTGAGTGTAGAAGGTGCCTTAACTTCAGTAAGATATTTTAAAATGTAACATATTTCCGACCAATTAAGCACGCCAGAACAGATATAAATTTACTCCTACATACGTCTTTGATGCCAATTTCTTTGCCACTGAGCTTTAAAAATAAAAAATGTACGAGTTGATCATCGACTCGCTTTTCATGACTCTGCCTCCTTGTGACTTCATTCCCTCGCCCCTGACTCCTAATGTGTGGGTTCCGCAAGTAAAATTACAGCTCTGCTGACAAGGGACGAACTCTTTATCTATGTGCGGCCGCCTGACGTGTGACTGAGGACCTGTGAATCTTTTAGGATACTCCGTCTAAATCTGCAGCCCTGCCAAGCGCCACACATCAAGGGTTAAACTAACT